>NC_045612.1:30154468-31404468 GCF_009762305.2 Zalophus californianus
GGCACCATGTGTGTGCGCGTGCGTGTTGGGGGACTGGCCGGGCCCTCCCGGCACCGTGTGTGTGCGCGTGCGTGTTGGGGGGCCTGGCCGGGCCCTCCTGGCACTGCCAGTTTAGCTTCTCTGTCTTTAGTGCCGCTGGTTAGCAGCGAAGCGGAGGGCCCGTTTTCCTCCTCGCGGTCACCCAGGGTGACGGTGCTGCCTTCCCCCGGGGCGCACCAGTCCTCCAGCTCCGCGGATCCTCTCTGATTTGTCTCCCGCAGGCGCCGAAGCTTCTACCTTCTTTCCAGGCAGTGTCCTTACCGGGTGTCCTGCCGGGAGGGAAGCAGCCGGGTCGGGGCCGAGCCCAGCGCGTGTGGTGGTTTGAAGCCCCTGCTCGGGAGGATGGCCGCCGCCTTCCTGGGAGGGACAAGAATGTCAGCTTCCCTGGCTTTAGTCACTTCAAGGGACACCAGCCAGCTCAGCCCAAGGGTTGGGGGTCTCCGTACCCCTCTGGGTCGAGGCTTGAGCGATGTCTTCAGTAACCGATCCGAGTGTGCCGGCAGCAGAGGCAGGCTTGCTGTTTACGGAGGTGATTGTTCCCCGTGTGCTTAGCCCTCTGGCCGCAACCCGCCTGCTCTGCCTTGGGAGCTCCTTTACCTGCCGCAGGGGCCCGGCAGGGTAAAGGTCGTCCTGGGGACGCGGAGGAAAAATACCTTTCCCTTTAGCCTTCTAGGTTTGGCTGTACCGGGGAGCAATATTTGCCCCTCTCCATGTGTCTCCTTGGTATGTGAATCAGTTTTGGTAATTATTTTTTTTAACTTTTTTTTTTTTTTTTGAGAGAGAGTGCACAACTGGGGGTGGGGCAGAGGGCAGAGGAAGAAGCAGACGCCCCGCTGAGCAGGGGGCCTAAGGATCCCAGGACCCTGAGATCATGACCCCAGCTGAAGGCAGCCGCTTAACCCGACTTAGCCACCCAGGCGCCCCTTAGTAATTATTTTTAAGAAATAGGAGACTCAAATTTTTTTGGGTTTCCCCTCTAATTGCCTAAAAGAATTTTTTTAAAGATTTTATTTTTAAGTAATCCCTAGACCCAAGGTGGGGCTCGAACTCACAACCCCGAGATCTAGAGTTGCACACTCTACTGACTGAGCCAGCCAAGTGTCCCTAACTGCCTAAGAGAATTTAGATTGAGCAACTGCTCAGGAAAGAGCTATCAGCATAGATAAGGACAGTATCATGTAAACTCGGTGTGGTTGCCCCTCTGGCAACCTCCAGTGTGTGTTTCTGCTTCTGTTTCTGTAGTTTGTGCTCTACTGCTCACCAGGCCTGGAGGATGTTGGCTGACCATGCTAGGGACTAATGCTGAGTGCAGGGATGCTCGTCCTCAGTATCTGGAAGGGACTGAAAATGTGGACGCTCAAAACCTATGCCAGCAACCCAGATCCCAAACCACAGCCAATGGCTCCTGGTGTCAAAGATTCCAAATACAACTGAGCAACTGTCAAATCGTATCTTTATGTAAAGGGAGAAAGGCGCTGGTGTTTGGTGAGCAAGAGTGAACGCCAGGACTCTGTGCCTTAAGTGGCGGGTGGCTTAGTGCTGAGACAGAGTGAGAAAGCTTGATTTAAGAGCCCTTTGAAGAAGAGCTCTGTGTAGGAAGGTGGTGGTAAGTGCTGAAGCATTCAACCTGGGTGAGCCCTGTCCCCACCTGGAAGGTCCGGGCCTGGCGCAGGGCATGGCTCCCTAGAGGCTGGACTTCTGTGGGATGAACTCGGCACATTCTCTCTTGCAGGTCACCCCACTGCTCTGGGCTCGTGTTCCTTCATCTGTAATATGAAGAGAATGGACTGGATGCCTGCAAAAGTCCCTTACAGAACAGAGAGACGACAGTGATTTCTTCCTTTAACCTGGGTGACCCCCAGAAGACAAAGAGGTACTTTTTTTTTGGAAAAGGAGCATGAGATGATGAGGCTGGTTCTCTGTTGTTGCTGACCTTTTCCTACAGGGCCTGTGAACACTTGTCTCACTTGCCCAACGCAAGTGAACTTGTGTGAGAGTCCCGCAAAGGAAAATGAGCACCAGTTTGCCGAGAGGAAGTGGCTGAGGCAAGGATTGGCTCTCACTGGGACACCTTGCTGCCTTGGCTTAATGGGAGTGAGCAGAAGTCTCAAATGAATCCCCAAGTAAAAGTAACGGCACGCAGCATTCCTAGGACCAGGGGTCTGTTACCATAGCAACTGACTCCGGAGGTGTCCACTCAAGGTTTTGAGAACCCCAGGCCCCATCCTGGGCTACAGCAAGTCGTATAAGACCAAGTTCGCCTTACCTACCAGGAAAGGCAGTGAAGGACTCTATTTTCGCTCCATTATTCCACGTCCAGGATTCCAACCTTCCCTAGAGATGTCACATCGGCACCAAACGACTGCATGTTATGCATACAGGTGCGCAGAGCGAGCCCAATGATAAGCACAGCACCCCATGGTTAGAACTCTGGCAAATGTATTTCTGTTCTTGTGAAGACAACTCAGAACAAACTCCATTCTTCTGTTTTGTATACATTTATAGTAATTATTATCTTTATTTAAAAAGTCACTTCTCACATCTGTTTGGAGGGACCACTTTTTTTTTTTAAATTAAGAGTCACATGCTCTACCAATGGAGTCAGCCCAGTGCACCTGAAGGACCACACTCTTGTACTGTTTTTTGTTTTTTTTAAGTAATCTCTATGCCCAACATGGGGCTCGAACTCAGGACCCTGAGATGAAGAGTTGCATGCTCTCCCGAGTCAGTCAGGCACCCCCACACTCTTGTATTGAGATAAAGAATTGCTTCTGGTCCCTTCCTTTGCCCCTGGCCCTTTGTTTCTAAGTACTTTTAGCCAAAATTTTTGTCTGGAATTTTGATTGTTAGGTACTTCCAAGTTAAATCTCCAAGGTTCTGATCATATTTGTTTGAATCAAGATCCAGGTTACATCAATCTAATCTTAATCAAAAAAAGTTTTTCCCCCAAATAGTTCACGCCTTCTTCCTACTTAATTTTACCATCAACCTTACCATTTTGAAAGTTAGCTGGCATGTGTTGTTTATTGTGGAAAACTGTAGAAAGCAAGACTACCTCAAGAACTATCACATTACCATAAAATGCTGAATCTGCTGCACTCCTTAAAGATTGTACTTAACAACTTTATAGCCAAAACCATCTATAGGGGCGCCTGGCTGGCTCAGTCAGTAGGGCATGCAACTCTTGATCTTGGGGTTGTTTAAGTTCAAACCCCATGGTGGGTATAGGGATTACTTAAAAAAAATTTTTTTTTAAATCTACAAAACAACCCATCTCAGGTCAGTGAAGTTGTTGGCTGCTACTTTCTTTTTCCTTTTTTTTTTTTTACGATTTTATTTTGGGGGCGCCTGGGTGGCTCAGTCATTAAGCGTCTGCCTTCGGCTCAGGTCATGATCCCAGGGTGCTGGGTTGGAGCCCCACATCGGGCTCCCTGCTCAGCGGGAAGCCTGCTTCTCCCTCTCCCACTCCCCCTGCTTGTGTTCCCTCTCTCACTGTGTATCTCTCTATCAAATAAATAAAATCTTTTAAAAAAATTAAAAAAAAAAAACAACTAACATCTACAAGATGACCCATCTCAGGTCAATGATGTTGTTGGTTGCTAGTTTCTTTTTCCTTTTTTTTTTAAGATTTTATTTTGGGGGCACCTGGGTGGCTCAGCCGGTTAAACGTCTGCCTCCGGCTCAGGTAATGATCTCAGGATCCTGGGATTGAGCCCCACATCGGGCTCCCTGCTCAGCAGGGAGTCTGCTTCTCCCTCTCCCTCTGCCTGCAGCTCCCCCTGCTTGTGCGCTCTCTCTGTCAAATAAATAAATAAAATCTTTAAAAAATATATTTTATTTTTAAGTAATCTCTACACCGAACGTGGGGCTCAAACTTACAACCCCGAGATCAAGAGTCACATGCTCCACCAACTGAGCCAGCCAGGTGCCCCATTGATAGCCAGTTTCTAAAGATTTTTTTTTAATAAATCAAAGTTATTCCCTTATATTAGAATAAGTAATTCCTGATCCATGCATTTGGGATATTTGAAATGTACATTAAGAGAAATTCTGTTGGAGCACCTGGGTGTCTCAGTCGGTTAAGCATCTGCCTTTGGCTCTGGTGGTGATCCTCGGGTCCTGGGATTGAGCCCCATCTGAGCTCCACGCCCAGTGGGGAGTCTGTTTCTCCCTCCCCCTCACTTGTGCTCTTGCTTTAGCTTGCTCTCTCTCTCTCAAGTAAATAAAATCTTTAAAAAAAAAAAGAAATTCTCTTCGGGGCATTCATTAATTTGGGGGATTAATGAAGGCCTCTCTCTCTTTGTAAACTTAGACTAAGTGTAAATTATAATCTGCAGCCACATTCTGCGTATTTCTTAGGCCTCAAGCCACCACTCTGCCTTCATACATCTGGGATTTGAAAGGAAAGACAAGTTTAAAAACATAGTGTATATGACAAAAATGCCATGCACTTACAGGAAAGATATTGTTTGTTGTTGTTGTTGTTTGTTTGTTTCTTCTGGGTAGCCTGAGCTTCAAAAAGGAATATTCTTTGTTAGCGTGTGTCAGACTGGATGTGAGCGTTAACTGAGGGATTCTTGCTGAGTGTTCTCTGGCTTTCGGTCTCAGGGTGGGAAAGCTGAATATGCTTCTTCCAGAGCAGAGAAGGGGTCAGGACTGGGTCTGACAATACCTGGAGCTTACTGGTACAGACCCCGCAGTTCTGAAGGTACTTAAAGCATTGAGAAACTTAATGCTTAAAAAAGGACAGTGGTCAACACTAGGAAATAATTTTTGGTTTCAAAATCATCTGGTGAGAATGGCAATGGGCATGTATGCACAGGAACGTTCTTGAATTTCCCTCACTCCCAATAAGGCCTGGGCTCTCTGGGTAACAGTAACGTCCTCTTTGTGGAAAGCTGACATTGCAGACGCTTCTCTGACATCTGTCACTCACGAGGGAAGAAGGAATAAAACATTGGTGGCCACCATGGCCAAGAGCATATGCTTCCCCAAGAAAACAGAGCCTCCCACGCTGGGAACATGCAAGTGCTGTGAAACTGGTCTCCGATGAACTCCCATGAGAGGAAATTCTCATGTGACCATGGCACCTTATCTGTGGTTTCTTGCAATCACTTCATAGGACTATGGCGGCCACAGCTGATCACTTTTAACACAGAACTCTGTTAAAGGAGCCTCACATTTCTACAGATTCCTCAAAAACAAAGGTTGAACTGAGAAGAAAGTAATGCTTAAAAAAAAAAAAAAAGTGGGCCTGTGCTGGCTTCAGCAGCACGTATCCTAAAACTGGAATGACACAGAGGTTAGCACGGCCTCTGCACAAGGATGAGGTGCAAATTCCTGAAGCATTCCTTATTAAAAAAAAAAAAGTGGGCCTGGCCTCTTCATTTCACTAACCGTTACTTGTTTTTTTCTACACTGGCATTTGCACACAAAGAAGACAGCGTGAACAGAGCAAAGGTATGACTGCTTCTTCACAGTGTGTGATTATTCTAGAACCCTGCTCAGGAGACCGTCTCCTTACTCTTGCTTTGAGCAGCAGTAAACCAACAGGTCTCCTTTCAGTGTTTAACAACAGGAATTGGGGTCCTCTCAAGGATGTTGAAGGTGACAAAGTACTTTTGAAAGTGTGATGGTCAGCTTCTGAGTTGCAGAAAGATCGATAATATGCTTTCCTGGGCTGGTGGGTGGGGGAGGGGTGGAAGGAAAGGGAGAAGAGCTTCTTTTTGACCCTGATGGAATCGCTTCTCATTTTTCTGTTGAAGCAACAGAACCTGTGTGCCAGAATGGCTTCAATCCCCCGATTTCCTCCACAAAAAGGGAGGGTCGTGAACAGAATTTGAAACATACTGGTTGAATGTTTGGCGGCCACCTTCCCATAAATCCCTGTGAGGAGCCTCTTAGGAGGCTTCCCCTAGAGTCCAGTATTCAGCCTGCACGTGTCAGCATGAGTGGAGCTCGTCTCCGGAAATGACACTGTTCTCTCACTAGGGACACATCCCACTCCATCTTGCACATATTTGTGGTCCCAAAGAGGTAAGGTGGGGATGAAGATGGGCTGAGGGATGGAAGAGAATATATGGGCCAGTGCAAGCTCATCATGGGCACCCAGCGAGTTTCTGTGACAAGCAGGGCCTACAGAGAGTGACTCCAGGATGTCGCCTCATGAAAGGAAGCCTCCTTGTCATTCTCTTTCAATGGCATTTCCTTATCACTTTATGTAAAGACCCTACTTGCCCCCATTTGGTACACAAAGACAAATGCATGCAGAATTTACCTCTTTATTGATAATACATCTACAGGGGAGGTAAGCGTGGCAGGGTGTCAGTGGCACCAAAAGAACCCATCTCCAATCTGGCTTCTGAACGCGACGGCATATTAGACCCATCCAACATGAAGACGAAAATGTGGTCCAGGTTAGCAGGTGGTGCATTTCTGAGCATTGATGCTCTCTCATCTCTCCTACATTTGGCCCTCTTGTTCTTAAACCACACCTATAGTCAGAGGGAAAAAGGGATCGGTTTAGCATATCGAACACTTAATGTCATCATAGAAAAAAAATGCTACGTGCCACTGTATATGCCATGGAGATTTTACGAACCACACCAAGAGAAGTTATTTACTCAGGAAAGTTAACACCACACCCCGCTCCCTTTAGCTCATCCTTAGTGAGCACCATCTATGTGCCCAGTTCCGGAATAGGCTTATTGCTTTGTCTCTCTCCTCCCAGTTTTAATATTCAAATGGTTTTTTCAGGTATTGGATGCAGGTCTAGCTTATGAGTTGCCCTGGGTCCTTGTTGATCCAATGCCTGGTAATAGGATAAAGAAAGGTCTGTATCCTGACAGCTGATCATCCACCATCCAGTTACCACCTGCCCCCTCCTCACTAGAGAAAGAGTCACCTTGTTTTGAGGCGCAATCTGGGCATTGTAAATAGTGGGCCCTATTTAAAGTCCTATTGACGGGACCGGCTCCCTATTTGAATGGCTTATCTGCAGTACGACGTAAATAATTAATAGGAGGAAACACGTTGGGTTTTTAGACAGATTTCCTTCAAGGATGTCTAAGGGGTCATTAGTCCTCTGAAACCTCTTGAGAGTTAAAAAGTAGTCTGGCAAAGGAAGGCCTAGTCATGGGACCCCACGGAATCTGTGGCTTGTCTAGCTGGGACACGAGAGTTGCTGAAGCCACGAACACGGCCTTGATTTTAGCCTGTAGTGTTAAGGAAAGTGGAGACCAACTTGACCCAAATTAATGAAATGCTCACCGATCTTTGGCCACCCAGGAGTTGAGAGGAAAGAGGCACACCATTATGGCCATTGTCGGTTCTGCATGCTCCAAGCTGCCCCACCCTACAAACCTTCCTGGGCTCAGGACCAGGTCAGCTCACTCTGCTCTGGCTACAGTTCTGGGATCCTGGACCGGAACCGCTGTTGCCCCGCAGGGCAGCTTATCCCACGCGCTGCTACTCAACCAGGAGGTCCTAATCCCATCCCTTATTTTTAAGGCAAGAAGGCGGAACATGCATTTTAGGAAGATAGTCAACAACAATGAGAGTAAGGGATCATAAAATGGCTCCTTCCTACAACTCCGTCAACCATTTTTGCAAACAAACACACAAACAAAACTGTCAGTTAGACTTCACCGTCTTCTCGGTATCCTAGTTGATGGGGTTAACATTATATTTAAAGCCTTTCATAAGTTTCCAAACTGCACAAAGGGCTTTTTCTCCTTGCCTGAGGCCTCATGTTTGCTCTCCTATTTTAAGATTGGTGGTATTCTGGGACGCCTGGGTGGCTCAGTCGGTTTAGCTTCTGCCTCCGGCTCAGATCATGATCCCAGGGTCCTGGGATCGAGCCCCACGGCAGGGTCCCTGCTCAGAGGGGAACCTGCTTCTCCCTCTGCCTGCCGCTCCCCTTGCTTGTGCTCTCTCTGACAAATAAATAAAGAAAATCTTAAAAAAAAAAAAGATTGGTGGTATTTCTGCAGCATGAATACATAGTTTCAACAAGGCCAGTGTAATAGAGCCCGTTTTGGGGGGACCCAAGCGCACCAGTGGTCAGATCTCCGTGAACATAAGCTAACCGAGGCCCACAGCTAGCTATGCTCTCAGTGCTGTTCTCACAGAAACAGTTCTATTTGCAAAACAAAGGAGAAAACGTCTATTAAGTTCTTGGAGGAAATTCATACTGTGTGGTTTGGAAATATATGGGAACACTAAGCTTTTTCCCTGATTTGTTTCTTGTGGTTTATGTCCCCTTCAGAATGCCATGGAGAGAGCACTACATAAACCTGGGAAGGAGAAAAAGCTAGTCACCAAACCTTACATTTTTCTTTTCCTCTGCACATGTCTTGTCAGCCTGAAAAAGTGTTCCCAACCTCCTCCCATCTTTTCCAATCTGAGCCAGGCCTGGGGCCCCAGTCTCTGGTGCTGGGATGCTATTACTCAATGGTCAGCTTTGTTCGGCTGCTTTTCAGATACTCCCACCACCAGATACGCAACTTCTTCTCTTTAAGAAAAATTTTTTTAAGTTTATTTATTTATTTATTTATTTATTTATTTAGTGATCTCTACACCCAATGTGGGGCTCTAACCCACGACCCTGAGATCAAGAGTCGCTCACTCCTCCAACCGAGCCAGCCAGGTGTCCCTGCAACTCCTCACATGCATTCTGCAGCAAAAGCCCATATACCCATCCTGATTTCCTTTCCTTTCTTTTTTGGGCAAATATCACTTTGAAATAATGTAAATGGGTTTGGGGGTTGTTTTTCTTTTTTTGGTCACCTTTTTATCCCATGATCTACAAATTAGTCAACACTGCCTGAGGGAATAAAAGTATTTAAAAATAACACTATGAATCTACCCCAAAATAAGATCCACCCAAACCCCAAACAAATTCCATAAAACTCAACTCTTCAAAATAGTATCACCAAAATGAAAAAAAATCCCTAAATGTTAGAAATCTTCAAGAGAATATTCACGGGGCGCCTGGGTGGCTCAGTCGTCAAGCGTCTGCCTTCGGCTCAGGTCATGATCACGGGGTCCTGGGATCAAGCCCCGCATCGGGCTCCCTGCCCGGCAGGAAGCCTGCTTCTCCCTCTCCCACTCCCCCTGCTTGTGTTCCCTCTCTCGCTGTGTCTCTCTCTGTCAAAAAACAAATAAAATCTTAAAAAAAGAGAGAGAATATTCACTTACACATTCAGCAGCTTTGTAACACTGAATTTGTGTAGTGTCTGTAGGTCTATTTTGGCTATATGTAATTCTTCTCTAACCTTTTTGCCCTTCTCAGGTCAATTAATATTCATTCAATGTTGGGTTTTTTGACTTGTTTCTTCCATTCTTTAGACAAATGTCCAAGGCCTGCAAACTATCTCCCCATTCTCACACATAACGGGACTGTTCTAGCCATGTTTTCAGGTTGATACATCAAAGTATTCCAGAAAATTAAAACTTAGAGCTGCCACTCTCTACACTGCTTTACCAAACACTTAAAAACAGCAGTAGGAGGACCAGGTACTTGGACTTTGAAGCTGTCTTCCGCCATCAGTCTCAGCACCACTAAACAGACACATTAGTTACTTATACAGTGTGTTCTGAGGATACCTTTCTCCCTCACCCCAATGTTTATAAATTCACCCATTTGGCTAAGAGTTTATGCTTGGCTTTAATTTAGTACACCTGAACCTTCTCATAACTGGCCCCTCTGTGCATTAATTTGAATACTTCCACAGTCAGCCTGAGCCCCAATATGACTCCACACAGAAGTATTCTCTAAAGGATATCTGTTTGAAGGAGTTGAACTTTATCGAATACACACATATACATGTATCTATGTGCTATATAGATATGTGGATACACCTCTCTATATGTTTGCAAATATATATATATTTAATTTTGAATAAAGAATAGAAAAAGCAATTCATTTCTTCTTTTCCTTTAAGAAACCATGTTCCCTCAGGTAATGGGAAATATCCATAAGCTGGAGTTCACACATCCCATTTTCTACCCACAGAGACTCCTAAAGTCAACTTATTTGCCAATGTTAAAAAAGACAACTAAACACACCAACTTGAGAATGTCTAGGACAAAAGTGTCCGAGTCCTAAAGCCGGTTTTTAGAATGCCCCGCCATCCAGGTTTACTGACCTGCACTCGGATTTCAGTCACATTCATGCGTCTGGCAAGTTCCCGTCTGAGAAGAGAAAACCACACATGTTTACTATTTGGAGTTGTGGATAAAATAAATGTATGGAGATACACTTTATGCTTGTTTTAAAATGTGTACCCTCCCCCTCAAGAACCTCCCCCAAGTAAACTTTTCTGTCATTCCCAGCTCCAGGCTTTCCTTATCAATGGTTTCCCCTCAAAATTTAAGGTGGCTTCAACAACTTGGAGGTCAAGATAATTTTGATGCGCTATTTAAAAAAATAAAAATTGATGCAAAAAAACCTATGATGAACAAATTATCACAATTTTATTTTTTAATTATTTTTTAAGTAAGCTCTACACCCAACATGGAGCTTAAACTCACAACCTGGAGATCAAAAGTTGTATGCTCTACTGACTGTGTCAGCCAGGTGCCCTTCCCTCTAAATTTTATTTATTTATTTATTTACTTATTATTATTAAGTAGACTCTATGCCCTATGTGGGTCTCAAACTCACAACCCTAAGATCAGGAGTCACATGCTCTTCCGACTGAGCCATCCAGGCACCCCCTCCCTCAAGATTTTATTTTATAATTTTTTTTAAAGGTTGTATTTATTTATTTGTCAGAGAGAGAGAGCCAAGCAGGGGGAGCGGCAGGCAGAGGGAGAAGCAGGCTTCCTGCTGAGCAGGGAGCACGATGTGGGACTCGATCCCAGGACCCTGGGATCATGACCTGAGCTGAGGGCAGATGCTTAACCGACTGGCCACCCAGGCGCCCTGTCCCTCAAGATTTTAAATGAAAGGATCCAGAACTGCAGGTGCACGAGAGTACCTTATTCTCCTTACCCTATTCCAATAAAATTTTATTTACAGAAAGCCACCAACACAGACAATAAAAGAAAAAATGCATAAATTAGACTACATCAAAATTAAAAACCTGTGGGGCGCCTGGGTGGTTCAGTTGGCTAAGCATCTGCCTTTGGCTCAGGTCATGGTCCCAGGGTCCTGGGATCGAGCCCCGTATCGGGCTCCCTGCTCAGCAGGAAGCCTGCTTCTCCCTCTCCCTCTCCCCCTGCTTGTGTTCTCTCTCTTGCTGTCTCTCTCTCTGTCAAAAAATAAATAAAATCTTTTAAAAAAATTAAAAACTTCTGTAGATTAAAGTGCAAAATCACTAGAGCAAAAAGGCAACCCACGCAATGGGAGAAAATATTTGCATATCATGTATCTGATAAGGAGTTAATATCTAAAATATATTAAGGACTAAAACTCAATAAATAAACATTCAAATTAAAAAATGGGCAAAGGACTCGAATAGACATTTCTCCAAAGATGATATACAAATGGCCATGAAAAGACACTCAACATCACTAATTAATCATTAAGTTCTTGCCTCTCAAAACCACACTGAGGGGTACCTGGGTGGCTCAGTTGGTTAAGCGTCTGCCTTCAGCTCAGATCATGATCTCAGGGTCCTGGGATTGAGCCCCGTGTCGGGATCCCTGCTCAGCAGGGGGGGGTCTGCTTCTCCCTCTCCCTCTGCTACTCCCCCCACACTCATGTGTGCTCTCTCTCTCTCTCAAATAAATAAATAAATAAATAAATAAATAAATAAATAAAATCTTTAAAAAAAACCCACACTGATACCATCTCATACCATTAGAATGGGTACTATCAAAAAAACAGAAAAGAACAAGTGTTGGTGAGGATGTGGAGAAATTAGAACCCTTGTGCACTGTGGGTGGGAATAAAGAATAGTGCAGCTGCTAAGGAAAACAGTAGAATAGTGGCTCAAAAAATTAAACATAGAATTACCATATGATCCAACAGTTCCATTTCTGAGTATATGCCCCCAAAAATTGAAAACAGGGTCTTAGAAAGCTATTTTCACAGCAGTATGATTCACAATAGCCAAAAGGTGGAAGCAACCCAAGTGCTCATTAATAACAAGTGGGTAAATAAAATATGGTATACACATGCAATGGAATATTATTCAGTCTTAAAAAGGAAGGAAATTGGGCGCCTGGGTGGCTCAGTCGTTAAGCGTCTGCCTTCGGCTCAGGTCATGGTCCCGGGGTCCTGGGATCGAGCCCCGCCTCGGGCTCCCTGCTCGGCGGGGAGTCTGCTTCTCCCTCTGCCTCTGCCTCTCTCTCTCTCTCTCTGACTCTCATGATTAAATAAATAAAACATTTAGAAAAAAAAGGAAGGAAATTATAACATAAGCTACCACACAGAGGAACGCTGAAGACTATGCTTGTGGAGTGGGAGGATGGGCAAAATGGGGGAAGGGGAGTGGGAGATACAGGCTTCCAGCTATGAAATCTATAAGTCACAGGAATAAAAGGCATAGAGAATGTAGTCAATGGTACTGCAATGGTGTCATATGACAGATGGGAGCTACACCTACAGTGCGCATAGCATAACACAGAGAAGTGGGATCACTATGTGGTACATTTAAAACTAATGCAATATTGTTTGTAAACTATACTCAAAAAATTTGTTTAAGATTTTATTTATTTATGAGAGAGAGAGAGAGGGAGAGGGAGGGGGGAGAGGGACAAGCAGACTCCATGCTGAGTGCAGAGCCCAAAGTGGGGCTTGATCCTCCCACCCTGAGATCATGACTGGAGTTGAAATTAAGAGTCAGAGGCTCCACTGAGCCACCACCCAGGGCCCCCAAAGATTTTTTTAAAAAGATGATACGGGGCGCCTGGGGGGCTCAGTCAGTTGAGTATCTGCCTTTGGCTCAGGTCATGATCCCGGGGTCCTGGGATGGAGCCCCGTGTCGTCGGCTCCCTGCTCAGTGGGGAGCCTGCTTCTCCCTCTCCCTCTGCTCCCCCTGCTTGTGCTCTCTCTGTTTCTCTCTCTCTCTCACATAAAGAAATAAAATCTTTAAATAAATCTCTCTCTCTCTCTCTCTCTCTCTCTCTCTCTCTCTCTCATACACACACACACACACACACACACACACACACACACACACATTCTCAGTCATAAAAAAATGAATGGGATCTTGCCATTTGCAACTACACAGATGGACCTAGAGGGTATAATGCTAAGTGAAATAAGTCAGAGAGAGAAAGACAAATACCATATGATTTCACTTATATGTGGAATCTAAGAAACAAAACAAAGGAAAAAACAGACTCCAATACGGAGAACAGACTGATGGTTGCCACAGGGAGATTGGGTCAGGGGACGGGTGAAAGAGAGGGGATTAAGGAGTACAATCTTGCAGTTATAAAATTAATACGTCATGGAAATGAAAATACAGCATAGGGAATATAGTCAATAATACTGTAATAACATTCTATGATGACAGATGGTGACTGCACTTATCATGGTGAGCACTGAGTAATGTATAGAATTGAATCATGGGACACCTGGGTGGCTCAGTCAGTTAAGCATCTGCCTTCGGCTCAGGTCCTGATCCCAGGTCCTGGGATCCAGCCCTTGTTGGGCTTCCTGCTCAGCGGGGAGTCTGCTTCTCCCTCTGCCCCTCTCCCTGCTTGCACTCTCTCTCATGCTCTTACTTTCTCTCAAACAAATAAAAATAAATTTAAAAAATAAAAAATTGTTGAATCATTGTTGTACACCTGAAACTAATATAACACTGTATGTTAATTATACTTCAATAAAAAAACCAAAGTCTTATAAAAAATTAAAAGACTGTATGCCATATAAAATAAACCAGTCACAAAAACACAGATATTGGGGTGCCTGGGTGGCTCAGTTGGTTAAGCATCTGCCTTCAGCGCAGGTCATGATCCTAGAGTCCTGGGGTCGAGTCCCACAACAGGCTCCTTGCTCAGAGAGGAGCCTGCTTCTCCCTCTGCCTGTCGCTCCCCCTGCTTGTGCTCTCTCTCTCTGATAAACAAATAAATGAAATCTTTTTAAAAATTAAATAAGGTTTATCTTCTTAAAAAGAAAATCACAATGAGATACCACTTCACATCCATTGAGATGGCTAACATATAAAACAGGGGCACCTGCTGAGCCACCCAGGCACCCCGAGCGTACAACTCTTGATCTCGGAGTTGTGAGTTCAAGCCCCATGTTGGGTGTAAAGATTACTTAAAAATAAAATCTTAAAAAAACAAAAAACCAAACAGAAAATAAGTGTTGGGGCGCCTGAGTGGCTCAGTCGGTTTAGCATCCAACTCTTGATTTTGGCTCAGGTCATGATCTCAGAGTTGTGAGATCAGGCCCTGCATCGGGCTCCTGGTGAGTGTGGAGCCTGCTTAAGATTCTCTATCTCCCTCTGCCCCTCCCACCGTTCACACACACACTCTCTCACTGAAAAGAAAAGAAAAAGAAAATAACAAGTGTTAACAAGAATGTGAAGAAACTGAAGTCCTTGTGCACTGCTAGTGAGAATGTAAAATGGTGTAGCCACTATGGAACACAGCAGCGCAGCTGCTTAAAAAATTAAAAACAGGATGACCAGGGCGCCTGGGTGGCTCAGTTGGTTAAGCGACTGCCTTCGGCTCAGGTCATGATCCTGGAGTCCCGGGATCGAGTCCCACATCGGGCTCCCTGCTCAGCAGGGAGTCTGTTTCTCCCTCTGACCCTCTTCCCTCTCGTGCTTTCTATCTCTCATTCTCTCTCTCTCTCAAATAAATAAATAAAATCTTTAAAAAAAAATAAAAATAAAAACAGGATGACCATATGATCCAGCAATTCCACTAGAGTGGAATTAATTAATCCATTAATCCAGCAATTCCACTAGAGTGGAATTCAATTAATTTGGGTATATACCCAAAATAATTGAAAACAGGGACTGCAACTGCTATTTGCACACCCACGTTCACAGCAGCATTATTCACAATAGAAGCAACTCAAGTGCCCACTAATAAATGAATAGACAAATAAAATATGGTATTTACAAACAATGGAATATTACTCAGCCCTAAAAAGGAAGGAAATTCTGAGACATGCTACCTCATGGATGAACCCTGAGGCCATCATACTAAGTGAAATCCACCAGTCATAAAAAGAAAAGCACTGTGTCATTCCACTTAAAAGAGGCACCTACAGTAGTCAAATTCATTAAAACACAAAGTAAAAAGGTGATTGCCAGGGGCTGTGGGAAATGGGGGAATAGCGAGTTGTTCACTGTATTCTTCCAGTTTTGCAAGGTGAAAAGAGTTCTGGAGATTAGTTGTACAAAAATGCAAGTGTACTTACTACTACTGAACTGTACACTTAAAAATGGTTACGATCATAAATTTTATCTTTACGTATATTTCACCACAATTTATTGTGTTTAAAGTTTGTTAAATTTTTTTAGTAACCTCTACACCCAAAGTGGGACTCAAACTCACAACTCCAAGATCAAAAGCTGCACAATCCTCCGACTGAGCCAGGCAGGGGCCCCCTATTTTACCACAATTTCTTAAAAGTGTTTTAAAATTTTTTTAATTAATTAATTAATTTAAGGAACCTCTACACCCAAGTGGGGCTCAAACTCATGACCCCCGAGATTAAGAGCTCCACGATCCTCCGACTGAGCCAGTCAGGAGCCCCTATTTTACCGCAAGTCTTTTAAGTCTTTTTTTTTTTTTTAAGATTTGATGTATTTATTTGACAGAGAGAGAAAGGGAAAGAGAGATATCACAAGCAGGGGGAGAGGCAGAAGGAGAGGGAGAAGCAGACACCCGCGGAGCAGGGAGCCCGATGCGGGCTCGATCCCAGGATCCCGGGATCATGACTCTAGCGGAAGGCAGCCGCTTAACCGACTGAGCGCCAAGTCTTTTTTTTTTTCTTTAAGTTTATTTAAGTAATCTCTACTCCCAATGTGGGGCTCTTACGAGCGCCGGAGTCAAGAGTCGCGGGCTCTCTCAACTGAGCCAGCCAGGCGCCCCTACCACAATTTAAAAAACAAAACCAAAAAGACCACCCACCACAGTTTCCAGACTCGTTTCACATAATTACCGTATAAAAATATTTCCCTTGATGCACAGAAGGCATTCTCCTTCCCTCAACCCTTGGCATTTTTGGTTTAGGAGGAAAGAAGGAGGCTGACGGGTAGGGGGAGAAACAAAGATGCCTGGAAATGAGCCCAAGGTCCCTGGAGAACCCGGCACCTCCGGGGCAAGCTTCTTACCTCGTGAGCGCATCTGGGTACTGGGTGTGCTGGAAAACGCTTTCCAGCTCCCGAACCTGCATCGGCGTGAACTTATTGCGCTGGACTCCGCGCTGCCTGCTCCGGGGCTTTGGAGCCTCAGCAGCCGCCACTTGGGGTAGCTCCTCAGGCTGCTGCTGCCCCAGCTCCTGGACGCCACTGCCGACCTCGTGGTTCCCTTCGCCCTCATGGTTCACGACGACTTCACGGTTGATGTTGCCCTCATAGTTGACGTTGCCTTCAAAGTTGATGTCGCTTTCAAAGTTGATGCCTTCAAAGTTGATGTCACTTTCAAAGTTGATGCCTTCAAAGTTGATGCCTTCAAAGTCGATGCCTTCAAAGTTGATGTCGTCTTCAAAGTTGAAGCCTTCAAAGTTGATGTCGCTTTCAAAGTCGATGCCTTCAAAGTCGATGCCTTCCAAGTTGATGTCGCCGTCCAAGTTGATGTCGCCGCCATCCAAGTTGATGTCGCTTTCCAAGTTGATGTCGCCGTCCAAGTTGATGTCACCTTCCAAGTTGATGTTGTCTTCCAAGTTGATGTCGCCTTCATTGTTGATGCTTTCGTGGTTGATGTCGCCCACAAAGCCTGGATTTCCTTCATGAATGCGGCCGCCTTCAGCTTCTGGTGCTGTACCCTGCACAGATTCAGATCTCATTTCCACTTCGTACATTCCCAGCCAGTAGTTGCTGGGGTCATAGTAGTTACCGGGGTCATAGTAGTTACCGGGGTCATAGTAGCTGCCTCTGGGCAGAGGCTCCATGGCTGGGGTGAGGTGAAAGTCCAGCGCTTCCACAAACCCTCTTGCGATTGAGGAGCAGAGCCGCAGGCAGAGGCGGAAGCTCGTCCTCTTTTGGCGCCTCCTGCAATTCCTCGGGGTTTGGGGTAGGTTCAACGCCCACACGCTCCCCTGAGAGAATTGCTATTGGCTTTCCTTTTCCCGCCAATTGCGGTGGGCGGTACTTGCTTAGGCACGCAAGTGGACGGGGCGTGGCCAAAATACAGGCGCTAAGGGAAAGATGGGTGCCGGTAGAGGGCTTAGGTGTATGGAGAATGGGGGCTGTAATTTACATTTCAGTTTACCACTCCCCGACTTGACCAGAGTGTCAGCTCTGAGGAAGGGGCTGTAGTGGATTATGCAAACTGATTTGGGGGCAATGACTGGGGGAGGGGGTGTGGGGCGGAGAGATGGGGGCTTCACACTACCTACAGGAACTCTTTTGGAAAAGTTTGGAGAAAGTCTCTTGGTCCAGTTCTCTATATTTGGCAGCCTGCACACACCACAGGCTAGTAATTAAGCTAAAATGATTAACTGAGTTTCTGCAAGGACACAGAAAGCAGAGCCCGCCATGTTCCCGGGGGTGCCCAGAGTCGATCTTGGTGCCGGGCTTACGGAGCATTCTGGGCAAGATGCGTTCCACAAGAAATCCAATGTGCCCCTTGAAAAAGTTAAAGTATGGGCGCCTGGGTGGCTCAGTTGGTTAAGCGACTGCCTTCGGCTCAGGTCATGATCCTGGAGTCCCTGGATCGAGTCCCGCATCGGGCTCCCTGTTCAGCGGGGAGTCTGCTTCGCCCTCTGACCCTCCCCCCTCTCACGTGCTCTCTCTCTCTCCTTCTCTCTCTCTCTCTCAAATAAATGAATAAAATCTTAAAAAAAAGAAAAAGTTAAAGTATTCCAGATTTTTAGTGATGAATCCACATCAAAGTGCAAGTGTAGACTAGACCCCCCCCCAGTGCTTAGTGCACCCAAAAAACCTAGTGCATTTTACTAGCTTTGGACACCATAGTGGAGTATGCATCTTCTCTAGTGTTCCACTACAGCATCTGTGGTAGCAGGTCCCCAGTACAAGCTCAACCGGTTCCTGTACTGGGCTCCTGGCATGAATCCAAGTGACTTTCCACGTTTGTCCCCTGCTGCTCCCTCTTCCCCCCTTCCTCTCCACCTCTTTTCCTAAAAATATCAACCTGATCTCTTGCTCAGCCTTTTTTTTTTCCCCACCGTGTGCTTCAGTGTTATCTAACCTCCAGTCACTCATATACGCCGGCTGAGTGTTGCCCTAACTCCATACCAACCATGCTAGTATTTACTTAAATATTTTAAGCTAAATTTACTTTATTTTTTATTTTAAAATTCAAATGGAGCCCTATTCTAAGCAAAAGTAGCCAGGAAACTGCGGCACCTGGGTGGCTCAGTTAGATTGGGTCGACTTTTTTTTTTTTAAGATTTTATTTATTTATTTATTTATTTATTTATTTATTTATTTATCAGAGAGAGAGAGAGAGAGAGAGAGAGAGACAGAGAGCAAGCACAAGCAGGGGGAGCGGCAGGCAGAGGGAGAAGCAGGCTCCCCGCGTAGCAAGGAGCCCGATGTGAGACTCGATCCCAGGAGTCCGGGATCGACCAGGCGTCCCATTTTTTTTTTTTAAGATTTTATTTACTTGTCAGAGAGAGAGAGAGAGCACACAAGTAGGGAGAGCAGCAGGCAGAGGGAGAAGCAGATTCCCTGCTGAGCAGGGAGCCCGATGCGGGGCTCGATCGCAGGACCCTGGGATCATGACCTGAGCCGGAGCCAGATGCTTAACCAATTGAGCCACCCAGGCGCCCCTGCCTTGGTTTAATCATCTTTAAAATGGGAATAACAATTGTAACTACCAATTATAATGGGATGTTGTGAGGATTAATGGAGGTGATAATAACAAAACTTCACAAATGATCATTCACCAAGTGGACTCACATTTCCACTGAAGCCCTGTTCATCTATTTTTCTACATGAGCCCAAGAGGGGAGAGAGAGAGATTGTGCAATGTGTGCAATGAAAATAGGACATTTTCCTGTGAAAATAATACTCGTGTCTTTTTGCACATGTACGTGCTTCAGTCCATAAGCCTGTGTTGGCTGCTTCGTGTTCATTTCACTCAACAGATTCTCTTTCTAGACCTAAGACCTTGTATTCCTAGAAGCCAGAAAATAATAATGCAATAATAGTGACCATGTATTAAATGCCTATTCTAGGCCCAACAGAGGGATAAACACTATAAAAGTTATACTCACCAGCACAACAGTCTAATTCACATTTCACTTTCGGATTGTTCCGGCTTCCTAGTGTACAGTGGTCATGGGAGAGAAAAGATGAAAGCAGGGAGACAGAAAGCTAATGCAACATTCCACTTTCAGGTAAGAGTGAGGTTTAAGGCATATGGGAAAAGTGAAAGGTTTGGGGATGTGTTTTTGAGGTGGAGTTAAGAGGACTTGCTGATGGATTGGATGTTTGGAGTAGAAGAGGCTACATGCATTAACTCACTGAACCCTCATGAAAACCTAATGCAGGCACTGTTATGCCCATTTTTCAGGTGAGGAAGTTGAGAGACAGGTTCACACAACTGGCCCAGGACACACAGTGAGTCAGGCTTTGGACCCACACTTTTTTTTAGAAAAAGATTTTATTTATTCATTTGAGAGAGAGAGAGACAGAGAGAGCACAAGCAGGGGGAGAGGCAGAGGGAGAGGGAGGAGCAGACTCCCCACTGAGCCAGGAGCCTGACTTGGGGCTCGATTCCAGGACCTAGAGATCATGACTTGAGCCAAAGGTAGACACTCAACCATCTGAGCCACGCAAGCGCCCCTGGACCCACACACTCTTAACTTCCTCATTTTTTAAATTTAAATTCAATTTAATTAACCTATACTGTATTATTAGTTTCAGAGGTAGAATTTCGTGATTCATTAGTTGCATGTAACAGCCAGTGCTCATTACTTCAAGTGCCCTCCTCAACATCTGTCACTGTTACCCCATCCCCCCACCCACCTCCCCTCCAGCAACCCTCAGTTTGTTTCCTAGAGTTAGGAGTCTTGCCTCTTCCCGGGGCGCCTGGGTGGCTCAGTCGTTGGGCATCTGCCTTCCGCTCAGGTCATGATCCCAGTGTCCTGGGAGCCCCGCATCCGGCTCCCTGCTCGGCGGGAAGCCTGCTCTCCCTCTCCCGCTCCCCCTGCTTGTGTTCCCTCTCTCGCTGTGTCTCTCTCTGTCAAATAAATAAATAAAATCTTTAAAAAAAAAGAGTCTTGCCTCTTCCCCATTATTAGTGGCCTTTTCCTGCTCCCCACCACGTACCTCTCTTCCTCTTTCCTTTTCTTCTTATGCTCTTTCATTATCTTTTTTCTCCTTTCTCCCTCTTCTTTAAGGATAAAACTCAAGGATCTCAGCCCAGTGAGTGTCAGTTAGTTAAAGATGCAAGTGACCGAGTCCTGCCTCTGTGGATTCCGTAGATGCTGTGAAGGGCTAAGGGCCTTTCCGTGTTCAGAATCACCGCGAAGACCATGGTCTCCAGTACTGCCCCTGTTGCGAGGCTACAAACCCAGTGGGTCTATCACTCTGTTTAATGTGCCAAAAACATAAAATGAAACAAAACAAAGCAAATAACCAATATTTGTAAATACATACAGAAAGTTTTAAAAAAATATAACATCACTTCAGAGCACAAACAATTTTCAGACAAATGAAGGGTCGTGGGGCACCTGGCTGGCTCAGTCGGCGGAGCATGCGACTTTTGATCTTGGAGTCATGAGTTCGAGCGCCATGTTGGGTATAGAAATTACTTTAAAAAATAAATCTTAAAAAAAGTATTTAAAAAAAAAATGAATCAAGCCGGGAAATGTTAGCCTGATGCTAGTTAGATTTTTGTAAACAGTGTCTGACTGAAATCAGGGTGAGAAGAGGAAGGGGTGGCCAGTTGTGTAAGTGAAGGGTCAGATTCTGTCTCTCTTCAAAATTTTGATTATTTGGGGCACCTGGGTGGCTCAGTCGGTTAAGCGGCTGCCTTCGGCTCAGGTCATGATCTCAGGGTCCTGGGATCGGGCCCTGCGTGGGACTCCCTGCTCAGCGGGGAGCCTGCTTCTCCCTCTCCCTCTGCTCCCCTGCTCCTGCTCTCTCTCAAATAAATAAAGTCTTTAAAATTTTTTGATAATTTGTTCATAATAATTAATTTTGATTTTTAAAAAATTGCGCAAAAGGTATCATCTATCAGGAATCTTGAGGTTTTGATGTCCCTTAAATTTAATGTAGAGAAAAAAACCATCCCTAAAGCAAGGCTCAATCTGAATATTACCAAACTATGTACTGGGGGAGAATGTGGTGGAAGGGGAATTTATTTATTTATTTACTTTTTAAAAAATAAACTATACCCCCCAACATGGAGCTCAAGCTCACGAACCCCAAGATCAAGAGTCGCATGCTCTACCGACTGAGCCAGCCAGGCTGGCTCCTATTTAAATTAATTAAATAATTAATTTCTTTATTTTAGAGAAAGAGAGAGCAGGGGGAGGGGCAGAAGGAAAGACTCTCAAGCAGAATCCACCCTGACCCCGACCCAGGGCTTGATGTCAATACCCTGAGATCATGAGCTGAGCTGAAATCAGGAGTCGGAGACTCAACCAACTGAGCCACCCAGGCACCCCGCCCCCTCCCAAGAATAGGTATTTAAAAGCATGCATGAATTGAAGGTGATGTATTTCACTTCCCCTACAGTGCCAAATACTGAATATCTGTGGTTTGCGCACCTCAGAAAGGAGCTTGCCAAGATGCCTGCATGTGACTGAAGCCAGCACCCAGGCTAGTATATCTGAAAAAAACTATTTGGTGAGAAATAATTAGCCATGTTCAGAAAATAAGTTTTTTTGTTTTTTGTTTTTTTAAAGATTTTATTTTTATGGGGCATCTGGGTGGCTCAGTCAGTTAAGATCTGACTTTGATTTCGGCTCAGGTCATGGTCTTAGGGTCATGAGATCAGGCCTGAGTCAGGCTCCACGCTCATCGCTCATCAAGGAGTCTGCTGAGATTCTCTCCCTCTCTCTCTACCCCTCCCCCGACTTGTGTGTGCACTCTCTCTCTCTCTCTTTCTCTCAAATAAAGTCTTAAAAAAAAAAAAAGATTTTAGGGACGCCTGGGTGGCTCAGTCGGTTAAAGCGTCTGCCTTCGGCTCAGGTCATGATCCCAGGGTCCTGGGATCGAGTCCCATATCAGCCCCCTTGCTCAGTGAGAGCCTGCTTCTCCTTCTGCCTGCCGCTCCCCCTGCTTGTGCTCACTCTTCCTCTTCCTCTCTCTGACAAATAAATAAAATAAAATCTTTAAAAAAAGACTTTATTTTAAAGTAATCTCTACACCCATTGTGGGACTCAAACCCACTACCCTGAGATAAAGAGTTGCATGCTCCACCAATTGAGACAGGCAGACGCCCCCGGAAAATAAGTTTTGAACTTTGGGTCTTTGTGAGTGGAAAATGGGATATGCGAACCCCAGTTTATGGGAATTTAACATTACCAGAGGGAACATGATTTCCTTAAAAGAAAAAACAAAAAACAATGAAACTACTTCTTCTAGTCTCTGTATACAGTTGTATATTATATATATAATAAATATATAAATTTATTAAAAGTAAAATATAAATTTATAAGTAAATAAAATTAAAATATTTATATAAGTATTTAAATTTTATATGATATGGATAACATATTAGTAATATATAAATGTTATATATAAGTACATATTTTCATATGTATATGTATGTGTATATATATATTAGGGAGGACTTCTATGTGGAGACTATAAGATGGGAATAATAGCAATGTCTCTGTCATAGAATTGGTGAGAGGAAGAAATGACATAACATATGTAAGTACCTGGCACAATGTCTAGCCACCCTCAGAAATGTTCACTACTGGAGCACCTGGGTTGTTCAGTTGGTTGAGCAGCCGACTCTTGGTTTTCAGCTCAGGTCATGATCTCAGGGTCCTGGGATCGAGCCCTGTGTCGAGCTCCGAACTTGGTGGGGAGTCTGCTTGAGATTCTCTCCCTCTGCCCTTCCCCCCACTTGTGCTCTCTCTCAAATAAATAAATAAATCTTTTAAAAGATGTTCACTACTATTATTGCATAATATATCCTATCACCACAGTATATAACCTGCGGCATATGTGGCATAATGGAAAGAGGCATGATTAGAATTACACACTGAAATATCTACAGATGGAACTATGTGATGTCTTGATTTGCATCAAAATAATCCAAGAGCATATGCAAGTATGTTAAATTGATTAGGGTATTGATGAAACAAGCCTGGCTAAGAATAATTGTTGAAACTGAGAGATGACTACATATGGTTGTGATTCTCTCTGCTTTTGTGTATGCCTGACATTTCACATAATAAAAAACATGTTTTGGGTTTTTTTTTAAGTTTTATTTATTTAAGTAATTTCTGCACCCAACGTGGGGCTTGAACTTATAACCCTGAGAGAGTCCCATGCTCTTCTGAGTAAGCCAGCCAGGCACCCCTAAAAAACATGTTTTGTTTTGTTTTTTATTTTTTAAAAAGATTTATTTATTCATCTGAGAGAGAGACAGAGCGCAGCAGCGGGGCGGGCGGGGTGGGGGTGGGCAGAGAGGAGGAGCAGAGGGAGAGGGAGAGAGAGAATCCCAGGCTGACTCTATGCTGAGCTTGGAGCCCAATCTCACGTCCCTGAGATCATGACCTCGGCCGAAACCAAGAGTCCCACGCTTAAGGGACTGAGCCACCGAGGCGCCCAGAGCCATTCCTCTGTTATATGCACACACCTATATACACGACACAGTACACACCGTATATTATATAATATATGCTACACCTCCCCCCCCCCCCCCAATGCAAGCTGAATTGACTGTATTGTCCGACGGGGCTCTTCGCGAAATGTCTTGTGGCCCATCGCCCTTCCCGTCAGTCATCTCGGGCACCTGGCTGAGAAAAGCCCCGGTCTCCGGTTCAACTTGGACGCCACGAGGGTCCTGAGGAACCGGGCGGAAGCACGCACGGGGTTGCCTCCGCGGCTCATTTGCATGCACGCACACAGCCGCCCCGGCGCGGGCACGAGCCCCCTCGGCGCGGGCGGGGCTTTGTCGACTTCTCTGGCGCTAGTTGCAAGTCTCGGCTTTGGGCCGATGCGTGGCATAGCGTTCTGGAAGCCCAGGCACCCCTGGCGGCAACAGGGGCTCCAGCGGCGGGTTCGCACTGCCAGGGGCGGGAGGCCTCGGGCTCCGGAGGGAAGAGTCTAAGAGCCCGGAGCGCAGCAAATCCGCTCGCGCCCCCGCGGGGCCGCCGCTCTCCCTCGCGGTCTGGGAACTGGAATGGCCTGAGCCATCAGCGGCGTGGCCTCGATCAAGGATCCCCAAACCAGTCCTGCCGCTCCCGCACCCGACTGCGGCCCTCTGTGCCCCGCGGCACCCCCCTTCCCTTCTGTCGCGGCCGCTCCCCGTGCCCCTACGGGAGTCGGCCCCGGACTCGCCTTCCTGGGCTAGGAGAGGGAGGGGGTGAGTGAGATGGATGCACCTTCGCCCCGAGGAGCCCGCCTACCTTCAGAGTCCCCTTCATAGTTCATCCAGTTCCGGAATAATCCCATTTAAGCGTTTTCTGCCTTCTTGCACCCATTTTCATCCTTGTCTTCCATCCATCCACGTCAAGCCCTTATAAACCCTACTCCCTGAACTCAGGTCCCTTCATAAGGTGACCCGGCCTCCCACTCACGCTTCCACCTACCGACTTGGAGAGGGTACGGCCAAGCACCTCCTGCCTACTGGAATTTACTTGTTTTAATTCAATTTTACTTTATTTTTTTTTTCCCCAGCCAAATCAGGTGAATCAGCCCTGGCTATCAATGGGGTGACAGATGTTGCAGCCAGATCGCCCTCCCATCAGGAATTTACTTGTTTTATGTTATCTTCTCAGAGCATATTTTTTCGCCACTCGATTAAGTTCATGGAAGGAAGGATCCCTATTTTTTCTTAACTTTTTAATTTTAATTCCAGTATCGTTAACATACAATGTTATATTAGTTTCAGGTGTACGAAATAGTGATTCAACAATTCAGTACATGACTCAGTGCTCATCATGATAAGTGTCCTCTAGGAGCCCTGCTTTATTCATCACAGAATTCGAAGTGCCTGGCACTAAGTAGGCACTCCACCACTGCTTCCGGAATGATAACACAGGGCTCCGGTTTGAGATAATAACACGATTTGTAAACGCAAATTCTTTGTTGGGAGTTGGGGAGGGTGGAGAATAAGGGCTAAGGTAGCAGAGAGAACAAAAAGACCTTCCTAAGTGCTCTATAAACCTAGCTGTTGTTCCTATGTAATGGTTAGTTATTGTTTCTACTATTATTGTTGTCATGTTCTTTTAAATGTCCTCACGCGGTGTTATTTATCAGCTTCTTCCCTCTATTTCTGTGTCTATTTTATCTTAATTCTTTCAGCTTTATTGAGGTATAACAAATAAAAATTACAAATATTTAAGGTGTGCAACTTGATATTTTGATGTATGTGTACATTGTGAAACAATTGCCAAAATCAAGGTAATTAACATACCTATCACCTCACTAGTTTGCCTTTTATTTCTGGTAAGAACACTTAAGATCCACTCTCTTAGCAAATTTCAAGTATCAAGATGGTATTGTTAACGTAATCACCATGGTGTACAATCTTCGGAACGTATTAATCTTGCATATATGAGATTCTCCAACATCTCCCCATTTCCCCTAAACTCCAGCTCCTGAAAACCACCCTTCTGCTCTCTGTTTCTATGAGTTGATTTCTTTTAGATTCCACATGTAAGTGAGGTCATGCACTATTTGTCTTTTCTGTGTCTGGCTTATTTCATTCAACATAATGTCCTCCAGGTTCATCCAAGTTTTTGTAAATGGCATTTTCTAATTTTTTTAAGGCCAAATGATATTCCATTATATTTAAATATATTTAACTATTAAATATATACTTTATATTTAAATATATTTCACCACATGGAGGCATGAACAGTGGTGATTTTACAAGTTTCCTGGTCCTAATGGTCTAATATATCAGACACAATTTAAAGAAAAATCATAGAGGGACACCTGGATGGCTCGGTTGGTTGAGCGACTGCCTTCGGCTCAGGTCATGATCCTGGAGTCCTAGGATCGAGTCCCGCATCAGGCTCCCTGCTCGGCAGGGAGTCGGCTTCTCCCTCTGACCCTCCCCCCTCTCACGCTCTCTCTCTCTCATTCTCTCTCAAATAAATAAATAAAAATCTTTATAAAAAAAGAAAAATCATGGAATTTTACCCTTTACACTGGATTACAGGAGAGGAACCTGCTGTACCAGGCTCCAGACTGGGATTCAGTATGCAAATGATACAGCTTCCTGGAACAAACTTGAAGAGTCCATGGTGTCCTGAGATAGGGCAGAAAACATAAAATCCGCAGCGCTTTATTGCCACTTGCGACCATCAGCAGTAATAGTTAACTTGGGGCTATCTTTGATTTCCTCCTCCCCCTTCTAAGGCTAGAATTCTATATGCAAATGTCTCCCAAGAGTTCTCCCATATTTCATCAGTACAGACGCAATAAAGCACAGGTTCTAACATTTTTTTTAAAAGATTTTATTAATGTGACAGAGAGAGAGCATGCTAGCACACTCAGGGGGAGCTGCAGAGGGAGAAGAAGCAGGCTCCCTACTGAGCTCCGCACTTGGCAGTGGAGTCTGCTTGAAATTCTCTGCCTCTCCCTCTCCATCTGTCCCTCCCCACAACTAGTGCTCGCTCACACGCACACTCTAAAATAAATTAAAAAATAAAAAAAATTTCAAGGTATTAAATTGGCTCTTCTGCTATTTAACATAGAGACTTAGACTTCAGGGGTCTCCACAGCCAAAGCTGATGTTCCATTGATGAAAGCACTCTATAGTTTCAAAACTCCGTGTAACCTTCAGCTGAAAAAAGTGTTCAGTCCATTCATTCCAAGCAAGAAATAAGAAAGCTGGCCACAATCCTGGTTGAGATGGGGCTGTGAAAAGATAAGGAAAGAGAGATCATGGTCATGAGGTAGCTGTCCAAGAGTAGCAACCAAATTCAAGGTCAGAGATCAAGGTCCATTAGCCTCACCCTGCTCCTTCTCACCATTCCTTCCCCTGAGAACCAGAAGAAGACCTTAACCCCTGGGCAATAGACAAATTATGTATATTTTAAGATTTATTTATTTATTATTTTTCAAGTTTTATTTATTTATTTGACAGAGAGAGACAGTGAGAGAGGGAACACAAGCAGGGGGAGTGAGAGAGATTCAGGCCTCCCGACGAGCAGGGAGCCCGATGCGGGGCTCGATCCCAGGACCCTGGCATTATGACCTGAGCCGAAGGCAGACGCTTAACGACTGAGCCACCCAGGCGCCCCTATTTATTAGCTTTAGAGAGAGAGAGAGAGAGCCTGCAAGTGGGGGGAGGGATGGAGGGAGAGTGAGAGAGAATTCCAAGCGGACTCCCCACTGAGTGCAGAGCCTGATGTGGAGCTTGATCCCAAGACCCTGAGAACATCACCTGAGCTGAAACCAAGACTTGGTCACTCAGCTCAACCAACTGAGCCACCCAGGCACCCCGAAAAATGATATTGATTAAGTCTTAATACTCCTTTGACATTTCAGGGACCTTTGCACAAGATTGCGTCTTCTACATTTTTTGTTTCCCCCAACACAGCTAGGTGGTGGTTCACATGTAACATGAATAGGCAGTAGTAAGAGCCACAATTTTCTGAGGGCTTTTACTGTGAAGCAGTACTGAGCTAAGCAACATGCACGAATTACCCTGAACCTTTTCTGCAGACGGGGAAACTAGCACAGACAGAAGTTAAATAACATGCCCAAGATCACACAACTGACAAGTGGCTGTAATGAAATTCATTGAATTAAATATTCAATTCACATCAATAAAATCTTTGAATTTGAGAGAAAAATGTACTATTGCATGTTTTCCACATTTCTCTTCAATAGAAAAGATGGAAAGAAATAAAAAAACATAAAGGGCGCCTGGGTGGCTCAGTCGCTGAGCATCTGCCTTCTGCTCAGGTCATGGTCCCAGGGTCCTGGGATCGAGCCCCGCATCGGGCTCCCTGCTCTGCGGGAAGCCTGCTTCTCCCTCTCCCACTCCCCCTGCTTGTGTTGCCCCTCTCGCTGTCTCTCTCTCTGTCAAATAACTAAAATCATTATTAAAAAAAAGAAATAAAAACGTAAGTCGTGTGTTCATTCTCAGTTCATCGTAACATTTTTTAATAAAAGATTTTATTTATTTGTCAGAGAGAAAGATCACCAACAGGGGGAGCAGCAGCCTCCCCACTAAGCAGAAAGCCCTACGTGGGACTTGATCCCAGGACCCTGGGCTCATGACCTGAGCAGAAGGCAGACGCTTAACCGACTGAGCCACCCAGGCGTCCCCACCATAACATTTCATAAACCAAAATAACCCCATACCTTGGACATTCTGCTGAATGAAGGAGTCACATTAATATATCTTTATGCACTATTTCTGGATTAAAATTAAGCAGAATAAATCATTAGGTGCAAACCAGCTATTTCTCATTTCTTCTTGTAACTGCACCACTTAAAAGCATTCTCTTTTCTGGGCTTTAACTACCTTTTTTGTTATTTATTCATTCATCAATTTATTCTCTATTTTATGATTTAAGGCAACATATAGAAGATGTATACAGAAAAAAAGGAAAAGTTGCTTTTTAAAAAAGTGGATTAAGCTGTTATTTTTCAAAGAAAACACAATGTCACTTTCCCTACATGAATGGTAAGCAGTGTGTGAACGTACAGTATTATGGAAATACAGGACTCTCACACTTTATTATTTTTTAAAAATAATTTTATTTATTTATTTAAGAGAGAGACAGAGAGAGTCAGAGAGAGAAAGCAGGAGCAGGGTGAGGGGCAGAGGGAGAAGCTGACTCCCTGCTGACTCTGGGATCATGACCTGAGCCGAAGGCAGACGCTTAACCGACTGAGCCACCCAGTGCCCCTTATTTATTTATTTTTAAGTTTTCATTTATTCATTTGAGAGAGGGAGAGATAGCACAAGCAGGGGAAGGGGCACAGGGAGAGGGAGAAACGGACTCCCTACTGAGCGAGTAGCCAGAGAGGGCTCAATCCCAGGACCCCAAGATCATGAGCTGAGCTGAAGGCAGACGCTTAACCGACTGAGCCACCCAGGTACCCCTTAAGTTCTAAAATTACCAACTGTAAAACGTTATTTTTGAGGCAATCAGGGAAGTCTAAACGTAGGTGACTGGGCCATGATTCCAGCAGATTATTGTTGCTATTTAGCTGCTTGGATGGCACTGTGGTTATGCAGGTGAAATGTCTAAGTTTTTTGGAAATGCCATACACATAAAGATGTAGAAATAAACAGACATATTGTCTTGAGTTTATTTCATTTTTCTAAAAGTTCTTTTTTTATTTTTTTAACTAACCTCTATACCCAACAGGGGGCTCAAACTCACAACCCCAGATCAAGAGTCACATGCGCGGCCTACTAAGCCAGCCAGATGCCCTAGCATTGGGTTCCTTTTAAATTATGATAGCCATGAGGCGCCTGGGTGGCTCAGTCGGTTAAGCGTCTGCCTCAGGCTCAGATCATGATCCCAGCCTCCTGGGATAAGCCCCAGTCGTCATCAGTCATCTCCATCAGGCTCTCTGCTCAGCAGGGAGACTGCTTCTCCTGCTCCGGCTCCCCTTGTGTGTTTGTGCTCCTTCGTGCGTGCTCTCTCTCTCTGTCAAATAAATAAAATCTTAAAAAAAAAATAAATTCTCACAGCCACAAGAGGAGAATGGATGGAGGAGAGGGGCATAAAAGTAAAGAATGGAGGAACGGAGGGAGGTAGAAGAGAGGAGAAGATGACGGAGGAAAGAGAGGAGAGGGAAGGAGAGAAGGAAGGAGAGACAAAAGGAGACCGGCTTTCCATACTTCGTTCTGACTTCATAAGAATTCTGGGAGATGACTATCGTCATTTGAGTGAGCGTTGGTAGGAACAGTGGTCGTTGCCCTATTTCCCGGGGCGGGGGGGGGGCGGGAAACAGAGGCGTAGAGACAGTCAGGCTTGCCCCTGGCATGCAATGAGCAGAGGGCAGGAAAGAAGAAGAACCAGGCTGTGCCCTGAAACCAGATGCATGTGGCCAAGTCCACAGCCCGCATTCTACCCAATTCCCTGGTCTTTTCTATGATATTTCTTAAGCTGGGAGGGGGTGGTTAGGGACACTGTCCCCCCTCTAGTTGATGAAAGGCGCCCACATTACTGCAATGTCACCACACACGGAATTTTGCGTTCCAATTCCAGGGGACTCGCGACGTACCTGGTGAAGAGCCAGGGCCTCTATGTGAGGACACAGGCTCTGGACCTTGCTCCCCACACCCACTGACTGCAATGAATGGAAGCAAGAGCCGGCTGAGACTCCCCCCCGACCCAGAAACTCATCCTAAAACACTGCTTTCATGAAGGGCCAGCTCCCCCCAGCCCAAACCTCTTTCAGATTCCATCATCCCAAATATACACATTCCAACGCCTTCCTTGAACTCAGCCCCCACCTACCGTTTAAACCTTATTGGCCCCTCAATACAGAGTTCTCTGCAGAATCCTCTCTAGCCTCCTCTCCAGCTCACACTCCAGAGCCCCCTGGCTGCGTCTGGGTTCCCTGAGACAAGCCTTAGACTTCTTCCCTCCCTCCCAGGGTTGCTCACACTACCCCCTTTAACTGAAGTTCCACGCACAGCCTGCTTAGCCCGTACCCACCTCTGACTCCGTCTGAGGAGGAAGGGAAACCCCACAACTCCCCAGAAGCCATATCTGCTTTGACCAGGGGCTGCTAGGAACAGTCTCTTCAGAGCTTTGGATCCTGGCCCCCTCCAGCAAGCTGTGTCGCCTGGTCAAAGTCACCGAACCTCTCCAAGCCTCCATGGCCTTGGTTAAGGAAAAAGCAAAAAACAGTGATGCCCCCACCCCACCCCCCCGGGGGGGGCCCACAGCACCCCGTCCCGCACAAGGGACAGCGGTAAGGTGGATGAGCCAGGCCCTGGTGCACAGTGAGCACTCCCGGGAGGGCCCCAAGCACGAGCAAGCATATCCGTTCACTCCACAGGCTCTCCCATCTGCTCAGGAGCGGGGGCGAGGCACCCTGTCCGGCACCTTCGATCACGGTGAGGGCCCATGTCCAGCCTGACCCCACTCAGTCCTGACCCCTTAACTCCAGCATGGGCTCCACTTGTCCGAGTCCCCCGCCCCGGGCCTTACTTGCATCACTTCGAGTAGAAGCCACAGCTCGGGAGAGCAGGGGGCATCACGATCCCCGTTCTGCAGAGCTGGCCTGGGAGGCGCAGAGATCAGCCGGTTTACCTGGGCCACAGAGCCAGTTCGTGGTGCTGGGACTCCATCATTTCCAGCTTCTCGCTCTCACATGGGCTGAGCTCTCTCCCCACACTGGGAGAACCAGGGCACGCGGGTGGCTGAGTCTGGACCGGACACCTGCCCCGCACCGCCTGGCAGAGGGCCCTGGCAACACAGCAGCCGACAAAGCTTTACTGACTGACTGAGGCCTGTGTCGGTACAAAGAGGCATGTAGCGGAGCGCCTGGCTGGCTCAGATGGTGGAGCGTGTGACTCTTGATCTTGGAGTCAGGGGTCCCAGCCCCACATTGGGTCTAGAGATTACTTAAGCAAACAAACAAACAAGAAAACAAAAAGCCAAAAAAGAGGGAGAAAAAGACCCGAAGGACAGGTAGGGCTAGAGAGCTCAGAGTCTCAAGACAACCTTCTGTCCGCAGGCCAGCCGTGAGTGAGTGACCACCGCCTCTCTCCCCTCGTGGGCCCCTGCGACTAAAGAAACACAAAACGGACTGAAAGCGGAGCTGTGAGACCGCACGGTAGGGCCCGCGGGAATAGTGTATTTTTCTCACCTCAGTTACTCCGGCAGCACCCTGGTGAGGTAGTGGCTACTGCCATCCCCCTCTTACAGATGAGGAGACCAGGGTAAAGTGAGAAGAAGCAACTCAGCAGGCCAGCCAGCTCGCAAGGGGTGAGCAAGCCGGCTGCAGATGGCAGCCCTCCGGCTCCAGAGCCCCCTCCCGTGAATGTGGCACATGGAACCATGTGCCACCCAATGTGGGGCTGGGACCCCTGACTCATGTTCCGTGCACATGGAACCATGATTCGGGGCTACTTTTGCCGGGGACGAGGCTCCGTTCGGTCGCTAAGGCGTGCAAGGTGTGAAGGTAGGGAAGGAAACATGTTCAGTGGATGCTGGCACGACAGGTGCCCAGGGAGGGCGAGATCTGTCAAGGGTCACGTGAGTGACCGAGGCGGAGCAGGCAGGACTGCTCCGCGGAGATCGGAGACAGGAAAGAACACGCAGAGACTGTAGGTGGTCTAACACGCAGATGACGAGAACCCTTGTAGGGCTCTCACGCAATAATTAACCCCAAGTCAAAACTGTGCCTGGGCTATCTGGCCAACGGCGGTGGGGCGGGGGCCGGCCGCCCTCACCAAGGGCCAACCAGAGGAGGAAACATTTGGTTCAAGTCAGGAGGAGGTAGTCCCATTGTCATCCCTTACCACCTCTGTGAAAACGAATTGGTCCACAGACCTTTCTTAGTGTCTTACCCGTCCTCTGGGAGCACGAGGCTGGGGCACCTCTGTCCCTCAGGCGCAGTCGGTGAGGTGCCTAGGGCCCATGCTGCATTTAGGAGCCCACAGAAATGCTGTAGCTTCGGATTTCAAACGGGGCGGATGAGCACGGTAAACATGGGCTAAGTCAGGTACACTGTCCAGCACAGGACCCGTTCTTAGAAGCTATTTTCAATATTTAGGATATTACCAAGTGTCGGAGCATCTGTAAAACAGTTCTGGAAGGGAAACCCGCAGAGCCCTCAATCCGGCCCGCTCTCTTTTATTTGACAAGAAAGAAGCATGCGTACCATCAGGTTGAGTTCAGTATTTGCTTAGGGTTTTCTTCTTTGGACGTAAAATTTACATACAAAAGAATGCACGCCACCTTACATTTATTGAACTGGGACAAACTATATAGCCACTCTGTATCATCGATTCCGTGCTATACCCCAAATCTCTTGGCCCTTGTCCTTTTATTGTATTCACCTGGAGAAACCAAACACCTGCTTAAACTCCACTCTCCAACCAATAAGAATGTATCCCCGGCTGCAAGAAACAAAAATAAGAAAGGAAACGAAAAAGAAAACAACAAAGAAATGAAATTTATTTATTCCTCAGCAAGGGCTCAGGAAGCCATTTCCAGGAAAACCGAGGGGAGGAGGGTGGGGGGGGGTGGAGAAAGAGCGGCAGGAAAGTGGGTGATGACCCAGATCCAAAGGGTCCCACCCTAAGGGACATGCATGCTTGTATAGAGAATCTCGAGGCAGAGGCATAGACGCTGTGCCCAAAGGTGTTTCAAGATCCATGGTTGCAATGAGACGAACAAAACTTTGAAAAAGAGAAACTGAAAAAACCCAAACGAGCAGGAGCTCTGTCCAGTGGAAGCCGACCTGGAACGCTCGAACGCCCTGCGCAGGTTCGTAGCCCTGTACTGAGATGTGGCTTCATTACTAAAATCCCGGAGGCCCAGGGGGCGCCTGGGTGGCTCAGCCGGTTAAGCGTCTGCCTTCAGCTCAGGTCATGACCCCAGGGTCCTGGGATCGAGCCCCGCATCGAGCCCCGCATCGAGCCCCGCATCGAGCCCCGCATCGAGCCCCGCATCGGGCTCCCCGCTCGGCGGGAAGCCTGCACCTCCCTCTCCCACTTGTGTTCTCTCTCTCTCTCTCTGTCAGTTAAATAAATACAGAAAATCTTAAAAAAAAAATCAATAAAATCCCGGAGGCACAGGACACTCTCAAGGGGGCAAGCGTGGTTTTATTTGCAGAGCGCATCTGAGCAAGAGGCGCGCTCAGAAGACCGCAGCCCAAGCTCCTGTTCCCGGGGACCCAGGGGTCTGGCGGGCTCTGACTTGAGCCGCCTCCCGGAAAAACCTCAGACGGTGCCACCTCGGAGCCCACCACCTTCCTTGCATTACTATTCCCCTCTAGCCCCGGCGGCGGGATTCGCAGGGCTGGCCCAAGAGACATTCTCCCAACACTTGGGCAGGGCCTCCAGAGCTAGGGTGAGGTCTGTGTCTCACCCTACCCACACGGGCTTGCGCCATGCAGCACAGCGCCTTCCTGTGGGGGAGACAGGCCACCCGTTCGGGGCGTGCGAGCCCAGCTCCGACTTGAAGACTCATCCCCTCTAGCTAGGCATTGCCGGCTCCGACGCCCTCGGCAAAGAGCGCCCTACCCGAGCTCCCCTTGCAAGTGCACCCGCCTGGTTGGTGCCCAAGCCCGGACCGCATGCGCACGTCCGCGAGCCCAACCCCCAGCAGCAGGCGGTATATAGAGAGGGGGCGCCTACCCAGACACTCGGGAACCCGACAACGCCAGGACCGCTTTGCCGGAGCCCGTCCGCAGGCCACCGCTCTCGGCGTCGTCACCCATGGATCCAGAAGGATCCGACGGGGAGTCTGCAGAAGACGGCACCAGGGATGTGGAGCCTCCCGGCCCAGGCCAGGACGATGACCCCGGCTTCCTCAGCCTGGAAGTCGACGAGGACCGCGAAGAGCCGCAGGGTCGGTGCCCGTTGGGACAGGCGCCTGCAGCAAGCCCCAGAAACCAACGTTCCCTGGGCGAGGGGGGCGGTCCCGACACCCCGCAGATGCTGTCCCTCGCGCCCTCCTTCCCACAGCCTGGGCACCGATGCCCTGATCTTTCTGTCTGGATCTCCTCCTCTGCAGAAACCCGGCCTGCGGCGATGTCGCTTACCGAAGACACCGAAGACACCGGAGACGGAGCGGCGGCGGAAGCGGGGGACGAGGTCGCACCGGAGCAGGACCCTGCGGCCGCTGAAGTCGAGGAGGAAGCGGACGGCGACGGCGACGGCGACGGCGCCGCAGAATCTCCACCGCCTGGGCCAGGGCAGCCGGGGCCGGGGGGGCCGCCGCTCCAGGCCCCCGTCACGGGTCCGGCGCCGGCACAGGGGCAGCCGACGACCCTGCGCGTCATGTTCAGCCTGTTTCAGCTGCGCGAGCTGGAGAACTTCTTCCAGCGCACCCAGTATCCCAACGCGTTCATGCGGTAAGCGGGCTGCGGCGCTGGGCGCGGGCTCCCGGCCTCGCGGGCGGCGGTCGGCGGGCTGGACGGGCTGCGGCGCCGGGCGCGGGCTCCCGGCCTCGCGGGCGGCGGGCGGCGGGCTGGACGGGCTGCGGCGCCGGGCGCGGGCTCCCGGCCTCGCCGGCGGCGGGCCGGACGGGTTCGCAGCGTCTCTGTCCTCGCGGCGGACGAACACCCAGCGGCGTCGAGGCTGCCGGGCCCGCCGGGCACTGGCGCTTCTGCGGGAGCTGAGCGCTCGCTCTGCGGGTGGGGCGGCGAAGGCGGACGCTCGCTCGGGCGGGTTTGATCGCGTCCAGCCGGGAAAGCGTCCGCCGCCCTTCACAGAAAAATGTCCTACTGGCAGCAGGGTGGGCGGGGACGAGGGCGACAGGTCTGAGACGCGGGAGCAAGTGGTTTAGGATCCTACCTTTGTTTAAAATCGTGGTAAGTCTACTCGTCGTGAATTATTTCTGCACTCGGTTTTTTAAAATGATTCATTTTCAGTAATCTCTACACCGCCGTGGGGCCCCTGCACCCATTTTTACATTTTTAAGTAGTGCACTTGAAAACTATCTGGATTAGTGAATATTCTGCATTCCCTTCGATTTTGCTAGAGGTCTTGAAACAATGAAAAGTTAAAAAAAAAAAAAAGAAGAGGAAGAAAAGAAAAGAAAAGGGGCGCCTGGCTGACTCAGTCGGTAGAGCCTGTGACTCTTGATTTTGGGGTCTTAAGTTCGAGCCCCACGCCGGTTGTAGAGATTATTTAAAAATAAAATCTGAAAACAGAGTCCAATTAAATCTTGCTTGAGGGAAAGCTGCCCTGCAGAAGGAAAGCTCCAGCTAGATGGTACAGGACAGTGTTGGGGGCGAGGCGTCTGCGGCTGTGGGCGGAGGTAGGGGAGGAGGAAGTCAGTGATACCGAAACTTTAAAACAAGCACAACCAAAGAATGAACAGCAGTTCGTGCCATCCCTTAGCACCTATGGGAATGTACTCTAACTTGGTCATCACTGAGGGAGAGAGAGAGAGAGAGAGAAGGAGAGGGAGAGAGAGAGAGAGAGAGCTGGGGGGAGAGTCAGAGAGAGAGGGTGAGAGAGATGGATGGACAGCACCTTATTGGAGGGCTCTAATTTAATCCATAAAATGGGGTTAAGAGCAATGATCGAAAGTCGGTAGGGCTAGATCCTCAGAGATATTTCTTCATTTTGAAGTTGGTAACACTAAAGGAAACTGAATTAGAATGTCGTGTGTTCTCGGGGACTGTGCCTCCTTTACCCAAGAGACTTGGCTTTCCTTCAGGTCTTGGTCCACTGCATCTCATTGTCAAACCTGAAATGGTGTGACTTTCCCTAAGTGTACAGACTGGTTCCTGAAATGTCACTGACATCTCCCTGAAAAAAATGTTAAAAAGAGGAAGGAAAAATGCTGTATTTTAATTCACCCCCAACTCCAAATATTGATTTTTCTCCCCTCAGCCAGGAGCTTGCAAGATTAATCGATGTGCCTGAAGCCAGAGTGCAGGTCAGTAAACCCGAAAGAAACCATTTGGCTGGGAGCCGTTCTAAAACCGGCTTCAGGACTTGGACATCTTTGTCCTTGACCTTCTCACCGTCCTGGGTTTTTGTGGCCTTTGCTAGCTTTGAGAAATAAGTGTTGAACTTTTGGGTCTTGGTGGGGGGACAACGGGATAAATAAAGCCCAGGTTTGGGAAATTGCCCATTTCCAGAGGGAACATGATTTCCTAAAGGAATGAAAAAACTAGTATTGTATCGTATCCCTTCTATAAAATATACACACATGTCTGTATAAACTGTACCTATATATACTTTTAGATGTCACTGAATTAGACATAGAATACACATATTTATACGGATTTTTAAATATAGCACAAATAGAAATATAATCATAGCTATAGATCATATATATAGTATACGTATTATTTTTATATGTAATATATACCTGTATACTAACGGATACATGTATTTACACATAACATCATAATTATGGATCATATATATAGTATACGTACTATTTTTATATGGAGTATATACTAACATATATGTGTATTTATTATATAAATCAATATGTGATCTAGAAGTACATGGAATGTAGTGGGGCGCCTGGGTGGCTCAGTTGGTTAAGCGACTGCCTTCGGCTCAGGTCATGATCCTGGAGTCCCGGGGGCTCGGATCGAGCCCCGCTTCGGGCTCCCTGCTCAGCGGGGAGTCTGCTCCTCCCTCTGACCCTCTTCCCTCTCGTGCTCTCTATCTCTCATTCTCTCTCTCTCAAATAAATAGATAAAATCTTAAAAAAAAAAGAAGTACATGCCATGTAGTAAATATGAATATAAATTATATAACATATAAATCACATTTAATTCATAGAATATATGCTTACATATTCATCTAGTATAGAATATATATATTTGATATGTTAAATGTATACGTAATAAATACACAGTATATCAAAAGTATATTCTTTTTTAAGCATCTTCCATAACAGATAAATACCATATATATCGATGTGACATCATTGTTATTGCTAATATAAAATATATTTCTATAATGCACATATAATTAATCAGTTATTATCTACGATGTTATTAATATAGTCCTATGTAATATACAATTACCATATACTATAGCCAATAGATTGTTCTTTGCTGTATCAGTTATGGATTAATATTTATTTATTATGAATTGATATTAGTTATTGAGTAGCACGTTAATCTATTGATATAGCAATATCATTATATGGTAGTAATGTTTCTCTACAATAGAATCATCATGTATTATTTAAGTATTATACTATAAGGGTATAATTATGTAATTCCTATGTATTCCTGTATAAGCACTCATACGTGACTTGTATATACACAAGTTTATATTATATATGGTACATTTATATATAACCCATCTTAGAACAATATATACAGAAACATAAATATTTTATATAAACGTAAAGAAAGGAATACCCGCAAGCACACATACTCAACAGACAGCTCAGCTCCTGAAAGGGTTATCATGCAGGCACCACTTCACTGTCGGGTCACATTTGGATGGAGTCTGAAGTGGAAATCGTTCAAATCGCTCAACTCACCAAGGAGTTGAATTACACTGATTTACTGAAAACGAGCATAAGCTCTTTGCCTAAGGAGTGAATTTACAAATATTTTGGCATAGGCTTGAGGGAAGATTTCACACACATGACACAGCAGATAAGCAACTACCTTATGTCCAGTGAAGCTGAGACTTACAGGGAGGGTAGACCTTCAAGTACAACAGCCTGGGCCTCCTGCTCTTGGTATTTCCTCGTAACATATGATTTTTTTCACTCTAGGATTCAGACGGAAACAATTGTATTTTGTCATTATAGAATTACTTTTAATTTATTTTAAAAGTTCAGAAATTTATTTTTACTCTTACTGCTTGTAGTGCAGGTGCCTAGGCCTCTTGCTGGGTTGTTTTTTTTTGTTTGTTTGTTTTTTGTTTTTCCAATATATATGATTTCTTTCTTTTTTTAAGATTTTATTTGAGAGAGAGAGTGAGCGCGTGAGAGAGCAAACACAGTCGGGGAGCGGCAGAGGGAGAAGCAGACTCCCCACTGAGCAGGGAGCCTGACATGGGGCTGGATCCTGGGACTCTAGGATCTTGACTGGAGTCAAGGCAGACGCTTAACCAACCGAGCCACTCAGGCGCCCTAATATATACGATTTCTTGCTCTAGGATTCAGACGAAGGCAATTTTACCTTTTAATTTAAAAAAAATATTTTATTTTATTTAAAAGATGTTAAATTTCATTAATTTACTTTTAGAGCTGTGGCTTTTAAGTACTTGGTAAACAGGTGTGGAGAGTGCCAGGCCTACATCTTCATTTTCTGGAACTCCTTCATAGTCGGCCTGATAACCTTGTTAAACAGTAGACCCGTGCATTACGGTGGAGATGGGAGGGGGGTAGGTGCCACCTTTGAAATCTGTCTACAAGAGAAAAGAAACGAAAGCAACAATTTCAAACAAGGTTCCACCAAGCTAACAAAGGTGGAGGCCGACCCAACCAGGTGGAGGCCGATCCAACCAGGTGGCCGCCACCCCAGCACAGGTGGAAGCCTAAGGCCAGAAAGATGCCTTGGGGATATGACTCACATTCCAATCTCTGAACCGACCAAACGCATTAGTGAATATTCCTGTGAGGAATGTCTGACACCTGAGATTTTGATCTTCCTCTTGTGGTCCTTTTAGGAAGAGATTGTGTGGAATTTGTCACTAGTGGGCACTGGCTCTTAGTCCAGGCTGGATTCTGACGTGTGCTAATTGGAAAGACTTTTTCTTTTCTTTTTTTTTTTTTTTAAGGATTTTATTTATTTATTCATAAGAGACAGAGAGGGAGAGGGAGAGGGAGAGGGAGAAGCAGACTCCCTGCCGAGCAGGGAGCCCGATGCGGGGCTCGATCCCAGGACCCTGGGATCATGACCTGAGCCGAAGGCAGACGCTTAACCCACTGAGCCACCCAGGCGCCCCGGCACTTTCAATTTTCAAAGAAGTTTTTCCCAGTTTTATGAAGACATAAGTTGCATAGAGTCCTGTATCAATTTAAGGTATACAGCATAATGATCTGACTTACATCTATTGTGAGGTGTTTACCACAGCAAGTCTAGTTACCATCCATCATGTCCTAGAGAGACAGAGAAGAAAGGAAAAAGACAAAAAGAAAAATAAACAGTTTGTTCTTTGTGAATAGAAGTCTTAAAATTGAATCTCTTAACTGGCATAGATACCATAAGGTAGTGTTAAGTATAGTCCTTATGCTACATTAGAGTCCTGGTACTTATTTATCTTAGAACTGGAAGTTTTTACCTTTTGACCACCTTCAGGCAGTTCCTCCACCCAAGCCCTCTAAAAGTGGTCACAAATCTGATCTCTTTTTCCTTGAGTTTGTTGGGTTTTTTTAGATTCCCCATATAACTGAGATCATAAAGTGTTTGTGTGAGGAAGAGTTTAATGGATGTGCCCCCAAGTGCAGTAAGAGCTGTTATATGAATCCAGTATTAGAAATACGGAAGGAGGATCAGTGTGTACCTCAGCTAGGCTACTTGGCATTTGTGTAGATTTGGCCTCTGGTAAACTTGGATCCCCCCAAGATGAGGTCCACGGCGCTGGTGTTTTTAGACAGCATATTCATGCAGCAGAAAGACCAAATACTAGGACGGCAGAGGGAAAATGAGGCCACAGGGAGAGTAGAGGCCCCCTTTGTGTCAAGTGACATTTGCAAACCGGGAATGTCTACAGATATTAAATACAAAGAAATTCCATTAACTGGGATGCGGAGAGGACAGTGGAGTCCAAAGGACAGGTTTTATTTGTAGGGTTCAGAGTTGGCAGATACTAGGGAGGAGCCATTTTGTGACTCCTCACCCACATGGTGGTTGACTGTCTTCCTACAATGTCAGTTTCACCTTCTTGCCTTAAGAATACTGTATGATTGCACTTATATGTGGACTCTTAAAAACAAAACTAATCAACAAACGGAGCCGATACAGACTCATTTACAGAGGACAGGATGGAGGTTGCCAGAGGGGAGGGGGTGGGGGCATGGGAAAAATAAGTGAAGGGGATTAGGAGGTACCAACTTCAGTTGAAAAATAAATCCGGTGCGGAGATGAAAAGGACAGCGTAAGGAATATAGTCAGTGATATCGTAATCCTTTTGTATGGTGACTGCCCTTACCGCGGCGAGCATTTTGTAGAGAACTGTCGAATCACTATGTCGTACACCTGAGGCGAATACAGTATTGTATGTCAACTGTAGTTCAGTGAACAACAGAAAAGAGGATAAGGGATGGGATGGGGCTCTCCTGGTTGAGTAGAGGGGCCTGGGGAGGGGGGGCGGCCCTGCCCCGCTGGGCAGCAGGGGTCCTGTCCAGGGTGCTGGAACCGTAGCCAGAGAGGAGGGAGCTGACCGGGGGCTGAGCCCAGGAAAGCCTGGAGGGTGGTGCAGGCTGGAGGCTGCAGAATCCACCACAGTGACGGCGGTGAGCCTCTTTGCCCCCGATCTGTTGGCTGGACGAGATTTTACGAACTTAGCAAATCTGGTCCTAGTTCGTGTAAACACGCATTGTCCCCGATGTCTGTAACATTCAGGTAGTGTCCAGCGCTTCGGCTTCCTCCTGTCCCAGCAGGACCAGCCACAGGCTCCTGGGCCCTCCATGCCCAAGCCTCGCTCACAATAGCATCTTTTTCACTCTGAAGCGGTTTCAGAAGAGGAGCGACCCTTCAGTCATCCTGAAAGGAACGCTGCTGTTGTTGAAAGATCCGGCACGTTCCTATGGATGACGTACTTACTCTTTGTTCAAGACGGGCTTTTCAAAATGGGGTTTGTTCCCCTCAGCAGGACTCTTGGACGATGCTGAGCTTCCCCCATAAGCAGGGTGACACCTGCCTAGTGACTAGGGGCCAGTGGCAGCTGGACAGCTGCTGGTCAGCTGTGAGGACACAGACATCCCAGGTGTGACAGTCACGGCAGGGACAGAGCGCCGTTCCTCACCTACACCTGCTGCTGAGAACGGGGAAAAGTAATAGGCAAGGTGGGAGGACAGAGGCAAAGCAGAGAGCCGAGCCAGAGCCTGGCACAGCCTGGCGCAGCGTGGGTGCCCTCTCGGGGTGAGCTGCAGGGGGGCCCGTGGCCCTGAGTTCCCTAAGCGATTTTAGCAAGAAGGACATAGCTCCCCTGATGCCGTTTCAAACCTTAAGGGCATAGAGAGTAAGTAGCCTGCTTGTTTTCTCCTGTATGACATCCAGTGCTCAACGTACTAAAACGATCTCTTTTTCTCTCTGATTGAAGGTTTGGTTTAAGAACAGGAGGGCCAAGTGGAGGAGACATCAGAGGGCACTGAGGTTCAGAAACGTGCCCCCCGTGGCCATGGTCCGCCCCATCATCTTTAACTTGGGTGGACCCTACCGTGCCGTCCTCAATCAGGAGCGGCCGGATTGCCTGTGCGTTCTCCCCCAGCCACTGCTGCTGGGACCACCTCCGCGGCCCATGCCGCTCTTCCCTGTTGCCTTCTTGCCTCCTCTGCCCTGGCTGCCTCCACCTTTCCCTCCCTTCGGCTGCCCTCCTGTGGGCGCTCCCGGGTTCCTACCGTCCGTGGTTCGCTGGTAAGCCCTTTTCCCACAGAATGGCCTCCGTGACGGTTTTTTCCCACGGTGCTTTTGAGCCCAGCCCCATTCTGTGTAGCTCGCCGCCAAGAGCAGTTCACTAAATGCCCGCTAAATGTATGCAGGAGAAGTGCAAATTCACGGACCCTCATTTTTGGGCACTTGTTGTCTTTTCAATAAAGTTATCAATTCACGCTCGGCGTGTTTGTTTTGCGCGTGGTATGGGGTCAGTGCATGTGATGGACGGCGCCGTTCCTGCAGAAAGGCAAGGAGGCCTGCTGCTTTCAGGCAGCCGCGTCCCTGAGCCGCCATCAGGAGGCCACGGCCCTGTCTGAAGTTCCCCAAGTGCCCGCGGCCGGCTTCCAAAGACCCACCGTGCCCTCCAGCACCCCATCTTCCCCCGCACTCCCCCCTGCCCCCAGCCCGTGCCCCAGCGGTCCCGCGCCGCCGTGCAAGACGGGGTGGCGTCCGCCTCCAGGGAGAGAACGCTGTGCTTCCAGGCGGGGCTGAGCCGCAGCCGCGGGGAGGTGCTGAGGCCCACCCGGGGACTGGAAGGGACACTTCTGAGGGGCTACTCACGGGGCTCCCGGAGAAGCGGCAGCCGGCCGTGCAGCGGCTGGTGCTCCGCAAGTTGTGTCCGGTGCCGGCCCTTTGGGTGGAGGAGACGCGGCGACGGCATTCCGGCCGGAGGGTCCTGCGTCCTGCGTCCTGCCTCCGCCAAGGTGCCACGAGAGGGGACCCCCTTCAAGGCCGGCGCTGGGCTCTCGGTCCTCCCTTTCCCCCACGCCCCAGAGGCCGAGGGCCCAGCATCGCTCGGTCGCCGGCTCCCAGCTGCCCGGCGCCCTTCGGCGAGACCGTGGCGGTGGCCCGCGGTCCTTGCGTGCAGTCGTTCCAAGTCGGCGGCTGAGAAAGGACAGGGGTTTTTGTCCACCGGGACTCGCGGAGAGAGAGGGGCTCCTGCGGAACCGAGGCTGTGTACCTGTTGCCCGATCGGGTTATTTACACTGGCACACACCGCCCTTCGTGTTGCCAGGACGACCCCAGCCCTGGGGACGAGTTTTGCCGGTGCACCCAAAATGTCTCCCCCGGTCCCCCAGGTTTGGGTTGTGGCGCCGCAGCGGGTTCTGTGAGCCCAGGCGTCGGCGATCTCCCGGATCCGAGATCGGGTGGCCCCCTCGTGTGCTAGCAGTGGTTCCGGGGTGCCGCCTCGGGATGGGGGAAGCATAGCGTTTCTTCGAAGCTCCCCCAGCCCGGCGAAGCTGCCGGCTTTCTGCGTCGCCGCCGCTGTGACTCACCTCCTTCCTCCCCGCAGAGACCTGGGTGGCCTCAGCCCTTAGCTGTGGGCCCTCGACCCCATCCCGCATCTCCCTCTCAAGGTGTGTTCTCCAGGAGCTGTCCGGGCACCATCTTCGCGTCTGATTCCGGGACGTTTGCTTGTAAATAGCAATTTTTTTAAAAACAGCATGAAATGTTTTCACTACACTTGACTAATAGTACAAACCAGTAATCACAATAGGCAAATCTCTGTATCATATATATTTAATATATTAAATATACACAACAATAAAATAACCCCCTACCTTGAAAAAATACGGATTCATTTTTTATGTCATCAAATACAAGGCTCACATGAGAGAATAATGAAACTTAATAATCTGTTCACGTGCCAAGGGACAAGGACAAGCAATAAATTAATATTTTTAAGTTATTAAACCAGAACAATTTCCTTTTTGAGTTTGATAAGCCAAACACTCTCAAGGACTATTTAGAACCTGAATATAATCCAGTGGCTATGAAATTAAATAGGGAATTTGGTAAGAAACAGATAAGCATCTCTCTTTTTCTACTTTTTGGTCAGTTTCAGTTAGCACATCAATGGAAAACTTTTAACCATAACATCCGGTTTCATTTTTCAGAGCTTCAAGAACCACCTCTCCAGCCTGCCTTGGGAAGGTTACTACATAATCTGTGCATTCCTGCCAAAGATTAGCCACCTTCTCAAACTGGAGGGTTTCAGACTCAGTAGGCTACTGTCTAGATCTGCAGCCTAAATAGCAGTTTTTGAAACCACTTCTTGGTATGTTCCTTGATGGAAATTAATGTATTCTTTTTCTTTGTGTATTTTAATAGTGTCAGATACCAGAGTTAAACTGGGTATTTTAAATTTAATTTAATTTTTTAAAAATTATTATTCTCAAAATATAGTGGATATACAATGTTATATTAGTTTCAGGTGCACAGTATAGTGATTCGATAATTATATATTCTGTGCAGAGAAACTGGCTGTTCTTAATTGTAATATCTGGATTCATGGGCCCTCTGGCTTTGATTGTGTCATCACTATCCTAAGAGATTTAACTACCAGGAGACCTCAGAGGGAATGGTGACTTGATGCAGGTCATGTTTTTAGTGCTTAAAGTCTTACTTGCATTATCTGCATTAATTTCAACATAAAAAGCTTAAGGCCAAATGTAGCATATGATTTTAGACTCTACCTGATCCTGAAATCTGGATATTAGATCTTATTTTTCCACAGGGAAAAAAATATCAAGAAGCCTTCCACAATTCAAAATTTGAAACAAATTTTAGGAAGAAGGAAAATCATAAAAGGATTAATTACCAAATTTTAGATTTAACTCCTTTATACCTTAAGGCTTTTCATCTCAATATTTATTCTAAAATTGCCAATTTCATCCTTATGTACCCAAACAAACAACAATGTAGATTTAATGAGAGTGGGATTGGATTGGGGGAACACTGTACATAAAAGAGGCTTAAGACATTCAAACTGATGGGTTGTCCCACATCTTACTCCACTTGTGCCCTTTATCACCGTCTTTCCATAATGATTCTTTCTCCCTTATATCATTTTTTTTAATTGTGGTAAAATTCAAATAAAATTACCCATTTTAAAGTATACAATTCAGTGGCATTAAATACATTCACAATGTTCTCCACCATCACTACCATCTACTTTCAAAGCATATTCATCACCCCAAAATGAAACCCCCTTATTCATTCAGCAATCACTCCCCATCCCTCCCTTGGCAACCACTCATGTGCTTTCTGTCTGTATGGATTTGCCTCTTCTGGATATTTAATATTTATGGAATCATACAATAGGTGGCCTTTAGTGTCTGGCTTCTTTCACTTAGCATCATGTTTTCCGGGTTCATCCACTTTGGAACAATCATTAATACTTCATTCCTTTTTTGAGTTGAATAATATCCCTTTATATGAATATGCCACATTTTGTTTATCCATTTCTCAGTTGATGGAAATTTGGGTTATTTCTACTTCGGCTGTTGTGAATAGTGCTTCTATCTACATTTATGTATAATTATTTGTTTGAATACCCATTTTTTAAAAAGATTTTATTTATTTATTTGACAGAGAGAGACAGAGAGGGAACACAAGCAGGGGGAGTGGGAGAGGGAGAAGCAGACTCCCTGCTGAGCAGGGAGTCCGATGTGGGGCTCAATCCCAGGACCCTGGGATCATGACCTGAGCCAAAAGCAGACGCTTAACCGACTGAGCCACCCAGGCGCCCCGAACACCCATTTTTAATTCTTTCAGGTATATACGTAGAAGTGGAATTCCTGGGTCATAGGGTAATTCTCTGTTTAATTTTTTGAAGAACTGCCAAATATAGCAACTGCATCATTTTACATTCCCATTAGTAATGTGTGAGTGGTCCAGTCTCTTCACATCCTTACCAAACTTATTATATTCCATTTTTTTAAGTGATCTCTAATCCCGACGTGGGCCTCAAACTCACATCCCCAAGATCAAGAGTTGCATGCTCCCCCAATTGAGCCAGCCCCTCCATTTTTTTATTATAGCCATCCTAATGGGTGTGAGGTATTATCTTGTTGAGGTTTTGATTTGCATTTCCCTAATGACTAATGATACTGAGTATCTTTTCATGCTTTGTTGGCCATTTGTACATATTCTTGGGAAAAAACATCTAATCGTTTGCCTGTTTTTAATTTGGTGGTTTATCTATTCATTCCTGAGTTGTAAGCGTTCTTTAAGTATTCTGGAAACTAAAGGTCTTACCAGATACATGATTTGTAAATATTTTATCTCATTGTGTAGATTGTCTTTTCAGTTTCTTAATAGTGTCCTTTGATGCACAAAAAGTCTTTGATTTTGATGAAATCCGATTTATGTAATTTTTCTTTTGTTGCTTATGCTTTGGTGTCATAATGAGGAATCCATTGCCAAATCCAAGATCATGAGTTTTCCCTTGTTTTTTCCTGAAGAGAAGGAATTTTATAGTTTTATAACTCTTTCTATCTCTCTCTCTCTGTATATATATGAGTTTTATGTAACTATATATAAATGAGAGTTTTATAATCTTAATTCTTATATTTAAGTATTTTTTCCATTCTGAGTTAATTTTTGTATATGATGTGAGGTATGTTTCCAACTTGATTCTTTTGCATATAGATATCTAGTTGTCCATCATTTCCTTAAGAGACAATTATTTCCCAACTGAATGGGCTTGGCACCCTTATCCAAAATCACTTGACCATAGATGTATGGGTTGATTTCTGGTTTCTTCCTTCTTTTTTTTTTTTTAAGATTTTATTTATTTATTTGACAGAGAGAGACACAGCAAGAGAGGGAACACAAACAGGGGGAGTGGGAAAGGGAGAAGCAGGCTTCCCACTGAGCAGGAAGCCCAATGCAGGGCTGGATCCCAGGACCGTGGGATCATGACCCAAGCCGAAGGCAGACACTTAACGACTGAGCCATCCAGGTGCCCCTGGTTTCTCACTTCTAGTCCATTGATCTGTATGTCTGTCCTTATGCCAGTACAATACTGTTTTGATTACTGTAGCTTTGTGGTAAGTTTTGAAATTTAGAAATCTGGCTTCTACAACTTTTATTTTCTTCTTTTTAAAGATTGTTTTGGCTATTAAGGGATGCCTGGGTGGCTCAGTCGGTTGAGTGTCTGCCTTCCGCTCAGGTCATGATCCCAGGATCTTGAGATCAAGTCCCGCATCCGGCTCCTTGCTCTGTGGGGAGCCTGCTTCTCCCTTTCTCTGCCTACTGCTCCCCCTGCTTGTGTTCTCTCTCTCTGTCAAATAAATAATAAATAAAATCTTTAAAAAAATAAAAAATAAAGATTGTTTTGGCTAGATTCCCTTATAATTCCATATGATTTTTAGAATTCTTTTTCCTTGTATTTTTTTGTTGAAAACCAGACATTCTGAATATTAGAATGGGACAACTTTGGAAATCACATTTTCTCCCCTCTCCGAGGCTTGTTGTTCCTGTTTGGTTGAACAGAATAGAAATACCATATAATCCAGGTTTGCCTATTAAGTGACTTTCTAAGCTATTTTTGTAATATCTGCATTCATTTTTTTAAAACTTCAGTATAAAAAGATGAAAAATAAATAAAAATAAAATAAAAGAATAAATTTTCAGCATAGTTGACATAGGATATGTTATGAGTTTCAGGCATACAACATAGTGATTTGACAATTACATACATTATGAAATGCTCACCACAATAAGTGTAATTATCACCTGTTTACCACACAAAGTTACTACAATATGATTGACTATATACCCTATGCTGTACTTTTCATCTCCATGACTCATTTCATTTTATTTATTTATTTTTAAGTAAACTCGATCCCCAGTGTAGGGCTTGAACCCATGACCTTGAGTTCAAGAGTCATATGCTCTACCAACTGAGCCAGCCAAGTGCCCTGACTCATTTATTTTATAACTGGAAATTTGTAGCTCTTAATCCCCATTCATCTGTTTTGCCCATGCCCCCAACCCCTCTCCCCTCTGGTCACCAACAATTTGTTCTCTGTATTTATGAGTCTGTTTCTGGTTTGTTTGCTTTGTTTTTTTGATTCCACATATAAGTAAAACCACATGGCATTTGTCTTTGTCTGATGTATTTCACTTAACGTAATACCCTCTAGGTCCATCCATGTTGTTGCAAATGGAAAGATTTCATTCTTTTTTTATGGTTTAGTAATATTCCTGTGTGTGTGTATGTGTATACCACATCTTCCTTACCCATTTAGCTATCGATGGACACTGAAATTACTTCTATATCTTGGATATTATAAATAATGCTGCAGTAAACAGGAATATATATATCTTTGCAAATTAGTGTTTCATTTTCTTTTTTTTAAAGATTTTATTTATTTATCTGACAGAGAGAGACACAGCGAGAGAGGGAACACAAGCAGGGGGAGTGGGAGAGGGAGAAGCAGGCTTCCCGTGGAGCAGGGAACCCGATGCGGGGCTCAATCCCAGGACCCTGGGATCATGACCTGAGCTGAAGGCAGACGCTTAAAGACTGAGCCACCCAGGCGCCCCTAGTGTTTCATTTTCATTGGGTAGATACCCAGTAGTGGAATTACTGGTTGTATGGTATTTCTATTTTTAATTCTTTGAGGAACCTCCATACTGGTTTCCATAACATCTGCACTCTTTGTCATGTATAGCCACTGAAGTCTATGTTCCATCAGCTTAGTGGTCAGCTAGTGTTTTGAAATACTTACCATCAATTCCTGGATTCGAAAACAAATAAAGATCAACAAAATAAAAAAGCAACTTACTGAATGGGAGAAAGATACTTGCAAATGATATATTTGATAATGGGCTAATATCCAAAATATAAAAATAACTCATATAATTCAACACTAAAAAAACCAAATTAATAAATGAGCAGAGGCCCTAATTAGACACATTTCCAAAGAAGACATATGGATGGCCAATAGACACATGAAACATTAGTAATCATCAGGGAAATGCAAATCAAAACCACAATATCACCTCACATCAGTCGGAATGGCTAGTATCAAAAAGATAAGAAATAAGATGTGGAGAAAAGGGAATCCTTGAACATGTTGGTGGGAGTGTAAACTGATGCAGCCACTGTGGGAAACGGTGTGGAGGTTCCTCTAAAAATTAAAAATAGAACTGCCGTACAATCCAGTAATTCCACTACTGGATATTTAGCTGAAGAAAACAAAAACACTAATTCGAAAGATGTATGCATCCCTATGTTTTTGTGTTTTGTATTTTATTTTTGAAAGATTTTATATGTTACTTATTTGAGAGAGAGAGAGAGAGAGCACGCAGGAGCACACAAGCAGAGGGAGAGGGAGAAGTAGACTCCCCGCTAAGCAGGGAGCCCGACGTAGGGCTCCATCCCACAACCCTGGGATCATGACCTGAGCTGAAGGCAGATGCTTAACTGACTGAGCCACCCAGACACCCCACCCCTATATTTATTGTAAGATATATGATACCTGCACTCCCATGTTTATTGTAGCATTATTTATAATAGCTAAGATAAGGAAGTTACCCAAGTGCCCGTCAATAGATAAATGGATAAAGAAGATGTCACACACACACACACACACACACACTGGAATATGACCCAGCCATAAAAAGAATGAAATCTTGCCATTTGCAATAACGTGGATGGACCTAGAGAATATTATGCTAAATTAAATAAGTCAGACATAGAAAGACAAATACTGTCTGATTTCACTTATATGTGGAATCTTAAAAAAAACAAAACAAACAACACACACACAAAAGTAGAAACAGAGCAGACTGGTGGTTGCCAGAAGGAAGGAAGGGAGGAAGATGAGATGGGATGGACAGAATAGGCGAAGGGGATTAAAACGTACAAACTTCCAGTTACAAAACAAGTAATTCAGGGTGATGAAAAGTACAGCACGGGGGATACAGGCAATGATATTATACTAACATTGTATGGTGACAGATGGTAACTACACTTATCGTGGTAAGCATTTCATAATATATATATAATGTTGAATCACTGTGTTGTATACCTGAAACTAATACCATATTTTATGTCAACTATACCTCAAAAGGTAAGATTGAAAAAGAAAAAGAAGAAGACATAATACTGTCCCAGTGCTGGGAGATTGTCTCTGTATTACGCACTCCTTTAATGCTTAGCCAGACTTTTGATAGCTCTGCCTTATCTTTTTCCTGCTTACACAGAGCCTGAGAGCCATCCAGACATGAAAGCTTGTGGTATTCTCAGCTGTTTCTGAGCATGCGTCTAGCACATGGACTTCTTTTTTTTTTTAAGATTTTATTTGTTTATTTGAGAGAGAGAGAATGAGAGACAGAGAGCACGAGAAGAAAGAGAGTCAGAGGGAGAAGCAGACTCCCTGCTGAGCAGGGAGCCCGATGCGGGACTCGATCCCGGGACTCCAGGATCATGACCTGAGCCGAAGGCAGTCGCTTAACCGAGCCACCCAGGCGCCCGCACATGGCCTTCTTGATTCCTCTGTATACATAAGACCTTTTAAAAAGCCTTTATTCTTCCACATATCTCTCTTCTCAGTCGTGTGTTTCCCACCCTTCTCACTTGTCTATTGCTTGTCCGGACTGTTGTCTCTTGCCCCAGGATGCTGTGGCCAGTATGTGCGCCTTTAAATGCTTTGGCCAAAGGTACCCAGGAAGTGGCCTCAGCCCAGGGTTCACTCCTTGCCAGACAAAACAAAGGCAAACCGTTGTGCCAGTCCTTGAGGGAGCTGGCAGAGCGGAAAAGACCCAGAGCCACAATCCTTGGGGCGCCTGAGTGCTCCGGTTGGTTAAGCGTCTGCCTTCGGCTCAGGTCGTAATCCCGGGGTCCTGGGATCAAGCCCCACATTGGGTTCCCTGCTCAGCCAGGAGCCTGCTTCTCTCTCTGCCCCTCCCCTGCCCAGCTCGTGCTCTCTCTGTCTGAAATAAATAAATAAAATCTTAAAAAAAAAAAGAACCACAGTTCTTTGAGAATAAGGTCCATATTGCTCCTTCTAGTACCAGGAGTGCAGGCTTCCCTTCCTCAAGGCCACTACAGGCCTGGGGTGTGAGGTATGGTAGGCAGACAGTTCGAAACACCGAAGTGTTCTCTTAGCACTGTTGGGGAGGAGAAATTTGCCTCTAGACTTCCAAAGTCTTCTGGGTAGTCTAAGAGTTAAAATGACAGGAGACAGATTAACAGGAGAAAATCAAATTTAATTCATATGTATGGAGGCCTCAAAGATACAGGACCTAAGAAATGATCGAGGCAGGCAGTATTTATACTTTTTACACAAAGAAACAATAAATCTTGGAGAAATTGACAGGACAAAGAAAACTTATGTTTGGGAACTTCAATTAGTAAGGAATTCTAAATAAAATTTGGGCTGGGGTAGTAAGTTAGTAAAAGTTAAAAGGTTTGTTTACATAGGCTTCTTGGGCCCTGAATTCCCTGTCTTTGGTGTCCAAGATGTTTGTCTGCCTCCTGGTGCAGGGGGGGTGCCTTTCACATGGAAGATGTATTCCCTACTTTCTGGAGACAGAGGTGGATCAGAGTGTTGTTCCTGCACTGGCTGTTTCTTTATTAACTTGAATTCAAAATAATCGGTATGGCACTGTGGCTTAGCTTGGGGCGGCCCACCTTGAGCCCCAATACCACAAAGCAGCAGATTCTTTTTACATCAAGCCTTATCTGGCTGTTGTGAGTTCTTAGCTGGAATCCACCAAAAAATTGATTCTGACAGCTTTTGCCTGCTCAGTTGCTTCAGGAGAGATGGAGCCCTGGAGTTCCCCACTCCACTGCTTTCCATTCGATTATAACTTCAACCTCTCCTTCATGGTCTCTTTTCCCTCTGTATATGAATATATTTAAATTTCTTTTTTTTAAAGATTTTATTTATTTATTTGAGAGAGAGAGAATGAGAGATAGAGAGCACGAGAGGGAAGAGGGTCAGAGGGAGAAGCAGACTCCCCGCTGAGCAGGGAGCCCGATGTGGGACTCGATCGCGGGACTCCAGGATCATGACCTGAGCCGAAGGCAGTCGCTTAACCAACTGAGCCACCCAGGCGCCCTAAATTTCTTTAATACTAAACAAAATTCTTCTTGACTTTGCACTCCCCAACATCTCTCCTTTACTTCTCAGAAAAATTTTCTTCAAGGAGTAGTTTCTAATACCCTCCCTCAGTGATGAGAAGCAAAAATGTCTCCACAAACATTCACTAATGTCACCCAGGTGAAAACTCATTCCAGATTGAGATCCGCTGTATTAACTCAAATTCTGAACATATTTAGATTTAACCTGTTTTCACATGTAGTTTTTAATTGTTTGGGGGGTTTTGTTTGGTTGGTTCTTGTTTTTGTTTGTGCTCTATAGCTCTATGAAATTTTATCACATGTGTAAATGCACAGAACCATCACCTCAATTAGGATACAGAACTCTTCTATCCGTACAAAGAGACTCCTTGTTGTTATGCAAACCATTTTTCTAAACAAGTGACATAAAGGTGAAGAGCATGTGTACACTTCTACCTTTGTATAACAAAGGGGAGACACAAGAACATGTTTTTGTATTTATATTTGCATAAATAATACACTGGGTGATAAGTGGGCATGTGTGGGACAGGGGAGTTAAGCGATTCCTTTCACTGAACGTGTTATATTTTGGGATTTTTGAGCTATATCATTATGATATCATTTCAAAGAATTAAAGATAGTAAATGAAGCCAAATGAATGGTATGGTCCAAGTAGCATTTCAACAGGCCTTCAGGCCTTAAGAGAAGATGACATATTGAGGCACCTGGCTTGCTCAGTCTGTAGCGCATGCAAGTCTTTTTTTTTTTTTTTTAAGATTTTATTTATTTGACAGAGAGAGACACAGTGAGAGAGGGAACACAAGCAGGGGGAGTGGGAGAGGGAGAAGCAGGCTTCCCGCTGAGCAGGGAGCCCAATGTGGGGCTCGATCCCAGGACCCTGGGATCATGACCTGAGCCGAAGGCCGACGCTTAACAACTGAGCCAACCAGGTGCCCCCGCATGCAAGTCTTGATCTCGCAGTCATGAGTTCAAGCCCCACATTGGTTGTAGAACTTATAATAAATAAATAAATAAATAAATAAATAAATAATAAATAAAAATATGCTACAATGTGGATGTGAACCTCAGAAAAATCATTTAAAAAAAAAGAGCAGATGACATATTCACTGGACCACATCAGTCAGAGCTGCTATAAGAAAAGTAGAGAGATGGGGTGTCTGGGTGACTCAGTCGGTTAAGCGTCCGCCTTTGGCTCAGGTCATGATCTCAGGGTCCTGGGATCGAGCCCTGCATCGGGCTCCCTGCTCAGCGGGGAGCCTGATTCTCCTTCTCCCTCTGCCCCTCTCTCCACTCATGCTCTCTCTGTCTCTCTCTCTCAAAAAAGTGAATAAATAAAATCTTTAAAAAAAAAGAGAGAAATAGACTTCAGCATCAGTAGATTCAGAATTAGACTTAGTAATATCATCTCCATGGCAACACCTGTCTTCTTTCTCCCTTTACAGAGCCAGTTACCTTAACAGTCAACTAAATCATGTCTGTGAAACACTTAATAAACACTAGAGACTGTAGTACATGAAGCTTGTACACCTTTCCCTTAACAGTAAAACATCATTACCTTACCGTCAGGATGGCACAGTATAAATTATTACTCTAAGCAGGAATACCACCTGCTTCCTTCCATAAACTCTGCCCTATATAATGAGGTTAGTGCAGATCACACAGTGCAGATGTTTTTAAGGTCATTATCAGATCAAAAGTTAGATTGCATAAAAGATCATGATACACTATTTTGTTTTTCACTTACAGATACGGATGTCACCTGTGATGTTGATGTATACAGATGGAGGAGTTATGCTTTTACAGATGTTATATGGTTCCATTTAGGGCTGGACATGAAACACTTTATTTGAATTGTCCACTACAATCTACTTTTAATAAACATTTGAAAATGGTTTTTGGTTGTGCCTGTGGTTGTTTTATGGTTGTGGTTGTTCCTGTTCTATAAACATCAATGTTTAAGCTTGTATTACGTGTTATATATCATACAGAATGCCTCAAAGCTGAAGGTTCAAACTCAGTTTTAAAGGAATCCTAACTGAAAACAAACATTATGGGTTGCACACAGAAAAGGGACTAGAAACAATCCTTTAGCTTTTCCTGTATCCCTCAGTGATCTACCTTTTATGAAATATTAAGCATTGAGCACAGTGATATGTGCTTGAAATACATTATGTCTATAATAAGCTTCAGTTGTGTTCTAGTTTTTTTTAAGTGATAAAGGTGCATTGGTTGTATTTTTTTATCTTGTGTAATACTATTAAAATAAGTAAACTTTGATTTTTCTTTTTCATCTTAATTTTTTTTAAAGATTTTATTTATTTATTTGACAGAGAGAGACGCAGCAAGAGAAGGAACACAAGCAGCAGGGGTGGGAGAGGGAGAAGCAGGCTTCCCGCCAACCAGGGAGCCCGATGCGGGGCTTGATCCCAGGACCCCAGGATCATGACCCGAGCCAAAGGCAGACGCTTAACGACTGAGCCACCCAGGTGCCCCATTAATTTTTTTTTAAGTATTCTCCATGCCCAGTGTGGAGCCCAACACTGGGTCCAAACTCACGACCCTGGGACCTCAGCTGACACCAAGAGTCGGACGCTTAAGGGACTGAGCCACCCAGGCGCCCCTTCATCTTAATTTTTTTGAGTAGTCTCTGCGCCCAGTGTGGGGCTTGAACTCACAACTCTGAGATCAGGAGTCCATGCTCTACCAACTGAGCCAGCCAGGTACCCCTCATTTTAATTTTTATTTAATTTTTTATTTTATTATGTTTTATTTATTTATTTGTCAGAGAGAGCACACAAGCAGGGGGAGCTGCGGGCAGACGGCAGAGGGAGAAGCAGGCTCCCCGCTGAGCAGGGAGCCCGATGTGGGGCTTGATCCCAGGACCCTGGGATCATGACCCGAGCCAAAGGCAGATGTTTAACTGACTGAGCCACCCAGGTGTCCCTAATTTTTAAAAAAATGTAGCAATCTATAACACACTGCATTTATATTATACACTGTGTTAGGAAGGAAGGTTTTTTTCTCTATCCTGGAAGATCCTTCTGGATGGTCTAAGAATGAAATTGACATCAGATAGATTAACAAGAAAATGAAATTTAATTATGTACATACAGGGAAGCCACATAAAAACGAGTGATTCCAAAGAACGGCAAAATGAGGTATATAAGTCATGGGAAACTAAATAGAACGGGGGTAGGGGTCTGGGGTTTTCAAGGGAAGGAAGGTGAATCACAGAAAGAATGGAAAGAGTAAATGTTTGGTAAACAAAATGTTTGCTGAGCTATCCAGAAACAATGAAACATACCTTGCAAGATTTCTCCCTTGTCTATGATATCTAGTTCATATAATAGTATATTTATGTATGGTAATAGCTCCCTTCCTGGAACAGGTCCTCTATCGAAATTCTTTTAGGCAGTTAGCAGGGAGGCAAAAATAAGTCTTCTGTTTCTTAAAAGTAACTACCTAAGACAATCCTACTGAAGACATCGCTCGAGCCTCGGCCCAGAGGGGTACGGAGACCCCCAACCCTTGGGCTGAGCTGGCTGGTGTCCCTTGAAGTGACTAAAGTCAGGGAAGCTGACATTCTTGTCCCTCCCAGGAAGGCGGCGGCCATCCTCCCGAGCAGGGGCTTCAAACCACCACACGCGCTGGGCTCGGCCCCCACCCGGCTGCTTCCCTCCCGGTAAGGACACTGCCTGGAAAGAAGGTAGAAGCTTCGGCGCCTGCGGGAGACAAATCAGAGAGGATCCGCGGAGCTGGAGGACTGGTGCGCCCCGGGGGAAGGCAGCACCGTCACCCTGGGTGACCGCGAGGAGGAAAACGGGCCCTCCGCTTCGCTGCTAACCAGCGGCACTAAAAACAGAGAAGCTAAACTGGCAGTGTCAGGAGGGCCCGGCCAGGCCCCCCAACACGCACGCGCACACACACGGTGCCGGGAGGGCCCGGCCAGCCCCCCAACACGCACGCGCACACACACGGTGCCGGGAGGGCCCGGCCAGCCCCCCCAACACGCACGCGCACACACACGGTGCCGGGAGGGCCCGGCCAGCCCCCCCCAACACGCACGTGCACACCACGGTGCCGGGAGGGCCCGGCCAGCCCTCCCAACACGCACGCTCACACACACGGTGCCGGGAGGGCCCGGCCAGCCCCCCAACACGCACGCGCACACACACGGTGCCGGGAGGGCCCGGCCAGCCCCCCAACACGCACGCGCACACATACGGTGCCAGAGGGCCCGGCCAGCCCCCCAACACGCACGCGCACACACACGGTGCCAGAGGGCCCGGCCAGCCCCCCCAACACGCACGCGCACACACACGGTGCCGGGAGGGCCCGGCCAGCCCCCCAACACGCACGCGCACACATACGGTGCCAGAGGGCCCGGCCAGCCCCCCCCAACACGCACGCGCACACACACGGTGCCGGGAGGGCCCGGCCAGCCCCCCAACACGCACGCGCACACACACGGTGCCGGGAGGGCCCGGCCAGCCCCCCAACACGCACGCGCACACACACGATGCCGAGAGGGCCCCGCCAGCCCCCCCAACACGCACGCGCACACACACAAGGCTGAGAGGGCCCCGCCAGCCCCCCCAACACGCACGCGCACACACACGGTGCCGGGAGGGCCCGGCCAGCCCCCCAACACGCACGCGTGCGCACGCGCGCACACACACACACACACACACACACACACACGCACAGTGCCGAGGAGGGCCCGGTCACCCCCCAACACACGCGCGCACACACATGCGTACACACAAGGTGGGGAGGAGGGCCCGACCATTCCCCCCAACACACACAGTGCCGAGGAGGGCCTGGCGAGCCCCCAAAACACACACACAAGGTGCGGAGGAGGGCCCGGCCATCCCCCCAACACACACACACACACACACACACACACACGCCCAGGCTCTCCTTGAGGACCTGATCCAGGAGCCAGGTGGAAAGGGGGCTGCCTGGCTCCGTGAGGTGCATGTGCTGGGGAGTTAGCTCCACTTACTGGGGGCTGAACTGAAACAACCTGCTGCCATAGTACAGGAAGCAAACAGGACCCCTCACAAGCGGTGTGCGAGGAAGGAATTCTCCCCAGAGCAGGCTTTCCCCTGGTTCCCACGGACTTTGGTGACGGGGATGTTTGGGTGCGGAGGGCAGCCCAACCGAAGGCAGGCCTCATGCTGACCCAGGCCGACTCAAAGGAGAGCGTTCGTTCGCGGAGGCCTCTCCCTGTCTGTCGCCTCATTTCCCCTCTCCCATCTTCGCTTCATGAGCATGTCGGCTGTAAAAGCCAGTGTCTCGGAGCTCATTCTGGGGGGACCCAGGTTTACCGGAGGTCAAATCTGCATCAACATAAGCCAAAGCACAAAGCGGGCCAACTGAGGTACAGGCTGATGCCAGTTCCCTATTTCCAGTACTGGTTTCATAAAACAACTCTTAACCGTAGTTGCAAAGTAGAGAGAGGGCGCCATTAATATTTTCTTCAGACAAACACGCTAAGGTCTCAGTTCTAGGTGGAATCTTAAAAAAAAAAAATCAGACTCATAGAAAAAGTGATGAAATTTATGCTTACCAGAGGGCGTGGGGAGGGGGAAGTGGATGAAGGTGGTCAAAAGGTACAAATTTGCACTTAAGAAAAAATAAGTACTAGGGCGCCTGGGTGGCTCAGTTGGTTAAGCGACTGCTTTCTGCTCAGGTCATGATCCTGGAGTTCCAGGATCGAGTCCCGCATCGGGCTCCCTGCTCAGCAGGGAGTCTGCTTCTCCCTCTGACCCTCCCTCCTCTCATGTGCTCTCTCTCTCATTCTCTCTCTCAGATAAATAAATAAAATCTTAAAAAAAAGAAAAAGAAAAAGTAAGTACTGAGGATATAATACACAACATGCCTATAGGCCCCACTGCTGTAGGGTGTATACGGAAGCGGGTAAAAGGGTCAATCCTAAGACTTGGCGTCACAAAGAAAAGAACATTTTTCCTTTTTCTGTTTTTGTCTGTCTCTCTAGGACATGATGAACGTAACTGAACTGACCGTGGTAAACATTTCACAATAGATGTAAGTCAGATGATCATGCTGTACTCATTAAACTTATACAGGGCCGCGTATCACTTATATCTTAATAAAAATGGGGAAATTTTTCTTCCAAAATTCATGCTTAGAGTTTGTAAATGGGTGAGAACATGATGTGTTTTCCCGCATTTGTGTCTTGTGGCTCCTTTTCCCTTCAGAGCCCGACTGAGAGAGCACAATGCAAGCCCAAGGAGGGTAACATCAACTCACCCAAACTTCAGGGTATCTGTTCCTCTGAGCTTGCCTGGCCTGCTCCACAAGGCAGAGAGGCCTGGGCCTCCCCAGGTCTGGGCACCCCTGGCTGCAAGCCCAGCCCCTGGTCTCGGGGGCCTGCTTTGTAGGCGCTGCCTCTCTGGCCTCCCCACCTCTCTTCTGCACCCCCTTTCCATCACAAATTACCTTCCATGTGTGCAGCGAAGCTAATAATCCCACCCTGAGTTTTCTTTTTCTCTTTTTTTCTTTTCTCATTCTTTTTAAAAAAGATTTATTTATTTATTGAGAGACAAGGAGAGAGAGCATGCACATTTGCATGGGGGGCGGTGAGCAGAGGGAAAGAGAGAAAATCTGGAACAGGCTCCCCACTGAATGAGGAGCCCCATGTGGGGCTCTATCCCAGGACCCTGAGATCATGACCTGAGCCAAAATCAAGAGTTGGTCGCTTAACTGACTGAGCCACCCAGGTGCCCTTTTTCTTATTCTTTTTTTGTTTTGTTATTTTTAAATTATCCTTTGGTACAATTTAGGCTTTTCTATGATCTCAAACAATCACCCCTTGATCTTATTGACCCACAAATTAGCCATCACTGACTGCGCCAGTGAAAAAGTCTTTCGAATTACCACATGAAAGAATCCAGCCTGAGGTTAAAGTCATCTCCCCACTAGTGACAAATTCCATACAACGTCTTCATAATAGGACCACAAAAAGGAAGATAAAAATCTGAGGTGTTAGAAATGTCTCAATAGAACATTGACTAAGGCATTTGGTAGTTAAAGAATTTTGAATGTGTGTGATATCCCTGAGGCAAAATTAATTATCACCTAACATTTCCACCTTTGTGAGGTGTGTGGAACTTTGAAATTGTTTTTGTAGTCTGTTTCCTCTAATCTTCAAGGTACTTTTCGCTATCTTAAGAATTAAATTGACATGAGACAGATTAACAGGAGAATCAAAATTACATATATAGGGAGAACCCACATAAGTGTGAGAGATTCCAAAGTCAGGCAAAATGAGGTATTAATGTCTTTCTGGACTAAGGAGGAGGAGTTAGGAGTCTGGGGCCTCAAAGGGAAGGAAGACAATTCACAGGAAGAATAGAAAGAGTAAATGTTTGGTAAATAAGTCTTTATGGGTCCTAGAGAAACAATGGGACAAAGAGAAGAATTGTAACGGACTTTGCTAACTTCCTCCCTATCGCAGGCCCGTAGTTCATGTTATAATGTAGTTGTCTATGGTGACGTGCCCTTCCTGGATCTGGTCCTCTATCTAAATTCTTTTAGACAGTGGGAAGGTCTTTTTTCCCCAGCCCTAAATTCTAAATATTCTATTCTATGGTTTTGTTCCTAAAGTGTTTAAATTTTACATTTAAGTCCATGATGCATTTTGAGTTGATTGTTGCATAAGATATGAGGTCTAGTTCAAGGTCAGTTTTTTGTCTATGGGTGTCCAATTGTTCCAGCATCATTTGTTTAAAAGTCTATCTTTCTGGGATACCTGGGTGTCTCAGTCAGTTAAGTGTTTGCCTTTGGCTTGGGGTCCTGGAATCAAGTCCCCCATTGAGCTCCTTGCTCAGCAGGGAGCCTGCTTCTCCCCCTGCTTGTGCTTGCGCTCTCTCTCTCTCCCTCCCTCTCTGACAAATAAATGGATAAAATCTTTTTTTAAAAAAGTCTATCTTGGGGGTGCCTGGGTGGCTCAGTCAGTTAAGTGTCTGCCTTCGACTCAGGTCATGATCCCAGGGTTCTGGGATCGAGCCCCATGTTGGCCTCCCTGCTCAGCGGGGAGTCTGCTTCTCCCTCTCCCTCTGCCTACCACTCTGCCTACTTGCGATCTCTCTCTGTGAAGTAAATAAATAAAATCTTTAAAAAAAAAAGTCTGTCTTTCCTCTAATTGCTTTTGCAGCTTTGACAAAAATCATTTGAGCATATTTGTGTGGGTCTGTGTTTGGGCTCTCAATTCTGTTCTATTGATCTATGTTTCTTTCCTTCTGCCAATACCATACTTTCTAAATTTCATTCAGTATATAATGAAACTTAACATCTGGTAGAATAATTCCACCCCTTTTCATTTTCTTTTCCAAAATTCTTTTAGCTCTGCGGTGCCTGGCTGGGTTAGTTGGCAGAACGCACAACTCTTGATCTCAGGATCATGAGTCCAAGCCCACGTTGGGCATGGAGGCTACTTAAGAAAAAAAGTTATTTTAGCTTTTCTAGGTCAATTGCTTTTCCATATAAATTTTATTTATTTATTTTAAAGATTTTATATATTTATTTGTCAGAGAGAGAAAGAGAGGGAGAGAGCAAGAGCACACAAGCAGAGGAAGAGGGAGAAGCAGGCTTCCCGATGAGCAGGGAGCCCGACGTAGGACTCGATCCCAGGACCCTGGGATCATGACCTGAGCTGAAAAGAGACGCTTAACCGACTGAGCCACGCAGGCATCCCTTCCATATAAATTTTAGAATGTGGTAGCCTCCGTCTGCAACAAACATTGCTGGGATTTTTTTATAGGACTTGCATTTAATATACAGATCAATTTAGGGGAATTTGGGGGTTATTGTTTTACTTTCATTAGTCATTCATTCATTCATTCCCTGACCATTGTGGAAACTATTGTTCGATAGTCTGGATTTTCTATTATTTTCCCCTAAACCATGTTATGGGTTGTTCTAGCAAGTAGTTATATTACTGACAGATTTTATCATTTTTTTAGCACATGTCTGTTTCAGTTTTCCCTTTCTTTCTAGGGAGAATCTCTCGGTCGTCGTATGTGCTCTTTTATCCTAAAATGCGGCCTTTCTGTGGTTTCCCTGGGAATCCTGATGTCTTGTCTGGAGCCCCTAACTTGGGTTGAATAAACTCCTGTGTCTGTCTCCATGGCGGTGGGCACTGTTGGACTCTTGGCTCCTATCTTTTAACCTTCCAGTTGTTGCTTTGCCCCTGTGCTCTTTGGATTTTAACCCCACACATGTACAATTTTAGAGTCTTTCAAGAATTTGAGAAAAGTTTATATGCAGATTTGAGAACTCCCCATGGAACCTCCCTTTCCTATTTTTTTCTCTACGTTTACAGCCAATCTTACCCTGAATGCTGTCCTCTGCCTGCAAAGGCCATAGAGACCGCAGCTTCTGCTCACTTTCTGTGGCCACATGCCGTACAGCCTGGGGGTTAGTTCAGGGCAACAAACCTGCTAAATGTGGATGTGACCTATAATGTTTCCCTTCTTCCAATGGCCTGATCCCCTTCAATTTCTTCCTCCTGTAGGTCACTCTCCAATGCCCGCAGTTTTTCATTTTTGCCAGAATTTATCATTGTTTTTGGCAAACAGGTTAGTTGGATATAACCTAGTCCACGATTATCCCCTTTGTTCTTTTTTATTCCTTCTTAATCTTAAATCATCAGATTTTTAAAGAAGTTGTCCTGTGGGAGGTATGTTTTTATACATTTAGCTTAAAAAAACATTTTCTAGGGCGCCTGGGTGGCTCAGTTGGTTAAGCGACTGCCTTCGGCTCAGGTCATGATCCTGGAGTCCCAGGATCGAGTCCCACATCGGGCTCCCTGCTCAGCGGGGAGTCTGCTTCTCCCTCTGACCCTCTTCCCTCTCGTGCTCTGTCTCTCATTCTCTCTCTCTCAAATAAATAAATAAAATCTTTAAAAAAAAAAATTTTCTAATCACAGTTGTTTTGTTGAGAAATATTTTAAATCTCCAGTGGAGGGGCGCCTGGGTGGCTCTGTCGTTAAGCGTCTGCCTTCGGCTTGGGTTGTGATCCCGGGGTCCTGGAATGAGCCCTGTGTTGGGCTCCCTGCTCGGCGGGAAGCCTGCTTCTCCCTCTCCCACTCCCCCTGCTTGTGTTCTATCTCTCCCTGTCTCTCTCTGTCAAATAAATGAATAAAAAAAAACTTAAAAAATAAATCTCCAGTGGAAAATCCTCATTTCCTTTCCAAATTAAATTGATCAGACTGCTTAGAAGGAAGAAAGGATCAAATGCTTTATTTTTTTAAAAAGATTTTATTTATTTATTTGACAGGGAGAGTGAGAGAGCACAAGCAGGGGAAGCTGCAGAGAGAGAGGGAGAAGCAGGCTCCCCCCTGATCAGGGAGCCCCACGTGAGGCTCGATCCCAGAACCCTGGGATCATGACCTGAGTGGAAGGCAGATGCTTAACTGACTGAGCCACCCAGGCACCCCAACGATCAAATGCTTTATACTTTGATTGCTTAAACTTGAGGAATGTGAGCTTTCCCTCCGATAGTCAAACTCTTTTGGGGGCTTGTAATGGGTGCAAGCACTATAGCAGTATTTTTTACCTTTCTATTTCTAATAATTATTGCAGACTATCTAGATGGACAGGCTTGCAGAGAATCAGCAACACTGTTCTTTTTCCTCCCTAAGATGCATTTTATTATTTTTAAAATTAATTAATTATTTTTAAAGGTTTTATTTATTTATTTGAGAGAGAGCACAGAGGAAGAGTGAGAGGGAGAAGTAGATTCCCCACTGAGCAGAGAGCCCGATGATGCAGGGCTCCATCCCAGGACCCCGAGATCATGACCCGAGCCAAAGGAAGATGCTCAACCAACCGAGCCACCCAGGTGCCCTTTAATTTATTTTTTTTAAGTAGGCTCCGTGCCTAGCATAGAGCCCAAGGCAGGGCTTGAACTCACGACCCTGAGATCAAGAGTCAGATGCTTAACCAACTAAACCACCCAGTTGCCCCCTAAGAGGCATTTTAAAATAAAGCAAAGAAATAAAGAAAAATGCCTCATTGCTCTAGTTCTTATCTAAATTGTCCTAAATCTGCACTTGTAGAGTCTTTCAACCCTGTCTTGTTTTTATGGTGTTTCTTTCTTGTATCATTTGACTTTATGTGCTATTGAGGCAGACATTTCTAAGCAGAGGTATAAGATGATTAGTTCCTTCTGCAGCACAGTATGTCACAGAAGTGACAAAGTCCATTTTAGAAGAGTTTCAGGAATAACTAATAATGTTTTTAAAGTTCTAAGGCATTGAAAGGAACATATTCTTCCCCCCCCCAAACTTCCCAGTGTCCTTATTTCCCACAGCTAATTGCTCTCTGCAAGCACTTAGAAAATCTATACAAAGAATGCACATGTTCTCTATCCAACAAGAATGCTGCTTGTGTCTCACTTTAGGGTTAAGCAGATCGAAACCCACCTCTGCTGACCCTGAAATCCGTAGTCCTCGGCAGGGCAAGTGCTATTTTGGAATGCTGGCCATTTACCTTGTAAACCTGCTAAAATCCCATCATCCTTGGGAATGTTCTAGCCTTTCTTTCTGCGAGCTTGGTGTCTGCGGCCCCACATCCTCTAGATGGGTTAATTTGGTTATTTATAGCATGTAAGCAAAGGAGAGCCACACGTGGTTGGCTCTTGAAGTGAGAAGGTTTTACATATTGAAACACCTAAATTGGCCCAGAATCTGAAGGATTTCCTTGTGTTATAGCATCAGGGGTACAACTGGATGGGAAAACATCCAACTTGGTCGTGTGTGTTCTGCTTCCTTCCAGGTGAAAGAATTAGTGCAAGGGGAATCATTTGCATATTATGACCACATTCTCCTCCAGTCCTCCTTGGACCCGATGGGGGTGTGGTGACTTGCTCCCATCCAGGCAGGCAGCTGTGATGGAAGAGCCAAGCTCCACCCTGGGAAGTGTGTTCGCCACGGTTATGCCTTCTGTACTCTGTGCCGACCGACCTCCCTTCCAGTCCCTCCATATAAGATGACCGTAGTATGCCGGGATGTGTGAACTTGACAAACCAGAAAAAAATGTCTCTTCATTTTAATGCTAATTTCAAAAGGTATTTAGGCTCTAGGCACTGTTCTAGGTTCTGGGAATAAATTGTCAAACAAAAGACACAAAAAACTCCAACTGCATGGAGCTTGCTTCTCCTGGTAGGGACAAAGGCGGTAAGCCAAGTAAATAAGGGTACAATAAGGTGACAAGAGCTAAAGGGAAAAAATGGAGCAGGGACATGGCGTAAAATGTTTCCAGAAGGGCAAGAGATGAAATTTTAGTGAGGGTGGGCAGTAAAGCCCCCCCCCCCCCCCCCCCCCCGGTGAATTGGTTTTGAGTGTAGGCCAGAAGAAAGAGAACAAGCCTTTACAGATATCTGGGCGGGGGGGGGGGGGGTGGGAGGGCAGCCACAGGGCTTTCCAGACAGAAGGAAGAGCTAGGTAATTTCCACCCCTGAGCACATGTAGATCATGAGTGACAAATGAAGAACCCTATAAGCCACCTCTATGTTGGTTCCATGGCACATATCTTTGATCAGTCAATGAGTGCTTTCCCACAGTCCCCAGATCTAGGCTCAGAATCCTCCCCAACACAGCATGTATGAATTTGCCATTGCTGCAATAACAATGACCACAAACTTCGTTACTTAACACAAATTTCTCATCTCCTGGTTCTGTAGATCAGCAGTCTAGGTAATATGTAGCTTTGCTGGATCCTGTTTACAATGTGACAGGACTGAAATCAAGGTGTGAGCAGGGCTGTATTTCTTTCTGGAGGCTTTGGGGATGAATTCACTACCAAGCACATTCAAGGTTTTTAGGTAAATTCGGTTCCTTGTAGTTTGGGGACCGAGGACCTCATTTCCTTGTTGTCTGTCAGCTGGGAGGCAGTTTTTGCTTCTAGAAACCTCCTTCTCATGCTTTCTGTGTGGCCTTCCTTCCGCAACAGCTGATGGAGTCCCTCTCACAATCTGAATCTCTCCAACTCTTCCTTTTGCCTAAAGTCTGTTGCCTCTAGCCAGGTGAAGTTCTCTGCTTTTAAGATGCTTGTGTGATTAGATTTGTCCCACCCACCTAACCCAGGATAATCTCCCTATGTTAAGGTCCATAACCTTAATTATATCTGCCAAGTCCAAGTCCTTTTATTTATTTATTTATTTATTTGACAGAGAACGCAGCAGAGGAAGAGGGAGAAGCAGACTCCCTGTTGCACAGGGAGCCCAACGAGGAACTTAATCCCGGGACCCCAGGATCATGACCTGAGCTGAAGGCAGATGCCCAACCGACTGGGCCACCCAGGCACCCAAGTCCTCTTTTTTTTTTAAAGATTTTATTTATTTATTTGCGAGAGAGCACGAGTGGGGGGGGTAGGGGCAGAGGGAGAGGGAGAGAGAATCTCGAGCAGACTCCCCACTGAGCATGGAGCCCGATGCAGGGCTACATCCCAGGACCCCAAGATCACAACCTGAGCTGAAGTCAGACGCTTAAACAACTGAGCCACCCAGGTGCCCCTGCCAAGTCCTTTTTTAGTATATAATGTAACATATTCACAGGATGTAGGGATTTGGGCATGGACACCTCTGGTGAACTATTCCATCTACCCCATGACAATCCCGAGAGCTATCATTAGCAAACACAGGAAGAGGGGATGAAACTTGTTTGCCATCCCTGATCCAGATAATGACAGGGAAATTCAAGCCTTTCATATCCACACATCTAGACTTTGGCTCAGCCCATTACAACCTGTGTTAGTTTTCTATTGCCATGTTAACAAATTATCAGAAACTTAGTGGCTTAAACCAACAGAAAGTTATTATATCATAGTTTGTGTCAGGAGTCTGGGCATAGCTTCACTAGGTCCCCTATTCAGGGTCTCACAGCCTGTCATCAAGGTGTCAGTCAGGCCATGTTTTTATCTGGAGCCTTGACCTGGGAAGCATCCACTCCCAATCTCATTTGGGTTGTTGGCAGAATTCATTTCCTTGTGGTTTTAGGACTGAGGTCCCTATTTGCTAGCTGCCTATCTGCCAAAGGCCACTCTCAGCTTCTGGAAGCTGCCTGAAATTCCTTGCCGTGGGGCCCTGACCATAGGCAATCTCACATGACTGTAGCTTATTTTCTCAGAGCCGGCTAGGGGAGTCTCTCTCTCCAGTCTGCTAACACATAGTCTTATATAAGGTAACATAATCATGGCAGTGACATCCCATCACCCTTGCCCTATTCTGTCAGTGAGAAGCAAATCACAGGTCCCACTCACCCTCAAGGTGGGGATGTTACAGTGTATGAACAGAGGGGCCACCATAGGGTCTATCCATAACAGTCAGTTTGATGAATTCTTTAGAAAACTCTGGGTTTTTGCAAAGACTTCTTCCCTGGGGGGCACTTGGGGGCTCAGTCGGTTAAGCATCTGCCTTCAGCTCAGGTTATGATCCCAGGGTCCTGAGATCGAGCCCCACATCGGGCTCCCTGCTCAGCAGGGAGCCTACTTCTCCCTCTCCCTCTGCCTGCCGCTCCCCCTGCTGTGTGCTCGCTCTCTCTCTCTGTCAAAGACTTCTTACTTGGAAAATGAAAATTGCCACTAAATAAATTATTTTATTATTTTATTTATTTATTTGACAGAGAGAAAGGGAGCACAAGCAGGGAGGAAAGGGAGAAACGGCTCCCCGCTGAGCAGGGAGCCCGATGTGGGGCTCAATCCCAGGACCCTGGGATCATAACCTGAGCCAACAGCAGACGCCCAACCAACTGAGCCACCCAGGTGCCCCTAAATAAAATTTTTGTACCCAAAGTGTGTGAGGGCTTCACTTTTCAAAGTGCTTTCAAAACTGTTAATTTCACATTGATTGTTCTGAACATCACACCCATTCAAAGTCAAATGGCTTATAAGACCAAACTGCACGCGTATGTGCAAACACACACACACACACACACACACACACACACACTTCTGATTTTGTTCTCAGACCTGCTTATCCTGGGATACAGCACCCCTGATGTAGGGCTTTGGAAATGTAGACATTTTTCTACTAACCTGAGTAGGTAAATCTTTTGCTGCATAAAAGAAGAATCTTAACATTTACAATAGACATATAATGATGTTTGCTTTAGATTTTATTGTCCTTTGTGTTTGTGACTAAACTGAACCTAGTGATAATTACCTAACTGAGGAAATTCTCATTATATTTAATCATTTCATGACATGCCTCAGATATGACCTGAGCAGCGTCTGACCTAAGGCAGACGCTTAACCGACTGAGCCACCCAGGTGTCCCGGAACTCTGATTCCTTAACAAGAAATAGTATCTTGAAACCAAGATCTTGGCAGAAATTATTTTAGAACATGTCAGTACTCATATTTATTTTTTAAAGTTCTTTTTTAAATTTCTGTACCCAACGTGGGCTCAAACTCACAACCTGGAGATCAAGAGTTGCATGCTCTTTCAACTCAGGCAGCCAGGAGCCCCAGTATTCTTATTTTAAAGGTATGTATTGTGAAACCAAATCACACAGTGACCCCTACAGCACTGCAGTTGTAACAGCATTATTCTTCATTTACTCAAGCTTTTCGTTTCCTTGGTCATGTGTTCTAAATCTATGATTTAGAGTAGTTGAAATAAATAAAATACCTAATCTATGTGGCATGTGGCCGATCTTGAAGGTACTAGATATCATTAATCCTGTTTTTTAAATTATAGTCCGCTCCCATTTTAAGGCTGATACCTGGAGAAAATAGCTTAAGATAATTTTATAAGCTTTCTGTATGTAGCTTATTTTGGTAGGAATTATGATCTGGCCCATGTTACATCTCATTCCTGGGACAGAGAAGTGAGGATAGGACAACATCTCTTGTTCTTTAAACATCTTATCTACTGTAATTATTCCCAGCCTACAGATGACAAAACTGAGCGTTAGAGAGGGTAAGTGACTTGCCCAAGGTCCCTGTGCCTGCAAGTGACAGAGCTGAATCTTCACCTCATGTCTGCCTGACATCAAGTTCCTGCTCTGAACTGCCATGCTGTGGGTGACACTGGATAAATTAACAGGTGTGTATAGAGCCTCTGCAATATTATCTCTCGGAGGACGGGGGCAATATAAGAGAGTTTGAGCCAACAAGCCCTGCCATGAAGTACTGGAAGTCGTGTGGGGGATAGCATACATTTTAGGTAGTATAATAGGAAGCTGGTGTTTTGGCAACTTCAAAGTAATATTCTACAAAAGGAGAGTTCCAGAACCGACTGAGACAGTGGTGCCTGGGTAGCTTATTTGGTTAAGCATCTGCCTTTGGTGCAAGTCCTGATTCCAGGGTCCTGGGATCGAGTTCCACTTGGGGAAGCCTTGCTCAGCGGGGAGCCTGCTTCTCCCTCTCCCTCTGCCACTGCTCCTCCTTGTTTTCTCTCTCTCTCTGTCAAATAGATAAATAAAACCTTAAAAAAAAGGAACAGACTGAGACAATACAAAGAATAGGAAGAGAAATGGACACTTAATAGGGTTATGGTGGGTTTTTTTTTTTTAAGATTTTATTTATTTAGGGCGCCTGGGTGGCTCAGTTGGTTAAGCAACTGCCTTTGGCTCAGGTCATGATCCTGGAGTCCCCGGATCGAGTCCCGCATCGGGCTCCCTGCTCAGCAGTGAGTCTGCTTCTCCCTCTGACCCTCTTCCCTCTCGTGCTCTCTCTCTCTCATTCTCTCTCTGACAAATAAATAAATATCTTTAAAAAGATTTTATTTATTTATTTGTCAGAGAGAGAGCACAAGCAGGGGGATTTGATCCAAGGACTCTGGGATCATGACCTGAGCCGAAGACAGATGCTTCACTGACTGAGCCACCCAGGCGCCCCAGGTTATGGTGGTTTGAGAGAGTTTATCCTCTCTTAAATTGACTAATATCCCCGACCTGTCACTGCACCCACTGGGTACACCAGGTATCATTTGTGTGACGTTGCCCCCATGTAATCTTTCCTCCTCGAGCCAGAGGAGTTGCCTGGATCTGAGAAGGGCTGTTCTGAATAACTTTCAGGCCAGCTTACTCACAGCAAAGCTGGATTCACATCATTTTAGTGGAGTGGAGAAGAAACAAAGCTATGCAGAGGAGTCATCAGGAAAGGAGAGATGGTAGGACTTTAGAAAAAGAAGTGAAAATGCTCTCTTTTGTCCAGGTGTAAAAAAATGCACCACGTTGTATGATCTTCATGGTTGTTCTCAGGTACCTATGTTCTTGACAGCATCTGGGAAGATTATATTAAAATGGAGTTAACCCTCCTGGCTGCTCAAGATATGGAAATAAAATGGTTTTCCCTCATCTTTTAAGGAGTACTTTTGGCAAGTTAAAAGCTCTATTTTCTCACTCTTTCCATAAAGAAGGTATAAGAATGTGGCTCTCAGTCCTACTACTTAAGACATTTTTGTACATATTCTGATATAACATAAATTGAACAAATTATAAGATTTAGAAACTGAATACAAGAAAATATTAATTATTGTAACATATTCCAGACTCTAAAAGTCAAATGGTCAATATTTATTTCTTCCCTCCAAGTCTTACTTAAGCTAGGGGGTCTAGGGTTAAACTTGAAGTCCCTTCTATCTTCAAGCAACACCACATTTCAAGATATCAAATCAAAACTATCTCTGTTGGGGGGTGCCTGGGTGGCTCAGTTGGTGAAGTGTATGACTTGGGCTCAGATCATGATCTCCAGGTCCTGGGATCCAGCCCCACGTCGGGCTCCCTGCTTAGCTCAGAGTTGGCTTGCCCTTCTCTATATGCTCCCCCAACCCCACTCGTGCATACACACGCACATGCTCTCTCTCTCAAATAAATAAATAAAATCTTTAAAAAAAAACTATCTGTGTTAGAATCCTCTGGGAGTACTCTTTACAACTGGAATGGAAAGGTGGAAGCCTTATTAAAATTGTGCTAGGAATTGTTTTATTATTTTCTCTGAAGATCAGATTCCATTGCCTCCATATTAATCACATTCCTTCCATTTTTAATTTCTGCCTAATTCTCCTGGAGACATGGGTTTACTCTGGCCGGTTAGAAGGACCAGGACATTTTGAGCTTCTGCTTTGCATGTACTTTGTTTTCTCAGGTTCACTTATATTGATAATTTTAATACCAAGAATGATTTGTGGGTCACCTGATATGTATCAATAATGGAGTCCATTGATTTTGAGCCAAATATAGCATCTAGATGGATGTATAGGCTCAGGAGAATGTCACAGAAGCCCTGTCCCTTTCCTGAGTGATCTAGTTTAGATTTCAAGGTGACTTTTTTTAAAGATTTTATTTATTTATTTATTTGACAGAGAGAGAGACACAGCGAGAGAGGGAACACAAGCAGGGGGAGTGGGAGAGGGAGAAGCAGACGAGCAGGGAGCCTGATGCCAGACTCGATCCCAGGACTCCAGGATCATGACCTGAGCCAAAGGCAGAGGCTTAACAACTGAGCCACCCAGGCGCCCCTTCAAGGTGACTTCCATTTGCTACTGCCCTATCACCCAGCTAGTCCTTTATCTGGTTCTACTTTCATTGAGTAAGGACAATTTTAATGTAAACTCCAGCAACCTAGGTTGATGGAGGAAGTGTGCTGAAATGAAAGAACACTTAACACCTCCCATGCTGAACCAGAATTTTTTAATGTTTTTTTTTAAAGATTCATTTATTATTTGAGAGAGAAGGGGGGAACTCGTGTGCTCGGGGGAGGGGCAGAAGGAGAGGGAGAGAGAGAATCTCAAGCCGACTCCCCACTGAGCTTAGAGCCAGATGTGGGCTCCATCTCTCGATCCATGAGATCAGGACCTGAGCCAAATTAAAGAGTCAGATGCTTAACCGACTGAGCCATCCAGTCAGCCTTGAACCAGAATTTTTTAATAAACTGCCCTTTGGGTCACCTGGGTGGCTCAGTCAGTTAAGCGTCTGCTTTCCACTCAGGTCATGATTCCCGGGTCCTGGGATCGAGCCCTGCATCAGCTACCTGATGACTTTTTCCCTAACCGGTCTTGGGAAATTGAAGAACTAATGTATTATTTCAATGGTAAATGAGAATTTTTGGCTGAGTATACTATGGTTTCTACACACTAGCTTCAACTATTTATCTATAGTTATTATAGTTTAACTAGTTGCCCAGTGCTAAGTAATCTATAGTACTAAATCATGACCATAAGAGAAAAGAATCAGGATTATGAGAGATGGTTTTTCTTTTTTTTTTAAAGATTTTATTTATTTATTTGACAGAGAGAGATAGCGAGAGCAGGAACACAAGCAGGGGGAGTGGGAGAGGGAGAAGCAGGCTTCCTGCCGAGCAGAGAGCCTGATGCGGGACTCGATCCCAGGACCCTGGGATCATGACCTGAGCCGAAGGCAGACGCTTAACGACTGAGCCACCCAGGCGCCCGAGAAATGGTTTTTCAAACAAATTTCCTGGTATCTTTAGCTAACCCTAGTAAACTAGTTGCCTAGGTACAACAGTTATTTATTGTGTTAAATAAATAAATAATGGCAAAAAAAAATCTGAGGCAAAAAAAAAAAAAAGATCCAGTTTGAACCCAGGGTTCTACTAGTTCAATTGTTAAATCCTCCGAATCTGTTACCCACCTACAGATACAGATGATAGTGCTCAATAGCAACTGCTCAGGAACATACCTTTAATTGAACATTTATATATTTTACATTAACAAATGTATTAAAATTAATAACAAAAGTAAAAACAAAAAGCAACAACAACAAAAAACCTTGTGCTGAGGGGCGCCTGGGTGGCTCAGATGGTTAAGCATCTTGCCTTCGGCTCAGGTCATGATCCCAGGGTCCTGGGATCGAGCCCCGTATCGAGCAGGGAGCCTGCTTCTCCCTCTCCCTCTACTGTTCCCCCTGCTTGTGCTCTCTCGCTCTCTCTATCAAATAAATAAATAAAATCTTTAAAAAAAAAAGTTCTTAAAAAAAAAAAAACCTTGTGCTGAGTGAAAGAAGCCAGACACAAGAGAACATATATTACATTATTGTTTTTATGGGAAATTTCCACAAAAGATAAACCTACAGAGATAAATAAAAGATTAATGGTAGCCTGAGGTGGCAGGGGTAGGGGGTGTGGGGTACAGAGTTTTATAGTTAGTGGATACAAGGGAATTTACTGGGGTGATGGAGATGTTATGAAACTGATTTACTGTGATGGTTATACAACTTGTAAATTTACTTTAAAAAATCATTGAATTCTATACTTGCAATGGGTGAATTTTATGATATATAAAATGTGATTCATTGAAGTTACATATTAAAATGTATTTATTCTGCATTAAAGATGCATTTCTAAAAGCTAAAAAAATAATGGCAAGAATAAACAAATAACAGCAAGAATGACTGGATGGATAGATAAATAAATATAAATAAAATAGTAAGAATTGGGGTGCTTGGGTGGCACAGTTGAGTGACTGACTCTTGGTTTCTGCTCAGGTCATGACTTCAGGGTGGTGAGATCGAGCCCCACATTGGGCTCTGTGCTTGTTATGGAGTCCGCTTGAGATTCTCTCTCCCTCTGCCCCTCCCGCTCCTGCTCTCTCTCTCTAAAATAAATAAATCATTTTAATCTGTTATGCCTGTGCAATGTAGCCTCCATAAAAACCAAAATGGCGGGGTCAGAGAGTTTCCAGGTCGGTGAGCACCCGTGGAAGTGCTGGGAGAGTGGCACTGGAGAGGGCACGGAAGCTCTGCACCCCAGGACCTCATCCTATGAAGCTCCTCCATCTGGTTGTTCCTCAGTTACATCCTTTTATAAGGAACCGGTGATCTAAGAGAAAGAGTGTGTGTAAGCACCAGGAGGGGCAGCGGGAGGGGGAGAGAGAATCCTCAAGCAGACTCCCCTCTGAGCGCAGAGCCCGACGCCAGGCTCCATCCCGGGACCCCAAGATCATGACCTGTGCTGAAATCAAGAGTCCGCCACCCAACCAACTGAGCCACCCAGGTGCCCCTCAAATGAATAAATGAAAAATTCAAAAGGCAATTAAAATAAATAAATAAATAAATCTTTAAAAAAATAGTAAGAATTAGGGGCGCCTGGGTGGCTCAGTTGTTGAGCATCTGCCTTCAGCTCAGGTCATGATCCTGGAGTCCTAGGATTGAGGCCACATCGGGCTCCCTGCTCGGCGGGAAGCCTGTTTCTCCCTCTGCTCCTCCCCCTGCTTGTGTTCCCTCTCTCTCTCTCTCAAATAAATAAATAAATAAATAAATAAATAAATCTTTAAAAAAATAAAATAGTGGGGCACCTGAGTGGCTCAGTCGTTAAGCATCTGCCTTCAGCTCAGGTCAGGATCCCAGTGGGACCGAGCCCCGCATCGGGCTCCCTGCTCGGCGGGAAGCCTGCTTCTCCCTCTCCCACTCCCCCTGCTTGTGTTCCCTCTCTCGCTGTGTGTCTCTGTTAAATAAATGAATAAAATCTTTAAAAATAAATAAATAAAATAGTAAGAATTAATATATACTAGTGATAAGAATGTTTTTTCAACTTCCTGCTTCAATTATTCTCCTCAGTATATATCTAGCTACCTCTTAGTAAATAGTTTCTACTATTATCAATAATACTAACTCAATATCATCAAAAGAAATAAAAGTTGGATTTGAGAATAATGCCTTGATTAACTTCCTGGTCTCAAATATTTATTCTGGTTATTTTTACTTAGCTCTATTTAACTAATTACCTAGGTACCACTAGATAACCATACTACTCACTCATTATTCCACTGGTAATGAGAATTTAAATTTGAAGAAAATGTTTTTTAGGTTATTGGCTTCTACCAATTTTTCTACTTCTCTCCACTTATTTCTATACATAACTAGTTCCCTTGATAACCTGGTTATCTGTAGTAGTAACTCATTATCCCAAAGAGAAACAAGAAGAAAGAGTTGAGTAGAATGTTTTCAACTTGCTGGATTCAAATAATTATTTTAATCATCACAAACTGTAGTTTACTCATTCCCCAGGTGTCATGAGTTATCAAAGTACTAATGCATTATGCCAACAAGAAATATGATTATAGAGTTGAGAATGCTTTTTTTTAAAGATTTTATTTATTTATTTGACAGAGGGAGACACAGAGAGAGAGAGAGAACACAAGCAGGGCGAGTGGCAGAGGGAGAAGCAGGCCTCCCGCGGAGCAGGGAGCCCCATGCAGGGCCCGATCCCAGGACCCCTTGATCATGACCTGAGCCAAAGGCAGATGCTTAATGACTGAGCCACCCAGGCTCCCCGAGAATGCTTTTTTTTTACTTCTTGGCTTACTCTAGTCATTCTAGTTATCTCCAGTTCTCCCTAGATATCTAGTTTTTTAGGTGCTAGTTCTATAGTCTCAGTTCTAGGCTCTATAGTTCTAAGGCAGTGTTACAGCAAGGAATTAGAACAAAGTATTATAAGGCTGTGTTTTTCAGCTTTCAGGCTTCAAGTACTTGTTCTAATTATATCCAGCTACCTCTAGTTAACTGATGAAATAAGTACACCAGCTATCTATAGTACTATCTCATTATTATACCAAAGGATAAGAACTTAGAGTGGTGAGTCATGAATTTTCAATTTCTCATTTTATTTATTTATTTTAATTTAATATAATTTTTAAAAAATATTTTATTTATTTATTTGACAGAGACACAGCGAGAGAGGGAACACAAGCAGGGGGAGAGGGAGAGGGAGAAGCAGGCTCCCCGAGGAGCAGGGAGCCCGATGCGGGGCTCGATCCCAGGACTCTGGGATCATGACCTGAGCCGAAGGCAGACGTTTAATGACTGAGCCACCCAGGTGCCCCATAATTTAATATAATTTTTTTAAAGTACACTCTACCCTCAACATGGGGCTCAAACTCATGACCCTGAGATCAAGAATCACATGCTCTACCAACTGAGCCAGCCAGGTGCCCCCAATTTTTTGGTTTTAAATATTCCCTCTGGTAATTTCCCATTAACTTTATCACCCACCTAGGTACCACTATAGATATTTGATCTAGAGTACACATTCATTTTTTCGTTAAGTATGGATTTAGAATTGTTGTGAAGGATGTGTTTTCTAGCTTCTGGGCTTCTCTCAGTTTTTCTAGTTATCTTTAGTTGTCCCCAGTTTGGTAGTTACCTAGGTACAACTAGTTATATAGAACTAACTGATTAAGCTAAGAAGAAAGAAGTTAGTTATAACAAGAATGTGTTTTCACGGGCGCCTGGGTGGCTCAGATGGTTAAGCATCTGCCTTTGGCTCAGGTCATGATCCCAGGGTCCTGGGATCAAGCCTCACATGGGGCTCCCTACTCAGCGGGGAGCCTGCTTCTCCCTCTGCCTCTCTCTCTCTCTGTCCCTTATGAATAAATAAATAAAATCTTAAAAAAAAAAGAATGTGTTTTCACTCATTGGGTTCATCTACATATCTCTCTCTAGTTATCTCCAGTTAACTAGTTTCCTGGGTACAAGTACTAACTCATTATTCACACTCTAGATAAGAATGTAGTTTTGAGAGGAATTATAATCAAATTCTTGGATTCAGCCACTTTTCTTCAGTATCCTGGTTTTGACTCATTATTCTGAATATCATCATTTATCCCTAGGTTACAAAAGATTAAGCTACCACTAGAATATAGGGCACTAACATGTAAAGAGAATTTAGAATTGCAAAGAACTTGATTTTTAGCTGCCTGCCTTCAACTAGTTATTCTTATTATCTCTGGTTGTCTCTAATTAAGTATTTACAAGAGTACAATGGAAATCTGTAGAAGTAACTCATTTTTCCAGGAAGAGAATTTGTAGGTGATAAGGTTGTGTTTTTCACATCCACAGATTTAACTAGTTATTCTTTTTTAAAAAGGTTTATTTATTTATTTATTGAGAGAGAGAGCAAGAGCAGGGGGAGGGGCAGAGAGAGAGAGGGAGAGAGAGAGAATCCTCAAGCAGACTCCCTGCTGATCAGGGAGCCCGATGCAGGGCTCAATCCCAGGACCCCGAGATCATGACCTGAGCCAAAATCAAGAGTCGGCCGCTTAACCGACTGAACCACCCAGGCATCCCTTCAGTAGTTATTCTTATCTCTAGATAGCCATAGTTTACACTATATAGTTATATACCGCTAATTATTACTAGCAATAACTCATTCTTCCTTTAAAAAAAGATTTTAGAGATGAGATGTGTGTGTTTTTCAGCATTTGGGTTTCAAGAAGTTTTCCAGTTATATCTAGTTATCTCTAGTTAAATTTTATCTACCATTCCACGCCTTACTCACTTATTTACTGTTTACCTAACTTTCCAATATCTTATTTCGAGAAGAAATAAGTTGCACTTCAGAAGAATCTGCTTTTCAGCATCCTGATTTCAATTACTTTTCTAGTTTTTTCCAGTTGTCTTTAGATAAACAATTATCCAATTACCACTAATTATATTACTATTGCATTTCAGTGAGAAAAGAGAAATTGAGAAATATCTGTTTTTCAGCTCCCTGCCTTCACCTCATCATTCAGATAGTATATATTCTCTATATAAACCAAACGCGATAAATCTAGCTAATTATAGTACTACTTCCACATTCTAAAAAGATATGAAAATTTAGATGTAAGAAGAATGTTTTCTTTCAATATCACAATATACCAGTGCATCTTGTTATATCTAGATATCTCTGATAAAATAGATACCTAGGTATGATTAATTTCCTCTTGGACTAATGCACTGATTCAACAACATAGAAGAATTCAGATGTGAGGATAATTTGTTTTCCATTTCCTGGTCTCATGTCACAATCACCTTATTATCTCTGCTTAACTTGTTACCTAGATACCATTAACTGTCTCTTGTATTAACTCATTATTCAAACGAGATAAGAAGCTAGTGATGAGAAGAGTGATTTTACAATTTCCTGGATTCAGTGTTGAGAAGAGTGATTTTACAATTTCCTGGATTTGCCAAGTTCCTTAGTCACCTCTAGTTAACTCTGGTAAAGTAGTTGCTTAAGCATTACTAGTTATTTCCAGTACTAATATTTTATTCCAACAGGAAATACGAATTTCCGTTCAGAAGATGATGTTTTTCTGGCTTGGTGACTTCAATTTATATCATACAAATGAGCCAAAAATAGCCTCCGTCTATTGACCCCTAGGTTGTGTTATTTCTTTACTGCAGGCTGAGAGTCATTACCTCAAAAGCCTACTGGAGCCAAACTCAAATTTTTACACACCCAATTGCTTTAAACCTATCTGAAATAACCATGACCATATATATATTTTTAAATAAGCTCTACCCCCAACATGGGGCTCAAACTCATTACCCTGATAACAAGAGTCGCTCACTCTACTCACTGAGCCAGCCAGGCACCCCCATAACCACATTTTTAGCTATTTATAACCTGGCTGCTTTACATACTCCATGAAAATGGGCCCAACTTATAGATAAAATAAGCTCTGGGCCATAAAGACCACAACAACTGCTGCCCTTTGGTGCTTTTTGACCCGGACACTCTCCAGTGTGCTGCTAAATAACATCACCTAAACTCACCCACGTAAATCTTGTGTATCCTACTGCCATCTTGTGGTCATATAGTTTTCTTTCGTCAGCCCAGAAATCTCTTGAACATTTATAACTCATTTTTTCTGATTTACCTAGATCACACTGGATGCTACACAATTAGCTCATTTTTTTTAAGTTTATTTATTTTTTTTTAGTAATCTCTACACCCAACGTGGGGCTCTAACTCACGACCCTGAGATCAAGAGTTCCATGCTCTTCTGACTGAGCCAGCCAGGTGCCCCCAATTAATTCATTTTTAGAACGAGGAATAAGAATTTAGACATGCGGGGCTCCTGGCTAGCTCAGTCGGTGGAACATCTAGCTGACTCTTGATCCCGGGGTCGTGAGTTCAAGCCCCATGTTGGGTGTGGAAACTGCTTTAAAAAAAAAAAAGAATTTAGACATGAAATGATTGTGGTTTTTATTTTTCTTTAAGATTTTATTTATTTATTTGACAGAGCACACAAGCAGGGGGAGTGGGAGAGGGAGAAGCAGGCTCCCCGCAGGGCAGGGAGCCTGATGTGGGACTCGATCCCAGGACCCTGGCATCATGACCCCAGCCGAAGGTAACTGACTGAGCCACCCAGGTGCCCCATTGTGGTTTTTAGAAATGAAATGATTGTGGTTTGGACCGGTTATTTTAGTTACCACTAGTTATCTATTGTTAACTAATCACCTAGGTCCCCCTAGGTATCTGTGGTACTAACTCATTATTCCAAAAGAAAATAAGAGTTTAGATTCAAGAAGAATGTCTTTTTTAGCTTCCTGACATACTAGCTATTTCTAGATATCTCCTGTAAACTAGTTACCTATGAACCACTATTCATCTCAGATTTATGAGTTCTTTCAACATGAAATATAAAGTTAGAAAAACAAGAAATATGAAGTTAGAGTAAGAAGGAAATATTTTCCAATTCAAGGCTTCAACTCCTTATACTAATATTCTTCAGGTAATTAATTACCTAAGTACCATTATGCATCTGCATTATTAACTCATTAATCCATCACGAGAAAAAAAAAGGAATTTAAAGTTCAGAAGAGGGACGCCTGGGTGGCTCAGCTGGTTGAGTGTCTGCCTTTGGTTTGGGTCATGATCCCTGGGTCCTGGGATCAAGCCCCGCATCTGGCTCCCTCCTTGGTGGGAGCCTGATTCTCCCTCTGCCCCCCACCCCCTGCTCGTGTGCGCTCTGTGTGTGTGTGTGTGTGTCAAATAAATAAAATCTTATAAAAAATAAAAATAATAAAGTCCAGAGAACCTACATTTAAGCTCCTAACTTCAACTACTTATTCTAGATATCTCTTCCTATCTCTAAGTAACTAGACAGCTAGTGCCAATATCCATAGTACAGAATCATTATTCCAACAAGAATTAAGACTAAAAGGGGTGCCTGGGTGGCTCAGTCAGTTAAGCGTCTGCCTTTGGTTCAGGTCATGATCCCAGGGTCCTGTGATTTAGCCCCACATCGGGCTCCCTGCTCAGCAGGGAGTCTGCTTCTCCCTCTCCCTCTGCTGCTCCCCTTGCTTGTGCATGCTCTCTCTCTCTCTCAAATAAATAAAATATTTAAAAAAAGAATTAATACTAATATTATTTTATTGTTATAAAATACAGATAAAGCAAATTTCCATCTTAACCATTTTTATGGGTACAGTTTTGTGACATTAAGTGCATTCACATTGTTGTCCAACCATCACCTCCATCCATCTCCAGAACTTTTTCATCTTCTCAAACTGAAACTCCATACCCATTAAACAATAGCTCCCCGGGACCACTTCTCCAGCCCCTAGGAACTACCATTCTATTTTCTTTCTTTCTTTCTTTTCTTTTTTTTTTTTTGTTGTTGTTTTTTGAAGATTTTATTTTTAAGTAATCTCTACATCTAACACGGAGCTCAAACTCACAACCCCAAAATCAAGAGTTCCATACCCCACTGACTGAGCCAGCCAGGTGCCCTTACCATTCTACTTTGTTTCTTTCTTTTTAAAGATTTTATTTATTTGAGAGAGAGAGAGTGAGCACAAGCAAGGGGGGCAGAGGGAGAAGCAGACTCTCCACTGAGTGGGGAGCCTGATGTGGGGCTCAATCCCGGGACTCCGGGGTCATGACCTGAGCCAAAGGCAGATGCCCAACTGACTGAGCCACCCAAGTGCCCCTACTTTCTGTTTCTATAAATTGAACTACTCCAGGTATCACAGATAAATGGAATCATACAATATTTGTCTTTTTGTGTCTGGCTTATTTCACTTAGCTTGATGCCTTCAAGGTTCATTCATGTTGTAGCATGTGTCAGAATTTCATTCCTTTTTAAGGCTGAATAATATTTTATTGTATGTATGTACCACATTTTATTTACCCATTCCTCCATCAGTGGACATTTGGGTTGTTTCCATCTTTTGGCTATTGTGAATAATGCTGCTCTGAACATGGGTGTACAAATATCTGTTTAAGTCCCTGCTCTCAGTTTTTTGGGCTGTATACCCAGAAGTGGAATTGCTGGATCATACGGTTATTCTGACTAAGTTTTTGAGGAACTGCCATACCATTTTCTACAGTGACTACACCATTTATATCCCTACCAGTAACGCACAGGGTTCCAATTTCTCCACATCCTTACCAACACTTCTTGTTTTCTGTTTTGTTGATAATAGCCATCTTGCTAGGTGTGAAATGGTATCAAGCGATTTCATTCCCACAGCCTCTCCCTAACTAATCCAGCCTCCTCAGGCCAGCTCTTGCTAGATTCTGCAGGCCTCCCCCTCTCCTGGCTAGATAGCCTGTGATCAGTTTTGGCTTGGGATCAATTATAACATGAGAGAGCTACAGTGGTTAGGATCGTGGTGTGCGTTAGCCTGGCCAGAACATCCATTACAACTTGGGTGATGTGGTCTCTCACATTTGAGATTTCCACGATTTATTCCATATCTTAATGACTGAGCCACCCAGGCACCCCTAAAATTTTAAGTTTGTTTCTTTAATCTCTATACCCAACATGGGGCTTGAACTCATAACCCCGAGATCAAGAGTCGCTTATTCCTCCAACTGAGGCAGCCAGGCACCCCAGTAATTTGAATTTAGATTTGAAAAAAAAAATGTTTTCTAGGTTCTGGATGTCTACAAGTTTTTCTTCCTTATCTCTGCTTATTTCTAGGTATCTAGTGCCCTAGGGACACTTAGTTAACTGTAGTATTAACCTGTTTGTTTCAACGAGAAATAAGAAGGTAGAGGTGAGAAGAATATGGTTTTCAGCTTCCTGGATTCAACTAATTATTCTACTTAGTACAGTCATTTTTCACTCATTCCTTAGGAATCCTGAATTATCTATGATATTAACTCATTATGCCATCAAGAAATATGATTTCAGAGTTCAGAAGAATGAGTTTTGGCTTCCTGGCTTACGCTCATCAATATACTAAGTTTTCTCTAGATATCTAGTTTTTTTTTAAGTATCAGCACTTATCTAGAGTTTTAAGGCAAAATTCCAACAAGGAATAAAAACCCAGTATTATAAGACTGGTTTTAGCTTGCATGTTTCAAATACTTGTTCTAATTACCTCATGTTTATTCTAGTCAACTAATGAAACAGGTATCACTGGAGATATATGCTACTAACTCATTTTTTTAGAAGAGATAAGAAGTTGGAGTGGTGAAGAATGATTTTTTTTTTTTTAAATTAAGCTCTACGTCCAACATGGGGCTTGAACTCACGACCCTGAGATCAGGAGTTGCATGCTTGGGGCTCATGGGTGTCTCAGTTGGTTAAGCATCTGACTTTGGCTCAGGTCATGATCTCGGGGTCCTGGGATGGAGCCCTGTGTCGGTCTCCCCACTCAGTGGGGAGTCTGCTTGTCCCTCTTTCTCTCCCTCCGCCCCTCCCCCTGCTCGTACTCTCTCTCTCACAAATAAATGAAAAAGTTTTTTATTTATTTGTGAGACAGAGAGAGACAGAGAGAGAGACAGAGTGCATGAACAGGGGGAAAGGGTAGAAGCAGACTCCCTGCTGAGCAGGGAGCCCGATGCAGGCCTCCATCCTAGCACCCTAGGATCATGACCTGAGCCGAAGGCAGACTCTTAACCGACTGAACCATCCAGGCACCCAATAAATAAAATCTTAAAAATGAAACCAGGGATGGGGCGCCTGGGTGGCTCAGTCGTTAAGTGTCTGCCTTTGGCTCAGGTGATGATCCCAGGGTCCTGGGATCGAGCCCCACTTCAGGCTCCTGGGATCGAGCCCCACTTCAGGCTCCCTGCTCAGCGGGAGGCCTGCTTCTCCCTCTCCTACTCCCCCTGCTTGTGTTCCCTCTCTCGCTGTGTCTCTCTCTGTCAAATAAATAAATAAAATCTTAAAAAAAAAAAAGAAACCAGGGTTGAGTTGAAACCAGGATGCTAAAGAAAAGTGGTTTAATTCAGGAAGGTACTAATTCATTAGTTAAACAAGGAAAGAGAATTTTGAGTTGAAAGATGATCCTATCTCTGATTCTCTCTCATTAACATCTCTGATTATCTCTCATTAACTACAAAAGTACAATAATAGGATATAGCATAATAGCAAATGTTATGCAGCACGTCCCTTGTGTGAGGGACGGTATTCAGAGATACGTTCCAATCCCAGCTGGGACATTTCCTGAGTGAGTGACTTTAAGCGGGTTATTTAATGTCTCTGTGACCCAATAACATCCCCTGTAAAGTGAAGATAATAGCAGCTCTAAGTCCATAGGGTTGTTAAGAGAATTAAATGTGTTAATACAAATAAATCACTTAGACCATTACCTGGAACACAGTCAGAACCAGCTAAGTGTGAGCTATTGCTTTTAACTCAATTAATCCTCACAACAACTCTTTGAGGTAGGTACTATTATTACTCAATTTTACAGATGAGGAAACTGAGGCATAGAAAGAAAAAGCAACTCACCACTTAGCTAGCTAGCAAAAGCAAAGTAAAGCTGGTATACAGATGCCAACATTCTGAATCCAAGGGTCTCTGCCCTCATAAATTTGGTACAGCCAACCCAAAATTCTTGCCTATTTTTACTTAGATGAGGCTCAATTAGGTATGTAAGGTTACCAGGAAGTCGATCAACTTAACTGAAAGTTTTAAGTAAATACTACCTTGCCCGATGCCTAGATAGGCAACGCTCACCAAAGGGGCACATAAATGACTCAAGTTTAGAAAGCACTGGAATAAATCGTGGAAATCGCAAATGTGAGAGACCACATCACCCAAGTTGTAATGGATGTTCTGGCCAGGCTAACACACCACGATCCTAACCACCGTAGCTCTCTCATGTTACAATTGATCCCAAGCCAAAACTGATCACAGGCTATCTAGCCAGGAGAGGGGGAGGCCTGCAGAATCTAGCAAGAGCTGGCCTGAGGAGGCTGGATTAGTTAGGGAGAGGCTGTGGGAATGAAATCCCTTGACAGATTTTTCAAAGTGAATTCAACCACTTGCTATTACCAAGTAACTGGTTTTCTACTCACCCTCGGGGAGCAAAAGGCACTGAGAATGTATCCTTATTTGTCATGCACAGTAGGTGATAATTATTATTAATTATAATAATAAGGTGAGGTGAATAAGCTCCCCCCACTTCTAGGGGCCTATGAAAATGGTTTATTTTATTAAATGGGTCTGATGACAATGGTGCTTGTGAAGGTAAAAGTAGGATAAATCATGTGCATTGTCAAACATGGGGCCCATTATTAGAAGCTATTCTCAATACTCAGGATATTAACATGTTCCCACCTGCAAAATGTTTCTTTGCGGGGAGGAATCTAAATTAAATGTATTAATAGGAGAGCTTGACGGTGTTTAATTCCAGAGACCAGAGCTCTGATTGCTGGGGCTTGATGAAAAGTAAAGAAAAATCATAGGAACACAATTAAAAACATGACTTTTATCATCCTCGAAATTCTATGAATTCTTTACCCATCCTTGAGAAATGGGTAAAATTAAAAACCATCAAAATAATTGCACTTCTTAAAAATTGGATTGTATGAGTGGAAGGTATTTATGAGAAGTCGATGACTCTGGATCTTCTCATCCAAAAGGACAGCACTGAATAGTTAATATGTTCCTTGAGGGACTAGGATGCTGCCGTCTTTCTGATATGGATCATTACGTGACTGCTGATCTTTCACCAGGGTGTAAGTTAGCTTTCCTTCGCACGAGGTTCAGCAAGTTATTGGGCACTGGGTATACACATATATGTTTTTTTCTAACTATAGCCAGAAGGAAGTAGCAGGGCGCGCCCGGGCTGTCATTTATTGGTTTTCAACACTAAGCAAAACATCTCTTTAAGGGAGAAACAGAACCCTCAATATGCCCTGGCTCTTTTTTATTTGATATTTATCAGTGGAGAGCAAGAGCTCTGGAAGATAGTTCTAGACAAAGGGAGATGGAGGAAGACGAAGAAGAGGAGGGGGAGGAGAATAAAAAAGTGGGAACTAACCCAAGTCCCCGGCACCCGCCCAGCACAGAAACACGTGCGCTTTTGCCGAGGACCTGCAGCGGGAGGCGCGGTAGCCGAGCTCAGCATGCAGAGGTTGTAAGCCCCACAGTCGCGTCCAGCACGTGCAACGTAAGCATTCTTGGATGCACAAAACAGTGAGCAGGGTTCTACACTTGTACTCTTGATGTGAGTTCCTTATTACAAATCTGGAGTATTTGTTCCTTTCGCAAGAGAGGGGTTTGGGTTTCTTAGAGCGTGCATCCGAGCACCTACAGTGCTCTGCAAACCCAGCCTCAAGCTCCCGCTCCCGAGCGCCCTGGGGAGCTTGATGGGCTCCGCTTTCAGCGCGTTCTGGCAAAAACCCAGAGCAAGCAGCCCCCAAGCTAATCGTTTCGTCAGGATCACTAGCCCGGCTCGTGGACTCTGGGTGCGAACGGAACCCAACCAGAGTCACAACCATTAGTTACCGACTTGCCGGAGGGGAGAGTCGTGCTCAGAGCCCACACGGCGAGGGGGATACCGTCGCTCCGGTGCCGGGGCTGCCAGGGTCCCCGCGCCTTCTCCAGCCCTATGCGGCTCTCGCCCTGGAGAGGCTTAGGGCGACAGCCCTGCACCGGCCCGCGAGCAGCGAGGGCAAGCGGTGAGGCGTTCTCCCAACACGTCTCCCAGGGCTCCGGGGAGTGGTGGGAAGTTTCACTCCCCACCCCTTCCCCGCTCCCGGCGGGCTGCCACCACCCACCAAAGCCCCTTCCCCAAAGCGGTGCTAAGCGGCGAGTTAGAAACACACACACCCCCCGGCGCGCGCGCGCCCCCTACCGACAGCACCCTTCCGGCAAACGCTCCGCCTACTTCGTGGCCACGCCCCGGCCGCGTGCTCGCCCCGGCAAGTCCCGCCCACCACACCCCGGCTGCTGAAGTAATGAGGGTCGACGGCGTCCAAGTCGGAACATGCAGACGTTGAAGCGGAGGGTAGACGCGCCGTAACCCAGGCCCTGCACAGAAACAGGACCGGACCAGGGAGTCGCCGCGAGCCGCAGCGCAGAGTCTGTGGAGGCGCTCTGGACATGGAGCCTCCGCCCGAGAGCAGCCAAGAAGGCCCCACTTACCCCAGCCTGGGAGTCGATGAGCTTCGAGGAGAACCGTCGGGTGAGTGTCCGAACCAGGACGCGGGTTTGGCGAAGTCTAGGAAACGGCCTTTCCCCGGGGGAGGCGAGTGGACGGGACGCCGCAGCGGCGCAGCCGACGTCACTGCTCTCAGGTCGCCGTCGCACGCACCCTGGGCTCCAACGCCCTGCTCTCTTCTTTTCCAGATACGAAGCCTGCCGTGGTCTCCGAAACGGGAGGAGACGTCGAGAAGGAGCTCTGGGCCGAGCCTGAGCAGGGAGCAGCGGCAGGAGGAGAAGAAAGCCACGGTGGCGCGGGAGCTGGCGACCCTGTGGACGACGAGAACCAGAAGGGCGGCGGCGGCGGCGGCGTGGGCGGCGGCGGGGGGGAGGAGCCCCTGCAGCAGCAGCAGGACGAGGCCCAGGCGGCCGCCGAGGGGCAGCAGCCCCAGGACAGGCAGCAACGCCTCCTCCGCAGCACGTTCATCCCGTTGCAACTGAAGGAGCTGGAGAGCATCTTCCAACGCTCTCAATACCCCGACGTGTTCGCGCGGTGAGTGGCTTGCTCTGGGGGCGCCGCGATCTCTAGGACACTCGAGCTTGGGCGCTGCCAGCCGGCCGGGACGCCTTGGGCTCTCTCCCAGGTCTCTCTCCCTCCCCTCCAGAGCCAAAGCTGCCTAGGGGGGCTCGAGCTCCGTCCAAGGTGGGGGCGATGCCTGATGGGCATCAAGGTAAATATTTTCATGCAGTACATAAACGAATCGTCAGGAAACTCGGACCGGGCCCCTGTTTTTGTAAATAACGTTCTATTGGATCAGGATTGCGATCAGCATTAGGAGTGATATCAGGATGGAGAGTCCGGGGTGGATCTTGCCTTTATTTAACGTTTTGATAATTTGGTCGTCCCGGAATTTTTTGTGCATTAGTCTTGACTTTTAAATACTCCGTTAAAATTGTTAATCTTGAATTATGAGTTTTTCAAGGTACCCTTAAGTTTTGTACACAAAGGAAGATTGTCCCTAAAGCAAGCCTGGACTTGGATATTAAAGAAATGTGTCCTGGGGAATTGGGGGAAAATATAAATTTAAAAACAAACATGAAATGTACATTGTATATTTCATTTCATCTACAACTCCAGATACTAAATATTTGCAATTTTCTTCCCTCAGAAAGGAGCTTTCCATACCCATGGATGTGATGGAAGTCAGTAAACCTGAAAAAAGCAATTTGGCTGAGGAGCCATTCTAAAACCTGCTTCAGGAGTTAACACACTTTTGTTCTAGACATTCTTAAGTTGTTGTTTTGGTTGCCTTTTCCATGTTTGGGAAATAAGTTTTGAATTTTAGGGCTTTCGTGAGTGGAAAATGGGACAAGTAAACCCCACTTTATGGAAATTGCCCATTACCAGAAGGATTTTGCTTTCTTAAAGAAAAATAATAAAAGTGAATCAAACTGCATGTCCTGTTTCCTGTACAAAATTAAATATAAATAAAGTTCAACTCCTAACCTGTGTCATTTAGTTAGGGAGCATTTCTGGGTGGAGTCATGTTGGGGCTGGGTCAAATCTGGGAAGTATGCACATTAACACATGGAAGATCTAGGTTAGGAGAGTATTAGACTATATTCTTATTTTTAATTTTTAATTTTTTAAAAGATTTTATTCATTTGAGGGGGGGGGAGCAGAGGGAAAGGGAGAAGCAGACTTCCCACTGAGTGCCAGAGCCTGATTGGGGGGAGGCCTTGATCTCAGGATGCTGAGATCAAGTCCAGAGCTTAAGTCCCCATGGACTGAGCCACCCAGGTGCCCCTCTATTGTTATTTTAAATATTTAAAACCAGGCATAAGTTCTTAGCTAAATCCACAAAAAAAAGTGGATTTATAAATATTCAGACCTTGGGGTAAGGGAATTACCCCTTAGAGAACACACTATATGAGTAATGTCTGTTCATTCCCACCAAGACTGATGCAGGGAGATAGCTTTTATTTCCTATATTTTAAAAGATTTTATTTACTCATTTGAGAAAGAGCCCGAGATGGGGGAAGGTCAGAGGGAGAAGCAGACTCCCCGCTGAGCAGAGAGCCCACAAGGGGCTTGATCCAGGGATCCTGGAACTCCAGGATCATGACCTGAGCTGAAGGCAGATGCCCAACTGACCAAGCCACCCAGGCGCCCCATAAAGACTTTATTTGAGAGAACACGTGAACAGGGAGAGTGAGAGAGAATCTCAAACAGACTCCCTGCTGAGTTTGGAGCCCAATGTGGGGCTCCATCTCACAACCCTGAGATCATGACCTGAGCGGAAACCAAGATTCAACCAATAGTCAAGACTCTAACTGAATGAGCCACCCAGGTGCCCCACAGGGAGATAGTTTTAAAGTCCAAGTGCCTGGTTCTCCTGTTGTTTTAGCCTGGGTAAAGCACTGTAGACACTGTAGACCCTACCTTTTAATTTTCGGAAATAGTTTCATGTGTCAGCCTGAAAGCATTGCTTAGAATACTCACATTATAGTGGAGGGCTGGAGGAAATCGGACATTTGTCTAAAAATTGAAGCAAACAAGGACAGTTTTGGTGCTAAAACCTGAGAAATAAGAACAATTTTGAAAAAAGTTTCACTGAGCTAAGAAGGGTGAAAAGGTTAGAGAAGAACTGCATGCGAACATATACCTTGCAGATATGGCACAAATTGAAATTTATGAGTGAATATTCTCAAGGAATTTCTAGCCTCTAAGGATACATTTTTTTGATGGTACTATTTTGAAGAGATGGGTTTTATGGAATTTGGTGTTGATGGAGAGGCTTTCAATTTAAGCCAGATTCTTACCTGTGTTAATTTGAAATACTTTTTTCATTTGTTCAGGCAGTGATGTCTAATCTGTAGGTCAAAATATTACCATTTGAGACCAGAGAAAATCATGTTATATTAAGAGAGTATTGGTGAAAACCAAAATCCAGGATGAGTTAGTTAGCTTTGTTCCATGGTATGTATTGTGAGTGCAGTCATGGAAATGGGATGCAGATCTAGTAGTATTGAGTTTTGGTGACTTTAGACCCAGTTTGTCTAAATTTTCCTTGACTCTACAGGCTAAAATACCAAGGCAGTGTTCAGGGCACCAGCAACTCTTATGTTCTAGTTAAAAGCCACAATGCCCAGGCTTTCCTTGTCAGATCATCTTTTTTAACTCTCAAGAGGTTTCAGAGGATGAATAACCCCTTAAACATCTTTGAGGGAAACCCGTTTAAAAATCCAACCTGCTCCTATTGAATATTTACTTTAGACTCCAGGAGTTTTACCATGTTCAATTTCCCCCACAACCGGGGCAACACTATCCCTAGAGAGTCGGGGACAGAGGCAGCTGGACACTGATGATCTGCAGTCAAGATACCGACATTTCTTCATCTTGTTACCAGGCTTAGCAGCAGCAATAGGTAGTGGGTGCAGTTCATCAGCTAGACCCACATCCAAGAGCTGGAAAAACCATTAAAGAATATTAAAGGTGGGAGGAGAGAGACAAAGCAGGAAGTCTAGTCCAAAGCTTAGCACACAGTAGATGCTCACTAAGGGTAAACCGAAGGGCAGGGGCTGTGGTGGTAACTTTCCTAAAATATTTTACTATTAAAAAAATAGCTTCTCCCACTGGAGTTTAATATCTCAATGGCATAACGAGTTGTATGTTGTAGGGTTTTCTTTTTTTGTTTTTTAAAGATTTCATTCATGTATTTGACAGAGGGGGAGAGAGAGAGAGCACAAGGGGGGGCGGGCGGCAGGCAGAAGGAGAGGGAAAAGCAGGTTCCTCGCTGAGCAGAGAGCCCGATGTGGGACTAGATCCCAGGACCTTAGGATCATGATCTGAGCCAAAGGCAGACGCTTAACTTGAGCCACCCAGGCGCCCCTGTTTTTTGTTGTTGTTTTTTTAAAGATTTTATTTATTTGAGAGAGAGAGAGAGCACAAGCAGGGGGAGAGGCAGAGGGAGAGTGAGACGCACGCTCCCCACTGAGCAGAGAGTCTGATGCGGGACTCGATCCAAGGACCCCGGGATCATGACCTGAGCTGAAGGCAGACGCTTAACCGACTGAGCCACCCAGGTGCCCCATGGGTTTTTTTTTTAAAGTTTATTATTTATTTTTTTTTTAGTAATCTCTACACCCAACATGGGGCTCAAACTCATGATCCCTGACCCTGAGAGTCACATGCTTCTCTGACTGAGCCAGCCAGGCACCCCAGGGTTTGTTTGTTTTTTATAATGAAATTAATTGCTCGATATACTAAACCAGTCTCTTTTTTCCCCTCTGATTGAAGGTTTGGTTTAAGGATAGGAGGGTCAAGTGGAGGAGATGTCAGAGGGCATTAATATATGGAAATATGGCCCCCATCACCTTGGGCCACCTTGTGAGCATAATCTTGGATGGACTCTATAATGCCAACCTTGCTCTGGAGCCCAGTTGGAAATGGGTTTTTCTGGAGCCACCGTTGCCTGGGCAGCCTATACTGTCTGTTCCTCCTCTGCCCATGCCTCCCTTTGGCCTGGCCTCATTTGGCATGGAATGGGCCCCCAGTAGCCGCAGGCATTTTGTAGTCCCTCTTTATTAAGGTATGGTCTCCATGACAGTTTTTCCAATGTATTTTTCTGCCAGATTCTAATTGTGCATAGCACAGCATCAAGAGCACTTCAGATGCCTGTTAAATGAGCAAACAGAAAGGGATGCCTGGGTGGTTCAGTCGGTTAAGTGTCTGCCTTCAGCTCAGGTCATGGTCCCAGGGTCCTGGGATCGAGCCCCTGCATTGGGCTCCCTGCTCCGTGGGAAGTCTGTTTTTCTCTCTCCCTCTGCCTGCCTGCTCTGCCTACTCGTGCTCTCTGTCAAATAAATAAATAAAATCTTTTAAAAAAGAGTGAACACATGAACAAAGTCAGTCCCCTTTGTTGTTGTCTTAAAGATTTATTTATTTATTTGAGAGAGAGAGAGAGAGAGAGCACACACAAGCTGGAGGGGCATTGGGAGAGGGAGAGAGAGAATCCCAGGCAGGCTCCCTACTGGGTGTGGAGCCTGATGGGGGGGTCCATCTCCTGATCTTGAGATCATGACCTGAGCCAAAACCAAGAGTCAGATGCTTAACCAACTGAGCCACCCAGGTGCCCCCGTTTTTGAGTAGGGCACATTTTTGTATTTTTCAGTAAAGAGGTAGATTCTCAGCATGTTTGTCTCTGTGCATCAAATGGGTTTAATAGTGTATGCATAGGAATTTCTTTTTTTAAGATTTTATTTATTTATTTGAGAGAGAGACAGAGAAAGAGAGCATGAGGTGCGGAGGAGCCGAGAGAGAGGGAGAAACAGGCTCCCCACTGATCGGGGAGCCCCATGCGGGGCTCGATCCCAGGACCCTGGGATCATGACCTGAGTTGAAGTCAGATGCTTAACCCACTGAACCACCTAGGCACCCCTGGATGGGAATTTCTTTTTTTTTTTTAAGATTTTATTTATTTATTTGACAGAGAGAGACACAGCAAGAGAGGGAACACAAGCACGAGGAGTGGGAGAGGGAGAAGCAGGCTTCCCGCTGAGCAGGGAGCCCGATGCGGGACTCGATTCCAGGACCCTGGGATCATGACCTGAGCCGAAGGCAGACACTTAATGACTGAGCCACCCAGGTGCCCCTGGATGGGAATTTCTTTTATTTTATTTTATTTTATTTATTTATTTGAGAGAGAGAGAATGAGAGCATGAGTTGGGGGAGGGAGGGGCAGAGGGAGAGGGAGCCCGATGCAGGCCGCGATCCCAGGACCCCAAGATTGTGACCTGAGCCAAAGGCAGATGCTTAGCCGACTGAGCCACCCAGGCACCACTGGATGGGAATTTCTAGGTGCATACCATTCAAACAGAATGGCAAAGAGGCCTCCTTTCATGAGGTGACATCCCTGTGTCCCCATCAGTAGGCTAGTGCACATCACAGAAGTTTTCCAAGCACCCAAGGTATGTGCATACTGACCCATACTTTTTCTCTTCTGTCTTCTGTCACTCCATCCTCACCCTCACCCTTTGGGACCACACACCTATACAGGATGGGGCAGGATGAGTCCTAGCTCATGCAGTCTTCTTCATGTGAAACTGCCAGTGGCAGTGAAGGAGGCCAGGCCCACTTTTTTCTTAATTTAAAGATTTCATTTATTTATTCTAGCGGGCGCACATGCACATGGAGGGAGGAGCAGAGGGAGAGGGACAAGCAGACTCCGAGCTGAGCGTGGAGCCCAACGTGGGGCTCGATCCCAGGACCCTGAGATGATGACCTGAGCTGAAACCGAGAGCAGGACGCTCTGCTGGCTGAGCCACCCAAGTGCCCCCAGGCCCACTTTTTAAAAAGCGTTCTTCTCATTACAAACTTCGCCTTGAGCAGTCTTGAGCAAGGCAAGGCTTGTTTGAGGGAGTTTTCAGTTAAAAGTGGCAGCTTGTGCTCTCTCACTACCTCTCTCTCTGTGTCAAATTAATAAATAAAATCTTTTAAAAAATGGCTAATCGTGAACACCAAAGTCCTGCTATGAAGTGGCTGCCAGCTGATGGGGCCTGTCGCTACCTCAGGATTTCCTGGCACAGGGGTTAATGAAAGACCAGTTTCACGGAGCGCATATGCTCCCCGTGGAGAGAGGCTCTGGTTCTTTTGGGGAAAGCGTGTGCTTTGTGCTGTGTTGTCCACTCCTTTCGCTCTTCCCTTCACACGTGTGGGTGTCAAACGTCAGAAAAGCAGGTGCTTGTCATGTGGGCCTTCTGCACAGAGGAGGTTAATGCTACCCCGAGGCCCCAGAGGGAGAGGAACTTTCAGGAAAGCACCTGTGCACGCCCACTGCCATCCTCATCAGATGATTCTGAAAACAACAATTTTAGTCAAACATGTGGCCTTGCCATGCTGAGACCGAAGGCCCAACGGTCCTCAGCTCAAATCCTGCACTTCACACTCGGACCTAGTCTGACACGCTAACATTTCTTGCTTCATGCTCGGACTGCCTAGAAGAGTAACCAGTACCTTTCCCGTCCTCTGTGATGTTAGTTTTGGCTGAAAAGTTGTAAACATGATCTCAGGAGGAGTGCAGTCACTTCAGCATTTTACAGTAGTCTAAAAGTTCTGGATCTTGCTTTCTAAAGTTGTTTTGCATCAAACAAAGTCTCCCTTGAGATAAATGTGAAAAGTAAGTTTTTCAATAAAGAGAAGAGTTACTACAATTGTACACAAAGTAGGGAAATGGAGTTTGTTCTGAGTTGTCTTCAAAAGAACAGAAATACATTGGCCAGAGGTTTTTGTTTTTTAAGATTTATTTATTTGAGAGAGAGAGTGGGAGGAGGGGCAGAGGGAGAGGGAGAGAGAGCATCTCCAGCAGACTCTCTGCTGAGTGTGGAGCCTGACTGGGGCTCAATCCCACGACCCTGAGATCATGACCTGAGCCGAAATCAAGAGTCAGTTGCTTAACCGACTGAGCCACCCAGGTGCCCCCATTTGCCAGAGTTCTTTTTTTTTTTAAGATTTTATTTTATTTATTTTTTAGGGGGACAGAGAGTGCCTTTGCCAGAGTTCTGACCGTGGGGTGCTGTGCTTATCACTGGGCTCACTCTGCGCACCCGTAGGCATGGACTCACCTAACATGCAGTCATTTGGTGCCGATGTGACATCTCTAGGGAAGGTTGGAATCCTGGATGTGGAAAAATGGAGCGAAAATAGAGTCCTTCACTGCCTTTTCTGGTAGGTAAGGCGAACTTGGTCTTATATGACTTGCTGTAGCCCAAGTTGGGGCCTGGGGTTCTCAAAACCTTGAGTGGATACCTCGGGAGTCAGTTGCTATGGTAACAGACCCCTGATCCTAGGAATGCTGCGTGCCATTACTTTTACTTGGAGATTCATTTGAGACTTTCCTTACACTCCCTCCTCCCATTGAGCCAAAGCAGTAACATGTTCCAGTGAGAGCTAATCCTTGCCTCACCCAGATCATCTTTCTTAGCAAGCATATTCTCATTTTCCTTTGTGGAACTTTCACACGAGATTTCTTAATTTGGCAAGTGAGACAAATGTTCATTGGTCCTGCAGTAAAAGGCTGCCATCCACAGAGAACCGGTCCCATTGTGTCACGTGGTTCTTCCAAGCCAAGTACCTTTCTCTTCTGTACCCACTTTATTTTTTTTAAGATTTTCTTTATTTATTTGAGAGAGAGAGAGAGAGAGAGAGCTCAAGCAGGGGGAGAGGCAGAGGGAGAGGGAGAAGCAGGCTCCCCACTGAGCAGGGAGCCCGATACAGGGCTTGATCCCAGGACCCTGGGATCATGACCTGAGCGGAAGGCAGACACTTAACCGACTGAGCCACCTAGGTGCCCCTCTTTTGGATCCACTTTAAAGGAAGAAACCTCAGTAGTGTCTGCATCGCAAGGGGCTTTCAGGGTCATCCAGTGCACTCCCTTCATTTCACAGATTTGGGACATAGGCCCAGAGGACTGGAGTTGTCAGCCCAAGAAATTCTGAAGAGTTTATTCGGGAGAAGATCAGCTTCTTCGTGGCCATGCCCTCCCCTGAGACCTGGATCATCCAGCTATGCACAGCACACACCAGCTCAGGTCCACTGCCTCAGCGCTTACCACCTCCATCCTGCTTAGAACTCTGTTCTTCAAAGGGCTGAAGACTCAAAGCTCCCCCCAAAGCCCCATCACTGAGTCATTTTACCTCTAGGAAAAGTAAGCAACCTCCCTTGCAGGCATTCAGTCTCCTGGTGTTTACAATTTCAGGCCTGGTGAGAGTGATGCCGTTTGTACCCTTTTCACAAAAGGCCAAGTGTGCTTCCCTTACAGCCACCCTCATTTCTCCCAATCTCCTTTCAAAGCTGAGTTTGGGGGCGCCTGGGTGGCTCAGTTGGTTAAGCCTCTGCCTTCTGCTCAGGTCATGATCTCAGGGTCCTGGAATCGAGCCCCGCATCGGGCTCCCTGCTCAGTGGAGAGCCTGCTTCTCCCTCTCCCTCTGCCTGCCACTCCCCCTGCTTGTGCTCTCTCTCTCTCTCAAATAAATAAATAAAATCTTCAAAAAAAAAAAAAAAGCTGAGTTTGCCAACCCGTGGCACAACCTGTGAGCAAAAGCTAGCTCTGCCTGTGCGTTGAATTAACTTTTTTAGGAAAGTAAGCTGATATCTTGAAAACTGTCATGAAGCAATTGATTTTCACTTTGAAATGGATCATTTATGGTTTATTTTGATCAATGTCACACTCCCTCCTTCTCAGATATCATCATGGAGCTATGGGAAAAGGACCCTGGGTGCAGTGGTGTGAATATGATTTTCAAATGCAATGAGCTGTGTTCCATCTCCGTCCCTGCCACACACGCACAAAGCATAGGTCTTAAGGTGAAGATTTGAATTCCCAACATTTGCATACCAATATTTTAGACTCTAGAAATACAAAAAGGGCCTCCTACACACACTCTTGCTTTTAATATCAATGGACACAAGAGATTGAAGTGACAGCATTCAGCCATGGGTACATAATTGATATGCCTAAACCCATCCTTTTTTTTTTTATAGGCTCTATGCCCAATGTGGGGCTTGAACTCATGACCTTGAGATCAAGATGCCTAGACCCATCCTCAGCACAGTACCCAGACAAAATTAGAGGTGATATGTGAATTGCAGATTTGGAGCACAACACTCTCTTATTCCAGGACCAAGAAACTTGGTTTAGGGGAAAAAAGATAGAGGAAAGGAAAAGTCTCTGTCCACTTCTCCCTTTAACAAGGGAGACAAAGGAGGAAACAAAGGATGTTTTTAAATAGGAAGTGGAAAAGGAGACTGTGGACACCTAGGGGAGGAAGAAATCCATGTCAACAGCTGGGCCCAGAGCTATGGGTCAGGATTAGGGAGTTGGGGAGTGAGGGCGCCTGGCAGCTCGGCATTTCCTCTGGGAGGTAGCTGGTGGGGCACAAGGAGATGACTCTGACCAGCTGGGCATATAAGAAGAAGGAAAAACAGAACTCAGAATTCATATGCAAACGAGTTCCTTACATCTCCTTCCATAGCCCCCACCACAAGGTCAAGCAACAGAGCTGTCTTTTTTTTTTCTCACTTGCCTACCCCCCTTTTAACTCAAATGGTCACCTTAAGGAATTTCATGAGGATTGACATAGTCATAAAGAAGGAGGGAAAGTCAAACAGGGAGGAGGGGGTCCCACATGACCCTGGCCAAGGTACCTAACCCCAACACCCCAAGAAACATCCAAAAGGGTCCTATTTCTTCATTTTAAGCAGAAAAAATTTCCAAGAATATCCAGTGAATTCTGTAGGCCCACCCACCACATCAAAACTTCAAACAGGAAGTCCGACAAAAATATTTCAAGGCAGGGAGCCTGGGTGGCTCAGTTAGTTAAGTGTCCGTAAGCATCCGACTCTTGGTTTCAGCTCAGGTCATGATCTCAGGGTGGTGAGATCCAGCCCGGCACTGGGCTCCGCACTTGGTGTGGAGTCTGCTTGAGATTCTCTGCCTCTCCCTCTCCATCTGCCCCTCCCCCGGCTCGTGCTGGCTCACAGGCACACTCTCTCTCTAAAATAAATTAAAAAATAAAAAATAAAAAAATGTCAAGGTGCTAAACTGGCTCTTCTGCTGTCTATTTAACATAGAGACTTAGATTTCAGGGGTCTCCACAACCAAACCTGATGTCCTGTTAGATGAATGCACACTATAGTTTCAAAACTCCACATAACCTTTAGCTGAAAAAAGAGTTCAGTCCATTCATTCCAAGCAAGAAACAAGAAAGCTGACCACCATCCTGGTTGAGATGGGGGTGTGAAAAGATGAGGAAAGAGAGCTCATAGTCATGAGGTAGCTGTCCAAGAATAGCAACCAAATTCAAGGCCAGAGATCAAGGTCCATTAGCCTCACCCTGCTCCTTCTCACATTCCTTCCCCTGAGAACTAGGAGAAGACCTTAACCCCTGGGCAACAGACAAATTACATATATATATTACGATTCATTTATTTATTTTAGAGAGAGAGAGAGAGAAAGAGAGTGTGCAAGCAGGGGGGAGAGACGGAGGGAGAGCGAGAGAGAATTCCAAGCGGACTCCCCACTGAGTGCAGAGCCTGATGTGGAGCTTGATCCCAAGACCCTGAGAACGTCACCTGAGCTGAAACCAAGACTTGGTTGCTCAGCTCAACCGACTGAGCCACCCAGGCACCCCGACAAATGATATTTTGAATAACTTTTAATACTCCTTTGGCATTTCAGGGTCCTTTGCACAAGATTGTGTCTTCTACATTTTTTGTTTCCCCCAACACAGCTAGGTGGTGGTTCACATGTAACATGAATAGGCAGTAATAAGAGCCACAATTTTGATGGCTTACTGTGAAGCAGTACCGAGCTAAGCAACATGCACCAATTACCCTGAACCTTTTCTGCAGATGGGGAAACTAGCACAGACAGAAGTTAAATAACATGCCCAAGATCACACAAATGACAAGTGGCTGTAATGAAATTCAGTGAATTAAATATTCAATTCACATCAAGAAATTCTTTGAATTTGAGAGAAAATGTACTAGTGCATGTTTTCCACATTTCAATAGAAAAGATGGAAAGAAATAAACATAAGTTGTGTGTTCATTCTCAGTTCATCATAACATTTGTTATGTATGAAATACATACATCAGGCACCTCCTGCCCTGGAGACCTACACCAGGAAGATGATCCCATGTAATGCCTGGCTTTAAAAATCAGAGGGGCATAACTCTAGGGGAGTCAGAGGACTATAGAAAACTGAGGCTCCACTATTAAAGGGCTTGTGCGTAAACTCAGACCCAGCACAGAAGCAATAGTTTGAAAAGCACCTGGGCCTTACATGAAGATTTATTGACTAATTTTAGGGTATGTGCTAAAGGGGCAGGAATCTGTAGGAACTTTCTTTAGGACAAAAGCATTGTTAAAGGAAATAAAAAATACTTTGAAACAAATTAAAATGAAAATATAACATTAAAAATCTTTGGGAAGGGGCGCCTGGGTGGCTCAGTTGGTTAAGCGACTGCCTTCGGCTCAGGTCATGATCCTGGAGTCCCGGGATCGAGTCCCGCATCGGGCTCCCTGCTCAGCAGTGAGTCTGTTTCTCCCTCGGAACCTCCCCCCCTCATGCTCTCTCTCTCTCTATTTCATTCTCTCTCTCAAATAAATAAATAAAATCTTTAAAAATAAATAAATAAAGGGGCACCAGGGTGGCTCAGTCGGTTAAGTGTCTGCCTTTGGCTCCAGTCGTGGTCCCAGGGTCTTGGATTGAACCCCACATTGGGCTCCCTGCTCAGTGGGGAGTCTGCTTCTCCCCTTGCCTCTGCCTGCCACTCCCCCTGTTTGCACTCTCTGTCAAAATAAACAAACAAACAAACAAATAAATAAATATCTTTGGAACACAGCAAAAGCAGTTCTAAGAGGGAAGTTTATAGTAATGCAAGCCTACCTCAAGAAACAAGAAAAACCTCAAATAAACAACCTAACCTTATACCTAAAGGGACTAGAAGAACAAAGCCCGAGGTGAGTAGAAGGAAGGAAATAATAAAGATCAGAGCAGAAATAAAGGAAATAGAGACTAAAAAAGCAATAAGAAAGGTAGTGAAATTAAGAGCTGGTTCTTTGAAAAGATAAAATTGATAAACCTTTAGCCAGACTCATCAAGAAAAAAAGAGAGGGGACTCAGGTGAATCAAATCAGAAATGAAAACGAAGTTACCAGTGACACCACAGGAACACAAAGGATTGTAAGAGTACTACAAAAAATTATATGCCAACAAATTGCACAATCTGGAAGAAATGGATAAATTCCTAGAAACATACAATCTTCCAAGACTGAATCAAGAATAAATAGAAAATCTGAACAGGCCGATTACTAATAATGAAATTGAATCTGTAGTCAAAAAACTCCCAATGAGCAAAAGCCCAGGACCAGAGGGCTTCACACTTTATACTAACGTTTTTTTAACTTTTTAAAATTATTTTTTAGTATCATGCCAACCAGAGGTGCTGGGGTATGGGTTTTATCCTTGGAACTAAAGTGCATGCCTACCAGACATTGGGCAGGTAGACCAAGTGCTGTTGCAAAGTTGGCTTTTATAGGCAGTAGATGTGAAAGTGTACAGCCTGGTGTCGCAAAAGTTAGGTGTAGGTTTTCCATCCAAAACTTCCTTTTTTTTTTTTAAAGATTTTATTTATTTGACAGAGAGAGAGAGCACAAGTGGAGATAGTGGCAAATGAAGAGGGAGAAGCAGGTTCCTGGGATCATGACCTGAGCCGAAGGCAGAGGCTTAACTGATTCAGCCACCCAGGTACCCCCATCCAGAACTTTATTAGAAATTTCTCCAAATCTGCATCCCAAATCATATAATTTCTCCTACTCAATTCAGTCCTTGGCCCTCATCCCATGATCAAATGTTTTTACATAGAAGATACCCAATAGTGCGGTCCACTTTTCCCATTTATATTACATTAGCATCTTTCCCTTAAATTCTAAAAAGGGAGGTTTCCAATAATCGATGGCATGAGTTTTCATGATCTGATAAGTTACTTCTTAGGAGGAAAGGCTCAAAAAGCCATCTAGCTACTAGTAGACTGGATTCTGAATTTCCATAGCAAACTCACCGTACCTTCAAAAATTAAAGTCAGTAGAATTAGTGTTTGAACGTTCTTTCATTTAACAACGGTATAAAATGAATAGAATAGATAACCATTAACCATGTATTGTTGAGTTAGCATATGAGGGGACTAGTTTAAAGGGCTGGACAAGAAGGGGGTTACAAATTCCTTTTGCTGCTGCATTTTAGTGGAGATGAATTTCTGGAGAATAAACAAGCAGTTTTCTCTGGGCTGCGAACTTAACTGTAGTGTATCAGGCTCAAATTATTAACAAAGAATTTGTGCCCTCTAAGCTAACTGGGCAAAATGGGGCTTAGACATCATAGCTCACCACCAATTTCGAAAAACCCTCCTTATTTTGTTTGGGATTAGAAAGAAAAAACTGTGGGGGCGCTTGGCTGGCTCTGTTAAGCGTCTGCCTCCGGCTCAGGGCATGATCCCAGAGTCCTGGGTTCGAGCCCCGCCTCGGGCTCCTTACTCAGCGGGGAGCCTGCTTCTCCCTCCTCCTCTGCCCCCACCCCCCGCTCGTGCTCGCGCGCGCTCTCTCAAATAAATAAAAATCTTAAAAAAGAAAAAAGAAAAAAATTGGGGGGGGGGTGTGGGTGTACTCCTACACGCAGCCACATACACACAAACATGTATATATGTAAAGTTACATTGGCTTTGTTATTCACACGGCCGCTCAGTGAAATGTCTCTGGGGCCTATCGCCCTTCCCCTGAGTTATTTCAACTCGATGCTAAAGAAAGGACACGCTCTCTGGTCCAGTTTAGATTTGAGGAGCCTCACTCGGGACCGGAAGGATGAGTGGACCCGGTTGCCCCACGGACTTCTTTATACCGATACACACATCCCCGTCCCGTGGGCAGGACCACCTAAGTCGGGGGAAAGGATTTGCCGACGTACCCGGAACTGTTTCCAAGGTTTCCTCAGGTTCCGGCGGTGGCGCGACGGCGGGTTTGGGACCCGAACCAACCGAGATCTTCCGAGGCTCGCGAGAGCGCCCCCTTCTCTAGCTACTTGGGGGACCCAGCGGCCGCGATGGCTCCGGTGTCGGGTTCGCGCAGCCCTGAGGGGGAGGCCTCGGGCTCCGGGGGGAAGCGTCGCAGTTCGTCGAGAAGCCCTAAGCCCAGCAGATCCGCCCGCTCCCCGCGGGGCCGTCGCTCGCGCTCGAGCTCTCGTTCGCACTCTTGCTCTCGGAATGGTGTCAGCCATCAGCCGGGCGGCTTCAGTCAGGGGTCCCGAAACCAGTCCTACCGATCCCGTTCGCGGTCATGCTCCCGGGAGCGGCCTTCTGCGCCGCGGGGCAACCCCTTCGCTTCAGCCTCCTCGACCGCCTATTATGGCGGCTACTCGCGCCCCTACGGGAGCGACAAGCCGTGGCCTAGCCTTCTGGACAAGGAGAGGGAGGAGAGCCTGCGGCAGAAGTGAGTGAGACGGGCACACCTTCTCTTGCGGGAGCCCACCCGACTTTGGAGTCTGACTTTGCGCTTTTCGCTCTCTGCCTTTTTCCGCCCCTCTCTTCCCTTGGGTTTTCACTCATCCTCGGGCCCCTTCGTACCGCGCTCTGGTGTCTCCGCTACTTCTGCCTCCTGGCTTGGAGCGGTTCTGTCGGGAGCCTCAGACCTACCCGAATTACAGTATTCGCTTGGTCGTGTCTTTATCATTTGGAAGCGTGCTTTCATTTCGCACTCGATTGAGCTCGTGGCAAAGAAGAGACCTGTTTTATTGATCACAAGATTAGCAGTGCCTAGCACTTGGTAGGCGTACCAGCACTGCTTGCTGAATGATCAGTCAGGTTTGAGGTGACAGGATGTGTACGGTGGAAATGTCGAGAGGAAGAGTTTAAATCCGAGGGGAAAAAACCCTCTGAGCCCAGATGATTGAATGTGGGATAAGTGACCTGCTAAACTGGTGATTAAGCTACGTTGAAAAAGGTCTTGTTAAATGGTCTCAATTTGACCGTGAAAAACGAGGTCAAGGGTGAGATCAGGTGCCCTCTCATGAGTGAGTGTTGGAGTGGGAAAGTGGATAGCTGAAGAAGGAGAAAGGAAAAGGGTTATAATTATTGTCCTGTAAGTTTTAAAATCTAATGCTTATTGAGTGTTAAATTCTGTCAGGCACTGTACCAGGTGCTTTACATGTCCTCTGTGTTTTTTTTTTTTATTTATTTATTTGACAGCGCAAGCAGGGGGAGCGGCAGGCAGAGGGAGAGGGAGAAGCAGGCTTCCCGTTGAGCAGGGAACCTGATGTGGGATCATAACCCCTGGGATCAAGACCCCAGCCCAAGGCAGACGCTTAACCAACTGAGCCACCCAGGCGCCCCTACATGTGCGCTGTGTTAAAAAAGAAATTTAAGAGTATCACAGGCATTGAGGGGCAGGTTAAGATTCCAAAGCTGGGAGATGTCTCCATAAATCTTCTTCTTCCAAGAATGGGAAGTAATAAAGGATAGCAATGAAGAGGAAAGGCTCCAGAATCCGAATGCCTGAATTTGAAGCCATGCTTTGCAGTGTAATAGTTGTGTGACCTTGAGCAAGTTTCTGAACTTCTCTGAGCTTTATTTCTAACCATTTAAAGAGGGATAAAATTGGCGCCAAGGCTTTTAGAGTTGTGATGATTTTAGTTCCTGGAACATAATAAATGAGTGTTAGCTACTAGGATTTTCCTGCATGGAAGCAGAAACAATAAAAACAGTACGGAGTTAGGTTGGAGACCTACCTCTCCAAATTAAATTTTTCAGAGTTACCTCCTGGCTGTGTTAGTCAAAAAGCAGCCAACTTCCTACTGGACAATCCTCATCAAAAGATGTCAGAACTTCTTGGATGGAATTTGCATTTGTACATTTAGAAGATGAATAGTTTATCTTAAGAGTACAGATGAAGCTGGGGGCAGCAGGGATGAGAACTTGACTGTTCTTACAGCCTGTCATACTTCCCCCTGCATATATATTAGAAGTTGGGTTATAAGTATAACCCTTTTAGGCACTTTCTTCAAGTGGGAAACCTGAGTCTAATTCTGCATGATTATAATACCTTTTCTCCTGAATAAAGAAGTAAAAAACAGTATATTCAAGCAATCAAACCAGCTTATTTTGTAAGGGTTTGGGGTGTGTGTGTGTTTTTAACAAATGGAATCACAAGCAGCTAAACTTTGAGGAATTGAGTCTTCGTTTTTTTGTATTTTGTTTGTGAGCAAAATTGAAAGAAAAAAATCACAAACATAAATTTTTCGTGTCCTGCAAGAGTAGATAGGGAATATAGTCCTTTTCCAAAAAGGAACTAAAGGGAAAAGGGAGAAAACAAACCCTGTATCTCATTGAGGACAGTTTTTGTCAAATAAAACTTTTCTTTCATTTTCAGAGCTATTTTCTATTTCTAATGCTTCATTTTAATTTTCTTCATTAATTCCTAAGTTTCTGAAAACGAGTTTGACTAAATCAAAAGTAGAGACTGCTCTTTACTCTCATAAACGTGTATAAACAAGTTATTTCCAAATATAAAACTATTTGTGTCACATATTGCAGAAGACGAAATGAGCAATTAGGAGCTATGTCATGCAAGAGGCAGAATAGATGTACTTGATAGCCTTTGAGGCTGTATTTCTGGCCTGGCCTCAGGCTGTCTGTAGGCTGTACCATTTGATAGTACTATCAAGAACATCAAATTATAATGAGTATACTTAATTTATTAATTTAACTTTTAAAATAGGAAAATAGGACTTAACTGGCCTCCTTTGAATTGATTATGTATTTAGGAGACAATTTAGCCATGGAGTTATAATTTATATGCCTATATCTTCTAGGAGATTAAGTGAGAGAGAGAGGATTGGAGAATTGGGAGCTCCTGAAGTATGGGGACTTTCTCCAAAGAATCCAGAACCAGAGTAAGTGATTAAAAAATACTTTTAAAAAAATGTAACATTTGTTTAAATCCAGAGACTTGTCAGAATTTTTGTTAAATGAAGAACTTTTAAGTACAGCTCATGTTTTTTCTCTTTTTTGTGATTTATGCTATTCTACCCCTTAGAATTTATTTATTTATTTATTTATTTATTTTAAAGATTTTATTTATTTAATTGACAGAGAGAGACAGCGAGAGAGGGAACACAAGCAGGGGGAGGGTCAGAGGGAGAGGCAGGCTTCCTGCAGAGCAGGGAGCCCGATGCGGGGCTCGATCCCAGGACCCTGAGATCATGACCTGAGCTGAAGGCAGTCGCTTAACCAACTGAGCCACCCAGGCGCCCCGTACCCCTTAGAATTTAAAAACATTGAACATACATAACAATTAAAACATGTTGCTAGTGGATTTTAACATATTAAGTGTTCTTTTTTAAATTTATTTTTAAAGATTTTATTTATTTGACAGAGAGGTGGAGAGCACAAGTAGGCAGAGCGGCAGGGAGAGGGAGAAGCAGGCTCCCCGCTGAGCAGGGAGCCCGACTCAGGGCTCGATCCCAGGACCCTGGGATCATGACCTGACCTGAAGGCAGCCACTTAACCGACTGAGCCACCCAGGCGCCCGTTAATTGTTCTTAAATTGTAATTCATGGGAGTGCTAATTTCCTATTCATAGAAGGGTTCAGTATTAAGACAAATATATTGATATTATTTTGAATTATTTTTTTCTCAGCCTAATAGCAGATTGAGTGTCAGGTGTTAGCCTTATAAAGGGATTTTTTTTTTTGAGGTACAATTGACAAACAACATGGATGGTAGAGTAGGGTTTTCTTATATATATTGGCAAATAGTGACAGTTTTACTTCTTACATTTTTTAAAGATTTTATTTATTTGAGAGAGAGAGAATGAGAGAGAGAGAGAGAGAGAGAGCACATGAGAGGGGGGAGGGTCAGAGGGAGAAGGAGACTCCCTGCTGAGCAGGGAGCCTGATGCGGGACTCTATCCCGGGACTTCATCCTGGGACTCCAGGATCATGACCTGAGCTGAAGGCAGTCGCTTAACCAACTGAGCCACCCAGGTGCCCCACTTTTACTTCTTCTTTACCAATTTGGATGCCTTTTATTTTTCTTGTCTTTGGCTAGGACTTCAGTATTATGTTGAATAAAAGTGGTGAGAATGGGCATCCTTGTCTTGTTCCTGATCTGAAAAAGCTGAAAAAGCTGAAAGCTTTTTACTGTTGAGTGTGATGTTAGCTGTGGGTTCGTCATATCTGGCCTTTTTTAAGTTGAGGTATGTTTTCTCTATATTCACTTTGTTGAGAGTTTGTATCTTATTTGGATGTTGAGTTTTTGTCAGATGCTGTTTCTGCATCTATTGAGATGATCATAGGATTTTTATCCTTTATTTTGTTAATGTGGTATAACCACATTGATTGATTTGTGGATATTGAATTATCCTTGCATTTCTGGAGTAATTTTGACTTTAGAATGGTGTATGATCTTTTTAATGTAGTATAAAATTTGGTTTGCTAATATTTTGTTGCAGATTTTTGCATCTCCATACATCAGGGATATTGGCTTGTAACTTTTTTATTTGTGGTGTCTTTGGTTTTGGTATCAGGACAATGCTGGCCTCATAGAGTGAGTCTGTTCTTTCTTCAGTTTTTTGGAATTGTTTAAGAAGTATAGGTCTTAATTCATTAAATATTTGGTAGAATTTACCTGTGAAACCATCTGGTCCTGGAGTTTCTTTTGTTGGGAGTTTTTTGATTACTGAGTCAATTTCATTAGTAGTAATCAGTCTGTATTGTAATCTTCCTGATTTAGACGATTTATTTATTCTCAGTTGTTTGTTGGCACATAATTGTTCTTAATAGTCTCATGATTTTTTTCTATTTCTGTAGTATTGGGTGTAACTTACCCACTTTCATTTCTGATTTTATTTATATGGGCACTCTCTCTTTTTTTCTTGATGAATCTGGCTAAAGGTTATCAATTTTATCTTGTCAAAGAACCAACTCTTCGTTTCATTGATCTTTTCTGTTGTCTTTTTAGTCTCTTTTTCATTTATTTTTCACTCTGATCTTTATTATTTTCTTCCTCCTGTTAACTTTGGGCTTTGTTCTTTTTCTAGTTCCTTTAGGTGTAAGATTAGATTGTTTATTTGAGATTTTTCTTGGTTCTTGAGTTGGGCCTGTATAAAACTTCCCTCGTAGAACTTCTTTTGCTGCATTTCATGGATTTTGTACTGTTGTGTTTCCATTTTCATTTGTCTCAGGGTAATTTTTGACTTCCTCTTTGATTTCTTCATTGACCCGTTGGTTGGTTGGTTGGTTATTTATTTATTTATTTTAAAGATTTTATTTATTTATTTGACAGAGACACAGCGAGAGAGGGAACACAAGCAGGGGGAGTGGGAGAGGGAGAACCAGGCTTCCCACCAAGCAGGGATCCCAATGCAGGGCTCGATCCCAGGACCCCGAGATCATGAGCCGAGCCGAAGGCAGACGCTTAACGACTGAGCCACCCAGGCGCCCCTTTATTTATTGATTTTTAAAGATTTATTTATTTGAGAGAGAGAGAGAGCACGCATGCACAAATGGGAGGGTCAGAGGGAGAGGGAGAGAGAATCTCAAGCAGACTCCACACTGAGCACAGAGCCTGACATGGGGCTCGATCTCACGACCCTGAGATCACAACCTGAGTTGAAACCAAGAGTCAGACACTTAACCGACTGTGCCACGCAGGCACCCCGACCCATTGGTTGTTTAATTCCATGTTGTTTTGCCTTTATGTGTTTGTGTTTTTCCAGTTTTCTTGTAATTGATTTCTAGTTTCATACTGTTGTGGTCTGAAAAGATGCTTGATACGATTTCAGTCTTAAATTTATCAAAACTTGTCTTGTGACCTAACATGGGATCAGTCCTGGAGAATATTCCATGTGCACTTGAAAAGAGTGTGTATTCTGTTTTTGGATAGAATGTTCTGTATATATCTGTTAAGTCCATCTGGTCTAGTCTGTTGGTCAAGGCCACTGTTTCCTTATTGATTTTCTGTCTGAATGATCGATCCATTCATGTAAGTGGGGTATTAGGTCTCTTACTATTATTGTATTACTGTCAATTTCTCCCTTTATGTCTGTTAATACTTGGTTTATGTATTAAGGTGCTCCTGTATTGGGTGCATAGGTATTTACAAATGTTATATCCACTTGTTGGATTGATCCCTTTATCATACGTAATGTCCTTTGTGTCTTGTTACAGGCTTTGTTTTCTAGTCTGTTTTGTATGATATAAGTATTGCTACCCCAGCTTTTTGTTTGTTTTCATTTGCATGGAATATCTTTTTCCATCCCTTCAGTTTCAGTCTCTGTGTCTTTAGATCTGAAGTGAGTCTGTTGTAGGCAGCATATAGATGGGTATTGTTTTTTTAAATCTATTCAGCTACTGTGTGTGTTTTGATTGGAGCACTTAGTAAGTTTACATTTAAAGTAATTTTTTTTAAAGATTTATTTATTTATTTGACAGAAAGAGACACAGAGAGGGAGAGGGAACACAAGCAGGGGGAGTGGGAGAGGGAGAAGCAGGCTTTCTGCCAAGCAGGGAGCCCGATGCGGGACTTGATCCCAGGACCCTGGGATCATGACCTGAGCCGAAGGCAGATGCTTAACGACTGAGCCACCCAGGTGCCCCTGAAGTAATTATTGATTAAAAAAAGTATTGATAAGTATGGACTTGTTGCCATTTTGTGGATTTCTTTTTTTAAAGATTTTATTTATTTGTCAGAGAGAGAGAGTGCACAAGCAGGGGGAGTGGTAGGCAGAGGGAGAAGCAGTCTCCCTGCTGAGCAAGGAGCCAGATGTGGGACTTGATCCCAGGCTGGAATCATGACCTGAGCCTGAGGCAGACACTTAACCAACTGAGCCACCCAGGCATCTCTTTCTGATTGTTTTTGTAGTTCTTCTCTTGCTCTCTTACCTTGAAATTTGGTGACTTTCCTTAGTGTTATGTTTGTTTTCTTTTATTTTTTGTTTTTCTATTATAGGTATTTGGTCAGTGGTTACCATGAGGTTCATAATATAACATCTTATGTATATAGCAATCCATTTTAAGTTAATGCCCACTTAAGTTCAGATGCATTCCAAAAGCACTACATCATCCCCCATGATGTTTTTAACATATTTTACATTCAATTATTTTATGTTTCCATTGACTAATTATTGTGGGTCTAACTGATTTTATTGCTTTTGTCTTTTAACCTTCATACTAGCTATGTAGGTGGTTGATCCACTACCTTTACTGTATGTTTACATTTACCAATGAGATTTTTCCTTTCATAATTTTCCTTTTTTTTTTTTTAACGATTTTATTATAAGTAATCTCTACACCCAACATGGAGCTCCAACTCACAACCCCAAGAGCAAGAGTCGTATGCTCCACTGACTGAGCCAGCCAAGCACCCCTCCTTTCATAATTTTCTTACTTGTAGTTACGATTTTTCTTTTCTACTTAAAATTAAGTCCCCTAAACATTTCTTGTAAGGCTGGTTTGGTATTGATGACCTCCTTTAGCTTATGCTTGTCTGAGAAACTCCTTGTTTCTCCTTCACTTCTGAGTGATAACCTTGCTGGGTAGAGTGATCTTGGTTGTGAGTTTTTTTCCTTTTAGCACTTCGCATATATCATGCTGTTCTCTTCTGACCTATAAAGTTTCTGCTGAAAAACTAGCTTATAGACTTAGGGTCCCTTGGTATGTAACTAGTTGTTTTCCTTTTGCTGCTTTTAAGATTGTTTATCTCTAACTCTTGACACTCTGATTATAATGTGTCTTGATCACATATCTCAGCAGGGAGACTGCTTCTCCCTCTGCCTGACAGGCCTGGTTGCAGCTGGTGTGGGCATGCTGGTGTGTGGGGTTGGCCCTTGGCACAGCTGGCTATAAGGCCTGGTTGTGAGCTGCGTGAGCACTGTTGAGTAGGGCAGGCTTTTGGTGCAGCTGGCTGCAAAGTCCAGCTGCCACTGATGCAGACACTCTAGTGTATAGGACTGGGCCTCCAGGGCAGGAGCCCTTGGGTGGAAGGTGTGCTGGTCCTGGCCAAGGATGCCTGCTAGGTATGGTGGGTAGGGAGCTGCTAGAGAGGAGTGCCAGGCCAGGGTGGACAGGTTGGGTGGGGTGAGTCTGTGCAAGTAGTGCTAGCACAGTAGATGGAGAGTGTCAGAAATGGCACCTGCCAGCACCGGACCAGCTAGATGTAAAGGAAGTAAAAAGAAAATGGGGCCTGCCAGTGCTTCTTTCCCTGGAGAATGTTCAGACAGATCCCTGCCCCTCCAACACACCCTAAACTTAGTCTCCTTGGATCTTCTTCACCTCTAACCTAGGTACTTTTCAAACTAATGCCTCTGCACTGGTGTGCCCTTTAAGAGGGAAGTCTCAATTTCCCACTGCCCTCTGGCTCTCCCGGACATAGGCCCCACTTGTTTTCAATGCCAGGCATTATGGGTGCTTGTCTTTTTGGTACAGGTCCCTCAGGCTATGGAGGCTGATGTGGAACGCAGATCTCTTATTTCTCAGTGAGGGACTCTACAGTTATGATATCCCTTCTGCTGTTGGTCACCATGCCAAGGGTGTGGGTCCTGACTAGACTGTGTCTCTGCCCCTCCTACCCTTCTCATTGTGGCTTTTTCTTTATATCCTTAGTTACATATGATCTGGTTCTGCTACTCTTCAGTTCATTCTCAGAGATAGTTGTTCTATATGTAGTTGTAGATTTTGGTATGTCTATGGAAGGAGGTGAGCTCAGGATTTTCCTACTCCACCATGTTGATACCCTCTCCTATACTACATTTTCTTCATCTCTTCATCCCTCCATAGACACTTGGGTTGTTTCCATATCTTGGCTATTGTAAATAATGTTGCAGTGAACATGGGAGTGCATATATCTTCAAGTTAGTGTTTTTGTTTTCTTTGGGTAAATACCCAGAGGTGGAATTGCTGGATCATATGGTAGTTATATATATTTTTAAAGATTTTATTTATTTGACAGAGAGAGAGAGAGAGTACAAGCAGGCAGAGAGGCAGAGGGAGAGGGAGAAGCCGACTCCCTGCTGAGCAGGGAGCCCGATGTGGGGCTCGATCCTAGGACTCTGGGATCATGACCTGAGCTGAAGGCAGCCACTCAACCGACTGAGCCACCCAGTTGCCCCGGTAGTTACATTTTTAATTTTTAAGGAACCTCCATACAGTTTTCCATAGTGGCTATACCAATTTACATTCCCACCTACAGTGTGCACAGGTTCCCTTTCCTCCGCATCTTCACCAACACTTGTTATTTCTTGTCTTTTCGAGAATGGCCATTCTAACAGGTGAGTTATTATCTCTTTTTGATTTTGATTTACATTTCCCTGATGATTAGTGATACTGAACATGTTTTTCATATAGTGGTTACCCATTTATATGTCTTTGGAAAATGTCTATTCAGATCCTTTGCCTTTTTTTTTTTTTTAGCGAGAGACAGAGAGCATGGTGCGTGAGGGGGAGGTTGGGGGCTGCAGAGGAGGAGAGAGAATCTTAAGTAGGCTTCACATTCAGCGCAGAGCTCAAAGCAGACCCCGTCTCACAACTCTGAGATCATGACCTGAGCCAAAATCAAGAGTCGGATGCTTAACTGACTGAGGCATCCGTGTGCCCCTGTTACCTTTGTTGTTGTTTTTTTTTAAAGACTTTATTTATTTGACAGAGAGTTAGAGATAATGAGAAAGAGAGCACAAGGAGGGGGAGCTGCAGGCAGAGGGAGAGGGAGAAGCAGCTCCCTGCCAAGCAAGGAGTCCAGTGTGGGGCTCGATCCCAGGACCCCGGGATCACGACCTGAGCTGAAGGCAGATGCTTAACTAACTGAGCCCCCCAGGTGCCCTGGTTTTTAGATTTCCCATTAAAAACAAAGGTAACAGGGGGCGCCTGGGTATATTCTTTACTCCTCTTTTTTTCTTTACTCCTTTGTCATAGCTCAATTTCCTGTATATACATAGGTTTATTTGGGGCTCTTTATTCTGTTCCCAAAGGGATTTTTTTAAAAAATGAATATACCAATACAGTTTTGTTTATTTTCTTTTTATATTTTATTTTAAGTAATCTTTACACCCAACATGGGGCTCAGACTTACAACCCCAAGAGCAGGAGTCTCACGCTCTACCAACTGAGGCAGCCAGGTGCTCCTAGTTAGTTTTCTTGTATTAAATAGTATCTGAAGGCCTAATTATTTTTTTTCTTATTTTTTTTCATTTGGTACTGTGCATAAGGTTCTTCTTCCCTCTTTTCTAAGTCTGCTTTGAGTTGAAACAATGTGCTTGACAGATATACTTGTGTTTTGTGACAGGGTGATAGAATTATTATCTGAAACTTGTTCTTATAGATATCTTTGAAAATGATCAAAGAATCTGAACTGAAAGAATGAGCTGGAAGGAACACTACAAATAATTTTCTAGGCAATACCTAAATTACTCCAGATGTTGTCTTCAGATTAAAAGATTATATGATATGAAAATTCCTCTTCTAAACTATTTTTTAAAGATTTATTTATTTTTTAATATATTCTTTAAAGATTTTATTTATTTATCCATGGGAGAGAGAGAGAGAAGCAGGGTCCCCGCAGAGCGAGAGCCCAGTGCGGGGCTCGATCCCAGGACCCCAGGATCATGACCTGAGCCAAAGGCAGGCACCCAACCGACTGAGCCACCCAGGCGCCCCAAAGATTTATTTATTTTAAGAGAGAGAGCAAGTGGGAGGGGCAGAGGGAGAGGGAGCAGACTCACTGCTGAGCATGGAGCTGGATGTAGGGCTCGATCCCAGGACTCTGAGATCATGACCTGAGCCAAAACCAAGAGTCAGCCGTTCAACTGACTGAGCCACTCAGCCACCCCATCCTCTTCTAAACTATTATAGAATTTTAATAGTACTCATTTTCAGAATTATCTATAATAGAAAGAAATCTCTTTATGTAGTAGTGTGTTAGGTTCTTCTTGCTCTGGGGACAGAACAGTTGCTGCTCCACCATATGTCCTTTATACACATAGAATAAAGTGAAGTCTTTCTTTGGTCTTCTTATCTCTTGTTTTTTCTTTTTTTTTTTTTAAGATTTTTTATTCATTTGAGACAGAGATCAGAGAGAGAGAGAGCATGAGCAGGGGGAGAGGCAGAGGGAGAAGGAGCAGCAGACTCCCTGCTGAGCCAGGAGCCTGATGCGGGGCTCGATCCTAGCGCCCCAGGACCATGACCCAAGCCTAAGGCAGACGCTCAACCATCTGAGCCACCAAGGCGTCCCTCTTGTTTTTTCCATCTTTCCTTATGGTTCCGTACATTTACCCTGTGGCTTCTTCTGAAAATTTACCCATTGCTTTTAGTTTGAATAGTGTTTTGTAAACTCTAAAGCATTATGCAAATGTAAATGATTATTATATTATTTTGAAGGTGGTAGACCCTCGAACTATACCCTTACAAAGTTATTCCAGTGTTTGCTCTTAATTGTTGTTGGACAATTGGTGTCATTACTGAAATTTTTTGATTCTATATTTTTATACTCCATGATTCACATTTTATCACTTTTCTGATTCTTACAACCATCTTCTTTAAATTCAGCTCTGACGAACACACACCAGTAGAGGATGATGAGCCAAAGAAAAGCACCACTTCAGCTTCTACTTCAGAAGGTATTTTTTTAAATACTACAGAGCTGCTGTATTGAGAAGTTGAAAAAAAATGTTTCTAAATAGTCGAACAATAGACTTCACTTGTACTCAAGTTGCCCGTCATCTGTTCTTTTTCAGTATTTCAAATACAATAAAACTGATGATCGTAATACTTGTTAGAAGTTAATTTTATATTTGTACTTTACGTAGAAGAGAAGAAGAAGAAGAAGAGGAAGTCTAGTCGTTCGAAAGAAAGGTCCAAGAAAAAGAGAAAGAAAAAATCCTCTAAAAGAAAACACAAGAAGTATTCTGATGACAGCGACAGTGACTCTGACTGTGACTCAGACTCCAGCGGTAAGAAGGCCAGCATCACTCTGCAAGCCTGGCTTCAGAACTCATTTTACTTCGTAAAACTGATTTCAGAGGAAGGTTAAACCACAAGCACGGTAACCAAGAGTCATTGAGCACTCGCTGACTTTGTGCCGGGCACTGCGCTAAGTGCTCGGTGTTCATCAGTGCTGTTTAATCCACACGTGACTCCAGACCACATGTTAGCGCTGGGGGATTGGGGCGCAGAGCAGGTTGCGATACCGCACTCAGGCTCACACAGCTGAGATTCAGACCCGAGTGGCGTGACCCCAGGTGGGCGGTATCTAGCTGTACGAGGCACGTGGCAGCGAACCGAGGTGGGGTCGAGCCGTACAGGGCTGCAGCAGCCCCGGGGGGCAGGTCTCTTGTGTCATTCCCACACTCAGTGGGCACCTCTGTGCCACTTTCAAAAAGGAACGCCACAACGGACCCCCTTGAGGCTGGCATCTGATTAGGGAAGACACCCCCCGTGGGGTGGTGCCTCACAGAAAGCTACCATTTTGTGCCTTCTCCTGGCTGATGGTTGACAGAGGGTGCCACTTCTGGGGACACATTACATAAAGGTGTCTTTTCCTCTGATGTCACCTGGGTTTCCTGGCTCCTGTTGTCACTTTTCTTCCTCACTGTGGAAGAGTGAACTACTGTTTTTTTTTTTTATTTTATTTCAGAGAGATAGTGTGCAGGTGTGCAAGTGGGGGGAGGGACAGACGGAGAGAATCTCAAGTTGACTCCCCACTGAGCATGGAGCCTGAAACAGGGCTGATCCCACAACCCATGAGATCATGACCTGAGTTGAAATGAAGAGTCAGACGCTTAACCGACTGAGACACCCAGGTGCCCCTGAGTGAACTTTCTTAGAGCACAAACGTGAGCACATCTGTCCCCTACTTAAAAATCCTTCAGAAGCTCTCTGTAGCCTTCAGGGTAAAGTTTGGACCCTGATTGATCCCTCTCTAATCACACATGCCCTGTCACTCTTGCAGCATCCTCTGTAACCAAAGAACTACTGTCTGTCTCCTCAGTATTCCATGTTCTTTCTCTCGCTTCTGTTACTTGATACAGAGAGTCCATCTGCCTACAATGCCAGTCTCTCCCTGCATGCGGCTTGGCTTACTCACTTCAACAATGGGCATGCAGTACTTTTGTAATAAAACTGATTTTTAAAAAGAACTAGCTTGGGGCACCTGGGTGGCTCAGTCAGTTAAGCGTCTGCCTTTGGCTCAGGTTATGATCCCAGGGTCCTGTGATCAAGCCCCAGTTGGGCTCCCTGCTCAGCCGGGAGTCTGATTCTCCCTCTCCCTCTGCCCTTCCCCCCCACCGCTCATGCTTGCTTGTTCTCTCTCCCTCAAATAAATAAATAAATCTTAAAAAAGAACTAGCTTAAGAGTCACCATTCCTTAACCACCCTCCCCAAACCATCCTGATAATGAGACTTCTCTGTATGCCCAAAGCACCCCATGCTTCCCTGTATCACTCCAAATTCTGTTTATCTCTTTACCTCTGTCTCCTCCATTAGACTGAGCTCCTAGAAAGCATGTCCCTGGCCCCAAACACATAGCGGTTTTTTCTTTTTTCTTCGTGAAAATGCTCAAACATTAGAAAGTAAGGAGAATAGTATACTATATATCATTTAGGTTTTAACAATTTTTAGTATTTTGACAGTTGCTTTAAAGATTTTATTTGCTAGAAAGAGAGCAAGGGCGAGAGAGAGAGCACACACAAGCAGGGGGAGCAGCAGGCAGAGGGAGGAGCAGACTCCCCGCCGAGCAGGGAGCCCCATGTGGGACTGGATCCCAGGACCCTGAGATCATGACCCAAGCCGAAGGCAGATGCTTAACCGACTGAGCCACCCAGGCGTCCCTTGACAGTTGCTTTAAATATCATTTTTTTTTGCTGAGATATTCAAAGTAAATTAGAAATATCATACTGCTACCCTAAAGATTTCTGTATACATCTCTAAAAAACAAGGACATTTTCCTACTTACTCCTATGATTTCACCCAATAAAATTAATAATAATACTCTGCTTCACTGAAGACTTAGTATAACTTTAATTTCTGTGTCCCTGGAGCCTAGCACATATCCTGATGAGGAGCAATAAATGTTTGAGTTAATTAATTTCTCTGTAACAACAAATAGGGCAATAGGATATTTACTCAGTTACTGCGCTTTTAGAGTTTAATTTTTGTTTTTAATTAAAATGTGCTTTAATTTGCAGATGAGGATACAAAAAGAAGAGCAAAGAAAGCCAAGAAAAAGGAAAAGAAGAAGAAACATAGATCGTCAGTTTTCTTTCCAATTTTTACCTTAAATTACATAAAATAAAGTAATTAAGAAATAATGATAAATAAAATAGTGTAATGATCCCCCATGTAACCATCACCCAGCTTAATAATTTCAACTCTTGGACAATCTTTACTGCCCCCCCCCCATTATTTCAAAACCAATCCCAGATATCATTTTGTCCATAAACCAGCATGTTTCTCTAAAAGATAGGCATTCCTTTATAAAAATCATAACCACAGTAGTGTTATCATGCCTAATATATTTAATAGTAATTCCTCAATTCTCAGCAGGTTTTTATGTAGTTTATTTAAATTTGGATCCAAATAATGCCCATAAATTGTGATTGGTTGATATGTCCCTTGTATCTCTTTAAATTAGTTGGTTCCCCTTCCCTTTTTGTTCTTGCGATATTTTTGTTAAAGAAACCAAATCATTTACCTGTAGAGTTTCCTGCAGTATAGATTTTTCTAATTATATTTAATTTTTTAATTTATTTTTTATTTTTTTAAAGATTTTATCTATTTGACAGAGAGAGACACAGTGAGAGAGGGAACACAAGCAGGGGGAGTGGGAGAGGGAGAAGCAGGCTTTCCGCGGAGCGGGGAGCCCGATGCGGGGCTCGATCCCAGGACTCTGGGATCATGACCCAAGCCGAAGGCAGACACCTAACAACTGAGCCACCCAGGCACCCTTAATTTCTTTATTTTTAAAGATTTTATTTTTAAGTAATCTCTACACCTAATGTGGGGGTTGAACTCAGGACCCCAAGATCAAGAGTCACGTGCTGCACTGTTTGAGCCAGCCAGACGCCGCTGACTGTATTTTTATGGTGTGCTTTTAACATGTTCTTTGTCTTTCTCTATTTCTTACATATTGATAGTAAGGTCCAGAGACTTGGTGAGGTACAGATTTGAGTCTTTGGCACACATACTTCATAGGTGGTGCTGTGTACTTCGTCAGGAGGCAGATAATGTCTGGTTGTCTCCTTTTGTCATATTAATAGCCATGGATGGTCATTCCCTAGATCCCTTGTTTCATTAAGGATTGCAAAGTGGTGATAGTCTCATTCTGGCTTTCTTTTTTTTTTTTCCTCTGGCTTGCTTTCTTCATTTATTAGGTAGGATAATTCTATAAGAGAAACCTACCCTCATCAACTGTTTGTTTACTCTGAAGTACAGTTTGTATAGGAAAGGCAGGTTATTTTTTTTTTACTTTTTTTGTTTTATGAGTTTTCAAAATAATGAGTTGGACTTTTTTTAGTATCATTATGAACCCCAGGATTCAAACATATTTGATGTATTTTAATCCATTACGGTTCAAATTATTGATGCTCAAATTGGTAAGAGCTGTTTTTTATTTTTATTTTTTTTAAAGATTTTATTTATTTGACAGAGAGATAGAGCACAAGTAGGCAGAGAGGCAGGCAGAGGGAGAGGGAGAAGCAGGCTCTCTGCTGAGCAGGGAGCCCAACATGGGGCACGATCCCAGGACCCTAGGATCATGACCTGAGCCGAAGGCAGACACTTAACCAACTGAGCCACCCAGGCGCCCCAAGAGCTGTTTTTTAAACTGCTTTATTATCTTTTTGCAACATGAGAACTGTATTTCGTTGTCCCCTTGAGGGATCTTTTTTATAGTGAAACATGATTTGGTTAAATAAGTTAAAAGATCTTTTAATTAAAATTCTGCTCTAAAAATTTTAATCAGCTTAGAACTTAAATCATTTTCATCAGTCTTTCATTGCCTTAAAAAGTGAGATTCCCTTTAATGTGGGACTATTAAGTGTATTTGTATCAAATTATAATTACAGGAAGAAATACAAGAAAAAGAAGTCTAAGAAGAGTAGAAAAGATTCCAGTGATTCAAGCTCTAAAGATTCCCAGGAAGAGTTTCTGGAGAATCCCTGGAAGGATCGGTCAAGTAGGTTCTTCTGGTAGACTTTGACTCAGAACAGATAAAACATTAAATGATTAGTCAAAATGTGAATCTGTTTCTGAACATCTTTCCTGCAGAGCCTGAAGAACCCTCAGATTTAATTGGCCCAGAGGCTCCAAAAACACTTGCCTCTCAGGATGATAAACCTTTGAAGTAAGTAACAGTATATTTTAAATATCTGAGGTACAGCCCTAACTTGCCTTTCCAACTATATCTCCCTCTATGTCCTTATTTACATGCCAGGTTCCAAGTGAGCCGAACTAAAACTTCCCTGTATTTACTGTGCACTTTCCTACATCATGCCTTGTTCACCTTATGTTTTCCCCCAACATGCCTTCACTTCTTTTCCCTACCCTTGTTTCTTCATTACTCCCAATTTCTTCCTGTTAAAATCCTTACTATCTTTCAAAGCTCTTTTCAAAAGGAGGGGTCATGTGCTGATTCCCAGGACCTTCCCTCCACGAGAGATGGGATTCCTACCCCTCTTTAATCCTCTAGTCCTCACAGTACTTTCGGTTTCTTTTGTACAATGTTTTATATGTTCTGCATTGTATTGCAGTTATGTCCCCATCAGTATATAAATTCCATAAGAACAGAGATTATTTTTGTATTATAAGCTTTGAGTTTAATAGGATTTCAAGACAGTCAGTGAGTTGAATGAAGGGATGATAGTTTTTAAAGTCCTCTCAAATGAAAGTTAATACGTAATTGTTACTGTATAGCATTACCGGTTATAAGTCTAAAAATTATGTTAATTTGAGATATATTATTTCTTTTTTTTTTCCTTGAAAGGGAAAAGGGGAAAAGGAATTCACTGGAGGCAGAAGCCATAAAGGCGCTGCCTGTAGGGATAAATGATCCATAATTGTAAACCATGAATCTAGACTTACTAACATCAATTCTTTTGTTCTTCCAAAGCATCTCTGTATTCCTGGGTTAGTTATTTAGGTCAGAGTGCAATGTTCACTAATTAAAGTCATTCACATTGGGCTTCCCAGCATGCTGCCGCTCAGCAACTGTTATTTGTGCTGTTTTCTGAGAGAAAATTTTTTTGTGCTCTCTTTAAATGATGAGCTTTTTATAATGATGAGCTTTTTATAATGAACCTTTTTGAATTCTGAATTACTTTGTAGCTATGGCCATGCGCTGTTACCTGGTGAGGGTGCAGCTATGGCTGAATATGTAAAAGCAGGGAAACGTATCCCAAGAAGAGGTGAAATTGGCTTGACAAGTGAAGAAATCGCATCATTTGAATGCTCGGGTTATGTAATGAGTGGTAGCAGGTAAGTTATTGGCATCGAGGTCAGTTTCCATGAGTAGATCTTTTCTCAATACCAACATTATATTTTGGTAATTGATTTTCATGAAGTGATCATACCTAATGAAAAGTAGAGTATAAATTTTGGTTTAATATTGCTTTTATTGGGATAAACATGGTTGTCTAAAATTCCAAGTATATGTGCAACTCAGCCTCAAAATCAGCTATCTCTACAACTTGAAAGAATCAGTCTTTCCAGTGTCCTTTCCTAGTTTGTATTTTGGTACCAATAGTTTGTCTTCTGGAGGATATAGTTAATTCAGTTATTTATCACTGCCCCATGAGGAATGTGGCATTCTAGTAGTAGGAAATCATTTTCATGAGACAGTGTTTCCTGTTTTCTGAGTTTGCTTCAACTATAGAGTCAGAGAATGGGGACTCTAATTCTCTGTGGACTCTAAGAATTAAGAGCAGAAAAGGATTATGATAGCAGGGGGAAATGAATATAAAATTGTGGAAGATGGGGCGCCTGGGTGGCTCAGTCGTTAAGCGTCTGCCTTCGGCTCAGGTCATGATCCCAGGGTCCTGGGATCGAGCCCCGCATCAGGCTCCTCGCTCTGCGGGAAGCCTGCTTCTCCCTCTCCCACTCCCCCTGCTTGTGTTCCCTGTCTCGCTGTGTCTCTCTCTGTCAAATAAATAAAAATAAAATCTTAAAATAGTGGAAGAAAAAGCAAAGAACCAGGAAGAATGAGGAGAGTGAACTAATAGGGCATCAGTACCAAGATCAAACTGAATTTTGGATTTTTTAAAACTTTACAAATTTTAAAGTAGGTACATATTTTAAAATAAAGTTGGAGGCAGATATTTGCAAAACCCCTGAATCACCTCCAGAATCTTAGAATTCAGAGGACCAGCACAATAATACAAAAAGAAATGAGAGTCATAAACATTGGAAAGGAAGATATAACTCATTTTTTGTGAATGATGTGATTTTTTTTTTTTTACATAGAAAATTCTAAGGAATCTTCAGATGATTCTGAATAATAGGGCTTAATAAATGGTTGGGTATAAGGTTAATACATGAAAATTGCATTTCTATATATCAGGAAACAGGAATGTAATTAAATAAAAAGAAAACAACATTCATAGTAGTATCAGAGAATATAAAGGATTTAGGAATAAATCTTAACAAAAAATGTCCAAGACCTCTACAGGGAAAACTAGAAAACATTAAGAGACATTAAAGGGGTGCCTGGGTGGTTCAGTCAGTTAAGGGTCTGACTCTTGGTTTCAGGTCAGGTCATGATCTCAGGGTTGTGAGATTGAGCCCCGCGTTGGGCTCCACACTCAATGGGACGTCTGCCTGAGATTCTTTCCCTCTCCCTCTGCCCCTCCCCCACTCACCCTCTCTCTGTCTCTCTCTCAAATAAATAAGTAAATCTTTTAAAAAAGACATTAAAGAAGGCTTAAATGGAGAGATACCATGTTCACATAGGCAGGCAATATGTAAACTTGTCAGTTCTCCCCAAATTGATCTGTATATTCAGTGTAGTTCTAGTCAAACTCATAGCAGAGGTTTATGTGAAACTTAGTAAGATTGTTCTCTTTTTTTAAGATTTTATTTATTTGACAGAGACAGAGACAGCACAAGCAGCGGGAGCAGCAAAGGGAGTAAGAGAAGCAGGCTCTCCGTTGAGCAGGGAGCCTGCACAGGGCCTGATCCCAGGACCCTAGGAGCATGACCTGAGCCGAAGGCAGATGCTTAACCGAATGAGCCACCCAGGCGCCCCAATAAGATGGTTCTAAAATTTATGTTAGACTAGAGGGCCAAGAATAGCCCAGTCACCTTTGAAGAAGAATAGGAAGATGAGATTTGCCCTACCAAATATGAGGGCTTATTATGAAGCTTATAGAACTTTAGAAAGTACAGGGTGCCTGGGTGGCTCAGTTGGTTATGCAACTGCCTTCGGCTCAGGTCATGATCCTGGAGTCCCTGGATCGAGTCCCACATCGGGCTCCCTGCTCGGCGGGGAGTCTGCTTCTCCCTCTGACCCTCCCCCCCTCTCATGTGCTCTCTCTCTCTCATTCTCTCTGTCTCAAATAAATAAATAAAATCTTTAAAAAGAAAAAACTTTAGAAAGTACAGGAGCATAAATGAATTGTTCAGTGGGATAAAATATGAAGCCCGGCAGAGCCATACATGCGTAAACTTAGTTAGATGAAAGAGATTGCATGTCAGATCATTGGGGAAAGAAGGACCTATTCAGTGAATGGAGCAGGAGAAAAATGGTTATCCATTTGGAAAAAGATGAAAGTAGAACCCTGCATCACCATATTTAAAAATCAGTGCAACTAGGGGTGCCTGGCTGTCTCACTAGAGCATGTAACTCTAGATCTCAGGGTTGTGAGTTCAAGCCCCACGCTGAGTGTGGAGCCTACTTAAAAAAAATTTTTTTTAATTAAGAAAAAGATCAGTGCAGCAAGAATAAGGACTTAAATGTCAAAAACAACTTTTTTTAAAAAAGATTTTATTTTTTTATTTGACAGAGATAGCGAGAGCAGGAACACAAGTAGGGGGAGTGGGAGAGAGAGAAGCAGGCTTCCTGCCGAGCAGGGAGCCCGATGTGGGGCTCAATCCCAGGACCCTAGGATCATGACCTGAGCTGAAGGCAGACGTTTAACGACCGAGCCACCCAGGCGTCCTCAAAAACAACTTTCAACACTCTTAGTGTAAAATATAAGTAGATATCTAACAGATCTTAGGGTAGTAAACTGTTTCTTAAGGAAGACTCCAAAAATGTATTAATCATAAAATAGTGATAATTTGCCTAAGTTTTATTCATCAAAAGACATCTTAAAATAAGTAAAACGACAAATTTTAAGCTGGGATAAGATCTTACAACTGATAGTATTGAGAATATTTAAGGAATACATACAATCCGAACAAAAAATGGGAAAATGACACAAGCATTTGTTAGAAGAAAAATATATGGCCTACCCATACATAAAAAGATGTTCATTATCATTGGAAATGGAAATCAAGAACATGCTGAAATACCATTTTACATCTATTTGATAGACAAAAGTTCAGAGTTCTAACAGTACCAAGCATTGGAGAAGATGTAGATCTACAGGATCACTTAAATACTGCTAGTGGTGATATAAATTGGTACAGTGTCTTTGGAAAACAGTCTGACATCATCTTGGCAAGTTGAGCATTCGTAAGCCTTATGTCCCAGCAGCTCCATTCCTAGATACCCAAGAGAGAATCTTTCCCATGTACTAGGAGACATGTACATAGATGTTTTACATTGTTCACATAGCACTTTGTGTTCCAAATAAACTCTATTCACTGTGCCTTGAGCAACCTTAAATACATTGTCATCTCCTTGTCTTTCCATCCGGCTGCTTCCCCACTTTCACACTAATCTTAAATGATTCTCCCTCTTTTCCTTACTCAGTTTTCTCTATTTTTCTAGGCATAGGTCAAGCCTTATATCGAACTGACTTTGTAGGATTGGGTTACATAAACGTAAAAGAGTTTCATGGAGTTTTCCCTCTAAGTTAGCAGACCTTTTGAAGATAATGTAATAGTTTCTCTCTGCCCCCTGTACTTTCCTGAATTAGCCCTTGTGATAAATCTCTTCTTTGAGCTGCTACTGGTTTCTAAGGAAGTTAAATCCACTCACAAAACTCATCAAATTCTATTATAGTATTAGACCTGGTCCTTTTGGTTGTATGATAAGTTAGAACCATGAGGAAGTTCTGCCTGACTGATGACATTAAGCCTTTCTTCTGTCCTACTGTCAATTCCCCAAAGGCTAATTCCACATATCACATAGGAAGATTAATAATTTGCTAGTTTCTGGTTGTTTTAGTAGAAACAACAGAACTAGACTTAGGCCCTTAGTAATTGAAATTAATAACATTCATGATGTTGACAGAACATCAGATCATTATTTGAATGCTGAAAATGAATCAAAGGATACATTAGCAGATAAATGATCTTTTGAAAATCCAACCCATTACCAAAACAATTTCTATTTGTCAGTTTTTTAAATAGAACAGTCTGTATTAAGAAGGATTAGTGAGGAAGTACTATGAGAATAATTACTGAGAAATTAAGCAAAAAATAAAATTATCTCCAGGCATCGCCGAATGGAGGCCGTGCGACTGCGGAAAGAGAACCAGATCTATAGTGCTGATGAGAAGAGAGCCCTGGCGTCCTTTAACCAAGAAGAGAGGCGAAAGAGAGAAAACAAGATTCTGGCCAGTTTTCGAGAGATGGTATACAGAAAAACTAAAGGGAAAGATGACAAATAAGGATTTTCTGATTGTTCAGCATTTTTAACAAAAAAAAGAAAGTCTGGGTTCCACATATACATACAAAAAGATTACCATGATCTGAAAAAGCTTTACAGTGCTACTGTGCCTTCTATTTAATTCTTTCAGTCCTTCAATAGAAAGCTGCTTATTGATATAATTTTAGCAAGTTCTTTGGGTTATTTTTGGATTGACCATAATAACTCTCTGGTTTAAAAATCCAAATTACGAATGAAATCATACTGTACTTGGGGAGGTGGCATTGAGAGAAAGTGTCAGTAAGATGAGAAACTTAACTCTCACACCATGGGACAGTGCTACTATTAGCTCTACATGATGCCCGTCCCCCACTCCCACCCCAACTGAACTTGTGGGAAATCATCATTCCTCTATGTTGAACGTGTTATAAATGGACTTGATAGAAACATACAGGAGGCCACTTTTGTTAACAGGGTGAAGGCATTGCTGAAAACAAATCTGGAATTTGAAAATCGACTTGTATAATATATAGTCTGCCTTGGAAATCATGTATTTTGGTTTTAGTCCCTACCTCTACCCCAAATCCAACAAACAAGCCAAAAACCAAACTAACCCACAGACTTAATGAGTTGAAAATGTGAACGCTAGTGTTTTAAGTTCTTAAAAGGTTCCTTAAAAATGGTTCTTCAAATATAAAATACTGGGAAGTGTACTGTTGTGCCAATGTAAGTAGATTATTTCCATCTAAGCTATGCTTAGATCGTTATTTGAATACTGGAAATGAATGGGCGTCAACTATGGTTAGGAGTTTAATAGGGAAAAATATATTGAAGTGTTGGTTTTAATTTAGTTTTATAAGGATGAAGTTAAAATGATATTAAACGTATTTTAAGTCTGTCCTTTATGTAGTAAGCATATTTCATTTTAAACATTGTTAAACGTTTCAGTTTATTTTTTATATCTGTCATTCAGTTTAACTTTGTATAGAACCCCTCACTTTATCACCTTTTTATGGCTACTGTTGACTTTTAAGTTTGAGAGAAATGGAAGATTCTGGGACTAGCAGTTCATGATCTTTTTTCTTCCCATTATTTTGTTCAGTTTGAGTTGTTAGGTCACAAGAGTGAAGAGAAAGGGGACAGTAGAAGTTTTGGCTGTTTTTGTTAAGGTTGTTTTGAGCTGTGTTATTATGTGTCTAGAATAAATCTAAATTACCTGGGGGATGGGGAAGTTCTAACTCTGTGGTCATATAATGCTCTCTCTTATAATAGTTTAAAGTGTTTTTTTCCAAAGTTTTAAAATAAGGCAGTCATATTTCAAAGTATAGATAAAAAGTTTTACTATTTAACATATGTTCTAGGAAAGTGTCTACCTTTAACCCACAACTAAAGGAACTAAACCATTTGGCGTGTAGCAACATTTATGACTCCTGAAGATGAAGTGATTTCTGTTTATCATCATTGCTGCCTAACCTGATCAATATCTTGTTTCCTAAAGGTAAAAGGAAGCTAGGTTCCAAATTTATGAGTTGTAATCCATCTACTTCCCTGTGTAATAAAACCTAAATTTATAGTCCCTATTTAAGAATTCTCTTCTCTAAGAACATTATTTTTTGTTATTGATTCCTAGAGACTGAATGAGTTTGCACTCTTATTTTCAGTAGGCAGATCAGTTTTTTTTTTTATATTTAAAAAAAATCAAGATTCTCCCTTTTTAATGTGTGGATCAATCATGTAAATTAAAGAGGAATTTAAGAATATTTTTTAAGAAATAACAATTTTAGGTAGGCAATTATAAGGAAGATAACAATCATACATGCCAAGGCTGCGTGATTCTTCCACAGGCCCCAAGGGGAGAGATCGATGCCCTGGTTTAGCAAAAATTCTTCGCCAGTACATATCGCATAGCTACAGGTATTATTCGCTGTTACATTGACTCCTGGGCAGAAGTTTTGTCCCAAAAATTCATTATGCTGCAAAGCCACATAGCCATATCGAGGAATGCTGAGGTACTGAAGCCAGGAGAGCCAAGGCCCAACAGTTCTGAGATTTACCAACAGCCCTGAAAATATCATCATAAACACAAAGGAGATGGTCATGAGAAGTGTTGCTATGGATACCACACTCTGGCCTGCTGCTATGGCCAGTGCCATAGAACTGGCCGAATAAGCCACCATCATAAGGGTAAACATCATGATGAAGAAGGCCTCCACAACTGGTTTCAAGCCTAACAAGAAGTATATTATACAAGTAAATATAATACTTGGTAACATCCTCGTGGGTAATAAATCAGATAACAGTTTTCCAAAGAAATAAGATGACACTCTGTAGTATCCACTGATATATTCATGTATAAAGAGCTTCTTTTCAACCACAAAGAGCTCCACAGCTGACACACTGCTGAAACACTGGTTGGTCATCAGGAAGAAGAGCACTCCTGATCTATTCTGGATTCCTGTAAGATCATTTTTAGATCATAGAAAATAGCACCAATAACCAATCCCAGGATGACTGTTACAATTATCTGAGCTATAGAGGCCTGGGGATTGCCCAGTAAGTTTTTGAATGAACGCTTGGAAATCCATCTGAGTTGATGACAGAAGGAGGTGGCATAGCATCTGAGTTGATGACAGAAGGAGGTGGCATAGGTGATCTCCTTAAAGGTTGAGCTCTTCCTCTTATGACCCTTTACGAGTCGATCTAACTCATCTTTCGTTTTTCTGCAAAAGTCAGAGTTGCCATAAAACTCAGCTATTTTTTCTATGAGTGGAGATCTTCTCTTGGAAGGCTCTTCAGTCTCCTTGACTTCACCGTCTTGGTCCTCTCTGTTTAATATCATAGCAGAGGAGTCTCCATTAATGACATCCAGGAAGAAGTTTGCGGGGTTATTATAAGGCTCACAATGGTAACCCACTGATGCAAAGTACCCCAAGGCCTCCTGGGCAGGCCCATGGAACATTAGTCTTCCCGAGGCCAACAAGGTGAGGCTATCAAACAACTTGAAGATAGAATAACGAGGCTGATGAATGGAGAAGATGATTGTTCGTCCCTGTTCAGACATCCTCTTCAGGAGCAAAAGAACAGCATTTGCCGTGCTTGAGTCTAAGCCAGTTGTGGGCTCATCCAGGAACAAGATGGCTGGATCGGTAATAAGCTCCATTCCAATACTAGTCCTTTTTCTTTCTCCTCCAGACCCACCACGTATAAATTGAGTTCCAACCTTGGAATCTGCCACTTTATCCAGACCTAACTGCTGAATGACCTTGTTAATTTGCTCATTTTTTTCATGCCTTGTCATAGTTGTCGGAAGCTGGAGAGCTGCTGAGAACTGTAAATTTTCTCTCACTGTCAGAGTTCCCATCACGACATCATCTTGTACCACATAACCTGAATTACATTTGAAATTGGCAGGTCGAGGTGCTCCATTTATCAAAACATCTCCAGATAATCCATTCGGATCTTTCCTTGCAGCTAAGATATCTAACAACGAAGATTTGCCGCCACCTGTGGGTCCCAGAATGGCATTGAGGTCAGGTCTCATGATGCCATTGACATTTGTCAGGATTTCTTTCTCAACTGTTTTTCAACCAAGAAGAAAGCCACTCTTCACTTTTACTCGATAGCAAATGTTATGAAAACTTAACACGGCTACTTCAGTAAATGTCTTCGGGTTGTTGGAGGTCATCCTGGAGAGGTCACTGGTGTTTCTTCGTGACATTGGGATAAAAACTTGATCATTATTGGAAGACATCTGGAGAGTTTTGGCCTTTTCAGCTTAACAAGAGATTCAGTTCAACCGAGGTCTTCGATCTCAGAGTCCGTGTGCTCAGGCAGATCAGTTTTAATGCAACAACTCTGTGATAGAGGATTATTGTGGGTTTTTATTGGATTCTCCTGTGTCCTCCACAGAGTAGATAGTCAGTAAATGAAAGAAAACATATTAATGTATTTCAGAACTTTGTCATTTCTTTCATCAGGGTTTGTTCAGGAAAGATCTGCCAAAGAACAGCTTCAGTAGCATGTTTTTTGGGAAAGAGGAGGGTAGAATAAAAGGGCTAAAAGTATTTTGAGCTCATGAGAGTTACTGCTTCAAACTGTGTTGAGTCATCTGAGCCATAAGTCCGATAGGAGGGCTGTTGTATTTGAAATTCATGTTTTGTTCTTCAGGAAGACTTACCTAGTTTTCCACTTCCTTGCCAGTTGTTCTGATAAGATTTTCCCTTCTTTTATGTTTGTTACACAAATGTAACAGTTAAAAAAAGAAGAAAGAAAAATTAACCACAGTCTTAGCACATCATTTGTCTTTAGTATTGTGTGTTCCCTTCCAGTGCTTGTCTGCATAAATATGTATTCTGATGTACCTGTACGTAATCACCCATAATGTAATCTTGTCTTTGGTGGTTTAAACCTTTGCAGTCAGACAAGACAGCCTCACAGGGATGGTGGGAACAAGTGATGATCTGGTGTGAGGATGGAAAGACCAGAAATAAGTAAGGGTGGCAATTGCCTCCTGTTTTGAAGCCACCCTGCTGCCATCACGGTTGTGATGCCGTGTGGTATGCAGCGTGCCCAGTTTCAGAGTATCGGAGTGTAGTATTAGTTAACATTGAGGCTTAACTCACAGTAAGTGAAGGGGCCTGTGAGTAGGGAAATCTTTAGACTGGTTATATTATGAGCTGTAGAACTGTTGCCATTTTTCTTTTCCTCAGTTATGCCCATTAAAGAGGTGTGTCTACTAGAGAATTAGGCTCAGATGGGGGAACAAGCAGCCAAGTAGCATTCTCAGTCTGACAGGTGAATTTTAGGAAATCTCTAAACTTGGCTTCTGTACCTGTAAGACTCAAGTGATGTAGACAGTGATGGGAAAAACGACTTAGAAATGGAAAACAACTTACTGGTTACTGTGCTAATGTGATGGAAATTGCCAAATGGAAAATGAATGAATGCAAAAAAAAAAAAAATACAGCTGGATTGTTTGCCACAAGTTTATTCAATAAATTTTCTGTGGTTTGATGTGCAGTATCGTATCTTTAACACATTCTGATTAGAAATCCAATCCTAAAACATTCTGTAAGAATTAGAAGGGAATTGACTCCATTAAAATACTTTTGGCCTCAATAATATCCCTCAGCCATTTTTCTTGAAAGCGAGTCATTCCTGGTCTGCAGAGGAAGAAAAACAAACATACCAAAACTTTTTAACATAAAACACTGAGCCAGGGATTTCCTGTTTATTCTGTTACATTCCTAGTGAGTAAGAAGTCCTTTGAGGGTGGGGAGCAAAGGTTGTCTCTATTCCATCGGCCCAATCAGTAAAAGGATTAATGAGTTTATATGTAAAGATTCTCTAAAAAAGCTGCTGTACAAATAAAAGATTATTATATAGAACTTAATTCCATTGACTATGAAGTTTCCCATAGAAACACAGACATGACCCACTTTGCCCCCACCATCCTTTAGCAGTTAATCCTCAAGTTTTTAATTACTGAAAAATGAGACAGTAAAAATTTTTTTCTAGAACAATGGCAGAATCCTTTCAGCCCATCCTAATGGGGTGGGTGGGCCAAAGAAGAAAAGTGACCATTACATGAGTTATCTGTGGCCGTGGGCCTGCTAGGTTCCTGGGGTGTGATGACCTTTGCCCACCACCCTTTTAAAAATAAGTCTCCAGTGGCATCTCGCTGGCTGGGTCAGTAGAGCATGTGACTCTTGATCTCAGGGCCATGAGTTCTAGCCCCATGTTGGGCGTAGAGATCACACACACACACACACACACAAAGTCTCCAAGTGTTAATTACCTGTGAACAAACGAAAGGCCCTCAAAGATATAAAAGACCTCAATGGGCATATCCTAAGAGAGAAAAGGATAACTGTTAGCTTATACCAATCATACCAACTTGTAATTCCTTCCATCCCTACACTTGTCCATATGTATACTCTTAAGTTTCTAGAATTCATCCTCCTTATTGGGATGTCTGTAAGTGGTAGTTCTTTGTCGCTTGAAATCTCTGTTCCCCAAAAGATCTTTTTGGCAACAAATACCTGAAGAATCTCTGCAAAATTGGAAACAAGTCAGGAAAGGCTTGTGCTCCTCATGAATAGTCATTTACTTTCTTTTTATGTTCCACTCTACTCAATGGACAGTATTTACCTCTTAGGAGTAGGATAAGAATGAAATAATATAGATAAACACGGTTTGAAAACATTTTTAAAGCAGCATAAAAGTGGAGGTTGTAATATTGTCTCAGGGGTCTCTACCCATGCTCCCTTCCAAAATTATGTGTGGAATTGAGAACAAGAGCCCTTCTCCTAAGCCCTCAATGTATAGTCTCTGGTCATGGTCTTGCTTACCTCCAGCAGCCTTACTTTCCAATCTCCAACCTTGCCAGTTAGCAAGACAGCTGATGGCAGGATAGATGACCAGGAGGAGTGAGAGCTCCACGTACTTTACCTTTTTACATGACTCCAGGTTCAAATACGTAAGTTCGTAGTAGGATAGGACAAACATAAGACAGAGTTGGCCCACCGTGTAGTCCTCTGTGAAGCTCTGGAGGCAGACGAAGCCTCAGATAACTTCTGTGACAGAATGGGCAGCAAGGGGGAGAATAACGTGTGTATGTCTGCTGTATTCCAGGCACTGTGCTTGGGACCAGACCTGCTCCTCTGATGACCCAAACCCCGGATTTGTGGATGTTATTTGGATTCCTTTCACACCAGCTATCAACATACTTCATATTCCTGGTCTACCTGGTTGGCTACCTGCAGTCATTCCTTCAAGTATTTATTGAGTGCCTATTACTTGCCAGGCCTCATTTTACAGCAAAACAAAAATTCCTGCCTTTGTGGAGCTTATATTCTGGTAGGGGGAACAGACAATAACAAGATAATAAATTACATAGACTATCAGAAGGTAAGAAAGTGTTAGGGAGAAAAAGCAAAAGCATGGAGGAAGGGATAAAAGTGTGACGTAGGAGGTGAGAGCAGGGTGTGCACATACCTAGGTGAGAGTGTTCCAGTCAGGGAACAGCAGATGCAGAGGCCCTGAGGTGGGACTCTACCTGGATTATTAAAGTCACAAGATCACAGCTGGAGGGGAGGGAGGGAGGGAGGAGGAGGAGGAGGAAAGCAGAGATAACAAGAGACCAGGTCACACAAGGGCCTCCCAGGCCCTCACTACTCAAAAGTGTACGCTGTGGGCCGGCACACACCTGGGAGCACCACCTGGGAGCTGCTTTTTTTTTTTTTTTGAAGATTTTATTTATTTGAGAGAGAGCACATGAGAGGGGGGAGGGGCAGAGGGAGAAGCAGACTCCCCGCTGAACAGGGAGCCCGATGCGGGACTCGATCCCGGGACTCCAGGATCATGACCTGAGCCGAAGGCAGTCGCTTAACCAACTGAGCCACCCAGGCGCCCCTACCACCTGGGAGCTTCTTAGCAATGCAGAATCTCAGGCCCCACCCCAGACCTGCTGAATCAAAATCTTCCTTTCAACAAGATCTGCAATTAATGTGCATGCACTTTGAAGTTAGAGAAACACGTTGGAACATTTTAAACAGAGGAGTGGCATAGGTTCATTTTATCAGGCTCACTCTGGCTGGCGGCTGCTATTTCGAAAAGATACACAATGAGGGCAAGGGTGGAAGCAGAGAGGCCAGTTAGGAGGCTATTGAAAGAATCTTGGTAAGAGATGATGGTGTCTTGTACCAAGGTGGTAGAAGTGGAGTGGTAAGAAATTGTTGGATTCAGGACCTCTTTTTGAAGATAGGGCCAATAGGATTGCTAATGTGTTGGATGAGGGATGTGAGTCGAGGATGATGCCAAGGATTTGGGCCATGAATGGAGATGAGAGGTCTGCGGGCAGGTCAGGTTGGGAAGGGAAAATTGGAAGTTCAGTTTTGGATACCAGAAGTGAGATGTTTATTGAACATCCAAGTGGCAGAGATCTGGGCTGGAGATGCAGATTTGGGAAGCATAAGCTAGAGGTGGCGTTTAAAGTCAGGAGACGACAAGATCACCAAGGAGAGGAGTATGGAGGACAGGCTCGAGGCCAGTAGAGACTGAGAAGGAATGGTCGGTGAGGCAGGAAGGAAAACCCAGATAGTGTGTGGTTCTAGCAGCCAAATGGAACATTTCATGAAGCGGGGAGTGAGCAGCTCTGGCAAGTGCTGTAGATTGGCCAAGCAAGATGAGGACAGAAATAGGACTTAAGTTTTACAAAGAAGGGGTCATCAATGACCCTGACAGGAGAAGTCTCCATTTTCACTGAAGTCTCATCTAAGCGAACGGGGCAGAAAAGGAAGAGCTTACTGGAGGTTTGTTTTTGGTGATCTTGATGGTGAAGTAGACAGAGGCAGTGACTTGTGGCATGGGTCTCTTAGCAGTTGGGATGCTCCAGCGCACACAGTAGATATAGTGGTAGCTGTGAACCAAGTCTTCCCTCTGTATAAACTCTGTGTAGTGCACCCAGCAGTTTTGATACTCCCAAGTCTGTTTCATATAAAAGAGAAAGAACACACAGAAAGAAAAGCAAACGTTCTTTCAAGTCCTCTAGGTAAAGGCAACAACACAGCAGTAGGGGTTACAGCCCAGCTTCGGGCATCCATTTCTAACATTTTTGACTGGGATTCAAACTAGAGTCAACTCCCGATCTATCTCCACAAGTGGAGGAGAGAAAAGGTAGAGCCGACATGAAATGAGTGAATAATGCAACCTCCCTGGAGATCGGGCTTTGGAACCCAGAGGTGCGCAATCAGATGTGCACCCAGAGGTGCACAAATACACCACACGCACGTATACACACTGACCTCCCGCCAGACCCTTACTTGGGAGGCAAGTTTGGTTAGTTGGAGAGTAATTAGAAAGTGATTGGAGCATGTGTTCTGCTCACTCCTCTTGGGAGGCCTGTAGATGCCACTGGAAAGTAATGAGGCTGATTTCACAAGCTGTTTTTGAAAATCAGACTCAGTTCAATGCAGCCATCAGTGGTATATAAACTAAGTTTAGAAAAGGAATGAGTCAGGCACTGGGATCATCCAGATCCTCAGATCCCTATTTTACCCCCTTGGAGAAATTTTTCTCTCCAAAGCATGAATTTTACTAGTGCCTAGGGCCCACAGAAGTCACAGTGCAGCCCCGATTCTCAGTCCAGTGCCTTGAATGCTATAGGTATTCAACAAGTTCAATTCAACTGAACCCCCTTGGGTTGGCTATTGGTGCACAGGAAGCTTCCACATCAAAAAAAAGTCCTGAATTAAGTTGAAGGTCCACAGAAGGAAGGAAGTGGGACAGTCTAAGAGTTTCAGTGATATGAGGAGGAACAGTTGGAGGGAGATGGCTAAAAGATTTCAGGCCCTCTAAAAAATTTTAAAAAGTAGGTTGGCCTTCTGCCTCAGCTTACTTTATTTCTTTCCTTTTTTTTTTTTAAGATTTTATTTATTCATTTGAGAGAGACAGACAGAGAGAGAGAGAAAGAGAGAGCACGAGCAGAGGAGAGAGGCAGAGGGCGAAACAGACTCCCTGCCGAGCTGGGAGCCCGATGCGGGGCTCAATCCCAGGACCCTGGGATCACGACCCAAGCTGAAGGCAGACGCCTAAACATCTGAGCCACCCAGGAGCCCCAGCTTACTTTATTTCAAACTTATACCCAATTGATTGTTTCAGTCAGCCAGACAGGAGCACCAGACTCTAGATTCCCTGGGATCAGAACTGTATTTTACACAGATTATCATTCCTTTTATGAAGGAGCCTGCTACTTAACCCTTTGCGGCCCATTGGAGCATGACTTTCTTTCCAACTTTTCTATATGAATATATTTCTTCAGCCCTGATGTTGAATCCGTCAGACAATCAAAGACTTTGTACCATCGGAAGGGGCCCTAGAGATCATTTAGGGAAGTCCCTCCCTTTGCAGATGAGAATATTGGGGCCTAGCAATGGGAAGGGACAGTCCAACATAAAAGCGGGGACTGGGACCCAGGGCTCCCAAGCAGCCCGCTCAGTGCTCTCTCTACCCCACCAGATGTCTCTGTTCTAAGATTCTCTTCCTCTCAATTTGGTGTCCTAGAGTTTTTTTTTCTTTCTTTTGTGAACTAAGGCAGCCTTAGACACATTAAATTCAGCCATCTCCATCAAGCCGGTTTCCCCATTTTTATCACTGTTCAGGCAGCTCTTTACGTAGCTCCAGTGAGTATGTGTTATCCTTGTATTTTGTAATTTTTACGTAACATTGCTTCATATACTCGCTTCCAGGAAACAGTATCTCATTGTGCTACTCCACCATGGATGGCTTAGCCAATTACATATTATTGGACACTCAAAATCAACAGGCACCTGGAAGTATATGCACAAAACTGTTAGCAATGGTAAGTGACCCTTGAGGGAGAAGAACCGGGTATTGTGGGGGTGGAAGGAGAGTTTTCCTTTTCTACTTTGTGTCCTTTTGCTCATTGGGGATTTTCCGTTTTTTAATAATGTCTTGTTTTAGAATAAAAATAATTTTAGGGGTGCCTAGGTGGCTCAGTCGTTAAGCATCTGCCTTTGGCTTAGGTCATGGTCCCAGGGTCCTGGGATCGAGTCCCGCATCGGGCTCCCTGCTCAGCGGGGAGTCTGCTTCTCCCTCTCCCACTCCCCCTGCTCCCTCTCCCACTCCCCCTTCTCCCCCTCCCACTCCCCCTGCTTCTCCCTCTCCCACTCCCTCTCTCGCTGTGTCTCTCTCTGTCAAATAAATAAATAAATAAATAAATTTAACTGGGTGTTAGGCATTGGAGATTTTCCAACTTTCCTCTTAGAAAGAACTTATTTGTATATTCATGTTGCCAGGTTGTGTTCCTTAAGAGAATAAACAAATTATGCCCATTGGCCGTGTGTAAGTGTACCTATTCCCTCTCCAAAACACATGAGCCTCTGGACATCAGGTTTAATCATTCTTATTCACATTGTAATACCTTAAAATCTTTTGAATTTGCATTTTTCACTGATAGTAAAACTCTGCATTATTTTTGTCATCAAAATAACTTTTCAGGGGCACCTGGGTGGCTCAGTTGGTTAAGCGTCTGCCTTCAGCTCCGGTCGTGATCCCAGAGTTCTGGGATCGAGCCCTGAGCCCTGCATCGGGCTCCCTGCTCAGTGAGGAGTCTGCTTCTCCCTCTGCCCCTCCTCCCCACTCATGTTCGCTCTCTCTCTCTCCCAAATAAATAAATAAAATCTTTAAAGGAAAAAAAAGAACTTTTCCTACTGTGGTGGCCAAAGTATATCAGACCTGTGATCAAAACTTTATTTTGCTGATTAATCAGAAAGACTTAGGACAGGGGTGCCTAGGTGGCTCAGTCAGTTAAGTGTCTGCCTCAGTTTCAGCTCAGGTCATGATCTCAGGGTCATGGGATAGAGCCCCACGATGGGCTCCACACTCAGGGCAGAGTCTGCTTGAGATTCTCTGCCTCTCCCTCTCCTTTTGCCCCTCCCCCCACTCATGCACACTTTCTCTTCCTAAAATAAATAAATAAATACAGTCTTTAAAAAAAAAAAGACTGGACAAATAGTCCAACCTCTCTGAACCTCAGGGTTTCTCATCTGTAAAATGGGTACCCTGATGTACCTACATGCAGGTTCATTGTGGGGGTTAGGTGAGATCATGCATGTGAAGTGCTCAGCAGTACTTGACACATAGTAATGCTCAGTAAGTGGTAACTACTGATTTGCCATCCCCTGGGGTACGGTGGACTCTGGGAAATCTGCAATAAGCTTGAGAAAGCTCTCCATCAGAAATGTCCGACACTTAGATGGCAGACTTTACTTCTAGGGCTCACTGCATTAGCAGGGCTGGGAACAAGATGATTTTATGTCAGCAGCTTTATAGAGCTTTTAACGTTTCAGTTACTTTCCACTTTCTAATCATCTCATCCTCATAACAGTCCTACACAGTAGGTAAGCTCTTCATCTGTGAACAAATAATGGTATGGAGAGAATAAATCTGTTCACGTGTTCAACACATGTTTTAGAGCATCTCTGTGTACCTGAGCTTTCTAGGGGCTGGGGACAGAGAATTGAATAAAAGCCTCTGCCCTCATTGACTATTTGATCTGTAAGTGGAAGAAAGGCAAAGGGTAAGTAAGTAAAATCTAATATCTTAGGTAGAGCTGAATGCTAAGGGAAAAAGTAAATCAGAGGAGGAGAACGGGTTGCAATTTTAGATGAGGTGACGAGGAAAGGCCTCAGTGAGCAGGTAGAATTTTTTTTTAATTGAGCTGTAGTTGACATACAGTAGTATATTAGTTTCAGGTATACAACATAGTGATTCAATATTTATGCACATCATGAAATGAGCACAATAGGTCCGTCACCATACAAAATTATTAAAATGGTAATACTATTTTCTCTGCTGTGCTTTTCATCCGTGTGACTATTTTATTTTATTTCATTTATTTTTAAAGATTTTATTTTGAGTAATCTCTTGCCCAACGTGGGGCTCAAACTCACAACCCCGAGATCAAGAGTCACACGCTCCACCAACTGAGCCGGCTGAGCGCCCTGTGACTAGTTCATTTTATAACTGGAAGCTCATACCTCTTAATCCCCTTCACTTGTTCCACCCAAATCATACCCCTCTCCCCTCTGGTAACACGTTTGTTGTCTGTATTTGAGTCTGTTTCTGTTTTGATTTGTTAGTTCATTTGTTTGGTTTTTTAGATTCCACGTGTAAGTGAAATTGTATGTTATTTGTCTTTCTTTAACTTACTTCTTAGCATAATACCCTCTGGGTCCATCCATGTTGTCACAAATGGCAAGATTTCATTCTTTTTTATGGCTGCATAATATTCTATTTTTTATATATCACATCTTTGTTATCCATTCATCTATCGATGGATGCTTAAGTTGCTTCCACATCTTGGCTTATAGCAAATAATGCTGCAGTGAACATGGGGTGCATATATCTTTTCAAGTTAGTGTTTTTGTTTTCGGAAAAATATGCAGAAGTGGAATTGCTGGATCATATAGTATTTCTATTTAAAATTTTTTGAGGAACCTCCATACTCTTTTCCATAATGGCTGCACGGATTTACACTTCCACCAACAGTGCATGAGGCTTCCCTTTTCTTCACATCTTCACCAACAATTGTTATTTCTTGTCTTTTTGATATTAGCCATTCTGACTGGTGTGAGGTGATATCTCATTGTGGTTGTGATTTGCATTTCCCTGATGATTAATGATGTTGAGCATCTTTTCCTGTGTTTCTTGTCCATCTGTATCTCCTCTTTGGAAAAAGTTTCTATTTAGGCCATCTGCCCATTTTTTAAATGAATTTTTGGGGGGGGTGTTGAGTTGTATGAGTTCTTTATATATTTTGGATATTAACCCTTTATCAGACATATCATTTGCAAAATATCTTCTCACATTTAGTAGGTTACTTTTTCATTTTATTTATTTTATTTATTTTAAAGATTTTATTTATTTATTTGAGAGAGAGAGAATGAGAGATAGAGAGCACGAGAGGGAAGAGGGTCAGAGGGAGAAGCAGACTCCCTGCTGAGCAGGGAGCCCGATGTGGGACTCAATCCCGGGACTCCAGGATCATGACCTGAGCCGAAGGCAGTCGCTTAACCAACTGAGCCACCCAGGCGCCCACTTTTTCATTTTATTGATGGTTTCCTTTGCTGTGCAAAGGTTTTTTAGTTTGATGTAGTTGTAATTGTTTATTTTTGTTTTTGTCTTCCTTGCCTGAGAAAAATATTGCTAAGACTGATTTCCAGGTGTTACTTCCTCTGCTTTCTTTTAGGAGTTTTATGGTTTCAGGTCTTACATTTAGGTCTTTAATCCATTTTGAGTTTATGTTTGTGTTTGTGGTTAGAAAGTGGTCTGTTTTCATTTTTTTTAAGTGTTTATTTGAGAGAGAGAGAGCGTGCGAGCGGGGGGAGGGGCAGAGGAAGAGAATCTCAAGCAAACTGCACTCCAAGCGCAGAGCCTAATGTAGGGCTCGATCTCACTACCCTGATGAGATCATGACCTGAGCTGAAACCAAGAGTCGGACATTCAACCAGCTGAGCTGCACAGGCACTCCTCCAATTTCATTATTTTGCATGTAGCTGTCCAGTTTCCTTAACACCTTTTATTGAAGAGACTGTCTTTTCCCCACTGTATACTCTTGCCTCCTTTGGCATAGATTAATTGACCATATAAGTGTGGGTTTATTGTGGGTTTATTTCTGGACTCTGTTCTGTTCCTTTGATGTATATGTGTTTGTGCCCAGTACCATACTGTTTTTTGATTACTGTAGCTTTGTAGTATAGTTTGAAATCTGGGAGCATGATACTTCCTGCTTTGCTCTTCTTTCTTAAGATTGCATTGATTAATTGAGGTCTTATGTCATTCCATATAAATTTTAGGATTATTTGTTCTAAAATGTAAAATTGCCATTGGTATTTTTATTGGGATTGTATTGAATTCTATAGATTGCTTTGGGTAGTATGGGCATTTCAACAATATTAATTCTTCCATTCCATGAGCATGATAAATCTTTCCATTTATTTGTCATCTTCAGTTTCTTTCATCACTGTCTTATAGTTTTCAGAATACATGTCTTTCAACTTCTTGGTTAAATTTATTGCTAGGTATTTTATTCTTTTTGATGCAATTGTATATGGGATTGTTTTTTCAGTTTCTCTTTCTGATAGTTATTAGTGTATAGAAACGCAACAACAGATTTCCGTGTGTTAATTTTTTATCCTGCAACTTCATTGAGTTCATTTATTAGTTCTAATAGTTTTTTGGTGGAGTCTTTAGGGTTTTCTATATATAATATCATGACATTTGCAAATAGTGACAGTTTTACTTCTTCTTTACCAATTTGGATGCCTTTTATTTCTTTTTCTTGTTTCATTGCTACAGCTAGGCCTTGTACTGTATGTTGAATAAAAGTCACAAGAGTGAGCATTCTAGTCTTGTTCCTGATCTTAGAGAGAAAGCTTTTAGCCTTTCACTCTTGAGCATGATGTTAGCTCTGGGTTTGTCATATCTGGCCTCTTTTATGTTGAGGTATGTTTCCTCTATGCCCACTTTGTTGAGAGTTTTTATCATATTTGAATGTTGAGTTGTGTCAGATGCTTTTTCTGCATTTATTGAGATGATCATATTATTTTTATCCTTTATTTTGTTAACAGGGTGTATCACATTGATTAATTTGTGTATATTAAATCATCCTTGCATCCCTGGAATAAATCCCACTTGATCATGATATATGATACTTTTAATGTATTGTTGAATTTGGTGTGTTAATATATCATTGAAGATGTTTGCATCTATGTTGCTCAGGGATATTGACCTGGAATTTTCTTTTTGTGTAGTGTCTGTCTGGTTTTGGTATCAGGGTAATGTTGGTCTCATTGAGTGACTGGAAAGCATCCTTTCCTCTTTAATTTTTTGCAATAGTTGGAGAAGGATAAGTATCAACTCCTTTTTAAATGTTTGGTGATGGGCACTGGGTGGCTCAGTCAGTTAAGTATCTGCCTTTAGTTTAGCTCAGGTCATGGTCCCAGGGTTCTGGGATTGAGCCCTGCATCGGGCTCCCTGCTCCGCGGGGAGTCTGCTTCTCCCTCTCCCTCTGCCTCCACCCTCATGCTCTCTCTCTCTTATGCTCTCTCTCTCTCTCAAATAAATAAATAAAATCTTTAAAAAAAATGTTTAGTGAAATTCACTTGTGAAGCCATCTGGTCCCGGACTTCTTTTGTTGGGAGTTTTTTTGAGTACTGATTCAATTTCATTATTAGCATTTTGTCTGTTCAGATTTTCCATTCCTTCTTGATTCTAGTCTTGGAAGATTGTTTCTAGGAATTTATCTATTTCTTCTAGGTTGTTTAATTTGTTTGCAACAAATAATTTTCCAGACTAGTCTAGTCTCTTATAATCATTTGTATTTCTGTGGTGTCAGTTATAACTTCTTTCATTCCTGATTTTCTTCATTTGAGTCCTCTCTTTTTCTTCATGAGTCTTGCTAAAGGTTTTTCAATTTTATCTTTTCAAGGAACCGGCTCTTAGCTTCATTGATCTTTTCTAATGTTTTAAGTTTCTGTTTCGTTTATCTTCTCCTGATACTTATTATTTCCTTCTTTCTACTAATTTTGGGCTTTGTTCTTTTTCTACTTCCTTTAGGTATAAGATTAAATTGTTTATTTGAGATTTTCAGATTTCTTGAGTTGGGTCTCTAGTGCTATAAACTTCCCTTAGCGTGGAGTCAGCTTAAGTTTTTTTCTCCGCCCTCTGCCCCTCCCCCCTCAAATAAATAAATAAATCTCTTTTTTTAAGATTTTATTTATTTATTTGAGGGAGAGAGAGAGAGAGCACATGAGTGGCGGGGAGGGACAGAGGGAGAGGGGAAGCCGACTCCCAGCTGAGCAGGGAGCCCGATGTAGGGCTCCATCCTGGGACTCTGGGATCATGACCTGAGCCAAAGGCAGACGCTTAATTGACTGAGCCACCCAGGCACTCCTAAATAAATAAATCTTTAAAAAAAAAAAAACTTTCCTCTAAAACTTCTTTTGCAGCATCGCATAGATTTTGTACTGTGTTTCCATTTTCATTTGTCTCAAGGTATTTTTTTATTTCCTTTTTGACTTCTTTGTTCAGCCATTGATTGCTTAGTATCATGTTTAGCCTCCAGGTGTTTATAGTTTTTTTCCAGTTTTCTTTTTTTTTTTTAAGATTTTTATTTATTTATTTGTCAGAGAGAGAGAGCACAAGCAGGGGGAGCAGTAGAGGGAAAAGGAGAAGCAGGCTCCTCACTGAGCAAGGAGCCCGATGTGGGACTCCCAGGACCCTGGGATCATGACCTGAGCCGAAGGCAGACGCTTAACGACTGAGCCACCCAGGCGTCCCTTCAGTTTTCGTCTTCTAATTGGTTTCTATTTTCATACCATTGTGCTAAGAAAAGACGCTTGATACGATTTCAGTCTTCTTAAGTTTATTGAGACTTGTTTTCTAGCCTAACATGTGATCTGTCCTGGAGAATGTTCCATGTGTACTTGAAAAGAATGTGTATTCTGCTGTTTTGGGATGGAATGTTCTGGATATATGTTAAGTCCATCTGGTCTGATGTGTCATTCAAAGTCACTTTCCTTATTGGTTTTCTGTCTGGATGATCTATTGACAGTAAGTGGGATGTTAAAGTTCCCTACTATTACTATACTACTGTCAATTTCTTCCTTTATATTTGTCAATATTCTCTTTATATATTTAGGTGCTCCTGTATTGGGTGCATAGATGTAAATATACAAGTCTTATATCTTCTTGTTGGTTTGACTCCTTTATCATTATATAATGCCCTTTGTCTCTGGTTACAGGTGTTTGTTTTTTTTTTTTTTAAGTCTATTTTGTCTGGTATGAGTATTGCTACCCAGGTTTTCCTTTTTTTTCTCTCATTTGCTTGGAATATCTTTTCCCATCCCTTCACTTTCAGTCTGTGTGTGTCTCGAGGTCTGACGTGAGTCTCTTGTAGACAGCATATAGATGGGTTTGGTTTTTTATCCCTTCAGTCCCCCTGTGTCTTATGATTGGAGCATGTAGTCTATTTACATTTAAAGTAATTACTGCTAGGCATGTACTTAGGATTAGTTTGTTAATTGTTTTCTGGTTGTTTTTGTAGTTCTTCTCTGTTCCTTTCTTCCCTTGTGATTTGATGACTTTCTTTAATGTTATGTTTGGATTCCTGTGTCTTTTATGTGTCCGTTATAGGTTTTGGGATTGTGGTTACCAGGAGGTTCATCTATAATGCACTATGTATATATAGCAGTGTATTTTAAGTTGATGGTCACTTAATTTGGAACACATTGTAAAAGTGCTGCATTTTTATTTCCTCCCATTTTATGTAGTTGACATCATATTTTACATCTTTTTATTTTGTGTATCTCGTAAGTAATTGTCATAGCTATAATTGATTTTACTACTTTTGCCTTTTAACCTTCATACTAGCTTTATAAGTGATTGATCTACTACCTTTACTATATGTTTGCTTTTACCAGTGAAATTTTTTCTTTCTTAATTTTCTTCTAATTATGGCCTTTTCTACTTAAACAAGTCCCTTTAACATTTTTTGTAATGCTGGTTTAGTGGTGATGAACTCCTTTAACTTTTGTTTGAGAACTCTCTCTCTCCTTCAGTTCTGATTGACAACCTTGCTGGACAGAGTATTCTTGGTTGTAGGTTTTTCTTTTCAGTACTTTGAATGTGTTGTGCTACTTCCTTTTGGCCTGCAAACTCTGCTGAAAAATCAGCTGATCACCTTATGGGGGTTCTCCTATACGTAACTATTTGTATTCTCTTGCTGCTTTTAAGATTCTCTCTTTAGGGCACCTGGGTGGCTCAGTTGGTTGGGCGACTGCCTTCGTCTCAGGTTATGATCCTGGAGTCCCGGGATCGAGCCCCACATCGGGCTCCCTGCTCAGCGGGGAGTCTGCTTCTCCCTCTGACCCTCCCCTCTCATGTGCTCTCTCTCTCTCTCAAATAAATAAAATCTTTAAAAAAAAAAAAAGATTCTCTCTTTATCTTTAATTTTTGGCATTTTCATTATTATGTGTCTTGGCATGGACCTCCTTGGGTTCCTCTTATTTGGGGCTCTCTGTACTCCCTGGACCCAGGTGTCTGTTTCTTTCCCCAGGTTAGGGAAGTTTTTAGCTATTATGTCTTCAGATAGATTTTCTGCCCCTTTCTCTCTCTTTTCTTTCTGGGAGCCCTATAATGCAAATGTTGGTATGCTTGATGTTGTTCCAGTGGTACCTTATCCTACTCTCATTTCTTAAGAATTCCTTTTTCTTGGGCGCCTGGGTGGCTCAGTCGGTTAAGCGTCCGACTCTTGATTTCGGCTCAGGTCATGATCTCAGGGTCATGAGATTGAGTCGCGCATGGGGCTCTGCACTAGGCAGGGAGCCTGCTTGGGATTCTCTTTCCCTCTCCCTCTGCCCCACCCCCACTTGAGCTCTCTCTCAAAAAATAAAAGTAAAAATATTTTCTGTCTCTTTGTTGAAGTTCTCACTGGGTTCATCCATTCTTCTCCCAACTCTTGTCCTCTTGTGAGCACCTTTATGACCATTACTTTGAACTCTTTATCAGATAAATTGCTTATCCACGTTTTTAGTTCTTTTTCTTGTGGTTTTGTCTTGTTCTTTCTCCTCCATCTCCTCATCTGGTCTGACTCTATGTGTTGTTTCTATGTATTAGGTACATCAGCTCCGTCTCCTGGTCATGAAAGTAGTGGCCTTATGTACAAGGTGTTCAGGGGGCCCAGTGGTATAATCAGCCCTCATCACCAGAACCAGGCACTCCAGGGGTGTCCCACGTGTGGGCTGTGTGCACTGACCTGTTGTGGCTCAGCTGTGACTGCTGCGGGGGGTGCTGGTGAGTGGGGCTGGCCCTTGCCCCCTCTCCCCCAGCTGCAGTGCCTCGTAGTGACTATTGTGAGAGTGCTGGTAGGTGGGACTGGGCTCCCCCACCCCTGGGGCATGAGTTGCTTTGGAGGGACCAGCTGTGGCAGGGTGGTAATTGTTTTGGGGAGATGCAGATCCCAAATGAGGCTGCCTGGGGGCCAGGAGCTGCTTTAGAGGGTTACCTGCCAGGGCAGGGACAGTACTGCTAGCGAGGTGGATGGAGAATGTCAGAACTGGTACCCACCAGGACCTTTGTTCCCAGAGAAAGTTCCTACAGATCCCTGCCCCTTTGGCACATAACCCTAAAAGTAGCTGATCAATCCCTGTCACATATAGTCCAGGCACCTTTCAAACCACTACCTCTGGGCTTGGTCTCCAAGAGAGTGTGATAGTGTGTGGGCCCTTTAAGAGCAGAGTCTTGGTTTCCTGTAACACTCTGGCCCTCCCTTGATTTTCCAAGCTCCTGGGATGAAACACTGCTGATTTTCAAGGCCACATGTTGGGGGGGTGGGTGTCATCTTCTTGGCGCAGTCTCCAGGGTGGGTGGTGCTCAGAGGTGGGGCTTGAACCTCCCACTCCTCAGGGAGTACCTGCACGCCTGTGATAGCGCTCCCATGTGTGGGTCGCCGTGCAGGGGTTTAGTTCCTGACTTTGTCTCGGTCCTTGCTCCCCTTCTTAATATGGCTTTTTTTTTTTTATATCTTCAGCTGTGGAAGAGCTCTTCTACTAGTCTTCAGGTCATTGTCAGAGTGAGTGAACAGGCGGCATGTTAACAAAGATCTCAAGAGAGGTAAGGCCCGACCCATGAGAACAGATCAAACAGATCGCAGGGGAGAGGGTTCCAGGCGGGCAGCCCTGCATGTGCCAAGGCCTTGAGGCGGGAGCGTGCCTGGCAGTTGAACAGGAAGGAGACAGCTGTGGCTGTGGCAAGAACGGTGAAAGGGGAGAAGGTAGAAGGTGATGACCCTGAGCGATAAGTTGGGAGGGAGGAGGGGACTCAGATCACTTCAAGCTCTGTAGCCCCTTGTCAGGACTGACGTTTGCCTTTTATTCAGAATAACTGGTGGCATTGTTGGGGGAAATTTTTCTGCTTGTTCTGTGTCCCATTCCAGTCTGATTCACAGACCCTGGGTGCAGTAGGCAGGGGCTTTTGCCCAACTCCAAAGGGAGACGTTCTCCAGAGCAAGAAGGTCCAAGAGTAAGTAGTACTTTGCACCATTCATCATCATTGTGCTCTAGAGACCCCTTGTAATTGAAATGTGCCTGCTGGAGTATGAGAGGGTGTGGAACCACCTCACTGCCACCTGACTGGGCCTTCCTAGGGCCTAGGAAACTGCCCTTGGGGCTGTAGGCTGTGATGGGCTGGCCAGAGAAACAGAGACAGCAGGAAGCTTCTCCGAGGGGTGGGAAGTTTGCCTCCACCTATTTCAACTCATTTCTCTTCTTCTTCTTCTTCTTTTTTTTTTTTTAAGATTTTCTTTATTTGAGAAAGAGAGAGTACAAGCAGGGGGAGCAGCAGAGGAAGAGGGAGAAGCAGGCTCCTCGCTGAGCAGGGAGCCCGATGCGGGGCTCTATCCCAGGACTCCAGGATCATGACCTGAGCCGAAGGCCGAGCTCAACCGACTGAGCCGCCCCCCCCCCCTTTTTTTTCAACTCATCTCTCTTCTGAGGAAATACAGTGAGTGGGGATTTCAGGCCATTTCTTAATCCACCTCGCCAGTTATGCAAAGCAACCCAGGGCCTTCTCTCCAAAGCTGCCAGGATAAGCCACACAAATAAGTCAGAGCCAGGCACTGGCGGAAAAAGGAGAGGAATTCACAGGCATGCACATCATAATGTGTGGACATTATGTTCCAAAACCAAATCAGAAAGATCCATCGGCATCCCCTCTGTTCATATGAGATTTCTAAAGTTGGTGATGGAGAATTCCTGTTTTGGAACAGAAGCTGCCTTTGGCCTTTGGCCTTTGGCCACTAGGCCCCCACTTAGAGCACCAGCATGGGAAAATGGCTTAACTGGGAGGGAGTATCAGATTTTCTAAGGGAGATGTAAGGTTAGGATGATACAAACCGGGAAATACGATTGTGCCGTTCACCGTCGAACCATACCATGGTGAATTTGGAACCCAGATGGGGACAATGTTTACTTAGTCACCTTTGAAATCATCTAGGGTTTCCAGGTTTTAAACTTTTCATTGTTCCTCGCCCTTGTACACCAATCTGGAATGGTCAACTAACTTACCAGAATGAACTCCTCAATTTGCTTATGGCCCCTTTCTGCTGTGAATTCACCGTGTGTGATCCATTTGATATTTTTGATGGGCTTTTCTTCTTCTGCAAAAAAAAAAAAAGGTGAGAATTTGTTAGTTGCCTGGTAGTGTGGCATTGTTTAATGGGCTAGTCCTTCACACCTCCAAGTAGGGTTACTACCTGCCACAGTCTTAACAGCGGCATTGACGGCACTCTTCACTAACGCTAATGCTAGTTCATTCAGATTGCCGGTGTCTTCTGTGTCTGTCTCCTGGCTTGTAGGACTTTGATCCACATCCATCTTCTGGATTTTGAAATCTTCAGTCCCATCCATTTTCTTTTGCCTGGAAAAAGAAACTCAAGAAGTTATCTCTTGCGCATGTGCCTACACACTCAGATATCTAAGTTCAGACCACCACTTGAAGGATAACAAGACACAGGAAATGGTTGTTGCCTCTAGGGGGCAACAGGGCCTTAAGGGTGGGGATAGGAGTGAGGCCTTTACGGTTTATCCATTGTGCCTAGCTTCAGAGATCTATTTTTCCTGAAAACCAAGGATTTTCAGATTCCTATAACCATGAACAGTTTAATCAAGATGTAGGAGAATGAGTCCTAACTTCTTTGGAGTTCTAACAATATTGATTTCTAGTTGAGTCTTGAATAGAACCTCAGTCCCTGGGGCACCTGGGTGGCTCAGTTGTTAAGCATCTGCCTTTGGCTCAGGTCATGATCCCAGGCTCCTGGGGTCGAGCCCCGCATCGGGCTCCCTGCTTAGCGGGGAGTCTGCTTCTCCCTTTCCCACTCCCCTTGCTTGTGTTCCCTCTCTCACTGTGTCTCTCTGTCAAATAAATGAATAAAATCTTAAAAAGAAAAAAAAAGAACCTCAGTCCCTGCTTAGGCAACTGAAGGCACATGGCTCTCTCTTTTTTTTTTTTAAGATTTTATTTATTTTATTTGAGAGACAAAGAGAGAACGCACGCACGAGCAGGGGGAGTGGCAGAGGAAGAGAGAAAGAGCAGACTTCCCTCTGGCCATGGAGCCCGGCCCTGAGATCACAATCTAAGCCAAAAGCAAGAGTCAGATGCTTAACTGACTGAGCCACCCAGGCACCCCAATTTTAATTCACTTTAAAGAGCTATGTGCCCTGGGGCGCCTGTAGCTCAGTCAGTTAAACATCCGACTCTTGATTTTGGCTCAGGTCGTGATCTCAGGGTTGTGGGATTGAGCCCTGTGTTGAGCTCTGTGCTCAGTGGGGAGACTGTTTGAGATTCTCTCCTTTCTCTGTCCCTCCCCCTGCTCATGCTCTCTCTCAAATAAATAAATAAATCTTTAAAAAAGATAAAGTGAAAGGCGCCCGGGTGGCTCAGTCAAGCGTCTGCCTTCGGCTCAGGTCATGATCCCAGGGTCCTGGGATTGAGTCCCACATCGGGCTCCCTGCTCAGCGGGGAAGCCTGCTTCTCCCTCTCCCATTCCACCTGCTTGTGTTCCTGCTCTCGCTGTGTCTCTCTGTCAAATAAATAAATAAAATCTTTAAAAAAAAAGATAAAGTGAATTAAAAATCATTAGAGGTGATACAGCATAGAAGGGGGTGGATTTTCAGTTTTTCTCTTGGATTCTCCAGGTGTACAAATTATATCATCTGCCAGAAACTATCATTTTTTACCATCTTTTTCCCTAAAATATATAGTTCCATAGTATTCGCTTTGGTTAACACTTTTGGAGAAATGTTCAGTGAAAGTGAAGATAATGTGCATCCTTTTGTGTCTGACCTCAGTGGGTGTGCTTTCTGCTGTTCCATCATAAAGTATGATGCTGGTTTATGGTGAGAGATTTATCACATCAGGAAACTGTTTGCTCCTGTTTTAGTAAGAGGTTTATCATAAACAATCGCCGAAATTTTCCAAATGATTTTAACATCTATTGAGATTGTGAAACTTAATAGTTATTCAGGCTGTGAACAGGATTCATCACAGCATTAAGACTCTGCGCATTTTCCATCTTTTCCTCTTGAGTCTTGGAGTCTCTGTCTTTCCTGGCTACTACTTAAGTCTCTTCACTTATGAGAAATCACTTACTTCTAGCAGTTATGCATCCCTGCAGGCAATCCTTACATGGGGGGTGCTGTATAAAAGTGGGTATCTCTCTCCAAAGGGAGCTCGTTATTCGTCTATAAATAGCAACTCCCAATTTTGGGGTGTTTAATGTGCCTTGTTTCCTTTAACTCACCCCTGCCCCATGAGATCGTGGACCAGACACCTTCCGTTTGCCCTTTCAGATCTACTCCTCCCCGTCTCCCCTGCTCTCTGCCCTGGAAGGCTGACCTGACTGGACTGCATCAGTGGGCTCTCCCATGCCCTCTGGCTTCCAGGAGGTCCCACACAATGCGGAGACAAGGCTGAGGGAGGAGAATGAGGGCAAGTGATATGTTCCCTGGGGAGCGGTCCCCCTGCAGGGTCCCCTATGGCTGGAGCAGGCCCGCTTGTCCCAGGGCAAGGGTCTCACTTCTCAGCCCCGTAAAGGCAGTTATGCTCGCCCCTTAGCCCTGTGGCCCTACTGTTCTAGCCCTGGGGGAGCCGCACTTGCCCTTGTTGCCCTCCTGTCTGCCCACACCTCCATAAACACTCCCTTTGCTTAACCCTTCTCTACGTACCCTGCTCTTAAGTATGCCAGGTTTCCTGCTGAGACCCTGGGTCACAGAGAGACTCTTGTTTTTTTTAAAGATTTTATTTATTTATTTGATAGAGAGAGACACAGCAAGAGAGGGAACACAAGCAGGGGGAGTGGGAGAGGGAGAAGCAGGCTTCCCGCGGAGCAGGCAGCCCGATGCGGGGCTCGATCCCAGGACCCTGGGACCATGACCTGAGCCGAAGGCAGACACTCAATGACTGAGCCACCCAGGCGCCCCTCAGAGAGACTCTTGTTACCATGTGAAAGGAGGAAGCCAAGTTCACGGCCAGACCGGCTCCGCAGCGGGTGCACTCAACTACCCCGCTCTTCTCTCTCCAGGACTCACAAAGGGTTGTGGGGCGCTGTTCTCAAATTCCCATCTGAAGTCCAGAATGTGCTCACTCACTTTCTGTGGGCCTCCTTCAAGAAGAGTCACCCTTTGGTTCCCTTTCTCATTGTTGGTTCCAGGGTGTGCTGGGGGCTGCCCAAGGCAGCCCAGTTCCTGTGGCCGTCAGTCCAGGGATGGACTGAAAAGCCTTTTAAGCATTCGGTAATGCTGACTCATGTTCATTTGGGTCTTCATATTAGCATTTTAGGCTCGGTTTGCATCTGTTTCAGTTGCCTGTTGCTGCTTCCCAGGGGTGGGCGAGGGCATCTCCCCGGGGGAAGGACAGAATCCTCCCAGGCTGCCCATCCCAGAGAGTGAGGAGAACCTGAAGGGTGGCCCATGAGGGAATCCGAAGGCCCTTAACCCTAGAGAACTGGCTGTCCCCAGCCTAAGAGTCAGGCCAATTTGGCCACAACGATTTGCTATCAACTCTGTAGTTAAGGACAACAACGGAGTTTTTTGGGAAATTGGTAAATTCAGTAGGCTTTGGTGAGTTAACCATACCGCAACTTGATTCTTTAAAGAATGGCCCATGTGGCGACTTGGTCACTCAGTGACTTGGGTTTCAGCAAATTACCTCTTTTTTTTTTTTAAGATTTTATTTATTTATTTGACAGAGAGAGACACAGCGAGAGAGGGAACACAAGCAGGGGGAGCGGGAGAGGGAGAAGCAGGCTTCCCGCGGAGCCGCGAGCCCGATGCGGGACTCGATCCCAGGATCCCGGGATCATAACCTGAGCCGAAGGCAGACGCTTAACGACTGAGCCACCCAGGTGCCCCTCAGCAAATTACCTCTTGATGAATTGAATAGAAGCCAAATCTGTGACCTCCAAAACCAGGTAGAAGGGCGCCTGGGTGGCTCAGTCGGTTAAGCGACTGCCTTCGGCTCGGGTCCTGATCCCAGCGTCCTGGGATCGAGCCCCGCATAGGCTCCCTGCTCAGCGGGGAGTCTGCTTCTCCCTCTGACTCTCCTCCCCCTCATGCTGTCTCTCATTCTCTCTCTCTCTCAAATAAATAAATAAAATCTTTAAAAAAAAAAAAATGTCAAGGGGCGCCTGGGTGGCTCAGTCGTTAAGAGTCTGCCTTCGGCTCAGGTCATGATCCCAGGGTCCTGGGATCGAGCCCCGCATCGGGCTCCCTGCTCCGCGGGAAGCCTGCTTCTCCCTCTGCCACTCCCCCTGCTCGTGTTCCCTCTCTCGCTGTGTCTCTCTCTGTCAAATAAATAAATACAATCTTTAAAAAAACAAAACAAAACAAAACCAGGCAGAAGAGGCAGGGGTCTCATCCGTGGAAGGACCTCCTTAAGACCTTCCCTGGGGAGCCCTGTATTCCGGCAGGAAAGGGAAAGGGGAGCGGGGCTCGGCAAGCAGCTCCGATTGCGCCCTCGCTCGCCCACGGGCACAAATCCTTCGTAAGCGTCCTAGTGCTTTCGCTCCGCTTCCTTCCTAAGAGGGAGGCCAGATGCCCGGCGCTGGTGGGAAGGGCCGGGGGTGTGGTCAAGCGGGGGCGGGGGGTGACGACTGCGCGAGGCCTCTTTGCGGCGCCCCCCAACCCTTCACAAACACTCCCCCACCCCCCACCCCCGGCACCTGAGTGAGCGGATCCTTGTTTGGAACAGTACGGGCCAGGGAACCAGGGAGGCCTCAGACTCCGGGCCGCTCCGCCCCACGCCCGCCAGACAGAATGTTTACACGTGCTTCCAGGGCAACACCCATTCCCACCAATGGGAAGCAAAGCCCTGAGTGTCCGCCAGCTTCTGTCAGTCCCAGCAACAATGTGACCTCCACCCTGTGGTGTTGGTGGCTTTTTCCCAGCGGGGGTGGGGGGTGGGGGGTGGTGGTGGAGCGGAGGGCGCCGCAGGGCTGTGCCAGGAGGAGCATGCATGGCAGGCCTCCCGGCCGGCAGGCCACAAAAATCCCTTCTCTGTGCTGGCCACCATGTGCAGGGCTGTGTGTGTGTGAGGTCCCCTCCTCCCAGCAGCCCGCCGTGTGCAGGGCTGTGTGTGTGTGAGCCCCCCTCCTCCCAGCAGCCCGCCGTGTGCAGGGCTGTGTGTGTGAGCTCCAGCCCGCCGTTTGCAGGGCTGTGTGTGTGAGGTCCCCTCCTCCCAGCAGCCTGGAGGCCGGCAGTACTTGCGGTACAGGGGAACCCACTGAGGCACCGAGGGTGTTAAACCCAGGGCCACTGGCCTCACTGATGGAACTTACTTCTCTAGGCCCATGTTCTGAGGTTCGGACCTCCCTTGTGTGCTTGACTGTTTTCAGAGATGTCTTTTGTGAATCAAGGATGAGCTTCCAACGTAATGGTTATCAGCCTAGACCCAGGAACAGTGTACTTCACATTTCTTGGTTTCCTTGTCTACAAAATGGGGATCACAGTGCCTGTGGAATAGGGGTTCGTAGGAGGATCGGATCAGACGATTCGTGTAAAGACTGAGAACAGTGCCTGGTGCACAATAAGCTGTCTTTACAGTGGTCAGATCATTTTTCCAGTAGTATTATTATTAGTAGTAGTACTATAAAGTATTCTTCTAAATGGTGAAATCAAAAGTTATGGGCCCTGGGGCGCCTGGGTGGCTCAGTCGGTTAAGCGTCTGCAGCCCTGAGATCGAGCTCTGCGTCGTGGTCAGGCTCCCTGCTCTCCCTCTCCCTCTGCAGCTCCCCCTGCTTGTGCTCTCTTTCTCTTTATCTGTCAAATAAATAAATAAAATATTTAAAAAAAGTTGTTGGCCCTGTGTTAAGACCCAGTTTTATTTTATTAATTTGATTAATCTGTGAAATCCCTCCATCTCACAACCCCTGCTTTTGACCACTATGCTTTGTGTACAAAGTGCTTGGCTTCTCATCCTACGACGATCAGTCCCGATCCCAGCGAAGAAAGGAAAGTGATTTGCCAAGTGTCCTCCTTATCCAGGACGAAATGCTGAGTTCGCTGCCGGGACGGCGCCACCCACGGCCGCACACCTAGCCTGCTGGCGCGGTGACGTGGGGCCTGGGGCTGGACGGGAGTAGTGTGGCTTACAGGAGCTCAGCCTCTGACCCCAGACGAAGGGTTTCACGGGCGAGCACTGGGATTCTTAATGGCCCAGAGGAGAAAGACATGCAGGCAAGTGACAAGAAACTCTTTGTAGGCCAGATGCGTTCATGGGGGAAGCCAGGCGAGAAGGCGCCTCTTTGAATCAGGAGCTTAAACTCCGCGGCCAGAACGTGACCCTCCTCCCACTCCCTACCCGCCAGCCCCCAAGCCCCCAGCCAAGCCTCTTCTCCAAGCGACAGATTCTGGCCCTGGGCTCTCCCGATTGAACGCTCTTTGAACACAGGCAGTGCTGAGGACGAGTTCTTCCAAACTGCGCCCTACTCGGATGCTTTTGCTCTCCCCGCAGCAGGTGAGGGCTGCCCGGGGGCGGAGGGGAGAAGAGAGGCGCAGGTGGGAGGGTGGAGGAGGAGCCCAGCCCAGCCCCTCGTTCCCCAGGAAGAAGTAGATGCAACAGGCCAGGGAGCTCCAAGCTCAAGTCCCCACCTTGCTGCCCCTCCCCCACCACCATAAGCCTCTCCTCACACAGGGCGTCCGGCCTCCTCGGAGCCCCCCGCCCGGGCCCTCGGTCCCGGCTCGGACACCGGCCTGTGGTCAAGTGATGCGCCTCTGTTCACCTGAGAGCACGGGGAGCCCGGGCGCAAAGATGTGCCGCCACAGCAGGCCCCGGGCCCTTCCAGACCATGCCGAGGGGTCTTCCCCGCCGGCAGGCTGGCCGGCCCGAAACGTGCTTTGCGTCCACTTCCACGGAGACCGACGGGCAGGGCGGGCGGGACAGTCATTTTCACTGCCTCCCAGTCTCTGCCCCCTCCTGCGCCCCTTGCCCACCTGCTTTCCCTTCTTACCCTGCCCTCCTCCCTACCTGCGCCTGGCAAGGCGCTCAGCACTCGGCCACGGAGCCCTGGCCACGGCCGGCACTGAGTCTAGTTGGCAAGCTACGGCATGCCCACCTGGAAAGGGAACTAGCAAGGCATGTTGGGTTTGGGCAGGATCTAAGCAAGGAGGGCTGTAGGACCGCGCTCCAGGTCTACGAGGCCGCCAGACTGTCCCAGGAAGGGGCACGAGGAGGTGGGAGCCCGGGGCCTTGCCCAGGCTGAGGCCCATCCTCCAGCACTAAAGGCCAGGGACCCGGAGTACTATGCTGGTCCACCCCAGGTGGGCGGGCCCCCGAGAGTCGTGCTGTCCCGAAGACCTCTCAGAACATTCCAGCTGTCCCTGAGCCCCCAGGTCTGGCACAGGGCGAGTGCCTCGTCGAACAGTGCCTCGCTCGGAACCAAAGCACTGTGGCAGGGCTGCTCCCGGGTAGCCGCACTTCTGCCGGGGCGGCCCTGATTCTCGACCCCAGTCATAAGCACGGTTCGCCGCTCTTCCAGGCCCCGGATGCAAACTCCAGGGTTTCCAGGCCCCGGACGCAAACTCCAGGGTTGCTCGCGGAGACCTGAGCCACCCCACCCCCAAGTCGGGGCTCTTACAGGTAAGAGAGGAGAGGGGGCTTCTGGGGGCCGCCCTGTTTTCTGGTCTCCAGAAACCAGGGGTATTAGGCCCAGAAGGAAAAATCTCTGTGGCATGAAACAGACATTCCCCAGCCACGTGTAGGTGGCTCACAGGCAGGGGGCTGGGCGAGGTGTACCAAAGAAACTCTAAAATACACGGCAAAGTGTTTTTGTTTTCTTGGGGCCATAATGCTCAGTGTTTCCACTGTCTTCCCCTTTTTCTCTTGTCTTTGGAATTACAATTCTTTGGGGTCTTCATGGAAATTGCATATTTGTTTGTAAACTTTATTACCTGACCACTGTCTGGCCCACAGGTAATAATTGGTTTTTTTCGCGGTTTCTGGAACTGAGGAACATCTGCCAAGAAACAAGACAACAGAGGACACAAAATATCTTCCACTGGGGCGCCTGGGTGGCTCAGTCGGTGAAGCGTCTGCCTTTGGCTCAGGTCATGATCCTGGGGTCCTGGGATCGAGTCCTGCATGAGGATCCTTGCTCAGCGGGGAGCCTGCTTCTCCCTTTCCCTCTGCCTGCTGCTCCCCCTGCTTGTGCTCTCTCTCTCTCTCTCTCTGACAGATAAATAATAAAGTCTTTTAAAAAAATGTGTTCCGGGCGACTGGCTGGCTCAGTTGGTTAAGCAACTGCCTTGGGCTCAGGTCATGATCCTGGAGTCCCGCGATCGAGTCCCACATCGGGCTCCCTGCTCAGCAGGGAGTCTGCTTCTCCCTCTGACCCTCTCCCCTCTTGTGCTCTCTCTCATTCTCTCTCTCTCAAATAAATAAATAAAATCTTTTTAAAAAAATAAAAAAATGTGTTCCAACTAAATAAAGCAACAGTTCTTTGGGCTTACACAGAGCTGCTAGGCCATTTTCTCACGTGATGCCCTGAAAAGAACAATTAGGTCGCTAATCCTGAGTCAAGATTTGTGGGAATCCCACAAGCAGTGATTTGGCTCTTCATTGCAAAAGAGCCTTCGGGGGTGGCGATGCATATTACTGCATCAGAGACAGAGGGCGCACAAATCCGCCGGGGAAACCCTTAACAGTGAAAGAGTACACGCAAACATAGCATCGGATTTATTCTTTACAGGAATCTCCTTGTCCTGTCTTTTAGCGACAATGCACCAAAATGTAAAGGTTGTAAGAACATTGTGAACCCCGGCCCAGTGTGCTGTAGGGCGTGTTTCAGCTTTGTCTCGAAAGCAAAGGAAGGGGCGCCTGGGTGGCTGAGTCGGTGAAGCGTCTGCCTTCACTCAGGTCATGATCCCAGGGTCCTGGGATCGAGTCCTGCATCGGGCTCCTTGCTCCATGGGGGGTCCGCTTCTCCCTCTCCTGCTCCCCCTGCTTGTGCTCTCTCTCTCTCTCTCTGTCAAATAAATAAAAAATCTTAAAAAAAGAAAAGCAAGTGATGCCCAGCTCTCAGCCCGCACCCCTGCCCTCATCCAGAAGCTTCCTGTTGAGGACGGCGGGCTTCAGTGCCGTCCACTTCTCACCTTGCCGTAGAGGGGAGCAAGTTGAAGCTGCCGGGCGGGGCAAGGCGGCCCTGGGCTCTCACAGTGGCATTAAGCCGGATTCTGCTCTCTGCTCTCAGAAAATGCCTTCAGAGCCACCACTGAGCTTCGTATTTTCTGTTGTCTTGGATGGCGGTGCTCTGGGAATACCGCCGTTGTGACCATTCATTCTAAGAGGGAACCCCGGGCCCCTGCACTCGGTCAGGCGCTGGGCCTGACGGTCCCCCGACATCACACTTGGGCAAGTGCCCTTTGGGGACAGAGGAGCGGACTGGACGGATATTCAGGGGGTGCTTACGGTGCCAGCAACGATCCCTTCCACATGCACAGGGCTGTAGTTACAAACCGACTCACGGACATGACTTCCTCCGCTACCCAGGGCCGCGTGCAGGGCACACACTAGCCTCACTGGAGAGACGGGAGACCTGAGGCTCAGAGCAGTGCAGTGACTTGCCTAAGGTCACACAGCCGACAGGTGGCGGGGCCGCCCGAGGCGCTGGTCCTGCCGGCACTCTCCAGTCTCCGCATCACACATCAGCTCTTCCCAAAACAAACGGTCCTCGGTCGGGCCATCCTGGGCATCAGAGGACGTTGAGAAGCATTGCGGGCCTCTACCCACTAGGTGGCAGTAGCACCGCATGAAAACCGGCTAAACTTTGCGAGCGTCGCCCTGGCTGGGAGACACCGCCTGGGTCGGTCCTCCGCCGAGCCGCCGGGCTGGGGTATGCCTGTCACCATCGCACTCCCGCTTCCTGCCCTGCGGAGGCTCGCAGCGGCCCCAGGAGGGAGTCCAGCGCCCCGACGAAGATGGACCAGGCCCTTCAGGTTCTGGGCCCCGCCGGCCTCTCCAGTCACTCTGTCCCCCTCCTTCCCGCCTCCCCCTTTGCTCTAGTTCTGCACCCCTGCTCGTAGGGCTCTCCTGCACAGCCATGCTAGGCTGTGGCCCCAGCCGGGCCGTTTTCTCTGCGTGCGGGGTCCTCGCCTCGGGGGTTGAGCTCCCAAATCCTACCCAACCTTCGAGACTCGGCTTGGTGTGGGCATCACCTGGAAGCTTACCCGAAGCCTTTTCCCTTCCCGCTCCACGCCCTCCGCTCCCCGGCTCCGCCCGGACTGAAGGCCCAGTCGAGCCCCGCCCTCCTGCTCCCGCACCTTCCGCAAACTTCGGTTCCTAGCACTCCTCACCCCAACCCGTCGTTAACTGTTTCACCCCTACTGTGAGCTCCAGAAGGGCGAGGCTGGGTCTTACTCAAATCTGAGGCACAGTGCCTGGCGTGTAGCTTTTTTTTTTTTTTTTTAGATTTATTTATTTGTTTGTTTATTTGAGAGAGAGAGAGAGCACACAAGCAGCGGGAGAGGGAGGAGAAGCCGGCCTCAGGTCCCCGGGATCATGAGCTGAGCTGAAGGCGGACGCTTAACCGACTGAGCCACCCAGGCGCCCCCCCCCCAACCTTTTTCAAAGTCTTTTCCTATTGACTATTTCACTGGACCCTAGAAATAACTACAGCAGCCTGGTAGATGTCATTCCAAACAAGAACCATTCTTGCAAACAACTGACATAAACTGTATCGTATGTTACCTTTAGGGAAGACAGAACATGTGTATGTGTTTATACACACACACAAAGAGCCCCTTCGGGTGGTGTGACAATGGGGAGGTGCTGGGCAGGGGATTAGAGCAAGTCTTTTCACTCAATACCTTATATTGTTAGATGTTTGAGCTATGTGAACACAGTATTTAAAAAATTAAAGGTAATCCCACCTCGGGCTCCCTGCTCCGCGGAAGCCTGCTTCTCCCTCTCCCGCTCCCCCTGCTTGTGTTCCCTCTCTCGCTGTGTCTCTCTGTTAAATAAATAAATAAAATCTAGGGCGCCTGGGTGGCTCAGTCGTTAAGCGTCTGCCTTTGGCTCAGGTCATGATCCCAGGGTCCTGGGATCGAGCCCCACATCGGGCTCCCTGCTCGGCGGGAAGCCTGCTTCTCCCTCTCCCACTCCCCCTGCTTGTGTTCCTGCTCTTGCTCTCTCTCTCTCTGTCAAATAAATAAATAAAATCTTTAAAAATAAATAAATAAATAAAATCTTAAAAAAATAAAAAATTAAAGGTAGTGAATAAAACCAAGTGAATGGCATTGTTTCCCAAGCATCACTTCAATCTTTTTTCCCCAAAGATATATTTATTGGGGGGGGGGACAGTGAGAGGAGAGAGAATCCCCAGCAGACTCCCCACTGAGTGCAGAGCCCGATGCGGGGCTTGTTCCCAAGTCCCTGAGATCAGGACCTGAGCCGCAATCAAGAGTTGGGAGGCTCAGCCGACTGGGCCTCCCAGGCACCCCACATCATTTCAATCTTAAGAGCAATTGAGGGTAGGGCGCCTGGGTGGCTCAGTTGGTTAAGCGACTGCCTTCGGCTCAGGTCATGGTCCTGGAGTCCCAGGATCGAGTCCCACGTCGGGCTCCCTGCTCAGCAGGGAGTCTGCTCCTCCCTCTGCCTCTCCCCCCTGCTTGTGATCTCTCTCTCTCTCAAATAAATAAAATCTTAAAAAAAAAAAAAAAAAGGAGAGAGCAAGCGACCTATGGATCAGGGGTGGGTGGGAGGGGGGTCCGTGGCCAGACCACCTCTGTCAGAGCTGCTGTAAGAAAACGCTTCTGGGCTGATTGCACTTGCAAAAATTCCAGAGAAATGCAGGCTACAAACCACCACTATAATCTTCTAGCTGGTGTTTTCATCTGGTTCACTCGCTGGCAGCGGAGTATAATAAGGAGGCTAAATTTCATAGCAGGTGCCACAGAAAAGGGAGGTGAAGGGTTCGGACCCCAATGCTGAGCCTGACAACTGATTGCTACCTGTCATGTTGTGGCCCCTCACTAGACAGGCCTGAATCCATCTAAGGAGATATGCTTAGTGGATGACCCCTGCCTAGAGGCACAGTAGACAGGTGACAGACCTAAAACTCCACAGACTTAGTAGATCAGTTGTCCACAGCCCTATCTATACCACCTGCCCTCTCCCTTCCCCAAGCTAGTTCTCGTAACCGTCAGCCAAGTGAGGCCTGTGCACAGCTAAGTGCAGACCAGAGTTGTGTGAAGTTTGTCATGACCATGGCTCTCCTTCAACAGTGTCATCACAGGATGGCATGACAGAGGGTAATGCTCCACGTGTGACTGCCGCGTCCCTCCTCTCGTAGGCCCTGCCCTGCGGCCTGAGTTCAGTGGAAAGCACCCAGCACGGGTGACTTAAGGACACCAGTACATCAAATGTTAAAAGGGTCAAAGACGGGAGATGAAAAACAAGTTTTCTCACCTGGAGGGCCTGTGGTCACCTGGGGGACTGGTCTACACACACAGGGGATTACCATATTTCGAGGAGTCACACCCTTTTTTTTTTTTTTAAAGATTTATTTATTGGGCGCCTGGGTGGCTCAGTTGGTTAAGCGACTGCCTTCGGCTCAGGTCATGATCCTGGAGTCCCGGGATCGAGTCCTGCATCGGGCTCACTGCTCAGTGGGGAGTCTGCTTCTCCCTCTGACCCTCCCCCCCTCATGTGCTCTCTCTCATTCTCGCTTTCTCAAAAAAATACATCTTTAAAAAAATAAAGATGGATTTATTTATTTGACAGAGAGAGACACAGCGAGAGAGGGAACACAAGCAGGGGGAGTGGGAGAGAGAGAAGCAGACTCCCCACTGAGTAGGGAGCCCGATGTGGGGCTCGATCCCAGGACCCTGGGATCACAACCTGAGCCGAAGGCAGACACTTAATGACTGAGCCACTCAGGCGCTCCGAGGAGTCACACCTTTTCAGATCTTTGTACTGTTGGGTTACCTTTAGGGGTGAACACACAACTCTATTTCAAGTAGTCAGTAAACTCACTTGAGTAAAATAATGATGGCTGGCCCTGCTCTCCACGAAAAGAAAAATCAACACTTCAGTGCATCCTAGGTGTTAGATGCAGAGCGCATGCAAGTTGAAGGTGCATAAAAGCATTTCACCTGGGGGCGCCTGGCTGGCTCAGTCGGAAGAGCATGCGACTCTTGATCTCAGGGCCGTGGGTTTGAGCCCCACACTGGGTGTAGGGATTACTAAAAGGAATAAAAACTTAAAAAAATAAAAGCATTCTACCTGGAATTTTTTAAAAATTATTTTTATTATTTATTTGTCAGAGATTGAGAGCACAAGCAGGGGGAACAGCAGAGGGAGAGGGAGAAGCAGGCTCCCCGCTGAGCAGGGCACCCGATATGGGACTCGAACCCAGGACCCTGAGATCATGACCTGAGCCGAAGGCAGACGCTTCACCAAGCCACCCAGGCGCCCCTCTACCTGGAATTTAACACAACATTTATCACCCAGAAAAGGAACTGGGGGGGGGTACTACTTTTTCTGTATTCTCCTAGTAATCTCTAAAGGAATGATGTCTTTTTTTTTTAAGATTTTATTTGAGAGTGAGAGAGAGTGCACAAGCAGAGGGAGAGGCACACTCCCCTGTGGGGCTCGATCCCAGGACCCCGGGATCATGACCTGAGCTGGAGGCAGACACTTCACCGACTGAGCCACCCAGGCGCCCTGGAATGATGTCTTTTTTAATATATTCCTATCTATTCCCATAGTAACAACTACCATGTGTGACACGTTGGGCAGTGGGCACAAGGGCAGGTGCTCGCTGTACATTCTATCTAATAATTTTAAGCCTCAGTTGCCTCCTAGTTTTTTTTTTTTAAGGTGATAAAGCTACATCGGGTAGATTGCTTGAGCTTGTGTAGTACTTTTGTTTTTTTTTTTTAAGATTTTATTTATTTATTTATTTATTTGAGAGACAGACAGAGAGAGAGAAACAGCATGAGAGGGGGGAAGGTCAGAGGGAGAAGCAGGCTCCCCGCTGAGCCGGGAGCCCGATGCGGGGCTTGACCCCAGGACCCCAGGATCATGACCTGAGCTGAAGACAGTCACTTAACCAACTGAGCCACCCAGGCGCCCCCTGTGTAGTACTGTTAAAAAAAAAAAGCAAAGAAAGCCCTTGATTTTACTTTTTGGTTGTTTTTATTATGCACTACATTAATACACTGCATAACCTTCTAGAAGGGGTAGATGAGTATGACTGAGTTATTTTTCATCAATCAGGAAAATGCTTCCTTAATCGATATTCTCCAAACCCTGAAAAACAGAATAAAAAGGAAAATGTGAGAATTCTGTTGCGGCCACAAATGTACAAATGCAGGCGTACTTCAGAGATACTGTGGGGCAAGTTCCAGACCCCTGCATTGTAAAAAGGTGACAGAATGGGTTTGGTTGCCCGGTGCATAGAAAAGTTGTGTTTGCACGATACTGCAGTCTGTTAAGTGTGCAACAGCATACGTCTACAAAACAACCTGCACACCTTAATTTCAAAATGCCTTAGTGCTAAAAAATGCAAAGCATCATCTGCTCAACCTTGCCAGTAGACAAGACAATGCAAATTAAGTAGCACTGTTAAGACATCTGACCAAACATTACCAGAACCCATCTCAACCCTGACAGATGTCTAGCAGCAGAGCCACCTTACCTTTGACACATAGTAACGATTAACTCCAGAGACTCGCCTATCTCTTTGCATCAAACTCCATTGATATGGATAATAGGCAACCCTTTTTTCCTAAAATTAAAAGAAATCATTATTGCACAATGTTTAAGAAAATGAGTGACCCAATAGAGGGCTACCAGAACTCGTAAGTGACATTCTAGAAAAATGGAATCATCGCTGAAACAAAAACCAAATTAAGACCAGATCCTAAATAAAATCGGACCATTAAGCTTCAAAATTAAGATGGTAACCATGAGTTCTTACACTTTCTATTTTAACCAGCATCTGTTGTTGTTTTTTTCTTTCCTCCTTCCCTCCCCCCCCCCCCCACACTTATTTTAAAGACAGGACTACTTGTTTCCTTTTGGGAAGGAGAGAAGAAACAATAGCAGTAGATCACACGTGAAGAACAATCACAAAACCAGAAGGCAAATACATTATACCCTGTACTCTAGAGACAACGTGAAGGGCTAGGAGAAGAGGGAAATTACAATCCTGATGATGTGAAAAGCAGGATCTTGCGGTAAATTCCTAAAGGCTTGGGGAAAAAAGTGGGGGATAAAAAATGTCAAAGTAAAAACTTAATTAAGGGTAGGGAGGTGAACCACCGAAAAGGTACCAAGATGTGGACGCGAGAAATTACAATCAAAAGATCAGCGATCCGAGGGAGTGGAGGCAAGACTAAAGCGACGCCCAGGAGTTTGGGCCCACCTTCTAATCTACCTTGCCAGCCCCCGAACCTACTCCGCCCTCTTGCCCACTCTTCACCCAACAACTAGCTGCTTCTTGCTAGAGCAGAATGTGGTTTCCGTGGGGTTTCGTTCCGCAAGCCTCTGCTTTTAGGCAACACGAAGAAAGGAGGGGGGCGACCCCGGTGTCCCCCAGGTGGGAGAGCGGCTCCGGACCCCAGCGGCCTCCCACCGCCCGTTCTGTAACGCCCGTCCGCCGGGTCAGCCGTCGCGCCCGAGAGGCCGCCTCACCTTGCCCCCGTTACTGAACCTGTGGATGTACGCCGTGGCTATGCCGGGGATGACCAGGCACACGGCCATGACGCCGATCCCAGGCAGGGTCTCGAACCACATCGCAGCGCGGTTGCCAGAGCCAAGCCCCTGCCTGCGCCGCCCGGTAAAGGTGACCCGGCCTCGGCCCCCCTTCCCAGTGGCCTCCGCGGCAGCCTGCCCGCGGGGCGGGGCCACGCACGCCTCGGGACGAAGCGACGGGGGCCGGCTGGGCTCAGGAGTGGCGCGCACTCGCACCCTCGCACGCTTGCGCTCCCGCTGGCCGCTTTGGGCCTCCCCTTTCGCCGCGACTGACGACCGAGCGCACGACGTGCGGTGACGTGAAGAGGCCCCGCGCGGCCGAGCTCGCCGCAGCCTTCCGGGGCTCGGGACTCCAAAATGGCAGAGCGACTTTCTCCGGGCAAGACGGCAGAGCAGGTGTGCACCTTCCTCTTCAAAAAGCCGGGGGGGCGGAAAGGGGCGGCAGGCCGCAGAAAGCGCCGGGTGTGCGACCAGGAGCCCGGAGACAGCAACAGCAGCAGCGACGAAGGCAGCACCGTGGTTCGCCCGGAGAAGAAGCGGGCCGTCCACAATCCGATGATACAGAAGACTCGTGGCAGTGGTAAACAGAAGGCGGCCTACGGCGACTTGAGCAGCGAGGAGGAGGAGGAGAACGAGCCCGAGAGTCTTGGCGTGGTGTACAAGTCCACCCGCTCAGCAAAACCCGTGGGACCGGAGGATATGGGGGCGACTGCTGTCTACGAGCTAGACACAGAGAAGGAGCGTGACGCACAAGCCATCTTTGAGCGCAGCCAGAAGATCCAGGAGGAGCTGAGGGGCAAGGAAGATGACAAGATCTATCGGGGAATCAATAATTATCAGAAATACATGAAGCCCAAGGATACGTCTATGGGCAATGCTTCCTCCGGGATGGTGAGGAAGGGCCCCATCCGAGCTCCCGAGCATCTGCGTGCCACCGTGCGCTGGGATTACCAGCCCGACATTTGTAAGGACTACAAGGAGACTGGCTTTTGCGGCTTCGGAGACAGCTGCAAGTTCCTCCATGACCGTTCAGATTACAAACATGGGTGGCAGATCGAACGTGAGCTTGATGAGGGTCGCTATGGTGTCTATGAGGACGAAAACTATGAAGTGGGAAGCGATGATGAGGAAATACCATTCAAGTGTTTCATCTGTCGCCAGACCTTCCAGAATCCAGTTGTCACCAAGTGCAGGCATTATTTCTGCGAGAGCTGTGCGCTACAGCATTTCCGCACCTCCCCTCGCTGCTATGTCTGTGACCAGCAGACCAATGGCGTCTTCAATCCAGCGAAAGAATTGATTGCTAAATTGGAGAAGCATCGAGCTGCAGAAGAGGGTGGTGCTTCCGATTTCCCAGAAGACCCCGATGAGGGTCCAATCCCCATCACTTAGTTTTCCTATTATTCTCACACCTCAAAATAAATCCTTTTGTTGTTTGGAAATCTTAATTCGTCGTGTCCTTCCTTTCTAGGGAAAGTGAAAGGAAAAGGCGGGTGGTGAAATAGGGTCCTGGATGGATGGCTTGTCAAAGCCTCGAGGTAGGTACAGTCTGGATTTTTACCTGTTATATATGCTGCCTGAGTGTAACATAACTTTTCAGAACCCTTTGGCATAAATTCCGAGGATGGGAGAAGTTTGAGAAAAGAGCTAGAATTTGCTTGAAGTAAAGCTGTAATGAAAGCAAGAACTGAATCTATTGTATCACGTTTCTGTATCACTTAATAGTATACAAAGTTACCTCCATGCATGAGCTCTGTTGGAAGCCTGTACTACTTCAAAATCTGCCCCAGCCAAGCTGTGTGTCTGGGAGGTGGGGTGTGAGTGGGAGAGTTGGGTGGGGGAGCTGGTAGCTAGCACCAGAGTGCACCGATGGGAAATGGTCCTTGCTCTCTTTAAAGCACCATAGGTGGGCTCCTGGGTGGCTCATTTTGTTAAGCGTCTGCCTTTCGCTCAGGTCATGATCTCAGGGTCCTGGGATCCAGTCCTACGATTGGCTCCCTGCTCCTCAGGGAGTCTGCTTCTCCCTCTGCCCCAACCCCCACTCATTCTCTCAGTCTTGCTCTCTCAAATAAATCTTTAAAAAAAATAATAAAGCACCGAAGGTAACTCCCTTTCCACGAATGATTGAAATGGCTTATGCTGGGGCGCCTGGGTGGCTCAGTTGGTTAAGCGACTGCCTTCGGCTCAGGTCATGATCCCAGGGTCCTGGAATCGAGCCCCGCATCGGGCTCCCTGCTCAGCGGGAAGCCTGCTTCTCCCTCTCCCACTCCCCCTGCTTGTGTTCCCTCTCTCGCTGTCTCTCTCTGTGTCAAATAAATAAATAAAATCTTAAAAAAAAATGGCTTATGCTGTGCTGTCCAGCATGATAGCCACTAGCTTCATGTGGCAGTTGAGTACCCAAAATATGGCTGGTAGCCACTATATCGGACAATGCAGTACTAGACTGAACTTGTAGGCCAAGTTCAGAGGACGAAAACCTAACATTTTATAATCCGCTGTCTGAAACTGTGTTCTCACAGACTGTAAAAGAGCTGATCATGTTAATCTATGTACCTGTCTTCCCTCCTAGTTTGGAAAGTCCTCAGTGACTAACCCAGTGCTTGGCATATAATAAACAATAAATAAACCCAGAGGTGTTTGGAAAGGGATATTGGGGTCAAAGCCTTGAATCCAGGCTGAGGAGCTTTGACTATATTCTGTAGGTAATGAGATAACAGAGGTATGGGTAGGGGAACACAGTCAGACTTTCTCTCCTTTTTTTTTAAAGTTACTGTGGTTGCAGGCTATTGGATAGATTACAGGAAGATGGAAGACGAGAGGCAGAGAGGCCAGTTAGACTGAATGATGAATAAATTTTCACTGATCTACTTAGTATTTGTGCTGATCCCAGAAAACAGATGCAGTAGTAAGTTGTGGGTTAGAGTTTTTTAATTCACACTCATTAATCCATTCAAATATATTTGAGCACCTACTCTGTGTCAGGCACTGTGCTTGGCTTAGGGGATATTAGCAAACAAGAAAGACCCAGCCCCTGTCTTGATGGAGCTAGACGTCAAACAGTGACAGATGTGGGGTGCCTGAGGGGCTCAGTTGGTTAAGTGTCGGACTCTTGATTTTGGCTCAGGTCATGATCTCAGGGTCGTGAGATGGAACCCCATGTCAGGCTCCATGCTCAGCGGGGAGTCTGCTTGAGATTCTCTCCCTCTGCCCCTCCCCCTGCCTCTAAAATAGATAAATCTTTTTTTTTTAAGATTTTATTTATTTGGGGCGCCTGGGTGGCTCAGTTGGTTAAGTGACTGCCTTCGGCTCAGGTCATGATCCCAGAGTCCCAGGATCGAGTCCCACATCGGGCTCCCTGCTCAGCGGGGAGTCTGCTTCTCCCTCTGACTCTCTTTCTTCTCGTGCTCTCTGTCTCTCATTCTCTCTCTCTCAAATAAATAAATAAAATCTTTAAATAAAAAAGGTTTTATTTATTTGACAGAGAGAGACCCAGTGAGAGAGGGAACACAAGCAGGGGGAGTGGGAGAGGGAGTAGCAGGCTTCCCGTGGAGCAGGGAGCCGGATGCGGGGCTCGATCCCAGGACCCTGGGATCATGACCTGAGCCGAAAGCAGACGCTTAACGACTGAGCCACCCAGGCGCCCCAATAAATAAATCTTTAAAAAAAGGGGGGGTGACAGATGTGATGAGTACAAGGGAAAAAGTGCACTGGGTTGTTGATCTCTCAGGGTTAACCCAATCCCAGCCTTGGAGGAATTCAGAATCGTCAATTTATTTGATACAAAGTGATGCATTTTATAAGAGAATGTATAAAGTACGTGGGGATACATGAGACGCCTATTGGGAAAGGCCTTAAAGAAAGCATCACCTGGGAAACAGCACTTAAGGGATGGGACAAAGCAACAGCCAACCAGGGAACAGGACCCTGTGGAGACAGAGAAAGAGGAGCGTACACTGCCATGGAAGCAAAGGAAGGAAGTCTTCCAAAAAGTGTCACGAAAGAAGTACAGCTATGAGGTGCAAAAGTATCATATATATATATATATATATATATATATATATATTTATTTATTTATTTATTTATTTATTTTTTATTATTATTATTTTGCTGTTCCTGAGAATTTATATTCAGAAAGTTAAGCTGATGGAAAGGGTCCAGGAGAAAAAGATGAAAGAGAAAGAATGCTGCTGGCGACTAAGCTCCAGAACTGACAAGGGATGGGATTAAAGGCACAGATCAAGAAGTTAGCTGTCAAGAGCTGAGAGAAAGAATAGGAGAAAGCTGACATTTGTCTACTACTCCACGTGTTTTTTTAAATTTTTTAAAGATTTTATTTACTTATTTGACAGAGAGCACAAGCAGGGGGAGCAGCAGAGGGAGAGGGAGAAGCAGACTCCCCGCTGAGCAGGGAGCCTGACATGGGACTCGATCCCAGGACCCTGGGATCATGACCTGAGCCGAAGGCAGATGCTTAACCATCTAAGCCACCCAGGTGCCCCAGCTCCACATGTTTTAATACCTGCCTCTGAATCTTAAGAGTATACAGGATTAAAAAAAATAAAGTATACAAGATATATGCAAATGAGCATTATTCTTAGGATCCACAACATTCAGCATTCTTTTTTTTTTTAAGATTTTATTTATTCATTTGAGAGAGAGAGCACATGAGAGGGGGAAGGGTCAGAGGGGGAAGCAGACTCCCTGCTGAGTGGGGAGCCCGATGCAGGACTTGATTCTGGGACTCTGGGATCATGACCTGAGCCGAAGGCAGTCAGTTGGGCATCTGACTTTTGATTTTGGCTCAGGTCATGATCTCGGGGTCCTGGGATCCAGCCCTGTGTCAGGCTCTGTACTCAGCACACAGTCTGCTTGGATTCTCTCTCTCCCTCTCCCTCTGCCCCTCCCCCCACACTCTCTCTCTCCCCCCCAAAAGTAAATAAATCTTTTTTTTTTTTTAAAGGGACTGGGACACCTGGGTGGCTCAGTCAGTTAAGTGTCTGCCTTCGACTCAGGTCATGATCCCAGGGTCCTGGGATCGAGTCCCATATCGGGCTCCTTGCTCAGTGGGAAGTCTGCTTCTCCCTCTACCTTCTGTGCATGCTCTCTCTCTCTCTCTCTCTCTGACAAATAAATAAAATCTTTAAAAAATATAAAAAAGGGACCATAATCACAAAAGCACACACATCGATAGTGTACTCAAAATATTTTTCATATTTACAAGTTTATGATTACATTTTTTTAAAGTCAAGTATTTTTTTTAAGATTTTATTTATTTGAGAGAGAGCACAAGCAGGGGGTGGTGCAGAGGGAGAGGGAGAAGCAGGCTTCCCGCTGAGCAGGGAGCCTGATGCAGGACTCGATCCCAAGACCCTGGGAGCGTGACCTGAGCCAAAGGCAGACGCTTAACGACTGAGCCACCCAGGCACTCCAAAGTCAACTATTTTTTCTCACTTTTTTTAAAAAAATTTTATTTATTTATTTGACAGAGAGAGAGACAGCGGGAGCAGGAACACAAGCAGGGAGAGTGGGAGAGGGAGAAGCAGGCTTCCCACTGAGCAGGGAGCCCGATGTGGGGCTCGATCCCAGGACCCCGGGATCATGACCTGAGCCGAAGGCAGACGCTTAACGACTGAGCCACCCAGGCGCCCAATTTTTTCTCACTTTTAATTAAATGGTGCAATTTCGTTTCATAGATGGAAACTAAAGTTTTGTTCTTAATTTTTTTTTAAGTATGTGGGGGGAAAAGCAAGCATGCCAGCGCCGATAAGATTGCAGCAGACTCTGAAGAAGCCAACCTCATCTGAGAGGTCAGTGAAGGCTCCCCTAGAAATGCCCCTCAAACTGAGACCTACAAGGGGAGCAGGACAAAAAGTATCCCAGGCAGAGGTATAAGTACATACATACTAAGGACCTGAAGTGAGTGACTGGCTTCAGCTAAGAATTCAAAGCAGCACAGCATGGCTGCAGGAAACAAGGCGGCCAGGTAATCAGGGGACAGAGAGCAGGCACCTTGCAGGTCATGGTAAGGACTTTGGGCTTTAGGGCGCCTGGGTGGCTCAGTTGGTTAAGCGATTGCCTTCAGCTCAGGTCATGATCCCGGACTCCTGGGATCGAGTCCCACATCAGGCTCCCGGCTCAGCGGGGAGACTGCTTCTCCCTCTGACCCTTTCCCCTCTCATGCTGTTTCTCTCTCTCTCTCTCAAATAAATAAATAAAATCTTAAAAAAAAAAAAGGACTTTGGGTTTTATCCGCAGGGCAAAGGGACGCCACCAAAGGGGTTTAAGAAAGAAAGTGAGATGATCCGATTTGAATTTTATTTTATTTATTTATTTTTTTATTACTTTTTAAATTTTTTTAAAGACTTATTTATTTGACAGAGAGAGACACAGCGAGAAAGGAACACAAGCAGGGGGAGTGGGAGAGGGAGAAGCAGGCTTCCCGCCGAGCAGGGAGCCCGATGCGGGGCTCGATCCCAGGACCCTGGGATCATGACCTGAGTCGAAGGCAGACACTTAACGACTGAGCCACCCAGGCGCCCCCTGATTTGAATTTTAAAAAAGAGAATTCTGCAGTGTGGAGATCGGATTGAAGGAATCAGACACGAGACACGGAGATCACTTAGGAGGCTGGAGCACTAGTTCAGTTGATATTATAGTAGACCGGACTAAGATTGGAGGTGGTAGACATGCATTTAATAGTTTCTGAGCACCCACTATATGCCAGGAATTGATTTAAGCACTGGTAATACAGCCATAACAAGTGCACAAGTCCGTGCTTTCACAGAACTTACATGAGACACAGTAATAGATTTACACATACATATATATAATATCAGATTGAGGTAAGTACTATGAAGAACAATAGAGCAAGGTAAGGGAGTAAGAGTGCAGTGGTGTGGGGGAATGCTATTTTTCATAGGATGGTTAAGGAGGGCCTCTTCTGATAAAGTAACATTTGAGCAGGGACCTAAATGAAGCGGGTATCTGGTTCCAGACAGAACACAAAGGCCCTGAGGCAGGAAAGTGCCTGACATGTCCTAGGAACAGGGGGGAAGAAATATACCTGGAGCAGACTGAAGGAAAAGGAAAGAACTCTAACATGAGGTAAGAAAAAGTAATTGGAGGGGGCGCCTGGGTGGCTCAGTCGGTTAGGCATCTGACTCTTGATTTCAATTCAGGTCATGATCTCGGGGTCATGGGATTGGGCCCGACGTTGGGCCCTGCGTCAGACTCTGCACTCAGCTTGAGTCTGCTTGTCCCTTTCCCTCTGCTCCTCCCCCCCACTCTGCACACATGCTCTTTCTCAAATAATTTGGAGAGAGTACAAGCGGGGGGAACAGCAGAGGCAGAGGGAGAAGTAGACTCCCCACTGAGAAGGGAGCCTGACGTGGGGCTCGATCCCAGGACTCTGGGATCACGACCTGAGCCGAAGGCAGACGGTTGACTGACTGAGCCACCCAGGTGCCCCTCTTTTGCCCCCTTTTGTGATATTATTAAAAATATTACATCTATAAATGTTGCAAACTTAACGACACATTGTTACATATAATTTTATGACTTCTAAAGGAGCTAAGGGAAGAAAGGAGAGAAAGTATATATGTATTTATACTTTGTTATATTAACCTTCTTATTTATCATTTCTGATTCTCTTTATTCTAGTATGTTTGAGTTATCATCCGAAGTCAGTTAGCCCAATACATCTTTGCTCCACCTACCTCCTTTGTGCTGTAATTGGCAAATGTATTGGATTTCTATATGTTATAGGCCCAACAATCCATTATATACATATTATTTTATACGGTTACTATTTAAATCAGTTAAGGTAAGAAAAGGGAAGAAATATGCATTTATATTGTCTTTAATAATTACATAACTACTGTTGATTCATAACCTCGGGAGTTCCCTGGATGAAATCTGAAATTGGCCTCCATACACAGAGGGCAAGGAGAGACCAAAGAAAGAGGCAGACCACTCCAAATTGTTTGGTGGTGGGTTTAATAAGCAAGGGAACTTACCTACAAGACTTGTCTTGGGTGGCCGCAAGATGAGTAAATCTCTACATCTGCCCACCAGAATATTAAAAGTTTATATAGAGGCCTTAACAGGGATCAGTCACATATCCAGTCCAGAGGGTCTCAATAACATTACTCCCTCAAGACTGTGTCCTTGAAATGGCTCCTACTGGGACGCCTGGGTGGCTCAGTCGGTGAAGCATCTGCTTTCGACTCAGGTCATGATCCCAGAGTCCTGGGATCGAGCCCCACATCGGGCTCCCTGCTCAGTGGGGAGTCTGCTTCTCCCTCTCCCTCTGCCCCTCCCGCTGCTTGTGTTCCCTCTCTCTCTGACAAATTAAATAAATAAATAAATAATTTTTTAAAAAGGTGGGGGAGGGCGCCTGGGTGGCTCAGTCGTTAAGCATCTGCCTTTTGCTCAGGTCATGATCCGGGGTCCTGGGATCGAGCCCCGCATCGGGCTCCCTGCTCCGCGGGAAGCCTGCTTCTCCCTCTCCCACTCCCCCTGCTTGTGTTCCTTCTCTCACTGTCTCTCTCTCTGTCAAATAAATAAATAAAATCTTGAAAGGAAGGAAGGAAGGAAGGAAGGAAGGAAGGAAGGAAGGAAGGAAGGAAGGAAAGAGAGAGAGAGAAAGAAAGAAAGAAAGAAAGAAAAAAAGAAAGAAAGAGAGAGAGAGAGAGAGAAGAAAGAAAGAAAGAAAGAAAGAAAGAAAGAAAGAAAGAAAGAAAGAAAGAAAGAAAGAAAGAAAGAAAGAAAGAAAAAGAAAGAAAGAAAGAGGGAAAGAAATGGCTCCTACTGTAGGACTGGTAGGCAGAATGTATATTCCAAGGACAGGGGAGGGCCTGAGGCGGCTCCAATGGCCTGGGTCCAGCTCACTTAGCTCACAGGTCAACTGGCAGCCACATCCTCTCAATGACCTCCTCTATTACCTTTCCCTGGGTTCTTTGTTTTTGGTATGGATCTGAATTAATGTCTGAGGTCACTTGATTTCAGCCTGATGAGCTTTACTATACCTTGTAAGGTAGGCCCTAATCCAATCTAAGTGATGCCCTTGTAAGATGAGGAAATTTGGATGCAAAAAGAAACACTAGGGGGGCGCCTGGGTGGTTCAGTCGTTAAGCGTCTGCCTTCAGCTCAGGTCATGATCCCAGGGTCCTGGGATCGAGACCTGCATCGGGGTCCCTGCTCCATGGGGAGTCTGCTTCTCCCTCTCCCACTCCCCCTGCTTGTGTTCCCTCTCTCGCTGTGTCTCTCTGTCAAATAAATAAATAAAATCTTAAAAAAAAAAAAGAAAGAAACACTAGGGGCACCTGTACACAGAGGAATGACCACGTGAAGAACAGTGAAAGGCGGTCCTCTGCAAGCCAAGGAGAGAGGCCTCAGAAGTAACCAAACTTGCAGACGCCCTGATCTTGGATTTCTAGCCTCCAGAACTGTGAGAAAATAAATATCTGTTGCTCAAACCACCCAGTCTGTGGCATTTTGTTATGGCAGCCCTAGCAAACTAATAAAAGCCCCTCAAGTGAATTTTTCATTTCAGTTACTGTACTTTCCAACTCTAGAATTTCCATTTGGTTCTCATTTTTGTATAATTTCTATCTATTGCATTCTCTTGAATGACATTGTCATTGTACCTTTCTTTAACCATGGTTTCCTTTATTTTCCTGAACCTATTTAAAATGGCTACTTTGTTTTTAAGTTTTATTTATTTAAGTAATCACTACATCCAACGTGGGGCTTGAACTCACGACCCTGAGATCAAGAGTCGCGTGCTCTTTCAACCGAGCCAGCCAGGTGCCCCTAAAATGGCTACTTTGAAGTTTTTGTTAAATATGACATCCTGGGGCGCCTGGGTGGCTCAGATGGTTAAGCGTCTGCCTTCAGCTCAGGTCATGATCCCAGGGTCCTGGGATCGAGTCCCGCATCGGGCTCCCTGCTCCTTGGGAGCCTGCTTCTCCCTCTGCTTCTCTCTCTCTCTCTCTCTCTCTCTCTCTCTTCCTCTCTCTCTCCGTCTCTCATGAATAAATAAATAAAATCTTTAAAAAAATAAATAAAATAAATATGACATCCCGTAGGGGCATCTGGGTGGCTCAGCTGGTTAAGCGGCTGCCTTTGGCTCAAGTCATGATCTCAGAGTCCTGGGATGGAGCCCTACATTGAGCTCTGTGCTCAGCAAGGAGTCTGCTTCTCCCTCTGCCCTTCCCCCCAGCTTGTGCTTGCTCTCTCTCTCTCTCTCAAACAAATAAATAAAATCTTAAAAAAAAAAAAAAGAAATATGACATCTGGTTATTCTCACTGGTAGTCTGTTATCTCCTTTTCCATACCCCCCAACCCTGCCCCACTGTATGGGTTATACTTTCCTGTTCCTTTGCATATCAAATTTTTTTTTGTTGGAACTGGATGTTTTAGGGAATGTACTGACTCTAGGTAAAGGTTCCTCACCCCCTCTTTCAGGTTTATTATTATTTGTAGTAACTAGCTGTATTATTTCATTTAAGTCTATTCTTGCTACCACCACCACCTGCCGCCCCCTCCGGCAAAACACACACCAGTGTTGGGCGCCTGGGTGGCTCAGTTGGTTGGGCGACTGCCTTCGGCTCAGGTCATGATCCTAGAGTCCCGGGATCGAGTCCCACATCGGGCTCCCTGCTCAGCGGGGGGGTCTGCTTCTCCCTCCGACCCTCTTCCCTCTCGTGCTTTCTGGCTCTCATTCTCTCTCTCTCTCTCAAATAAATAAATAAAATCTTTTAAAAAAAAAAAAGACTGTTTTGACTATTCAGGATCCTATGTGGTTCCACATGAATTTTAGGATTGTTTTTTTCTGTAAAAAATTCCGCTGGAATTTTTTTTAAAGATTTATTTATTCATTTGAGAGAGAGAGGAGAGAGAGTGCTCACACACACAGCGGGGGGGGGGGGGCGCGGGGGGCGGGGAGTAAGGGCAGAGGGGGAGAGAGAGAGAATCCCAAGCAGACTCCACCCTGAGCACGGAGCCTGACGTGGGGCTCAGTCACAGGACCCCAAGATCACAACCTGAGCTGAAACCAAGAGTTGGATGATTAACCAACTGAGCCACCCAGGAGCCCCCCATTGGGATTTTGATAGGGATTGCATTGACTCTGGAGATTGCTTTGGGTAATAGGGACATTTTATTTTATTTTATTTTATTTTTTAAAGGTTTTTTTATTTATTTGACAGAGAAAGAGAGAGTGCACAAGTGGGCAGAGAGGCAGGCAGAGGGAGAGGGAGAAGCAGGCTCCCCACTGAGCAGGGAACCCGATGTGGGGCTCAATCGCAGGACTCTGGGACCATGACCTGAGCTGAAGGCAGCCGCTTAACCGACTGAGCCACCCAGGCGCCCCTAATAGGGACATTTTAACAATATTCTTCCAATCCATGAACATGTGATGTCTTTCCAATTATTTGTGTCTTCAATTTCTTTCATCAGTATTTTGTAGTTTTCAGTGTACAAGTCACCTCCTTAGTTAAGTTTATACCTAAGTGTTTCATTTTTTTTTGCTGCTATTGTAAATGGGATTGTTTTCCTAATTTCCTTTTCAGATACATCATTGTTAGTATATAGAAATGCAACTGTTTGAGATGCCTGAGTGACTCAGTTGGTTAAGTGCCTGCCTTCAGCTTAGGTCATGATCCCAGGGTCCTAGGATGGAGTCCCGCATCGGGCTCCCTGCTCAGCAGGGAGCCTGCTTCTCCCTCTGCCTGCCACTCTCCCTGCTTGTACTCGCTTGTTCTCTCTCTCTCCTTCTCTCTGACAAATAAATAAATCTTAAAAAAAAAAGAAATGCAACTAATATTTGTATGTCAGTGTTATATCCTGCAACTTTAGTGAATTAGGTAGGGTGCCAAAAGTACACAATGGGGAATGGATAGTCTTCCCAATGTTGTTGGGAAAACTGGACATCCACTTGCAAAAGATTGAAATTGGACCTTTATCTTATACCATACACAAAACGAACTCAAAATGGATTAATGACTTAAATATAAGACTTGAAACTGTAAAACTCCTAGAAGAAAACATAGGAGATAACATCATGACATTAGTCTTAACAATGATTTCATGTTAAGGACACTAAAAGCACAGGCATCAAAAACAAAAATAAACAAGTGGGACTATATTAAACTCAAAGGCTTCTGTACAGCAAAGGAAACATTCAAGAGGGTGAAAAGGCAATCTAAGGAATGGCAGAAAATATTTGCAAACTATATATCTGATAAGAGGTAAATCTCCAAAATATATAAAGGAATCCTATAACTCAATATTAAAAAAACCCAACTAAATTAATAACCCAATTAAAAAATGGGCTAAGGACTTGATTAGACATTTTTCAAAGATATACAAATGGCAACAGATATATGAAAAGATACCCAACAACACTAATCATCAGGTAAATGCAAATCAAAACCATAATATCACCTCAAACCTGTTAGGATGGCTATTAACAACAACAACAACAACAAGACAACTGTTGGCAAGGATGTGGAGAAACTGGAACCCTTGTACACTGGGAACCCTTGTGCAGCTGGTAAGGAAAACGGTATGGAAATTCTTTAAAAAATTAAAATCAAGGGACGCCTCAGTGGCTCAGCTGGTTAAGCGTCTGCCTTCGACTCAGGTCATGATCCCAGGGTCCTGGGATCGAGTCCCACATTGGGCCCCCTGCTCAGCGGGGAGTCTGCTTCTCCCTCTCCCACTCCCCCTGCTTTGTGCACTCTGTCTCTCTCTGGCAAATAAATAAATAAAATTAAAAAAAATTAAAACTAAATTAAAATAGAACTGCCATATGATCCAGAAATCCCACTTCTGGGTATTTATCCAAGAAAATTAAAATCAAGATCTCAAAGAGATTAGCACTCCTATGTTCAGCACTATTCATAACAGCCAATATGTGGAGACCACTTAAATGTCCATCAACAGATGAATGGATAAAGAAAATGTATATACACACTATAGAATATTATTCAGCCTTAAAAAAAAAAAAAGGAAATCTGGGGCACCTGGGTGGCTCAGGTGGTTGAGTGTCTGACTCTTGATTTTGGCTCAGGTCATGATCTCAGGGTCGTGAGATCGAGCCCCATGTCTGCGCTCAGCATGGTGTCTGCTTGAGATTCTCTCACTTCCTCTCCCTCGGCCCCTTTCCCTGCTTGAGTGCGCTTTCTCACTCTCGCTCTCAAATAAATAAATAAATAAATAAATTCGATCCTAAAAAAAAGAAGGAAATCCTGCAATAAGTGGTAACATGGATAAACCTTTAGGACATTATGATAAGTGAAATAAGCCAGTCGCAGAAGGACAAATATTGCATGATTACACTTAGATGAGGTATCTAGAATGGTCAAATACATAGGCACAGAGGATAGCATGGTATGGGGACGTGGGGAGTTGTTAATCAGTGGGTATAAAGTTTCAGTTAAGCAAGATGAATAAGTTCTAGAAACATGCTGTACAACACTGTGCCTATAGTTAACAATACTGTATTTTACACTTAGAAATCAATACTGTATGGGCGCCTGGGTGGCTCAGTTGGTTAAGCGACTGCCTTCAGCTCAGGTCATGATCCTGGAGTCCCTGGATCGAGTCCCGCATCGGGCTCCCTGCTCGACAGGGAGTCTGCTTCTCCCTTGACCCTCCTCCCTCTCATGTGCTCTCTCTCTCTCGTTCTCTCTCTCTCTCAAATAAATAAAGTCTTTAAAAAAAAAAGAAATCAATACTGTATTACACACTTAAAAATCTGTTAAGAGGACAGAGCTCATGTTAAGTGTTCTTTCCTTCCATGATAAAATTTTTTAAATTTTAATTTTTTAATGTAAGTGCCAACGACACAATGAAACTGCTAGATAACATATCATTTCTTCTGCCAGCGAATAAAGTAGCTAACAATCATGCAAGCGCACTAGTTTTCTCAAAATGAAATGTTTTGATCTAATAACCTACCTTATCATCAAACTCCAATATCAAAAGTTTCACTGTTTTATTTATTTATTTATTTACTTATTTAATTTATTCAAGTAATCTCTACACCCACCATAGGGCTTGACCTCATGACCCCAAAATCAAGAGTCGCATACTCCTCCAACTGAACCAGTCAAATGCCCCAAAGTTTTCCTGTTTTATTTATTTATTTGTTTATTTTAAAGATTTTATTTATTCACTTGAGAGAGAAAGAGAGTGTGTGAGAGAGAGAGACAGAGAGATCACGAGCAGGGGGGAGGGATAGAGGGAGAAGCCGACACCCTGCTGATTAGGGAGCCTGATGCGGAGCTCAGTCCCAGGACTCCAGGATCATGACCTGAGCTGAAAGCAGACACTTAACCGACCTGTTCAGCGGTCGGGATCGAGTCCCGCATCGGGCTCCCTGCTCAGCAGGGAGTCTGCTTCTCCCTCTCACCCTCTTCCTTCTCGTGCTTTCTATCTCTCACTCTCTCTCTCTCAAATAAATAATAAAAAATAAAATCTTTAAAAAATAAATAAATAAATAATTATATGGGGTGTCTGGCTGGCTCAGTTGGTGGAGCATGCAACTCTTGATCTCAGGGTCATGAATTAGAGCCCCACACTGGGCATGGAGATTACTTTAAAAATAAAAATTAATTAGGGCGCCTGGGTGGCTCAGTTGGTTAAGCGACTGCCTTCAGCTCAGGTCATGATCCTGGAGTCCCGGGATCGAGTCCCACATCAGCTCCCTGCTCCAGGGGGCAGGCTGCTTCTCCCTCTCTCTCTGTCCCTCCCCCTGCTCGTGCTCTCTCACACGCTCTCTCAAGTAAATAAATAACATCTTAAAAAAAAGTTACTTAAGCAATAGCCAGTGCAAGAATACTGACACTCCCCACCAACTTTGTCTCCAGAAAGCAGGAAATAAATCTTCCATGTGAAAGGTACACCCTCCCTGTACCAGGAGGTAAACAGAAATCCTTATCACCAGAGAGAGAATTCGGAGCCAAGAAGGCTGTATAAACAAACCTTATACTTTTACTAATATACTACCCCAGCCCAAATTCTGTTTAGAATTCCTTACTAATTGAAGCTCCTAAACATAAGTTTTCTTTGGCCTGTCAATTCCTCACAGATGTATTATCTCGTTGTCTAAAAAGTATAAAAACTGCCTGCCTTGGTCATTTCTTTAGGTCTCAATGTCATTATTGGGCCTCTGTGCATACGTAATCCGGTTTTTTTTTCCTCCTGTTAATCTTCCTCATGGCAATTTAATTCTTACACCAGCTAGAGAGTCTTGAGGATAGAGGAAAAATTTTCCTCTCCAACAGTAGCTGAAAGACTAACTTTTTATAAAAGATTTTATTTATTTATTTGCGAGAGAGAGCACTAGTGGGGACAGACGTAGAGGGAGAGGGAGAAGCAGACTCCCCGCTGAGCAGGGAGGGCGGGGCTCCATTCCAAGACCCTGAGATCATGACCTGAGCTGAAGGCAGATGCTTAACTGACTGAGCCACCCAGGCGCCCCAGAAAGACTTACTTTATTTTTTCTTTTTAATTTTTTTTTAAAGATTTTTTTTTTATTTATTTATTTGAGACAGAATGAGAGAGAGAGAGCACATGAGAGGGGGGAGGGTCAGAGGGAGAAGCAGACTCTCCGCCAAGCAGGGAGCCCGATGCGGGACTCGATCCAGGGACTCCTGGATCATGACCTGAGCCAAAGGCAGTCGCTTAACCAACTGAGCCACCCAGGCGCCCTCTTTTTAATTTTTTTAAGTAATCTCTGCACCCAACGAGGGGCTTGAACTCACAATCCTAAGATCAAGAGCCACATGTTCTTGAGCTAGCCAGGTACCCCAGAAAAACTAATTTTATGTATGTATGTACGTATGTATGTATGTATGTATGTATTTATTTTTAAAGATTTTATTTCATTTATTTGACAGAGAGAGACACAGCGAGAGAGGGAACACAAGCAGGGGTGAGTGAGAGAGGGAGAAGCAGGCTTCCCGCCGAGCAGGGAGCCCGATGCGGGGCTTGATCCCAGGACCCTGGGATCATGACCTGAGCGGAAGGCAGACACTTAATGACTGAGCCACCCAGGCGCCCCAAAACTAATTTTAAAGTATTCATATAGGGGGCGCCTGGGTGGCTCAGTCAGTTAAGCATCCGAATCTTGATTTCAGCTCAGGTCCCAATCACAGGGTTATGAGATCAAGCCCTGTGTTGGGCTCTGCACTGGGCATAGAGCCTGCTTAAGATTCTCTCTCTCTCCCTCTGACCCTCCTCTTTCTCCTCCTCTAAAAAAAATAAAGTATTCATCTTAACATCATCAAGATAAAGCTTTTCTATTTTGAATACTCTGTTCTTTGCTGATGCCTCTAAATGATTTTACTTTTTTTTTTTTTAAAGATTTTATTTATTTATGTGACAGAGAGAGCTAGAGAGCACAAGCAGGGGGAGCAGTACAAGGAGAGGGAGAAGCAGGCTTCCCGCTGAGCAGGGAGCCCGATGCGGGGCTCAATCCCAGGACCCTGGGACCATGACCTGAGCCGAAGGCAGACGCTTAACCATCTGAGCCACCCAGGCGCCCCTAAATGATTTCACTTTTAAACTCACCATTATTCATTACATACTCATATGATTATCTGAACAACCAAAGTTTAAAGTATTTGAAGCAACCAAAAGGCAAAAGATCTCTAATGTCCATAAAGACAAAATGTGGGGGCACCTGGGTGGCTCAGTTGTTTAAGAATCTGACTCTTGATTTTGGGGCTCAGGTCATGATCTCAGGGTGGTGAGATTGAGCCCCGCATCCAGCTCCTTGTTCAGCAGGGAATCTGTTTATAATCCCCCCTCCCCGCTGCTCACGCACATGCTCTCTCTCTGTCTCTCAAATAAATAAATAAATAAATAAATCTTTAAAAAAAAGACAAAATGTGAACTATGAGACCTTTTAACATTGGAAGCTCTTTTTTTCCCCCCCTTTGGGACACTGCCGTACTAGAAATTAGGAAAGTATTAATTTTGAACCATTTTCCCCATTAGGCTTAGTTGTGACTGCTTAGTAGTTGTTTACCATAAATAAATGAGAAACATTTCTGATCTTAATATTTTTGGGGTTTTTTTGTATATTCTTTGATTTTTCTTTTTACTTTGGGTTTTTTTTATAGCTCCAAATCCTCCCAACCTGAATTTCTCTACATTCTGTTATTTATCTAATTGTCTTCCTTTACTTCTATACCTATAGAATGTGTTACAGTACTTGTTTAATATTTGACATGAAATCTCTTCATGTTTTTGTAATCTAATATAAACATCTTTTCCTTTAATTTTAAAAATATTTTAATTTCAGTATAATTAACATATAGTATTATATTGTATTATAGGTGTACAATACAGTGTCAACAATTATATACATTACTCAGTGCTCATCATGGTAGGTGTACTCTTAATCCCCATCACCTGTTTCACCCATCCCCCACCCACCTCCCCTCTGGTACCCAACAGTTCTCTATATTTAAGAGTCTATCTGGTTTTTTGTCTCTTTTTCCCTTTGTTTTGTTTCTTAAATACCACATATGAGTGAAATCTTATGGTATTTGTCTTCCTCTGACTGACTTATTTTGCTTTGCATTATACCCTCTAGATCCAACCATGTTGTTGCAAATGGCAAGATTTCATTCTCTTTTATGGCTGAGTAATATTCCATCAATAAATATCATCATTTATTTATTTATTTAGGGAGTGCACAAATGGGAGGGGAGGGGCAGAGGGAGAGGGAGAGTGTCCCAAGCAGGCTCCATGCTCAGTGTAGAGCCCTACTCAGGGGTTGATCTCACAACCCTGAGATCATGACCTGAGCTGAAACCAAGAGTCAGACGCTTAACTAACTGAGCCACCCAGGTGCCCTGAAAGTGAATGAATTCTTTATGTCATATCATCTACTACCTCTTGTTTTTTATTTTTTTAAGATTTTATTTAAGAGAGAGAGAGAAAGTACATGGGGGGGGGAGGGTCAGAGGGAGAAGCAGACTCCCCGCCGAGCAGGGAGCCCGATGCGGGACTCGATCTAGGGACTCCAGGATCATGACCCGAGCCAAAGGCAGTCACTTAACCAACTGAGCCACCCAGGTGCCCGGCTACCTCTTGTTTTATGTCATCAGCAGACATAGTGAATGGCTGCTTAACATCTTTTGTTATAATCCTTAGCTGATGGTAAGGTACTTCAAATAATTATACTTTGTAAGCCTCCTTTTTATGTTGGAGTCCAAAGTCCCCAAAAGGGGCACCTGAGGGGCGTCTGGGTGGCTCAGTCGTTAAGCGTTTGCCTTCAACTCAAGTCATGATGCCAGGGTCCTGGGATTGAGTCCCGCATCAGGCTCCTTGTTCAGCAGGGACTCTGCTTCTCTCTCTGCTTGTTGTTCCCCCTGCTTGTGAACTTGCTCTCTCTCGGGCAAATAAATAAATAAAATCTTAACAACAACAACAACAACAATGGGCTACCACTATATGCTTATCCAGTTTTGGCAAGGGTATGAAGCAACTGGGACTGACACACGGCTATTAAGAATGTAAAATGGTACATGGGGCGCCGGGGTGGCTCAGTCGTTAAGCGTCTGCCTTCAGCTCAGGTCCTGATCCCAGGGTCCTGGAATCGAGCCCCGCATCGGGCTCCCTGCTCCGCGGGAAGCCTGCTTCTCCCTCTCCCATTCCTCCTGTTTGTGTTCCCTCTCTCGCTGTCTCTCTCTGTCAAATAAATAAATAAAATATTTAGGAAAAAAAGAATGTAAAATGGTACAAACACATTGGAAACTCTTTGGCAGTGTGCAAGCCAAGGGCAGGCTGCATCAGATGTGTCACTTTGGCATAGTGACTATTTAGAATTAAAATTACTTAAGAAAGAGTCAGTGCAAGGAACATTCTGACTTCCCTTTCTCTCCAGAAAGCAGGGAATAAATCTCCTATGTGAAAGGTACCCTCCCTGTACCAGGAAGCAAAGAGACATCCTTATCATCAGAAATAAAGACTTCATAGACAAGAAGGTTGTATAAACAAGTCTTGTTACTTTTACAAGTTTACTGCCCCAACCCAAATTCTATTTAGAATTCCTTACTAATCGAAGCTCCCAAACATAAGTTTGTTTTTTTAAAGATTTTATTTTATTTATTTGACAGAGAGATAGAGAGACAGCACAAGTAAGCAGAGAGGCAGGCAGAGAGGGAGAAGCAGGTTCACCGCTGAGCAGGGAGCCCGATGTGGGGCTCGATCCCAGGATCCCGGAATCATGACCTGAGCCGAAGGCAGCCGCTTAACCGACTGAGCCACCCAGGCGCCCCAAACATAAGTTTTTTTTTTAAGATTTTATTTATTCATTTGAGAGAGACACAGAGAGAGAGAGACACAGAGAGAATGAGCAGGGACGAGGAGGGAGAGGGCGAAGCAGACTCCCCACTGAGCAGGGAGCCGATGTGGGGCTCGATCCCAGGACCCTGGGATCATGACCTGAGCCAAAGGCTGCTTAACTGATTGAGCCACCCACGCACCCCAAACATAAGTTTTCACTGTCCTGTCAATTCCTCACAGATTTGTTTGCCAAAAAAGTAAAAAAGCTGTCTGTCTTGGTCATTTCTTTGGGTCTCAATTTTATTATTAGGCCTCTGTGCACATGTAAAAAACTCTGGCTTTTTTCTCCTATTACTGTCTTATGTCAATTTAATTCTTAGGTCAGCTAGAATCTTAACAGGTCAAGTAAAATTTTTCCTCTATTAAAATGGAACATATGCTTACTCTATGATCCAGCAATTCCAATGCTAGGTATGTATCTGATATAAATGCATACATATGATCACCAAATGATATATATTGGAATATTCAGAGCAGCACCCCAAATAGTGAAATGGATACACTGTGGTAGATTCATGCAATGGAATATTATACAGCAATGAAAATGAACAATTCAAAGCTACACATGAGAATATAAACAAATCCCTTAGTCATAAATGTTAAGAGAAAGAAGCCAGACATAAAGAATACACACCATATAGTTTAGTTTACATAAACTTCTAAGCAGGGAAAATTAACCAATGGTGTTAGAAGTCAGGAGGGTGGTATTCTTGGTAGAGGAAGTGACCTGGAAGGGAAACAAAGGGGGCATCTAGATCGCTGGCAATACAGTTTCTTGCTCTCAGTGCTAGTTACATGAGTGTGTTCACTCTGTGAAAATTTATCAAGTTGTACATTTATTATTTGTGCACTTGTCTGTACATGTATTATACCTTAATTAAAAGTTTAATTAAAAAGAAACTTTACATGGGGCGCCTGGGTGGCTTAGTCGGTTAAGCGTCTGCCTTCGGCTCAGGTCATGATCCCGGGGTCCTGGGATTGAACCCTGCACCAGGCTCCTTGCTCAGTGGGAAGCCTGCATCTCCCTCTCCCTCTGCCTGCCACTCCCCCTGCTTGTGCTCTCTGTCAAATAAATAAATAAAATCTTTTTTTTAAAAAAAGAAACTTTACAGTGTGTGGTAGACAATATAATGCCCCCCAAAGTTGTCTACACCCTAATCCCTAGAAGCTATGACTATGTTAAGTGTTTAAAAAAAAAACAAACCCTGATATGGAGTCACTTGCCCCCCCCCCAACAAGAGCAAACCAAGATTTAATTCCAGTTTCAACATATCCCAGGAATGTGACCTTTTAACAGTCAAGGTGAAATTTCCTGATCAGCACTAGTGAGGTAATCTGCATGATAAACACCCTACCTTTCTTTTCCTCTCAGAAAGATGTCCTGGCCTCAAACGATCATTTCTTTCCTTTTGCTAATAACTTCCTTGCCCCACCCTCCTATCTATAAAAACCTTCCATTTTGTACAGCTCTTCTGAGCATTTCTCTATTTGCTAGAAGGGATACTGCCCAATTCAAGAACCCCTTAATAAAGCCAATTAGATCTTCAAATTTATTTGGCTGATTTTTGTTGTTTATTTTTTTTAAAGATTTTATTTATTTGAGAGAGAGAGAATGAGAGAGAGAGAAAGCACATGAGGGGAGGGAGGGTCAGAGGGAGAAGCGGACTCCGAGCCCAGCAGGGAGCCCGATGCAGGACTCGATCCAGGGACTCCAGGATCATGACCTGAGCCGAAGGCAGTCGCTTAACCAACTGAGCCACCCAGGCACCCTGAATTTTGTTGTTTAACATAAATTATATGGCAAAGGGAATTAAGGTGGCTAATCACCTGACATTAACATAGGAAGAGTATTTTGTATTATCCAGAACAATATAGTCATAGGGGTCTTAAAAGTGGAAGGGGAGAGGCACCTGGGTGGCTCCGTCAATTAAGCCTCTGATTCTTGACTCTTGGTTTCTGCTCAGGTCATGATCTCAGGGTTGTGAGATCAAGCCCTGTGTTTGGGACTCTGCACTGGGCATGGATCCTGCTTAAAATTCTCTCTCTCCCTCTGCCCTTCCCTGCTCCCTCTCTAAAAAAAGTGGAAGGAGGAGGTAGAAGAGAGAGTGAAAAAGAGGTAGATGAAGCAGGGTCAGAGAGAGATGCTATGTTGCTGGCTTTGAAGATGGAGGAAGGGGCCATGAGTGGAGGAATATGAGTAGCCTCAAAACTCTGAAAAGGACAAAAAACTACATTCTCTCCTGGAGCCTCCAGCAAGGAACTCAGTCTGCAGGTGCACCTGCCTGCACCTCAGTTTTAGTCCAGTGAGATCCGTGTTGGACTTTTAATCTACACAACTGTAAGATAATAAAGGTGTGTTATTTTAACCCACTAAATTTGTGGTAATTTATTACAGCAGCAACAGGAAACTATTATAGATGGTGTGGAGAAAGATCAAGTGTTCACTTCTGGATGTGTTCAGAGAATCTGAACGTGTTAGACATCTATGTGGAGCTATCAAATAGGCAGCTGCATAGGAGTCTGGAATTCAGGGGAGAGGTATGGGCTGGTGGTACAAATTTTGGAGCTGTCAGTGAAGACAGAAAAGCCAAAAGAATGGATGAGATTCACAAAGGAGTGAGTGTAGATAGAAAAGAGGTCTAAGGACTGAGCCCTGGAACACCCCACTGGGACAGCTGACATATAGCTGGTGGCTTAAAGGTAGTGAGCATTCTGGGGCGCCTGGGGGGCTCAGCCAGTTAAGCATCCGACCCTTGGTTTCAGCTCAGGTTGTGATCTCAGGGTTGTGAGATGGAGCCCTGCGTCAGGCTCCTTGCTCAGTGCAGAGTCTGCTTAAGACTCTTTCTCCCTTGCTCTCTGCCCCTCTCCCCCCTCAAATATATAAATAAATCTTAAAAAAAAAAAAAAAGCTAGCGAGCACTCCAAAACAGAGGCAGACACCAATAATGCAGAGGCAGATACTTAAGCTAGGCTTGTAAGAACAGGCAGGTACTGGAGACAGGAGTGAGTAACAGATCTCAAATACAAACAGTTTTGGCAAGAGGAATCAGGCATATGCCTGGCAATAGAGTTTGAGAAAAATTTAAGGATAGAGTCTGGGTAATATATTCTAGATGTCAGCAAAGATGGGACCTTGGCTCTGAGCCAGCTTTCTGCCTTGGGCTTCTATTGCATCCTTAACTTGATTCCTGCCCCTTGTGGGTGTCTGTGTATCTTTCCAACTTACCATTTGCCCTTCTTTCCCATTTCTCTTCCTTTTTCCTTAATTGCACATAATACAGAAATAATATATTCAATTGATTCTGACCTTCCCCCCCATATTTTAACACCTCCAAAATCAGGATGAATCTTAAAATTGATGGTGTGTCATAGTTCAATGGGCAGCATTTTTTTCTTTCTTGCTATGTAAAATAATGGTGGTTTTTTTTTAAAGATTTTTTTAAGATTTTTTATTTATTTGAGAGAGAGAATGAGAGAGAGAGAGCATGAGAGGGGGGAGGGTCCGAGGGAGAAGCAGACTCCCCGCTGAGCAGGGAGCCCGATGTGGGACTCGATCCCGGGACTCCAGGATCATGACCTGAGCCGAAGGCAGTTGCTTAACCAACTGAGCCACCCAGGTGCCCTTTAAAGATTTTTTTTAAGGTTTTTTTTAATTTGTCAGGGAGAGGGAGAGAGAGAGCACACACAAGCAGGGGGAGTGGCAGGCAGAGGGAGAAGCAGGCTCCCCACTGAGCAGGGAGCCTGATGAGGGACTCAATCCCAGGACCCTGGGATCATGACCTGAGCTGAAGGCAGATGTTTAACCAACTGAGTGACCCAGGAGTCCCTGGTGGTCTTAGATTCAAATGGTACCTTTGACTCCATGAAATACAAATGCTCTATCATTTAGGGAAATACTTTTCAAATTTTGCATTTTTTTAAACTTGAGGGGTGAACTTGAAGTTTTAATTTACTTAAAATAAGTCACCAACTTTAAGTGTACAATTCAACAAGTTTACACAAATGTGTCCTGTCATGCAACCACCACAACCATGATAAAGAGCATTTTTATCATTCTAAAATGTTTCCTGGAGTCTCTCTGCAGTCAATCCCTTCTCCCTACCCCTGTCCCCTGGCAATCATTGATCTGCCTTCTATTACTAGCTTTGCCTTTTCTAGAATTTCATATAAATGAGATTGTATGGCATGTACTCTCTGTGTCTGGATTTTTTCACTCAGCATAATCACTCTGAAATTCATTCATGTTGTTAGATGTATCAGTCCATTTTTATTGCTGAGTATTATTTCATTCTATGGATGTATCACATTTTGTTTATCCATTCGCCAGTTGAGATGTTTGCATTGTTTCCAGTTTGCGGCTATTATAAAAAATGAATAATTAGGGGCGCCTGGGTGGCTCAGTTGGTTAAGCGACTGCCTTTGGCTCAGGTCATGATCCTGGAGTCCCGGGATCGAGTCCCACATCGGGCTCCCTGCTCGGTGGGGAGTCCGCTTCTCCCTCGGACCCTCCCCCCTCTCATGCTCTCTCTCCCATTCTCTCATAAATAAAATCTTTAAAAAAATGAATAATTAGCCTTTTTCAAAGCGGGAAAAAGGGTAAACCCATCTAAAGCAAGTTGGGTTATATTTTATTTTCTTCTCCCCGTGAGGTGTTAGTACCATGATAACATCCTTTTACTTAAAAAAGGATAAGGAAAACAAATCTCATACATTTTGGTCATATCACTCCTCTAAATATCAGTGAATGGTAAGTGTTAAATAATTAAGTATCTGTGAATCCTAATCAATGTAAGGAAAAGAAATTCCAAATTTTCTGAAAGTACATTTAGAGTCGATAATAGAAATCTAAAAAGAAAGAAAGAAAAAAAAAAACACAAGTCTTTCCCCCAGCGAGGTAAACTTTGGATAACATTGGGTTACCTGAGGAAAACGAAGCCTACAGAACCTAGCTTGCTTTCTTTCTTACTTTTTTTTTTTTGCAAAACCTATCTTTTGATCTGAAAATCACTAAACTTTTTTTTTTTCATTTTACTTATTTATTTTTCAGAGAGAGAGAAAGCAAGTGAGTACAAGCAGGGGGAGCAGTAGGCTTCCCGCCGAGCAAGGAGCCCGATGGGGGACTAGGATCATGACCAGAGCTGAAGGCAGACACTTAACTGACTGAGCCACCCAAGCGTCCCAAACACTAAACTTTTTATAGTAAAGATTCTATTTACTACAAATAGAGACACTGAGCTAAGGCTCCAGAAAGCCCGGCCAGAAGCGGCTAACCACTTTGTATGCCGGGATTTGTAGTCCGCGAAAGAGTCGTTCTAGCCAAGATGGCGGAGTTGTTAATGACGCGAGAAGAGCGGCCCCGAGGGAGTATGGGCCGCGAGGGGATTGGGCGGTGCGGGGATTCGATAGGCGGGAAGTTAAGACCAGGTGCTAAAACCTTTCCATCAAAGGAAGCCTGGCGCCCTGAAGTCTCGCGAGATCCTGGAGGGGCCCAATGGAACGTGGGGCCCGGCTTATCACTAGGGGCGTTTGTTGGGGGCGGAGCTCGACGGGAGTGGGCCGGGCGTCGTAGGTGCCCGGCGTAGCGGCGTTTAGGCCCGGCAGCCGCTGTGAGGAGCGAAGCCGTGGCCATGAAGGAGGAGAAGGAGCATAGGCCTAAGGAGAAGCGAGTAACCCTGTTGACTCCCCCGGGGGCCACAGGCAGCGGCGGTGGGGCTTCGGGGGACAGCACCAAAGGGGAAGATAAGCAGGATCGAAATAAGGAGAAGAAAGAGGCGCTGAGCAAGGTGCCTGGCCGGCGGTTGGCCCGGGAGAGGGCGGGACGGGTCCGCCACCCGCGAGGATGGTTGGGAATGGGGCTGCCCTCTTCCTCCCCCAGTCTGCGCTTCTGTTTCTTCACCTGAGTGAAAATCGCGTCACCTTCTCTTCATCCATTCGCCCGAGATGGGGGCGGGGGGAGAGCCCCCTTCGGCCAAGCCCCGGGGTGCGAGTGAGGGAAAAGGAGGGGATTCCCAGACGAGAAGGTTTAGGTCAGAGCCGTGAGATGATAGTGGGAGGGGGAGCGATAGTAAAGAGAATGAGGAATTAAAAGGTTAATTGGGGGGAATTACTAAATAGTGAAGGGGCCAGCAGGGGTGGGAGTAGTTTGTGATAAAGAGTATTAATGGAGGCGAGTTGAGCAAGAGTGGGGGGATTAATGGTCGGGGGGCCAGGTCAGTTTCACCCTATCTGGGGAGCAACGAGGGAACTTTTGAGTATTCTGTGGAGTTTTGAATTCTTTACGCCGAATGAGGAAGGATTTTGTTTTAGGATGTGTCGGATGTGGTAGGGCGATAATAAGTCAAATGTTCGTGGCACCTACGAAGATCAGGGTTAGCCTACTAATTTCTTGCTAATATATCTATTGAAAAATGGGTGCTAGAAAATGATGGCGAAAACCAAGTGAACTGCGGGGCTTCCGTTTAACAGAACCTGAGATTTTCCTTGCTCCTTGCAGTTCTCATTTCTAAGAGTTTATTAAAAAAATTAATATTTTGTTTGACTAATTCTCAGCATTAGAATAATATTCTCCGGGTTTTTATAAGTGAGCTCATCTTTTAAAGACCATCTATTTTCAGAGACAGTGATTCTTTCGGGTATGACAGAAAATTGATCTGTTCTAATTTTATTTTCCTTATTCATTTCTTAAGGTGGTAATTCGGAGATTACCTCCCACTTTGACCAAGGAGCAGCTTCAGGAACATCTTCAGCCTATGCCGGAGCATGATTATTTTGAGTTTTTTTCTAATGATACTAGGTAAAATGAATAAATAAAAGAGGGCGGGGGTAAATGAAAAATTTTCTTCCATTCTTTTTTATCCTGTTTTCCATTTGATTTTTGAACCTGTCTCTTTAATATATGCATACTTGTAATTCAGCCAGACACCTGCAAGCACATTTACATAATTGCTTTCCTCTCTGCAGTCTGTATCCTCATATGTATGCCAGAGCATACATCAACTTTAAAAACCAAGAGGACATTATTTTGTTCAGGGATCGCTTTGATGGTTATGTATTCCTTGACAATAAAGGTGAGTCCTTATAACTGAAGGGGAGTTTCTTTGTCATTTGTATGTTTAAGACAATGTGTGTATCGCTGTTTTCTCAGTGCCTTCGTAGCTTTTCTAAAATTCTGGGTGATAAAGTTTTACACATTTGCTGAGCTTACTGTAGTCTTATAAACAGATGTGTGACTTTTCACAGCCCTTGGGTATTTTTATTAACCTGTTACTTCTGTAGTTTGATCAGCTGAATGAAATTGCCACTATTTTCTCTTCCTGTGGCAAATTTTTTTGCCCTGGATTAGATGATCTGTTGTTTTGACTATTTACTAGTTGGAGCAGTAATACTGATAAATGACTCTTTGAACTTGTATGACACATTTTAAATACTTACTTGTCATCTTGCTTCAAGGACCAACATTGATTTATTTTAATGTAAATCCTTTAAGCCAGTTGGAATACTGTTCAACTTTCTGATTTGTGTTTGTACTTAAAACATCGAACTTGATGATTTCCCACTTTGTATCCAGGAGTCTATAGAGAAGAAAAACTTCAGCCTTAACTCTCTCTCTATTTATTATCTCCCCCTTGCAACATTTAGCCAGAGAATGTCCAAGCTGCCATTTACCACTTTTCTTTTGGCTTTGTGATCATAGGTAAATGACGTGTCTTTTTGTTGGGCTGTTTCTCAGTGTCAAATTAGGTAAAAATGAAATCTTTGTCAGGGAATATGCCAGTAAAAGTTGAAGAATTGCCACCGGGTTTGACCAACTTTTATTAATCTCTGCCCCCCCTTCCCCCACCAAAAGCAGTTACTTCTCTACTCCAACTTTATTCCAGTAGATAGCAGTGTGTTCCTGGAAATCTGAGTTGTGTTTTAACTTTTTCTGATCTTTCTTATCCCTTATATTTAAACACGTGATGAATCTTGTCAATTTATTGTTTTTAAATATCTCGCTCATCTATTTATACTCTAACACTGTGTCCTTCCCTCCTAATGCTTAGACAACCATTGTCTCTAAACTTACAGAATTTTCCTTTTTTTTCATTTTTGTCTAACTCAGTCTGTTATATTGCCATGAAATTAATGTTTTTGAAAATAGTGATTTAAGATAGCACTTGCAGGGGAAAAAAGTCCAAATTCCTTAGCCTGGTAGTCAGAGTCCTTCAGAGCCTCGCCTCACTGCTGGTTTTTTGTTTGTTTGTTTTTGTTTTTTTCAGCCTCTCTTCCACAGTTCCTTCTGCTTCAGTCTGGTTTATCTGTTCCTTCTCAAATAGATCAGTTAATAAGCTAATCTGATTCTGCATTCACTAGGATTTCCAAAATCATGTTTTCTCCCTGACCGCTTTGTGATGCCTTCTGGTCACTTCTGCTTATTCTATTCTGGCTTACGTCTACGTGCCAATGATAGTATTTTATACCCTTTATGACATTATTCTATAGCAGGGATCTGGTGTATTTTCTTTTTCCCGCAGTCACTTGGTCTTTTGTATTGAGATATAACTTACATACTGTAAAATTCAGTGGTTTTTAGTATATTCACAAAGTTGTACAACCATCACCACTATGTGATTCCAGAATGTTTTCATTATTCCAAAAAGAATCCTATAACCGTTAGCAATCATTTCCCCTTCTCCCTCTTCTGGACGAGTCATATAATATGTAGCCTTTGTGACTGCCTCTTTTACTTAGCATGTTTTCAAGATTCATCTGTGTTATTGCATATATTACCTGATTTCTTTTTTTTGGTTACATTTTTGAATGTAAAATACACATAAATAAAATTTACCATCTTAACCATTTTAAGTGTATAGTTCAGTAGTGTTGAGTACATTCACACTGTTGTGCAACCAATCTCTAGAACTTGTTTATCTTGCAAGACTGAAACTCTATACCCATTAGATTAAATTTACCCAGTAAATCCCCATATCCCCATTTCTCCCTCCTCCCAGCCCCTGGCAACTACCATTCTGTCTCTGTGAACCATCATTCTGTATAAAGTTGACCATTCTAGGTACCTCATATGAGTGGAATCATATACTTTTTGACTTTTTGAGATTGGCTTATTTATTTAGCATAATGTCCTCAAGGTTGATCCATGTTGTAGGGTGTGTCAGAAATTCCTTTTTAAGCCAGAGTAATACTCCATTGTGTGTATATACACACACTGCATTTTGTTTATCCATTTATCTGTTGAGGGACATCTGAATTGCTTCCACCTTTTGGCTATTGTAAATAATGCTCCTGTGAATGTGGGTGTACAAATATCTGTTCAAGTCTCTGCTTTCACTTCTTTTGAATATCTACCCAAAGGTGGAATTGCTGGGTCATATGGTAATTCTATTTTAAATTTCTTGAGGAACCACCATATTGTTTTCCAAGCAGCTGCACCATTTTACATTCCTACCAGTAATGCACGAGGGTTCTGAGTTCTCCATGTCCTTGCCAACACTTGTTATTCTGTTTTTTTTTCCTTTAATAGCTACCATTCTAATGGGTGTGAGGTGATACCTCATTGTGCTTTTGATTTGCATTTCCCTAATGATTAGTGAGGTAATATTTTAATCTTTTCATATGCGTGTTGGCCATTTGTATATCATCTTAGTAGAAATGTCTATTCAAGTCCTTTGAACATTTTTTAATTGGGTTTTTTTGTTACTGAGTTGTAGGAGTTCTTTATATATTCTGTATATTGACCCTTAATGAGATAAATGATTTGCAAATATTTTCTTCCATTCTGTAGGTTGCCTTTTTACTCAGTTTTGTCCTTAGATACACAGAAGTTCTTAATTTTGATGTAGTTCAATTTATCTATTTTTCACTTTTATTGCCTGTGCTTTTGGTGTCTCCTGGTGTAAAAAGAGCTTTATTGAGATATAATTCAGATGCCATAAAATTGACCCTTTTAAAGTGGTTTTTAGTATATTCATAGAGTTGTGCAGCTATCACCACAATCTAATTTTAGAATACATGTAGCACTCCAAAGAAACCCCATATTCATTAGCTGTCATTCCCCACTCTCCCCCAACTATGCCCCAGCTCTAGGCAATCACTGATCTTCTTTGTATCTTTATAGATTTGCCTAGTCTAGAGATTCATGATGTATTTTTGAATGAAAATTGATTTGTAGATTGTTTTTTCCCCACAAATCAAAATATCACACTTTACAAGTTGAATTTAAATGAATATTTTACTTCCCTGCCGTATCTTTTTCATTATGTGAATTTGGGGCTCCTTTGGTAACACATCGATTTTAGTTGTGCCCATGTGATTTGTGCTCATGTGATTTATGCCCATTGAGAGGCCCTATTCCGATGACTCCCATCAAAGGCCTAGAGAGCGGTGGGTTGACTCTCTTGTATCCACTTTTTGACTTTTTTATGTTATAGCAAGTGTGGTATTTTTTCTAAACAGGTCAGGAATATCCTGCTATAGTAGAATTTGCACCTTTTCAAAAAGCTGCAAAAAAGAAGACTAAGAAAAGAGATACCAAAGTTGGGACTATCGATGATGGTACAGTATAGCTCTAGTTATGTAATGCTATTGCCATTAAAAAATATTATCTTTGTGGGATTTAATTGGATTCCAATCTTCTAATAGGAAAACATACAGAATAAGGTTCACGAGAAATGTAATTCACTGATGAAAGCTTTGTTTAATTGTTAGAATGGAAGTGGGTTTCCTGTGGAAGTCCCACTCTTCCAACTACTGCCATTTCATTCCTCCAGCATCAAGCAATGTATTGTTGACTGTTGAGCAGTAAATTACCTTTGGTTTGTTGATTAGAAGACAATGGGGAAAAATGAGATGTATCAAAGTACAACAACTCCTTAAGGTCTCATACTATTTTATGACGATTTTTTTTGGTTTCCATTTTTGAAAGGGGGGAGGTTTATCACTGAGAGGTGGGATGGAAAAATTTCTATACTCCAGTAACTCAAGTAACAATATAAAGTAGCTGAAGTGGCCTATTTTTTTTTTAGGCTTTAAATATGCGGCTAACTGCACACATAGTAATTACATTGAACTGGAATAGAGGAACTGAAAAACTAGAATAATTGCCATGTAGGGTAAACTGGATCCAGATTTTGAGCTCTGTAAGGTTATGTTGGATAAGACTTACCTGTAATATTTTATATCTGATTGACACTTTGGAATCATCTAGTTTGATTTCCATTATTTATTATAGTGGGTATTTTATAAAGAAAACATGGAAAAGATTCACCACACAGGTACTTACTGATTGTATCAAAATTCAGATATGGGAGACTAGATCAGTGACATGCTCCACAGTGTGCAGAAACTCCACAAGTACAAGCAATGGAATGACTCAGATGTGTTACCCTTTCTGATGTCGGATGCATCTAAAAAACAACTCCAGGAATTACCATAAGCTCCAGTGCAACATCTAGGACCTCAATTTATCTTTCTGGAACACCTGATTTTCAGACGTTCGGTTTACTTAAAGCGAGGTGTACCCATACAGGAATTGCTTACATGCTATCTATAATACTGTGAAGGTCCCATAATTATAACTTTCAATTCTCACATAAGTGTGACTTTGGGTTGGTTAGAGCAGTGACTTTTAAAGCAAACTACTGAACATTCCTGTGGTGTCTGATTATCCCTGACTCCGTATTATACCAGACTCCCTTAGTGCATATAGGGAATAGGAGTTCTGAGAGTAAGGGACCGATAAAGCCCTAAATAGTCTAGTGGGTATGTTTAGGTTTATTTTTAATCTTCCATGATGTAGAAAGTTTTTTTAAGGTCTATATTTTCTGTTTACTTAAACAATGGTTTAGATCCAGAATATAGAAAATTTTTGGAAAGTTATGCTGCAGATAATGAGAAAATGACATCTACTCCAGAGACACTGCTAGAGGAAATAGAAGCAAAAAATAGAGAATTAATAGGTAAGTGGGCAACAGGAATTAAGGACAATGGCTTTTTCCTCAGAAGACTTGTCTGACTCCCACTTCTGGCACTTGCTGTGTGACCATGGGGAAGGCATTTACTTCTCTGAGACTGTTTCTTTTGCTGTAAAATGCATATAGTACCTCCCTCACAGGGTTATGTAAATGCATTGATAAGATGGGAAAAATTCTCTGTGACCTGTTTTAATGCCACATAAATATAAGTAGAAAAAGTTTAAAGACTCATGGGACCTTTAGATGTTGGTAAGCCTTTGAAGATCAACTGGTATTTTCTAGTAACAAGCAGCTCACATTGCTGAAAAAAATTTGAAAATACCAAAAGGTGAAATTAGTTACTGCAAAATTGAAAACTTTTTGAGAAAGTCTAGTTTGGATGTTCTAGTAGTAAATTGTCACTCTTCTAGTAATAAATGGTCACTCCTCTATCAGCTCTAAACATAAGCAAAGCCCCTGACCCAAGATTTCCACTCCTAGGAATTTATCCAAAGGAAGTATGCTTTCAAAAACCTAACTATAAGGCGGGGTGCCTGGGTCGCTCAGTCAGTTAAGCATCCCGACTCTTGATTTAGGCTCAGGTCATGATCCTCAGGGTCATGAGATCAAGCCCTGCGCCGGGCTCCACACTGAGCATGGAGCCTGCGTAAGATTCTCTCCCCTCCCTCTGCCCCTCCCCATTCTCTCTTTAAAAACAAAACAAAACAAAAAACCCCAAAACATTAAAAAAAAACTATTTACAAGACTAGATAGCATTATTCAGGATATTGAAAATTACATATTCTAAAACTTTTTTTTTAAATATTTTATTCATTTATTTGAGAGAGAGTGCGAAAGAGAGCACGAGCGGTGGGAGGGGTGGAGGGAGGGGGAGAGGGAGGGAGAAGCAGACTCTTCAATGAACAGGGAGCCCATAGGGTCCAATCTGAGGACCCCGAGATCATGACCTGAGCCAAAGGCAGACGCTTAACCAACTGAGCCACCCAGGTGCCCCTAAAATGGTTTTTATTAATAGATGCAGAGTATAAGCCCATCTCTGATGATTTCCTTAGAATAAATTCCCAGAAGTGGAATTGTAGGGTCAGAACGATTAGATGTTTTTAGCTCCTTCCTCCAATTTCTTCCCAGTTGAACAAATTTATATTCCCATCTGTAAAACAAGAGAATGTCCTTTGCACTCAATTCTCACCAACACTGGGAATTACTGTTTTAAGAAATTGTTTTAATTTGAATTTCTTCACTTTTTAAAAAGTATTTTAAACCTTCAGAATTGAAGTAGAATATCGTGAAACTTCTTTCTGATAACGTACTTGTGAACTGTTTTAAGGGGTATACTTTTCCCACCTTGGGTGGTTGGCAGGGAATGTCAGAAAATGGAATCCTTTCTAGGGGTTGATAAGTATTATTAATAATCTGTTTACATTTATGTAGCTAAAAAGACAACCCCACTTTTGAGCTTCCTGAAAAACAAGCAGGTAAACCTTTTGTTTTTATAGTTCTCTCAGTACTTTTATTTCATTGGTTCATAGTCTGTAAACATACGAGCATTGGGTTCCTAGAGGAGAAATAGCTGCTTCTTCCACCATTATTCTTTAAAGATTTAGCTCATTGGCCTCACTCTCTGGCCCTCTCCTTCAGTCTGGTTGTTGGACCAAGGATTCACTCGGCAAACCCAGAGAGTCTTTAGCTTGTTCCAGAGACACTCCCTTGATTTTCTGAAAGCCTCTGGAAATATAGCAAGGCAACAGTGGGAGACTCTGATACTAGCAGGCTCTGGTCTTTATTCTCATATTCATAATGGGATGGGGAAGGGGGTTAAAGAGATAGGATGCCACTTTGTAGAAAGTAGGAAGGAAGGACGATCCAATTTAGTGGGTTCTCACTATACCTTTGGGATTAAGTTTTTGGTGATGATTATCTTGTTTGCAGCCTTATGTTGATGTTTCTTTCCAGAGAATGAGAGAAGAAAAAAGAGAAGAAAGAAGGAGACGAGAAATAGAAAGGAAAAGACAAAGAGAAGAAGAGAGGAGGAAATGGAAAGAAGAAGAAAAACGAAAAAGGAAAGATATAGAAAAGCTAAAGAAGATAGACCGAGTTCCAGAAAGGGAAAAATTAAAGGATGAACCAAAGATTAAGGTATGGAAAATCACTTAAATAGACTGCATGTTGCTAAAAATTGCATGTATCTACTTCTTTAAATATGCATGCATCTTGTGTTGGTGTAAATACAATTTTTTGGTTTTGTTGTCTTTTTGGGGGGGGGGAGGTGAACCAATAGGAATCTTTACTATAATGCTAATAGTATTATTTTTTAAAATTCTTGATAATTTAAACAGATTACATAACTTATATATTTCTTCAGTGAATATCTGTGTTATTTTTATCATTGAGAATGTTCAATGTTTGGATTATTATTCTCAGTTCTTCATAAGTAAGGGCTTAGGGCTGGCTGGCATGAATTATGGGTTTTATGCAGCTTTTCCTTCATATTTGATACATGAAGTTGCCTCATCTGTTTGTTTTCCACTGTCTTCAGGTACACAGGTTTCTGTTACAAGCTGTGAATCAGAAAAATGTAAGGACCAAGTACATGATACAGAGCACCTAGTATCATGTCACACACACAGGTCTTAGTTAATAATAAGTCCTTTTGGTGGTGGTGGTAGTGATACCTGTAGAAAACTCCTTCAGACTGACTTGAGTCTTATTAAAATCTGAGCCATTTTAAATTCCTACTTTAGAAGGAAGCCCAGATGACTTCCTGATGCTCTGCTGGGACCCAGAAGCTTCAACAGTATACAGCTAGAGGATAACTGTGCCTAAATAGCTCTTTCTCTTCCTGTGCCTCTCCTAACGGGCTGCCTTATGGGAATATTAGGGATAAATATCCTGTATCCCATGCTTCCCCTCTCACGTGATTCTCCCTGTTACCTTCTCTCATCTACCTGGGAATCTGTGAGCGGCAGATTCTGATTAACACACTGCATGTAGGAAGAGGAAAACTTGTAGAAAAATCCCAGCCTTACTGCTTCCCTTCTGAGGGCATGGCTTAGGCAGCTTCTGCTCCCACAAACCTCCTGGGGAAGTACTAGTACCTAGTACTTCAGAGAAAGTCAGAAAAAAATCTCACAGAAATGGTGGCAGGGTCTCCTTTTACCTCCTCAAAATTAAGCACTTTCCGTGGCCAGGGCCTGTTCCCCCAAGGCTCTCCCGGGCTCATTATTGGCGATAAGGAGCTTGGTAGTGGGGTGGAAAGGTTCCCATCTTAATTCCTTCTAGTGATCTCTCTCTCTGCCATGCCACAAGTGACCTGACTGGCTATTCCTATCAGCAAGGCAGAAGGTAGAGCCAGCCATACTAGAAACATTCATTAATGTTCTTAATAGAGTAATGAACATCCTGGCTTCCAACAAAGATGTTCATTAGAAAAAAACACTTCCAGTGAAACCTGCCTCACTTTACATTGGTGCCTCCTCAGTGTCCAGTCTGGACTCGCCATTTGCAGTGGCTATGTGCTGAAATACTTCATGCTTAAGTCTTGTGGTGCTTTGCCTTTTGCTTGGTGACTTGTGTGATGCCTTCACCCTGAGATGAAACTTTGTATGATGCCTTCACTCTGAGACTTGAAATTCTTCTATTTTGCCTAAGAATCTCTCTGAATATCCAACGCTTGGGGGTATTCTAGAGAGGTTTGTGGCAGTGGTGACAAACTATTTTGATAGCAATTTGGACTTTATAAAGCACGTTTATTTTAGAATTCCATTCTGTCATATATATGTGTGCATCTCATATATATGTATATATATGTATGTGTGTATACATATATATATGTGTATATACATAGTGACATTGAGCAGAGTTCCTACTCAGTAGAGATGGAACTTCACTGTTCTGTGAGGTATTTGGATTTTTAAATCAAATAATGAAAACTGTGATTGTACCATCATAAGTGTGTTATTCTCAGGCTCAAGGCAAAGTTATTCTTGCAATGGATCTCTCCTTTGGTGACAAAGGTATTTGTCATTCCAAGTACTACAAGAAAACGGTCCAACAGTGATCTGCCTAGAATTTTAAATTGTGGCCAATTTTCTCATCAAGTTATATCAATATGCTAGTTGGCTACAGAAGGCGTACTTGGAAGTGGGCACTGGTTCACTGAAAGGTTGACCCATCTAAAGCCAAAGGAGTCTTGATCCTGTTGCCACAAGTGACTAAACCACTTTGAGTGGATAACACTTTCACATTAATAGCATCCTTTTAGTCAATCACTGCTCTTGTGCACTATTCACCTGTAAGTTGAAGAGTACCTGCAGAAAGAGGCCTTCTATAGCCTAGATTTAAAATATTTAGTATATTGTTTTCTTTATAGAATCAGAAGAGAATGTCCCACCCTTCAAAATAATAAATTTGTTCTCTTTAAAGCTACTCAAGAAGCCAGAAAAGGGAGACGAAAAAGAATTAGATAAAAGAGAAAAAGCAAAGAAACTGGACAAAGAGAATCTGAATGATGAAAGAGCCAGTGGGCAGAGTTGTACACTGCCCAAGCGCTCTGATGGTGAACCTAAAGATGAAAAGCCTAAGAGGTCGGTAGCTGAGGGCTCTTTGGTACACTTGTTTTCAACATGTTTCTACGTGCTACTTTTCCTGCCCTGTCCTGGACGCGTGCCTGAATTATGAGGGGTGGGGGGATGAGGAGGAAAGGTTTCAAATACTCTAGCATCTTAACTGGGTGAATGACTTCTGGTGTGCACTTTTTGGTTTGTTTGTTTGGTTTTTTTTTTTTTTTACTGGTTTTCAAAACGCTAGTAGTTTTTGACTCGGCTCCAACAGTGCCGCCTCACTGTAGCAGCCAGGTACTAATCAGAGCACTGGTGCGTGTGCGACTAGATGGGCTCTGAGGGCCCGCTCAGCTCTGTTTCCCAGCAGGCCCGAAGAGGAGAGTGGCAGAGACTACCGGGAGCGGGAGCGGGACTACGAGCGAGACCCAGAGCGCGTCCTGCGGGAGAGGGAGAGGCTGAAGCGGCAGGAAGAGGAGCGCCGCAGGCAGAAGGAGCGCTACGAGAAGGAGAAGGCTTTTAAAAGGAAGGAGGAAGAGCTGAAGAAAGAGAAAGAAGCGGTCCGGGATAAAGGAAAGAAGACTGAAAGTACAGAAGCAGTAGGCGGCTCCGAAAAAACTGAAAAGAAAGAGGAAGTGGTTAAGAGAGATCGCATAAGAAACAAGGTGCTGCTTTTCGTTCTGTTTTCGTGAGGACTTTTTTTTCCCCCCTGCAAGTGTAAAGGAAAGGGCTAGCTCCCCGTTTATGACAGACTTTGTAAAGGGCAAGTTGAACTGTCTGCAACTTTTTTTCAGTCTCGGTTGGGTCCTTTCATTAACATTGTGGAAATTTCAAACGGACACAAAAGTAGAACAGAGTTTTTAAAGATAGATAGATAGATAGATAGATAGATCTATTTATCTATTTATTTATTTATTTATTCATTCATTCGAGAGAGTGAGCACAAGCAGGAGGGACAGAGGGAGAGGGAGAGAGAATCTCAAGTAGACGCCACACTGAGTGCAGAGCCCGATGCGGGGCTCGATCTCACAACCCGGAGATCTGGACCTGGGCTGAAATCAAGAGTCAGATGCTTAACTGACTGCGCCACCCAGGCGCCCCTGGATTATTTTTAAGCAAATCCTAGACATACCATCTTCTTTAAATACATCAATATTAGAGACAGATTTTTTTTTTTTTTTTTTTTTAAGATTTTACTTATTCTTTTGAGAGAGAGAGCACAAGCAGGGGGAGAGGCAGGGGGAGAGGGAGGAGGCTCCCCACAGAGCAGGGAGCCCGATGTGGGACTCGATCCCAGGACCCTGAGACCATGACCTGAGCCGAAGGCAGATGCTTAACCATCTGAGCTACCCAGGCGCCCCAGATTCTTTTTCTTAATACAACCCCAATAGCATTTTCATACCCCCCAAAAAAACCCTAATAATAATTCCTTAATGCCCTACCTTCTGTGTTGTTTTTTGCAATTGTCTCACTAATAACTTCTTTATAGGCTCTAAACATGGTCTTGTATCCTTAAGTGTCTTTTAATCTAAACAATCCCCCCTTCTTTCGTTATCCTGCCATTTATTTGCTACAGAAACCTGTAGTTTGTCCTGAGGAGCTATCGGCTCTAAATTGGTTGGGCTAATTATATCCCTGTGGTACCATTTAACATGTTTCTCTATCTTCTCTGTTTCTTTGAAAACTAGTAGTTATACCTAGGGCAGGGGTCAGCAGATTTTTTCTGTAAAGGGCCAGATGGTAAATATTTTAGGCCTTGTGGGCCATATGGTCTCTATTAGAACCACTAAGCTCTGTAGGAAAGCAGGCATAAATATGTAAAAGAATGAGTATGGCTGTGGGCCAATCAGACTTTATTCATAAAAACAGGTGGCTCCTCACCTACAGGCCTGAGTATATTCAGGCTCAAGTTTTGGCAAAAATACTTCATAGATTGGGGCACCTGGGTGGCTCAGTCAGTTGAGCGTCTGACTCTTGATTTCAGCTTGGGTCATGATCTCAGGGTCGTGGGTTTAGGCCCCACCATCAGGCTCTGCGCTTAGTGGAGTCTGCTTCTCTCCCTGCCCCTCCCCCTCTGCCCCTCCCCATGTACTGTCTCTCTCTCAAATAAATAAATAAATCTTAAAAAACAAAGAATACTTCATAGATAGAGGGGCGCCTGACTGGCTTAGTCAGTAGAGCATGCGACTCTTAATCTCAGGGTTGTGAGTTCAAGCCCCACGTTGGGTGTAGAGATTACTTAAAAATAAAATCTTAAAAAGAGAATACTTCGAAGATTGTGTTGTGTACTTCCTATTGCATCATATCAGGAGGCATGGGACATAAGGGTGTCTTTCTAGTGTAATGTTCTGATCAATAGCAATTGTATTGTGGTTATGGAACAGGATGTCCTTGTTTTTCGGATATACAAGCTGAAATATTTAGGGATGAAAGGTCATGATGTCTGCAACTTACATTTCTATAGATTTAAAATTTCTCAAGGTGATAAAGTTGAAAAAACCATTGATCAGTAGGTTCAGGTATTGTAAGCCTGATCCATCTACTTGTGTATTGATATATACCAAAAACAACTCCTACGAGATCAAAAATGTGAGGGCACAGTCCCTGACAGTGCTGATGGTTAACTTGCCTCTTAACTGCCCACTTCCTTTCCTTAAAAAACATTTTTAGCCTGAAATTCAGTTTATATAGGAAAGGCGGGATAAACACTTTCCCTTTATGTACCAGCATTCAGAGTAATGAGTTGGTATCCCAGCCGCTTCTAGGTAATCAGTGTTTTGTTTTGTCTGTAATAATTTGTGGATTTAGAAATATTTGGTGTATTCCAACTTGTTATTATCAGTTATTGTCCTTGTTGAGGTTTACATTGTCCCATCTTTGCACAGTGGGAGCCCCATCATCCATTTCTTTAAATACTATGCAGGAATCTTACCTGTTTCAACATTTTGTCTTATAAAAATAGTGAAACATTTTGCTGGAATTATTCAGTTGAGAATAATGCTTTAAGGCTAACTTTTTTTTTTTAAGATTTTATTTATTTATTTGAGAGAGAATGAGAGATAGAGAGCACGAGAGGGAAGAAGGTCAGAGGGAGAAGCAGACTCCCTGCTGAGCAGGGAGCCCGATGTGGGACTCGATCCCGGGACTCCAGGATCGTGACCTGAGCCGAAGGCAGTCGCTTAACCAACTGAGCCACCCAGGCGCCCTACGGCTAACTTTCATACACTCGGGAGAAAGAGTAAGGAAGGCTCATGTAATTTTTTGTTGAATTCTAAAAAGGGCCTATACATCTAAGTTTTCCAGGATCATACTGTCATAAACCACACACGTTACTTGAACTGAGAGGTACGTGATGACTTTAATTGGGGCTTATTTAGGAATCTGAGATCTAAAATGCCACCTAGAGAGTCTCAGGCTGGGGTGTTAAGTTGCCATACATGAATTAAGAAATAATCATGTTTGTGGCAAGTTGCATGGGGTCTGAGCTCGTAATTTCAGGGAGGTCTCCATTTAAGACTTTGCATTCTTTATTTACTATTTTTTTTTTTAAGATTTTATTTATTCATTTGACAGAGAGATAGAGAGCACAAGTAGGCAGAGTGGCAGGGAGAGGGAGAAGCAGGCTCTCCGCTGAGTGGAGAGCCGGACGCGGGGCTGGATCCCAGGACCCAGGGATAATGACCTGAGCCAAAGGCAGCCGCTTAACCGACTGAGCCATCCAGGCGCCCCTCTTTATTTACTATTTTACTCCAAAAATTTTCTTACGTGGTAGCGAATGTTAAAGTCAATTTAGTGATGGGGAAGAGAGACAGGCAATGGCTGAGGTTTTGAAGTAAAGGAAATTCAAGCTAATTCAGTTCATCTTGAAATGGTTAAGAAAATTACTGAAAACGTACCGTAGGCTTAGAAAATAATACTTACAAAATGGTTGCTTTTATTTGGAGATAGGGGAAAGGAAGTGGGCAGTTAAGAGGCAAGTTAACCATCAGCACTGTCAGGGACTGTGCCCTCACATTTTTGATCTCGTAGGAGTTGTTTTTGGTATATATCAATACACAACGTATGACTCTGAAAATCCCCTGTAAATGTTTAGTAGCAATGTTGTAACATTAACATTTAATTTTATTTTAGGATCGCCCAGCAATGCAGCTTTACCAACCAGGAGCTCGAAGCCGAAATCGACTCTGTCCGCCTGATGACAGCACCAAGTCTGGAGATTCAGCAATAGAAAAAAAGCAGGAAAGTGGTATTAGCCATAGAAAAGAAGGAGGAGAGGAGTGATAAGTCCAAAAGGCCTTAGGTGTCCTGACTGTCTAGGCAGCCAAAGAGCATGTATTAAGCAATCCAGAAGTGCCTTCAGGGCAAAGGAGTAGAGAGAGAGAAAGGGGATCGCTGTGCTGGTGGGGTACACTGCAGAGGAGTATGTTTTTTTCTTTGCGTCAAAGCAGGAACCTGATCGCAGGTTCAGGTTGGAAGTTCAATTTCATTTTTTATGCAGTTCCTACAAATTAGTTTTAAAGTGTCAGACAAAGATGAGGGAGAGGACATGCATTGCAGTTTGCAGGCAGGAAAGGTCAGGTGAGGACTTAATTAGGTATGACATGAGGAGGGGGAAAAAAAAAGACAGCTGGTTCTAAAAGCAAGGTTTTGTTAAATCCTGGATTGAATTTTCTTAATTTGAGTGGAACAGAGTCACTGTGAAGTCTTGTTCAGATCTAGTTACATTCATTGTTGATGATAACTGTTGACTTTGTGTAGTGTAGATGCAGCAAGCATGTAATTGTAGTACAAGGACAGTGGAGGATATAACAAATTTTCGTCTGTACAAAAATTTAAAGTCATGTTGTGTCTATATCCTGTGTCCTAAAATTTTAGGATTTAGTTTTTTGTTTGCTTACGTGAGCTTAGCATAAAGAGTATTTTTAAACATCTCCTTTTGCCTTTAGCAGTTTTTATATTAATAAGTAAAATTTAACCCTTGTTTGTTTCTTGACAATCCAGTCTTTGTTTTAATCTTAGGTCTCATGATCTGAGTGCATACCCTCTCCAGGAAGGAAACCGTATCAATATTTGTTCCTGTCAAATAGCAACTTTTAGTCCTGGCTTGTTTTGCATTGATGTCAATAAATATCAACATCACTCAAGTGTGAAGCCAAGTGTATTTATTAACTTTACTAAATTAGCTATTCATTTTGAGACATTAAACTTTTGATACTGAATTAACCCCTTGGGTATTTTGAAAGGGGAGGAAGGATGCTCATTTCTGCCTTCACTAGCATTATTTTATTTTGCCCACCAAGAAGATCAAATCATGGTTCACTACTCTTGTTCCACAAGAACCAAAATGTGTGGACAACATCCTTGAGCTGCTGCTTAATATTCATCCTGACAGCTTCTCCTAATGTGGCGTCAGTCTGCCTTTACTTAATAAGCCACTGCTTTAGTTTTACTCAGCTTTTAGAAACCGGTATCCCAAGAGGCAGGTAAAGAGGACTGAAGATGACTAAAAGAATGGTCCTCAACTGGGAGAGAGGACTAAAATACAGGAAGGGAAAATTTCAAAGAGAATGGCTGGCAGTGGTCTGTGCCACAGAGCGGTCAGGGAAGCTGAGACGCGCTCACCGGGCTTGGCAGCACTGAGGTCAGTAGTGAATTGCCGAGGCAGCAGAAACCATGTTACGGTGAGGGGTGAGTGGCGGGTAGGAAATGCAGATGGGGCAGCTGGATAATTGGACCTTGGAGCTCAGAGAAGAGATCCGGGCTGGAGATAGAGATTTGGAATTCATCTAGTTCTAGGTGATCATTGAAGCCATGGGTCTAGATTTAGTCACTTAGGGAAAGAGAGTGAAGAAAGAACAAGCAGACCTAGGGCCCAGCCTTGAGGAACCCTAAGGTTACAGGTGAGGAAAGTATCTACAAAGACAGAAAAGGAGGAGCCAGAGAGTAGGTGGGAAACCAGAAGACTCCGACATTCCCTAACCCAGGAGAAAAGACTGAAGAAGGCGAAGGAAGTGGCCATTAGGGTTGGATGCTGCTGGAAGGTCAAGTGTGATGCTCAAATAAAGGCCACAGGTTTCAGTGACTTAAAATCTCTGATGACCTGGAATCATAGGGCGTGGAAGCCAGACGAGGTTGAGAATGGAAACAGCACAGAGAGAAGTTTGGCAGTGAGAGAATGAAGACCGGTGAATGGTGGTGATATGAAGGATTGTTTTAAATAGAACTACTAAAGCCTGCTTGGAAGCTGAAAGGAAAGCTCTGAGAGGCCCCAGGGGAAGCAATCATCAGTAGCGTAGGTCTCCCGGGAAGGCAGGCGAAAGCGGGGCAGCACAGGGGACAGCAAGGCCTGCAGAGAAGTGGAGAGGCGACGCTCCGCAGGCCGCAGCCCGCAGCCCTGAGCCGATAGCGCCTGCCTCCCTCCCCAGCCTGGGACCCACAGCCAGCCCTCTCTGGGCTGTTTGCCCATCGGCACCTCCCTCGTTCGTTCTGCTTGCCTTGCCAGTCCGACTCGGTAACCACACTTCCCTGCACCCCTTATATTTTTTCCATTTACGTTCATTTTAGCCAACATTTACTAATCACTGACGGTGTGCCAGGCCCCGGGGCGGGGGTGGGTGTCAAGGACTCAAGTCGTTGTCTTTGAGAAACCATGGTCTAGTGGTGGCAAGAAACAACTAGAAATAACCAGAGCACGGTGCCCCGTTGTGAGCAGGGCTATGATGGCCTGGCCGGGTGTGGGAGTCTCCCGCCCCTAAGCTGCCAAGTGTTGCTGGAGAAAACCCCGAAAGAAGATTGGCTGCTGAGACTACAGGCGGGCCCTCCATCCTGCTGAGCAATTTAAAACATCCATGCTCACTTCCTTTTCCACAGGGCCGCCTTGCTTTCCCTAGTTGGCTCCCCTTCCTCCTAACTCATCCTTTCATGGTCTTAGTGAAAACCAACTGCTGTAAATAATGCAAAAGTAAGCATTCATTCCATTTTTGCCTACTTCAGACAAAGGTTTGGTTTGTTTGGGAACAACGACAGGATGGAGACAGCTGAGACAAGGGGTATCGGAACATTCGCTGAGCATCTCGTGTGTGCTGGCACCAACACTGTGGTAGTGAACAAGGTCCCTGCCCTCACGATACTCACAGCCGTGCGGAGCTAGCTGCTCTGGTGGACAGTGACACTAAGGGAAGCAGGCAGGAAAAATTCAAGGGGCGAGGGCAGTGGAATTCGGTCCCTTCAGGGCAGTGACAAACAGATGGCTTTGGGCATTCAGGCCTTCAAAAACAGAAACCGCACCCCCTTTCCCCAGCAGGCCTACATAAGGTAGTCCTGAGGCAGTAACTGAACTCGGGTAGTAAATGAAGATCTAACTCTCCGTGGTATTCACAGATGCCATCTTTAATTCCATAGGAGAAAGGTTAATAAGAGTTTTGTAGCCTTTTGTTGGTATACAGAAACTCCGTGTATGTTTTATGTTTTTATGGGGCCTGCCCAGAATTTTCTTTATAATCTCTGGGGCCGTATTCTATACCACAAAAATCTATTATGATCACTTACGTCATTATTAAGGAAGGCAAGGTAGCAAAGATAGGTTCACATGTGGTGAGTCCTTGGAAAGTATATATTGACAGCTACGTACATAGGATTAGCCATCCTTAGAAAACTCATGTTCATTCATTCACCAAATAATTATCAGTAATGACCAAGCTCCTACTATGGAGACATGGGTAAATACATAATTGTTCATTACTACTGTAATATATGGTAGATTATATTTCCAGACTTTAAGGTTCTCTTCCGTATCTCCGGCCCTGACCACCCCCCTAATCTCAGATGCAGCTGCCTGCTAGACATCTGTACCCAAATGACCCACAAGTATTTCTGGTCCCAAACAACTCAGGTTCCTCCCCCTCCTGTCGAGGATGTCAACCACCTATCCACTCAGCCCTGAGGGTCATACTTGACTCCATCCTCACTCCCTACAGCCAATCACTATCGTTTGTCCAATTCCTCTCCCTCCTCTCCATTCCTTCACTGCCCTTGTTCAGGTTACCATTATTCATTCATTCATTCACTATTTTTTGAGCATACACCATGTGCCATTTATGTTCTAGACTCTGGAGTTACATCAGTGACTAAAACACAAAATTCCTGCCTTCGTGGAGCTTACATTCAAGTGGAGAAAGTCAATAAAACAAGCACAATAAGCATCGTTAGAAAGTGACAGTTGCGGGGCGCCTAGCTGGCTCAGTCAGAGCATGCGACTCTTGATCTCAGGGTTGTGAGTTCGAGCCCCATGTTGGGTGTAGAGATTATTTAAAAGAAAGTGACAGGTGCTTGAGAGAAATAATAAATGAGGGAAAGGGAATATGATGTTCATGGCTGGGGAGTTGAGAAAGGCCTACATGAGAAGGTGACTTCGGAGTAAAGACTTGAGAAGGTAATGAGGGAGCTAGCTCCATGGGCGTCGGGGGGTACAAGCCTCCAAAGGAAAAAGTATGTGAAAAGGCCCTGGGGCAGAAGCGTGCCTGGTCTGCTCAGGAATGGCAAAGAGGCCATAACGGCTGGAGTAGAGTGAGCAAGGAGGAGGGCAGCCAAAAGGGATGGAGTGAAGTCGGAGAGCTAACGGGCAAGATCCTATAGGTCAGAGTTAGGACTTGGGCTTTTCCTCCCAATGATATAGGAACCACCACAAAGTTTTGAGCAGAGGTGTGATATAATCTGACTTAATACTTTAAAATAAACAGATCCCTCCGGCTGCTGTGTTGAAAACAGACCAACGCAGGGGAAAGAAGGACAAAGAGAGGATAAGCTCTCTAGTGGAGAAATGATGGTCGCCTGGACCGGATGGTGGCAGTGGAAATAGTCAGAAGTGATCACATTCTGAACATACTTTGTAGGTAGAGCCCACGGAATTTGCTGACTGACCAGATTGGGGGAGGGGGGTGAGAGAGTCAAAGATTTTTTAAGCAACCGGAAGGATGGAGAAAGGATTCAGATGGGGAAAACTGCAAGAAAAATGGTGTGTGTGTGTGTGTGTGTGTGTGTGTGTGTGTGTGTGTGGTTGGTTTGGTGGTGCAGGGGTTATCAGGGGCTAGGTTGTGGACATGTGAAGCCATGAGATGGAGATCATCATGGGAGTAAGTATAGACTGAAGGGAAGAGATTTGGGGCTGAGGTCTGGAGCGCTCAAGCATTTAGACATAAGATAAAGAACCAGAGAGGGCGCCTGGGTGGCTCAGTTGGTTAAGCGACTGCCTTCGGCTCAGGTCATGATCCTAGAGTCCCGGGATCGAGTCCCGCATCGGGTTCCCTGCTCAGCAGGGAGTCTGCTTCTCCCTCTGACCCTCTTCCCTCTCGTGCTTTCTCTCTCTCATTCTCTCTCTCTCAAATAAATAAAATCTTAAAAAAAAGATAATTTTATTTACTTACTTGAGGCAGAGAGAGACAGCACAAGCGGGGAGGAGGATCAGAGGGAGAGGGAGAAGCAGGCTTCCCACGGAGCAGGGAGCCCGATGCGGGGCTCGATCCCAGGACCCTGGGACCAGGACCTGAGCCGAAGGCAGACGCTTAACGACTGAGCCACCCAGGCGCCCCTCTTTTTTTTTTTTAAGATTTTATTTATTTGACAGAGTACAAGCAGAGGCAGAGGGAGAAGTAGGCTCCCCGCCGAGCAGGGAGCCCGATGCAGGACTCGATCCCAGGACACCGGGATCATGACCTGAGCCGAAGGCAGACGCCCAACCCCCTGAGCCACCCGGGCATCCCCCAAGAGAAAGAGATTCTGAAGGAGCAGTCAGCAAGAGGGGAAGCAAACCAAGCAAGTGTACTGTCCTGGAAGCCAAGTGAGGAAAGTTGATTTCAAGAAGTCAACTAAGACAAATGTTGCCGACATGTCAAATTAGATCCTATCAGAGAAATTAAGTTGGGATTTAGCAACAGAGAGGTCACGGGTGATCTTCAGAACAGTTTCAGTTTGCGTGCTAGGTGAAAACCTGATTCGAGTGGGTTCCTGAGAGGATGGGCACCCACTAGGATGGCTATCAAATTTTTTTTAATGGAAAATAACAAGCATTCACAAGGATGTGGGAAATCGGAACTCTCCTACATTACTAGAGGGAATGTAAAAATGATGCAACCACTGTGGGAAAAAACAGTCTGGGAGTTATTCAAAAGGTTAAACATTAAGTTGATAAGTTATCATGGGACCCAACAATTCCACTGCTAAGTATATACCTCCAATCACTGAAGACAGGTGCTCAAACAGATAACTGCACACCAGTGTTTACGGCATTATTCACTAGAGCCAAAAAAATGGAAGCCACCCTCGTGTCCATTGACTGATAGACAAAATGGTATGTCCATACGGCAGAATATTATTTAGCTGTAAAAAGGAATGAAGTACTAACATGCTACAACATGAAGGCCCCCTGAAAACATGATGCTAAGTGAAAGAAGCCAGACACAAACGGCCACATAACGTATGGCTCCATGTATATGAAATGTCCCGAATCTACAAAGCCATAGAGAGAAAGTATCTTAGTGGTTGCCTAAGGCTGGGCAGTGAAGGGGCATGGAGGGTGACTGTTAACAGGTACAGGCTTCTTTTGGGGGTAATGAGGTATTCTGGAATTAGTGGGGATGGTTGCAAGCCTTGTGAACCTCCTGAAAAGCACTGAATTGTATACTCTGAAGTGGTAACTTTTATTGTCTGTAAATTATATCGCAAAAAAAAAAAGGGAAGAGAGTGACCGGGAATGGCAGCTATAGACAAATCTTTCCCAGTGTTATTGTAAAGGGAGGAAGGGAAAGAGCTGTAGTTGGAAAGAGAGCTGGGGTAAAGGGCAGGTTTTTAAGATGGGAGAAGTGACCCTGTGTACTCAGATGTGGATGGGAACGATGCCATGAGAAGTGGGGACAGAAAGCGAGGAATTGCCAGAGCCAGGTTCTCGAATAGGTGACAGGGCTTAAAATAGAGGCTGGTTGTGGCAAGGACACTTCATCTGTAGGAAGGGGGACAAAGGCAGGGGAGATGGGCACAGATGCCCGTGGCTGGGACGTGGTGGGTGAGTTAGGCAAGTTCTCCCGTGATGGCTTACGGTGCCTCTCGGACTAGGGAGCAAGGCCATCAACTGCGAGAACAGAGGAAGGACTGCAGGTCTGAGGACAGGCGAGAGGCTTGAAACTGTCATCCAGGCCACAGGCTGGCTGTGGGCCACACTTGGCCACTGCACATTTGTGCACAGCCTGCAAGCTAAGAAGGGTTTTTGTATTTTTATATGGTTTAAAAAAAATCAGAAGAACTGCTTGCGACAATCACAAACTCTCTGAAATTCACATTTTAGCCTCTCTAACGAAAATTTTATCGGGACACGGCCACACCCCTCGGTTTACGTATTGTCTAGCTGCAACAGCAGAGTTGAACGGTTGCGGTAGACGCAGGTCGCCCGCAAAGCCTAAAATATTTACCATCAGAAGAAGTTTGCCAGCCTCTGGTCTGGGCCCTTGCTACTAAAAGTGTGGGTCCCCGGCCCAGGGTCACACATATCACCCGGGAAGTTGTCACAAATGCAGACTCCGAATCTGTATTCTGCCAAGACCCCCAGGTGACTGGCTTGCGCATGAAACCTTGAGAAGAACTGCTCTAGGAGAATGGAAGCGAGGCTAGATGAAAGGGATGTAGGGCTAGTGCTGAGGGGGCCGAGGAGCTGAGCGGCACGGAGAGCGAGAATGGACTAACGCCAAGGTCAGAGGTATGGCAAGGGATCGACTGGCTGCGGTGTGGGGAGGACAAGATCACCGGAGGACAGGAGCCCAAGGAGCTGGAAGCATCTTCATGGATATTGCACTCATCAGGAATTAGGACAGGCTGGCTCAGTCATTAAGTGTCTGCCTTCGGCTCAGGTCACGATCCCACCGTCCTGGGATCGAGCCCTGCATCAGGCTCCCTGCTCAGCGGGGAGTCTGCTTCTCCCCCTCTCTCTCTCAAGTAAATAAATAAAATCTTAAAAAAAAAAAAGAAAAAGAATGAGGACATCAGTGGTGTTCGAGAGAGTGCCAGCGAGCCAGGAGCTAAGTCGCCAAGGAGTGAGAGGGAGAGACCCAGGGACCACTAGGCAACTGCAACAAAAGAACATGGTGGCGTGGGGGCTGTGGCGCTAGCCCCCCATGGGTCTCTTTGTTTCCACTCCTGCCTCCGCCCCCATCTGCTCTCCATACAGCTGCCCATAGGGTCTCTCTAAAATACTTCCATAATTGCCGCTTACCCTTCCAAAGCTTTCAATGGCTCCCATTTGCCTTCAGTAGTTATTTTCAAACTACACTGAGGAACCTTTTTAGCTGGGCCGAAGTGCCTCAGGGGTTCCTCAAAACAAGAAGTGCCCAGGCCAAGCAGTGAAGATGTAAACTGCCCCGAGGAGCCTGTTCTTGTATTTTGGCTGGTTGGTGTATTAGACTCCATTCATCCATTCTTCAAATGTTTACTGAGCACCTTCTGTGGCACTAGTCTAGGCTCAGGGAAAACGGCAGTGAACAAAACATAAGACCTCCCAGGATTTACATTTGAGCCCCATGTTGGGTGTAGAGATTACCAAAAAAAAAAAACTTAAAAAAAAAACAAAAAACCCACAGGGGCACCTAGTCAGTTAAGCGTCTGCCTTCGGCTCAGGTCATGATCCCAGGGTCCTGGGATCGAGCCCCCATCAGACTCTCTGCTCAGGGGGGAGCGTGCGTCTCCCTCTCCCTCTGCCCCTCCCCCTGCTTGTGCTCTCTCTCTCTGTGTCAAATAAATGAATAAAAAATCTTTAAAAGAAAGAAAAAAAGAAGTTGCAGATTGTTGGCCTCCAGGATAAAGCTCAGACTCCTGGGCCTGCCCTGGGAGGCCCAGAATACCTGCTCCGGGTCTCTACACCTTTGCAAATATAGAGTTCCCTCTTCCTGGAAAGCCAGAAAGCCGTCCCTCACTCCCCTTGTCTGCCCCTTCCTATTCCTTCGTCAGGATTTCCCTCAAGCAGCCACTTCTCTGAAGACCTTTGCCCCGACCTTCTCCTGCCCGGGCTGGGGGAAGGGGGTGCTCTGCGCTCTCCCAGCATCCCATGCGTCCCTCTCAGCACATGGGCTACACTGGGCTGCAGATAACAGTACCGTCCATCCCACTATTGCACACAGTAAGGGCATTCGACTTCCCCAGTAAACACACGCAGCCATTCCACATCCTTTCCCCTTCCTCCAGATGCCTTTCCTCCCCGCAGAAGGCTGGTGAGCCTCATTTCCTACACTCCACTCCACCTGCCGTGCGCTACCCCGGCCTCCTTCCATCCACCACAGGCTCTCTTGTATGTGCCAGGCTGCTTTTGTCATAGGAAGGCAGGGGCGGGTGTTATTCAAACAAATATATGAATATCTGAAATAACATGAAAATGAAAATATTCAGGGGGCGCCTGGGTGGCTCAATCGGTCAGGCAGCTGACTCTTGGTTTGGGGCTCAGGTCATGATCTCGGGGTCATGGGATGGAGCTCCAGGTCAGGCTCCATGCTCAGTGGGGAGTCTGCTTGAGATTCTCTCTCCCTCTCCTTCTGCCTGCCCCTCTCCCTGCTCATGCTCTCTCTCTCTCTCTCAAATAAACAAATCTTAAGAAAAAAAGAAAATATCCAGATATTTTCCAAAAGAAACAATGGAAGGAGAAATCGGCAACCAAGAAAAACTACCTATGGGGACAAACTAGCCGATGGGGTGGCTGGGGCAGACTGGGATGGCAGAAAGTCCTCTGTAAATTGTTTCATCTACAGCCTCGTCTGCAGACCCAGGGAGATGTGTTTTGAACTTTACGTTGAAACAGAACCCCCATACAGAAAAGGGCGCAAACCCAGAGCGTACAGCCAGATGAACTATCACAAAAGTGAACACAGCCACGGAAACAGCACCCAGAGCGAGGACCAGAGTATGACCAGCGCCCCCTCCCCGCAAGGATCACCACTATCCTAACTTCACATGGCACAGAGTCCGTTCTCCTGGCTTGGGCCTTTCCGTAAATGGAATCGTACGGTATGCGTGCTTTTGTCTGGCTTCCTTTGCACCACGTTCTTGCGGATGTTTATGAGATCAGCCGTGCCGCTGTGGGTAGTTGGAATTCATTTTCATTGCTGGAGAGGAACGGTTGGCAAATGTTTTCGTCTTTTTTTTTTTTTTTTTAAGATTTTATTTATTTATTTGACAGACTGAGAGAGAGAGCACAAGTAGGCAGAGCGGCAGGCCGAGGGAGAGGGAGAAGGTGGCTCCTCGCCGAGCAGGGAGCCTGATGCGGGGCTCGATCCCAGGACCCTGGGATCGTGACCTGAGCCGAAGGCAGATGCTTAACCCACTGAGCCACCCAGGCGCCCCCAAATGTTTTAGTCTTAAGCCTCCTTTACACTTAAAAATCACTGAGGAGGGGCACCTGGGTGGCTCAGGCATTAAGTGTCTGCCTTCAGCTCAGGTCATGATCCCAGAGTCCTGGGATCGAGCCCCACATCGGGCTCTCTGCTCGGTGGAGAGCCTGCTTCTCCCTCTCCCACTCCCCCTGCCTGTGCTCCCTCTCTCGCTGTGTCTCTCTGTCAAGTAAATAAAAATAAAATCTTAAAAAAAAAAAAAATCACTGAGGACCCCGGAGGACCTTTGTGTGGATTACATCTACAGATACATACTGTAGGACACATACTGTATTAGAAATTGAAACAGTAATATTTAAAACACACGAGCATGCATTCTATTGTCGATCAGATCAAGGAAGTCATTCTGAGGCGTGGAGCCTCTTGAAAACTCCACAGTACACTTAGGAGAGCATGAGAGTAAAAGAAGCAAGTAGCTTCTTTGTATTATTATAAAAATAGTTTTGACCTCGCGGACCCTCTGAAAGGGTCTTAAGGACCGCTCCCTAGCCTTCTGTGGATCACACTTCGAGAACTGCTCCTGTCTAGCAGCTCTTGGTAAATGTGCAATGTATCCGTTTACCTGGTGATAGATTTGGACCGTTTCCAGTTTGAAGCTGTTACAAAGAATTCTGCTACAAGCAATTTAGTATCTACCTTTGGATGCACATGTGTTCACCTTCCTCTTGGAGAAACACCTTGGAGAGGAAAGGGAGGGTTATATAGGATGGAACCATGTGAAATATTTACAGAATTTAAAAACTAAGTTTACAAAAAACATTCTCTTCATGTCTTTCTTCTTCCCTCCCACTGCAGGAAACGACTGTTCTCCTCTCCAAGGGAAGCTCCTCTCCGGATGCCCTTCAGCCTGCCCCCACGTGTCCTCCGAGCTCCCCCCCAGGACCCACTATACCTGCATTTCCTTGCATCTTTAATCTCTTTGCTTCCCATCTTCTCCAAGATCTACCAAAAAAGACCAACTCTTGAGCTCACCACCCTCTCTTACGGCCCTTCTTTAGCTCCTTCCCTTCACTCAGACGTCCTAAAAGCATCTCCTCCCCTCAAGCCCTGCCCCACCGCACCACCCACTCTTCCCCCTTCTTGCCACCTTCCTCACTTCCTATCTATGTGGCCCACCTTTCACGGGCACCAAGGAACACCTGAGGGCAAATCCTGGAGCCTCTTCCCAGCCCTTGTCCCTTCTGACACCTGTGGGACCCAGCTCTGCTGGATTCTGGTCCCTGAAATTTGCCTCTCCTGGCTCCAGCCAATCGCAGTGTACTGCACATCCATTCTTGGGGCGTGCTGCACCTTCTGGCTGGAACGCCCTGCTCCCCAACTCCCCACGTCCTGTTCCTACCTGTATTCGTCTGGTAGGGCTGCCATAACAGAACGCCAGACTGGGTGCCTCAAATGACCGAAATTTCTCACAGTCCTGGAGGCTAGAAGTCCAAGGTCAAGGCATCAGCAGGTTTGGTTTCTCCTGAGGCCTCTCTGATTGGCTCGCAGATGGCCGGACACCTTCCACTGTGTTCTCACGTGGTCTCTGAGCATCCCTGCGGTCTCCCTGTGCATCCTAATCGCTTCTGATAGGGACACCAGTCGGATCGGACTAGGGCCCACACTAGCAAGCCTCATCTTAACTTAATCACCTCTGTTAAGGCCCTAACTCCAAACAGTCACATTCTGAGGCCCTGAGGGCTAGGGCTTCCACGTATGAATTACAGGGGAACTCAGGTCAGCCTGTAACACCACCACTCCCCTTCTAAGGCTGGATTCAAATGCCACCCCCTCCCCTTAGCTGGCAATCAGCACCCCTTCCACATTCTCGTAGTAGTTTATTTGGCTCCGAGCACTGTCTGCCCTGTTACAATACAAGGGAATGAAAGTAATCGTGACTGCTGTGTACGGAGTTGGGTGGCTCTGATGGGCCAGGCGTATCCGGACGCAGGGCTTACTAGGTGCTTAACATGTCTTTTTTTTTTTTAAGATTTCATTCATTTATTTAACAGAGAGAGAGACAGCGAGAGAGGGAACACAAGCAGGGGGAGTGGGAGAGGGAGAAGCAGGCTTCCCGCCGAGCAGGGAGCCCGATGCGGGGCTCGATCCCAGGACCCTGGGATCGTGACCCGAGCCGAAGGCAGACGCTTAACGACTGAGCCACCCAGGCGCCGCTTAGGTGCGTAACATGTCTTACCAGTGACCCTGAACCCTCGCCACAGCACTAGGAGGTAGGTAATAGGATTTCTCCCCATTTTCCAGAGGAGAGAACTGAAGCACAGACAGGCTCAGTGATGGATCCAAGGACACGTGGCTAGTGTTTCGCACTGCTGGTATTCGGACTCAGGTTGTCCTGGCTTCACAGTCTACCAGCCTTCATTTAGTGCCCTTTTCGGTTCAACAGACACCCAGGCCTACCATGTGTCAGGCTCAGGTCTTGGTGCTAGGGATACAGGAGCAAACACATCCAACAAACAAAAACACAAACAAAACCTGCCCTCGTGGAGGCTTGTGGTAACGGTACAGTTCTGTATTTTAGCGTGGTGGTAGTTCATGAAGTTACACATGGAATAGAACTCTATAGACCCATCCATACACACACACAGACAAGGTGAAATCTGAGTAAGCTCTTTGGATTGTTCCAACGTCAATTTCCTGGTTTTGCTATTGTATGTTAGTGACACAAGACACTGACGCTAGAGAAGGCTGAGTGAAAGGTGCACGGGACTTCTCCGTAGATTTGGGGGAGTTCTTACGGATCCCCGATTATTTCAAAATAAAGGGTTAAAAAAAATCTCTCTGCCCTCACTGAGCTTCATTCCACTGTGGACTTAGATGATAAATAAGGGATATGACAGGATGGGAGGTGTTAAGTATTACCAAGAAAAGCAGGGAATGGGGCTACAGACTGTTGGGGGGATGGTCTCTCTTAAATGGAGACATCTGAGCCTTGACTTGTAGGAGGCGAGGAGACCAGCCACGGGCTACCTGGGGAAATGGGAGTCCCAGGCAGAGAGAACACCTAGTACTAAGACTGTGAAGAGAACTGTGTCTAGTGTATGTAAGGAAGGGCAAGGAGGTCGGTGAGGCTTTAGCAAACTAAATGAGAGGTAGAGTAGCAGGTGGTTGGGTCAGAGAAGTAAGGTAGTCCAACCTTACTTATTTGCCACAGCAAATTCCTGTACTTTCTTTTATCAGGAGAGGGAGAGGGAGCCATTGAAGAGTGTTGAGCAGAGGAGTGAGGTGATCTGCCTTAGGTCTTGAAAGGGTCACTCCGAGCCAGAACAGAAGCAGAGAGACCAGTGAGGAGCCTTAAAATCATCTAGGTGAGAGCGGGTGGCTTGGACCTGTGGAGAGGTGATGAGAAGTCCTCAGATTCTGGATAAAATTTCAAAGTCAAGCTGACCAGATTTGCTGACAAACCAGATGCGGGATGTGAGAGAGAAGAGTGGAAGATAAATTTTGGCCTAAACCACGGGAAGAACGGAGGTGCCATTTGTTGTAATGGGGAGACTTTGAGTGACCCAGTTGGGGGGGGAAGATCAGGAGCCCTGCTGGGGACATATTAAGTTTGAGGTATCTATTAGACATCCAAGTGGCTGTTGGGAAGGCAGGAGTCAAGGAAGGTCCAGATATATGTTTGGGTATCATCAACCAAGAGTATTTAGAGCCATGATACTGGATGAAATTGCCAAAGGAGGGAGTATATATAGAAAAGAGAAGTCCAAAACGAAACATTGGGGCTCTCCAATGTTAAAAAGGAATTGAGATAAGGAAGAATAAGCAAAAGAAACTCAGAATGGGTAGCGTGCAAGGCAGAAGGAAAACCAGGTGGAACGAAGAGCACCCTACAAAGCTGTAAGAATTAAAAAGATGATTTCCCCTCCTCAGTACCTGTTCCCGGTGGCCCTGAGGGTGCGCAGGCCAAAGAGTAGGAGGCAGAGGGGAGCTGGTGTGTGGACCTAAGTACCGTAGAGGTGCACTCCTGGCAAGAACTGGGAGCAGGAGGAGGAGACCGCAGGAGCAGGCTCAGGACCAATGGCATCCAAAGAGTAACAAACAGTAAAAAAATCTCAACGTGGAAAATGCCAACCAAGAAAACAAAATAAAACAAAAGGACGGAAAGGAGCAAGTTGCCAATAAAGGAGAGCCCTTGGCCCTCCCTTTGGAAGCTAGGTGAATACTGTGTGCCTAGAGTCAGTGGTCGGTGGTTCCGTTAGGCAGCCCAGCCTGCAGTATGGGTGGGCCCTGATTCAGAGGCTTGGAGAGCGACAGGTAAGGATGAGAGAAGAGAACATAGAAAGGACTGGGGAGAAGGGGAGACAGCCGAGGGAGAAGTTGAAGGGGGGGTGGGGAGCAATTCAGTCACAGTCTGTGGGTGGTTAGCGCCGACCCTCCTTACCGTGACCATCATGATGAGGTTCGCCTTATGTCTTGAATCTTGATGTGTTCCCTGAAGTGAACAAAGAGACACACCTGCTTCCTAAACTTACATGTTCTCAATGTATCCTTGTTGTAATCCTTTTGTTACATGTCTCCTGTGGGTCTCCTATTACTTCTCCCTCTGCCCCTCCCCCCCACTTGTGCATGTTCTCTCTCTCTCTCAAATGAATAAATAAAATCTTTAAAAAAAAAATAAAAAGGCAAAAAAAAAAAAAGATTTAAGGGCACCTGGGTGGCTCAGTCGTTAAGCATCTACCTTCGGCTCAGGTCATGAGCTCAGGGTCCTGGGATCGAGCCCCGCGTCGGGCTCCCTGCTCTGCAGGAAGCCTGCTTCTCCCTCTCCCTCTGCCTCTTCCCCAGCTTGTGCTCTCTCTCTCTCAAATAAATAAAATCTTTTTTTTAAAAAGGATGATTTATATAAGCTCTTAGCAGTGTCAATCACACCTTAAACCTGAGGTAAATAGTAGCTATAATGATGATGATGATGATGATGATAATTTAGCAACTAAAGGTTTATCTGCTGCTCTTTGGGCCACCAAAAAGAAAATATTGGCTCTCAAATAAACAGTAAAAATCTAGGTTAAGAAGCCTGAAGTCTCACTTCAATTAAATGTAAAATTATCTGGATGATGAAAAAAATTTGTCTGGATGACAGTCTGAATTTAAAAACTGGATGGGGGGGCGCCTGGGTGGCTCAGTTGTTAAGCGTCTGCCTTCGGCTCGGGTCATGATCCCAGGGTCCTGGGATCGAGCCCCGCATCGAGCTCCCTGCTCAGCGGGAAGCCTGCTTCTCCTCTCCCACTCCCCCTGCTTGTGTTCCCTCTCTCGCTGTGTCTCCTCTCTCGCTGTGTCTCTCTGTCAAATAAATAAAATCTTTAAAAAATAAAAAAAATAAAAAAATAAAAACTGGATGGGATTAAAGTAACTAAACATTTGCTGTTAAAAAATGCTTATTAAGTTGGGCTCAAGCTTCCTATTGTTTGTATATTTCCTCTCTAGACCTAAGGCACCAGCATCCAGTTGCTCAAGACAGAAACTTGGAGACCAAGTCCTGTTAATGTCACAATCATCTCTTGATTTTATTTCTTCTTATTCAACATCCTGGGGACTACTTGACTTTGGGCCACCCAACGTGGGGCTTGAACTCCCAACACCAAGATCAAGAGTCGCATGCTCTACCAATTGAGCCAGCCAGGCGCCCCATGGGCCATCATTTCTTGCCCAGACTATTTCCAAAGTCTCCTACTAGTTTGTTTGTTCTACCATCTGTCACGATATGCCAATACAGGGATTCCTAACCATTTTTGTGCCATGGAATCCTTTGGCAGTCTAATGAAGTTTATTTTCAGAATGTTTTTAAATGCATAAAACAAAGTACAAAGGATTACAAAAAAAAAACAATTACACTGCAATACAGTTATCAAAATATTTTCTAAAAGGAATGTGTGCTGTAGTAACTTATGAGCTTCTTTTTAAAAAGATTTTATTTATTTATTTGAGAGAGAGAATGAGATAGAGAGAGAGAGCATGAGAGGGGGGAGGGTCAGAGGGAGGAGCAGACTCCCCGCTGAGCAGGGAGCACAATGCGGGACTCGATCCCGGGACTCCAGGATCATGACCTGAGCCGAAGGCAGTTGCTTAACCAACGGAGCCACCCAGGTGCCCCACTTATGAGCTTCTTAACACAGTTCTCCTTAGGGGTCTAATAACTACAGTTGACCCTTGAACAACACAGGGGTTAGGGGTGTCAACCTAGCATAGTGGGAAATCTGCATGTAACTTTTGACTCCCCCAAAACTTAATAGCCTACCGCTGACCGGAAGCCTTACGGATAACATAAACAGTTGGTTGATACATATCCTATACAGTATACATATTATATACTGTATCCTTACAACAAAGTAAGCTAGAGAAAAGGTTATTAAGAAAATCATGAGGGGGCAACCGGGTGGCTCTCAGTCAGTTTGATTTCGGCTCAGGTCATGATCTCAGGTTTGTGAGATCAAGCCCTCTGATGGGCTCCGTGCTGGGCCTGGAGCCTGGTTAAGATTCTCTCTCTTTCCTTCTCTCTCTGCACATCTGCTCCCCTCTCCTGCTCTCTCTCTCAAAAAAAAAAAAAAAAGGGGGGGGCGCCTGGGTGGTTCAGTCAGTTAAGCATCTATCTGCCTTCCGCTCAGGTCATGATCCCATGGTCCTGGGATCGAGCCCCACATTGGGCTCCCTGTTCAATGGGGAGCCTGCTTCTCCCTCTCCCTCTGCGGCTCCCCCTGCTTGTACTCTCTCTGTCAAATAAATAAATAAAATCTTAAAAAGAAAAAAGAAAATCATAAGGAAAACACATTTATAATATTGTACTGTATTAATCGAAAAAATCCACCTATAAGTGGACCCATGCAGTTCAAACCCATGTTGTTCAAGGGTCAACTGTACTGTAATTTCAAAGAAGTGATGAATGTATAAATGATATTTCAAGACGTCTGCGTCAACTGCAGTGTGATATGAAACCATCTTTGATTTCTATTGGTGACAAAGTCATAGGTACTGTTAATGCCACTACAGTTTGCTGCTTACGTTTGTAAATAAAGAGAGCACTAAATTTCAGACAGTTCGATAAAAACGAGGCTGTGATTTTTTTTTTCCCCATCCAAGTTCATGTATTCTGTGAGTTCTATACATGGACCATTTGGACCATTAAAAACCCTTACCTTAATCTACTGGTGCAAAAACTGCTTGAGGTGACTGCAAAGATACAGAGAGGTTTTTGTTTTTAAATGTGGAGAAGAAAAACATGAAAACGGGGATCATTAACATCCAAAACGTATGCCATTAATTCCTATACATTTTTGCAAAGTGGGCTAGAAGCCTGGGATTCCTAGCAGCCAAGGAAAAGGTTGTCCCGAACTTTCTCAGCTTAGACCTCGATTAGCCACCTCTTGCCTAGGCTTACCGGACCCTCCTAGCGCAGCCCCCGCCGCCCTCTCCTGCTTCCTCCAGCATCACCATCCCTTCCCGTCCAGCACGGCCCAGCCAGGTCGAAACGACTTCTCGAGGTCGAGACAGGACCGAGACGGGCGCCGCCGGCCCACCCCTGCGGAGGTTAGCCCTCGGGCCACTCCCTCCGGAGCCCAGGCCCGAAGTCCCTTGCACTCGGACGTGACGTCTCCGCTGCCCGTCCTGGGTGTCAGCCCCGCCCGCTCGGCTCCCGCTGCCTTCGGGAAGGGTTACCACTTCGGGATCTACCGCGGGCTGGGTGCCTCACCCACGAAGCACGGCGCCCGTGGCACACTGACCGGCTCCTGAGGGACGCACTTACGGAAGCGCTGCAAAGCCAATTCCATTTCTCCCGGACGGTCCGGTTTGCCAAGTTCCCACAGGAGCGCGGGCGCGCGCGGGGGGCGGAGTGGGGGCCGCCACCCGCGGCCTTGGGCCTCTGGCACAATCTTCTAAGCTCCGCCCTCGGCGGCGTCTCCTAAATACGTCCTTCCGCCCGCTTCCTCCTCTCTCTTTTTCGCCGCCATCCTGCTCTGCGTGGCTGGCTGCTTCTCGCCATGGTAAGTGCATCCGTTACCATCGGCTCCGGGGTGGTTTCCCGAGACCTGAGGCCCCTGCGAGCTCGCTGGCGCCGCACACTGCGTCGAGGTGCGGGCGCCTTTTAGAAGCCTTTTTCCAGGGAAGGTCGAGTTCGGCCACCGCTCCAGTCCGCGGGCCTAGCGGGGAGCTAGCAGGCGTTCGAGGAGGGGCCAGCTGAGCTGGCCGTGCGAGGTCGGAGGGGTGGTGCTTTGTGCGCCGCCCAGGCTAGCAGGGGTTCCCGCTGCCCTTCGCCCTTCTGGAGCGAACTGTGATTCTGGGGCAGGGAGAGAAGTCGGGGAGGGGGGGGGTCCACTGCAGAAACCGTGGCCGCCACGCGCGCCGGGCATCGAGAAGGGAATGGGGTCTGCTGGTTTTCGGAAGATTTTTTTAAGTTGGCGGCCAGGATCATACCACGTTATGAGCTTACAGAACTTGTTAGTCCTTTGTTAGGGACTTGGGCATCTCCCCGTGGAAGCACCTGGAAGGAGGGGTGCTGCGGTGTGGATCAATATGCCATTCGGGCGTTCTTCGTAAACTGCAAGCTGCGGACAGTTATGGTCGTGGGTTTTAACCTGTGATCGTTTTCTGAGAAATTAAAATTGCTATATGCTTCTAGGTGTGGAGAGGATCGGTATCTGGTTTTTTTAGTTGGCAGGAAATTTACAACTGCTACAGTGAGCTGGGAGAGAGGAGTGTAGTCTTCGCCTTCTTTGTAATGGGCCCCTATTATGCAAGGTGCAAGGGTGTCGGACCACGTTGGCCAGGCTTGAGACTACCTGCCATTTCTGGGTTGTCCCCCAAACTTGAGCGGGAGTGGTTGGGGTTGGACTTAGATGACCCAAGTTCTTAAAACCAAAAAATGAAATGAGAAATTGGGAAAGTCGTCCTTGAAAACGATATTTTAAGTACAGGAGAATTTATACCAAAATGGTCAGTGATGGGGGTGCCTGGGTGGCTGGGTTGTTCAAGCGGCCCAGTCTTTGATTTCGGCTCCGATCATGATCTCAGGGTCCTGGGATCCAGGCCTGCATCTGGCTCCGCCCTCAACGAGGAATCGGCTCCGCTGGGGAACTGTCTCTCCTGCCCCGCCCCCTCGCTTTGGCGCACGCGCTCTCCATGTCGTTAGCCACCCCTGTTTTACATAGTGCGCCGAGACTCAATTGACTCGCAAGTGCTAGATTGTTCTGGTTGACAAAAAGCTGGGTTCTTTTGTGAAAACCAAGTTCCCCAGCCATCCCCAGTGGTCCGCTGGGTCCTGGGGTGACAGCAGGGAAGGGAAGATGGGAAGGTACCCTAGCCTTGGAAGCATAGATGACCTGGGTTTGAATCCCAGCTCTGCGCATTAGTAGTAGGTTACTTACTTGCCTGACGTTTATCGCTGATTTTTATTCGAACAATGGGGATTATGGTATCTGCCTCCAGAAGTTGTGAGGAACAGCAAAGGGCATGATGGGTTTGGCATTGAGGTTGTTTTTGGTATAGATGAAGCATTCAAATGTTTGTGGATTGAGGGCGTTCCTGACTTCGGATCAGTGGAGCAAGCTCTGGTGCTGCTGTCTAAATTGATTACGTTTCCTTCCTAGTCTTCTCACAAGACTTTCAGAATCAAGCGATTCCTGGCCAAGAAACAAAAGCAGAATCGTCCCATTCCCCAGTGGATTCGGATGAAAACTGGTAATAAGATCAGGTAAGGACCCCCACAACCACCTGCTTGTTTTTGTGGTTGCTACTTTATTTTTTTAATTAATTAATTTATTTTTTGGTGGGCAGCAAAGCAAGGTTTATCGGGCGATAGCGAAGTGATAGTACGAAGCTTCCGAGGAGGGAGGGGACCCGAGAGGGTTGCCCTGTGGTGGTTCTTTGAACGCGCTTCCTCAGTGTTTCTGGACAGCAGCCCAGCATTGGCTCCCTTTTGCAAGATAGAGACTTTGAAGCTGAGGAGTGCAAGACCCTGACACCAGTATAGAACTCTTGATTTGATTGAATTACAGATCTAAGTGGGATTAGTTTGCTGGTGTGAAGACTAAGATGTGAATTGGGGGCCTGTTTCTTTAATTCTTTTAGCCAGTTAAAAAGACAGGTGAAAATCACCACACGCTGTTGCCTTACAGGCCAGTTAGTTGCTGCCTTTAGTTTATCCTATACTGAACACTGGCTTTTATTATTTATAGTAATATGTGTAGGAGATGTCTCACTGTTAGAAGTGCAATGAGATCTTAAAACCCCTGGTGTTGCCTCATAATAATACTGAGAAAAGAGCATTGAGTCACTTGGCGAAATGGTTACTTTGGAGCTCAGCCCTTGTACGAGCTTGATGAGTTTTTCTTGAGAACCTCAGACATCATAGTAATGCCCCTTTTTAATGTGTTGACATGAACATAGGCTTCTGTGTCACATCCCCATCTGGTGGTGGGACTTACCGTTCCCGGGTTACTGTGCGCAATGAAAGTGTATGGTGAAGAGTATACACTCAGCCCGGAGAACTGGCAACAATTGATTTTTCTATTACCTCAGCTATCTTGCAACTTTTTGAAGTTACTGAAAGCAGGTTGCAATTACAGTGCTTCCTTTTGTGGAAGTACTGACATTATCCTGCTGAAAGAAAGAATCTGTCAGTCATGTTTGATTTTGCCTTAATGAGGGTAAAGTCGTGACCGATTGACATGGACAATTCTGAGGTGGCCTTAGCTCTACAAAGCTCTTGCTTTGATTTTGAAATGATTGGGTGTGTTAATCTCTTGTAAAATTTAGTGTGGGGGCTTTTATATGTGTGTGACCCATGATGTAGATAGGTTGATTTTGATGAAGTTTAGAAGGGGGGGTTCAATGGAAATGTGGCTGGGTCTACCCCCCAGGTGTGTTGAATCAAAAGCAGGTGGGTGTACTCTTGGGCGGGGAGGGAGCTTCCCCACCCGTCCTGTCTCGATTAAGAACCAGTGTGTTTTCCTAGCCTGGAATCATTTTGAGGTAAAAATTTGATTTGACGAGTTCTTAAACACATCTAGCAAATCACTTTTTACTCTCTAAAGAGAGCTCCAAACCTGTTAAGGAAGGAAAAATGGGACCCTTTGCCTTCCAAAGATTTTATGGTACTGACAAGGCAGAGTTTGTGGTGAATGAGGGCAGCGAAACTGAGGTCAGACCGCCTTTGTAACCTGCAGTTTCTTTCTGTGCAGGTACAACTCCAAAAGGAGGCACTGGAGAAGAACCAAGCTGGGTCTGTAAGGCGTCACACGTCAGGAGATGACACACCTAATTGGCACACATATTTAATTAAGCTGCGTGAAGATCATGTGTTCTGTCATTCTGTAAACATCCTTCCTACCTGGCCATAGACTTGTCTTATCATGGAAATGATTTTTCTCTCTTTACTATGCCCCTGCACCAGTAGGTTGGTTCAGTAATAAATGTGAGACCTCTCGGCTCTACTACTGTTGTGTTTCTGATTTGCAAAGTACTGAATTCCCCACCTGTCAGATCATGCACAGCACTGTCAGAACTTCCTGCAGTGATAGAAATGTCCCTTGACAAGCAAGTAGGTAAAGTGTGGCTAGGGGGTGCCTGGGTGGCTCAGTGCCTTAGGCCCAGGTCATGATCTTAGGGTCCTGAGATGGGGCTCCCCAGTGAGCAGGGTATCTGCTTGCCCCTCCCCTGGCTCGAGCTCTCTCTTCTCAAAGAAATAAAATCTTTAAAAAAAAAAAAAAAAGTGTGGTGAGTTTGAGTAAAGAACGGACTTGAATTTTTATTTAATTTTAATTAAGAAGCTCCATGTGGCTAATGGCTCTTAACACCTTATGGGAAGTGAGTATGTGTGTCCTCATACCTCTGGGTAGCACATTCTTAAATAGCATCTTTAGCTGCTGTTCTGTAACGCCAGTCTTCTTACAAGTCTGTATTTGTAAAAAAATCTACAACTAAAGCTAATTTGATTTTTAAAATCAAAGTTCATTTAGTGATAATGTACAGTTTATAATAAAATTGTAAAATACAGTTGATGGTTGAAACAATATCATTCATGTAAAAACATTGCATGTAAAATTAGAAAGTTCATAGCTCACAAAATTATATTTTGCTGGTAGCTCATGAGAACGTTACAGTAAGTTTACTCAGGATACAGAACAAAATTCACAGGCTTGACATTAGTACTGTAAGATTTTACACTGAATCCATTGACATTTCTGTTAAGGTACACTTGAAATAATTGATTCAGACCACCAATGAACTGACATTTTATTGTATACCGAGATCTATTGGTTTTACAATATGGCTAGTAATCAGTTATTTCACCAATAATTTAAATGAGAGATCTAGTTTTAACACCACTGACATCCACCCTTAGGATAACTAAAATGCACTAGCAGCTTTGGTTTTCATTTTCATGAATACATACAAATCTGTACTTTTATAGTTAAAATTTGTACGAAAAGTCAAGCTCTGAAGTATTTTACCCCCAAGAGAAAAGTTCAGATGTTAAAACATTGTTAAAAAAACAAAGTAGTATGTGAAAGGATTTTTACTTACTGTTGAACCCCTACACCACTTAATAAATGAAATTTAACCTACGTGTTAACATTTTGCTGTTCTAGAGTCAAATTTCTACACCTCACAAGGTTAAAGCTGGAATGCCGTTAACGAATAGCGGTATAGAAGTGGAAGGACTTGGGTGAATTCAACAAAAAAGTACATTGTATTACATAACGTGCAGTTGATAGTTCAGTGGTAATCTGTTTAGTGGTAACGTGAACAAAGTATTCTAAGTGACCTTCAAGACTTCCTTGTATCTTTACCATGAGAGAAAATAGCACTTAATTGTTTCCGTAGCATGCAACTGTTAAAAGGTACCCATTCTAGCCCTACCATGAAATTAGTAACTCCGAGAAGTAGCCATAAGCCACAGGAAACTTAGGCCTGCTGCAGTGCTCGTGCATGTTGTACAGGGAAATCAGGCGAGGAATAGAAGTCAGCAAGCAGCCTTACCCTTCGCTTAATTCTAAGTGGGTGCGTTGGAAAGTAATAAATAGCCTCATAAAATAAATGGCAATAAACTCTACCTGTCCAAGGTGAATATATTTTTTTCATAAAGTGTAGGCAGTGTTCCTAGAAATCCCATTAGGGAAAAACCAAATACTATAGAAAAGTGCCCAAGTTTGTCCTGTGTGTAAAAGTCTCTTTGGGTGCGTTTTATAATCCAAAATGATTCATACTACTCAAATACATTTGCAGAGTATAAAAGCACACCAACAACAAAAGGAATGATTTCCAATGAGATGGGAATGAGGATTAGAGGAGATTAAGGGAGTCTTGCATATTACCAGTTGATGGAACTGCCTTTTGTGTCATTAGTTAGACACATATGGAATGAGTCTGTAAATGTGACATAGGAAGAACAAGCTTTGAACTTGAACAATGTTACAGGTTCTTAATTCAGGAGCATGGCTTCAATGCTTTATGATATAGGAAGCAACTCCTCCAAACAGGCAATTGGTTTGATTTCTTAGATACTAGGGAAAAAAAAAAAACAGCACTAAAAATATTACTTGTGGGATGCCTGGGTGGCTTGGTTAAGTGTCTGCCTTCGGCTCAGATCGTGATCCCGGGGTCCTGGGATCGAGTCCCACGTCAGGCTCCTTACTCAGGGAGTCTGCTTCTCCCTCTGCCTGCCGCTCCCCCTGCTTGTGTGCTCTCTCTCTCTGACAAATAAATAAAATCTTAAAAAGAAAAGAAAATATTACTTGTAACAATTAGCAACAGAGGAACAACATTAAAAAATCAAAATAAAATACAGGGAACATAGGAGCTGAGGTCCCCAAGGTACCAAAGGACAGAATCAGACTTCTTCACATTAGAATTTTTAAAAAATACAGTTAAAGGAAAAGCTAACTGGGCTCTGCACAGCAGGTTAAATACACAGCAACTTCGAACGGAAGTGATCTGGTCCTCTCATAGTTATGAGAATGTGCGCTAACATCCAGTGCCCTAGAGACAAAAATAGCAAAAGCACAGGGCGCCTGGGCGGCTCAGATGGTTAAGCATCTGCCTTCGGCTCAGGTCATGGTCCCAGGGTCCTGGGGTCGAGCCCCGCATTGGGCTCCCTGCTCGGCGGGAAGCCTGCTTCTCCCTCTCCCACTCCCCCTGCTTCTGTTCCCTCTCTCGCTGTGTCTCTCTCTGTCAAATAAATAAATAAAATCTTAAAAAAAAAAAAGACTCTTCCGTGAAACTTCTATTCCGTTAACTTCTAAAATTTCATCATTAACAGCTAATAATCCTGTGCTTTGAGCCAGATTTGGTCTGGATATAAAGATCCCTGGGACCTTCTCTAAGCCATGCTGTATGACCCTGACACTGGAGCCATCCCGGATGTAGAACCCTAAGGGTTTCTCAGTGCGGTATTTGTCAAAAGACGAACCCTACGATGTGTTTCTGGGAGAATATCCACATCTATAATAGAAGACACAGGTGTGAAGTCTTGGGGCATACTGGTGACTATATGTGGCTTTTTTCTATGGTTGTCAGGACGCAATAGATTGGTTAAAAACATTTTTCTTCCTTATTAGTGCGTCTGTACCAAAGGCACTGGAGTCTGCTTCTCCCTTTTTTTTTTTTTTTGTATAAAAATCCTAAGCTAGTGGATTGGCCATTGAAAGAGCTTTGTGATAATTATCATCATTATAGGTAGTAAGTCTCCATGGATGTCTGTGTAGCCTACTAAAACGTCAATGTTGGGTATCTTCTGAACATGTCGCAGTAATCCGTAAAACCCAAATTTTCCAGGTTTTGATCTGTCCAGTGAAAACCAACGAAATTCAGCTCCAAACTTGCTCTTCCCCTCCATGGTGTCCAGGCAGCTGCTGGCCGGCCCGTGCCAGTGGCTGTGCTTCATTCTGAGGCCCGGCCGCCCCTCGGGAGCGCAGGGAGCAGGGAGTGAGTGCAAGGCCCGCGGGTTGGGGACGCGGCACCTGCCGAGGGGCGGCCTGGGCTTGGGTCTCTGCGCAGAGCTCCGCTCAGGGGGCTCCTCACGCGGCAGGACCGAGGGTCAGACTAATGCCTGTCTTCAATACAAGTAGGAATCCTCTGATCCAGGGGTTATCAAACTGGTCTGCCTGGTCTTGTAGAGCCTGTGAACTAAATTTCTGCATCTTTAAATTGTTGAGAGAAATCGAAAGACCATTTTGGCATTTACTAAATTTAGATTTACTGGGCATTGATGTGTCAGGCACCGTTCCCTAATTACCTGTGGAATGAAGGTGAAACTATAGCAAGAGAAAAGGAGGGGAATCAAGTTTGGTGGCAACCCCGTATCTAGTTTGTAGGGACCCCATGCTGGGCATAGCAGAAGCAACAAGTGGTAGGGGTGGCATGGCACCAGGGGTCCCTAACCTAGGACCCCGTTAGCAGGCTCTGATGACCATAATCCTTAAGGAGCAGGGTTGGCCAGAAATTGGAAGAGTGGGCTACAGAATACCAACTAGCCAGCCTAGGAAGCTGGGACCTGCGGCTGTGTGGCTAGCAGTAAGCGTTGGCCTGCTATAGATGCTCTCCCGGGCCAAAGCGGAGGGACTTGGTCTAATTGGCAGCCATGTGATGTGATGTTTTGGAGCCTTAAAAATACCTTAGCCTCACTCTTCAGGGGAGGTTGGCACAGGGCGAAGGTGGCACTGATGCAGAGGGAGCTTTCCTACAGACCTTACATAGGTAGTATTAGAAATGAGAGGGGAGGGGCGCCTGGGGGGCTCAGTCGTTAAGCATCTGTCTTTGGTTCAGGTCAGCATCCCAGGGTCCTGGGATCGAGCCCCGCATCGGGCTCCCTGCTCCGCAGGCAGCCTGCTTCTCCCTCTCCACCGCTTGTGCTCTGTCTCAAATGAATAAATAAAATCTTTAAACAAAAAGAAGAGGGAGACTTAGCCAAAATCATACCTACCTTGGGTTTGTAAGGACTGAAAATGTCTGTAAAAGATCAGTTGTACGAGGTGTTCTCCCATTGTACAGATTCAAGAAGGCTCTGCAGCTTTCATTCCTGCTAATAATAGCAACTAGCATTTTGAGTGCTTAAGCTGCCCAGGTAGCTGCTGTTAGCAGGAGTGGCGATGAGACCCAGATGGAACAGAGTGAAATATTAACTATGTACCCTTCACTGAACCTGTTCCATTCCAGAGAAGTGAACATCAAACCCCTGCCCACACAAAACCCTGATGGGTGTTTGGGCAGCCAGAGACGAGTATGACCTGCAAGAGTACTGTGGTCAAGGCCACGTGCACCTGTGTATGTGTCTGTGTCCATCATATGTGCATATCTGGGAACGGAGGGAGGGACGGTGGCAGACCCTCATCAGAGAAAACTGATTGGCCTGACCGAAATAAATGGTTTGACAGTCATTCTTCATTAGGAGCGATTTTGCTGCTGGAACCCTCCCTGCCCTGTCCAGAGGACATTTGACAATGTCAGACCCCTTTGCTTAGACAAAGGGAAAGAAGGTGCCACTGACAGCTAGTGGATAGAGGCCAGGGATGCTGCTAAACATTCTCCAATATGGGGTGCCTGGGTGGCTCAGTTGGTTAAGCATCTGCCTTCGGCTTGGGTCATGGTCTTGGGGTCCTGGGATCGAGCCCTGCATCGGGCTCCCTGCTCAGCGGGGAGTCTGCTTCTCCCTCTGCCTCTCCCCCTGCTCATGTGCTTGCTCTCTCTCTCTCTCTCTCAAATAAATAGATAAAGTCTTAAAAACAAAAAAACCATCCTTCAATGCACCGGGCATTCCCCCAAAGCAAAAAATTGTCCGACTCCAAATGTCAAGAGCGACGAGTTGGAGAAATCCTGGCTTCCTAGCACAGCAGCCAGCCAGAGTGAGCTTTTTGAGACACCGATCTGCTCAGCACACCGCTCCCCTTTTGAGCCACTTCACACTACCCGCGGGGCAAGTCTTAAAACGACCCCAAAGAAGCATGGCATGGCTCCTAGCCCCTTTTCACTCTAAGCTGGATCCAGCCACACTGGCCTCTTCGTCTCCCAGAGCACCAAGCTCCACCCTGACTCAGAGCCTTCCCACGTGCTGTTCCCTGTAAGGAATGTTCTCCCTCTTCACCTGGTGAAACTCCTATTCGTGCTGCAGGTCTCAGCCTACTTCTCACTCCACGGAGAGACCTTCCCTGACTCCCCCTCTCTCCCCTCCTGGGTCCTTCTGCTTAGTACCTCGGAAATCGGCCCGTGGTGTCCTACACACTGTCACTGTGAAGAAAATGTGTGTGTGGTTCATTATGCGCCTCCCTCACTAGACTGGGCTCTGCAAGGATAGGGGTGCGTCTGTCCTGCTCCCTGCTCATTGTCTCACCTAACCCAGCATCTGACGCAAAGGAGGTGCTCCAGCAATGTACGGACGGAGCAAGTGAGTGGATGATGGGGGAAACAGGCATGCAAGTGAGCCAGAGGAGTACAAACAGTGGGCCTTAACACGTAGACAAGGAGTGATGGGGCAGTACTTGCCAGGGGACTTGGGGAAGGCCTCAGCCAGGTTCCCAGCGGCACACGCTGTGAGCTCCACCCCCCACATGCCCAGTGGGTAGGTAGCTGGAGTGTGAGGGGCTAGGGAAAGCATCTGGAGAAGGGGGCATATCAGGCATGGCACGGTTCACACCACTCACCCTCGTGTAGGAGCCCCTCCTTCGCCACACCAGCAGGCACCTGAAGTACGGTCTCTAATGAGGCCACTTGGGGCTGCTGACGGAGACCGGCTGGGGCAGCCAGACGGGCACTTGGCTTGGCTCTCAGCCGGCCCTTAAATGCAACTGTTCTCTTGATCAGTTTGAATAATTTAGATTCCAGCGGAGCTGATAATACAGATCGTTTAGAGAGGCTCCAGAAAGACAGAGATGCACAGAACAAGTAGCAGGGAGGGAAATGTTAGAAAAGCAAAGACGGGCAGCGTAGGCCAGACCCAAAGTCATTTCCTAGGAGAAGCAAAGAAAACGAGAAAGTTAAAAAAAATTTTTTTTAAAGATTTTATTTATTTATTTGACAGAGAGACAGCGAGAGAGGGAACACAAGCAGGGGGAGCGGGAGAGGGAGAAGCAGGCTTCCCGTGGAGCAAGGAGCCCGATGTGGGGCTCGATCCCAGGACCCCGGGATCATGACGCTTAACAACTGAGCCACCCAGGCGCCCCGAGAAAGTTGAAAATTTAACGCCTTCCTCCCCCCCAAAAAAAATCTGGAATTAGAGGCTATTTTAAAAATTCTATTAAAATATACAGGGACGCCTGGGTGGCTCAGTCGGTGAAACATCTGCCTTCGGCTCAGGTCATGATCTCAGGGTCCTGGGATCGAGCCCCGCGTCGGGCTCCCTGTGCTCAGCAGGGAGTCTGCTTCTCCCTCTCTCTCTGCCGCTCCCCCTGCCCATGCTCTCTCTCTCTCACTCTCAATCTGAAATAAATAAATAATCTTTAAAAAATAAATAAAATATAACATAAAGAAAGGTGCACGTATCTACTCTAAGTGTATAGCTCGATGAATTTGCACAGGGTGAATCCAGTTGTGTCACCACCATCCAGGTCAGGAAACAGAACGTGATCAGCATCCCAGAAGCCCCTCCTTTTTTTTTTTTAAAGATTTTATTTATTTATTTGACAGAGAGAGACACAGCGAGAGAGGGAACACAAGCAGGGGGAGAGGGAGAGGGAGAAGCAGGCTTCACGCTGAGCAGGGAGCCCGATGCGGGGCTCGATCCCAGGACCCTGGGACCATGACCTGAGCCGAAGGCAGACGCTTAACAACTGAGCCACCCAGGCGCCCCCCAGAAGCCCCTCCTTGAGCCCCCTTCCAGTCACTATCACCCTCGAATGTAACCACTGTCCCAACATCTAACGGCAGAGGGTAGTCTTGCCTATTTTTGCCTTTTATATGAAGGGGATAATTAACTTTGCCCTTATTGTGTCTAATTTCTTTTGCTCATTCACCATCATATGAGATTTTGTTATTGCGTGCAGTTGTAGATGATTCATTCTCATTGCTGTATAATATATTAACCTTAAAAAAAAATAAAACTCAGTTAGGGGCACCTGGGTGGCTCAGTCGGTTAAGCATCTGCCTTCGGCTCAGGTCATGATCCCGGGGTCCTGGGATGGAGCCCTGCATCGGGCTCCCTGCTCAGGGCGAGCCTGCTTCTCCCTCTCCCTCTGCCATTCCCCCCGCTTGTGCTCTCTCTCTCTCTCAAGTAAATAAATAAAAATCTTTAAAAAAAATAAAATAAAACTTATTTTACCAGCAAAAATGAGTTTATTCAGGAATAGCAGAGAATTGCATTTCAGGACATGCAAACTAAGGCAAAAGCAGCAAACAACGATGAAGGCTCTTTTGGAGAGGAAAGGAGAGAGTTGGAAGGGGCTGTTATAAACAAAAAGTCCTTTGGTGTAAACCGGGAATTCAAAGTGTGGTGGCTTTTCACTGGCTGAGTTGTGACAGTTGCTCATTGGCAAGGAGAAAATCATTCTTCTTCCTCCTAGGGTAGTAAAGTATAGGCTTCCTCCTGTGGGCAATGCAAGGTACATCTCTTCCTGTTGGGGTCTGCAATTGACCATGAATGGTAGGGCATGGGAGCTCACCTTTCTGGCCGCCTGACTCCATTTTATTTTTATTATTTTTTAAAGATTTTGTTTATTTATTTTGAGAGAGAGAGAGAACGAGGGCGGGGCAGAGGGGAAAGGAGACGGAGAGGACCAAGGAATCCAAAGCGGACTCCACCCTGAGCGAAGAGCCCGTGGTGTGGCTCAACCTGGGGCTCAGTCCCACCACGGGGAGATCGTGACCTGAGCCGAAACCAAGAGTCAGACACTCAACCGACTGAGCCACCCAGGCGTCCCCCCTGACTCCATTTTAGATAAGGTTTCCTTTAATCAATTTTCACAAGTGTTCCAGCGTGTGACTATAACACAATTTATTTCCCCATTTTCCTCTTGATAGGCATTTGGACAGTTTCCAGCTTGGGCCTTTATAGAGCTGCTATGAACATCTCTGTACATGTTGAACATGTGTATGCATCTCATTACAAGTGATTTAGTTTTCATTTTATATTTCTCAGGATGTATAGACCTAACAAAAATGTTTTTATAATGGGAAGAAAGCTAATTAAAATTTCTACAAGGAACATGTGTTTATAATCAGAAAAAAATTTCTTTGTAAAGAACAGGAAAAGTAAACTTAACTTTCGGGGTTAGAATGGAGCCACTCACATATGTTGCCTTTTTGTGTGTGTGTTTAGTGGGGGCCTTCATACAAGCCTGCAAAGATGTCTTGTGGAGCCCAAGGGCAAGGGACAGCCAGACTTCGAGAAGAACGAGAACCAGGGTCTTGAAAGCCCTTAAGCCAGGCTGTTCTCCCTCTGGGGCCTTTCTTTCAGCTTCTTTCTGAATGTCCACTTCACTCTTGTCCTTCTTGACAGACCTGTTTCCCCTGTTTCTCTTAGAGCAAAGCCAGACATGGCAGCCACTCTTTCCCAGAGAGAAATGGGTGGGAATCTCTGAATCGCAACAGCAAGATCAAGAGAGATCTTGATCAAGATCAAGAGCCTGAGGGAGTTGACAGTCAAGAATCAGTCAACTATAGGGACGCCTGGGTGGCTCAGTCGGTTAAGCGGCTGCCTTCTTCAGCCCAGGTCATGATCCCGGGGTCCTGGGATCGAGTCCCACATCGGGCTCCTTGCTCAGTGGGGAGCCTGCTTCTCCCTCTCTCTCCCTCTGCTTGTGCTCTCTCTGTCAGGTAAATAAAATCTTAAAAAAAAAATCAGTCAACTATAGATGAAGGGCAGGGTCCTATGGAAGCATGACTGCCCAGTGGGTGGGCTGGTGCCTGGAGAGTACAGTACGAACAGAGGGGACCTGCCCCCGCTCCGAGCTGGGGACAAGACACCTGCACACGAGGCCTGGTGTTGCTTCCAGCAATATCTTCCTTCTCTGGGCCTCTGTCCTCTTTTGGCTGCTTCTCTTCACCCAGGGCTTTCTACAGTTCTTTATGTTGGTTTTTGTTTAAGTTTGCTTTGCTGTGTGTATTTTCAGAAGTTTCCAAGAATACTGAGATGTGGGAAAGATGACATGTCAAGTAAACAAGAGAGAATCCTGAAATAAATGAGACAAGCTTATGAGCTGTGGGATTTGAAAAAGACATACCCTTTTGACCTTAGACCAAATTCTTAGTTTGGGCCACAAGGCCAGTTGGAAGTTGAAGCTAGAATAAAATGTTACTTCTCTTTAGAGACTCAGGGATGAGTCCCATGTTCTTATCTGGAGCTGCTTATTCTGGAAGAAGCCCTCGTGGCCGCCTTATACACTACAGCCTGGCATCCGAGTCCTCTGAGACATGTATTTTCTTTTTAAAGATTTTATTTATTTATTTGACAGAGAGAGAGACACAGCGAGAGAGGGGAACACAAGCAGGGGGAGGGGCAGAGGGAGAAGCAGGCTTCCTGCTGAGCAGGGAGCCCGATGTGGGGCTCGATCCCAGGACCCTGAGACTGTGACCTGAGCTGGAGTCGCTTAACGACTGAGCCACCCAGGCGTCCCCTGAGCCATGTATTTTGATGGGTTCCAAACAGCACATGATAGAGGCAACTTGTTTGATTGCTATCAATTCATTATTGTGGTTGTGTTTGAAAGCGTTTTTTGAAAGATTTTATTTATTTATTTGAGAGAGAGAGAGAGAGAGAGAGAGCCGAGCGGGGTGGGGGAGGGGCAGAGGGAATGGGAGAAGCAGACTCCCCGCTGAGCAGGGAGCCCGTCCCAGGACCCTGGGATCATGACCTGAGCCAAAGGCAGCCGCTTAATGGACTGAGCCACCCAGGCCCCCTTGTTTGAAAACATTTAAAAAATACAGTAACCATAGGGGAAATTGCATGCGGGACATATGGGAACTCTCTGTAATATTCTTGCAACTTTTCTGTATATCTAAAACTATTTGAAAATAAAACATTTATCTAAAAATAGAATGAAATAGGGGTGCCTGGCTGGCCCAGTCGGTAGAGCATGCAACTCTTGATCTCAGGATTGCGAGTTCAATCTCCACGGTGGGGATAGAGATTACTTAAAAATAAATCTTTAAAAAAATAGAATGAAATAACCAACCAAACACCTAAGCCTAGGGGTGAAATTAATTAAGTATGCATTTTAGGGGTGCCTGACTGGCTCAGTTGGTAGAGCATGCAACTCTTGACCTCAGGGTTGTGAGTTCGAGCCCCATGTTGAATGTAGAGATTACTTAAAAAAAAGTTTTTTAAAAAAAACCAGGCATTTTAAAGTGTGGTGCTCAAGAAAGCATGCTGATGGGAAAGTGAGTTCCTGGTATGTTTACAAATCACCCAAAGCTGTTGAGGTCCACTGATGACGTCTACATCATTAACACCTATCTTAAGGTTGTGTCTACACGGATTGTTTCCCCATTGGTTGACAGAGAAAATGTACTATTTGTAGGCTGTCTGGTCTGAGTAGAAGCCTCTGTGTAGGTGTTTCGGTTAATTGTGTGGGAGCAGCAGAAGAATGCAGAAAGTTCATGGAGTTTTGGAGCTGGGCAGGTCTGGGTTTACATCACCTACCTTTCACTGGCCCGCTGGGTGACTTAGGGGAGTTACTTAACCTCCCTGAGGACATATGAAGTGGAGGTTAATGCTGTGTTACAGACTTGCTGTGAAAATTAAATGAGATGGTATGTCAAAAATACCTGGTCTGTTGTTGGGACTTAGTAAATGGTAACAATTTATCTTTAAGAGTTCTAGAGTAAATCTGTACCAATATTTTTTCTTCTTTCTCTTTTCTCTCTCTTTTTTTAAAAAGATTTTATTTATTTATTTGAGAGAGAGAATGAGAAATAGAGAGTATGAGAGGGAAGAGGGTCAGAGGGAGAAGCAGACTCCCTGCTGAGCAGGGAGCCCGATGCGGGACTCGATCGCGGGACTCCAGGATCATGACCTGAGCCCATGACCTGAGCCGAAGGCAGTCGCTTAACCAACTGAGCCACCCAGGCGCCCTCTTCTTTCTCTTTTCTCTTCTCTTCTCTTCTCTTCTTTTCCCTTCCCTTCCCTTCTCCTCCCTTTTCCCTCCCCCTCACTCTGCCCTCCCCTTCCCTTCCCTTCCCTTCCCTTCCCCTCCCTTCCCCTCCCCTCCCCTTCCCTTCCCTTTTCTTTCTTCCTTCCTTCCTTTCCTTCCTTTGCTTCCTTCTTTATCTTTTGACTGGCTTGGAGGAGGGATGGACAGTTTCTGTTTCAGCAGGCAGTTAACAGAAAGCTCACACTGGTGCAGATATTTAGGAGCAAACTGAAAACTAAAGACTGAAAGTGAATGAATAATAAATAAGCTGCTGTAAGACTCCCTAATTTATGGAAGGAGTGGAAGCCTGGAGCCCAGCGTTATTAGGAAACAGTAAAGGGTCCCAAGAAGATGGGGATGTTCATCTTCAAATAGGAAATGTCAAGAATAACATTCACTCATGTAACAAATATTTTAGTAACAAATATTCTCTCATGTGTCAAATAGCATATGCTGGCTGCTGGGGGTACAGTGGTGAGCAGGCTAGGCATGGACACTGTACTGGGATCTCACAGTCTAGTCCAGTAGACACACACAGACACACACACACACCTGCAAGTTTCTTGACTTAACACTTGTGTGCAGCACATACTCATTTTTATTTTATTCTATTTCGTTAAAAAATACATTTCATAACCCATTAATAGGTTGCATCCACAGTTTGAAAAACATTGATCTAGTCAGGGGGTTAGACACACAGACTGTTAATTATCCGACACTGTTATAAGAGCAGCGACAGGGCGCCTGGGTGGCTCAGTTGGTTAAGCGACTGCCTTCGGCTCAGGTCATGAACCTGGAGTCCCGGGATCGAGTCCCACATCGGGCTCCCTGCTCAGCAGGGAGTCTGCTTCTCCCTCTGACCCTCTCCCCTCTCATGCTCTCTCTCTATCTCATTCTCTCTCTCAAATAAATAAATAAAATCTTAAAAAAAAAAGAGCAGCGACAGAGGGGTATTTCTAGGGGCCAAGGGGAGTATTCTGAACTCACATATTTTAAATTAAAGGGTCTGGTTAAATCTGGTGCCAAAACAGCATATGCCCCTAGTGTCAGCTGCCTTTTTTATCTTTTTTTTTTTTCATTTTTACATTTTTTATCTTTCTGGTGCCAAAACAGCATATGTCCCTAGTGTGAGCTGCCTTTTTTATCTTTTTTTTTTCATTTTTACATTTTTTATCTTTAATCACCAAAGTGACATTCCTATGTTTGTAATATGCATAGAACCATATATTTTGTATGGAATTTGGGGGTCCCAGCATGGTAGCATTTTATTCAAATAAAAGCTTTGTGCTTTAAAAGCTTTTCACTGACATTTCGAAACACACTAGAGACAGTACATTTTCCCATTATCTATTGCTGGGTGACAAACTGTCCCCAAAATTAGTGGCCTAAAACATTTTGTTTCCATCATCATTTTGTGGGTCAGGAACTTGTATAGGGGCCTTGGCTGGATGTAGAGGGCAACAGGGACTGGAGGATCCCAGGATGGCGTCTTCACTTAAATGTTGAGAAGGAAAAATCTCCTCTACCTTTCAAAGTTCTTCTGGCTGGTCTAAGAAGTGTCTTGACATGAGACAGATTGACAAGGGAAAATCAAATTTAATTGTGTATGGGTGGGGAATCCACATAAACATGAGCGACTCCAATGACAAGTGAAACAAGGTGTATATGTTGTCCTGAACCAAGGAGAAGAGGGTAGGGACCTGGGACTTCAAAGGGAAGGAAAGCAACCCACAGGAAGATAGAAAAGAGAAAATGTTTGGTAAACCAGTGTTTGCTGGGCCACACAGAAACAAGGGGACACAGAACTTGGATCAAACAGGCCTTGCTAGGTGCCTCCTTGTCTACCATACTTAGTTCATATTATACTGTAGCTATATACGGTGTTAGCTCTCTTTCTGGAGCAGGTTCTTTATCCAAATTCTTTTAGGCAGTTGAGGGGAGGGTCAGAGTTTCTTCCCGAGTCTTTTGGGCCTTGATTGTTTTCAGCTCGAAATAATCTGTGTGCAAAAGTGGCACATCTTGGGGTGATCGTTCTGAACCCCGACACTCACATGCTGAGAACCTTGGCACTCCTCGGTCTGTTTCCCTCCACATGGCAACTCATCCTCCAGGGCCTCTCCATGAAGCTTGGGCTTCGCACAACGTGGTGATCTCAGGCTAGTTGACTGCTTATGTGGCACCTGGCTTGACTGAATGTTCCACGAAACAGGAACCGGATGCTGCTGGCAGACTCTTCTGACCCGAGCCCTGAAACTGGCAGCAGGAGCATGTTCATGGTTGTACAGACTGTGTAACCACACAGGGCTCCACGCTGAGTTTGATCCCCTGCTTTCTGCCGTCCTGAAATTCTTTTTTAAAATTATTCTATTTTTTTAAAGTTTATTTATTTATTTTTAGTAATCTCTATACCCAGTGTGGGGGCTTGAACTCATGATCCTAAGGTCAAGAGTCCCATGCTTTTCCTAACTGAGCCAAGTAGGCGCCCGCCCTATTGAAATTCTTTTTTTTTTTTAAAGATTTTATTTATTTGAGAGAGAGAGCACGAACACAAGCCGGGGGGAGGTGGAGGGAGAGGGAGAAGCAGGCCTCCTGCGGGGCAGGGAGCCCGATGCGGGGCTGGATCCCAGGACCCCGGGATCATGACCCAAGCCGAAGGGCAGATGCTTAATGACTGAGCCACCCAGGCGCCCCTGAAATTCTTAATAAATGCTTAGAAGGGATCCTACATTTTCAGTTTGCGCTCTGCCTAGTATATCTCTTTTGCTGTATTTTTTTGGTCTAAGCAGTTACAGAATCCACTGGGATGCAAGGGAAGGGCATATAGAGCCCCCCATTGGGAAGAGTGTCAAAGAACTCATGATCACCTTTAATCCATCACAGCATGGTGTAAGAGAGGGGTTAGAGTGCAAGAATCAAGAAACCTGAGGTCTGGGGGCACCTGGCCGGCTCAGTCAGAAAAACATGTGACTCTTGATCTCGGGGTCATGAGTTTGAGCCCCACATTGGGTGTAGAGGTTACTTAAATAAATAAACAAACTTAAAAAAAAAAAGAAATCTGAGGTCTAGTCCCAGTTTTATAGCTACAACGGGCCTGCCCCTCAAAACCACTTCAGCTCTTGGGACTTCAGTTTCCTTCCACTTGAAATGAGGAAATTGGTTCTAAAGTCATGAACCTCTAGTGCCGCATTTGTAACTTTCTAAATGTACATCTGATACAGTATTCGTTAGAAAAAGTGTTTCCACGGGGCTCACCAAAGGGAGAAAGGCATGGGAACGGAAGGCAAATGAACTACAAAACAGTGATTATTAGTTTAATCAGGAGGACCGTGGATCTAAATTCAAGGTCAACTGCCTCCGTCTGCCACTTGTTCATTCTCGAAACACCCGTTACAGACTGTGAGGCAGACCCACAGTGCTGGGTACTGGGCTGCAGTGGTGAACCACATCCACAGGCGCCCATCTTCACGGGTTCACAGTCTACAGGCGAGCATGCAGGCAGTTGCAGCCCGGAATGCTAAGTGCTGTGGTGGGGAAGGCATTAAGTCCTTGCGTACCTGTCCTCAACAGGGGAGGGGCTGAGGAAGAGCAAGCTGAGCTCTGCGGCTGAAGAGGAGTTAGGTCTGGGGAATGGAGTGTGGCATGTTCATATCCTCTGCAGAAGAAAGAGACCGTGAAAAGGCCCAGTCAAGAGGAAGCTGGGAGACTTTAGGGAACTGAGAGTCACTGTGTGTGGTGGTGCTAGTGCAGACGGGACGTGTTCGGTGGTGGCCGGAGAGAGTGCTGACAGGAGTAGGAATGAGGCTGAAGACATAAGCAGGGTCAGATCTTGGGGAGCCTCTAAGTCTTGAGAGGGACTTTGGATTCTATCCTGAGGCCCAGAAAAACATTGAAAGTTTCAAAATTGGACAGTGGTCTATCTGGTTGGGGTTTAAGGAATCATCGGGGTTACTGTGTGGACCGGTCAACTGGGGGGCAAGGTAGGCTAAGAGTGGACTGGTAAGAGGCTGTGGTTTGTAGTCTGGGTGAGAAATGATGGTGATAGTGCTAAGGCAGGGGCAGTAGAGATGGAATGAAATGGACAGATAAGAGAGATTTTGTAGAAGCAGCAAGCCTTGCGATCGAGTGTACGGGAGGAAGAAGACGGTGGTGGCAAGGATGATGCCCAAGTTTCTGGTTTGAGCAACAGGGTGGATTGGATGGTGGTGTCATTTACTGAGAGGGCAACAATAGATTTTTTGGTGGAAAAGTGGAGGGATCAAGCGTTCAGTTTGGCATCTATTTCGTTTGGGACGGTGGTAAGACTTCCAGGTGAAGATATCCAACAGAGGGTTGGGTGGCGGGTATGCAAGTCAAAAGAACTGGAGGAGGCTGTGGGTTAGGAGAGGGGTTTTGTTTTGACCTAGGAGTAACAGCTTGTTTGCATAATGATGGGAAGAACACAGGAGAGGAAAAGTAGGAAGACAAGAGGCGTCAATAGGAATAGTCAATGGATCAAAGCTCCTGAGGGCTGGGAACCGGGATGGGTCAGCACAGGACTAGGGATTCGTCTTACAGAGGAGGAGAGCCTACGAATTAAGAGTTCAGACTCTTGGGTTGGGGGGATGGGTGAAGTAGGTGAAGGGAATTAAGAGTGCACTTACCTTTTAAAAAAAAAGGTACACTTTCTAAAAAAATTTGTACTATTTTTTTCCTTCAAAATTGTTATTTAAATTCTAGTTACTTAACATATAGTGTAATACTGGTTTCAGGAATAGAATTTAGTGATTCATCACTTACATATAACAACCAGTGCTCATCACAACAAGTGCCCTCCTTAATACCCATCCCCCATTTAGCCCATCCCCCCCCATCTCCCTCCATCAACCCTCAGTTTGTTCTCTATGGTAAAGAGTCTCTTATGGTTTGCCTCCCCCTCTCTCCTTCTCTTTTTTCCCCTTCCCACATGTTCGTCTGTTTTGTTTCCTAAGTTCCACACATGAGTGAAATCATATGGTATTCGTCTTTCTCTGACTTTTTTGGCTTAGCAGAATACACTCTAGCTCCATCCACATTGTTGCAAATGGCAAGATTTCATTCTTTTTTTAAAAGATTTTATTTATTTATTTGAGAGAGAGAGCATGAGCAGTGGGGAGGGAGGGGTAAAGGGAGAGGGACAAGCAGACTCCCCAGTGAGCGGGGAGCCCAAAAGAGGGCTCCATCCCAGGACCCTAGGATCATGACCTGAGCCAAAGGCAGATGCTTAACTGACTGAGCCACCCAAGCATCCCAGAATTTCTTTTCTCAGGGGAGCTTCAACCCTGCTCTCAAGGCTTTTCAACTGATTGAATTGGGCCCACCCAGGTTATCTAGGATAACTTACCTTACTTAAAGTGAACTATAGATTTAATTACATCTGCAAAATACTGCCCCCTCCCGACTGCAACACCTAGATTAGTGTTTGAATAAATGGGGACTGTAGCCTAGCTAAGCTGACACATCAAAAAGACCATCACACCTTGGGGCGCATCACCCCCTTATGAACTAACTAAAGCTTTCAGACTGTTACATATTCAGAACAGAGTTTTGTTTTGTTTTGTTTAAGTAAGCTCCATGCCCAACTTGGGGCTTGAACTCAAGACCCCAAGATTGGGAACCACATGCTCTCCCAACCGAGCCAGCCGGGTAACCCCCTAGACTGTTACATATTCAGGATGCCCATAAACTTCTTGCCTTCTTCAGCTGAACACTGAATACTTTGCTCTGGTTGTAATTACCCAGGGTCTCCAATGTGAACATCATTTATCATACTGAACTGAGCTCACAGAGGTGCTTCAGGGCCTCTGGGGCCTGGAAGATGACTTACCCCCAAGCCCAGGATCCTCGTTGCTCCAGGTCTTTTAGTTCCTCTGTCAACTTTCTTTTAAAGTTTATGTATTTATTTCAGTCATCTCTACACCCAATGCAGGGCCTGAACTCACGACCCTGAGATCAAGAGTCAGCAGCACACTCTTCCGCTTGAGCCAGCCAGGTGCCCCTTCTCCGCCAGCTTTCTATTGATAGACTTCCTCCTTTCCTTTCTGAAGGGCTGCCGCTTCTCACTGTCATTAGCCTGACTCTCCCACACACTACACGCAACAACTTTGCTGGGTGATGGGAGCTGAAAGCCAAGGGCACACAGGTTGCTCTGGGACCAAACGTCGATCCTACAGGTGTCTCTCTGTCCTTGGGGTTGAGACAAGTGTCAAATATGAAATGGATCGACCAAAAACATTATACAAAATGAATGCTCATATTTCTGTACTGGGTACTAGAGATACAAGGATAAGTAAGAGCTGATACTTTTCTTTCCTTATTTATTCAGTAACTCTGTCTCTCTCTCTCTCTTTCTCTCTGTGTGTGTGTGTGTGTGTGTGTGTGTGTGTGTGTGTGTGTGTGTTGTGGACAAGGGAAAGCATATAAGGCTATCAGCTAATCTTTCAGCAGAAAGTTAGCAGGCCAGAAGAAGGTGGCATGATGCATTCACAGTGGTGAAAGGAAAAACCTACAACCAAGAATACTCTATCCAGCAAGGTTATCATTCAGAATTAAAGGAGAGAGAGAGTTCTAAGACAAATAAAAGTTAATGGTGTGCCTGGGTGGCTGAATTGATTGGGTGTGCGACTCTTGGTTTCGGCTCAGGTCTTGATCTCAAGGTGGTAAGGTTAAGCCCCATGTCAGGCTCTGCGCTCAGCGTGGAGTCTGCTTGAGATTCTTTCCCCTCCCTCTCTCACCCCCTGCTCCTCACCCCTGCTCTCTCTCTCTCTTTCTAAAATAAATAAATAAATAATCTTTAAAAAAAAGTTAAAGGAGTTCATCACCACTAAACCAGCCTCCCAAGAAATGTTAAAGGGTCTTTCAGTGGAAAAGAAAACAACATAACTAGAAGTAAAAAAATTATGAAAAAAATTTCACTGGCAAAAGCAAACATGTAAATGTAGTATGGGTCAGTCACTTATAAAGCTAGTATGAATATGAAAAGACAAAAGTAATAAAATTAATTACATCTAAAAAATTAATTCAGGGATTCACAAAATAAAAAGATATAAAATATGACATCATATACATAGAAAGTGGAGAAGGAGGAGTAAAAATGTAGTGCTTCTAGAATGTGTTTGAACTTAAGTGACCATCAACTTAATATACACTGCCATATACTTAGGATGTTACATATGAAACTCATGGTAGCCACAAACCAAAAACCTACAATAGATACACAAAAAATAAAGAGAAAGAAATCCAAGGGTAACACTGAAGAAAGTCATCAATCAACAAGGAAAGTGAGCAAGGCAAGAAAAAAAGGAACAGAGGGGCGCCTGCGTGGCTCAGTTGGTTAAGCGACTGCCTTCGGCTCAGGTCATGATCCCGGAGTCCTGGGATCGAGCCCCGCATCGGGCTCCCTGCTCGGCTCGAAGCCTGCTTCTCCCTCTCCCACTCCCCCTGCTTGTGTTCCCTTTCACGCTGTCTCTCTCTCTCTCTCTGTCCATGAAATAAATAAAATCTTTAAAAAAAAAGAAAAAGAAAAAAAGGAACAGAAAACTACAAAAGCAACCAGAAAACAATTAGCAAAATTGGCAATAAGTACATGCCCATCAATAATTACTTTAAAAGTAAATGGTCTAAATGCTCCAATCAAAAGACTAGGGTGACTGACTGGATTAAAAAAAAAACAAGACCCATCTATATGCTGCCTACAAGAAACTCACATCAGACTTAAAGACACGTACAAACAAAAAGTGAATGAGTGGAAAAATATACTCCATGTAAATGGAAGCAAAAAAAAAAAAGCTGGGGTAGCAATACTTACATCAAACAAAATAGACTTTAAAAGAAATAATGTAATAAGAGACAAAGAAGAACATTACATTATGATAAAGGGATCAATCCAACAAGAGCATATAACAATTGTAAATATCTATGTACACAATAGTGGAGTGTCTAAATATATAAAGCAGATATTGACAGATATAAAGGGAGAAAGTGACAGTAATACAATAATAGTAGGGAACTTTAACACCCCACTTACATCAGTGGATAGATCATCCAGACAGAAAATCAGTAAGGAAAAAATGGCTTTGAATGACACATTAGACCAGATGGACTTAACATATACATACAGAACATACCATCCAAAAACAGCAGAATACATGTTCTTTTCAAGTGCACATAGAGCATTCTACAGGATAGATCCCATGTTAGGTCACAAAACAAATCTCAATAAATTTAAGATTGAAATCATATCAACCATTTTTTCCAACCACATGGTTTGAAACTAGAAATCAATTATAAGAAAAAAAACAGGAAAAAACACAAACATGTAGAGGCTAAACAATATGCTACTATGCAATTAATGAATCAACAAAGAAGTCAAAGAAGAAATCAAAATATACCTGGAGGCAAATGAAAATGGAAACACAACAGTTCAAAATCTTTGGGACACAGAAAAAGCAGTCCTAGGAGGGAAGTTTATAGCAATACAAGCCTACCTCAAGAAACAAGAAAAAAAGTCTCAAATAGATAATCTAACCTTACACCCAAAGGAACCAGAAAAAGAACAAAGCCCAAAGTTAATAGAAGGAAGAAAATAATGAGAATGGAAATAGATAAAATAGAGACAAAAAAAAAACAACAGTAGAAAAGATCAATAAAACCAAGAGGTGGTTCTTTGAAAAGATAAACAAAATTGATAATGCTTTAGCCAGACTCATAGAGAAAAAAAAGGGGAGAGCTCTAATAAATAAAATCAGAAATGAAGGAGAAGTTACAACTGACACCAAGGAAATACAAAGAATTATGACACTACTAGGAAAATTATAAGTCAATCAATTGGACAACCAGGAAGAAATGGATAAATTCCTAGAAACATACAATCTTCTGAGACTGAATCAGGAAGAAATAAAAAATCTGAACAGACCAATTGCTAGTAACAAAATTCAATTGGTAATCAAAAACCTCCCAACAAATGAAAGTCCAGGACCAATTGGCTTCACTGGTGAATTCTACTAAATATTTAAACAAGAGTTAATACCTCTCCTTCTCAAACTATTCCAAAAAAGAGAAGATGAAGGATAGCTTCCAAATTCATTCTATGAAGCCAGCATTACCCAAATACCCAAATCAGATACTACAAAAAAAAAAAAAAGAAAAAAAAGAAAAGAAAATTACAGGCCAATATCCCTGATGTACATAGATACAAAAATCCTCAACAAATATTAGCAAACCGAATTTTTTTTTTTTTTTTTTTTTTGACAGAGCCTGCCACAGGTTTATTTGTACAAAGAGCAAAGGAGGACACCAGCCCCGTGCAGATAGAAGCCCTGGGGTCACACCAGTCCTGTCCTCACACTGACAGACACAAGCCTCTACACTGGAGCCTTTGTGGGGGCCTGGGCACCTTTGGGAGCCGGAGCTGCAGCAGGAGCTGGAGCCGGAGCCAGAGCCGGAGCCGGAGCCACAGCCTGGGCCTTGGTTTGAGCCTTGGCCTTGGCCTTTGGCCGGCAGAGCCTGAGACCCTTGGCAATGCGGGCACGAGCACGTTTCCCGAGCTTGGGGTGAGCGATGTAGGCAAGTCGACTGAGCTTGCGGCTGCCGCCCTTTGGGATCTTGGGCTTGACCTCCTTGGGCTTGACGAGGGCCTTGATAGCCTCTGCACGTGCACTCATGGCCTTGGCGTTGTTGGCCTGCATCTTCTTCAGGCCCTTCTTGTTGTGCTTCTTGGCAAAGCGCATGTTCCTCAAGAACTTGGGGTCTACCCCCTTAAGAGATTCGTATCTTTGTGACCGGGGTTTCTTGATGCCATTTCTGTGCCATTTTCGTGACTGGTTGTGCGTGGTGTGGTTCTTGGACTTGGCCATGTCTGCACCGAAGACCGCGGCTCCCGAAGCTAGCAAACCGAATTTAACAATACATTAAAAAATCATTCACCATGATCAAGTGCAGTTTATTCCAGGGATGCAAGGGATTATTCAATATCTGCAAATCAATCAACACGATACACCACATTGACAAAATGAAGGATAAAAATCATATGATCATCTCAATAGATGCAGAAAGAACATTTGACAAAATTCAACATCTGTTCATGATAAAAACTCTTGACAAAGTGAACTTAGAGGGAACATACCTCAGCATGATAAAGGCCATATATGACAAACCTACAACTAACATCATATTCAATGGTGAAAAGCTGAAAGCTTTTTCCCTAAGATCAGGAGCAAGACTAGGATGTCCTCTCTCACCACTTTTATCCAGCATGGCACTGGACGTCCTAGCCACAGCAATCAGCCAAAAAAAAGGAAAAGAAAAGAAAAGAAAAGAAAAGAAAGAAAAAAAATAAAAGGCATTGAAATTGGTAAAGAAGAAGTAAAGGGACACCTGGGTGGCTCAGTGGGTTAAGCCTTCGACTCTTGATTTTGGCTCAGGTCATGATCTCAGGGTTAGTAGATCGAGCCCTGCATGGGGATCTGTGCTGGGCATGGAGCTTGCTTGGGATTCTCTTTCTCCCTCTCCTTCTGCCCCTCCCCAGTTCATGCATGTGCTCTCTCTCTCTCAAATAAATAAATAAATAAATAAATAAATAAAATGTTTAAAAAAGAGATTCTTTCTCTCCCTCTTCCTCTGCCCCTACCCTCCCATTCGCTCCCTCTCTCTCAAATAAATAAATAAATCTTTAATTAAAAAAGCAATAATCGGGGGCGCCTTGGTGGCTCAGTTGTTAAGCGTCTGCCTTCTGCTCAGGTCATGATCTCAGGGTCCTGGGATCAAGCCCCGCATCGGGCTCCTTGCTCAGCGGGAAGCCTGCTTCTCCCTCTCCTGCTCCCCCTGATTGTGTTCCCTCTCTCGCGGACTCTCTCTGTCAAATAAAGAAATAAAATCTTAAAAAAAAAGGAGTTATTTAAAAATAAATACATAAAAAAAAGCAGTAATCTCTTAGACAACAGCCTTAGCAATATTTTTCTAGATCTGTCTCCTCAGGCAAGGGAAACAAAAGCAAAAATAAATAATTGCAACTACAGCAAAGTAAAAAGCTTTTGCACAGTGAAGGAAGTCATCAAGAAAACAAAAAGGCAACCTACTGAACGTGAGGTATTTGCAAATGACATATCTGATAAGGGGTTAATATCCAAAATATATAAAGAATTCATACAACTCAACATTAAAAAACAAACAAAAATCCAACTAATCTGATTTAAAAATTGCCAAAGGGCCTGAATAGGCATTTTTCCAAAGAAGACATACAGATGACAAACACACACATAAAAGGATGCTCAACATCACTCATCATCAGGGAAATGCAAATCGAAATCCCAAAGAGATATTGCCTCACACCAGTCAGAATGGCTAGTGTCAAAAAGACAAGCAATCACAAGTGTTGAAGAGGATGTGGAGAAAAGGGAATCCCCATGCACTGTTGGTGAGAATGCAAGTTGGTGTAGCCACTATGGAAAACAGTATGGAGTTTCCTCAAAAAATTAGTAACACAAATACCGTATGATCCAGTAATTCTACTGCTGGTTATTTACCCAAAGATATTGAAAACACTAATTCAAAAAGATATATGCACACCTATATTTATTGCAGTGTTATTTATAATGGCCAAGGTATGGAAGCAACTTAAGTGTCCATCAGTAAAAGAGATTGCGGCATATATAGGCAGTGGAATCATAGCCATCAGAAAGAATGAAATCTTGCCATTCATGACAATGTGGATGGACCTAGAGGGTATTATGCCACGTGAAATAAGTCAGGGAAAGACAAATACCATAGTATTTCACTTATATGTGGAATCTAAAAAACAAAAAGAACAAACAAATCAGAAAGACTCATAAAGAGATAGAACAGATAACAAAATGGTGGTTACCAGAGGGAAAGGCTGACTCAGTTGGTAGAGCCCGTGACTCTTAATCTCAGGGCTGTGAGTTAGCCCCACATTGGGTGTGGAGCCTACTTAAAAAAAAAAAAAAAAAAGAGGTACAAACTTTCAGTTATAAAATAAATCACAGGGATGAAAAATACAGCACAGGGAATACAATCAGTAATATTATAAAAATTTTGGGGCACCTGGGTGGCTCAGATGGTTAAGCGTCTGCCTTCGGCTCAGGTCATGATCCCAGGGTCCTGGGATCGAGTCCCGCATTGGGCTCCCTGCTCCTTGGGAGCCTGCTTCTCCCTCTGCTTCTCTCTCTCTCTCTCCCTCTCTCTCTCCTCCTCTGTCTCTCATGAATAAATAAATAAAATCTTTAAAAAAAATAAAAAAATAAAAATTTTGTATGGTTGACAAATGACTACACTTCTCATGATGAGTATTTTGTAATGTATATAATTGTCAAATTACTATGTTGTACACTTAAAACTAATACAATATTGTATGTCAACTATACTTCAGTTAAAAAAAATGAAGTGTGGGGGCACCTTGGTAGCTCAGTCAGTTGAGCATCCGACTCTTGATTTCAGCTCAGGTCATGATCCCAGTGTAATGATCTCAGGGTCATGAGATCGAGCCCAGGGTCCCGCTCCACGCTCAGTGGAAAGTCTGCTTGAGATTCTCTCTCCCTCTCCCTTTGCCCCCACGCCCGTTCATGTGTGTGCTTTCTCTCTCTAAAATAGAAAAATAAATCTTTTAAAAAATAAAGTGTACAGTTTAGTGGTTTTTAGTATATTTACAGCTATGTGCAGCCATTACCACAGTCAATTAAAAATTTTTTATTTTTATTTTTTTAAGTTTTATTTAAGTAATCTCTACCCCCAACATGGGGCTAGAACTCACCATCCCGAGATCAAGAGTTGCACGCTTAGGGTGCCTGGGTGGCGCAGTTGGTTAAGGGTCCAACTCTTCATTTTGGCTCAGGTCCTGATCTCAGGGTTGTGAGATCAAGCCAGGCGCTGGCTCCATGCTCAGCTCAGAGTCTGCTTGATTCTCTTTCCCTCTCCCTTTGCCCCTCCCCCTGCTCTCTCTCTCTCTCTCTCTCTCTCTAAAATAAATAAATAAATCTTTAAAAAAAAAAAAAGAGTTGCATGCTATTCCAACTGACCCAGCCAGGCACCCCTCCATAGAATTTTAGAACATTTTCATCACCTTAAAAAGAAATTCCCTGCCCTTTAGCTATCACCTTCTAGTCTCCCATCCTCCGAAGCCCTAGGCAACCATTAATCTCCTTTCTACCTCTATGGATTTGCCCATTCTGGATGTCTCATATCAGTGGGATCATATAATATGTGGTATTTTGTGACCGGCTTATTTCACATATCATAACCTTTACAAGGTTCATCCACATTATTGCATGTATCAGAACTTCATTCCTTTTTACGGCTAAATAACATTCCATTGTATGGCGACACCACATTTTGTTTATCCATTCATCTGTTGATAGACATCAGGGTTATTTTTACCTGTTGGCTATTATGAATAATGCCGCTATGAACATTCATGGAGAAGTTTTTGTGTGGACATGCGCTTTTATTTCTCTTAGGTAGATACCTAGATACCTAGGAGTGGAATTTCTGGGTCATATAGTAAACAGGTTCTTGTACCAAATCCAACGTGTGTGTGTGTGTGTGTGTGTGTGTGTGTGTGTGTGTGTGTGTGTCGGTTGGGGGAGATCCCCACACTAACAAGGAGAAATTCTTTGACACCAGCTGGGTATCCTACATTGTAACTCAATTCCACTTAATTCTGACACTATTTACCGGGAGGTAGCATCAGATTCCACAGGTTGAGGACGGAGTCCTACAAGACTCATCCCCTCCCCTGCCAACTCTAGATACCAGTCATAAACCCAGGTGTCACCTGTGCAGCTGACCGACCAGCTGTAGATTGCAGGTTCCAAGGCCCCTTTTCCTTGGGTTCGATTAATTTGCTGGAGCAGCTCACAGAAATCAGAGAAACATTTTACTTATTAGACCCCTAGTTTATTATAAAAGGCTATAACTCAGGAAGAGACAGACGGAAGAGATGCCCAGGGCAAGGCATGGGGCAGGGGCTCAGAGCTCCCACGCCCTCCAGGGTGCCACTCACCCAGCACCTCCATGTGTTTACCAGCCCAGAAGCTCTTAGAACCTTGTCCTTTTGGGTCTTTGTGGAGGCTTCATCACATAGTCACAATTGATTTAAATCATTGGCCATTGACCATTGACTCAACCTCCAGGCCCTCTTCCCTCCCAGGAGGTTTGGGGGAGGTACTGAAAGTTCCATTCCTGTAATCACGTAGTTGATTCCTCTGGCAACCAGCCCCCCTCTTAAGGGCTTTCCAGGGGCGCCTGAGTGGCTCAGTCAGTTAAGCGTCTGCCTTCGGCTCAGGTCATGATCCCAGGGTCCTGGGATCGGGTCCCACATCAGGGAGCCTGCTTCTCCCTCTCCCTCTGCCGCCCCCCTGCTTGTGCTCGTGCTCTCTCTCTCAAATAAAAGGATAAAAATCGTTTAAAAAAAAGGGGGGCTTTCCAAAAGTCACCCTGTTTAGCATAACAAAAGACACCACGATCACTCTTATCACAGGAAGTTCCAAGGGTTTTAGGAGCTCTGTGCCTTGGAACAGGGTCAGAGACCAAATGTATATTTATGATAAATCATAATATTGCATATGGTAGCTCTATGTTTAACTTTCTGAGGAGCTGCCAGCTTTTCAGAACTACTTTCCAAAGTGGCTGCACCATTTTACATCCGTACCAGCAGAGTATGAGGGTTCTCATTTCTCTGCATCCTTGCCCAATGCTTGTTATAATCTGACTTTTTGATTATAGCCATCCTAGTGGATATAAAGTGGTATCTCATCCTGGGTTTCACTTGCATCTCCCTAATGACTAATGATGTTGGGGCACCTGGCTGGCTCAGTCGGTAGAGCACGCAACTCTTGATCTTGGGTTCGTGAGTTCAAGACCCACTTTGGGCCTAGAGCTTACTTAAAAAAACAAAGAACAGGGGCACCTGGGTGACTCAGTCAGTTAAGTGCCCGACTCTTGATTTCGGCTCAGGTCATGATCATAGGGTCATGAGATGAAGTCCCATGTCGGGCTCCACGCTGAGCATGGAGCCTGCTAAGATTTTCTCTCTCTCTCTCTCTGCCCCTCCCCCCCAAAACAAAACAACAAAGTCCTAACGACTAATGATGTTGAGCATCCTTTCATGCGCTTGTTGGAGATTTGCATATATATCTTCTTCGGAGAAATGTCTGTTCAAGTCCTTTGCCCATTTGTAAGGCAGGTTGTTTATATTATTTTGTTGTTGAGTTTAGGATTCTTTATAGATTCTGGATACTGGACCCTTTTTTTTTGAAGATTTTATTTATTTATTTATTTATTTGACAGAAAGAGAGAGAGAGAGAGACAGCGAGAGAGGGAGCACAAGCAGGAGGAGCGGGAGAGGGAGAAGCAGGCCTCCCGCGGAGCAGGGAGCCAGCCGCGGGGCTCCCATGACCTGAGCTGAAGGCAGACGCTTAACGACTGAGCCACCCAGGCGCCCTGGATACTGGACCCTTATGAGATATACGTTTGCAAATATTTTCTGCCATTCTGTGGGTTGTCTTTTTACTTTTCCGATAGTTGTCCTTGGAGGCCCAAAAGTCTTTCATTTTGATGAAGTCCCATTTATCTATTTCTTGTTTTGTTTCCTGTGCTTTCGAGTTCAAATCTATGATTCCATTGTCAATCAGTATCTATTTATTGAGCACCTTCCGTCTACCAGGAGCTAGGGATACTGTGGTAAATGAGACAGACTCAGTCCCTGTCCTCATGGAATGTCAGTCTAGTGGTGGCAGGGGAGAGAGCAATCTACTAACTGCTGGGATAATTTCCTCCTGTGTAATAAGGACTATGAAAAGGAGCAAAATGAGTGAAGTGCTAACCTAGGCTGAGGGGGCAAGGAAGTCCTCCCCAGGGTGGTGACTAACATCTGAAGGATGAGCGGGAGTGGGCCAGGTGAAGAGGGCAAGGAATAGAGGGAAGAGTGTTTCTGGAGAGGGAACAGCACGTACAAATCCCAGAGGTCAGAAGAACATGGCTCTTTAAGGAACAGCAAGGAGGACTGTGTGGCAGGAGCAGAGGGATGGAGGGAGAAGGGCAGGGAGTGGAGAAGGGAGAAAAGGACTTGGGGAGAGAATGTAGAGCGAAAAGAAAGGTTTGCTGAGACTTCAAGTTGGTAAACGCCAGCAATTAAAGCTATAGGAGGTCTTGGAAGACTCGAGAAGGGAGTTTCAAGGAGTAGGAAGTAGCCAACACTGGCTGGTGAGGCCAAGAAGTGAATCAAGATAAGGACTTGCCTTTGGCAGCTGGGGGGTCATCGCTGGAGACCCTCGTGGGGGGGGGTCATCGCTGGAGACCCTCGTGGGGGGGTCATCGCTGGAGACCCTCGTGGGGGGGGTCATCGCTGGAGACCCTCGTGGGGGGGGTCATCGCTGGAGACCCTCGTGGGGGGGGTCATCGCTGGAGACCCTCGTGGGAGGGGTCATCGCTGGAGACCCTCGTGGGGGGTGTCATCGCTGGAGACCCTCGTGGAAACAACTGGGTTGGGATGATGGAAGTGGAGGGCAGAATGCAGAGGGCTGAGGAGAGATTAAGAGGTGAGGAGACAGAGACACTGAGGGGAGGAGACCTCCCCTTGGAGAGGTTTGGCGGTGAAGAGGAGAGGGAGAGTCGGGAGACTGGGCCAGAAGGTGGGGCGCAGGGGAGAGTCTCAAGCCTGTTTGTCCCCCCAAGAGCCTGGCTTCTTAATAAATGTTTATTACACGGAGCCACACTGATGGGGAGCTTGGAGATACCGGAGAGGGACCATTGACAGCATTAGGCCCGGAGGAGCCAGTGTGGAGAGCTGGAGTCACATCTTGAGAGGAGAGACTGGCATCTCCTTCCTTCAAATGAGTGGCAAGAGGGAAGAAGAGCCCTTAGGAGGTGGGGTGTGGATGGTGGGTAGGGGATGGAAGGGGGCTTTTGTGTAGATAATAGAGTCAGGAGATGAAGGACTTGCATGCTTTTATTCTCCTCAGAGGACTTCGGGTTTAGCCCTGACTCTAGTCTATGACTTTCTCCAGAAACGCATCTCGCCTACTTAGTACTTGGTGGGCCCTTCCTAACTTGCTGCTTTGACTTGTGTGGGCCATGGAACAAGCTGTGGGCTCGCTGCCATTCTGTCTGAGGTCCAAGTATGTCGGTTGTGGAGAATATTAGCAAGGGAGGCACCATCTCCTTTGAGGAACAGCAGAGAGACAGGAACCTGCAATCAGTGTGCACGCATTTTAAAGAGAGGTTAACACAGGTAACCACAAGGACCTTCCAGGACCACCCGGGCCGAGAAACCAGCTTCACCACAACAGCCCGCCGAACACCTCTCCGTTCTTCCAAACGGCGGCCCATTTTCTCTGCAGCGCGCTGCGGGGGATGCGGATCCGTGATGTCAAACCCTCTGAACCCTGCGAGGGAGATTGGATCGGTCCCCTTTTACCGATGAGGAAAGCATGACTCCAAGGGGTGAGTGACCGGTACTGCCCATCGGAACCTGGGTCAGGCCGAGCGCAGAGCCCACCAGTGGTTTTGAGCCTGGCTGGGGGTGGGGGTGGGGGTTCTGTTCGCCTGGGCCTTTCCCACATGGGGCTTCGAGGTAAGCTTCGTGACAGCAAATTCTATGGAGGAAAAAAAAAAGTTTGAAAGCCAGCGCTCCCCACAGGGTTCTTTGAACTTCTCAGCTGAAGCCTGACTTTTCTTGAAGCGTTTCGTTTAGCCAGAATGGCTCTGCTTGCGTGATGCTCCCCTGCCCCGCGCCCCTCACCCCCTGCCCCCTAAGCCCCTGTTGTCGCCCTGCTCCCTGACACATCCATTCTCCCCATGACTGCCAGAGGGACTCCTCTAGAATCCCATCAGGTTACTCCTCTGCTTAGAAAACTTCTCTGGCTCCCTGCTACCTTTAGGTTAAAATCTCCGTTCCTCTTTTAGCCTCATCTATGAGACCCTTAGTGATCTGAGCCCGCATCCACTTCTCCAGCTTTGCCCTTAATCACTCCCCAGCTTCCACCTTCCTGCCAAACCGGCTGACTTACATTTCCTGGTACTTGCTCTCTTCTCCCGGATGGACCAGACCAGACGTACCGTACTCCCGGCCGCCCTGCCAGGAAGCCCCTCCCCTTCTCCACGGGCCAACTCCCACTCACCCCTAGAGCCTCAGATCAGGCCTTACCTTCCTCCCTGAAAAGCCTTCCCTGCATCTCCCCCCCCCCACCCCCCCCGCCAACTGCCATGCTCACCTGTCACAGCCCTGCTTCTGTCACCTTTGCTTGGCACTTGCTCCACTAGAAAGCAGATTTGCATCATCTGCCTAATTCCGTTTTGCTCCCCTGGAAAGCAGTTTCTTAGGGAATTTGTTCTTTCTCTTGGGGTAAGCATACCAGTCTTGCCTCAAAAAGCATACCAGAAATGCCAATGGCTTGATGTTAGGCAGGGAGAGTTTTCAGCATGGGAGTTTGTCCCCTGCAGCCAAACCTCAATTTTACATGGAGGAGGTAGGCTAGGGACTATCACATGATGAGAAAAATCTGTGGGGAAGAATAGCTGACTGCAGGAGAAACGACAGAAAGCGCTCTCGAACCTTCCAGCTGACTTGGTTTTCTTGTTGGAAAAAGCAGGGCAGATGCTTGTCTCCGGTCCCCAGATCTGCTACTAGTTAAGATGCTTAGGTTCAGACTTTTCCCGTGAAGAGGGGACTACCATTCTAAGTGTCCTCTGAATGTTGGGCAAAGGCACAAGCCACTCTTCCCTCCAAGCCAGGAGCCCGCAGACCCAGCCATTGGGCAGGAAGGCCCTGTCCCGGCGGTCTTCACCAAGCCCCACCAGCCTTGGCAGCTGTCAAGGGCGACTGTGGAGCAGAACCTGCAGCCCTGCATCTATAAAATGGGCATGTGCGGCGGGGCGGGGGGGGGGGGGGCGGCACCTGGGTGGCTCCGTCGGGTAAGCTTAAGCGTCTGACTTCCAATCAAGGTCATGATCTTGGGGTCCTGGGAGGGAGCCCTGCTCAGCGGGGAGTCTGCTTTTCCCTCTTCCTCTGCCCCTCCCTGCTGGCTCGTGCTCTCTCTCTCAAATAAATAAATCCTTTAAAAAAACTATAAAATGGGCACAGGAATGGAGGCAGTTATGCCAGATGCTGATGCCAACTGCCAGAATCCAGGAACCATTCGCCTTCCTCCTTTCAAACATTGAAGAAGTTCATTGAGAACAAAAAGTTATTGCTACATCACACTGTGTAAATTTGTTTTAAGGTGTAGTTCCTAGAAACATGTGACAGGCTGAAAACATTGATAGGGAGGGTTTGGATCATTTCAGGGATGAGAAGAACCTAATGGGTTATTAAGGGAAGATCGGAACATTTCTAGCACAGAGGAGGTAATGGGGGGGCAAACGGGACCGCCAGGCGGAGATGGAAACCTGTATGGATGAGTTCAGGGTAGTGTTTCTGGGCTTTCTGTGTTTGGTGATGACTGTTTCTCCCTGGTGTTCAAGGGCAGGGAGGGGAGGGCTGGGGATGCAACAGTCCATTGCAGGGGCGGCCCAAGCTTCTAGGGATACAGTGCTATTTTGAAAATGCACTGTTCTCTGGGGCGCCTGGGTGGCTCAGTCGGTTAAACATCTGCCTTCGGCTCAGGTCATGATCCCAGCGTCCTGGGATTGAGCCCCGATTCAGGCTCCCTGCTCAGGAGTCTGCTTCTCCCTCGCCCTCTGCTCCTCCCCCTGCCAATGCACGCCCTTTCTCTCTCTCTCTCTCTCTCTTGCTCATTCTCTCTCTCATGTAAATAAATAAAATCTAAAAAAAAAAAGAAAGAAAGAAAATGCACTGTTCTCTAAGGCAGCATGGATCCCTAGCCACCAACTGCTTTCCCTCCTCTCAGCCAAAGTCAACCCTCCTGTATTCTACTGGCTTCATACAATTTCTGAATGGGAGCCAGTTTCCAAACTACAACTTATGTATTAGATGTAATTAAAAAGCAATGCCGAGGATTAAAGCCCCATCTTGGAAAAAGTGTCAATGGGTGTGTCTCCCAGGAGGGTAGAAGTCAAGGTAAATTACATGACTCACCACAAAACATCAGAAATGTACATTTGGAGATTTTTCCCTTTTACCACCCCTCTGCCCCCCCCCCTACAGACAACTCGTCTAGGATGAGACTTGTGCCAGAAGTGGGACCTAGCTGCCAAAAGAGTCCGGGAGACAGGCAAACTGTGTGTCTCCACTCAGAACCAAGGTGAATGTAGCTCCTTCCAGCGCCCGGCTTGGCCATTTGCTGTGGGAACAAGGTCCAGAGCCTCCCGGATCACTAGCTCATGGCCATGGGTTGGTGATTCCCCGCGAATCACCCGCAAATGTAGGAAGCTTCCCGCACTCAGTGGTTAATGAAAAAAAAAAAGTCACTCAAAGGACAGCTTTGTCATGTGAAAGGAAAACATACCCGGCTTTAATATGCTTAAGAAGTCATCCGTGATACATTAGAAAAAGTACCGGTAAAGTCTGGATGTCTCAGGAGCAGTTTGGGGTGGGGGGTGACTGCCTGCAGAAACAGCGAGTCTAGCCTTCAGTTAGGAGCTTCCTCTGTATCAGCGGGTTCCAGTCTTAACTCATTCTTCTAGCAAGTGCTTCCCAATACACGCAGAGCTTCTGCCTGCCCAGAAATGGCTTCTGGAAGCCTAACTTTTCCTCTCCCAAGCAGGACCACACTCCTGCCCCTAACTCCTTAGTCCCCTAGTTTTGGGGACTAGTTTTGCGCCAGGAGAGCTTTGGTCTTTGCGCTCTCTCTCGGTGAGGGTTTCCCGGTCCCCAGGTCTCCTGGCCGGTGGCTGTAGGAGACCTGGGACAGGTACCTGCGACAAACCTGGAGGTGGTCCGCTGCTTGCAGGCCCAGTGCACTCAGCTGCGGCCGGAGCTGCCGCCCCTTCGGGTGGGGCCCGAGAGCACCCGAGACCGAGGCCTCGACCGCAGCGTCGCGATCCGTCCGCCCTCTCCAGTCTCTGTCGCCCTCAACGGTCCTGGAAGAAGGGGAACATCTGGCGGAGGAGGCCCTGAATTTGCGCCACCCGGCTGCCCGTGTAGTTCTTCTCCTTGCCGGGCGACGCCCCCGCTCTCGCCGGGGCCTCCACGGAGGTCGTGCCCACCGAGCTCGGGGTCTGTCGCAGCGCCCGGGCGGCGGCGCCGCTGCTGTTGTTGTTGGCGTTGATCCGCTCGCAGCCGCCCGCCGTCTCCCAGTCCTCGGCCCCCGACAGCTCCCGCAGGCTCTGGGGCGCGTCGGGCCGCAGGTAGTGACAGGCCCGGTGGCCGCTGTAGTCGCGGCGCGAGGGGTCAGCCCCTAAGGCGCCCACCAGCACCTTGATGACCATGTCGTGGCCCTGCAGGGCGGCCAGGTGGAGGGGCGTGAGGCCGCCGCTGCCCGAGGCGCTCACGTCGAGCTGCAGCCCCCGGCGCTGGGCGAAGTCGTGCACCAGGATGAGCTCCTCGTGGCACCCGTGCTTGGCCAACCAGTGCAGCACCGTGTAGCCCGTGATCGGGTCGCAGCGCAGCAACAGGGAGGGCTCGGCTTCCAGCTGCTCCCACAGCACCTCCAGGCGGCCCTCGGCGGCCGCCAGGATCCACGCGTGCTCGTGGGGCTCCAGGCACAGCCCGCCGCCGCCCGGACCGTTCGGCCCGGCCGGGCTCTGCTCCTCGGCGCGCTCCTCAGACAGCCAGCCGGCGGGGGCCGCCCCCTGCAGCCCCAGCAGCTCCCGCAGCGCTCCCCGCCGGCGGCCCGAGCCCGCTCCCGAGAGCATCAGCGAGCCGTGGAGGAGGGGGTCCCGGGAGGCGGCGGTGTGGCCCCGGTACCTGCCCAGGGTGCCGGTGTCCACTCTCCAGGGGCGGGGCTGCAGGGCGCTCCGCGGGCTCAGCGCGGTGGCCGCGAGGGAGGCCTTGGGCCCCGGGCTCGCGGGCCCCCGGGGCTCGGCCATGGTCTTGCCGCCGCCGCCGCGGCGCTTCCAGTGTCGAGCGTTCGCTGCCCTTCCCGGGCCCCTCCGGGAGAGGAACTGGCGCTGGCGTTGGGGAAGGAAGCGGCTTGAGCAATTGGGCTCTGGGAGGGAGGGAGCAAAGGAGGGGAGAGGGAGGGAGAGAGCCAGCGAGCCGAGGGAGGGCCCCGGCGCGGGAGGTGGGGGGCGTGGAGGGGTGGGAGCTCCGGGCCCGGGCCCGGGGGCCAGCCCCTCTAGCGCCCCGCGGGGACCGCCGCCACCTCCGCGTCCCCGGGTGGCGGGCGGCCCCGCCTCAAACGGCCAGGTGAGCTGGGGCAGCCCCGCCTCCCGCACCGCGCGCAACTGGGGGGCGGGCGCTGGGTGGGGGCGAGCGGGCCCCGAGCGCCCCAGCCGCCGGCTTCTCGGCATCCCGGCAGCTGCAGGGGTGAAGAGGCTCTAGGGCGCCCCCTCCCCGGCGGGCTGAGCTCGGCCGGCAGCCAAGGCCTCCGAGAGCGCGATCCTTGAGCTCCTGGGCGCTGGCTCCCCGCCCCCCTCCTTCGCCCTTCCTTCTTATCTTCTGCACTTTGTCCCCGAGCAGCCTTTGTCCCGCCCCTAGCATTCAGCGAGGCGGCCTGGGACTCGGGCTCCCCTGCCTTGCCCTTTGTATGGCCTTGACCCTCCCCGCAGATCCTGGAGTTGCCCGGGATTCCTGCAGAGGAACCGAGGCAAGGATCCAGGCAGAAGTTCTTGCGGGGGGAACTGGGAAAATATTCGCGCCTGGGTGGCTTAGTCAGTAAGCGTCTGCCTTCAGCTCAGATCACGGTCCCAGGCTCCTGGGACCGAGCCCCGCATCGGGCTCCCTGCTCGGCAGGAAGCCTGCTTCTCCCTCTCCCGCTCCCCCTGCTTGTGTTCCCTCTCTCGCTGTGTCTCTCTCTGTCAAATAAAGAAATAAAATCTTTAAAAAAAAAAAAAAGGTGTTCCCTTCTTCCCTGCGGGTTCCCACTCGGCCCTCCGCCCTCTTCTCTTTAACCTTCCCCAAGTTGGCTTGAAGAAGCAGGCACAGGTGAATCCGTCAGCTGCCACGGGAATGCCCTGCCCTCTTCAGGGATGTGTCCCTGTTGTCTCCTCGAGGATATTTTACCTCATCCTAAGAGTGGCCTTCTCTTTGCTCTTCCTTTCCCTCAATAAGTGGTAGTTCTTGCCTCCTGCCCCCTACCATGTTAGGGAGTTCAGTTAGTGGGCGACAGGGACCCTCAGACGATTCTTGAGTCAGAGAGGGACACAGCCGTGATTAAGGTGGTGTTTGGGAAGATGATTCTGGGAGAGGCAGACAAGAAGGCAGGAGACTGTTCCAACAGTCTAGGCCAAAGGTGATGGGGGGTTCAAGCCAAGCCAGCCCACTCCACTGGGCCCACCTGTGATGGAAGGTATCAGAGGCTTTCCTCCTTGGCCCTCAAATATTTTGCCCTAAATATCTTGAGCTTTCCTTCATGACAGCCTATGCATTTGTAATCAATGTTTGAACATTTATTATGTGCCGGACACTGTGCTAGATGCTTTATATATATGTTAACACTTTTAATCCTCCCAGCCACGTCAAAAGCTAAGTATTATTACTGTCCCCAGTCTGCAGAGAGGTTGAGGTCACTTGCTCAAGGTCACCCAGCAGGAAGTGGCTGAGCAGGTCTGTGTGACACCATAGCCTTTGTCCTGGCACCCAGGGACTGGCATTCAAGCCAGGCTTATCAACTGCAGATCATTCACACAAGCCCCAAATTCCAGCCCAGCAGAGGGACTTGCCTTGACCTGAGCATATCTTGAAGTCGCCCTCCTCTTCTAGAATGTCCTCCCTCAGAGCTTCTGTCTCGGGACATTCTCCCTGTCCTTCAAGGTTGGCCTCAGCTTCCACCTTCTCCAGTGTGCCTCCTCCGATGACCTCAGCCCAGGGTGATCGCTCCCCCCGCACCCCCGCCCCAGCCGGCTGGTCGTCTTCCTCCTCTGGTACCCAGCACAGACTGCCCTGTGTTGCGTTGACACGCCAGCTAGACTCGAAGACTCTTTGATGACAGGTGTCATACTATCCTTGTGCCCCTAGTAGGTGCGGGAGAACCAGTTGTTGCCTTGTTCTGGTTTGGCCGCCTGGGAAACTGTGATTGTGTGTGCACATGGAGGGGGGCGCTGTGTGCGGGCGTGTTAGGGGGTGCGTCTGCAGCCAGAGCCTTCGTGCCCACTCCCACATCCCTGCCTCACACTGCACCTTCGGGACATCAAAAACAGCTCCTAGATTTCATCGGTTCGGAGAAAATAAGATAGTGATCACATAGTTGCTTCACTGAGCCAACTAGCCAAAGCCACCTCTTGGCCTTTGCTGACTCCTCAGGGACCAGGCCCAGGCCCAGCGTGGGCCCCAAGCTTTCATTTTCAAAATGAACCCTGACTGACAAGCAGCTACTTCCGCTGCTCTGGAAACTCCCCTCCACAACCCCAAATCTGTAAACACCAAACCACACGCGTGCACACACACTTCCAGAATATGCAAACAGCTGCAGCAATATTTTTTTTAATCAAAATGCCAGCATGGAGAATGCAGGATGGAAGAATGCTTGGACTATTAATTTCCCTCACCACTAAGCAAGCAAGTCCCTTCCCTATCAGCACTAATAACATCTCCGGTTCCAGTCCAAAGACCGCAAAGGCAGTTGCCTGACTGGCTGCGCACACCCATGCCGCACGCGCCCTCGCTTAGCTCTGTTGCCAGGGACCGAAGCCACGGCACCTCCCTAACGACTCGTTCCCTCTTTACTTAGCAAGTACTTCCTACCCGAGGCCACCAGCTGCACACACGGGTCCCCAGAGCCACAGCACCCCGTCTCTATTCCAGTAGAGAGGGTCTCTGGAATTTCAGAGCTGGGAGTGGGGTAGAGGATGCAGAAAGCAGAAGGGACAGTCGGGACCCACCCCCCCCAAAATGAAGATGCCCATCGCCTTGAGGTGGCTGCTCCCTCCCAAGAGAGTGGGGCCGAAATCCCTCAAGCCCTTGGAAATAGACTCCCCCAAAGGTGCACACGGGGTGGGTATTTGCATTTCAAATGGCGATGCCTGGTGTCTCTTCCAAATAGCCTCTCTGATGTATTTGTTCAGTTTGTTTACAGATCCTGGACTATTTGAACTAGAATTTCATGTTTTGTTGGTCGTTTCTTCATTTTTCAGATGTGATTTAACTGTCAGAAGGGGTGGCGGGAAGCAGAGAAACGTAAAGCCGAAGTGTTAGGCATACATTGAAACTCAATCTCAACGAAAAGAGAGAGGGGCTCGTGTATCTTATTAGAAGTCAATGGGGAGTGATCATTGAGCTGCAAAAATGTAATTTGCATGCAACTTTTCAGGAACATGTTCCTGGGGGGAAGCCAAAGGCACATGTATCTTTGGCTCCCAGTGGCGTTTGTCAGTGAGGCTTAGGGATTTAGAGAAATTCATGGCTGCAAAACAGGCAAGAGGGGGATATGTGGCATATGGGAAGGAAAGTCCCTCCAGCTTCTATAATCCTTGCTGATGGAGGGAGCAGGGAACATTCTTGAGGTTCTAGATATAAAATAGATTTTCTTTCTTCTGGAAACCTGTGCTGATATCATCACGTGATTCTCAATGAAGGAGAAAGCCACGAGAGAAAGCTCCTTTCCCGCTGAGCAAAAGAGTGTGTGGCTGTGTGTGCGAGGGTATGCTTGAGTGTGTTTCCGTGTGTGTGCACACACTGTCAGGCATAACTGTCTCTGGTTGTCATTTTCCCCTTTCCAAGGGTCAAGGCTTTACACAAGGACACCCCTGGGAAAGGTTTGACATTCTGAATACCTTTTCCTTGGCTGATAGAACAAATCATTTAAAAACACTTCAGGGCGCCTGGGTGGCTCAGTCAGTTTAAGCATCTGCCTTCAGCTCAGGTCATGATCTCAGGGTCCTGGGATCCTCGTCAGTCTCCCTGCTCAGCGGGGAATATGCTACTCCCTCTCCCTCTGCCCCTCCCCTCTGCTCATGCTCTTTCTCCCTCTCTCTCTCTCTCTCATAAATAAATAAAAAATCTTTTGGGGAGGGGGGCAGCAAAGAAAGGTTTATTGAGTGATACAGAAGTGATAGTACAAAGCTCCAGAGGAGGGAGGGGACCTGAGAGGGTTGCCCTAAATAAACAAAAAATCTTAAAAAAATTAGCAAATAGTTAAAAAAAAAAAAAAAGACCTGGGCTGCAATGGCTTAACTGGATTCCACGTGTCAAGCATGGGCCCTGAAGTGCGACGAGGAAAAAAAAAAAATTCCCCGCGCACATTATACTGATATCCCGGAGAAGACCTGAACTATTACCACGTGGAGACACACGAGGGCGCTCTAAGCAAGTAGAGCTCCAGCAAACCAGAAAGGTCGTACAGGTGTCAACCTGGGAGGAAAGAGGCATTTGCAGGTCCTTTGTCGATGTGGATTCAGGTTTTGACCCAGGCGGCTCACCCTTGGCCCGTAAGTAGATGCGAAGAAGAAGGTGCTAGCATCCGGGCCTGTGGGGAGAAGGCCGGGGTGTCATCCTGAAGAGAATGGGAACAATCTGGAAAGAGGAGGATGGTGAACAGAACATAGTGTTTCCTTACTTTATTCAAGAGGGGTAGGCTTCTGTAATATGAAAGGCTTGGAATAATAATCCCTTGTGATTTTCAAAGCGCTTTCATAGTTTGTGATGATCTCTTTGGCCCAGGCAGCAAGCCTGTGAGGTATGTAGCAAAGACAGTATTTATATGCAATTCACACAGAAGACTGAGAGAGGTTAAGTGACCTGCCCAGAGTCACACAGCTCAAAAGTGGTGGAGCAGGGTCTGCGCTCCTGCCTCGGTGTCATGCTGCCTTACCTGGGTCTGGTGGGCCAAGGCAGCTTGTCAACCGCACTGTGCAGTATGGGAATGCCTTCTGCCTTCTGTTTCTAATCCAGACACCCCGTGTCCCAAATCACCCAATGTAGTACTCCTTAGCAATAAGGGTGACAGCTACCTGCTGGTCCTGAGCCTTTGGGTACCTGGCAGGCCCTGTGCCAAGCATTAAACGTGCATAATCATACATGAAATCTCCTAGCCGTTGTGTTGTTTTTTTTTTTTTTAAGATTTTATTTATTTATTTGACAGAGAGAAACACAGCGAAAGAGGGAACACAAGCGGGGGGAGTGGGAGAGGGAGAAGCAGGCTCCCCGCCGAGCAGGGAGGCTGATGTGGGGCTCAATCCCAGGACCCTGGGATCATGACCTGAGCCGAAGGCAGACGCTTAACGACTGAGCCACCCAGGTGCCCAAAAGCTCCTAGCAGTTGTATTCACAACAGCCGAAAGGTCGAAACGATCCCAATGTCCAACGATGAGTGGATAAACTAAATGTGGCGTATCCACGCAGTGGAATATTACTTGGTCATAACAAGGAATGAAATAATGACACATGCTACAACATGGAGGGACCCTGAAAGCACGAGGCTTAGTAAAAGAAGCCAGACACAAAAGACCGCATATTGTCTGATTCCATTTATAGGAAATGTCCAGAAGAGGCAAATCCATAGAGACAGAAAGTAGGTTAGCGGTTGCCGAGGCTGGGGGGTGGGGCGGAGGCAGGAAAGAGCTATTGGAGAATGACTGCTAATGGGTACAGGTTTCTTTCTGGGGTGTCCAGAAGGTTCTGGAATTAGATCATGGTGATGGTCGCATAACCGCCTGAATATACTAAAAATCACTGAGGTGCACACTTTAGAAGGGTGAATTATATGGTATGTGGATTATATTTCAGTAAAGCCGTCACCAAAAAAAGAGCATTCTCTCTCTTAATCTTTACAACTCTAAGAGATGGCGACTGGTGAGAAATGGAGGCCCAACGAAAATAATAATGTGGTCACGTTCACTTAGCTAGTAAGTGTCAAGGGAACCCATCCGATCTGGCCTGACTGGAGGGCTTGGTGCCTGTGCTCATATCTTACACTGTCTCTAGTGCATCCCTCAGACAGAGGACGCTGTTAGAGCCAATACTCACTGAGGACTTATTATTATGTGCCAAGCACATTACGTTCATGATCTTGCTGATGCCTAAAACAAGGTAGATACTATGAAAGCAGTAGTCTCCCAACTTTTTTTTTTTTTTTTTGAGGACGAGATAGTGTGTGCGTGTGCACAAGCTGGAGGGGGGGGTGGCGCAGAGGGAGAGAGAGAGAGAGAATCCCAAGCAGGCTCTATCCTCAGCACAGAGCCCAATGTGGGGCTCAATCTCACAACCCCAAGATCATGGCCCGAGCCAGCCGAAATCAAGAGTCCAATGCTTAACCGACTGAGCCACCCAGGTGCCCCAGGTCTCCCAACTTTTTTGATTGCGCATCCCTCGAATGAAAATATTTTGAGCCAGTATTCCCCACATTTGAGGGTTTTGTAATTTCAAAATGATGTGTTACTCTACTAATATATGATGTATATTAGAAAGCATACACAAAAAGGACATTTTCATGGCTGAGACAAGGATGAGATAAACTGATTTCAAATAACTTAAACTTTTTATATACTTTGAGTACAAAATTGATTTTGACTGTCACTGCAATGTTACCATTAATAAATCTTTTCAGAAGAGAATGTGATTGCGCATGCTTCATTTTTTTAAAAACCTAGCTTAGGGACGCCTGGGTGGCTCAGTGGGTTAAGCGTCTGCCTTCAGCTCAGGTCGTGATCCCAGGGTCCTGGGATCGAGTCCCGCATCTGGCTCCCTGCTCAGCAGGGAGTCTGCTTCTCCCTCTCCCTCTGCCCCTCCCCCTGCTTGTGCTCTCTCATTCTCTCTAAAAATAAATAAATAAAATCCTTTAAAAAACCCCAAACCTCAGGTTAACACTGTAAAATAGCTATGCAAAGGTGTGGTTCTGAACTTAGTTTATTTGAGCACTTGGCCTCAGGGGCTGTCATAGATGAGAAAGATACCAGCCACGAACAGAAGGCCAATTCCACTGGCTGGGCTTACTACATCATGATTCTCATTTTTCAATTCCACCCACCAATTAGGCAACGGTTTTTGATGAAATTCAGCTGGTAAACAAACGGTCACCTTTCCTGATGTCAGTCATTGGTTCTTGCCAACGAGTCAGCGCCCGTTGCACTTTTGTGTTTTTAACAAATGTCTCCAAAACCCACAAAAACTCTACACTGGAAAGATTTTAAACCAGGGTAGAAAATTTCAGTCCCAGGTTTGTAAGTGTGCAGATATGAGAGGTTTTCTAGGTATGCAACTTAAGTCATTTTTGGCAATAAAATTACATAACAGTGAAAACACATGTATTCGTTTTCCAAATGTTCTCTCCATGTACTGAGTTTCCTACCAAAGCGGTTACTTTCTCACTCATTCTTAAAATATCAATTTAACTTTGAATAGCTAGATTGGGTGTATTTATTATAATTGTTTTATTTTTTTAAACTACATTTTTTGCCATTTAATTGGGAAATTGTTGATTTTTTAAAAGATTTATTTATTTATTTGAGAGAGCGAGAGAGCACAAACAGATGGGAAGAGGCAGAGAGAGAGGGAGAAGCAGGCTCCCCACTGAGCAAGGAGCCCAATGCGGGACTCGATCCCAGGACCCTGGGATCATGACCCGAGCCGAAGGCAGACGCTTAACCAACCGGGCCACCCAGACACCCAAATTGTTGTTTCTTTTTTTTAAATGTTCACTGACTGCTATAGGACACCATGGAAGAAATCAGTAAATTTGAAACACCTTTGTGGGAAAGGAAAGCGTATCTTTTAGGTTGAAACTCTTTTTTTTTTTATTTATTTATTTGAGAGAGAGAGAATGAGATAGAGAGAGAGCACGAGAGGGAAGAGGGTCAGAGGGAGAAGCAGACTCCCTGCTGAGCAGGGAGCCCGATGCGGGATTCAATCCCGGGACTCCAGGATCATGACCTGAGCCGAAGGCAGTCGCTTAACCAACTGAGCCACCCAGGCGCCCATAGGTTGAAACTCTTTTAAGGACTTTGTCACTAAACAGTCAGCCTCTGTGTGGTACCGAAGTGACCATGGGAGTATCATTCTCTACCTTGTTACAAAATAGAACATTGTAAAAGTTTTACTGTGTATCAAAAGATCTAGTATCTATACCATACTGGATGAATCTGATAGCACTTTGCATATTTCACGCTTCCAGTTTCTTGGCTGAAACAGCTTGCCAACTTTCTCAGTAAACTTACCTTGAAATCCACCCCCCACCTTTTGAAAAAAAATCCTGTCAAAGCAGCACTACTGTATTCCCAGTTTTTCTACAAGATATTTTTTAAAAATTAGGGGGCGCCTGGGTGGCTCAGTCGTTAGGCGTCTGCCTTCGGCTCGGGTCGTGATCCCGGGGTCCTGGGATCAAGTCCCACATCGGGCTCCCTGCTCGGCGGGAAGCCTGCTTCTCCCTCTCCCACTCCCCCTGCTTGTGTTCCTGCTTTCGCTGTCTCTCTCTCTGTCAAATAAATAAAAAAAAAAATCTTTAAAAAAAAAATTAGGGGGTGCCTGACCAGCTCAGTCGGTAGAGCATGCAACTCTTGATCTCAGGGTCGTGAGTTCAAGCCCCATGTTGGGTGTGGAGCCTACTTAAAAATTTTTTTTAAATAATAAAATAAAGGGGCGTCTGGGTGGCTTAGTAGGTTGAGCGTCTGCCTTCGGCTCAGGTCATGATCCCAGGGTCCTGGAATTGAGCACTGCGTCGGGCTCCCTGCTCAGGAGTCTGTTTCTCCCTCTCCCACTCCCCCTGCTTGTGCTCTCTTTCGTTATCTCTGTCTCTCTCTCAAATAAATAAATAAATAAAATCTTTAAAAAGAATAATAAAATAAAATAATTAAACCAGTCATTTTTTAAACCAGTCATGTTTTGATCAAATTACATCTTTTTCTTTATATCTTTCCTTTAGTAGCCCACAAAAAAGTTGTTTTATGTGGATTTCATTAATGAAACAGAATCTAGCAAATACAAAGCTGCAAATGTTAGAAACATTTTATCCAGCCGTATAGCAAACTTCCCACACTATATCATTTATTCTAATACTCTTTGTTCACATCTTCAGCAATGTTCTCTAGATGCCCTTCCAACAGTATTTGCTGACAAAAGAACGAATTTCAGGTTGTCACCATATTATTTCACGTGGATTTATTTTGACCACTTTTATTTTTATTTTTATTAATTTTATTTATTTATTTGGGGGGAAGAGAGAGAGCACACAAGTGGCGGGGAGGGGCAGGGAGAGAGGGAAAACAGACTCCCCACTGAGCGGGGAGCCCAACGTGGGGCTCTATCTCAGGACCCTGAGATCATGACCTGAGCCGAAGGCAGACGTTTAAGCAACTGAGCCACCCAGATGCCCCTATTTTGACCATTTTTACCATGATAGGAAAAACAAGTGTTTTCCCAGAGGGATCTGTTTTGTTTTTCATTATTTGGCAAGAAACTCCAAATGAAGCTTCTAAACATGTATCTTTACATGTAGTGAGATTTAATAGAGTACTGTATTGAAACTCACATGATGTTAAACATTGCTGAAGAAGTAGTAGAGATTTATCTTTTTTAAAAAAGATTTATTTATTTATTTGAGAGAGAGCACATGAGTGGGGAGAGGGGCAGAGGGAGAGAATCTTCAAGCAGACTCCTGCTGAGTGCAGAGCCTGATGCGGGGCTCGATCTCACCACCCTGAGATCATGACCTGTGCCAAAACCAAGAGTCAGACACTCAACCGACTGCGCCTCCCAGGTGCCCCAGAGATTTGTCATTATATTCTGGATACCCAGGTTTTTTTTTTTAAAGATTTTATTCATTTATTTGACAGAGAGAGAGAGATCATAAGTAGGCAGACAGGCAGGCAGAGGGAGAGGGAGAAGCAGGCTCCCCGCTGAGCACGGAGCCCGATGTGGGGCTTGATCCCAGGACGCTGGGACCACGGCCTGAGCCAAAGGCAGACGTCTAACCGACTGAGCCACCCAGGCGCCCCTGGATACCCAGTTTTTAAAGGTAAACTTAAAAAAAATTAGGACATACGTACAGAAAAGTGCACAAATCATAAGTGTACAGCTTGACGAATTTTTACAAATTTACCACCAGCACCCAGATCAAGAAATAGAGCATCATAGTATCCAGAAGTGTCCTTTGTGCCCCTACCCTTTCATTATCCCTTCAGTTCCTATTGCTGTGTAACAAATCACCCCCAAACTTAGTGGTGAGAAGTAACCATTTTATTATGCTCATGGATTCTGCTAATCATGATCCCTTCGTATTATTTTTAGCCAGTATCTCAAGGCAAAGTAGACACTTAAAGTGAGTTTGTTATTAACAAAGTGGATGTGGGGCGCCTGGGTGGCTCAGATGGTTGAGCGTCTGCCTTCGGCTCAGGTCATGATCCCAGGGTCCTGGGATCGAGTCCCGCATCGGGCTCCCTGCTCCTTGGGAGCCTGCTTCTCCCTCTGCTTCTCTCTCTCTCTCTTCCTCTGTCTGTCATGAATAAATAAATAAAATCTTAAAAAAAAAAAAAACAAAGTGGATGTGAATCATACTTTAAGTAGCTTTCTTGATATTTTTCTTTTTTGTTTCTTCTTTTTTCTTTTGGCTGATTTCTTATCAGAATCAATGTGTTTGTTGTTGCTGTTACTTTGTGATGGGGCAGATAAGAAGCTCACACTAGGAATGGAGATGAATCAGTTCTGCCATTTTCCTCTCCCCATTTGTACTTGTATTCTTCATATTATCTTCATTTGGGCTGTGGTTTTGTAGGCATCTTTTCAAGCCACTTTTCCATTTGGGGAGGACTGGTTTAGTTAATACCAGATGGTATAATCTGTAAATTCACAATCCAACACACAAATTGCAGAACTTTGCAATAAGTTAAAAATAAAATGAAAGAGGGCTGGCGTCACCATCCATCTTTCTGCATCGTGGAATTCCTGTTCCTCCCTCAGGACACCCAGGACTATCTTACAAAGGGACCGGATGAGGGTGCTGGCGCCAACCCACGAGTTGTGTGCGTTACACTTTAATTTCCCTTGTATCTTTGTCACAAGAGAAATTTTCATAGAAGTTCTCATATCTTCTTCCCACACCTCAGTGAGTCATCTCACACACCCCACTTTGGAGACAACTGGCTCATTGCACTGGTTCCATTTTACAAATGAGGCAACTGAGGTACAGGCAGGTGAAACAACTGAGTCAAGGACGCACAGCCAGTAGGTGCTGGAGTGAGGCATCAAACAGGTCTGTTTGACTCCGTTGCTCATGCTCCTTCAATTGCGAGCAAAAGATTCTGGCTGACTCAGCGAGACATAGTTTCTGGTTTCAGATACCAGAATGGTGAACGCTGAATCTTATTTTCTCAGCTGAGGGCACGTTTCCCTCCGGGTGGTCTATGGCAGAGTAGGGGTTAGGATTAGAGAGAGGATGTGGGCACAATTGGAATCTAACTACCAGTCCCTGGGCACTTACTCTGTGAAAGACGCAGAGCTGAGCACCGAATCCCCTGTGCAGCCCTAGGAGGTGGGTCTGAGTGTTATCGCCGTTTCACAGATGACAGATGGATTAGGTGACCACCTAATTCCACGCCAAAAATGCAATGATGCCAAAACCTGGGCTCTTAACCAACGTGTAGTATTGTCTCTAGACCGTCTGCCTTGTAGATAATGCAGTTTCAGCAAGCCCCCGGTAAGACTTAGCAACGTGCCCGGTGCTGTGTGCCATGGGTTATATCTCATTGAATTCAAACAACACTCTCACGAGAAAGGAACCCATTTTACAGATGCAGAAACTGAGGCTCAGAGAGGCTAGGCAACTTGTCCGGGGGTCACAGGGCTGCTAGCAAGTGGCAGATCTTCTCCCAGGCTGGCGTCCCTTCTGTCGTGGCTTTGGGTAGGGAATGGACAGACTCTCAGTAGAGCCAGCCCGTCCTGGGGAGCCTGATAACGGTGCCGTCAGCATCTCCTCCCTGAGCAGATGGAATCCAGAGAGGCCTAGAATGGTGTGGTCTGTGGACTGACGCCAGTCCAACAGGAGAAGAAAGGAAATTGAGAGCTTAGAAGCATTTCTGGAGATTCGATATTACTGAGGCATCTCAGCCCATGACTCATTTTTTTAAAAATCTTACTAAAGTATCTGCTCATGACAGATTGGAAATGAAAAGAAAATAAATAACTGATCTTTCACCACAGATCGTTTGAGAAGCACTAGTATAAACAAATCCTGTGCATCATCAATGCGCTTTGTCTGTCATTTGGAGAGCAGGAGTGGTCAACTCCAAGCCAGAGGAGTGGTGAGCTGCCTGCAAGTGGTTCTCAAAGGATTCTGGGAATGACTTGATTCATCCCGAGTTGAACCTGTTGCTGAGGGTTTGTGAGAGACAATAAGGGCCTGACCCCGTGCCTCTTGCGGGTTCTCCAAAGAGGATGAGGCAGTTGGCTTTAGATGATAAAAAGATCCAGTGTCATTTTTATTTCTAGGGCTCTCTTGGTAGTGCTCCGATGACCAGCCATCAACAGAGGGCATCGATGTGCCATCCTCCAGGTCCACACACGTCACTGCTGTCCTCAGCGTTAGTAGGCACTGCCATCTCCCCAGAGACAGCTGGACATGACCCAGTTAACGGCTGTGGGACAGGACAGACAGCGGGATTGTCAGGTGAGTTTTTAGGGGGCTAAGCGCAGGGTCCAGGCATGTGACCAGACTCCAGCTTTTCCCTTCTGCCAGGGCAAATGTTACCTATCCCAGCTCTGCTCCCTCCAGGCTGCTCTGCCCGACTGCTCTAATCCTAATCACTTGCCCCCTCACAGAATCCCTGCCGTCTGGAACACCCAACCCAGCATGTTATCATATAGTAGCTTGAATGGTTCTCAGTGACTTATGTCTCAATTTCCCACCTGGCTGAAAGGTCTCCAAAGCAAGCACAGGGGAAAAAGGCAATAATTTAGCAGCCAGAACTGAAGCATGATGGAAGGGGACACGAGGGGGCTGCCGAGTTACCAGAACTGAGGTCTGGGGGCACCTGGGTGGCTCCGTCGTTAAGCGTCTGCCTTCGGCTCAGGTCGTGATCCCAGGGTCCTGGGATCGAGACCCGCGTCGGGCTCCCTGCTCGGCAGGGAGTCTGCTTCTCCCTCTCCCGCTCCCCCTGCTTGTGTTCCCTCTCCCGCTGTGTCTCTCTCTGTCAAATAAATAAATAAAATCTTAAAAAAAAAAAAAAAGAACTGAGGTCTAAAGTCAGGGCTGGCTCAACAGTAAGGGTGATCGCAGGCAGAGTCTCAGAGTGCTCAGCTGGAGCTACCGATGTCCCTCTGGCCTAGAGCCTGGGCCAGGGCTGAGCCCATGGCTAGAGCGTTGGTTGATCCTTGGAAACTGGCTCCAGTCATGGAGTGGGGAGGAGTTAGGTCTGGGTCCTAGGCCGGACCTGAGCCCGCATTGTTCCTTAGCCCGGCATTCAAAGCCCTCCACAATCTGACCCCATCGTAATGATAACAGTTAACATCTGGTGAGCACTTCCGATGTTTATGTGCATTAACTCATTGAGTCCTCAAACTAGCCTCATCAGCGGGGCCATTATTATCTCCATTTTACAGATGGGGAAATTGAGGCACAGAGAAGTTAAGAGGTTAAGTGACTCACCCAAGATTGCACAGCTAGTACGTGGTGGAGCTGGGATTCGATGCCAGGTGGTGTGGCTCCAGGGGCAGATGTTTAGCTGAGAGCTTATACTCTGAAATATTTGCCTTATCATCACAACGAGCCTTCAATGCCTTAAACTGAAGGAGTGGCTTTAATGGTGGAGATCTCAGACATGGGAGAGCCTGACAGGGGAGAGAATTCTGGTATTGGAGACCTTTCATGGAGGCCCACTCAACTCTGCCATCCGAGTCCTATGTTTCATGGCGGCTTCTCTGGGAGACCGTACCTGCCTCTTGCGGGAAGTAAACAAGGGAACATAGCTCCTTGCTTGGGCTTGTGGCATCTTCCCAAATGACTCAAGGCCTCCAAGGCTTGACCTCAATGTTTCAGTGGCCCTCGTTAAGGGTTGAGTTTCCTTGAACATTGTTCTGATTCGAGCGGGCAGGATCTGGTGAGGTCTCAACATACAGCATTCTTGGGTGTGTCATACTTTGTTGTCATTTGTTCTCACTCTGGAGATTAAGAAACAGGGCCTGTCTCTGAAACTAATAATACACTATATGTGAATTAATTGATTAAAAAAAAAAAAGAGGGGCATCTGGGTGGCTCAGTCGGTTGAGCATCTGCCTTCGGCTCAGGTCATGATCTCTGGGTCCTGGGATCCAGCTCCACATTGGGCTCCCTGCTCAGCGGGGAGCCTGCTTCTCCCTCTCTCTCTGCCCCTCCCCTCACCCATGCTCTCTTTCGCTCTCTCAAGTAAATAAAATATGAAAAAAAAAAAAGGGGGAGAAAGAAACCTGGCTCGTGCCTTTGATGGCACTGAGTCTGAGGCTGTCACGTGTACATTCCGTGGCCTTGTGGAAACCATACTCTGTTTTCACTTATCGGTTAGGGCAGGTGTGGACGGTCTCTCACAGCTGGTCTGCTAAGAGCATGAGCTCTCTGCCTGATGTGCTGGGGTTGGGTTCAGGTTGGTAGAGGGGGGCGAGGCGGGCCTCGAGCTCAGCACGGGCTCTCGAGAGAAGACACTGTCCGTGGGTCAGCTCTTGCAGTGAATGGCTAACGGTGCCCACAAACAGCAGGGGAAGGGAGAGGGAGAGAGCTTGGCAGCGGGTCCCAGGGCCATGGCTAATGGATTTGCCTGCCATCTTTGGCACGCATGCTGCAGGCTGTCAACCCCTTGAAGGGAAACAACCCTGCCTGGTACAGGATCGTGGAGGGATCAGGGTCCAATACCCGCCGGGTGCTCTAGGACCCTGAAGCCTACAGCTCAGTATTACCCATTAAGGGGTCAACCCCATTCTTTGGGGGAGTTTGGCTGCTCCCTTAAGGCACAAGGAAGAATCTGCCCCAGTTTGGCCACCACGTTCCAGTTTGGCCAGCGGGCACCATCAAGGGCTCTGTTGCTGGGGTCCCCTGGCTGCCAGTTTGGCAAGAGCAGGCTGGGAAGAAGAGTTGCTTGATTTGTTTCCTGTCTGCCAGACGCTCAGAGCTGCTGGAAATCCACACGGATGCAACAACTCGACATGGTTTCATTCATCGAGATCCAGAGGGAGGACACACTCCTTCCAACGACAGATAAGACCCACATGCCCAATCTAGCAAGTGGGGTAGGGCAGGTTTCACACTTCTCCACACATTTCGAAGTATAATTAAATGTCGGGGCTGCCTCATGCATCTCCTTCTGTGCTTGTGTAACACTTGTTTCTCAGGGCTCCTGGGGACTGGAGATTTTGTAAAGGAACAAAACAGACCAAACACATATGCAAATTATTCATATTTATGAGTGAAAAAATGAGTAAGACAACAGATTGAAGAGGCTGCATTACCAAGCCAGGCATTTGATTCCAGGCTGCAAAGGGGGGGGGGAGGGGCACAAGAAGGTGGCTCTACACGGGACTGGCCAGACCCCACGCGGAATATGGTACTCAGGTTTTGGAACCCACTTGTGGCAGTGGCCAGGAGTGAAGGGACTCCCGATGAGAAATGATTGAAAGAAATTGAGAAAGTTTAGCTGCAGGAAGGGCAGGCTCAGGGGGGAATATGACAGCTGCCTTTGAAAAACCGAAGGGCTGGCCCATGGGAGGAGAGCTGGAGGGGACTCAAGGCAGAGTGGAGGAGTGTAGAGTGGGCTTGGGACTCAGGACCCCCAGCCAAATTCGTGGCTCTGCAACTTACCAAGGCTGCTCCCTTTGGTAAGTCACTGAATCTCCCTGAGCCTCAGTTTCCTCACTGGTGTGAGAATTCAGTGAGAGGTGGTCTACAAAAGAGTGCTTGAAATCTACAAAACTCCTGGCAATTTATATTACTGTGAGTGTCTGTGGCGCAGGAGCACAGAGCGCAGTCCAGTGGGTGGGCCTGACAGAGACGCGGCTTTGGCACCCTACAATTACAAGAGCTCCCTAACCGACAGAGGGATCTTAACACGCAAACGGCTCCTTTGAGAAGGAGCCAGTTCATCATCACTGGAGATGTTCAAGCAGAGGCTGGACCAGTATTTTCTGGAAGGCTGCATGGGGGAATTCCTGCATGTGGAATAAAGTTGGAGTGCATTACTTCTTTTTTTTTAAATTTTATTTATTTAAGTAATCTCTACACCCAACATGGGTCTCGATCTCACAACCCCAAGCCAGCCAGGCACCCCAGAGTGCATCTCTTCTAAGCTCCTTCCCAGCATTTAAGGTTGAAGATTGATTATTTATTTATTTATTTATTTATTTATTTATTTATTTGAGAGAATGAGCCGGAGCGGGGGGTGGGGAGAGGAGCAGAGAGAGAGAGAGAAGCAGACTCCCCAGGGGAGCAGGGAGCCCGATGCGGAGCTCGATCCCAGGACCCCGGGATCATGACCTGAGCCGAAGGCAGTCGCTTAACCGACTGAGCCACCCAGGCGCCCCCTGGGTTGAAGATTCTACACTGAGTTCCTGCACAGTCCTGTTACTCTAAGGAACTGTTACTATAAGGCTCCACTTCTGCATTGGGTCCCGTTCCCTCTCGCCTGCTTGCCACTCCTTGCCTAGCAGTTGGCCCTGCTTTCCTGAATCATCAGTTTCTCCTTCTCTACTGGATCTTTTCTATTCGCACACACATATGCTGTTGATTCTCCAGCTGAAGAAAAAGAAAACTGATTTCCTCTAGCTGTTGCCTCATTTCTTTCCTTCCCTTTTTTCTAAACAGTTCACGAGCTGCCTGCATTTGCTGCCTCTCGTCTTTCTCCTCCAAGCCTCTCTCTCTCTTTTTACAACATTTTATTTATTTATTTATTTATTTATTTATTTATTTATTTATTTATTTATTTGACAGAACGAGAGAGAGCACAAGCAGGGGGAGCGGCGGGCAGAGGGAGAGGGAGAAGCAGGCTCCCCGCTGAGCAGGGAGCCCGCTGGCAGACGCTTAACCCCCCAGGCGCCCCCGCTCTAAGCCTCTCCTGTACAAACTCCAATCTGGCCTTTGCCCCCACCATTCCACCAAAGCTGTTCTTAAGATCATTGTGAGTTCATAGACAAAATATATATTGGCCTCTGCCCCCAGTTCCTGGCATAGAGCTCCTAAAACCCTTGTATTTTCCTAAGTTATAAGAGCACTAGGAGCATCTTTTATGCTATTGGAGTGACTGTGAGTGGGTTCCTGGATGGCTCTTGGATGGGGTCTGGTCACCAGAAAGATCAAGCCGTGGTTAGTAGCTTGGAATTTTCAGCCTCAACCCCATCCTCCAGAAAGGGGAAAGGGGCTGGGAATGGAGCTAATGATGGATTATGCCTACATGAGGAAGGCCCCCATAACATCCCCAGTAGTAGGGGGTTCAGAGAGCTTTCGGGTTGGTGAACACATCCACACACATCCACAACGGGAGGGTGAGGCGCCCCAATTCCATGGGGACATGGAGCTCCTTGCCCTATGTATCTCTTCATCTGGCTGTTCATCTGTATCCCTTATCATATCTTTAATAAACTGGTAAACGTAAGTGTTTCCCTGAGTTCTGTGAGCCGCTCTAGAAAATTCATGGAACCTAAGAGGGGGAGAGGTTATTGGAATTTCTGTTCCATAGCCGGTAGGTCAGAAATACAGGGGAGAGCCTGGGCTTGTGACTGGCATCTGAATTTGGGTGGCAGTCTTCTGGGCCTAAGCTCTTAACTTCTGAATCTGATGCCATTTCTGGGTAAATACTGTCAGAACGGAGTTGAATTCCCGGACACCTTGGTGGTGTCCACGAATTGCTTGTCGGCGTGGGGAAACACCTCCACATTTGGTGACCACAAGTGTCAGAAGTGAAGTGTTCTCTGTGAAGGTAAAGGAGACACACAGGAAATAACTGGAAGGACTAAAACCAAGGTTTTTCCCTATACAATCACCAACAATTTAGATGCTGCCAAATCCATGGATCAATTTTCTCCATCTTCCTCTGACTTGTCCCTTCTGCATAATCAATAAAGTTGACCTCCCTCCTCCCTCCAGGACACCACACTCTCCTAACTCACTGGCCTTCAGTCTCCTTTAGGTTCCTCCTCATCTCCTGACTTCTGAAAGGTGGAGTGCCCCCAGGGCTGTGTCCTCAGATCTCTTTTCTTCCCTAGTGTTTCCTAGCAGTCTCGTCCAGACCAGGGCTTTAAATATATACTGAACATCATTCTTTTTTTTTTTTTAAGATTTTATTTATTTATTTGACAGAGAGAGAGAGAGAGCACAAGCAGGAAGAGCAGCAGAGGGAGAGGGAGAAGAGGGATCCCCACCGAGCAGGGAGAGTGCCAAGTGCGAAGGAGGTGGCTCCTTCGTTCTCTACGAGGACAGATTCCCAGGACAAGTCTTCGGAGGCCTGAGCCAGCCTGGCCCAGGACATCAGCCCTCAGGGACACCGTTTCTATAGCTGTAGAAGCCACACCTTCAATTTAACAGAGGCCTGGCTGAGCAGCTGGGGGGCTCTGGCTCCCCCAGCGGGATCCCAGGACCCCGGGATCATGACCTGAGCCGAAGGCAGACGCTTAACCGACTGAGCCAGCCAGGCGCCCCCTGAACATCATTTTTGCTTCTATATACAGGACAGCTCCCATGTTCACATCTCCAGCCGGGACCTCTGTCTTGAACTCCATCCCTGTATAAATCAACCTTGACATCACCGCCTGGATGTTTAATTGCCACGCCGCATTCGGCAGGCTCCACACCAAATCCCCCACGCCTTACCCCCGAACCTGCTCCTCCCACCATCCACCTCACTCCACAAATGGCAACTCCATGCTTTCAGTCACTCTGGCTAAAAACCTTGGGGTCATCTTGTACCACCCCCTTCCAGTTCATCAGCAAATCCTGTCAGCTCTACCTTCAGCGTGTATCCAGAACCCAGCCACTTTTCACTTCCCAGTAAAACATAAATCAGATCATGTTACGTCTCTGCACAGAACTGCCCAATGGTTCCATCTTTTTTATTATTATTATTATTCATTTGAGAGAGAGAGAGCAAGCCAGCAAGAGCGTGAGGAGGGGGAGGGTCAGAGGGAGAGGGAGAAACAGACTCCCCACTGAGCAGGGAACCTGATGAGGAGCTTGATCCCAGGACCCCAGGACCCCAGAACCCCGGGATCATGACCTGAGCCAAAGGCAGATGTTTAACCAACTGAGCCACCCAGGTGCCCCTGGCTCCATCTTAATCAAAGCAAAAGCCAAAGTCCTCATCTCCCATCTATTCTCCCCATTTAACCTGCTCCAGGAATCAGCCGACCTCCTTGCTATTCTTCCAAGATGCCGGCCAAGCTCCTGGCCTGGAATGCTCTTTCCCCAGATATCTGGTCTGCTTGCTCACCCGCCTCCTTCAGGTGTTCTTGGTGAGGCCTTCCCCGACCATCCTACTTAAAATTGCAGCTTCCCCCACTCTCTTGGGCCAGCCCCTCTGTCCCACTCTCCATTCCCTGCTTTATTTTTTCCTTAGCACTCATCACCATCTGGCATACTATATGTTTTACTCAAGTATGTTGTTTATTGTGGACTGTCTTCCCCCCATTACAACGTAAGCTCCACGAGGGCAGGGAGTTTTGTGTTGTGTTGTACACTTTAGTGTGGTGAGCTCGCTCCAGCCTCTAGAACAGTGCCTGGCATAGGGTAAGTGCTCGATAAATGTTTGTTAATCTCCCAGATGGACTGGTAAGTGACAAACGCAAGTTGCTGCGCAACAAGAATAGTGTGAGCTAATTTATGTAAAAGAACGCCCACAAGGCACCAATCTCTGTCTGCATATATGCATATGCAAATGAATGTAAATGCACGGAATGGGCTCGGGGAGGATCACACCCAAGCGATAGCAGTGATTATAATTAGGGTTGTCCCCAGTGGACCCGGGGTTGGGGGAGGGGTGTCAAAGAAGACTGTAGTCATATGCGTAATGTTTTTTTCCAAGGAAAATGTATTCCTGTATTACTTTTGTGGGATTTAAAAGAAACAAAAAATGAAATCCATTAAAAATTATATAGAGTGGGACACCTGGGTGGCCCAGTCGGTTAAGCGGCTGCCTTTGGCCCGGGTCATGATCCCAGAGTCCTGGGATCGAGTCCCACATCGGGCTCCTTGCTCAGCAAGGGAGCCTGCTTCTCCCTCTCTCTCCCTCTGCTTGTGCTCTCTCTCTGTCAAATAAATAAAATCTTAAAAAGAAAATTATATGGGGCCACAGTATCCAGGAAGTAAAGAGAAAAGGTTTGAAGGACTCAGTAAGTGCCAAAAGCCATCCTGGGGCTGGGGTGTGCTGACCGGTCTCCAGGACTGTACCCCTTCCGGCCCCCACCCCTCCCCCCACCCCTTGCACTTCACACATGCTGTCTGTGCAGCGCCTATCCCTTGTTGGGGTGCTCTAAGAGCTGGGGATAGAGAAAGCGAGAGAGAGCCTTTTCCCTCCCAGGGTTGACTTCCCGCTTGGGGGAGCCAGAGCCCCCCAGCTGCTCAGCCAGGCCTCTGTTAAATTGAAGGTGTGGCTTCTACAGCTATAGAACCGGTGTCCCTGAGGGCTGATGTCCTGGGCCAGGCTGGCTCAGGCCTCCGAAGACTTGTCCTGGGAATTTGGCCTCATAGAGAACGAAGGAGCCACCTCCTTCGCACTTGGCACGTGGCTGGGTCTCGCGGATGGAATGACACCTTCACACGGATTGCAGTTAACAAATATTGAACCTACCGGGAATCTTTCTCAACCATTCTCGCCCACTCCCACCCCAGGCGCAGACTGTGGGGGGCTCCATTCTGCAGATCCCGGAGGATGGGGCTTCTTGCTGCCCCTTATCTCTTGTTCTCATTGGTGAGCAGGCCCCCTAGCTTCTTGTAACCAGGGCACAGCGGGTGCCAGAGCCCCTGGCTCCGGGGGCCCCGAACAGACCAGACTCGGCCACTCCAAAATCCAAAGGCACGGAGATGAGTAGTGGTGGGACGAGGAAGGGGTTTATGTCGGTGAGGGCACCACCGGGAAGACAGGGCACTAGCCGCTCAGAGATGGTCTCCAAAGTGCTGAAAATCCCTCCGGCTCCTGATAAGGAAAATGTGGGACAAAGGTCGGTGGGTACAGGCAGGTGGGCAGGAAAGGCCAGGTCGATCATTGTCTTGGGGTCGGTCCCGCGGGGTCTTGCTGGCTCAGGGCGGTCCCTATTGTTTGAGGGGGGAGCTTCAGTTCCCAACCCAGGATGCTTTGCCCACCGGGTCTTTGGCCTGAATTAAGAGAGACGTCGGAAAGAAGAAAATGGAGGTAACTGGCGCCCTCTTTCAAATCCCCACCGTCAAGACACCACTCCACCGAAGGAAAAGGAGCTATGGTCATTTCTTCCGTAGTTCCTTCCTCCTGTCCCCACCGCCCAGCATCTTTTGTCTTTAGCTAGAGATATTTAAGCTGGTGGTTTGGGCCATTTGGGAGAGTTACTCGGTTTTCCTGGGTCTCTCCCACGGATGCAGGAGGTATATATGTTATTAAACTTTTGCTTGTTTTTCTCCTGTTAATATGTCTTTTTATTACAGGGGTGTCTCGGCCAAGTACCTAGAAGGGTAGGGGGAAATTCTTTTTCCTCCCTCCACACTACGTGGGGCAAAACCCAGTTCTTCCCCTGCTGTGTGTTTCTTCCCTGTGAGTCTCCCTTGCTGCTCACACAAACCACTTCACTTCTGGTCCCCAAATGTATGGAGGCTTTTCCCCCCACACCAAGCAATTCTCTGTGACACCAGTTGGGTGTCCTACAATTTAACTCAATTCTGACACTATCTATCTGGAGATAGTACCAGATCCCAGAAAGTTAAGGGCTTGGTCCCACAAGACTCCACTCCCACCCCCCGCAACAAACACACACATTTCAGAGGCCAGTCTGTGAAGCCAGGTTATTTCCTGTGCTTCTGACCAACTGGCTATAGATCAGAGGTTCCAGCAAACTCTTTGGTTTAGATTAATTTGCTAGAGTAGCTCACAGAACTCAGGGAAACATTTATGTTTACTAGTTTATTAAAGGATATGATAGAGGATACAGATTGTTAAAAAGGAGACAGCAGGCCCAAAATGGAGTCACTTGTGCTAAGACCCATGTCAGCAAACCAAGACTTAATACCTAACCTAGTTACAGTTTCAACGTCTCCCAGGAATGTGACCTTTGGCCAGTCAATCTGGAATTCCCTGGTTAGCACTGGTGAGGGAATCTGCCACATAAATCTTTTCTATCCCCCAAAGAACGGTGAGGCAATCTGTTCTTTCCTTATCTCTTCCCCCTCCTGCCTGTAAAAGCCTTCCATTTTGTACAGTTCCTTGGAGCGCCTTTCTATCTGTTAGATGGGATGCTGCCCGATTCATGAATCATTGAATAAAGCCAATTTGATCTTTAAATGTACTCAGTTGAGGGGCACCTGGGTGGCTCAGTCGGTTAAGCGTCCGACCCTTGGTTTTGGCTCAGGTCATGATCTTGGGTTCGTGGGATTCAAACCCATGTCAGGCTCCCCCACGGAGAGTCTGCTTGAGGATTCTCTCCCTCTGCCCCTCCCCCCACTCATGCTCTCTCCCTCTCTCTTAAGGTAGATAAATAAATCTTTAAAAAATGGAAAAAAAATAAATGTACTCAGTTGAAAATTTTGTTGTTTAATGAAAGGAATAGCCACAGAGGGAGAGAGGTACATAGGGCAAGGACCAGGAGGGTTCTGAGTGCAGTAGCTTCTGTCCCCTTGAAGTTGGGATGTGTCACTCTCCTGGTGTGGATGTGTTCACCAGCCTGGAAGCTCTCCAAACCCCCTACTATTGGGATTTTATGGAGGCTTCCTTATGCAAGCATAATTGATTATTAACTTCATTTCTCTCTGGAAGATTGGGGGGGGTGGGCTGAAAATTCCAAGCTCCTAATTATGGTTTGGTCTTTCTTTCTTTCTTTTTTTTTTTTTTAAAGATTTTATTTATTTATTTGACAGAGAGGGAGAGCGAGAGAGAGCACAAGCAAGGAGAGCAGCAGAAGGAGAGGGAGAAGCAGGCTCCCTGCTGAGCAGGGAGCCCGATGCAGGGCTCGATCCCAGGATCCTGAGATCATGACCTGAGCCGAAGATAAGAGTTGCTTAACCGACTGAGCCACCCAGGTGCCCCTCTTTCTTTCTTTTTCAAAAGATTTTACTTTTAAGCAATCGCCATACCCAACGTGGGGCTTGAACCCACAACCCTCAGATCAAGGGTCATATGCTCTACCCACTGAGCCAGCCAGGTGCCCCTGGCTTGGTCATTCTGACCAGCCCTCATCCAGGAGCCATCCAGGAGCCCTTGGGCAATTTGCAAAAACTAGACCTTCTGCCTCATTTTCCCCAAATGAGTTTCCTCACTTGTAGAAGGAAGGTGACAACAATGGTAAAATCTACTCCCAGGCTGGTAGTGATGATTAAATGAGCTCTTTTTTTTTTTTTTTTGCCTGTAAAAGCTCTTAGAAGAATGTCTGGCAGGGCGCCTGGGTGGCTCAGTTGGTTAAGTGACTGCCTTCGGCTCAGGTCATGATCCTGGAGTCCCGGGATCGAGTCCCACATCGGGCTCCCTGCTCAGCAGGGAGTCTGCTTCTCCCTCTGACCCTCTTCCCTCTCGTGCTCGCTATCTCTCATTCTCTCTCTCTCAAATAAATAAATAAATAAAATCTTTAAAAAAAAATGTCTGGCACATAGCAGGTGTTCAACGCAAGGAGGTGGTTATTTTTACTATTACTAATATATTTTATTTTATTTCATGTTTATCGTGGCCCTGTATGGAGGAGAATGAACAGAATGGGCTTTGGAGTCAGACAGACCAGGTTTGAACTTCAACTTGGAGTCTTAACTATGTGACCTTTGTAAGGCACTTCGCTGTTCTGTACTTTAGCTTCCACCTGTATAAAGTGGAGGTCATAGTAATTATGGCTGCCTCCCAAGATGGTCCCAAGAATTGAAGTAGCTCTTCCGAAGACAGCATCCAGCACCAAGCCTGGCATGTGGCAAGCCTCAGCTAATGACAGCTGGATTGGGTTTGATTTTGTTTTATGATCCTGATTCAGCTATGACCTCCCTGGCTTGCCCTGAGCTCCTCTGCCCTTTTGCTGGGGCCTGCTTTCTTCAGCTGTCATTCAGAGAGCAGGCTCGAGCCTGCCCCTCTCCCCTTGGCTCCTGCCTGACGGTCTGTAACAGGTGCCCTACACCTGGCCCTGTCCATCCTTGGGCCCCCCAAAGCATCTGGGCCACGCAGCTCCTCCAGGGATGCGACTCAGGGCTCCTGATCTTGACTTTGCTGACTGAACACCGAGTGCCAAGTCTCTTTGTCTCCCGGGCCGGCCACCTTGCCCTAGAGACCCAGCTCCTGAGTGGGAAGGAGGCTGTCGCAGGAATCAGCATCAGGCCTCTCTGGCCATGTCCAGGCCCTGAAAGTGACATTTTCCTGCTCAGTTCACTGTCACAAAGGAAGGTTCATGTGCTGTTTTCCCCCAGAGCCTGGACTGCCCTCCTACCCACCGCCACCCCTGAGCTCAGCTTGTCACTTCCCTCCTTCACCCGGCACCTCAAACTGCCATCCCGATCCAGCCTCAGCTCAACAGCCACGGCCCCTGGGCACTCTTCCCTCTTCCCCCCGCCGTGCCCACCCCCTCTCGACAGCCACATGGAGGATTCTAGTGCTTCTCAAGGCAGCCCTTGCCTGTGCCTTCCGTCTCCCCCAGCAGCCCTGTCTCCCATGGGGCAGAAGCACACAGCCTGGGCCCGTTGGACTCCACGTCCCTGCGCTGCCCTTCCCAGGGCTCTTCACTCCACTCGGGGCCTCTCTGTGAGCCCGGCTGGCTGCCAGCCGGCCGACTCTGAAGCCAACTCCGAAGCCAACTCCAGGGAGTGAGTCCTGCCAAGGGCTGGCCCGGATCACCGTTGTGAGAGCAGGAGCCACCACTCCCCATAGAGACATGGTTTCCAAACGGGCGAGTGGACTTGCCCCAGGAGTTTGCTCCCCACACTCCTCCTACTCTGAAAACTGGCTAAAAATGGGCAGTCAAGGAGAGAGGGTAAGACCTTATTAGGATCGGAGCCCTAGGTCTGTCTGCCTGTCACCAGCTGTGTGACCTTGGGTGATGACTTAACCTCCCTGAGCCTCTATTTTCTCATCTGAAAAATGGACATGAAAGGAACTACTTTTTTTTTTACCCCACAGGTTTTTTGTGAGGATCAAATGAGATCCTGGACAGGAACACTCTTGGTAAGCATACTGTGTGGTATGGGCACAGCGTTTCAAATAAGACACAAAAACACTGATTGGAAAGTGTGTGTGTGTGTGTGTGTGTGTGTGTGTGTACACAGATAAAATCTGCCATTGATTCTCCTCCAAAGTATGTCGACCTTAAAAGTAAAACAGCCAGATATTATACCAGGGAAATGAATTTATTCGAAATAGGGAAACGGCAATTCAGGGCATGCAAGGGAGGGCAAAACTAGAGGCAAGCGGGGAGATCAACGGAGAGGAGGGGCGCCTGGCCGGCTCAGTGGCTCGTGTGCCTCCTGATCTGGTGGTTGTGAGCTCAAGCCCGACCTTGGGTGTAGAAATTACTTACAAATAAAATCTTTAAAAAGACAAAGGGGAGAGGAACGTTACTTTATAGAGAAAAAGAGGAAGTTGGAAGGGGCGGCTATGAACTAAAGTTTATTGGAGGAAACCGAGAGTTCAGGGAGGTGGCGGTGTCTCATTGGCCAGGTTGTGCTACTTTCTTATTGGCTGAGCTTGTTGCTGGGCGAGGCCGGCCAGGTACCTCTCACCCTGCTGGGTCGGCCACTGATGAGGGGTGGTAGGGCATTAGAGCTCCCCCTTCTGGCCTCCCGACTCCATTTTTATTTTATTTTATTTTTAAAAAAGATTTTATTTATTTATTTGACAGAGAAAGAGACAGCGAGAGAGGGAACACAAGCAGGGGGAGTGGGAGAGGGAGAAGCAGGCTTCCCGCTGAGTAGGGAGCCCGATGGGGGCTCGATCCCAGGACCCTGGGATCATGACCTGAGCCGAAGGCAGACGCTTAACGACTGAGCCACCCAGACACCCCATCCCGACTCCATTTTATTTTTTGAAAAAGATTTTATTTATTTACTTATTTGTCAGAGAGAGACACAGCGAGAGGGGGAACACAGGCAGGGGGAGTGGGAGAGGGAGAAGCAGGCTTCCCGCTGAGTAGGGAGCCCGATGCGGGACTCGATCCCGGGACTCCGGGATCATGACCTGAGCAGAAGGCAGACGCTCAACGACTGAGCCACTCAGGCGTCCCCCCACTCCATTTTAAATAAGGTTTCTTTTAGTCAGTTTCACAAGTACTCAAGGACTTGGCTTGAGCAAGTGCAGGAGGGGTCCTGTTCCTGCATCATTAACACCTTGCCCCCCCAATGGAACATTGCCACCCACATTCAAGTATACTGTAATGTTTCCTCTCTTTAAAAAAAACCCACAACCTTCTTGACCCAATATCCCCATCTACCCACCACCTCATTCCCTGGCCCTCCTTTGCAGCAAGAGTCTCCGGAATTCGAGTTGTCTTTTCTGGCAGTTTCTACTTCCTCACCTGTCATTGTCTCTCGAACACATTCCAATAAAGTTCACCAAACCTCGGAATCCACACTTGCCAAGCAGGACCGCCTACATAATTTGCAGGGTCCAGTGCAAAGTAAAAATGTGAGGCCAGGCCCCTTGTTCAAAGGTGCCTTTGTTTCTTAAGAGTTATTATCACAAACGACCACAAACTGGGTGGCTTGAAACAGTAGGAATTTATCCTTTCACGGTTCTGGAGGCCGAAGTTGGAAACCAAGGTGTCAGCAGGGTGGATTCCTTCTGGAGACTCTGAAAGAGAACCTGTTCCATGCCTCTCTCCTGATTTCTGACGGTGTCCATTCCTTGGCTTGTGTAGATACATCACCCCAATCTCAGCCTCTGTCCTCCCATCACCTTCTGTGTGTCTTTCCCCCACTTTTCTCTTGTGAGGACACCTGCCGTTAAATTAGGGCCCACCCTAATTTGATCTGATCTCAAGATCTTTACCTTAATTACATCTGCAAAGACCCTTTTTCCAAATAAGGTCACACTTGGGGTGAACATATCTTTTAGGAGAGGAGCCATCATTCAACCCACTATAAAAAGTTATTTAAGGGCGCCTGGGTGGCTCAGTTGGTTGGGCGGCTGCCTTCGGCTCGGGTCATGATCCTGGAGTCCCGGGATCGAGTCCCGCATCGGGCTCCCCGCTCGGCGGGGAGTCTGCTTCTCCCTCTGACCCTCTGACCCTCTTCCTTCTCGTGCTCTCTATCTCTTATTCTCTCTCTCAAATAAATAAATAGAATCTTTAAAAAAAAAGTTATTTAAGAATGTCAAGATGGTTGAAGAAGAGCATTAAATTAAGCACAGGACCCTGCTGAGAACGGGACCCTGTCCCAGTGCATAGGTTGCATGCCTATGAAGCAGGAGTGTGCCAAGGTCATCCATGGCCTCTCTTCCTGCTGTCAAAGCCAATGGCGAGTTCAAAGTCCCCGTCTTACTGGACTTCTCAGTGGCATCTGACACAACTGATCACCCTGTTTTTGCCACCCTTGGCTCTCTTGGTTTCTGGGACACCAAGCTCTCCTGATTTATCTCTGATCTCACCAGTCAGTCAGTTCTCTGTGCCTTCTGCCGGCTCCTCTTCCCCCAACCTCTAGAGTCTGGAGGTTGGAGAGCCCTGGGGCTCCGGCCTTTGACTACCTCTCTGTACATTCACCCCCTCAAGGACCTCATCTAGTTTCAGGTCTTTAAACGCTCTATCTGCAAGGACACCTGCTGCCCAGAACTTTCCTCTGGGTACCAGACAGACAGATCCAGCTGCCTCCTGGACAGTTCCCTCTGGAGGTCTAATAGGCCTTTCAAACTTAGCATGTCCAAATTGAAGTCCTCCTGAGCTGCCCCCCAGTCTCCTCCGCATCCCTTAATGGCATCTCTATCCTTCCAATTGCTTGGGTGAAAACCTTCATGTCATCCTAATGCTTCACTTTCCTCTCGTGCCCCAACATGCAGTCTCAGCACAACTCCCATCCCACCTAGAGTGAGATCTCCACTCCTCGCCGTGTGTGGCCCACAAGGCCCTACATGATCGAGTCCTCCTCTACCTCCCCCGTTCCATCTCCTGCCGGCTCCACCCCATCCCCTCACGCTGCTCCAGTCTTCCCCCACCCAGCTTGCTTGTTCCTTAATCATGCCAAGCACACTCCCACCTCAGGGCCTTTGCACCTGCAGTCCTTGCTGCCTAGTGTATCTGTCCCCATTTATTCAGGAGGCTTGCTCCCTCACTTCATTCAGTGCTGCTCAAATGTCACTTGGTCAGGGAGGCCTTCCCTGACCACCTGTCTAAAATAGCATCTTCTGGGGAGCCTGGGTGGCTCAGTGGGTTAAGTGTCTGCCTTCGGCTTGGGTCATGATGTTGGGGTCCTGAGATCGAGCCCCGCATTGGGCTCCCTGCTCAGCAGGGACTCTGCTTGTTTCTCTCTGTCTGCCCCTCCCCCTGCTCGTGCTCTCTCTCTCTCTCTCTCTCAAATGAATAAATAAGATCTTTAAAAAAATAAAAGAGCATCTTCTGGTGCCCCCGTATCCTCATTTTTATCCCTTTGCTCCTTGTCAATCTCTCCAACTAGAACGTAAGCTCCCTGAGTTTAGGGGCTGGGTTTTTCACCACCATCACCCTCAGCACCTAGTGGGACGTGGCACATATATGGAGTCCATGAATGAATCAATCTGATCCTGCTGCTCTCCTAGCTTAAAATCCTACAGTGCTCCATTAACTCTCCTTGCCTTTGCCGATACCGCTCCCTCTGCTCGGAAGGCCCTTCCTCCTCCTCATCTGCCTGGAAAACTCTTACTCATCCTTCAAGACCCAACCCAACCGTCACCACCTTTGTGAAGCTCCCATGTCCCGAGGCAGAGTTAGCCAGATGGTCCTCAGGGACCCCACGGCCCACACCTCAGTTAATGCCTGCCTCTCGTGCAATTTGTCTTTCTTCTCCAGGAAACTGTGAGCTTCCCGAGGGCAGGCTCTGTGTCTTTTCAGCCCCGTATCCCCAGGGCCTCATCCAGTGCCTGCACAGCCTTATGTATTTTGGTAAAGGTTTGCTGCCTGAGTGAATAAATGAAGGAAAAGAGGGAAGAGGAAAGAAGTAGAAAGGGGGGAAAGAGGGAACCATTTCTTTCCCTGTAGGTGTCCTCAGGGTGCCTGGAATCCCCTCACTAGGGAAGTTCCCCTGTTTTCCAGACTGACCTCAATACCTTGCCCCTTACCCAAACTTTCTAGAAACAGATGCTAACCTCTCAGCCACAATGACTTTAATTTCCAAACTCCAGAATGAGGACCCACTATCTGACAAGTTTGAGCATGTGTTGTAGAGACAACAAGCTTGAATTTTAAAAATCCTCTCTGTTAAAAAAAAAGAAACAACAGGCCCAAAATGGAGTCATTTGTGCTCAGCCCCACATCAGCAAACTAAGACTTAATACCTAACCTACCTGCAGTCTCAGCCTCTCCCAGCAATGTCAGCCTGAACCAGTCAGTCTGGAATCGCCTGGTCAGTGCTAGTGAGGTAAGCCCCTCCTGTCCCCTATAGGAAGGTGACCTTGCCTAAAACAATCCACTCTTCAGGGCACCTGGGTGGCTCAGTTGGTTGAGCATCGTCCAACTCTTTTTTTTTTTTTAAGATTTTTATTTATTTATCTGACAGAGAGAGAGAGGTGGGGGGAGCACAAGCAGGGGGAGTGGCAGGCAGAGGGAGAGGGAGAAGCAGGCTCCCTGGGAGTCTGCTCCCCGAGCAGGGAGCCCGATGCGGGGCTCGATCCCAGGCCCCGGGGGTCATGACCTGAGCTGAAGGCAGACGCTTAACGACTGAGCCACCCAGGCGCCCCAAAAGCGTCGTCCAACTCTTGATTTCAGCTCAGGTCATGATCTCAGGGCTGTGAGATCGAGCCCCACATCAAGCTCTGTGCTTACTGGGGAGTCGGCTTCTCTCCCTCTCCCCACGCATGCCCATGCTCTCTCTTTCTCTCTCTCTCAAATAATAAATCTTTAAAAAAATCCACTCCTTACTAGAAATGTCTTTTACCTGCCCCCTTCTGTCTATAAAAGCCCTTCATTCTATGTAGCTCTTCAGAGCTCCTTTCTACTTGCTGGGTGGGATGCTGCTCAATCCATGAATTGTTGAATAAAGCCAATTAGATCTTCAAATTTACTCAACTGAATTTTTTGGCTTTTATTTATTTTTATTTAAATTCAATTAATTAACGTATAGTGTATTATTAGTTTCAGAGGTACATCAGTCTTATGTCACACCCAGTGCTCATTACATCACGTGCCCTCCCGAATATCCATTCCCCAGTGACCCCATCCCCGCACCCCCCCAGCAACCCTCAGTTTGTTTCCTCTGATTAAGAGTCTCTTATGGGGGGCGCCTTGGTGGCTCAGTCGGTTAAGCGTCTGCCTCCGGCTCAGGTCATGGTCTCAGGGTCCTGGGACTGAGCCCCACGTCGGGCTCCCTGCTCAGCGGGGAGTCTGCTTCTCCCTCTCCCTCTGCCTGCCACTCCCCCTGCTTGTGCTCTCTCTCCCTCTCTGTCAAATAAATAAATAAAACCTTTTTTTTTTTTTTAATGAAGCCGAACCTGGAAGTAAGACCTTGATGAGTCACGAGGGGGCAGCAAAGCGTTCCTGCTCAGAGGGAGGCTAGGAAGCCTTCCCTCACCAGCCTGTAAGGAAAATCAGTCTGAAGCCATATAGCAATAAAGGACCAGCCACTGAATTCACAAACCACCGGCCATCTCCCGCTCCAGCATCAATATTCAAAAGGTAAATCGTTTAAATCGCAGCGCCACCACTTTGTGTATAAGCCCTTGGGCCAGTCGCAATGTATACGCCCCTCCGCTTCCTCATCTGGAAACAAGGGATACCGGCTTCCCAATCTCACACCTTCCTCATATGGTCGGATGATTAAGGCAGTAGGTAAAATGCTCAGCACATAGTAAGGATTCATATGTGAAATATTATTACTACTGTATAAAGAACGAAGGGAACTGTTATTGAATACCTATTATGTCCCAGGTGCTTTGAGGCCTTAGAGCAAAAGTGAGGAATGATGAGAAGTTAAATGAGAGGTTGAAAGACAGATGGGGAGTTAAATGACACGGCCAAGGTCAATTAGCCCGCAACGATAATAGCAGTTAATGCGCAGCAAGCTTTAACTCCGCACCGGGCACTCGCTGTTGTAAGCACTTTGCAGGAATTACCTCACTTCTTACAGCAATCCTATGCAGTGGGTATACTGTTACTATACCCATTTGACAGAAAGGGCAACCGAGGCACAGCACGTAACTGGCCTACAGTCACACCAGGGAGTCTGAGTGCGGAGCTGGGGTTACAGGTGAGGCAGCCTAGCTGCCGTCTGGCACGGATGAGATGCAACCCGAGGTCAAGGCCAAGCTCCTTCGACCATCCTCTGCTGTTTCTAGGCTAGTTTGCCTCAAAGTCAACTCAAGATCCTGATGTAAAACACAACACACCATCCCTGCCCCGAGCGCACGACACCCCCTCCCAGCCGCTGCCATTTCTCCCGCCCCTTCGGAACCGCACTACCTGGGGTGTCTGTCTATACGGGCTACCTCCACTTCTTCCCCACTCGCCTCTGCCTCCACCCCCGCCAGCCTGGCTCCTGACACGGCCACTCGGCTGAAACAGCCATCGGCGAGGTCACGAAGGGTCTCCGTTGTCACCCAGTCCAAAGGTCACTTTTCAGCCCCTTTCTGGAGATTGCGAATTTTCCGACTTTGACATGGCTGATATCCTGGGCTTCTGCGGCCCACCCTCCCTTGGCTTTCCTCCCCCTTCTCTGGCTGTTCCTTCGTCTCCTTCGCAGGCTCAACCTGCTTTCCCTGGCCATTAAGGAGGTGCGCCTCAAGCCTCATTCCTGAGCGCCTTTTCTTCTGGTCCTTCTGGTCTCTGTACTCTTCCCTCTTGGCTCCTCTCCCCGCGGTGCCCAGCGTCCACACCATCTGCACACCACTGCCTCCCAAATGTCTATGTCTGACCCAGACATGCCTCTGAACTCCAGACCACGTATCTAGCTGCTTCTCGAACATCTCGGCCTGAATGTTTCAAAGGCCTCGCCAACTCAACATGATCCGCTCACCTCCAGACCTCTGGCCCTCTTGTCTTCCAGTGGGTTCCATAGTTGTTCTCTCTTCTTCCACCCCCTCTATTTAACCCACCACCAAGTCCTGTGGCTATGGATCTTCTTCGGCTCTCCATCTCCACTCTCACCAGCGCACCCATCTTTCTGACTGTTATCCTGGATGGTCGTCTAACTGGTTTCCCTGCTTCTACTCACCCCTGTCGAAAATGCTTCGATGGCTTCCCTTCCTTTAAAATAAAGGTCACAATCCTTGGCCAGGCCTCTGAGGTCCTGTGGGGTCTGGCTCTGCTTCCTCTCCAGCCTCCTCATCCCCAAGGTCCCCCTTGAGCTCATGACTCTAGTGTCACTGGCATGCTTTCAGTTCCTTGTGGATGCCCAGCTACCTTCTTCTACCACAGGGCCTTTGCACATACTGCCCCCCCCATTTTTGAAACAAGTCTTCCCTCCACTCTGCCTAGTTAACACCTATTCATCCTTTTGATCTTATGATCATTGCCTCAGAAAAGGCCTGAGAATTCCTCTGATTATGGGTTCTCACCTAATTCTCCTTCCCGGACCTGATTATGGTTGCAATTTTACATGTCTGTATGTGATTTTTAATTTTTAAAAAATTTTTTTAAAAGGTTTATTTATTTATTTGAGAAAGAGAGTGAGCAGGGGGAGGGGTAGAGGGAGAGAGAGAATCCTTGAGCAGTCTCAATTGAGCAGGGGGCCCAACACGGGGCTTGATCCCAGGACCCCGAGACTGAGTCAGACTCTTAACCAACTGAACCACCCAGGCACTTCTGTATGTGATTTTTTTTTTTTAAATTTTAAGTAGGCTCCTTGCCCAACATGGGGCTTGAACTCACAATCCTGAGATTAATTGTCACATGTTCTACCGACTGAGCCAGCCAGGTGCCCCTGTAATGTGATTCTTTTTTTTTTTTTTAAAGATTTGATTTATTCATTTGGGAGAGAGACAGAGCAAGAGCATGAGCAGGGGAGAGGGGCAGAGGGAGAGGGAGAAGCAGGCTCCCCGCTGAGCAGGGAGCCCCATGTGGGGCTCCATCCCAGGACCCTGGGATCATGACCTGAGCCGAAGGCAGACGCTTAACCGACTGAGCCACCCAGGTGCCCCTGTATGTGATTCTTAATTATTGACCTCTACTAGACTGTGAACTCCATGAGGGCTTGATGCTGGCGGTCCTTCCCTCAGCTGTGTCCCCAGTGCTGAGTACAGAGCTGCTTCTTGATGAATATTTAGGGAACGAAGGAATGAAAATGCATGTTTTCATTTTTTCTGAACCTCTACCATTGCACCTACCACCTAGGACCCAGCGAGAACCATTCTGGCTTCTTTGAGCTGTTTCTAACAGGAAGGAGTCTGCAGAAGGCAATTAAAATGGTTTCGAATCAAAATGTTTTATTTTGGAAATGAGTTCTAGCTTCCAGAAAAGCTGCAAGATTGACGCACAGAACCCCCGTATAGCTCCCGTTTCAAAAGGCTCTGTTTCTTGGGCGCCGCCAGTCCTTTCTGAGCGCGTCAGGTTGCCCTTCCTCTCAGCCACTGTGGCCCTCGAGCCACCAAGATAACACACTAGGTGGGTGGGACAGCAGACTGTCCCGCGTGATCTGAAAGGCAGCATGAGGCAGACTCAAGGGCAGCCCAAGGTCAGGGCCACAGATCCAAGGGCACAACTTAGCTCGCCACCAGCCTGGTTGCTGTCTCTCTTGATGCACAGACGCACCCCCTTGGGGTTGGACCGATACACACGGCCCGGCACGGAGTGAGAGAGAGTCACCCCACAGAGAGACCCAGGGCTCAGGGAGGTGTTCTGTGTCTGTGTGTCTTCTGAGGCCCTGGTAGCTAGCCAGCTGGAATGGGTCCCCCCCCCCCCCAGGCCTGGGACAGAGAAGGGGCCGCCCTTCTCCCCAGCCCCCTGTGGGAATTAATGCGTGTTTTGGAAACATTTTTTTTTTTAGTATGATTCCTACAGAGAAATGCATTTTCCATCACGACTCAGTATACACACACTCATACACACAGGCACACGCCATTATCATACAAGTTTCAAAATAATGCCCTTACTACGTCTGATGTACTCTGATGTTTTCCCTTAAAAAGAAAATGCTTGATTTCAAAAGCCACTAATGGGTCGAAACTTAGTATGAAACACACTGAATTAGAGGACTCTCAGGTTGTAGGTAAGAGAAGAGCACAAGAGCTGGTTAAAAAAAAACAAAACAAAAAAACCCCACGTCTTTGTCTGTGGTGCTAGAGAGATCAGAGAAGTGGTCACCTTTGGGGGGAATTGACTGGGAAGTGTCAGGAGGGAGGCTTCTGGGGTGCCGGAAATGTACTCCATCATGAATTAGGTACATGTACACGGGTGTATATAAAAGTATGTAAAAATTTATTTATTTCAAGATTGTATTTATTTGAGAGAGAATCAGCGAGAGCATGAGTGGGGGGAGGGGCAGAGGGAGAGGGAGAAGCAGGCTCCCCCACTGAGCAGGTAGCCCCATGTGGGGCTCCATCCCAGGACCCTGGGATCATGACCTGAGCCGAAGGCAGACGCTTAACGACTGAGCCACCCAGGTGCCCCCCAAATATGTCAAAATTTATTGATCTATGCTCTTAAGATGTATGTACTTTATTATAATGTGTCTTAGAATTCAAGAGCAGAAGTGTATGTGGGCCTCAGGATGGGGTTAGAGCCAGGACAGAGATCTAGTGTGAGCACTGAGAGTATAGAACTGTGGGTCCAGGCAGATTTGAAGCTTTGCTTTGTTATTTAATAGCTGGGTGGCTTTGGGCAAGCAACTTAACCTTTCTGAACCTCACTCTTCTCGTCTTCACAATGGAGATAATACATGTTAAGATGAGGCAATCAGCTAACGGATAGAAAGGAGTTGCCCGGACCTTACGCATTAGCCGTATTCAGTACATGGGTATTGCGTAGACTCTAAGTATTTTCATCTTCTATTTCTCTGTGTGTATCTGCTTCCATATTCCCTCTACAGACTGGCTTTTTCTGCTTTTCTGGTCCACAGAGTGCAAAATAGCACTTTTCAGCTCCCAGTTCACACCTGAAGATTATGTTTCTCGATTCTAGATCCAAAATCTTGAGAGAAAAAGCCCGACTAATTCACCTTGAGTCACCCTCGTTCAATCAGCCATGGGCAGGAGGGCAAGCACTGCAATCTTAACATGGTTTCCTGGGGGCTGTTATGGGCTGAACCGTGTCCCTCCAAAAAAAGATATGTTGAAATCCTAACCCCCGGTACATCAGAATGTGACCTCATTTGGAGAGAGGGTCTTTGGAGAGAGGGTCTTTACAGAGGTAATCAAGTTGAGATGAAGTCAAGAAGGTGGGCCCCAATCCAATATGGCTGGCGTCCTCATGGAAAGGGAGAATTTGAACACGGAGACATGGCCAGAGCAAAGACGGTGTGAGACACACAGGGAGGATGGCAAGGATGGCGTGGGAACCTGGAGGGGCGGGGCGATGCCTCTATAAGCCAAGGAACAGCAAAGATCCCCGGCAAACCACCAGAAGCTAGGAAGAGACAAGGAAGGATTCCTGTGCCGGTGGCAGAGTTGAGTGTGGCCCTGATGACTCCTGATTTTGAACTCGGAGTCCCCAGAACTGTAAGACAATACATTTCTGGAGTTTTCGTCACCTAGTTTGTGGTACTTTGCTATACAGCAGCCCTAGGGAACCGATGCAGGGCCCATCCTGCTGATGGGTCAGAGTGGTTCCCGGAGCAGGAAAGGGATAGCTCCAGTAAAGGCAGACACCACCGAGGGACTGTTGTGTATTGGCTTGATGTGATTTCAAACCCACTTGTTTATGACTTAAGTGAAGTTGTTTTAATCTACTTTTTATGGCAAAGCGCCCCCCCCCCCAAAAAAAGTTGTTTTTGGAGGTAAAGTTGTTCTAAGAATGAAGTAAGTTGTGTTAGGATGTTGTCCTCTCCTGTCTTCTCACCGATGAGAACTCAGTAGCTCAGGGGGCGCCTGGGCAGCTCAGTCGGTTGAGCGTCGGACTGTTGATGTCGGCTCAGGTCATGATCTCAGGGTTGTGAGATCAAGCCCTGCATCCGGCTCCACGCTGAGCACGAAGTCTGCTTAAGATACCCCCTCTCCCTCTGCTCCTCCCCACCTCACACATGTGTGCACACTCACTCTCTCTCTCTCTCAAATAAATAAATAAATCTTTAAAAAAAAAAAAAAGAACTCAGTAGCTCAGCTGCTGAGGGACCCCACTGGGGGCTCATCAATAAAAACATAGGAAGAAGCAACTACGGCAAAGGGACATTTAGACTATAAATTCTGAGAGCTTGTGAGGACTCTCCAGGAGTGTTCTGTCTGCACAAGGCCACACCTTGCTGATCCAAATAGCTCTCTGAAGACTTTGGGAGCAATTAGCTCCTGCCCCGGGAAAGGTGACTCTTTTTACTGGCAATGCCAGAAGCTGAGCAGCGGGCCGGCAAAGCAAATCCTCTTGCCCTGGTCACCACGGGTGCCCTGGGGCCCTAGCAATGTGCTTATGAAAGCCCCCCCAGCTCCCCTGGGCCAATGGTTTTATGTAGCTTTCTTGTCCCAAATTGCTATTCCGGAATAAACCCATTGTTGCTGGTAAAATAATGGACAGTTTTATTTTGAAAGTTAACAAGCTAAAATGAAAGTAAGAGAAAGTGCCTGATCTGTCCTTGATGCTAAACTAAGCTCAGATTTGGGTTGGTCCAAGCTTCAGTGACTAGCCTCAAAGCCACCTACAAAGAGAACAATTATGTAGGGGCCACAAGAACGTACCTCTAGGACCTCTGGTCCCCAAGGAGGTAATCAACATGGGGGAAGGGCAAAAACCAAGAAATCATTGAAACCAGGGGGGATAGTGTGAAGGAGTTGTTTCGTTTCGTGGTGAAGAGGAGTAGAGCCTGCTTCTCCCTCTCCCTCTGCCCCTGCTCCTACTGTCTCTCTCTCTCTCTCTCTCAAATAAATAAATAAAATCTTTTTAAAAATCTTTAAAAAACAAACAAAAACCCCAGTAGGTTAATTAACAAGGGAATGGGGAGAGGCTGAGGGGAGAGTCGTGGAACTCTTATCATCAAGGTGGAAATTTTTAATTACTTTTTTTTTTAACTGTGTGTGTGTGTTTAAGTAAGCTCTACACCCAGTGTGGGGCTTGAACTCATGACCTCGAGATCAAGACTTGGCATGCTCTAGGAACTGAGCCCGTCAGGTGGCCCTAAGGTGAACATTTTTTTTTTTTTGAGTTTAAATGCATTTTATTTTTAGACAACCTACATGACATGTTTTTTTCTTAAAAACAATGCCTCTGCTCCATATAAATCAGGGTCAAAACAAATGAAGAGCTCAAGATGCCATTAGTCCCATCTGTCTAAGTCCTGGTGTCGTGTGGATGAAGAGGAGCAGCCCGTTACGGCGACAGGTGACACATCCAAAGTCACGGCCGAATTCGTTAACATTTCTCCATTTCTAAACCATCCTTAAAGAAAATCATATATGGGGTCACACCATCCTCACGGTAGTCCAGCAGAGCAACCATGCCATCTGGATTCATGTTTTCACCAATAAAGAACTGGTTTAGCAAGGATGTGCTTAATTTGTTCTGCAGCCCCTGTCATAAAAGGCTTTACTCTTTCTGGCCTCTGTTCTTCAAGTTTGCCTTTGATTGATTTCATGTAATCTTTGATGTACTTCTTGTAGGCTTCTTTTGTGAAGCTGGTTTCCTGCAAGTGATGGTTCATGACAATATCAACACCAGTGATTACTGCGCTTTCCGTACCTTCGCCCTCTGGGCCTTCAGCGGAGGCATTTCCACCAGTGAGCGAGTCATCAATGTTACCCTCTGTCCTACTGACCATCTTCCCCTCCACCTCCGGGCACAGCCCGTCCGCGATCTCCCGGATCTTGTAGATGTCGGAGAACATCTCATCATGGCTGATGAGGTCCCGGTAGATGATCATGACGACGGCTGGAGAGAGACGACCGCGGCACTACCTTAGCAGAAGCCGGGAGCTCTGAGCGAGCGCGGTGCAGCCGGAGCGGCACTCGGGGGGAGGGGGGAGCGGGTGGAAAAGCTAAGGTGAACATTTTTAAATGGCTAATAAGAAATACGGTGAGTAAGGCAAATATTGATGGGGAGAAACCAAGAGGAAGCAGAAAGGAGAGAGTCACTGGCCTCTCCCCCGCAGGGTGGAAGTCTTTAGATGGTTATTAAGAAGTGGGATGAATAAAATGGACATGGATAGGGTTTGATCTGTTGAAAAGCAAAATTCAAGGGCGCCTGGGTGGCTCAGTCGTTAAGCGTCTGCCTTCGGCTCAGGTCATGATCCCAGGGTCCTGGGATCGAGCCCCGCATCAGGCTCCCTGCTCCGCGGGAAGCCTGCTTCTCCCTCTCCCACTCCCCCTTCTTGTGTTCCCTCTCTCGCTGTGTCTCTCTCTCTGTCAAATAAATTTAAAAAAAAAATCTTAAAAAAAAAAGAAAAGCAAAATTCAACTGAGTAAATTTGAAGATCTAGCTGGTTTTATTCAGCGATTCATGAATCGGGCAGCACCTCATCTAGCAAGTAGAGGGACACTCCCAGAAGAACAAAATGGAAGAAGGGTTTTTGTAGGTAAGGGCAAGAAAGTTATAAGCGAAAGAAAAGCCAGGATTATTTCAGGTGGGATCACCTTCCCTTGGAAGAGGCGCAAGGGTCTTATGCAGATCACCTCATCTTCCTTTGCCCAATGGAGAAGGCCCCCGTGATAGATTACCTCACTGATGTTTATCAGAAAATTCCTGATTGACAGGTTGACTTACATTTTAGGAGGAGGTTGAGACTGCAATTAGGTTAGGTATGAAGCCCTGGTTTGGTGACTTGGCTTGACCCAAGCAATGCCATTTTGGGCCTGTGGTTTTCTTCTTAACAAAACGAAGGTTTTAATTGGTATTACCAAAGGCTGTGTCGAACAAAGGGACTCCTTATTGGTTCCCCCAACATTAAAGTGACCCAAGTCAGTGTACTCTATTTACCCCTGTTTGGTGTTAAAATTAATTAATTAATTAATTAATTAATTAATTTATGGTGTAAAAAAAATTGGAGGGGGCAGGGGAAGGAGGAGAGAGAGAATCTTTCTTTTTAAAAGATTTTATTTATTTGAGAGAGAGAGTGAGCATGAGCGGGGTGGGGGGTGGTGGTGAGGGCAGAGAGAAAGGGAGAAGCAGACTCCCTGCAGAGCAGGGAGCCTGAGGCTGGGCTCGTGAGATCATGACCTGAGCTGAAGGCAGACACTTAACCGACTGAGCCCCCCAGGTGCCACTGGTGTTAAATTTTTAAAAAGCTGGAAGGTAGAGATTACTATGAGAAAGTTGACCAGCAATCACTGGGGGTGATGGTTAGGCAGGTTAATCAAGGTAAAGACTGACAAAAGGTCCAGGGTCCCTTGGCTTGGCCCCTCGATGGTGATGCAAACCCGTTGAACAAAAGTGAGTAAAATGGTCAGGGGATGGAGAAGAGAAGTTTCCAGGACTCATCAATACAGGAGCCTCACACACTGTGGTACCAAAACACTGGTGAAGCCCTGATTCGGGCTACAATTAGATCAAAAGAATTTTAAAATGGTTGATAGGATTGTGAAGGTTGGAACGTGTAAACAGGCATTGTGTAAAGAAGTTGGGCCCCCTGAATGTTTTATGGGTAAAGGGGAGCAGAAGCGGCCACCCCAAACAAGTCTCTTTGGCTTAAGGATTATCTTGAGCTGGTTATTTTTAAGAAACAGCAGACACAGGAGAAGCTCTGAAAAACAAGTAGAAGTTACCCTTTTGAGGCGCGCCTGGGTGGCTCAGTTGTTAAGCATCTGCCTTCGGCTCAGGTCATGACCCCAGGGTCCTGGGATCGAGCCCCGCATCGAGCCCCGCATCGAGCCCCGCATCGAGCCCCGCATCGAGCCCCGCATCGAGCCCCGCATCGGGCTCCCTGCTTGGTGGGGAGCCTGCTTCTCCCTCCACCTGCAGCTCCCCTTGCTTGTGCTCTCTCTCTCTCTCTCTCTCTCTCTGACAAATAAATAAATAAAACCTTAAAAACCCTTTTGTAAGGGACATTTATGTTTATAAGGGAAATCTCCATTTGTAAGGGTGTCTCCTTTGGTGTACCAGAAAGAGAAGGATGGCTGAGAAATCTCTAGAAATTTTTATCCATGGAGAAGGCAGACACTGAAATCTGAGACTTACCCTCCTTCACTGTGCTTTGCCTGGGAACCTCCCATAACTGCTTCCCCCACCCCCATCTTTTGTCTTTAGCTGGAGATATTTAAGGTGGTAGCTTGGGCCATTTTTAGAAGTTAGTTTTCCTGGTATATGTCCCATGTTTACAGGAGGTGTACGTGTTATTAAACTTCTATGTTTTTTTTCCCCCCAATAATCTGTCTTTTTATTACGGGGAGGTCTCAGCCGTCCCCTACATGGGAGTGGATATTATGTCTGGCCCCCAAACCCTTTCCCTATCCAGTTCTGTAAAACCCAAACCTGCTGATGAAGTCCTAATGGAGGCTACAGTTAGGAATGTAAGGGTTGATGGAATTCAGTAAAAGTTTGTAGGAGAATTGGTACGTGTGAATGGTCTTTCTGTGAAGTGTTTGGGTCATTACTTGATTGTATTTTGGAAATAAACATTGTATCTGACTGGGGAATGTTTCCCCCACCTAGTGTTCTGTTTTATAAACAGAAGGCGGGCAAGTTGGCCTTTCATGAGATATTACTTGGGCATGCTGAATGGGAATCAGGAAGACCACGTGAGCCCACACAGTGAGGAATAGAAGAAGCTAGAGTATTGGTAGGGACCATTTCTTGGGGCAATAGGCCTGTGTAGACAATGGACTGGGACTTCTGGGAAAGTCTTTGAGTGCCTCCCAGCAATGACTAGTAGGACTTTGGACTAGAGAATTCAATTTGAGGGGCACTCACTACCTTGGTTTCGGACAGTAATTAAAGCTACTCCGATGGGGGTGCCTGGGTGGCTCAGTCCTTAGGCGTCTGCCTTCGGCTCAGGTCATGATCCCAGGGTCCTGGGATCGAGCCCCGCATCGGGCTCCCTGCTCGGCGGGAAGCCTGCTTCTCCCTCTCCCACTCCCCCTGCTTGTGTTTCCTCTCTCGCTGTGTCTCTCTCTCTAATACAAAAATAAATAAATAAAATAAAATCTTTAAAAATCTACTCTGATGACTGAAGGACATAAAATGTTCTTGAAACCTGAAATACTCGCAATGTCTTGGGTGATGTTGGAGCAAAGCTCTAATGGAAATGGCCGCGCCCAGAGGTGTTCCATAAGAAAATGGAAGTGGTTTATATGGGATCATGAGGAGGAGATGCTCGTGAGCAAGGAGACTTTTTTTCCCCCTAGGACTGACTCTGGAACTGCATGAGGACTTGTTGGCATCAACTGTAACTTGGACAGTGCCCTACACACAGCTCTTGATGGCCCAACAAAGAGTCCCTTGATTTGTGAGTGGCAGCTCCACGGTAAATGGACAACATCTTGTTTGGATGGCCAACCACTCTGATCAAAGAAGGTCAAAACAAATCGGCTCAGTGGGCTGAAACGCACACTGTTTTCCTGCGGTGATGGAAGAATTGAATAGTGGAAAGAGCCCTTATGTTGGGGTTTTTACCGACTCATAGGAAGTGGCCAATGGCCTGGTCGTATGGTCAGATAGGAGGACAATGAAAATCTGGCCTGTTAAAAGGATGCCTGTATGGGGCTTGGTTCTATGGAAATTAGACGGGTGCATTGAAGAAGGACATGTCAATGCCCATCAGAAGAGCTCCCTTCCAGGTCTGGAAGAAGACAGGAATTTACAAACAGATATCCTCGGGTGCTCCCTGGAGATGGCCACCTGGATCCATGAAATAAGTGGACATTGGAGGTCTCCAGCAAGGCAGAGATGGGCTGAGTGTAGACATGTTCCTCCTGCACCTTCTGAGGCACAAAATGCCAATAAAAACGGTTCTGTCTGCCATCAAGAGAGACAGAGACTGCAGATGGCTGTGTGGCCGAGGGTGGGAAGGCCCTGAACATAGCTGGCAAGCGAGACTGACTGTGGCAGCACTGGGGGCCACTAATGGGTCCCGACACGAACAGACAGATGTTGACTCTAGCCTGGGTGTTGCTTACGGGGTGGTAGGTGCCAGTGCTCTGAGTGCTCTAAAAGACCCGGAACAGGACACCTGGGTGGCTCAGATGGTTAAGCGTCTGCCTTCGGCTCAGGTCATGATCCTAGGGTCCTGGGATCGAGCCCCACATCGGGCTCCCTGCTCAGTGGGGGGGCTGCTTCTCCCTCTATTCTTCCCCCCTGCTCATGATCTCTCTCTCTCTCAAATAAATAAATAAAGTCTTTAAAAAATCCAATTCTTTTTAAAAATTAGCTTCAGGCACCCACCATAGTGATTAGAGAATTATATACATTACAAAATGCTCACTGTGGTAAGTGTAGTCACCCTACGAAGTCATTATGATATTCCTGACCACAGTCCCTGTGCTGTACTTTACATCCCTGTGACTTATTGATTGTATAACTGGAAGGTGGTACCTTCGGATGCACTTCACCTACCTCATGCATCCCCCCACTCTCCCCTCTGGCATCCACCAGTTTGTTCTCTGTACTTAGGAGCCTGTTTCTGTTTTGTTTTGTTTGTTCCATTGTTTTGTATTTTAGATTTCACATAGAAGTGAAATCATACAGTATTTGTCTTTCTCTGTCTTATTTCACTTAGCATAATACACTGTTGACTATGCAGTTCTTGCCAAGGGAAGACACAGGTATCACAGCTATACTTTTCTTTTTTTTAAAGATTTTATTTATTTGACAGAGAGAGAGAGCACAAACAGGCGGAGGCAGAGGGAGAAGCAGGCTCCCCGCTGAGCAGGGAGCCCGACGCGGGGCTCGATCCCAGGACCCCGGGATCATGACCTGAGCCGAAGGCAGATGCTGAACTGACCGACTGAGCCACCCAGGCGCCCCTATACTTTTTTTTTTTTCTTCTTCCTCACATCACCTCAACTTTTTTTCCCCCTACTTGGAGCAGTGGTGATAGGACCGGGGCTGCAATTACAGGGGCTGGAAGTAGGGCTGATTTCAGAATGAGACACCGTTAACTATGATTGTGACCAGTATGTCAGACAGAATTTCTAAGGGCCTAATGGGGCAGGATGTGCGTTCGCCTCCTCTGACAAAATTGGAACGAACAGCAAATGCAGCTATATACTGCCTGGTGGGGAAGAGAGCCCACTAGCTCTGCACCCGTGACCTGTACCGTGTGTGAACAGCACTGGACCGAGCGTGGGTATTTGCTGGGCTGATAGAGCTGCCTGCAGTCTAGACCAACACAGTAGACAGCACCTGATGTCCCTCCCCGAGGTGAAAACGTTTGCATATAAATGGAGAGAAGGAAAAAGAGTCATGGAGGGTAAGGAAATAAACACATGGGTTACGTAATAAAGGGAACTCCAATATTACAGTAACACTTCGAAAGGAGCTCCGAGCAAAAGATGATATTCGCTCTTAGTTGATTATACCAGATGCCTGAAGTGGTGAAGCCATATGTTTGCTGAAACCACTCTTGCTTTTGGGACAAGACCGAGTGGAAGCCTGCACGCCTGAGTGGCCTCGCACTGGGAGACGTTTTCCTACAATAAGATGATGGACTGGGTGGGTATGAATGACTGCAAGAGGTTCTAGTAATGAGCCTTTATCTTTTGACTTGTGTATCATTTTGCTGTAAGGGCTCTGTGGCCAGGGACCAGGGGGTGGGCTGTGAGATAATAGAAATAAAAATATGTGTCTGTCTCTGCGCCCGGTTCCTGGCATAGGGCTCTTGAGCCATTGAGATTTCCCAAGCGATCAGAGCACCAGGAGCCTCTTTTGCTCTAATGTTGGGGTTTTTTGACAAGTTTTGGCACAGGACTCCCAAACCCTTATCATTTCAGGGTGACAGCAGTGTCCTTTTCTGACAAATGAGGCGACTCTGGGTGGGTTCTTGGGTAATGCTTGGATGAGGACTGCTCGCCAGAAAGATCAAGGCTTGGGGCGCCTGGGCGGCTCAGTCGTTAAGTGGCTGCCTTCGGCTCAGGTCATGATCCCAGGGTCCTGGGATCGAGCCCCGCATCGGGCTCTCTGCTCCACGGGAAGCCTGCTTCTCCCTCTCCCACTCCCCCTGCTTGTGTTCCCTCTCTGGCTGTGTCTCTCTGTCAAATAAATAAATAAAATCTTAAAAAAAAAAAAAAAAGAAAGAAAGAAAGACCAAGCCTTGATTAGAAGCTTGGAATTTTCCGCCCTGCCCCTTATTTCCTTGAGAAGGGAGAAGGGCTGAAAAATGGACTTAATGATCAGTCGTGATCACGTGAGTGAGCCTCCATAAAGTCCCCCCAGTACGGGGTTCAGAGAGCTTCCAGGTTGGCGAACATGTGGAGATTGGGCACAGTGGCTTTCCTGGAGAGGACGTTCAAGGCTCTGTGGCACCTTCCACATGCCTTGCCCTATGCACCTCTTCCATCTGACTGTTCATTTGCGTTCCCCCTCCCCTCCCTTTTTTAAGGTTTTATTTATTTATCTGTGTGTGTGAGAGAGAGAGAGCACAAGCAGGGGGAGCGGCAGGCAGATGGAGAAGCAGGCTTCCCGCGGAGCAAGGATCCCGATGCAGGGCTCGATCCCAGGACCCCGGGATCATGACCTGAGCTGAAGGCAGATGCTTACCGACTGAGCCACCCAGGCGCCCCGTCCATCTGCATCCTTATCATACCGTTCAACAAACTGGTAAACGTGTTCCCTGGGTTCTATGAGCCACTCTAGCAAATTAATTGAACCTGAGGAGGGGGCTGTGGGAATCTCTGATTTATAACCCTAACAACCTGTACTTGCCATTGGTCTCTGAAGTGGCGGTCGGCGGGGGTGGGAAGAGTCTTGTAAGATTGAACCCTTGACCTGTGAGACCTGACGCTATCACATAGTGTCAGTATTGTGTTGACTCCTCGGTCCCCCTGCTGGTATCCAATAATTGCTTGTTGGTGTGAGGGGAACCCCTGCCCCCCGCCCTGCCACTACACATTGGAATTGTTTCCAGAACCAACGTCACAGTTAATGAGAGTTTTAAAAAATATACGTGGCACCAGATTGTAACTATTGTATTCCAATGTTTTTTCATTTTACAATGTATCTTTGAGTTCACTCCATGTCAGTGGACATAGAGATATACATATAAAGTGCTTCAGAAGGGGCGCCTGGGTGGCTCAGTTGTTAAGTGTCTGCCTTCAGCTCAGGTCATGATCCCGGGGTCCTGGGACCGAGCCCCGCATCGGGCTCCCTGCTCGGCGGGGAGCCTGCTTCTCCCTCTCCCACTCCCCCTGCTTGTGTTCCTTCTCTCGCTGCGTCTCTCTCTCTGTCAAATAAATAAATAAATAAAATCTTAAAAAAAAAAATAAGTGCTTCAGAAGATGCATGTCAAACAGTGGTTACCTGTAGGGAAGAGATTAGGTTTGGGGATAGTTGATGAAAGGGAACTTGACTTTTTTTTAAAAAAGTATTTATTTATTTAAGTCATCTCTACACCCAGTGTGGGGCTCGAACTCACAACCCTGAGATCAAGAGTCACATGCTCCTCCGACCCAGCCAGCCAGCCACCCTGGGGAACTTTGACTTTATTCTTTTGTCTTTTGTTTTCTTTTTTATAACATTGGATTCATGCATTATCTGTGCAATTAATAATGCACTTATGTTTTAAGACTCAAACTCTAAAAAGCTGATTTGTCCCACATCCCCACTCTGTTGTCCGTATATTTCGCATTCCCTTTCATTGAATTCATTCTTTCACTCATTTATTACTGAGCACCTGCTGTATGCCTGGCATTGTGTTAGATGCTAGGGGTATATAAGAAATTTAAAATATGCTTTGGTTTCTGTTGATTAGCAGGGCAATCCCTCCCTCAAAGTAATACAATCAGCATATGATGGAGAAGATCAGACATTAAAAATAATATTTTAAGGGCAAAATGTTTCCCAGGCCCAAAGCAGGGAGAGTAAGAAATTGACTGTAACTTAACAGAGAGTTATAAGCTGAAGAGAGGATGTGTTGCTCAGAAGGGAAGCAGTCAACACCAGACACAGAGAAGTGGGAACTAGAGAAAGAATTGGCAGGGCCCACCCAGTGCCCTCACGTCTGAGGGTCTCACTCAACTTCTTGAAATGTCTGGGTCACTTGTCAGGTGTGTGTCTGAATCCCCGCGCCCTGCCCCCACCCCAGGAGTGGGGCAGGTAGAGGCAGGGCCCCTATTGGGGTTGTGAAGCTAGAGAAGCTTAGCGGGAAGTCAAGGAGCAAGTCCAAAGTGAAATCCACTGGGGAGAGGCTGCAGATGAAGCCTCGAGAAGTCCAAGGGCAAAACAGAGGGTCAGACGCCAGACCTCAAATGGATGCAAAGCTGAGTGGTACAGCTGTGAGTTTACTGTCGGCCTCTAAGACACGGTTGGGGGAGGCGAAGTCATGTATATATATATATATATACACACAAGCAAGGAGGTCCAGTGCAATGCGATCCAACAATCTTGGGGTGGATTCTTGGGGCACTAGGCATGGCAGGCAGTTTCTCACTGCAGGGGCGGTGAACGTAGCACCCTACTGTTGCTTGCTGTTTTTGGACATTAAAGCCATCCAGCTAAGCCCCTTGCTCTGGTTCTATGGTCACTAAGCAACCTTCTCATTAAAATGTGGCCCCTCTCGCAGATCTGCCCAGAGGGCACAATGGGCTGGCTAGCCTGCATAAATAGTCCTTCTCTCTTGGCCTCTATTTCTCATTGTAATGTTTTTTCAACATGAAATATATTTCATGAGGTTTTCTTTTTTCTTTTTTTTTTTTTTAAAGATTTTATTTATTTATTTGACAGAGAGACACAGCGAGAGCAGGAACACAAGCAGGGGGAGTGGGAGAGGGAGAAGCAGACTTCCCGCCGAGCAGGGAGTCCGATGTGGGACTCGATCCCAGCACCCTGGGATCATGACCTGAGCCGAAGGCAGAAGCTCAACGACTGAGCAACCCAGGCGCCCTTCATGAGGTTTTCTTATTACAGAAGTAATAGGTGCTAATTATAGAAGATACAGACAAGCAAGACGAGAGCATAAAGGTCACCCATAAACCCCATAACCCACAACAACCACTGTTAGTACCTTTGTGATTGTGTGTTAGTACTTCTGTGATGAGTTCGGATCCTTTTGATATGTACGTTTATCTAAAATAGATATCCATATGGTCATATGTGGATATTTACCTTTGGTATTCTATCTTTCTTTTTCTTTTTTTTTAATTTGAAACTTCTTCAATTATGCAAGTGGTACATGAGTGCATTTTCATAAAGCAGTTCTTTCAACAAAATATAGAACAATATAGGGTAAAATGTGAAAGACCCCAGAAGCAATTCTAGTAAAATAGCTTTGCATTTATCCTCTCAGCTGTTTTTCTCTAAATTTAGAGATCTGCTTTACATACTATTGAAAAAGGAAAACTTTCATCCTCCTATCACACTATTAACTGCTTATTTTTACTATAGATTCTATCACGAACGTCTTATCATGTCAATAAATACAATTCACATGAGTATTTTTTTGGCTGCACAGTATTCCATTGTATGAATGTACCATGATTTATTGAACTAATATCCTATTGTTGAACATTAAGTTGTTTCCAACCCTCTTCTATTACACACAGTGCTTCGGTAAACATCCTCTTGTGTATACCATTATGCACATGAGTGATCATTTTCTTGGAATAAATTTCCATGGGTAGAGTTGTGGGATCCAACAGTGTGAACATTTGAAGGTCCAATTGCCCTCCACAAAGGACATAGCAATCTACCCACCCAGCACCCAGGGTGTGAGGGTGCCCATTTTCCTCAATCCTTGCCTACAGTGAGTATTTTTAATCTTTTTCAACTTTGCCAATCTATGGGCACAATAGGGTAGATCACTGTTGGCTTTAATTGCATCTAAAATTGCTCCTGGGTCTCCTGGGTGGCTCAGTCGGTTAGGCGGCTGCCTTCGGCTCAGGTCATGATCCTGGGGTCCTGGGATCGAGCCCCGCGTCTGGCTCCCCGCTCAGCGGAGAGCCTACTTCTCCCTCTCTCTCTGCCTGCCACTCTGCCTACTTATGCACTCTATCTGTCGAATAAATAAATAAAATCTTTAAAAAAAATAAAAAAAATAAAATTGCTCCTGAGGCTTATTTATTCAACAGATAAAATTCAGGACCAACTATGTGCTGAACACTGTATTAGGTACCAGAGACACAATGGTGAACAAAAATGGTCATAGATACCGATCTTAATGAAGCTTACAATTGAATGAAAGACACAGACGTTAATCAAAGGATGCCACAAATAAACACCCTGTGATAAGAATCATGAAGGAGAAGCACCAAGAGCTTTGAGAACATAAAATAGGACATCAGGGAAGGCTTCCCGGAGGAAATGATGGTGAGGTTGGTAACTGAAGGGAGAGTTGGAGTCATCAAGCAAAGCAAGGAAGTATTCCACAGAGAAAACAACATGTGCAAAGACCCGTGGTAGGAGAGAGCACGGGGAGGCACTGCAAAGTCAGCGGACTTGGAGCACAAAGAGTGAAGGACAGGTTCAGAGAGATAGGCAGGGGCTAGGGCATTCAGGAGGGTCAAGTGGGTTAAGGATTTTGGTCTTTATCTGAAGTGCAAAGGGAAATCATTGGCGAGTTGAAAGCAGGAGGCTGACGTATCAGATTTGCAGCGTGAGAAGATTGCCGTGGCTCCGGTGTAGAGAAGAGATTGGCAGGGAGCACGAGTGGATGCAGGCAGGCTATCCAGGAGGGCAGTAGTTGAGATGAATGATGATGGTGCTGGCTTGGAGCATGTGGCAACTTTGTACACAAAGAGCAATGCACGGATACAAACTCTGGTAGTGTCAGGACAGATACTATGCAACCAAGAATCAAGCCAAAACCCAATCAGCAACGAGTCCTGGCCTATGTCCATCTGGAATCTCTCTCTTGAATCTATTCCATCAACCCTGTTCCAGCTCAGGCCTTATCCTCTCCTGCCCTGACCCATGCACCAGTCACTTCTGTGGCCTCTGGTCTCACTGTCTCCAGTTTCTTTTCTGCACCTGTCACCACAAAGATTTCTTTCTTTCTTCCTTCCTTCCTTCCTTCCTTCCTTCCTTCCTTCCTTCCTTCCTTCCTTCCTTCCTTCCTTCCTTTCTTTCTTTCTTTCTTTTTCTTTCTTTTCTTCTTTCTTTCTTTTCTTTCTTTCTTTCTTTTTTCTTTTCTTTCTTTCTTTTCTTTCTTTCTCTTCTTTCTTTCTTTCTTCTTCTTCTTTCTTTTCTTTTCTTTCTTTCTTTTTTCTTTCTTTTTCTTTCTTTTCTTTCTTTCTTTCTTTCTTTCTTTCTTTCTTTCTTCTCTTTCTTTCTATTCTTTCTTTCTTTTTAAGGATTTTATTTATTTATTTGAGAGACAGCGAGGGTGAGAGAGCACAAATGGGGGGAACAGCAGAGGCAGAGGGAGAGGGAGAAGCAGACTCCCTGCTGAGCAGGGAGCCCGATGTGGGACTTGATCCCAGGACCCTGGGATCAGGATCTGAGCTGAAGGCAGCCGCTTAACCGATTGAGCCACCCAGGCTCCCCAAAGATTTTTCTTAATAATGGCTTTATTGAGATATAATTCACATAATCATACAACTCTCCTTTTTAAAAGGTACAATTCAGTGGCTTTTAGCATTTCACGGATATGCCAACCATTGTCACAATCTAATTTTAGAACATTTTCCTCACTTCCAAAAGAAACCCCAGAGCCATTGGCAGTCACGCCCCCACCCCCTCCCAACCTTTCCAGCTCTAGGCAAATACGAATCTACAGAGTGTAGACTTCCCTATTCTGGACACTTAGTAAAATTAGAATTATACAGTACATGGTCTTTGGTGACTGGCTTCTTTCACTTAGCATCATGTTTTCAAGGTTCATCCATGTTGCAGCACGTATCGGAACTTCATTCCTTTTTAAGGCAGAGTAATATTCCATTGTATGGACGTACCACTGTTATTTCTCCACCCATCCATTGATGGACATTTGGGTTGTTTCCACTTTTTGGTCATTATGATGAATGCTGCTATGTGCTTTCACATACAAGTTTTTGGGGAGACCTATGTTTTCATTTCTCCTGGGTCATATAATGACTACGCTTAACATTTTAGGAGCTGCCGGCCTGCTTTCCAAAGCAGCTGCACCTTTATACATTACAGCCAGCTGTGAAGGATGGTTCCAATTTCTCCACTTTCTTGCCAACACTTGCTATTGTATGTCATTTTTATTGTAGCTACCCTAGTATGTGTGAAGTGGGTGTTTCTCGTGGTTTCCATTTACAGTTCTCTGAAGGCTAATGATGTCGAGCCTCTTTTCACAAATGTATTGACCACCTATCTATCTGCTTTGGAGACATGTCTATTCAGATCCTTTGCCTATTTTTTTTTACCTTTTATTTTTTTATTGAGATATAATTGACATATGACATTATTGTATGCCCGTACTGTCCTAAGCATTTTGCAAATTTAGATATATTTAGGGGTGTCTGGGTAGCTCAGTTGGTTAAGTGCCCGACTCTTGGCTTTGGCTCAGATTATGATCTTAGGATCGTGAGATCAAGCCCTGCGTCGGGCTCCATGCTCAATGGGGAGTCTGCTTGGGATTCTCTCCCTTTCCCTCTGCCCCTTCCTCCACTTGCATGCTCTCTAAATCAATCAATCAATTAATTAAATCTTCATAATAGCCCTGTAAAATAGGTACTGTTATTATCATTATCTGAATTTTACAGGGAGAGAAGAAACCAAGGCACAAAGAGGTTCATTTTGCCTCAGATCACATAGCTAGTAAGAGGCATACTGAAATTTAAACCCACGTTAAAACAATTTATTCAAGCCAAGAGAAATTTGGTGGGTCCAGCTGTCATTGCCTCATGCCTCATGTCATGAATTTTGCAAGTCCGGTTCACCACGTGATGTGCTGTAGAAAGCAATAAAGATTATGAATTTTATCTGTGCTCATGCCTTTAATCATGAGCTATTTAGAAGAGATTGATCTCAAGTATGGAGATTTACCGAGCTGCCATCTCCAATCAAGAGCTTTTGGAATAAGAGTTCCCAAATCCAATTTGTTAGACCTCCAGTGATTCACAAGATTATATTTTCATATGGATGTGACAAGACATCTAAACACATTGAACTTGAAACTGCAGGGGACAAACAAAAGCTCCGTTGATTTGTTCAAGGAAATGGAGACTCCAACTGGACATGTGGATTGGGCAGATGGTGACAGGAAGCCGCTCATTTTCCATTACCAAGCTATCTCGAGTTCAATGCATTCATAGATTTGGAAGAATGCTGCACTCCATTTGGTGGAAAATAAGTCAATGTGTGTGAGGATTTTCTTCCCTGGATGCAGGGGGAGGGGTGCAGAGGAGCATTTAGACCACAGGATCCTGAGAGCCCAGGACTGGAGGAGGGAGGGAGTCTCCTACCTTGGGCTAGACACACAGAGCCAGCTATCTGCAAGTCAAGAAGGCCAGAGCAATAACAGCAGGATCAGAGCCAACTTCCAGGCCTGGGCCATGCTTGGCAGGCACCGAGCATGCTTGATTGCCCTGCATTTTGTGTAGCAGCCTTGATAGGATGCAGAGGGCCCAGCTGAATTTAAGGCACTGGGGCAGGGTGGTCAGAAGAGGGTGCTAGGTTTTGTTTTCTCCAGTATTACAGTTTTAGTGAGCTATAATAATTCACATACCACACAATTCATCTGGCTTATATGTTTTGATGAGTACAGACAGTCCTTAATTTTCATAAACACACAAAATATAATTTAAAAGACATTTTTATGATTGTGTTGAGAGTACAGATATTAGGCTGTCATTTATTTATGTATACCCTGCCTATTGCTAAATTATCAGACCCACTACTACTAGTGTGTGCCAGCATTCAGCTCAGTGAACTGGATCCACCAAGAATTTTGCAGGTAAACATTATCCCAACCTCTCCAGTTGGACAGCCAATCTTTAGACAAGGTTAAGGTCTTCCTGATGCAGCTGAAAGTGTGCTCTCTTTCTGAAAACTGACAAAACTGAAGTCCCAGACGGTCTGTCTCTGGAGTCAGCATGAGACAGGCCCAGACTGAATAGCTCCTGCATTTCCAGTTCATTTTGGTAAATATCAATGTTCTATTCTCATTGAACCAATGGAAATTGACCAATGACCAACAATAGGCCTATAAATGTGCACTTTTGAGTGAATACAGTTGATTTAACTTTTTTGGATCCTTCAGATTTCTGCCCCTACAGTCCCTATCACTGAAGAGCCACCAAGCCATATTTCACTATTACTATCCATTTATGTGGCTTGTATATATCTGCATCTTTTATTATGTGACCTCTGATGGAAAAAATGTGGTGCCCCGCCTTAAACAAACTTTACCGAAATTTCAGTTCTCTTGCCTAGATTTGTGATCAGAACTACATGGGAAGTCATTTAAACCTGTAATATGTGATAAGGGGCTTAGAGAGCTAGTATTTTTTCTCTATTGTTTACTGAGGGCTAATCCATTTATTTTGGAAACCAGTAGTGGAGGTGGTTGGGAGATATTCTGTTATGGAAGCTGAGAAGCTGAACCTCTGGTTTCACCTAAATGGAAGGTCATAGGACCTCTGGAGGTGGGCCATGAAGCTACTTACAACGAAGCCCAGATCTTCCTCAGGAAGCAAACTTGGCTATTTGCCAGCATGTCAAAAAGTGCTTTATGGAGTCCCTGAGTTTCACAATATGAAGCATGGGATTAACCAGTAACTTCAATAATGTTCCAGCTCTGGAAAGACCGCATAGAGCCCCTTTGGGGAGTGGGGGTGGGGCATACCATATGAAAGTGCGCTTCAGTAAAGGGTGCTTGTCCTTCCTGACCAGATCCCACCTGCCCTTGAGGCATGATGATTTCAGCCTTACTTACTTTAGAGGTCTCTTCAAAGTTCCCATATCCCATGTCTCGGCAGGGAGAACCAAGGGTTCTTAATTCTAGAACCTTCGCCCCCCACCCCCCAGATACACATCCATGCTCACCTTCAGTTTTTGATTCCAGCTCGGGGTAATGGACTCATACCGTTTGAGTCCACTCCTGAGCCTTTGTTGACTGCCTGGCATTTCTCAACTCATCTCTGGTTGCTAGTGTTTACCCACTCCTTTAAACCCTGCCTGTGTCCTTGACTTGAACTTTTAGCTGGAGATTGACACTATGAAATGTCTGATTTTAAGTAACACAACTTCCCCATGAGTTGACTTGGTTGAATTAGCTGCAAGTCAGTATGCCCCCAGGTGACTGAACCTACTTTATTAAAGTTATTTAATATTGGGCACCTGGGTGGCTCAGTTGGTTAAGCGACCGCCTTCGGCTCAGGTCATGATCCTGGAGTCCCGGGATCGAGTCCCGCATCGGGCTCCCTGCTCGGCGGGGAGTCTCCTTCTCCCTCTGACCCTCTTCCCTCTCGTGCTCTCTGTCTCTCATTCTCTCTCTCAAATAAATAAATAAAATCTTAAAAAAAAAGTTATTTAATATTGACCAATTGTGTATAGAAAACATGTGCTGAAGTCATTGCTTACAATTTCATCTTAATTAATTCTAATAGGAGCAAAATACTATGACTGATTATCTTTTAAGATACCTCTTGACAGGTTGATAGAATCATGTCACCAGCCTATTAAAGGTCCCCGTGTCTATTCGCCGTGGTAGGGGAAAATATGTGTCCAGGTGATTGGAATGCAGATTCAAATTATTGGAGGAGAAATTTAAAAAGAAGTAGGCAGGCTCTTGGCAAGTGCTTTCTGACCTACTGCAATATTGGAGCTAATTAGTAGAAAAGATGAGATCAGAGGAGTTACCTGGCCACCAGGAGAACTCACAGGATGGTAGTACCTTGGTGAATTTACTAAAATCCACGGTCTGTCCTTCACCTTTGCAACTTAAAACACTTCAGCTTCTATGGGGCGCCTGGGTGGCTCAGTCATTAAGCATCTGCTTTAGGCTCAGGTCATGATCCCAGAGTCCTGGGATCGAGCCCCGCATCGGGCTCCCTGCTCAGCGGAAAGCCTGCTTCTCCCTCTCCCACTGCCCCTGCTTGTGTTCCCTCTCTCGCTGTGTCTCTCTCTGTCAAATAAATAAATAAAATCTTAAAAAAAAACAACACTTCAGCCTCTAGATAAACAAAATGCGCTATATACACGCAATGGAATATTATTCAGTCTGAGCAAGGAAGGGAATTCTGACACATGCTACAACATGGACCAATCTTAAAGACATTATGCTGAGTGAAATAAGTCAGTTACCAGAGGACAAATACTGTATGATTCCACTTATGTGAGGTCCTAGAGTCGTCACATTCATAGAGACAGAAAGTAGAATGGTGGTTGCCAAAGGCTGGGGGCAAAAGGGATGGAGAGTTATTATTTAATAGGTATAGAGTTTCAGTTTTGGAAAATGAGAAAAGTTCTGGAGATGGATGGTGGTGATGGTTGCATAACAATGTGAATGCACCTAATGCTAGTGAACTGTGCACTTAAGAATTGGTTAAAATGGTAAATTTTATGTATATTTTTCTATGACTAAATAATAATAATAAAAAATTTTAAAACACAAAAAATAAAACACTCCAAACCAGGAAAATGAACTCATGGTAGCTAATTTCACATTAATTAAAGCAGAGTGCCAATTTACCAATTTACAAAGAAATCTAGAACACCAAGGGAAAAATCATAAAGGGAAATATTGATTGATTTTGACTGTATAAATATTCTTAATTTCTTTACACCAAAATCCATCATAAAATTAATGACAAAGGATTAATACCCATACTATATAAAGAGCTCATACAAATTAACAGAAAAATAAGTGTTTCAATATAAAAGTGGCTAAGGACATGATCAGGAAATTCATAAAAGAAAAAATACAGTTGGGTGGTAACATTTCAATTCTTCTTTCTCTTGTTGGTGGAATGCTGGAGGCTAATTGAGGGCTTGAGACCTTATACTGATGGCTTGAAATCAGTCATGATGAGAGTATTTCGACCATGGAAACCAGCAAGTGCTGCGTATCAGAGTTTGGTTTTCTTCCTTGGAGAACAGGTTGTTACCTGCAAACTACTGTGCATATTCAGTCATTCTCTCTCACCTGGTTCCTTTCCAATTACTTTTAATCACTCTCAAGTCTTCTCTGCCAACTTTAAAGAAGCCCCTACCCATACTTTATTCTTCTCCAGCTGCCATACCATTTCTGTCTTCCTTCACATCAAACTTCTTCAAAGAATTGACTAGACTTGCTGAATCCATGTACTCATTTCTTAATTATTCTTCAGTACACTTAAGCCATTTTTTGCCACCACCACTCCCCTGAAACAGCTCTTGCCCAGCTCAACGAGCTCCATGAACCCTAAATTCTATGGAGAGTTTTCCCTTACCTTTCTGGCCTCTTGGCAGTCAGTATTCAACTCTGTTGACCATTACTTTCTTGCAATCTTCTTGTCCTTGGGCTTCAGTGTAATACATGATCCTGGTTTGCCTCCCACCTTTTTAGCTCCTCCTTTTCAGTTCCCTTCTCAGATTCTTCTTTACATTTCCCGCATTTAAATATTGGTGATTTCCAGAGATTAGTCTTGAGTTGTCTTCTCTTCTCTATTCTCTCCTTAGGTGATGTCATCCATTCCTGTGACTTTATTTTTTTTAAGATTTATTTATCTATTTTAGAGAGAGAGAGAGAGAGAGAGAGAGAGAGAGAGAGCATGAGCAGGGGGAGGGGCAGAGGGAGAGAGAGAAGGGAAACAGACTCCCCGCTGAGTGGGGAGCCCAGCTTGGGGCTTGATCTCTGGATCTTGAGATCATGACCTGAGCCAAAACCAAGAGTTGGATGCTTAACCGACTGAGTCACTCAGGTGCCCCCATTACCGACTTATATGCAAATGATTACTAAATCTGTATCTCCAGCCCTGGCCTCTCCTCTGAGTTCCAATTGCCTACTTGACAATGTATCCCTCTCAGTGTCTCAAAAGCATCTCAGACTCGACTTATCCCAAACTGGAGCCAAAGGCTTTCTCTCTTTTCCTCAAACCAGAGGTTCTCTAGTGTTCCCCATCTCAATAAAATGCACCACGATATAAGCCGGAAACTTAGGGGCCAACTTTGGCATCTCTGTCTTCATCTCCCACATCACAAGTCTGGGTTGTCTTTGCCTTCTAAATATTTCCCAGGTAAGTTCTCTCTCTCTTTTTCAAAGATTTTATTTATTTATTTGACAGAGAGAGACACAGCAAGAGAGGGAACACAAGCAGGGGGAGTGGGAGAGGGAGAAGCAGGCTTCCCGCTGAGCAGGGAGCCCGATGTGGGGCTCGATCCCAGGATCCTGGGACCATGACCTGAGCCGAAGGCAGACGCTTAACCAATTGAGCCACCCAGGCGCCCCCACCAAGGGAACTTTTCAAAACAGGAGTCTGATCGTGTCACACTCCTGCCTTAAACCTCTCAATGGTTTCCCATTGCTTAGAATTAAAAAAAAAAAAAAAAAAAAAAAAAACTTGCAATGGCCTAGGGCCCTGAAATATCTGGCTCTGTGCCCATGTCTCCAGCTTCATTTCATACCACTCCAGTCCCCCTGTACTCCAGGCACGCCAACTTTCTTTTGGTTTCTTTTTTTTTTTTTCTGTTAAAGAATTGCTTTATTAATACAAAACATACACACAAACTACTGAGTGCTAAGAAATTTAAATATCTAAGTCATAGCAAACAGGTGGCAATTCAACATCCAGGGTTGACAGAATGCTTGGAGACTGCAACAGATTCGACTCCCATGGTGGAGAGGGCATCTTCAGAGGTGAAGGGGGGCCCAGGTGCAACAGCTTCTCGAGTTCCTCTTCCTCATCAAGGATCATGAGAGGCACTCCACTCAAGGGGAGGCGTGCAATCTGGTGCTCTTCAGGCAGGTCAAAACTCTCAAAATCCAAAGGATTGAAGGGAAAGAATTTTTCTATTTCTGGATAGGTGTCATCCGAGGCAGGAACAGAGTTTTTTGCTTTGATGGTCTTCTCAGTCACCTTTTTGGCAGAGAAGGTCGGCTGCTTTTGTTTGAGAGATCCATTAGTCTTTACTGAGTTTTCTGTGGCTCTGGTGACAGTTCCCAAAGCCTTTCTGGTAACTTTAGGTAAGGCTGCTTGAGCATCAAACATTTTGCCTACATGTGGTGTTGAAACCTGAGATCTCCCATCTAAAGCTTTGACTGGAGGCCTAGACCCCGGCTTCAGCCCGTCCTTGGGAGCCACACGGGTGCCTGGTTCTCCATTTTCCTTATCAACAAAGATCAGGGTAGCCATTCTGGACTAGCGTCCACCCACGTCGGAATCAACAGCCAAATTCAACCAAGATTCGGTCTTTTCTTTTGGTTTCTTGAACAGAGCCTTCACACATGTTCTTCCCTTTGCCTGGAATGCTCTCTCCCCTCCTGTCCTCCCTGCATCTTGCTAATCTGTCATCTCAATTCAAATGTCAGTTCCCTCCATGAAGCCTCCTATACTGACATGCTAGACTAAATCCAATCTGCATCCCCCCAACCCCACCCCGCCATTATAAGTTCTCATGGTACATTAAATATCTCCTTAATTGCTCTTATTACTGTTTTATTTTTGCATTTATGTGTGTGATTATTTGATTATTTCTGTTTCCCCACTAGACCATAAATTCTACGAAGGCAAGGACTAAGTCTGTTTTTGCTCATCATTGATCTCTAGCACCTAGACTTAAGACATGGTACACAGTAGGTACATAATTAATATTTGCAGGATTAATGAATCACTTAGTGATTCTTTTTTTATTTTAAAGATTTTATTTATTTATTTGACAGAGAGAGACACAGAGAGAGAGGGGACACAAGCAGGGGGAGTGGGAGAGGGAGAAGCAGGCTTCCCGCCGAGCAGGGAGCCTGATGCGGGGCTCGATCCCAGGACCCTGGGATCATGACCTGAGCCGAAGGCAGACGCTTAATGACTGAGCCACCCAGGCGCCCCTCACTTAGTGATTCTTGTGTATAGGAAATTCATAAAACTAGGCCAGCTAATATTTCTCCTTTTATTAAGGCTTCCAGGAAGCTAAGAATCATATTTAAAGCTTAATCACAGTAATCATATCAACCCTCTATAAATAAGATATGTGAATCATCTCTTTTAATCTTGGTGTTCTATTCCTAGTTTATTGACCCATAAAATCTGTTTTGGATTAAGATGCTGTGTGTACGTGTGCATGTGTGTGCCCACACATGCACACACATGTATGTGAGCATATATATGCATACAAAAATAAATCAGTACCTAAATGCAAAGTGTTGAGAGATTGATACAAGTGAAGACCTCATCTTTTTTTTTTTAAGATTTATCTTTTTATTTTAGAGAGAGAGAAAGAGTGCATGTGTGCGCAGGGGCAGAGGGAGAGAGAGAGAAATCCTCAAGCAGACTCCCCACTGAGCACAGAGCCCCATGTGGGGTTCGATTCCAGGACCACAAGATCATGACCTGAGCTAAAATCAAGAGTCAGACACTTAACTGGCTGAGCCACCCAGGTGCCCCGCCCCCTTTTTTTAAGACCTCATCTTAAGCAATGATAGTGGTGATGGTGAAACTAGTGGTTTTTTTTTTCTAAGATTTTATTTATTTGACAGAGAGAGGGACAGCGAGAGAAAGAGAGAGAGAGAGAGTAGGGGGAGTGGGAGAGGGAGAAGCAGGCCTCCTGCCAAGCATGGAGCCCGATGTGGGGCTCGATTCCAGGATCCTGGGATCATGACCTGAGCCGAAGGCAGCCGCTTAACCGACTGAGCCACCCAGGCACCCGTGAAGCTAGTGTTTTATCCAACGTGTCATTACCACCTTTTTCCCAGCTCTTTTTTTTTCAAACTCTACCCCCAACATGGGGCTCCAAGATCAAGAGTCACATGCTCTACCAACTGAGCCAGCCAGGCACCCCTCTGTCTCATATTTCAAACCTTTCACAGTGCTTGTGGTTCATCTGTGGACTGTAAGGACACTGGATAGAGACCTTGTTTCTCTAGATTCTGTACCATGTCTAGGGGCTGTTGATTATTATCATTCAAATCACAGAACTTATTGTCTTTAAAAAAATTTTTTTAAAGATTTTATTTATTTATTTATCAGAGAGAGATAGAGAGAGCTCAAGCAGGGGGAGCGGCAGGCAGAGGAAGAAGCAGGCTCCCCGCTGAGCAAGGAGCCCAATGCGGGACTCGATCCCAAGATCCTGGGATCATGACCTGAGCCGAAGGCAGATGCTTAACCGCCTGAGCCCACCCAGGCATCCCTAAAAAAGTTTTTTTTTTTAAAGACTTTATATTTTTTAAGTAATCTCTACACCCAACATGGGACTCGAAATCACAATGCCGAGACCAAGAGTCGTGCGCTCCAGCAGCCAGGAGCCAGACAGGCACCCCTTGTCTTTTTAAACCATTTTTTTTTTTTTATCTTGTGAAATGTAACACACTTCAGAGGAGTTCCTAAAGCATACACAGCAAATATCAGCATTTATAAAGCAAACGCTCATGTGACCACCACCAGTTTAAGAAATAAAGCATTGGTATTTATTGTCTATGGTGCGTGTTGGATACTGCCTTCTGGCACATTTGGAACTGACTACTTGACTTTCAGTGCACACATAGTGAATCTCCTCAGTTAGACAGTTCCATGAGAACAAAAATCGTACCTTATATTTCTTTATACCTCTCCTGGTGCCTAGTGCAGTGAGTGCCCTAGATATAGAAGGGGGGCGATGCAGTTTACATGATTCTGCATCTTAGATGAACTCTGTGACTCTGGGAAGACCACTGAAGGCTAATTTTGCCAAACAAGAATTGTTTGAGGGAAGACAAAATTGTATCATTTGTCTAAATCTGTATATACAGATCAGGGTATGAGAATTAACTAGTACATCATGATGTGGGCGGGCAGCCCAGCCTTCTCTTGAGTTCTGGCTCTTGCCCAATGTAGAAAGCCAGCCTGGACCTATTGGGATAGCCTCCTAACTGGCCTTTGGGTCCTTCGTCTTGCCCTCGTTCAATCAGTTCTTTGGTTGGTGACTCGAGTGACCTGTGTGGACAGAGATGTCACTGTGTCATGCCACTGCTCAATAACCATTCATGCACTGGGTCTCCTCCAGCGGTGATGCACCTGGGAGGCTTGTTACAAACCCGCACTTTACCCCGTGCAAAGTCCGAGTCAGCAGGTCCAAGGTGGGGTCTAGGTAGCTGCATCCATAAGAAGCACTGTGGGTGAGGGGCGCCTGGGGGGCTCAGTCCCTGGGGCGTCTAACTCTTGGTTTCGGCTCACATCATGATCTTCGGGTCGTGGGATTGAGCCCTGTGTCGGGCTCCGTGCTCGGCATGGAGTCTGCTGGAGATTCTCTCTCTCCCTCTGCCTCACCCTCCGCTCCTCACTTCTCTCTCTCTCTCTCTCTCTCTCTTTAAAATAAATAAATAAATAAATAAAATCTTAAAAAAAAAAAAAAGCACCGTGGGGGATTGTGAGGCCGTTGGTTCAGGTCCCATCCATGAGGAAACACAGTCTCAAAGGCTCTTTTAGTCCCTGCGGGTTGGAACTTGAGCACCCTCAGCATGGCCCACAAAGCCCTTAACGGGTGGCCCCTTTTAATGCTGACTCTGTTCCCTCCCTGCCACTCCACTCTCATGTTACTGTCACAACATTTCTTGCTGTGACAGTGTTCTGATTCCCAAGTCCTAACTGCATTAATCGCTCCCTGCTCCAATGTTTTCCCCAAGCTGGAGCCAGAGCGACCTTCCAAAACTGCAGACACGTTCATATGACTCCCTTGCTCAAAACCATTTGGTGGCTCCTCACCATCGAAGGGACAGTTTCTCTAACTGGCTCAGGTGGCACAACATTTGGATGTCATGGTGTTCTTTCCAGAATGCCATGGAATAATTGATATATTAAATCGCACCATATGAAAGAAAACACTTTTTGGGGCACCTGGGTGGCTCAGCTGGTTGAGCATCTGCCTTCGGCTCAGGTCGTGATCCCAGGGTCCTAGGATCGAGTCCCGCATCGGGCTCCCTGCTCAGCGGGAGGCCTGCTTCTCCCTCTCCCTCTGCCACTCTCTCGCTCAGTCTCTCTCTCTCAAAGAAATAAATAAAATCTTTAAAAAAAAAGAAATAAAACACTTTTCAAAAGACTACTTCTGCTAGCAGAAAATACGTCCACATTATGTGTGTGCAATATGAAATCATAGCCACAAGCACAGATGTCCATGAAAAAAATAAACCGTTGAATTAAGCATGATCAATACTGGGATTGTCTGTTTAATATTCATTTGCTTCTTGTTCATTCATTTTGTTGCTTGCTAGCAGATAAGCAGGAGCATCTGTTAAAGATTTAGGGAAAATTTATGATTAAAAAAAGTTAAAATAGAGAAATTTCTACCCATTATCTGATTTTTTTTTTTTTTCACTGTGAGCATCCATCCATTTGCGGCGGGCGTGTTTCCAGACTGAGCAGGCATTGTCCCTGGAGAGCACAACTTGAGAACCCCTACTCTGGAGCATGAAGTGTAAACTCTTTGGCATGACCAATGCGATGCTTCCAGATCTGACCCCATCTTACCGTCTAGCCTCATTTATAGCCACTGCAAACCCCGCCCCCAGGGCCAAGACTTGGAATTCGCTAAATGTTTGCTGTCTTGTGATTGTACAAATACCATTCTTCTACTCCGCCCCCCCCAACCGCCGCCCCCTTGATGACCAGATAACCTACTACTCATTCCTCAAGACACCAGCCAAGGACTCTTCTTTCAGGTGCCTTTCTTCACCTCTCTGGGTCTCTATCTCCCCAAGGTCTTGCTCCGGACTGATGACGTCACTGCTCATTTGTGAGGCTATCTGCCAACTGGCCTGGGAGCTCCCTCAGGTCGCAGTAGGGGTTCTTGTTGCCCACCTTTTCTCGAGTTCCCCGGCATTTAGCATGGTGGCTGGTGTGAGGTGGGGACTTGGTGCATATTTGTGGAATGAATGAGTACGATTGCAAAGGAAGTGAAGTCTATTTTTAGAATCTTCCAGCTCCCTACAGGGGTGCCATCTGTACCTTTTCTGGCACCCCTTCTCCAACCCCATGCACTCTGTAACCTTATGCTGGCCATGTAGAAATCCACCAGGATCTACCATCCTTGCTGGAGCCCCGGCTTCAAGCTTTTCCCTCGCTATCCTACCGTGCCTTACCCGTCCTGTGTGCCATCCCTCCATGGGCTAGATTTCAGATGAACCGGTGGTTCTCACACTTTAGCATCAAGTTCAAACACCGGTTGCTGGGGCCCAGGCCTCTAGGGTCTGATTCAGTAGGTCTTGGCCGGGGGCTGGGAGCTTGCATTTCTACTAACATCCCTGGTGATGCTGCTAGACAAAGACCACATTTTGAGAACCAGTGGGATAAATTAGTGTAAAACCAGGAGCAGCAGGTAATTGAGGCACAAAGGAACCCTTACTTCATCTTGACTCCGCCCCTTAACTGAGGTTCTGATTCTGGCAGGCACTATCTGGATTTCCTCTATCCCACATCATTTTCCCTCTGCTTTGCTTGGTCTGCCTCCTCCAACTTTCTGATCTTTTCAGATTGTTCTATAGCTTCCTTCACTTTAGCCCAACATTACCATCCCTCCCTTCCTCCTTTCATAAAGCCACCATTTCAGGACAAAGGCTCTCCTGAGCTGTTAGCTCCATTTCATCGCCCTCTTTCCCCTCCCCGCTCCCCCATTCAGTCTTAGCAACCCCCCTACCCCAGGAGTGAGTGACCTTTCTAAAGCTTGGCTCCCATTAGGGTCCACTCCCACCTAGCAGGGGTAGCCATTTCCCCTCCCCGGGAGGCTGGTTCTACAAACAACATTAGCATGCTAATGACAGTCACCTGCTGGCCCTGGGAAATCGCGGCGTGCTCCGGCTTCCTCAAGGACAGTGGAAACACTGAAAACAGCACGTTTAAATGCTTCCGTTCATTCATTCACTCAACAAACATTGATTGAGCACCTGCCAGACACTGCGCTGGGCCCGAAGGATCCCCCCAGGACACATGGAACATGGGTCTGTGTTCGTGGGCAGCGCCTGAGGGTCCACAATGCCTCTTCATGAAGCGGATCTTTTGCTCCACTCGTCAAGGGGGACAGACATTCAAGGAAGAAACTGACCCCTCATGAGTCCTGTTGCCTCAGCCTTCCTGCCCGCCCTGTGCCTGGGCAGGTGATCCGGGACCAAGGATTGGGAAACACCAACCCAGTGAGTTTCCAGATCTCTTTGTTGAAATAAACATTATAGGGGCACCTGGGTGGCTCAGTCGTTAAGGGTCTGCCTTCGGCTCAGGTCATGATCCCAGGGTCCTTGGATCGAGCCCCGCATCGGGCTCCCTGCTCAGCTGGAAGCCTGCTTCTCCCTCTCCCATTCCCTTTCCCACTCCCCCTGCTTGTGTTCCCTCTCCAGCTGTCTCTCTCTGTCAAATACATAAAATCTTAAAAAAAAAATGAAAGAAACATTATAATCCACACCTCTCAGCTATTGGCCCACTGTATTGAGTGAGGCCAAGGTATGTAAAGCCCAGCACACAGTGAGCTAAAACCTCTCTGCACATACACACACCCATGCGGACATACACACACCGACACACACACACACACATAATGACACAAATACCAACACACACACATTTGACACACACACCAACACACAATACTGGCATGCACACCTTTATACACATTCCAACACACACTGAAAATACACTCTGACACACACGCATCAACACAGACACAGACACACACTGAAACAGACACACTGGACAGACACACATCAACAAACACAAACACAGGAGTAAACACATGCCAACACACACACACACACACACACACACATTGACACATGCTGAAACACACGGACACGTAGCTGACACACCCACTGACACATACAAATGCACACCTATTCACACGTCAGTACCAATCCACAGCCCACGGAAACCGGGATGCCCAGAACCCAGCAAGGGCTTGCAGCAGGCAGCAGGTCTTAGAGGGGCCAAGGGGTTGCAGGAGACTTGAATTACATACTTGGTTCCAGTCTGGAGGTCCAGATTTTTGGAGGAGGGGGCCTCCCAGGTTCTGAGGGTCCCTAGGGACAGGTGGGTGGAGTGGGTCACCTGGGCGGGGCACCAAGGATTTTGAGCTAAGGTACCCCCTGGGGGGGCTGAAATGTACGGAGCCTTGGTCGGCAGGGAGCGCTAAGGTGGGGGGCGGAGGGGCGGTTGGTAGGGGGGTGGGGGCGGGCAGTACGCCAGAGAGCAGGCAGGATTCCCGGGAAGCCCAGCTGCACCAGGCCCTCCTCCAGGCTCCACTCCCCCATGCTCTGGATATCAGCTCTCGCCTCTGGCTTCCAGATGCACCCCTCTCCTCACGCCACCACCCAAGTCCCATGTCCAGATCATTTAGTAACCTCGGGCCCTTCTCCGTCCACCACACCCCAGCCTTTGCCAGGGAAGACCTGTCTCCCTCCCAGACACCCAGCCGGGAAGCGGCCAGTCACCTCTGACTCCCCGCCCCCATCCGGTCTGGGCCCAGCCTTACAGCGGTTCCTCATATACAGCGCTGGTCCCGCGTGTCGCTGCCACCCAATCCAGGGCCCGGCACCTCCCCCAGGCCCTGCTCCAGCACCCTGGTGGGCCTCGGAGACAACAGCCGCCCCTCTTCCCTGCCGTCACCATCTGCCCCCGAGGGCCCGCGCTGTCTCCTGAACTCCCCTGTACTGGTCCCTGATTGTGCCAGGCTCTTCTCTTTTGGCCTCTCCTGGGTCTCTAGCGCAGCGATGGGCACACGGTCGGCGCCCTCAATACTTGGCTTGTCACGACTGTCCCGACTGCTACCCCCTCCTTGTGTCTCTTTCTTCTGGACCCGCCCCCCCTTCCCCCATCCCAATCCCCTGCCCTCTTGCTCAGGAAACGCTTAATTGGGCGCTTCCTGGACGCCAGACCCCGAACTAAGCACCGGGGATGCATTTTGCGGAGTCCCTGTTCTCAAGGTGCACACCGCACGTAGAGAGCTCCCTGAGACAGTGTGAGAAGCACTGTCCCGGCAGGTAGAACGCAGTGCCAGGAAAGCACGACATGTGGCCACACCCTCCTCTGCCTTCCCTCCTCCTCCCCAGGCCTGGGCTTCGGCATCGGGTCCCTTCTGTCTCCCTGGTTCCTGTTTTTCTCCTTTCCTCTCTCCTGCCTCCCCCTCTGCCGCTCCCGCCTTTGGGCCGCTGCGGGGCCACCTCCCCTGCCCTAGCCGGGCCACCACGCTGTCCCGGCTTTTGCCCGTGGACCTGCCTCCCCCCGTGGTCCCGGGTTCCACTCGAGGGTCTGGGCGCCTCTCCGAGACCAGGGCACCAGCCCTCCCGAGGAGTGGAGCGCAGTGTCCGCCCGCTAGGGCCTCGGGCACGCCAAGTCAGCCGGGGTTCGCTAGTCCCAGGGAGCTCGCAAGGGGCCCCTCCCCGGGAGGGGTGGGGGGCGTCAGGGCTGGAGAGGCGGAGACGTGCGGAGGGCGAGGGAGAGGACCCGCGGCGGTGGCTGGCCGGGAGGAAAAGGAAAGCAGGCTGGCACAGCCTCTGCCTTCGGAGGCTCTCACTGCGCACCGCCGGCCGCCTTCTCCCCGGCTGAGCGAAGGTGAAGGGGAAATCCGGGCGGGACGGAGCCACCGGAGACCGCTCCCCGTCACTCCCACATCCCGCTCGACAGAGCTGGGGGTCTTCATCCCCAAGCTCCTCCTCTGAGACTCCCCGGCGACCCAGGCACTAGAAGGGGGTCGTGGTCTGAGCCCCCGCTCACACGCTGAGCTTCTAGGGCTCGGTGGGGAGAGGAGGCGTGGGCTCCGTCTGTATTAAGTACCCAGCGGTGGTGAGCTCTGCTCCACGAAATTACAGCCCACAGCATCCGAGGTTTGGAAACCCCAGGGCGGAAGGGGACCTCGAGTCCACGGGCCTCGGACTCCGCACGTCACAGCTCAGTTGCGGGGTCGCAGTGCGGCTCCCCCCCAACTGTCCCCTCTCTAAGCTCCCCTGTGGAGCGGCAGGTGCCGCAGCTCCACCCCCCCCCCCACCTACGGCCCCAGCAGCACTCCCGGGCCATTGGGGGGTGGGAGGAGGTGTAGTGGAGTCTCGAGTCTCCAGCTGCGGGCCCTCCCATCGGAGCACCCTGAGATCTCGGTGGAGAGGAAGAGGGGATTCAGGGGGCTGGGAGGAGGGGGAGGAGGACTGCGGAGCTCAGTCTCCGAGCTGTGCGCGGGAGGGGGAGGGGCAGGGGCTCCCTTCCAGCCTCCGGGGTCTGGGGACTCTGGGATGTAAGGCGAGAGCAGGGGGGTGTGACAATTCAGCAAAGGTCGGGACGTACCACGGAGCCCAGTGGCGGGGGGGGGCAGAGGACTTGGTCACCGAGGGGAGCCCCCGCCCCCCTTCGCCAAGGCCTGCAGCTGAGGTTGCAGGGCGAACTGGAACTGGGCTCGCCGCAGGGGGAAGCGGCGCGTGAAATCCGCCCCCTCCCCGTACCCCACTTCCGAGGGGGTGGGCGATAGAGGGGAGGTTGGGGTTGGAGCAGCGGCGCGGGGGCCCCTCCCTCGCACCTCCCCCCACCGGACTTGGTCGCGCCCGAAGTGTAACACTTTCTCTTTGTCGGAGGAGCTCCGCTGTTTCTTGTGCTGTAGCTCGGGTTGCGGCGGCACCCGTGGCAGCCCTGGCGGACGCAGGAGCGATGGCAGCGACCGATATAGCTCGCCAGGTGGTGAGTGCGGAGCTGGGGTGCCGGCGCCGGGGGCCTGGGAAGGGCGGAGGAGACCCGGCCACCGCCGCCGCCGCCGCGGCGAGGGCAGCGGGCAGCATCCAGGAGCCAAGGCGCGGCGGGACGACTTCTGCTCCCGGGGTCAGCGGCTCACTCCCCCAGCCTGTCCCCGAGAACGCCGGTGGCGGGCGAGTGGCGGGGGGGCGGGGGGGGCCTGCTGGAGGAGGCTGCGGGCGGGCAGCTGAACTTGCATTGCCCAAGAGCTGCAGTGAAGCGCCGCCGCCTCCCTCGCTGCAGCTGCCGCCGCGCCGCTGGGGCGTTGCCGAATGAATGGCCGAACGAGCCGCCGAGCCCTCGGGGTCCCAGGCCCCCTGGTCTCGCTTCCTCCGGCCGTCGGGCCGCGCCCCTGCGCCCAGCGTCCCCCTTCCCCACCCCCCGCGGGACCCGGGCCTCCTGCGGAAGAGGGGCGCGGGGATGGGGTGAGCCCCGGGCAGGAGGCGGTGAGTGGTGTGGGGGGGCGGGGAGGTGACTGGCTGGGGTAGGGTTTCTCCATATGCATTACATATGTGACTGCGTCTGTGTGTGTGTGTGTGTGTGTGTGTGTGTGTGTGTGTGTGTGTGTATATCACCGTGTGCGTCTGAGTGCACGCGCGCGCACTCGTGCCTCCCGGGCGGGCGGCGGCGCCGGGGCTGTGACCCTAGAGGAGTCCGCCTGGTTCTCTGTGGGCGCTCACCTCCGTGGCGTGTGTCCGTGTGTCCGTGTGTCCGTGTGTCCCGGCCCCTCTCTGCTTGTGCTGGGTGTCTCCGGGTCCCGCGTGTGCGTGTGCGTGTGCGCGGCTCGCTGGCCTGTAGGCGGCTGGCATGTTTCTGGGTCTGCGGGCCCCTGGGGGTCTGCCCCGGGTGCGTGTTCGGTGTAACTGGGCTTGTATGCCAAAACCTGTGGAGCTGGCTTCCTTCTACGGGGACTCGGGAAAATCAGTGTGAGGCTTGCAAAAGCCGTGCCGTCTCTCTTTTTGTTGGCAGCTGACTCTGGGGAGGGGTGGGGGGGCGGGGAAGAAAAAAAAAACAAAACACCTTCTTTTAAAGAACTGAAGTTTTCCAGCCTGGGATATTCAGAGAAATCACACCGAAGTGACCTGAGGCTCCATATTTGTTTGGGGTTTTTTTTAGACCAGAAGTTTGGTTGTAAAGGGAGGGGATGATTCCATTTGGGGGTAACAATCTAGCCTTTCTCTTCATCCGTGGGTACCTGGGGTCTTCAGAAGCCCACGATTACCCACACTCTGTGGTGAGGGAGAGTGAGGTAGAGGTAGGTGAACCCCATAACACCGAATAGTACTGGATGAAAACCTCTGAACCACGCGCGGGCGCGCGCGCGCGCGCGCGCGCACACACACACACACACACACACACACACACACACACGTTTTTAAACCTTGTGGCTTACTAATTTAGGGAAATAGTCCATGCAATTCCGGTGCAAAAAAAAAAAGCCTCTAGGTACTTGGTGTAATTGAAATTGATTTGTTTTTGTTTTCAAAATCTGAATCTAGACTCTGGTAGTATTTTCTCTACAGGATATATATGAATTTATTCCACCCTCTTGTCCCTGTCTAGAAGGGTAGGATGATTGCTTTTGAACCTCCCCAACCCCTGCAGACCCCAGCACCAGCTCTTTAGGCAGTCATGATGTGGAAGGGCTAGGAGTAGATAGACAAAGCTCTGTGATAGTGGAATTTGAGAGAATTCTCTTCTCTCTAAGATTGGCACTGTCATATTTATTGCTGTGGCATTTTGAAGGTTCCCAGAGTGTTTTTCTGCTCCCTGTTACCTGCATTTTAGAAATGGCATGGCTTAAGTAGAGGGATTCGTCTCCTGGATTATACTTTCTCCATCTTTAGTGACCAAAAAGGATGCTAATGATTTTTTCTTGTCAGCTAATTAATTTGCATCGACCTGTCCTTGCTCTGTCACCAGTCCCCCTTGCCTGGATTAGGATTGCTGTTGTAATGGGGAACATTCCAGAAGGTTGTGTTTCACCTCAGGCGGACTGAGGCAACCCAGAGGTCCCCTTTGTTTGGCAGATGGGGGGTGGGGGTGATTTAGGGCCATTTGGTTTGCTTTGCATGGCTCCAGTTTGCTCTGGCTGGCCTTGCCCATACTGTATGATGAAGAACATAATTGTATGCCAGATTCTGAAGCTCAAAGAGCAGCCCAAGCACTTGAGACCTTGTTATCAGGATAAATGGGTTTCTGGGAAAACTGACGTCACTCTCCCTGCCCCCCTCCCCCAGTCTGTAAAGCTCTTGTTTATGTGTCATTTGTCTCTCTGCTCTCCTTTGTGTCTGCAAGAAGTTGTAATTCACCAGGGGAAGATGGAATTAACTCAGGAGACCTTGGATGTCTGGTTGCTGCTTGTTTCTTCCAAAGAACATGTATCCAGGGTTTGGGAAGAGAAGCCTGGAGAATCAGCCTAAGTGTGCCTAGCGTAGGAGTTCTTTTGGAGGAGCTCTGAGACATGGTGCCATCCAAGCAGTGCTCTGGTGTATGCGTGGGGTGGGTATTCTTTCCAGAATCAGTTGAAGGTCACCGTGGCTAGTAAGGTAACATCATTAGTGACTTAAAACAGGCCATGGAGTTGTTGGATAGGACCCTTATTTGGACATGCATGTCGCTTAGAAGTTCAGCTCTTGCGTACTCAATACAATCCCATCCCATCTGAATGAACACTGTGAAGATTCTGTATGGCAAAACTATTTCTCCATCGTCCACTCACTGACTTTTGACTGATAAGTATCCAGCAGCATGGCTAAACCTGGTCAACTCGACCAAAAAAAAAAAAAAAGTTAGTAGACATAGTTCCTGGCTTTTCAGCTTATGGTCTAGTTGGGGAGACAGATTGTGGACACTGTGAAATAATTAGAGAACTATAGAAGATTCTTGGGATGTCCCCACTCCCAGCCCCCGCCTGTGAGGTGTCTTGGGCTGCTATTAATATATACTCTTTGAGGTTACATGACTTGTCCAAGGTCACCTAGCAAGGCACAGCCCAGACCTCAGGGGCTGCTTCTTCTGGCTTTTTCATTGAGCTGTTTCTTTCAGTGTTGCATTTTGGGGTCCAGACTTAAGTGCTGGCCCATAGAAGGAATGGCTCGTTGATTTGGGCTTGAACCAGCACCCCAACGTGGACAGTGATGCTCTCCTCCGGTGGCAGCCAGGTAACGGCCTTTCTCCTTGATGAAAGATCTTGCGGGGGTGGGGGGGCACCTGGGTGGCTCAGTCAGTTAAGCAACTGCTTTCGGCTCAGGTCATGATTCCAGAGTCCCAGAATCGAGTCCCGCATTGGGCTCCCTGCTGAGCAGGGAGTCTGCTTCTCCCTCTGATCCTCCCTGCTCTCATGCTCTCTCACTTTCTCTCTCTCTCTCAAATAAATAAATAAAATCTTACAAAAATTTATATTAAAGAAAAAAAAAAGAAAGATCTTGAGGGGACCAACTCTGTTCTACCTGGTGTTGGTCTGGGGCAGGTATCTCAGGGCAACTGCCTACAGGCTGGGAGAAGCCTGCCTCTGCATTCTGGTCTTGCTACCAAATGGCACCTACCCTCGATTCCCCTGGAAGCTCCCTGCCTCAGCCATCGGTACCACCTCACACTAAAAGTTATATTCTAGCCCAAACAGGGAGAGCACAACCCCAGTGTGTACCCATACCTCCACTGAGGATACAACACAGAAGAAAATTTACATGGCTGGGGCGCCTGGGTGGCTCAGTCTGTTGAGCGGCTGACTCTTGCTTTCAGCTCAGGTCGTGATCTCAGGGTCTCAGGGTCGTGGCATCAAGCCCCGCAATGGGGTGGGCCCCCCCTCCCGTGCTCAGCGGGGCGTCTGCTTGAGATTCTCTCTCTGCCTCTGCCCTTTCCCCACCCCTGCTCGCATGCATGTGCACTCTCTCAAATAAATAAATAAACCTTTAAACATAAAAAGAAAATTCACATGGCCCCAAATATTAAAAAATTATTGAATCTAAACCCGGGGTCCACTGGTGATCATGGTACCATTTTCTAACTTTTCTGTGTGTTTGAGACTTTTCCAAAGAAAAAGTTGGGGGGTGGGGAACGACAATGTCCCCTCACCCCCACCACCAAATGCTTACGGGCCCCTTCCCTCGAGGAGTTTACAATCTAGTAGTGGAGGCAGACTTAAATAACTATATAATTATCATTGTGATCAGTGCTGCGCAGCAGAGCTGCTTCCTGCTGTAAGAATTCATTACAAGCGAACCCAATCCAGCCTCCAGTGGGGGCGGTGGGTGACAGGAAAGACCTCCTGAGGGCTTCTGCTAAGAAAGGGGGTGGGTGTGAAGATGGGGGAGCTCTCACTCTGCCCCTGGGCTGGGAACATTTCATTTGTTAATTCACACACTTCTATTCTCATTCATTCCTTCAACGCGTGTTGATTGGGCACCAATTCTGCCAGGCCCTGTGCCAGGTGCTGGGGATATGGTGGTGCCAAGGCACACAGGACCGTGCCCTCTGAGAGCTTCCAGATGACAGGCAGGAATCAGCCCCGTTTCCTTTCATTTCCTAAATCCTGGAAATGTTGAGAGTTAGCAGTGTTCTTATTACAAAACTGCATTACAGCTGAGCGATTTGTCTGTATAGGATAATGAGATTTTGATCTGCAGTCATGTGCATAGCATTTACCTTGCGGAGTCTCTGCTGTAAATTTTCTGTTAATTGCTGGCTTTGTTACCGAGCACGGCCCCTCCCTTTGTGTGCTGTAAGGGAACGAACCCGTTGCATGAGTCTGAACAAAACTAATTAGGAAGATAAGCCCCTGGAAAAAGGTATTCCAAAACTAAATAGGACTGATTTCTAGACTTGCCTGGGTTTCTGGATTATCAGAGCCATGGGTTCGTATTAGCCCGAACAATTGAGAAGGGCTTTTAAGTTGCGTGTACTCTTAAGACCACATTCAAGAAAGAGAAAGAGAAAAGAAAGGAAAGAGAATACCATGGATAAATGTAACATGTTTCTTTCAACGGCCTCAAAATGCTTTCATCTATATTTCCTGGACAAGTATTTGTGTCTCCTTCTTTTATGGGTACAGGGAGACCAAGGGACGTAGTCCAAAGTGTTAGTGCTGCTCAGTGGATGAAACAACGAGACACACACTGGATGACACAGATTCGTTCAAAACAACCAAACCTGCCCTTTTCGTGACGTTTCTGAGAAATAAAACTCCTGCCAGACCCTAACTTCCCCCTCTCTTCACTGCATTCCCCCAAACCCAGCGCACCGGTGGGGAGCCAGAGAAGAGTATACTTGGGTGCCTTGAAGACTCCGTGATGGTAAAAAGATTCTCAGCTTCAATCCCAGAGAGCGCCGTCATGGGTTATGTGTGGGTTTTCTTTCTTTTTCTTTCTTCCCATATTGCTTTAAATAAAAATCTTGGAGCCACCAGCCATGTAATGATGGATTATTTTAAGTAACAACTTGGGGGGGGGAGCAGAATAAATTAGAAACACAGACCCTTCCTCCTCGGTTTGGCAGGAGGAAGCTTCTGCTGCTGGGATTTGAAACTGTGGGTTTCTCTGCTGCCTGCCAGAGGAAGGAGGCCACATGCTCAGGAGGGTGAGAAATAATGTTACCCTCTTGCTCGGTGCCTCCGCATTAGAGGCAGCCATCTGCTGAATTATGCCGCGTGCTCTCTGTTGGCCCTGGACTTGGGTCATTCGTTCCACTCACTTAAAGGTGACTGGGGAAAAGATTTGCAGGCCTTCTCCGGCAGGGGGAGGGGGGGACGGGACTCAGGGCTCAGGTTTCTCCTGGCAGGGCCCCCCCCCCCCCCCCCGTGAGCCCCTCATGAAGGCCCTGGGGTAATGGGAGCAGATCTCTGCTTTCTGACCCTGATGAGGTGTGAGGCTGTGCTGAGTTTCCTTTCCCAGCAGAGGCCTGGGCTCTGAACACCGGCGCGGAGGCAGGAACTGGGTTTTTTCAGATCCACTTTAAATGGGACCAGATGGAGGCAGAGGCAAATTCAGGCTCCCTAGAGGACAGTTGGGCATTCATCCAGAGGCCTGTGAGTAAACCTTTTTTCTTTTCTTTTCTTTTTTCTTTTCTTTTCTTTTCCTTCTTTTCTTTTCCTTCTTTTCTTTTCTTTCTTTCTTTCTTTCTTTTTTTTTTTTTAAAGCAGATTGGAGATAACAGTGGCCAGAACACCTCGAAAACTCTGTTTAAATAGCCTGGCTGGAAGGGAATCTCTCTGGGTTTATGTGGGAAAGGTGACCCACTCCCAGCGGGAGTGGCCCCTGGCCTAAGGTGGAACTGGTTTTCACCTAGAATCTGGCTAGTTGGGTTAGGGTGCCCTGGGGCTCAGGCTTAGTTAGGCCCAAGTCAGAAGAGAGGCAAGTGACAGAGAGTACGCAGGAGAAGGGTCCCAGCCCCTCCATGGCATCCGCTGCCTCAGTTGCCTTCCGTGGGCCAGAGCCACCTTGTGAGCACACAGGGGTCCAGGTCGTGATGCACGACCGTTGTCCCTCTTGACTGTCCTTAAGCCACCAGCCCAATGCCCTCAAACTTTAGCAGCTTGAAGGAATATACCTGCCAACGTGGAGTCAAGCTTTTCCATTGGAAAGTGGCAGTCGGCGATGGGGCCCCGGAGCCCCACACCGCTCTTTGCCCCGAAATTCCTCTGTGACTCCGGACAAGGCACTTCCTCTTTCTGAGTCTCTGTTTCCCCTTCTGTAAACCAAGCGGGTTGGAGTAGGTGAGCCTTAAGGGCGTGACCCCTTTAACGCTGTACGGTCCTTCGGTTTCCTTGTTCTCCGGCTTAATTTCTCGTAGGCTCTTGCCGCTTCTGCTTCCAACTGAGGTGGCATACTTGAACTCCACCCCTTCCCTGCTTTGACTCTCCAGCCGGGTGGGGAGAGAGTTGTGGAAAAGGCAAGTCTGTGCTTTGAGCTCAGCGGGGTCTCTGTCAGCGGAACAGAAAGAGCCGTTCAGAGAGTCTGTCCCTGTAGGTCTATATAGCTATTGTCTTCCCGTAAAAGTACATGACAGCGGAATTTCTGTCTGTTTGAATCCCGTTTTAAATGCACTAGGCGAGCTGGCCATTTAATGGAATCCTGCTGCGGATCCTTTTATAGAATGAAAAGCCACTCGGGAATTGATCTGGTGTATTAAAGTCCAGAGTTTCATCTATTGGATTTGCCAAAAATGGACCTTCTCCCTGTATGGTAAGGAAGTTTTCCTTTGTGCTTCTGCAGGGTCGCCGAAGCTGCTCCCCACTGAAAGGTGTCCGCAAGGCTTATTTTCTCCTTGGAAAGGCCCCCAAATGTCTCTCTCCCAATTCAGAGCATTGCTACTCTTGTCAGTTTCCTCTTAGCCTGGCTTAATCGCCAGGAGGGAAATCCTGACATTTGGTGTGTGAGGCACACAGGAGGGTTTTTTTTAACCTCTGGGAACGTATCAGTGTTTTTGTGGCTCTTAAGGCCGATAATACAGCGGCATCCACTCCCCTAACTGGACGCAGCGGATATAGGGCTCTCATCCACCTGATTACTTCAGCAAGCAGTTTTGCTGCATGTTTCAGGATATGTGATTTGATTCTGGTTCCCACGAATCCTTATAATAATAAGTTATGCTGTATAATAATAAGTTATGTATGTATAATGTTATAATAAGGATAATAATAGGGCTTTGTTGTATTATTGGTAACATAAATGTTTACATACAATAAAACTGCCCCAAAGCAGACTACTTAACCGGATTTTCTGATGATCTGTGTGTAAAGCACCTTTCTGGTAGTTGTGGTTGAAGATTTTGCCAGAATATCTGAGGCTACTTTCCTGCCTGGGAAAATATCATTGTAGAATCTTTTTAAAAAAACAAAACAAAACAAAACATTTCTATTGTGATTATAAAAGTAAAAGTTGCCCCCCCAAAAGGTAAAAGATGCCTACTGTTGAAAATTTGGAAGACACAGAAAAGCAACAACACCTGCATTCCCTCCACCCAAAAGTAACTCTTGTCACCATTTTGGTGTGACGTTGACCTTTGAACAGCACCGAGGTTGGGGGCGCCGACCCCCGCACAGTGAAGAATCCACATATAACTTTCATCTCCCCCAAAACTTAACTACTAACAGCCTGCTGCTCACTGGATGCCTTACTGATAGCAGAAATAGTAGGACTAACACGTGTTTTGTATGTTATCTGCATGGCATACTGTAGTCCTACTATCAAGTAAGCTAGAGAAAATAAAATGTTATCGAGAAAACCATAAGGGGGACGCCTGGGTGGCTCAGTCAGTTAAGCGTCCAGTTCTTGATTTCGGCTCAGGTCATGATATCAAGTCCCACATCAGCTCCGAGCTCAGTGTGGAGTCCGCTTGAGATTCCCTCCCTCTCCCTCTGCCTCCCCTCCCCCCACCCCCGCTCTCTCTTGCTCTAATAAAAGAGGGGGGAAAATAAAGAAAACCATAAGGAAGGGAAAACACATTTACACTCCTGTCTTGTATTTATGGAAAAAAATCCACATATAAGTGGACCCAGGCAGTTCAAATCGTGCTGTTCAAGGGTCAACTGTATATTCTTCCAAGCTTTAAAAAATACATATACACTTCCCCCCATGATTGGAATGATCCTGTATATACAGGGTTTTGTTTTGTTTCATTATTTGCCTATTTGGTGATCATTTTCCCATGTCACTAGATATTCTTAGAAAATATTTTTATCAGCTGCTTAATATTCCATTGTGCATCCTTGAACTATTGATTTTGATCATCCTGAAGGTTTGCAGGGTCTATCAAAGCTCAGTATTTAGGGGCGCCTGGGTGGCTCAGTCAGTTAAGCGTCCAGCTCTTGATTTCAGCTCAGGTCATGATCTCAGGGTGGTGAGATCGAGCCCCACATCAGGTTCTGCACTGGGCGTGGAGCCTGCATAAGATTCTCTCTCTCTCTCTCTCTCCCTCCCTCTGCCTCTGCCCCCACCCCCCAAAGATCGGCATTCAGGGCTGAGATGGAGATAGAGAAAGGAAAGGTGGGAGAGATCAGGCCCACCAGTAAGTGACATGTGAGGCTGCTGGAGCGAATCCGATTTCAGTGTATCTACAACGTGCAGAGGCCAGAGGAGAAAGTTTAGGGACACGCCAGTCGTCAGCGATGCGTTCCAACCTTTTTGTTTTGGTCTCATACTTCTGTACTTATTTATTTATTTAAGTCATCTCTACCTCCAATGTGGGGCTTGAACCCATGACCCCGAGATCAAGAGTCCCATGCTCTACCCAGCGAGCCAGCCAGGGGCCTTGTTTTGGTTTCCTTCTTTAACATGTCAGCTACTAACTTAGCCACCCCAGCTCGAAACGGAGGCAGGAAACTCCATTGACACAGATGCGCCCTCAGTTCCCCGAGGCCTCGAGTGCTGCTCCCTTCTTCTAGCACTAAGGTTGGAAGAGGGGCCGGGGTCTGGGTAGAGGGGGACAGGGGTTGCCCATTGGGGTGCTTACGGGACTCTTTATTTTCAGAACAACAACGGTGGGAGCAAGATGCACGGCTGGAACCGCCGTAACTCGTTCTTTGTAACATGAACCTTTGAATATTCAATTAAAAAATGAAATTGGTGTGTCCCCAGGGGAGGAGGCGGAAGAGAAAGAGAGCCGTGTTTCTGCCCGTGATGTGAAATGTGGTATAACGTATTTCAAACCGCAGGTGACTGCAGATGGGGAGAAAACAGGAAATGTAATTGGGGAGGGGGGGAGGGGGGCTCTTTCAATTCTCAGGAGCTCTCTTTCGTTTTGCCTTCCTTTTAGCTCTTCTCAGACTCTGCATCCTAATTACCCCTGCTGCAAAGCTGAGTGAGAACTCTTTTTTCTTGTATTAAAAATGTTTTTAAATGACACGGGTAATGTGTGAATACATTCATGCTGTCAAAAGATCACACAATATGGAAGCATACTGACTAACCCCCCTGAGTACGCCCCTATTTCCACTCCGCTCCCCTGAGGTAGCCACCGACGTTCCTGGTTTGGTGGGATTTTTCTGGCTCCTCTCCACGCACTCACATACATTTATGTGCAAACACACATATATATCGGGCTTTTTTGTATACATGGACCCCCCCCACGTGCTTGTTCTTCTATGACTTCTTTTTTCTACATTATAATATGTCTTGGAGATATTTGCATTGGAACTTACCTGCTGCATTCTTCTTCTTCTTCTTTAAGGATTTATTTATTTAATTTTTTTTTTAAAAGATTTTATTTACTTACTTGACAGAGAGAGAGAGCACAAGTAGGGGGAGCAGCAGAAGGAGAGCGAGAGGGAGAGGGAGAAGCAGGCTCCTCCCTGAGCAGGGAGCCCAAGGTGGGGCTCGATCCCAGGACCTTGGGATCATGACCTGAGCCGAAGGTAGACGCTTAACCGACTGAGCCACCCAGGCACCACTATTTATTTATTTTAGATGGAGAGAGAGAGGGAGAGAGAGAGAGCACATGAGTGGGGGGAGAAGCAGAGGGAGAGGGAGAGAGAGAATTTTAAGCAGGCTCCCCGCTGAGTGTGGAGCCCAACGTGCGGCTTGATCCCACGACCCTGTGATCACAACCTGAGTGGAAACCAAGAGTTGGGTGCTCAACGGACTGAGCCACCCATGTGCCCCAAGACCTACCACATTCTTCTTAATGGCTGCATAATATTCCAGAATGTGCATGTATCATAATTTAGTTCAATATTTTTCTTTATCATTTATGGGTTTTTCCTCTGGTTTTTCAGTATTATCATCAATGCTGTAATGAATTTCCTTGTACGTGGATCGTTGTACAGACATTGAGTTTCTATAGGATAGATTCCTAGGGGAGGTTGCAGGGTGACAGGAGATGGGCCCTTTAAAAAAAAGATTTTAGGGGCGCCTGGGTGGCTCAGTTGTTTAGGCGACTGCCTTCGGCTCAGGTCATGATCCCGGAGTCCTGGGATCGAGCCCCGCATCAGGCTCCCGGCTCGGCGGGAAGCCTGCTTCTCCCTCTGACCCTCCGCCTCTCATGCTTTTTCTCACCTTCTCTCTCAAATAGCACACAAATGTGGGGGTGGGGGGCGGGGAGCAGAGGCAGAGGGAGACGCAGACTCCCCGCTGAGCAGGGAGCCGGACGTGGGACTCCATCCCAGTATCCTGGGATCCTGACCTGAGCCGAAGGCAGACGCCACCCAGGCGCGTCGGAGATGGGCCCTTTAACATTTTGGTGACCGTGACCTTTCTGGCATCTCAGTTCTAGCCTTAAACATGGCACCCACCACCTGCTACTCAAGATGATAACTTGAGGTATTAGTGTTGGGTCAAGTTGTCAGTTCCATCTTCTCTTGTGCACATTGTAATCCAGGGAACGTTCAAATTAACTGCAATCAGAGTAATTAAGACTTCCATTAATCAGACCACCTTAAGGAGAAAGAGGAAAGAGATAAGATAGCAGAGCTTTAATGAGGGAGGGGGCAGAAACTTCCAGGGGCTGTCCTGGGGTCACTATACATTCAGTCCAATGTCCTTTTTCCCTCTACATATTTAGCTCTGAACAATGAGGACTAATACTCATAATGATGACCTTGACATCTTATAAGATTTATCAAAACAAGAGTCAATGGTGCTCGCTAGACAGGATTTCCTAAAGCAGGAAATATATATACAAATATATTTTTGAAGCTTTCTCGACTATAAGCACTAAGACAAAAAGTTTGCTTCTTAAATCTGAGCACAAAAAACACAGTAACCAGCTCCCATGTCCCCTTGTCCTCAAACCCTTCCAGTTAATTTCTGTGTATTGGATGGACACTGGGTAAACAGATACAGAAGAAATAAAGATTTTAAAGTCATCAGTGACCCTCACCAAATTCCAGATTAATGGTTATTTCTCTGTAATTCTTCCTGACTTCAACCTCGGCCTCTGGTGCTAGAAAAGGATTGGGTCATCTCTTATTTTTCTGATCATTTCCCTTTCGTGGAAGAATCCTTTCCATCTTCCCATTCTTTTTTTTTTTTAAGATTTTATTTTATTTGACAGAGAGATAGAGAGCACAAGTAAGCAGAGAGGCAGGCAGAGAGGGAGAAGCAGGCTCTCTGCTGAGCAGGGAGCCCGATGCGGGATTCGATCCCGGGACTCCAGGATCATGACCTGAGCCGAAGGCAGCCGCTTAACCGACTGAGCCACCCAGGTGCCCCTCCATCTTCCCATTCTTTACTTGTGGGCATGTCCTATATTCAATCTCCAGCTCTTTTCTGTACTATCTCTTGGAGAACACATCCAGTTTCATACCTCCCACTCCTAAATTCATACCCCAGTCCTGAATTCTCCTTGAGCCTACAATCCCATATGCGTAATTGTTGGATTTCTTCTGCATATCCCACCAGAAAATCAAAACTGTCTTATTTTCCTTAACCTACAGAATGCTTTGGGGTGCCTGGGTGGCTCAGTCAGTTAAGTGTCCAACTCTTGATTTCAGCTCAGGCCGTGATCTCAGGGTCCTGGGATAGAGCCCTGCATTGGGCTCTGTGCTCAGCTTGGAATCTACTTGGCTTTCTCCCTCTGCTCCTCCCCCGGCTCATGCTCTCGCTCTTTCGCTCTCTTAAATAAATAAATAAATAAATAAATAAATAAATAAATAAATAAAATCTTTTAAAAACATGCCTTTACAAATCCAGAAGACAGAGACAAACACCAATTAAAAAAAATGGGCAAGGACATGAATAAGCAACTCACATATATGTGTACATATACACAACACAGGTGTAAAGCTGAACTAGAAGAAGAATGTTCACTTTCACTAATATAATGCAAATTAAACGTTGTGATGCCATTTTTCAATGATTCTTTTCACAGTGGTTAAAAAGCTTCAGAAACTTAGTGTTGGTCTAAGTATAGGCAAACAGACCCTCTCACATATTTGTGGCGGAAATAGACGTTTGTACTATTCTCTATTGAATGATTTCTCAGTATGTACCAAAGTCTTTCAAATGTGTGTGACCTTGGACCCGGCGGGCTTCAATCCTAGGAATTTAACTTAAGCCAATAATCAAAGATCTATGCAAACCTGTAAGAGCGAGAATTATTGTTTATATTATTTAAAACTTGGAAACATGCTGAATGTCTAGCAGTAGAAGACTGGTTCAGTGGAATGCTATGTGGCCAATACAAATAACGCTTTAGAAGTATGCTTAATTTCTCAAGGAAACATCCACACTCTATTAAGCGTCAGGCTAAGAAAGGGAATTTGCAGAATTATCCCTATTTTGTAAGAAACAAAAGGTATGCAGACTGGAGGGAAACACATATAAATGTTATGAATGGTTGTTGTTTTCTCATTTATCATTTTTCCCTGTGTTCTAAAAGTTTTACAGCGAATGTTGCTTCCTTTTTGAAAATAAAAACCCTGGGGCGCCTGGGTGGCTCAGTTGGTTAAGCAACTGCCTTCGGCTTAGGTCATGATCCTGGGGTCCCGGGATCGAGTCCCACATCGGGCTCCCTGCTCAGCAGGGAGTCTGCTTCTCCCTCTGACCCTACCCCCTCTTGGGCTCTCTCTCTCTCACTCTCTCTCTCTCTCTCTCAAATAAGTAAATGAAATCTTTAAAAAAAAAAGAAAATAAAAACCACTATAAATGTAATGTTTTCATAATAGCTTATTTAAAACCAGAATCCTCCCCCACTAAGTGAGCACCCTTTCCTGGCTTCTCTCTTTTCTGGGCATGGGGCCACCAATCCAAGCTCCCAGGCTCAGAACCTTTGCAGCCTTGGAGCCTTGATTGTCCCTTCACTCCCCCTAACCCAATCACCGACTGAGTGATCACCCTTCTTTAGGACATCTCGCAAGTTTGTTCCTCCCTCCTGAGTCCCAAGTCAGAGCAGCTCAGTTCAACCAGCATTTATTGGCACCGTGCCTGGATGTCACTCTGCCTGGATGTCACTCCATGTTAGTGGAGTCATCTGTCCTCTGCCTCTGCTCCCTCTCTCCTCCAATCAGTCAGGCGTCCCGCAGCTGGAATGATCTTTTGAAAAAGCTACTTGTATTGTGGCTCTCCCCACCCGAAACACTCAAAGGGCCCCCAAACTCCTTTGCCTAGGGAATAAAGCCCATGCTCTTTCTTCAGCTATTTAGGGCTCTATACAGCACTGGGCTAGGTGGGAGGTAACAGTCGGGGCAGGGGGACACAGGAGGTCCTTGGTGAGTTATTGACAATGAAAGAAATCTTTAAGAATAAGGTGTGGAGGGGCACCTGGGGGGCTCAGGTCAGTTAAGCATTGACTCTTGATTTCAGCTCAGGTCATGATCTCAGAGGTGTGAGATCAAGCCCTGCAATGAGATCTCTGTAGGGCTCCGCACTGGTTGTGGAGCTTGCTTAAGATTCTCTCTCTCCCGGGGTGCCTGGGTGGCTCAGTTGGTTAAGCGTCTGCCCTCGGCTCAGGTCATGATCCCAGGGTCCAGGGATCGAGCCCCGCATCGGGTTCCCTGCTCGGCGGGAAGCCGGCTTCTCCCTCTCCCGCTCCCCCTGCTTGTGTTCCCTCTCTCACTGTGTCTCTCTCTGTCAAATAAATAAATAAAATCTTAAAAAAAAAAAAGATTCTCTCTCTCCCTCGCCCTCTGCCCCTCTTCCCCACCTTTCCCTCTCCCTAAAAAAAAAAAAAAAGATTCTCTCCCTCTGCCCCTCTCCCTGACCTCTCTCTCTCTCTTTTTCAAAAGATTTATCCATTCATTTATTTTAGAGAGAGAGAGAGTGCTGGTTGGGAGGGGTGCAGAGGGAGAGGGGGAGAGAAACCCAAGCAGACCTCGCACCTAGAGTGGAGCTTGATGCGGGGCTCGATCCCACAACTCAGAGATCAGACCTGAGCTGAAACCAAGAGTCCAACGTTCAACCCACTGAGCCACTCAGGTGCCCCTCTCTCCCTCTCTTAATTAAAAAAAAAAAAAAAAGCAGGAGGGGGGGCGCCTGGGTGGCTCAGTCGGTTAAGTGTCTGTCTTTGGCTCAGGTCCCAGGGTGCTGGGATGGAGCCCCGTGATGGGCTCCCTGCTCGGCAGGGAGTCTGCTTCTCCCTCTCCCTCTGCTGCTCCACCCTGCTTGAGCTCTCTCTCTCTCTCTCTCTTTCTGTCAAATAAATAAATAAAATCTTAAAAAAAAAAAGAAAAGAAAAGAAGAAGGAGTGGAGTTCTCCCCATGTCTCCACTGTGTTCAGTTTGAAAATCCCCTTTCCTCGCCTTTTGGCACTTGGACCAGAGGCCAGAGTTTCACAGTGCTGAATTTGGAGACAGGAAGAGGCAGACAGGGGTGATAAAATATGGCTCAGGAAACCTCAACTCTGAGTCTGTCCCAATTTCCGATGCCTGCTACGTAGGAGGATCCATCGAAAAAAGCATATTGGCTCTTAAGTCTCTCTCTCCCCTGCAGTGTTGAGGACCAAGAACAACCAGCGGGAAACTTATATCTTCGTTTGTTTGCTTGAAGAAAAAGAGGGAGGAAGGGGTGAGGGGAAGCAGAAAGGGGTGTATGTAGAACCAGCCCCGAGTGCCGTGGGTCACGCATGAACCCCAGCTGTTTTCAGGTGCCCCTCTGGGGCCCGGAAGACGCCAACCCAGACTGAGCGATGGCATATGGTTGTGTGTCAGGAATACTCCGCTGGGAGTACATGGGGTGAGACGTGTGAGGGTAATGAACTTGCCAGATGGCAGTCCCGGCCCTAGCCCTGTCTCTCGCTCTTGGAACACCCCATGGCACCACTGGGTGCAGGGGCTATCTGGACACCCGTTCTGGCAACAGCAGCTGCTGAGGGGCTCAGGGACCTAGCCTGAAAGCAGGTCCAGGCAAGCAGAAAGTGTTCCTGCTAGCACAGCCCAGGATGCTGGGGCGGGCCTCCTGACACTGCCCAAGCCTTTCTTGGATTGCTCTGGGCACCCTTCTGGTTCCCGGAAATCTCGGTGTAGCCCCCGCCCAGCAGAAACTCCCGGCTTCTTACATAGCCCATACCTCCCGTTTAGCTGCGCCCCACCGTCCTCCTCTCTTCCCCTGGGGCCATTGGCGGTTAGCACTTTTCTTGAGTACATGCAGGCCTCTCCCCCACCCCCAACCCCGGCTCCTTGGAAGCCTGCCCCAGTTCGAGGCTCTCCCTGTTTTATAAAACCATTAACAGTAAAAAGCGCTGGGACTAGCAGGTGAAGCACGGGCCCTCTGCTTTCCAGGGCTGTGAATGGCCTGGCTGACCCCCGTGGAGAGCAGGGAACCCGGTGCGGGGGGAGTACGGAGGCAGCTCTCGCGAGCTGGGGGGAGCCCCAAGTGTCCCATGGTGTCCCGTGTTATTTGGGGAGTCCGAGGAGAGGGGTAACCTTGCAGAGCGATAGGAGGAGGAGCTTCTGTTGATGGGATGCTCCCCACGTGCCAAGGCACCGTGCTCAGCGCTGTGTGATCCTCACCCCAGTCCTATGAGCTAGTCGCTGCTTGTCCCTGAGTTCACAGATGGGGAGACTCTGAGGACTTAAGTAACTTGTCCGAGGTCAGAAGGGGCAGGGGGGTGGGGCTCTCACTGAGACCTGCCTCATTTCAAAGCCTATGCTCTTGACCCCTACACTGTGCCGCCTTTGTAGTTGCCCCAAAATGGCCTGGAGAGAGGAGGAGTTGCTTTTTGATGTCCTTTTGTGATATTTACCGGACGCTTAGACACGGCCCAGGCCTTGTGCTAAGCTCGTTTGAGTCCCCCCCCCCCAACCACCTGTCAGATAGACACTATTATCTCATCGGACAGACGTGCAAGGAAACAGAATCACGGAGAGGTGACCCGGCTTATAAGCGGTTGCGTGGAGAGCTACCCCAAGTCCGTGAACCTCATCCCCCTGACCCCGCCCTCCCCCACCGGCCCGGAAGCCACCTGGGCACTTGGCTCTGTGTGGACCTAGGGCGACCTTCACCTCGGAGCCTGCAAGAGGCCTGCACCTAAGAACCCATGACTTCCAAGCTGGCGGACCGCTCCGCTTTGGAGCAGGGAGGGAGGAGCTAAGGGAAGACACGACACACTGGGCCTGGGCGGGGGCTACTTCCTCGCTCGCAAGTCATTTGGATGAGAAGTGAGAACCCAGATTGCTTTTAAGCACATTTTCGTTTTCTCCCCTCCCTCCCTTCCCTTCCGCATTAGGGTGAAGGTTGCCGCACCGTCCCCCTGGCTGGACATGTGGGGTTTGACAGCTTGCCCGACCAGCTGGTGAATAAGTCAGTCAGCCAGGGCTTCTGCTTCAACATCCTGTGCGTGGGTGAGTATTTCCATAGCAGGAAATTCTATTACAGAATATGGATCCTTAATGGCTGGATGTGGCTTGGCAGGTAATTAGGTTAAATACTGTGTCATTCTGGTCTATTTGCAAAACTGGCTTCCCCCTCTTCCTCTTTCATCCCTCTGTTTGCCTTTGCGAGCAGCCGGCTGTGATGCTATTTTTCCCTGGTCAGACCAGACAGAATACGGGGCCGGACTTTGGGGAGCCGCGTGACGCCCGGTGGAAACTTTTGTAAGGGAGCCGGCTGGCTCAGCTACCGCGGTCAAGTTCACTTGGACTGCAGAAAACGGGAGCCAGGGCAGAATTGGGAGGGAGGTTGGTGGCTGTGGTAGGATGCCTGCCCACGGGCTGTGGGCAGTGGGCTGGGGCTGTGTCCTCTGCAGCCCTGCGATGCTCGGTACAGTCTGAGCTCAAGGGTGTGAATTCTCTTATTGCCTTTAAGCCTATCTCCACCCAGGGACGCCTGGGTGGCTCAGTTGATTTAAGCGTCTGCCTTCGGCTCAGGTCGTGATCCCGGGGTCCTGGGATCGAGCCCCGCATCGGGCTCCCTGCTCAGCGGGAAGCCTGCTTCTCTCTCTGCCTGCTGCTCCCCCCTGCTTCTGCACTCTCTCTCTCTGACAAATAAATAAATAAAATCTTAAAAAAAAAAAAAAAGCATATCTCCACCTGGACCTTTAGTCTCGAATGTGGGAACCACGTCTTAGTCACCTCTAGTGTGCTAATCACAGCGCCAAGAGAGTTCAGTGATGCTTGTGAAATGAATGAATGCGTTAACCCCACGGGCACCACTTGCTCTATTTCTCAGACACTTTCCCATAGTAGCAATTTGAGTCCTTCCTAGGAGTCCGTGAAATGAGCAGAGTGAGTAGCATTTGTATCTTCACAGAGCAGGTGGAGACCCAGACGTTTCGGGAGGATAAGAGACTTGACCAGGGCGACACAGAGTAAGTGGTGGAGCGGACAAGGCCCCAGGTCTCGCTGACCCCTTGGCCCTCCCACCGCTTCTCCAACTACTGCTACCGACACCTCCTGAGAACACAAAGGCACTTTGGAATTGGTCAGGCACCAGCCAAACAAATGTGAGGAACAACAGTTCCTTGACATTCTTTAAGAATCTCTCCTTAGACCTTCCAAAGTCCCGAATTTGCAAACACGATCATAGCATATGATTTTCACTCTTATTGTGCAGCAAAGTATACTTGCCCATTTTCAGTGCCCTACTTCCAAACCTTAATGATTGTATAAATACTATAATAGAGTCTGTTTTCCCGCTGGTTGGAACGCTCAGACACTTTTGCTGATTGCCCTTTTTTATTTTTCTAGAGAGCGTATGGGGGAACTCATTCATGTTGAGGCTCCGACCCACTGCTGAATTGGATATTTTACTCTTTAATGTCGCCTGAAGCTCTGTTTTCTAACTAGGGTCGTTCATTTTCTTGGACTCTTTCTTTTTCTTTTCCTCCATCCTTAGCGCTCTCTTTTTTTTCTTTTAAAGATTTTATTTATTTATTTGACAGAGAGAGAGAGAGAGCACACATGAGCAGGGGCAGAGGGAGAGGGAGAAGCAGGCTCCTCGCTGAGCAGGGAGCCCGACGCGGGGCTCGATCCCAGGACCCTGGGATCATGACTTGAGCCGAAGGCAGACGCTTAACCAACTGAGCCACCCAGGCGCCCCCTTAGCGCTCTTTCTCGATCGTTTCCTATAGGAGAATAACTGCGCACTCGGGGACGAGTAGAGAACAAGGAGGCCACCTCTCAATATGGATGACAGTCAGTTAGGCTCACTCACTGGCCGAATGACTCACTCCCACACATCAGCTTGGGAAGCCAGGAGACGACAATATGTGCTTCACAGAATTACATATCATGGGCCTTGGCATCCAGAGCTAGGCCAACAATTCTTCAAATGCCAGAAGTCTACTCGTGGTTATGATGAGATGCTATTAGGAGAAGGATACAAAATAAATAGAAGCCGCGGTGATCAACATTGAGATGCTACCACGTCCAATATTAGCACTGCCAAATCGCTCCAATCTTTGGCCATTGGCCAACTTATTTCGCATATTTGATTACTGAAAAATTTCCGCACCAACATATTAGATTCCCTTGGCATTCCTCCCAGAGCTCGGTATGACCTGCACTGAAGTTGAGGGGTTGAGAAGTGACATGAGAGGCCCACCCTCATCAACCTTTCAACTAAGTGCAGTTTGGGCGGATGAGTGAGGCTTTAGGAGGGAGGCCGCTGAAATCGGAATGGCTCTCCGAGGGCCGGAAGTGTAGTGCAACTAGACCTGGGGACTCTGGGCTCCCGTAGGGCCCTGAAGAGGAGGCAGCTACACTCAAGGCAAAGTGAGTGGGAGAAATAGTAAACCCCTGTCCTCAAGTTCCTACCCAGGCACGGTGAGGCTAGGGCCGCTCGGAGTGCACCTGCCGGGGTGGGACTGCTCAGCTGCCCCAGACCCTTCAAGAGGGGAGGGGTAGGAAGGAGATCCTCACCCCCAAAGAGTCATCCCCTCTCTTTCTTTCCGCACTTGCCAAGTCCCAGGAAATCACCCCAGTAGCCCCACTCTTGGCGCTGCGGGTGCGTGCAGTGGATGCCCCCACCTGGACTGGGTTCATTTCATTCCCCATCCCTGATCCAAACAGGCCAGCAGTCCGTGCATCCTGCTCTCTCTCTGTTCGCACAACCCTGTCATTGCTCAGAGAACCCACAATTTGGGCCGAGGTCACGAGCAGTTGAGATGGGCTCTCAGGCTGCAATCTCAGCCCAGCCATGGGGCTGGGTACTGTCACCAGCTTGGCCAAGGGTCCGTAGCTTGCCCACGGAAGGTGATCTTTTTTCTCGCAGGATTTTCAGTGATCGTTCCTTCATGCTTACGGCCGGTGCATAACTAGCAGGTTTACTCCCTTAATGACTGCTCTCAAACGAGTCTGGTTAGGCATAGACTATGTTCCCCCAAAGGATTTTCTTTTCTTTTCTCATAGGGCATGTTACGTGTAAACTGCTGGTAGTGCTAGCTTCGATTATTAACAGAGACCTAAGACATTTGGATCACAGCATTTTTTATCTGGGTGCTGGGCTGCTGACCGTAGGCCCCCCAGCAGAGTGAGTACCCTTCACCGTGATGTAGGTGTGTGCCCGTGTGCACAGGCGCATGGCTGGATTGAGAGAGAGGAGTTTTATGAATCCAGATCCTAATTCATATGTAAGGGTACCAATAAGTGGCACCCACAGTTATTATTTTGGAGGGCTAAGCACACGGGTGTGGGCATATTATGACTCCTCTCGAACAGATTTTCTATGGTTGACAATAATTACTGAGTGGGGTGAGGTTGCCCTCTCCCTCCCCAGCCCCCCACCCCACCCCAGACAAAAAACATATACTAATTGCTTAGCTCTGGAAATTGCAAAGACCCCACGATCTAGATCTAGTGCAGGAGGCCTCAGCCCCTGGAACCGGCGGGACAAACGTTCTGAGGCCCGTTGCTCTGCACTGCTGGGAAAGAGCCCAGGAGACATGCTGCCCTCCGAATGTGCCAGCAACAGTAATGCCTGTGAGGAGTGCAGAGAGTCATCATGATAATATTTACTTTGAAGCTGCTTAGGATTCCAGGCTCAACTGGGCCGCGTTGAACTTGGAATAAAACACACACGAGAAGCAGATCTGCAAGAGGCTGGGGGAGCCGGCTCCAGGACGCCCCTGTGGGCCAGGCCTTGGCAAGGTCAGGAAGGAGAGGGCAAGGTTACAGAGCCAGCCATGACCTTGTCCCTGTTGGTAGTCTCCCTGGAGTTCCAGGAGAGTTTCCTTTTGAACACCTCCTTGTTGAACCCGGGAGATGTCTCTCTTGGTGGTCACCCCCCCCCCCCATTTGGAGCCGGTAGAGACCTTCGCTTTGGGGACCGCGAGCTCCCTGCGGACAGGGATGGTGGCTGTCCTGTTCACTGTTGTATCTTTCGTCCCTAAAATTGCGCATGGCTCTGGCTAGAGGCCCCGTGAACATTTGTCGAATGACCAAATGGGCCGACGTAGCACGCCTGCGCCACCCACTTGGGCATATTGGTTATACGTCTGGGCTCCAGTGTCGGACTGGATTCGGGGCCCTCCCTGCTACTGAGTCCTTTGTGACCCTAGACCAGCTCCCTCCTCCACATTTTACAGATGAGGAAGGTAAGGTGCAGAGAGACTGGGGAGTGCGGTAAATTGTAAATTCGCATAGCTGGGAAGTGACTTGGCTGACCCTTCCGCAACTGAAAGACAAGTATCTACCTCCTACGTTTATTGTGGGGAACAAATAAGAAAAGATAGTATCACAGCTGTGCCTGGCACATAGTAACTGCTCCAGAAGCCATCGCTATTATTATTAATCCAACCTGTTCATTTTCTGGGGAAAGAGACTGGGGCCCAGAGAGGGCAACGCCTCTGGCTGGGCATCACGGGGCCAGGCCTCTGCGTTTCCTCTGCGTTTCCCCGCCTGCAAGGACTTAAGGCCACAAGGTGCCAGGGGGTGCGGTATTAGCAGCAGATGAGGAAAAAAGGCTGAGTAGAGAGGTCAACAGTGGATTATCCCAGGGAGTGTAGTTTGAAAAAGCGTGTTTCACATTACACGTTTTAAATGGAAATTCTTTTTAAAGACCCTGGATGTTTCCAGCATCCTATCTCCATTAAGCAAAGCGAGATGGAATCTTCTGGGCCGGGTGGTGGAGACCTTAAAAGGGTTAAGAAATCCTGCTGTCTGTCCGAGGAGGGAGGGAGGAGGAGAAAGAAATTGACCCCTGGGGACTCCCCAGGTTTCCTGCATCTGCCAAGTCCCCACCTTCCTGCAGGGGTGTGGAGTCTGCTGACCTGACCCTCCTCGATGCTGGGCCCCCGGGCAGCGTGGGAGGAGACGGCATGCTAGGCTCAGGCTGGGTCCGTGCCAACCATGGAGAGGGACCCCTGCACCCCGCAGGCTCCACACGGATGGCACAGCGGACCGGGAGCCCTCCCATAGCCATGGGACCGGCTCGCTTGATTCTCTGTCCTCTCCTCAGGTTGCATTTATCACAATTCCCTGGACACCCGCGGGTTCTTTTCTTCCTCTCATCATCGGGCGTCTAATTTCCACAGCCCTTTTGTGTTGGCAGGCTTTCGCGTGGTCATTTGCCCCGCTGCCCTGCCCTGCCCTGCCCTGCTTGGCCGGCCTCCATCCCCCTGGCTGAGCAAACCCTGTAGCCTGCGCCCGAGGCCTCCGTGCCCGCCTGGGCTAGGCCCTCTAGGGAGTACGGGAAGATGCCCCATGCCCTGCTCTCTGATGATACTTAGGCTCAGGGGCCAGGGAGCCAGCTCTGGGTGCTGGGGAGACAGGGCCCAGCCCTCTAGGAGCTGTGGGGCATTCAGCCGAGAGCTCACAGAGCAGAAGGGGGTGGGGGGATGTACGTGGAAAGTTCCTCAGGCACACACAAACATGAGCTCAAATGGAGCTGAAACCTCTGCGCCCAGAGGGAAGGTGAGTTAGGGGTGAAGGAGCCACCCCTGTGTTCCCACCTCAGAGGTGCTGGTCCCCTGCGCAATTGAGCTGCACCCCCACCTTGGGCAGGGAGGGTGGGGTGATACATTCCGTTGCTTGGCCAAGTCTGTGACCTCCCATTGCAAAGACCCCACCTCACCAAATTTTTCTTAAGACCCAAATACTCCCTGTTCCTTTAGGGAGGGGGAACAAAGGGGGCCTCTTCTGGGAGAATCTTTGCTGCTAATAGGTATAGCAGACCTTGGCTGGAAACATGATCTGTGTGAGGGACCATTTCCCTGCACCCTGGCAATCCACTATGTTAGTCAGACCTGGCTACGACGCTGGGCTGGGGGGCTGGGGAGCCAGGCTGAGTTGAATGTTCTTCTTGTTCTCTCTCTCACCAATCTCTACACACACAGACAGCTCTCATCGGAGACAGAGATTTGAAAAAGCACTTCCAGAATTCATCGCTCGTTTTTCAGGATAAAAGGCATGCAAGATGCAAAGCTAGACACACCCAGAAGGTGGAAGGGGGAGCGGGGCCATTTGCATTTACACGTTATGTGGCTCTCACCCTAGCCCTGGAGAGCAGAATAGCAGGGTGGTCTAGGTATTCAAAAGGCAATCGGGGTGATTATCTACTGAATCCTTTATTCCTGGCATTCCTGAATTGCTGGGGGGGGGGGTGGAAGCCCCAATATGGTCTGGATCCCTGGAGATGACAAGCCTCTGTAGTGCCCAGCCCAGCTTGGGGCCTCCTGGCACATTCCTGCCCAACTCCCAGGCCACCAGCTCTCCTCCAATGTCTTTCCCTGAAGACCCCTTGGTTCCTGGCAGTGGCTTGACCTCCCTCGGATCTCCCAGGAATGACCTCCAAAAAACCTTCACCGCTCTCCACAGGCTTTCCCCCCTCCTCTCCTTGGTGTGAAAGTCAAGACTTGAAATTCCAATGGTTTAATTTATTAGTATCCTGCAGCCTGTTAGTTAAACAAACAAATGACTGGTTTGTTTGAAATTTAAGAAGAAGAATTTGTGGCCTGCTAACTTCCCTCCCCGTTAGCTAAAAATGGCCTTCCCACTGGGATACACATCCGGGCATGTGCAGAGCGCAGTCTGGGCCTGGCAGGGAGGTGAGGTGGGATGAAAAGGGGAAAAAAAAATTTATTTGACAAGGGACCACTGTCCCTTTCTTTTAAAATCGAAAACAGCCCTTTGATTTTTATTACAAAAGCTATGCGTGGGGCGCCTGGGTGGCTCAGTCGTTAGGCGTCTGCCTGCGGCTCAGGTCCTGATCCCAGGGTCCTGGGATCGAGCCCCGCATCGGGCTCCCTGCTCTCGGCGGGGAGCCTGCTTCTCCCTCCCCCACTCCCCCTGCTTGTGTTCCTGCTCTCGCTGTGTCTCTCTCTGTCAGAAAATAAATAAAATCTTGAAAAAAAAAAAAGCTATGCATGTTCCGTATGGAAAACTTGGAAAATACACAGAAGCATGAAGAAAGAAACGAAAACCACACATCACCCCCACCACGTGGTGATAGCTTTCTTGGTGAGAGTATATTGTATGTCCTTCTGGACTTTCTCCAGGCATAACTGCTGTCTCTCCATCACCGCCTGCAACAGTTTCTTTTTCTGATGAAAAAAGCCATGCGTCCTCAACCTTCAAACGACCCAAAAATAGGAAGACTAAAAGGAAAATTACCCCAGTTCCGCTATCCTGAGATGCTGCTGCTGATACGCTGAAGCAGTTCCTGTCAGTCTCTTTCACTTAACTGAGAGCCAACAGTCTATCTAGTTTTATACACTCTTCATTTAGTGTCTTATTGCGTATGTGCTCCCACGTCGATGAATATACGTCCAAAACATGATGTGGGGTCTGCACGGCCGTTGTGTGAACGTTCCGTAATTTGTCCTTTTGCTTTTCAGGAGAGACCGGTTTGGGCAAGTCTACCCTCATGGACACCCTGTTCAACACCAAGTTTGAGGGGGAGCCGGCCACCCACACACAGCCGGGTGTCCAGCTCCGGTCCAATACCTATGACCTCCAAGAGAGCAACGTGGGGCTGAAGCTCACCATTGTTAGCACGGTGGGCTTTGGGGACCAGATCAACAAGGAGGACAGGTAAGGAAGGGGATGGGGCGTGGAGGCTGGTGGGAGGCCACGCGGAGGAGCTCACCACGGGGTCCTGCCTGGACCTCCTCCCAAAATGGCGTGTGCAGGGCACAGACCCCGCACAAGTGGCGCCTCCACCCAGGGTCCCTGTTTCCACCAACCCGTCTGCTCCACGCGCTCTGCCAAAGGAAAGGTGTCTTTCCAATATACATGGGTGAGGTCTCCAGTCCATGTGGCAGGCATGTCTTGAGCTCCTTCCTACCTTGTGCCAGGCGCTGCCGTGCCCTGACAATCTAGAAAGGAATGACTTTGTCTCTGCCCTTGAGGCACTCACAGGGGAGACCGGTTTTGAACAAATAAGTTCCATCGAGTGTGATATGCTTTGGGAAGGACAGGGTACGAAGTGGTAAAGGACAAGTGACAATGAGCACGTGAGGGAGAGAACAGTCCGTTTCATGTGGGGAGATTCGGGAGGCCTTCACAGAGGAAGTGCCTCCTGAGCTGGCCCTTGACGGATGAACTCTTTTGCCAGACAGACAAGGGGAAAGAGGGAAGGGCAGTCCAGGCTGGGGGAACGCTTGTACAACGGCAAAGGAGTGTGGAAGACTATGGCATATTCTAGGGATCTGTCGCTGGCTCTGTTTAGCTGACTTAGAGGCAGATGGACTGTGGAGCTAATGAAGCTTAAGCTTCAGGGCCCTCACTTGCACAGGCCCTGCCAAGGTCCTGTAACTAATTTTTAGTCGTAATGTTGTTTTGTCTTTCTGGAGGGCCCTTCTAATTGCATAAGCTTAAGCTCCCACAGTACCTGTGTCTGCCCCTGGGCTGGTGCTTGGCGTGAGCGAGGGGAAAGTAGGGAGAGATGAGCCTGAAGAGGGAAGCAGGAGACAGATCATGGGGGAATTTCTAGAATGTGCAGACATGGAGCCATTGAGAGGTTTTATGAAGTAGGTTTTATGAGATAGTCTCAGGGCGCCTGGGTGGCTCAGTCGGTGAAGCATCTGCCTTCGGCTCAGGTCATGATCTCAGGGTCCTGGGATCGAGCCCCATGTCAGGCTTCCTGCTCAGCCAGGAGTCTGCTTCTCCCTCTCCCTCTGCCCCTCCCCCTGCTTGTGCTCTCTTTCTCTCAAATAAATAAATAAAATCTTAAAAAAAAAAAAAGGAAGATAGTCTGATTGGCCTGGAAGTAGATTGTTTGGAAGGGAAGGGAGAGCAGGAAGACCAATTAGGAGACTCTTGGACCGATTAGATCAAGGCCAGCCGTAACACAGGTGCTGAGATAGGAAAAAAGAGGCAGGTTGGGTAAGTATCGAGTAGGTAGAATCAACAGGACTTGGCAGAGGCTTGGTGTGCGGTTGTGAAGGCAAAAGAAGAATCTAGAATGAGGTCCAGATTTCTGGCTTTGGAGAGTGGACAAATGGTGGCGGCGTTCATAATATAAGAGAACCACGTTTTCAAAGAATCAGCTGTGTTTTAGACCTGTTGAGGTTGCGCTGTCCGTGGGCTACTGAGACCCCTGATGACCTTCTGTGGTAGGCAGCTGAATATACAGGGGTTAGAGGTCGGCAGAGGGTCAGCACTGGAAATACCGATTTGGATCATCAAGCTATAGGTGCTATGTTCCGACCGCAGACACACGTAAGGTCACCCAGGGTTCAGAGTGGAGCGTGGTGAACGCTTGGCTACAGACAAAAACCTTAGGATGTTAAGTCAGCAGATGGAGCAAATGACACATTCTGGAAAGAGCTGAGCAGGAACATGCAGAGAGGTAGGAGAGACTGCAGGGTGCCGGGGTGGGGTGGGGGGCGGAGTTGAGAATGGAGTGTGAGTCAGGGGTGGGGCAGCTCAGACACGGGGGGGGGGGGGGGGGGCGGGGGATGTGTTGAGGGCTGGGGTCAGGGAGGGGGTCAGGCGCCATCTGCACTTAACTAGACGTCACATGGTTATCACAATGCCCATCTCAGAAAAGGCCGTTCATCACTTTGAGGAGTGTCTGCTCATCCTTTTAGGATTCTCCTGCTTCTTAGCTGAACTGGTTCCCCAATTCTCCTATTTCTCCCTTGATCTTCCAACAGCCACACCCATTTCCTGATAATGAATACATATATTCAGCTTCTTAATAATTGAACCGAATTTTGTTTTTCATTTGACATCCTGGACGGACGCCTCTGCTTTTATGTAGCTTTGCTTATTATGCTAATTTTGTTTGCTAGAGAATAAATTGGACCCTGGGGAAAGGGGATGGATATTTGGGGTCATCTCAGCCACAGACGGCTCAGGATCTTTTCAATTAAATTTCTCACAATTCTCAGCAACATACATTTAACATATCTGACATTGGAAACTGCTTTGGTAATGCCGGTTTGGGAGGACTGAGCTGATACGGCCCCATAGAGGCTAATCTACTTCCATTACATTAGTAATATCCGTTTTGTTTTTCCTGATTATAAACATGATGCGTACTAATGCAAAATCAAATAATACAAACTCAAATAAGTAGAAATGAAAAGCCTCTCAGAAACTGGGCTGGAGAGCAGGGGTGCAGCAAGCTCCAGGGATTCGTAATAAAAAGCAGTGTTTTCTCCATACTGATGGGCTCATTCAGGCATGGATATGTCAGGGCAGCCGCATTGGAGCAGAGCACGAGAATGTGATCCTTTACCCACGGTGCGTGGTCTTCCAAGAAGAACAGCGATTAAGGCCATACCCTGGGGAAAGCCACTATTTAAAAGATGCAGGAGCACGGGGCGCCTGGGTGGCTCAGTGGGTTAAACGTCTGCCTTCGGCTCGGGTCGTGATCCCGGGGTCCTGGGATCGAGCCCCGCATCGGGCTCCCTGCTCCGTGGGGAGCCTGCTTCTCCCTCTGCCTCTGCCCCTCCCCCTGCTTGTGACCTCTGTCTGTCAAATACATGGATACAATCTTAAAAAAAAAAAAAGATGCAGGAGCAAAAGGAACTCAGGAGGGAGACTGAGCACAGGCTAGAAAGAGCTGTGCTTAGGAACTCAGGCTTTGGTTTCAGAACGACCTGGGTTCAAATCCCATCTTGTCACTGATTAGCCCGGCGATGTTGGACAAGTGTTTTGTGCCGCTGTCAGCCTATTGGTAACTAATGTTCTGGCTGGTCCGGCCCCTGTGGTTCTTAAGATTGCAAGACGCTGTCAGCAATAACCATCAGGGAACTTGGAGACCAGAAAGGTTTATTATTCACAGGTCCTGGGAAACACATGGCACAGCTGGGACCACACAGTGAGGTCTCGGGCTAGAGAAAGAGAACGCGGGTGTGGGTCTGGCGTTCTGCTTTTATTGAGATGGAGGGTTTAGGTCTAGGATTTGATGGGCTTGCTCTAGATGGGTGAATTTATTGTTTGGATTTTATTTATTCACTTGAGAGAGTGAGAGAGCGAGCGAGCACAAGCCGGGGGAGGGGTGAGGGTAGAGGCAGAGGGAGAAGCAGACTCCCCGCCGAGCAGGGAGCTGGACGTGGGGCTCGATCTCAAGACCCTGGGATCATGATCTGAGCCAAAGGCAGATGCCCAACCTACTGAGCCACCCAGGCGCCCCTAGATGGGTGAATTTAAAACATAAGAGCGAGAATTTAAAGCAGTGGAAGAGAAAAAACAAGTGGCCCAAATGGTCACTTACGGAAATCAAGATTTCTGAAACAAAGGAGCCCCATGGCTGGGGGGGGGTTGGGGGGCGGTGGGAGCGGAGGGAGGGCTGACTCTTCACCTTCAGGTGGTTGGCAGTGTGTTTATTCCAGATAGTCAGTTGTCTTTGAAGTGGATGCCCCAGCAATAAAACTTAGATCAGGCACTTGCATGGCAAAAAAGAAAAACCAGCTCTCAGAGCTTACACTATAAGACACTTAAATTCTCTATGGCTCAGTTTTCTCACCTGTAAAGTGGGGATGACGATGATACTAATATCTACTGTAGAGGGTTGTGGTGAAGCAGACTTGATGTGCCTGGCATATGAAATGCTTCAACAGTGCCTGGCACAGGGGCGCCTGGGTGGCTCAGTCGGTTAAGCGTCTGCCTTCGGCTCAGGTCATGATCTCAGGGTCCCGGGACCGAGCCTCACCTTGGTCTCCTTGCTCAGCGGGGAGCCTGCTTCTCCCTCTGCCTCTGATCCTCCTCCCACTCATGCCGTCTCGCTCTCTCAAATACATAAATAAATAAATTCTTAAGAAAAAACAGTGCCTGGCACAGAGTAACTAACAAACAGAAGATATTGTTATGATCATGACTTTTATTGGTAGAAGAATCGAGGGAGAGTTGTACCATGTAGCATAATGGGAGGGAATAATAAATGAAACTGAAAAATATCCATTGGGTTTGGCACCATGAAGGTCATTAATACACTAAGGAATAATAATTCCAGGGAAGTTGTGGGTGGAAGCTAAATTGCCATGAGTGAATGGAAGATAAGTAAGTAAAGGCATCCGAATAACAAAAAGAGCGATAGGACAGAAAAGTGAGACCAAGATCAAATTCATGTTTACACAGGAATTTGGCATAATGTAAGTCAGCGGGGAAAGAATGGACTATTCAAGAAAATGGGCTGGGAAAATAGGCCATCCATCAGGAAAAAATAAAATAAGACCGTCCCACACAAACACTAGCCACAAAAATAGATTCCAGATGGATTAAAAACAAATTCTAAAAATATGAGGAGAAAATATAGGAGAATGTTTTTTTTTAAAGATTTTATTTATTTGAGAGAGTGAGAATGAGAGAGAGAGAGAGAGCACATGAGACGGGGGAGGGTCAGAGGGAGAAGCAGACTCCCCGCCGAGCAGGGAGCCCGATGTGGGGCTGGATCCCGGGACCCCAGGATCATGACGTGAGCCGAAGGCAGTCGCTTAACCAACTGAGCCACCCAGGCGCCCTAGGAGAATGTTTTTATAGCTCTAGGAGTAGAGAAGGTTTTTCTAATTGTGATACAAAATCCCAAAGCCATATAAGAAAAGACCAACAGATTTAAACTTATTAAAATTAAAAAAAAAAACCTATGCATACTGAAAGATGCTATAAACAAAAGTAAAGACAAACTACAGATAGGGAGAAGAAATTTGCAACCTATATCACAAAGGCTTTTTCTAAAATATAAAAAGAGCTTCTACAGTTCAGTGAGAAATAAACAGGTGATTGACAGAAAGGGAAATAGAAATTGCCAACTAACATACAAACTGATACTCAACCCATGTCACCAGTGATTAGGGAAGTGCAAAATGAAACAATGAAATATTTTTTATCCATCAGATTTGCAAAAATACAATGGCCTCTAACACCAGCTAATTTCATTCATGTTGCTGGGAATGTAGATGGATACAGATGTTTTAGAGGGTAGATTTGGTGGGACCTATTAAAATCTTAAATGTGAATTCCTTATGATCCAGCAGTTCCACTTTTAGGAATACATACAGAAAAGATGTTCACTGCAGCATTGGATATGGAATAAAAAAAATTTTTAAACAGCTGAAATTTCCACCAATAAAGCAACTAAATGAGCTACGGTACAACTCGACCATGGAATACATTTGGCAGTTTAAAAGAATGCAGTAGATCTGTGTACACTCACGTGGGTGTGTTATTAAGTGAAAAGAGAGGTTGCAGAATGATACATAGATCATGACGCCATTTGTATAAATCCACCCTTCCCAATGAAGCACCAAACACCCCCCGCATATAAATGCATAGAAAAAGATCTGCGAGGTGAACCAACAAACTGAAAATAGTAGTTACCGCTGAGGAGGGGAGCATAAGTATACGTATTGGTCACGCAATTAAGAGTAAGTTTTAAAAAAGAATGGAGTCTTTAAAAAGGAAGCAGATAAAGTGGGTGTAGACCGCTCATTTAAAAAGCTTTCCTGAACTGGGAATGAGAGATAAGGCAGTGTGTAGTGGGAGGCAAAGAGGTCAGGAGCGACTTTTTTTTTTTTTAAGTTTATTTATTTTTTGTAGTAATCTCGGCACCCAATGTGGGGCTTGAACTCACGACCCCGAGATCAAGAGTCGCATGCTCTTCCGACTGTGCCAGCCAGGCCCCCCCCGCCAGGGGTGATGTTTTTGAGGCTGAGAGAGCGGATGAGGGCTTGAACAGGAACAGAAGCTTCGAGGACAGAGAGGGGGAGGCAGGTGTAAGAGAAAGAATCCACAACACCTAGTAACCAAATTGATATGGGGGATCTAGTTCAGTTGATAACATTATACTAAAAGTCAACTGTGTGCCAGACACAGTGTGAGGTGCCAGGGATACTAAGAAATAAGGAAGTTGTAGTTTCGTGGAAAGGACTAATACGTAGTATACAAATTCTACATAGTGTAGTGAGTACGACAACAAAGGCACATGGAGGGAGCTGTGGGGAAAAGCGTAGCAATCAGCAGAGCCCAGTGGGAGTATAAGGTGGAAAGGAGGTGGTCGGGAATGGCTGAGCTAAGTCTTGGAATCTTGTAGGATGCACACAAGTTAGCCAACCGGCATACTGTGGGTATTCAGTACCTATTTGTCAAGTGAATGAAATATGCATTGAAGGGAAAAAGAAAATTAAAAAAAAAAATACCTCTAGGGGCGCCTGGGTGGCTCAGTTGGTTAAGCGACTGCCTTCGGCTTAGGTCATGATCCTGGAGTCCTGGAATCAAGCCCCACATCGGGCTCCTGGCTCAGCGGGGAGCCTGCTTCTCCCTCTCCCTCTGCCTCTCTCCCTGCTCATGCGCGCTCTCTCTCTCTCTGTATCTCTTTGTCTCAAATGAATAAATAAAATCTTAAAAAAAATACATTTAAAAAAATATCTCTAAGGTTTTATCTTTCAAGACCAAACGTATCCATTGAATGTGTTAACGAGGATGCCGATGAGGGTAGAAAACAGTCTACGATGTGTTGAGGAGTGAATGAGAAGGAATGAATGAATGAGTAGATTCTTCTTTCCAAAAAAAATCTCCATTTACCTATTAAATATTTCTTGAACTTCTATTATATGCCAGGCCCTGTAGTAGGTGCAGAAGACATACTCTATTCCTAAGGGAAGAAAAGACATATAGGGCAGTAGTTGGGGAGAATGTGTGGTTGAGGGGGATTGAGTTGAGGAAAGAGCTTTCTTTTGAGATGAGGGAAGACTTCAGCATATTTATAGTTTGAGGAGGAGTCAGTAGGGGGTGAGGAGCTGATAGATGAAGCAAGATTCTCGAAGAGCCTGAAAGGGATGAGAGCGAGTGCATGGAGGGTGATGGGCCTTGCACACGATGAGACTAGAGGGCGGGGGGGAAGGGCTGATTCAGTTCTAGAGGGCAGGGACTGAGGCAGGAAGTTGAGCTGGTGTGAGGCTGGTGGCCCCAGTTTTTTGATAATGTTGGAGGTAAGACCATCTCTCGAGAGTGAAGTTTTGGAGCTTGAGGAAAGTAGTGCCAGTTTGGAATGGTCCACGAAGGCAATGGGAAGGCAGCCAGTCAAGGTCAAGTAAAGGGATTGTCCTGTTGCTCTATCTGAGGTTAGAGGCCATGGCTTTGAGTGCCAAGACTTTTGTGATGGCCTCTGGCTAACTTCAACAGCAGCGGTGTGGCAGCCGAGGGCAGACCCTGAAATGTATTCTGCGCAGCACTTTGCTGGGCCAGAGGGTGGAAGGCAGGGGTGTAGTGGAGATGAAGGTGTTGATAAAAGAGTGGTTTGGGTAATCAGTTATGGGATTCAGCCGGGGCCGAGAAGGAGATGAGGCCAGGAAGGGGCTGATGGCCTATGAGACAGTAGAGAGGTCAAGGTACCTGAGGATTCCGTGGGGTGAAAGATCAGGTTTGGGAGGATCCGAGGTGTAAGAGGGTTGGAAAGATGAGAGGTTGTGGCCAGAGCATGGGGAGTTAGAGGGAGGATGTCTTGGGGGAAGCTGATCGGGCCAATGGTAAAGTGTGTCGGTGGCTGAAGTAGAGGGAGCCCGAAGGTTGTGGAGTTTAGACAGTCGGGGAATAAAGAGGCTGCAGGTTGATGGGTTGTCTACGAGCACACTGCTGACTGCTGTCACCCAGAACGGGGAGAGAGACTGCATGAGTCAGGCGCCACCAGAAGACGATGTCTAGAAGTGGCACTGGGCAGGGGCTACGCGAATGCCCACCCCGCTGACCCCAAGGTACACAGGTTGTGGGAGAATGAGCAGCCTACTCCAGAGCGGGCTGCCAGGTAATGCGGTCCTCAGGGTTGTGGTATCCTTCGGGGTTGGGGGGGAGCAGGAAGGGATTAGGTTTCCATTAGGGCGAAGAGGTAGGCAAGTTCTGTGGACAGGAAGATGATAGAGGCCAGCCTGCTTAAACTTTCATGTTGCATACAAGCCACTGAGGCTCGTGAGAAGACGCAGACTCCGATCCTGTAGGTCTGGGCTGGGGACTGGGGTTTCTGCATTTCCAACAAGCCCGCATGTTTGGCTTTGTTCCTGTAGACCTGACGTTGTGCCCCCTTGGTTTTGCTGGCCGAGATGGTTGTGCTCAAGCACAGTGTCTGTGACCGGGACTTGTGAGTTTCCAGCGGGGGGTGGGTGGGTGGGGGGGCTCTGAAGGCTGTGGCTACACAGAGGCCAGCACGTGGGAGAGGGAGGAGACTGGGATGACCCGCGGGCGTCTAGCAAGCGTGATTGGGAGGTGGTGACCACTGCAGCCGTGGGAATGAGCGAGACCACCCAGGGATAATGCGTGTGCAATGTTAGTAGAATGACGGCAAAAGATGGTCCGGGATGGGACCTTTGAGACAGGCCAAGATTTAAGGCGATTGAGAAAGAAGAGTTCTCAAGGCAGTGAAGCCAGAGGGCAGTGTTTCAAGAAGGGACTGGTCGTCAGTGTCCAGAGAGATGGCAATTGAAAAGTGCTCGCTGAGAGGTAAAATCATTAGTTTTCTGTAATATGACTGTTTAAGAAACCCAAGGTAATCAGTCATCTGGAAAACACTTCTAATGAATACCAGTTCAGTTAGGTAGCCAGTTTCTTTCTTTTTTTTTTTTAAGATTTATTTATTTATTTGAGAGAGAGAGAGAGAGAGAGAGAGAGACCTCGCACAGAGAGAGAGAGAGAGAGAGAGGGAGAAGCAGACTCCCCGCCGAGCAGGGAGCCCGATGCGGGACTCCATCCCAGGACCCTGGGATCATGACCTGAGCTGAAGGCAGACGCATAACCGACTGAGCCACCCAGGTGTCCCCAGGTAGCCAGTTTCAAGAGAGACATGAAGAAAACCATGGACTTCTCATCAACTGACAATAACTACCTAGAAAACGCTATGGAACAGAAGACCTCAGTCACAGTAAAAACCCCTTACTCTATCCTGCCCACAGACCCGACGTGATCCCCACAGCAGGGACACCCTGCTACCTCGCTTGCTTCATCTCTTACTGTTCTTGGTCCACCCCCTTTTTTAAGTAGACTCCACGCCCAGCATGGAGCCCAATGTGGGGCTTGAACTCACGACCCTGAGATCAAGACCTGAGCTGAGATCAAGAGTCAGATGCTTAACCGACTGAGCCACCCAGGCGCCCCTGTTCTTATTTTTAATAAGGTGAAATTCACACAACATAAAATGAACTATTTTAAAGTGAATAATTCAGTGGCATTTAATACATTCACAATGTGGTGCAACCATCACCTCTGCCTCGTTCCAAACATTCTCATTTCCCCCAAAGGAAACAGTGAACACTAACTCCCCACCCCCTTCTCCCCTCTTTTCCCGGTAACCACTATTCTATTTTCTTTCTCCATGACTCTGACTATTCTAGGCACCTCCTGTAAGTGGAATCATACAGTATTTATCCTTTTGTGCCTGGTTTCTTTCACTTCAACGGTGTTTTCAAGATTCGTCCCCGGGGCAGCATGCACCAGAATTGTCTTCCTTTTAGAGCCTGAGTAATATTCCATTGTCTGGATCACCCACATTTTGTTTGGCCAGTCATCAGTTGATGGCCATTGGGTTGTTTTCACCTTTTGGCAGTTGTGAATAATTCTCCCTTCCTGCACTAACTCCCAGCTCCCTTGCCTTCTTCCTACTGCAAATCTCCTCAAGCTCGCTTCTGCCTCTGGACCATTACCTTTGTTATTCCACTCTGGAATGCTCTTCTCCTAGATTCTCCCATGGCTGTCTTATGCAGCTTAAAGGTCACATTGTCGGGAAGCCTTCACAGTCACTTTTTATTCCCATTATCGAGGGGAGTAAGAAGTAGTGTCCAGACCAGGAATGGTTTTTTAAATAATTTTCTAAAAAAATATTTTTATTTATTTGAGAGAGAGCATGAACAGGGGGAGGGGCAGAGGGAGAGGGAGAAGCAGGCTTCCCGCGGAGCAGGGAGCCCGATGTGGGGCTCGATCCCAGGACCCTGAGATCATGACCTGAGCCGAAGGCAGATGCTTCACTGACTGAGCCACCCAGGCGCCCCAGACCAGGCACTATTTTGTGCCTTTGGCCTCCTTAGCAATCCAGTGAGGCCTATGGAGTCATACTTCAAATAACGGTTTTAAATGCCTAAAATATGCCCATTATACTAAAAATACAGTTCCCAAAATATTTTCAAATTGTGATTTAGTAATCTATGTCCTTCTTTATTAGTTCCTGAAGTAATATCTATATGCAGCTCTATCTAACATAATTTAGAAGGTGTGTAAGGTATGAATGCTATTTTGAGATATTTGCAACAACTGTAATAGGAAGCAAAAATATCAGTGATTTCTACTGACTGTGAAATCACAGGTACTGCTAAAATTACTGTAGATTGTTACCTACATTTGTACCTGAAGAAACCGCTGAGCTTCAGTGAGAGCTCAGTGAAAACGAAGTGGTGTTTTCCAAGTTCGTGGATCCTATGAATCCTTGGAAGTCTGTGGACCCCAGGTTAAGAGCACCTGCCCCAGGGGCGCCTGGGTGGCTCAGTCAGTTAAGCGTCTGCCTTCGGCTCAGGTCATGATCCCAGGAATCGTACGTTTGGCTCCCTGCTCGGCGGGAAGCCTGCTTCTCCCTCTGCCTGCCGCTTCTCCTGCTTGTGCTCTCTCTCTCTCTCTCTCTCTCTGACAAATAAATAAATAAATCTTAAAAAAAAAGAGCACGTGCCCTAAAATGTGAAAGACAAACAGTAGTGACGAAGAGGGGTGGATTATGTTGGGACTGGGTTTTTTTTTTAAAGACTATTTATTTTAGAGAGAGAGGGGAGGGAAGCTCGCGCGGGGGCGCGCATGCGCATGAGCAGGGGGAGCAGAGGGAGAGAATCTCAAGCCGACTCCCTGCTGAGTGCGGAGCCTGTCTCAATCTCACGACCCCGAGGTCACGACCTGAGCCCAAACCAAGGGTCAGACGCTCAACCGACTGAGCCACCCAGGTGCGCCTTAGAGCTGGGTTTTTGTAGCAGATGGAAGAGATTGTAGGAGGCCAGGGAATAATGAGCGAGACGAAAGCTGCCTTCTCCACCCCTCCGTGGAACTTGGGTGTGAGAGATGTAGAAATTTCCAGCTGAGAAGGTATCTGAGGGAAGCCCCATCTTTGAAGGGGAATCAGGTATGACCTGGGTGAAAGAAACATTTGTGCAGAGACTGCCTGTGTGACTAAGGGATTCGGTTTATCATGGACTGGGGGCCAGAGAGCACAACAGAGTGGGGTGGAATCCTTACTAGATTCCAGATAACCACGCTGGACACTGAGGATACACAGATGAGTAAGACAAAGATGAATCACCCATTATGATTAGTCTAGAACAAATGCTGCCGGTTGATTGGCTGGTTTGGCTGGTCTGATCCAGGGACCCCCCTAAGGGCCTGAGGCAGCTGCAGAAAGATAGGCCCAGGGTATCACCAGAGATGAGGGGGAGGGAGGATGAGAAAAAACTCAAAAAGCACTCTTTTCTCCTTTGGTTCCTTTTGCAGAACAAAAAAATGAAGTAACAAAAAAAGTTATGTAATGGAGAAAGAAAAAAAAAAAAGAAGCAGTGCCATGATCCGATAATTCAAATGAGCCAATCAATCATCCAAAAATTAATTAGAGGAGTCAAAGGGATGCATCCCCCACCCTTGCTCCTAATTCTTCAGGAACCTTCTAAGGATCTCTGCAACCAAAAAAAAGGATTCTATTTTTAGAATTTTCTCTCGGGCTCCAGAGATAACTTGCACCTGGATCTCTCATCTGTATGTAGCGCTCAGAATCTAGGATTTGTCGATTCTTTTTTTTTTTTTTTTTAAGCTATTTTGCCTTCTCTCCCGGGGGGATCTTTTGGAAAGGCTCAGGTTGGGGGCTGCTGCAGGTGAGAAGCCCTGGCCCTGTCCCCGCCCCCTTCGATCATGTTTCTATCTGGCGGTGCTATAGCTGCAAAGCTCACTGCTTGGGTTACAAACCTCTTCTGGCTTGAAGGGAGGAGGCCTTGCATGGCACACAGATGGGGGTGAGAGCAGAGGCAGAGCTGAAGCCACGCTGACCTAGTTAGAGCAGAAGGAGGCTGCAGGGGTGGCAGGAAAGGCCCAGGAGAGAAGAGAGAAGCTTCCCGGGACAGGGAGGAGCAGAGGGTTTAAGATACCCTGGCAAGACTTGGGGTCGTGAAGGGGACTTTGTGTGGAGACTCAGTGAGCTGGGTGCGTGTGTGTACATGTGTGTGGGGGGGCAGTCTTTACCAAATGTTGTCCACATGCTTAGATTTTAAAGTCACACTCTTGGAGGAAATGAGAACCAGAAAAATATGGACCTTAGGAGAGCCATGTGGGCAGTGCCGTAGACCCAGCAAGACTGAGCAGAACTCAGAGCTTCGTGACGAGATTCCCCCGCAGTGGGTCAAGGACAGGTCCCCGGCCACCACCACCGGGTACCCAGCTCCCACACTAGGCACGGGGGGCCGGGGGTGGAGACGCAGGGAGGACAGACGTGGAGCCCGCCTGGAGCACAATCAGCCCACCCACAGCCACTGCCAGTGGTCTCCACACTGCATCGGGGCCCCATGCGGGAGAGAGAAGCGCCCTTCGTGGCCCCTGCCCCTCAGAGGGACGCAGTCTGTTTGAGGGAACGGTAATCCTTGTGAAGGGAGAGTAAGTGATCCGATAGCATAATTATTTTTGTTTATGCTCCTGGGTCACAGAAGGGATTTCTGGCAGAAGTGGGGAAGGCTGTGTGGAAGACGAGGTGGACAGTCCGTGGCCCTGAGGTGTGTGTGGGCGGGGGGCAGGAGTGGGCTGAGAAGAGAGACGGGGGCACTCCCGAGCAAAGGTACGGCCAGAGGCAGAAGTTCGGCTCCTGCGCCGACCGAGTTGGTGGCCGGCCAGTCGAAGGGAGATGGAGGGAATGCAGCTGGACGGGGAGAGTCATCTGACCCAGGGCATTTTAAACTTCGAGAAGGGACTGTACCGAAAGCCCGGGTTTGGAAGCGGTCGGGCCATGTCCCTGCTCCCCGCCCCCCACCCCTCCGCAGCTACAAGCCCATCGTGGAGTTCATTGATGCCCAGTTCGAGGCTTACCTGCAGGAAGAGCTGAAGATCCGCAGGGTACTGCACACCTACCACGACTCCCGAATCCATGCCTGCTTGTACTTCATCGCCCCCACGGGCCATTCCCTGAAGTCTCTGGACCTCGTGACGATGAAGAAGCTGGACAGTAAGGTACAGAGGCAGGGGATGAGGGCGGGCGGGAGGCAGGGCACGCCGGAGTCACCCTTTCTGGTCTCTCAGGCCAGGCAGGTGCCAGATTCCAGGAGACGCTCTGTGGCCTTCATTCCCCGTCCCTCCAGAGAGATGGTGTTATTGATCCAGCGCCTGCATTGTATGCTTTGTGATCTGTTTTCCCAGCGCTGGGCGTGGGTCTACCCTGAGCCGTCTTTCTGCCCTGACCCCTCCGGGGGTTAAGGGCGGCTGTAAGCAAGATGGCCGTCTGGGCCTAGGGGCTCAGCCGTTGGCAACGGAAAGGTGTTTCTTCTTTGCCCCAGGATTAACTGGCCTGTTCGAGAATCGAACATGCAAACCTCACTTGGAAAGTTATTATTTTTATTATCAATAATAATTTTAGTAACAGCAGCTAACATTTGTTAAATCCTCATTATATGCCACTATTATGCAAGCACCCTCTGGAGTACCTCCTTGAATTCTCACAACCCGATAAGGCAAACAGCGTCATTATCCCCCACTTATGGAAGTGGACACTGAGGCTCTAAGAGGGTAAGGGACTCGCCTGTTGTCATGTAGCTAGCTCCTGGCAGAGTCTAGATTCGAACTCAGATCCCTGGCGCCACGTTCTGTGGCCTCCATTCCTGAGAAAGATGGCTGTGGGAATCAGTCGTGTCCTGCTCTAAAAGGAACTGAAAAATGTAAGTCCCACACCAGATAGAAATCAGACAAGGATTCTTCCTGTGAAAGGAGTATTTTCTGTACAAAAAAATTGATGCAGGATTCCTTAAAAAGCCTAACACGTTTTCCCCTAACATTTCCTATGTGCCTAGCACTGGGATGAGTACCTTATAGGCATTATTTCATTTCGTCCTTCCAAGAATCCAGTGTGGTGGATGCTATTATTCCCACTCCCTCATGAGAAAACTGAGGTACAGTCAAATAGCTTCCTCCAGGTCAGACAACTTGTAAGGGGTCTGGGATTTGGACCTGGCTCTCTCCGACTCCAGGGTATTTTGTTTTATGAAATTCTAATTTATATGCATTATTTAGTAGCCTATCTGTGATAAAAAAAAAAAAACCGACATTCAGCTCAAATCAAAATAGGAGCAATCTTTTCATTTTTTTGCAGCAATGAGCTCACCACCCGTGAGTACCCGGCTGCTCTGGAAATGTCGCTCTGCCCTGCATGTCCTGTATGGGGCAGCAGAGAGCCATGCGCCGGTGGCCCGCGGGGTGGGTTGGGTTAAGTTAAGCAGCCTTTGGCATATGCTTGTCGTGTGTCCGTGGGAACACAGGGAAAAGTGACAAGGAGAATTGGCTTTGTCTACTCTTCCATCTTGGCAAAGGCTTTGACCCTGCCCCCTCCCGCGAAGACTTCAAGGAAGGTACCTGCAGGGTCCAATGTTTCTTTGACCTGGCGCGTGAAACCGGAGGCCACCTTTACAGGTACTCCTCAGGCAAAGCGTAGAGCAGGCAGACTTCGGCCTCCAAGTGCAGAGCTCCTTCCGGGGCCCAAGCACTATGGATGATGCCCCACAGGAGTCTGCTGGCAGCAACGCCTCTGCCCGCCATGTGAACCTGAGCTTAGGTGTGCTCTGCCTCACGAAGGCATGTGCGTGTCACAATTCTTTACCTGCCCGCCGCAAAAGCCCTGTCTCTCCTTGAAGTCATTTCAAGGAGTAGGGTTCACGGGGATTGAACTTCGGGGTAGCGTTAGGCCTTTGTCCTGCTGTCGGAAATTGGGCATATATACCTGCTTGCTTTGTGCAGAAATTAATCGCGAAACTCAGGTAGTGTAACTCCTTTTTGCATGAAGTCTCGGATCACGCTGGTAACTGCAAGGGTCTTCTTTATCCAGCCGGGTTGGTTCATAAGTGTGCTGCCAGAAAGGGGGCCAGGTGAGCACCTTCACTGAGCTCTGCCCTGCCTCCCTTCCCTGCCATGGCCCATGGGGGTGGGTCCCTAACACACCGGGGCGAGCCTGCACCGGATAGGTTGGGACAATTTACTGTTAACAAGGAGTGGCCGCCTCCCCTCCTTGTCAACCACAGATTCCTAACTGTCCTTTTTCTGCCTGGAATCACCCAAGCAGTGATCTCAATGTTAAGATATCACACAGCTCATCCGTTTGGAGCTGAGCTGGTTAAGACTCTGGATTTAGGAAGAAGGCTAAACTTAGATCTGGATCCCAGTTCTGCTACTTACCTGCTCTGTGGCCCTGGACAAGTTACTTAGCCTCTCTGTGCACTAATTTCTCATTGGTAAACTGAGAGAGGTGTTGTCAGGATTAATTGTGTTAATCCATGTAAAGCACTTAGTCCAGTACCCAGAGCTCAGTAAGCGGCACCCACTGTCATTTATTATATTGTGATTTAGCTACAGAGGTGGCCAGTCCCGGGCCGTCGGGTTGAGCTGGTGGAAGTCCTCTGCCATGCTGCTAGCAGTTGCAGATTACCAACAATGATCCCGCTTTTCTCCTCCCTTCCCCAGGTGAACATCATCCCCATCATCGCCAAATCAGATGCCATTTCGAAGAGTGAACTAACAAAGTTCAAAATCAAAATCACCAGTGAACTTGTCAGCAATGGGGTCCAGATCTACCAATTCCCTACAGATGACGAGTCAGTGGCAGAGATCAATGGAACTATGAACGTGAGTTGGGGCACAGGGTTTCAACTTTCTGACTATTTGCTGTTCCTTTTTATTATTTTTCTTTTTTTTAAGATTTTATTTATTTTTTGCGAGCGAGCGAGAGAGCATGAGCAGGAAGGAACGGCAGGCAGAGGGAGAGGGAGAAGCAGGCTCCCCACTGAGCAGGGAGCCCGATGCGGGGCTCGATCCCAGGACCCTGGGATCATGACCTGAGCTGAAGGCAGACGCTTAACGACTGAGCCGCCCAGACGCCCCTGTTTTTATTATTATTACTTTACAAACTAGTCGTCGAACATCACCATCCGTTTTAGTGCGGTCAACTCTCCATCATCAGGATTTTGGGTGTTTGTGAGAAAGAATCCAGAACCCAAACAGCTCCTTTCCCTTAGTGTTGGCTGCCTCAAAGCCTCAGAGACGCAGAGATTAATAGCCAGAGACTGAGGGAGGGGAAGGCCAACCTCAGGAAGAGGCTGGAGCTGGGGATTCAGACCTCTCCTTCCACCCTCCTCTTTGATGCTGCTTCGGTCTAATCCAGTCCCCCTGGGCCTGCCAGAAAGGCAAACAGTCTTCCTCTCTGACCAAAACAATGCCATGACAACCACAGCAGAAAAAGTTGGCTGGCTTCTGAGACTCCAGGATAATATGTGCTCAGATCATTGAGCCCTCTACCCCCAGGGGAACAAATGACATATAGCCTCTGATTTTTCTGGTGACTAGAGAAATGTTATTTTTCAGTTTCAGGGTGATACTTTGCTTTATTAAGTGTGAATAAAAAAAAAAAACCACCCCAACTTGCCATCTCTCCTCTCCTCTCTCACTCCCCGCCGCAACTAGAGGAATGAGTGATGAGCGAGGCGGGGAGTCAAACATCTCATGCTTCTTTACAACATGTTGATGCTGTTGCTGCGAAATCTTCAATGTTGTGATTTCAAGGAGACAGCTAATAGCTTTTGGAAAGCTTCTGCTTTGAGAACAGATTTTTTTCTCTCTCTCTGTTGAGAGGCATCAGTTTTTCCTAATGACATAATGCCCGGGTATAGCCAAACTCAGGAAAGGCTGGTAATGAAAGCCATTTTTAGAAAACTTTCCAGCTGCCGCCGCCCCTGAGTTATCATTATGGTATCAGCTCCTACCTCCTAGAATCTGGCCAACAAATTAGCATGGCGGGGCTGCAAGTCATTGTCTCCGTCCGCCTTGCCGCCCATCGGTACACCCGAGATGTGTTCGTTATTAGAAGTCCCTCATCATCTTTGACCAGTCTGGCCTAAGAGTAAGGCTACATGGCTTGGGGTGGCTGGCGTCCTAGACTCTCTGACCCATCATGAGTGTGAAAAAAGGGGGAACAGAAAGATGAGCCCTTATCCTCTCAAGCAGTCAGGGCATTTTGATGGAAACCAGACTCTGCCATGATGAGAAAACCTGAAAGGGTGCCTAGCCTGCAGAAAAATGGGAACCTTGGGGCGCCTGGGTGGCTCAGTTGGTTAGGCGTCTGCCTTCAGCTCGGGTCATGATCCCGGAGTCCCGGGATTGAGTCCCACATCGGGGCTCCCCGCTCAGTGGGGAGTCTGCTTCTCCCTCTGACTCTACCCCCTTTCGTGCTTTCTCTCCTGTCTCTCACTCATTCTCTCTCAAATAAATAAAGTCCTTTAAAAAAAGAAAAAAGGGAACCTAGAGAGAAGTGTCATGTGGTGTCCCTGGCACGATGTCTGGAAGCGCTTAGTCACCTCAGAGCACTGGGCCCCATAGATACCTTCAAACTTGGGTTCCCTACATGACCAGGTAGCTTTGGGGCTTGTGGTTTGCTTTGCTAAGAATAAAAAGGAGAAAGAGTTCTCAGCCATCTCGAGGTGTCATCCAAAAACGATAGCTCATTACACTGTGAATCGGGAGTGACAGTCATTTTGGGCTCTGCTCTCAGCTCAGCTGTGCCCTCCTGCTTGAACCTAAGGTACGCTCAGCCTCTGGGCTGGAAACTTCTCGTGCTGTAAAGCAGAGGTTCTCAGTCACGCTGTTTTGGCTGGGAGGAGGTTCTGGGTCATTTCTTCCAACCGTCCAAAGTGTGCTGGCGAGAAGGGAGTGAGCGGTCTTGTCGCATGCTTCTTCAACCCATGCTCTGATGATAACTCTCAAGGTTGTAGACTCTAATTCTAAAGATTGCTATGTTGGGAGGAAGCCACTCCCAATCGGGTTATTATCAGGCAAGGAATAAACGGTGCTGACCGTCTCTATTTCACCAGGCTGAGGAGAACGGTCATCCAGCCTCCCAACTATAATGGATGTTCTGGAACTGGAATAGACTAATTCGTGCCAACTGGATCATCCAACACTTTAAAATATACTGAGGGAATTTTTAAAAGATTTTATTTATTTAAAAAAAAAGATTTTAGAGCACAAGCGGGCAGAGTAGCAGGGCAGAGGGAGAGAGAGAAGCAGACTCCCTGCTGAGCAAGGAGCCCGACTCGGGGCTCGATCCCAGGACCCTGAGATCATGACCTGAGCCGAAGGCAGTCGCTTAACCAACTGAGCCACCCAGGCGCCCCTATACTGAGGCGAATTTAAGGTAGACACAAGACAGGAAAGGTAGTGAATCTGAGAACAGACTCCCAAAAGGAGGCTTGAGAGTGTCTTTTGGAGTTTTCGGAGACTGGACATCTGACGTCGGGGGGCACATCTGCCCGTGTTTCAGGGACAGCGCTGTCCTGCCGCCATCAGAGTCTCCTCCCTGGGCCCACACCTGCAAAGTGTCACCCCCAGGAGTGTGGTTGCTTGGAGGGTGTACCATCTCCCTGCTCTGCTCGACTCTCTCCTGGTCATCAAAGCCACCCGTCTCTCGAGAGCAGCGGAAACGAGGGCCGAAGCCCGGCCCCATGATATCCTGCCCAAAATGACTGTCACTCCCGCTTCACAGTGTAATGAGCTGCCGTTTTTGCGTGACACCTCGAGACGGCTTTTTGCCATTTAGCCACGAGGCCGAGCGCCGGTGGCTGCAGGTGGCTGGGAGGGCCCGGCAGCTAAAGCACGGTGGCCTTACTGTTCCCTGGCAAGATTTGGGCCCAGGAGTTAGGGACCTGGGCTAGTCGTTTCCCCCAGATGGCGAATGGGGTGAATGAGAACCGCCCCGTAGGGCTATCGTGAGAAGCCAACCAGAGCTGCTCGGCAGCACCCAGAAAAATTCCGCTCGCCGATGCTTACCTGAACACACTTTGATGCCAGGTGCCAAGCGTGTGCCAGGAGGTCTCGGGAGCCCGGGGTTGGGGGGGGGGCTGTGCCTTACTGCAGGCAGGGACAGAATGACAGCGCGGTGAGGAAGAGGGGAAGCGAGTGACCCTGTCATCCTAACTAGCTTGTGGGGATAAATCTAACAGGCCCAAGGAAAGACAAAACGGTTTTGTTTTGTTTTTTTAATGCCTTTATTCTCTTCTTGGGTTTTTTTCCTCCTTTCCTCTTGAGCCCAGAGAAGTCCCCGGTCACGTCACACACCCTCCTCCATCACTTTCAGCTGAGAGCCGGGGATGCCCCCGAAGGTTCTCTTTCTCACCTCGTCCCTCAGTCTAGCCCTCTGCCATCGCTGCCCTCTGGCTCTTTTGTGTCATGTGGCTGAAGTCTTGGGTCTCGGCAGGAGGGGCAGCATTTTCCCAGAAAGCGCTTGGGGCTGGATTTGAGGTTCCCCACGTGTCTTGGGGTCCTGAGTGGGAATGAACCGTGCCCGAGGGATGTCCCTCCGACAAAGCCGGCTGGCAGGGGTCAGGGAGGCTCTGGCCCTCGTGCCCATGTGTCGCACGCCCAAAGACCCTCACGTTCAGTCCCCTCCTAGGACCGATGCAACATTTCCGGTGGCCAGCCCGGCCCACCCTCCATATACCCATAACCTCCTCTTTCCTGTGTCCTCGCTTCAGGCACAGTGAGCCGAGTGGGAAGGGGTGGAGGGGGTTGCTGAGGTGATGCTCTGAGAGCGGCTAACAGAGGGTGATGCGAGAGCCACCTCAGGGGGATGACCAAGCGCCTCGGGGGACTTGCGGGTGTCCTGGAGCTGAGCTCCCGATTAAGTCCTGTGGTTTTCCACTCTGAAGAACATTCGGGGGGGGGCAGGTGCTAAAGAGAATGGAGAAGAAGGATTGGCTGTGACATCAGCGCGCAGATCAGGCAAACAAAAGACATTCGCTGTAGGTTTGCCAGAATCAAACGGCTTCTTATCATCTGGCCTTGTGCAAGCGGATCACCCCCGGGGTTTAGAGCGCTCACCCCATCGGCTGCTCGGACCCGCTGCGTGGGCGTGGCAGCCCGGTGGCGGGCTTTGAAGCCAGAGAGACCTGGGTTCCATCCCTAGCTCTGGCCCTCACTGCTGTGTGCCCGCTGGCAACTGGACCTCAGTTTCCTTGTCTATAAAATGGGGATAAGAATGCCTAACTCACTGTGCTGTTGGAAAGAGTCAGCGAGCCACGTAGGCTGCCGCTGCAGCTCATGTCCGTTCGATAGCTACACCAACTGTTGGTGCAGTTGCTGCCGCCTCCTCTGTGAAGCCTGCTCTGACTTTGTGGAGTGAGCTGCTCCCTCCTCTGTCCCTCTGGCTCTTGGACCTCTGTTTATAATCGATACTATTATTATTTTTTAAAAAGGTTTTACTTATTTATTTGACAGAGAGAGACACAGCGAGAGAGGGAACACAAGCAGGGGGAGTGGGAGAGGGAGAAGCAGGCCTCCTGCGGAGCAGGGAGCCCGATGCGGGGCTCGATCCCAGGACCCCGGGATCATGACCCGAGCTGAAGGCCGACGCTTAACGACTCAGCCATCCAGGCGCCCCTATAATCAATATTATTGTCGGCGTGTCTTTCTCTCCTGCTAGACCGTGCGCTCTCTAGGAGCAGGCTCCAAGCCTCTTCGACGTTGTACTGTTAATGCCTAGCACACGGTAGGGGCTCAGTAAATACGTGTAGCACAGATGAGTCAGCAAATGAGTCCAAGTATCTGTGACGGAGGCCTGTTTCTCCTGGCGGGCTAAGAAAGCTTGCTCCAGTGGACTTGCCCTTGTCTGGGGAAAGGCCTTTTGGGTAGAGCCCCCCTCCCCCAGGATCCCCTGGTTTGTAAACAGTAGTTATTCACGGGTTCCACTTGGCCAGGGGTCACAGGGTGCTGGAAGCCTTTCCCAAGCTCCCCGCTACCAGCTGCAGGCAGTTGCCTTTTCTCTGATTCCCAAAACCTTCATCAGCCAGGCCTAGCTCCCCATGACCCTGCAAGCACCCATTCTGGGTATGTAATTCTGGTGCTCCTAATAAGACTGTAAGCTCCTAGAGGGTGAGGGAGTGTGTGCCTTCTGCCTCTTTTGTCTCCCTTATGGCACTTAAAACAACCCAGCACAGCTATGGGCATGTGGGAAAATACCTGTGGACTTGACTTCTAGGCTCAAGAGTTGCACGTGGGCTCTTGCTTCAAGGGAAGGATGAAAACAAGGAGCGCAGAGCTCAGTCAGCAGTGTGGTTATAGTACGTACCAGCTTCCGGGGCTCTCGCACTCGGGGGAGGGGGCAGCGATCCTTTAGCCTCTCCGTCCACACGTAGCCCCCCTCATCCCACTCACCCACCTTCCAAAGGCTTCCGTCCTCAGCACCTGTGCATTCTGGGAACAGTGTGCTAATCTGGGTACCTGCTCGTGATTCGGCTTATTTTCCATCTTCGTCTGTTCCCTGTGTGTTCGGCCACATCATTGAGAATTTCTGAACAGCAGAAGCTTGGACTGGGCCTCTTAGCCCCACACAGCTCAGAGCTTCAGAAATGCTTCTTGATGATGGCGACAGGGAGGGCCACTACCGCAGTGTGATGGGCCCGAAGCCCTGGAGCCGGCGCCTTTCTCCCAGAGCTCTGCTCTGAGCCTCGGTTTGCCTTGTTCCAGGCGCACCTGCCGTTCGCTGTCATCGGCAGCACAGAGGAGCTGAAGATAGGCAACAAGATGATGAAGGCGCGGCAGTATCCTTGGGGCACGGTGCAGGGTGAGTGAGTCTCCAGGAGACGGGGGCCCCTTTCCCTGTCTCCAGCCGCTGTGTGACTAGTCCCTAACTTGTGCCCGGTCTGTATTCATTTGCCTTGGGCTTCCAGCAGCTTTGGCCCCACCCCTGGATTCTCTGCTGTGAGCAAGCTCTCTTTGCCTCTAATGGCGAAAGCATTCCTAAAACAAAAACGAATGTTTTTGGAGCCAGGTAAGAAGGAATGCTCAAGAAAGTCTGGGTATTGGCCCCAGGTGCCCCAGGGCACCAGGAGATGTACAAGAATATAGCAGATGAGTAGCAGACAACCCAGATAACCATCAAAAATAGATCGGATGATTTGCAAAATGTTCATCTAATGGGATACTAGACAGTGGCGAAAATGAATGGATTATAGTTACTTGTACAGGAATGAACCTCAGAAACATAACATTGGGCTCAATAAATCAAAGAAAACATGTCGTATGATTCCGTTGATGTGAATTCCCAAAGTAGACAACACTGAACAAGAGCTATCTTTTTAGGAATTCATACGTAAGTGGCGAAACCATAAAGTAAAAGGAAGAATGATAAAGCCCAAAGTCAGGATAGTGGTTAAGTCTTGTTTCAAGACCAGGTAGAGACACAAGGTGCTGGTACTATTTCACGGGGTTGTAGATACATTGGTATTCATTTTTTTCTTCTTTATTTCTGTGTATATATATATGTATATATATATATATAATTATTATACAATTTCAAAACAGATGTATATACACTCAGGAAACTTCCTTTTGTGGTCTGTCCGACCCGTGGTAAGTTACCCGTGGAACTAGTCAGTTCTGTGGATAAAGCAAGGCCTGGGCAGAAGAGGCGTCTGGTCCTCCAAGTCTTCAGCTCTAAGCTGGGTCTTAGAGGGGCACCGTGTGCGAGAGGGCGGCTGATTCACCGTATGCTCATCCCTGCCACTGAGCAAACAATGGGAAGTGGGTAGGAGGTTGTCCACCTCACATACAAGGCTGGCATGCTTTCGGGCACGCTGGAGCCTCTCCAGTGATCGCTGGATTTTTCCATAGGTAGGACAAGACTGGTTATCGGGGCTGGGCTAGGCTTTGGTCTTCTCTGCCATCTGGGGCCGAGATGCTCTGCTAGGGACGTTTTGTGAATGGTTCCTGGACCCATAGTCCTAACTGGGAATGAGTTTGTGGTTCCAGTGACTTCCTCCAATTTAGATCGTGCACACCTAACCAACAAAGGGGTTTTTGAAGGTTTTTTTTTGTATAAGTTGGAGTTCACTGTTCTGTTCGAGTGACCTTGGAGGCAGTCCTTCTGACCAGCCACCAGGGATCACTGTCCGGACTTGGAGGAAGAGCTGGTCCCGAGAAGTTGCCTGACTGATGTGATTTTTGATATTAGCTTATGTTCTATGGCAGCAAGGGGCTTTATTCCCAAGGCAATGGGTCTTTTTTCTTTTAATTTTTAAAAGTTTCACTTATTTAAGTAATCTCTACACCCACTGTACAGGGACTCAAACTCATGACCCCAAGATCAAGGGTTGCATACTCTTCCAATGAGCCAGCCCGGTGCCCCAAAGCAATGGGTCTTAAGCAGAGGGGTTATGTGAGCCCATCTGAGCTTTGGAAAGGTTACTCTGATGGCCACAAGGCAGTCTGCTGCAGCTGTGACCCACCCTGTCATCCCAGACCCCCTCCCTGCCCCCACTCCCCTCTCCCGGGCCCTGGAAGACAGAACCTAGGGTGACTAGGCCAGTTCATCATCTCGGACACCACACCGTCCCCACATGGTCAGGCCAGACACCCTCACCACAACCCAGGGGAGCCATGCCTGGAGGCACACAGCCTTGTATTCCAACCGGAAGTGCACTTTGCTATGATTTGGTCTCTATTTCTGTCCTTCTGGGCTACGGCCCCAAACGCAGACCTTTGCCGTACCCTTTTGACAGGGGTGGGGGGTGGGGTGGGGGGGCTTGTGCATTCAGGCCAGAAAGTGGGGTCCACTTTGTCCCGGTCGTCATTGCTGCTGTCAGGCCGTTATCCACCCTCTAAAAAACACCTCCGTTGAAACTACGACCTACCATCCAGGCGAGCCACACCTTGGTCCGCAGCCCTCTTGGTCCCTGCCGTCTATAGATGTCCTCGTTCTTCCCTTTTATTCTTTGGAGTCTTGGCACCTGCTCAGAGCCTTTGCCTCTTCTTTAACTCGCCTGCATTTCAATCCCAACCGCAACTTGCTAGCCACGTAACCTTGCCTAACCTTATTGAGACCTTGCGTGGGCTCTTCCCTGATCTGCCTGATAAATTCTGATTCTTCCCTCAAGAGTCATCTTAAGGGTTGCCTCTCCGGTGAAGCCTTCACTCTGCTGGGGCACCTTCGGCCCCCCTCTTCTGGGCTTGTACCGCATGGACCTCCATTTTGGTCATTTTTGCATTGTATTATATTTGCCTAGTTGCATCTCTTCTTCCACTCCGCTGTAAGATCCTTAGGGCGAAAGATGTCCATCGACAGATGAGTGGATAAAGAAGAGGTGGTATATATACACAATGGAACATTATGCAGCCATCAAAAGGAAGGAGATCTTGCCATTTGCAACAACGTGGATGGAACTGGAGGGTGTTATGCTGAGCGAAATAAGTCAATCAGAGAAAGACATGTGTCACGTGACCTCACTGATAGGAGGAATTCTTAATCTCAGGAAACAAACCGAGGGTTGCTGGAGTGGTGGGCGGTGGGAGGGAGGGGGTTGGCTGGGTGATAGACATGGGGGAGGGTATGTGCTATGGTGAGTGCTGTGAATTGTGCAAGACTGTTGAATCACAGATCTGTACCTCTGAAACAAATAATGCAATATATGTTAAGAAAAAAAAAAGAAGACGATAGCGGGAGGGGAAGAATGAAGGGGAGTAAGTCGGAGGGGGAGACGAACCATGAGAGACGATGGACTCTGAGAAGCAAACTGAGGGTTCTAGAGGGGAGGGGGTTGGGGAGATGGGTTAGCCTGGTGATGGGTATTGGGGAGGGCACGTTCTGCGTGGAGCACTGGGTGTTATGCACAAACAATGAATCATGCAACACTACCTCAGAAACTAATGATGTAATGTATGGTGATTAACATAACGATAAAAAATTAAAAAAAAAGATCCTTAGGGCAAGAGTCCATGGCTTCGTTTCTGAATTCCCGGTGCCTCATGCCATACTGGGAGCAGAGATACCACAACTGTCTATTGGACAGATGGCTGAATGTGCATTTGCCATGAGCCTAAGTGTCGTGCAGAGCAAATAAACATTCCCGGGGAGGGTCTGACTGGTGCATTTGGGTTGAGGTGCTCCCGAGTGTCTTCTTAGATGTTTTTTTATGGTCTTGCAGTTTTCCGTTACTGTCAGCCTTGTAAGTTTCCGCGTGCGTTTTCCATGGAAAAGTGAATCAGGAGGCAAATTCGCAGGCTCCAGATCCACAGGTGGAAAGGCCACGTGGCCGTGAGGCATCTGGCCTCTCGATTCGTCCTTTTCCGCCGCTTCTGGCCTTCCTTTCAGTGCGCTTTCAATCCCCCCTCCCCTGCCGTGCAGTCGAGAACGAGGCCCACTGCGACTTCGTGAAGCTGCGGGAGATGCTGATCCGGGTGAACATGGAGGACCTCCGGGAGCAGACCCACAGCCGGCACTACGAGCTCTACCGGCGCTGCAAGCTGGAGGAGATGGGCTTCAAGGACACCGACCCCGACAGCAAACCCTTCAGGTACCCCTCTGGCCAGGCCGGCCCGGCCCATGACTGTGGAAGGCTTGCGTGGGCCAGCTCCCACGGGGAGGCGAGACCCAGGGGCCGGGACCTAGAGCCGCAGAGCTGTCACCTGCCCCTTGCACTTGCCGCCCCCTCCGCGGCGGCAGGGCGGGCTCGGTGAGTGCTGGGCCGGGGAGGACCAGCGAGGGCCCCGGGCTCCCTGCCGCACACCCACAGCCACACACACACCTGCGCGTGCCGGCTGCCGTCCGCTGTGCCGGAGGGGACCCCTGAGCCGAGGCTTCGTCCCACAACCTGGCAGCCGTGCCTGTCCGCTGGCCCGCTTTCTTCTTCAGACCCTGGCTGCCCCTCCTTCCCCTCGTCAAGGCCAGATGACGGGACCGGGTAGCAGTCATTGCGCACGTGCCGGTGACCTTCACGCTCTTCAGGCGCTGCCTTGAGTGTCTGCGTTCAGGGGCAAGTTTTGTTTCGACCGCGGCATGTTAATAATCCTTGACATACTTCCCAAATCAGAATCGGAGATGCTTTCAGACAAGAGGAATGTTGTCGAAAGCAGTTTACTATGCCGACAGGAGCCAGAGGCCAAGTATCGTCGTCGCTCTGTCTGCATGACGCAGGACATAAGCCCCACTCTTGAAATCACCATGTGTGTCCTTTCTTATAGCTCAGTCTCCTCTCAGGAAGTGTTGGGCCTCATTGAGGAAGTGAGGGGGACGCTTGTGGGCCAAGAAGGCTTTCAGAGGGCCCCTGAGATCCCATAGTGTCTGTTCCCAGGACAAAGCTGGCCTCTGCGGGCAGAGTGTGGCCAGTTCTGCAGGGAGGCCTGGTTCCAGAAGGGGGGACTCGCTCCCCTTCAGGGACAGGGGCTGCCAGAGCTCCTGGGGATGGAGGAAGTTGTGCTCACCTCTCTGGTGGGCCCTCCCTCAGTTTTCTCTCTCCTTCCCCTCCCACAGCTTTATTTGTTTTTTTTTTTTTTTTTAAGACTTATTTATTTATTTGTCAGAGAGAGAGAGGGAGAGAGCCAGCACGAGCAGGGGGAGGGGAAGGGGCAGAGGCAGAGGGAGAAGCAGGCTCCCCACCGGGCAGGGAGTCCGATGCGGGGCTCCATCCCAGGACCCTGGGATCACCACCTGAGCCGAAGGCAGACGCTTAACCGACTGAGCCCGCCGGCGTCCCTCTCCCACAGCTTTAATCTGCATCTGTGGAGGAGGAGGTGTGGGTCTGCCTGTTCCTCTCTAGTCCACTCCCCTCCTCCCACTCCATCCTGAACACCTGTTACCCGAGTCTTCGCCCTCTGCCCGGGCTCCTTTCCACATTGCATGCAGACATGCTCATCCTGAAGAAACACCCCCTTAACTCCTCCCCCTCGCCACCCCCTGCCCTTTCAAGAAGTTTGGCTCTGGTGGGAAAGAGGAAGAGTGGTTTGTATTTACTGGCTTTTGCCCCTACTGCGCCTCCGAAATGCCTCCCTCCGAGGCCAACAATCACATGCTCATGGCCAGTTAAGATGGGGCGTCTGGTTCCCATCTTTTCTTATTTCAATGCGTCCTTCGATATTCCTCCCCACTGCCTCTTTCCTGAAATTCTCTCTGCCTTTGGCTTTTCTCGCACTGGCCTGGCTGGGTCGGGTCCTTCTCTCTCTCGCCGCTCCTTCTGGCCCATATGGGGAAGGCTCCTTGTCCTCAGCTTACTCCTTTAAATGTTGGTGTGCCCCAGGGGTCCTTCCTAGGGCCTCTGCTTGTGTCGCTCTGTGTTCTCCTGGTGGCAGGTTCTTTCTACGATCAGTCCTACTTACGCCTAGAAAGGGATGAGTCCCCCGCCAAAATCGTACTTCGGAGCTCCAAACCCATTGCTCCAACTGCTGACCAGATATTCTCACTCAGATGTCCGTCCCATGGAGGACGTGCCTCCAAATGCAGCTGTCTAAGCTTCAGTTCATCTTTTTCCCTCGTAAACACACCCCTTTCCCAGTGTTCCCTGCTGCACTTCATGGGTCCACCGTCCACCGGGTTGCCCGAGCCCAAACACCCCAATTATTTTAAGTCTTTCCAAGTCCTAGGCGTTCTGCTTCCCTCACTGTTCCTTAAGTTCCCCCCAAATCCTCCATCCCTACCAGCCCTTAACATTCAGATCCCATCGTTTCTTTTTTATTCTATTTCCTCCATCCCTCAGCCACCCCCGCTCCCAGCAACCACTCGCGGTTTATTCTCTGTATTTAAGAGTCTGGTTTGTTTGTTTGTTTGTCTCTCCTTTCTCTTGCTTCGTTTGTCTTGCTTCTTAAATTGCACATATGAAATCACGTGGCATTTGTCTTTCTCTGGCTGGCTTCTTTCGCTTGGCCTCACACCCGCCCCCAGCTCCACCCATATCGTGGCAAATGGTGAGATCTCTTTCTTTTTTCCGGCTTTCTTGTGGGACTGAGCGATCCCATCATTTCTTACTTGGATTGTTGGGAAGTCTGTCCTTCGCGCAACAGCCTTGGGTGGTCTTTCTCATTTCAAATTGCATGAAGTCAGTCCTCCTGCTTGAAACCCTGCAGTGGATAAATGACCAAGTGGGTAATACGACATCCAGAACCCACTCTCTTTTGCCAGACTCGGGAACCTCGCCTCCCTCTACTCCACAGCTTCCACCGCGTTCTCTGGCCAGGTTGGACTATGTGTAGCTCCCCAAGTACATCATCCTCTCTCCACATGTGCCCTTCCACCTGCCGCCCTCTTCGGAGCAATATTCCTCCTCTTCGTCACTAGGCTGACCCCTGTTGCTTTAAAACTGAGGCTGGGGGTGTGGAGACTTGGCCTGGGCATCTCCCAGTAGACCATGAGTTCCTTGATGGCGGGCCTAGTGGCTGTTGGCTCTAGATGTTGAATGACTAGCAGAGTGTCGCTTAGTCCTGTGTCCAGCACACAATGGAGTCTCACCGGGTGTTTTTTGAAATAATTCACTAACGTGGTCAGTTTCAGAGCCAGGACCTGGGAGCCCGGTGCAGAGGAAGGACCCAGATTAAGAGACAAGAGACCCAGCTTCTGGTCCCTGGCTCGCCTCTATCTAGCCATGTGGTCTTGAGCAAATCACCTCACCTGTCTGGCCCTCTCTCTTCATCTATATAACCAGGGCGGAGAAACAGATGCTCTGAGTCACTTCCAGTTCCAAGTATCTTGTCAGTTCCCCAGGGCTGCCCCAGCCCCCGCAAGCAGCCCGTGACCCTGCTGTCACATGCCAGGCCGGCTGCCTGCAGCTTTGTGGTTCTGTTTTGGCACCTCTCCCAGAATTGGGGAAAGGGGGGATCGGGGGACCCGGGGAGGATCACTGGGGCCAGTTTTCATTGACTAGGAGTCATTCCAAAGGCAAGGGAATTAACCTGACCATATTCGCAGCTTACAGGAGACCTATGAGGCCAAAAGGAATGAGTTCCTGGGGGAGCTCCAGAAAAAAGAAGAGGAGATGAGACAGATGTTTGTCCAGAGAGTCAAAGAGAAAGAAGCTGAACTTAAAGAGGCAGAGAAAGAGGTAAATGTGACCCTGACTGCCCAGCAGGCAGGAAGAGGGGGCTGCACTGGGACACAGCCAGCGGGAGCCTCGAGGCTTCCAGGCAGGAATGGGGCCCGGCATCAGCAGCCCTGCCTTGGCTGGCACCGAGGACGATAGGAGATCTGTGTCTTCTTGATCCCTCATCTCCCAAGGCCAGGATGTGTTCTCATTCCCTGTTACTTAATTCTCTAGAGCCGCGCCCTCCCGTACTGTAGCCACTAGCCACATGTGTCTATTTACACTTAAGCGGATTAAAATTAAATAAAATTTAAAACTCAGTTCCTCGGTCGCATTAGCCAGCCGCATTTCAAATGCTCAGTCCTCCTGCGATTAGTGGCTACCATATTGGACAGCACAGCTATAGAGCATTTCCGTCACCACAGAAAGTTCTATTGGGCGGTGCTGCTCAAGAGTCAAGACCTAAGTCCATGGCATGGACATTGATTTTTTTTTTTTCAGTTTCACTTTTCAAAAGAAAGATGTCACGCAGTACTTTTGGAGGAGACGTTGAGGGGATCTCAAAGATAAATGAGTGAAAGGCCAATGAACAAGAGCCGGGTTAGAGCAATGGATGGTCACAGCTTACTCCACACTACCCCAGGGGGCTAGTAAAAGCTGGGCTACACGGCAAGCCTGTGGTCCACCAGCCCTTATTAAGTGGCAGTCCCAAATACCTGTAAGAGCCGGAGACCTGCCCTCCTCCGTGATACGCTTTGAGTGCTATGGAATCCTCCATTCTGTCCAGAACCCTCAAAAGAAAGAGAGGTTATGCTTGGTCTGCTCTTAGTATTCAGGGTACTTTATCACGTTCTGGTGTGTCAGCACAGTGGCGTGCCAGAACGTTCTTACCATTCTCCTTTGGCTGTCTGGCTCTATTCAGGGCTAGCTGAGTCTCCCCTTGGTCAAAGCTGAGGTCTCTGCACTCAGTCCGTTTTATAAAATCCTTTCATCTCTTTCCATGTCTGAGGACAAGTATTTTCTTTGACCAGCTTTGGCACTGCTGAAGTTTTCTCTGTAACCCATGGTGATCCTCCTTGACCAGAGGGGGTAAGGAAAGATAGGGGCCCCCCTCTCATATTGGGTGATCTCACTGTATAATCCTCCGAAGCATGGATTAACCTTGGGCAAATTCCTTCACTTCTCTGCCCTTCTGTTTCCTCATAAAATACCAACAATAACAGAAATGGTTCTTGATACTAATGATTAATTCACCTTCATTAATAACAGTTCCCTGACCACGTTCAAGAGCAGAAACGTGGAGGTGAAGTGGCAGGAAAGGGCTCCGCTCCGAACACGGTGCCATCCCAGCATTCCTTGGCGGACGTGTCTCCTCAGGTGCCCGGGTCCTGCCGGTCCTCACCTGCCCTGGGCTTGGCTCCTCGGGGAGGAGCTCCCCGGGGGGGCCCCTCCTCAGACCCCCTGTGCTTCCCTGCCAGCTGCACGAGAAGTTTGACCGTCTGAAGAAACTGCACCAGGACGAGAAGAAGAAGCTGGAGGATAAGAAGAAATCCCTGGACGATGAAGTGAACGCTTTCAAACAGAGAAAGACGGCGGCTGAGCTGCTCCAGTCCCAGGGCTCCCAAGCTGGAGGCTCACAGACTCTGAAAAGGGACAAAGAAAAGAAAAAGTAAGTGGTGGGCGGCTCTGGGGTTGTGGCTCTTTTTTCCTCCTGCTCGTCCCCTCAGCACAGGGCCCGGAGACTAGGGGGACTGGGGGCCGGAGGTGAGCTCTGGGGGCCGACAGGTGCGTTTTGTGTTTGGGTCCCTACAACTGGTCTCTGTGTCCCCTGAGTTTGGGGAACTGAGAGTAGGGGTGGGTGCTGTTGCGGTCCCGGGAGCCCGGCCCCTCCGCTCGGCTGCTTGGGAAAGCCTTGCAAGCTTCGGGTAGGAGGAGAGGGAGAGACAGAAGAGAGGCGAACGGAATGTGGGAGGGGAGAAAGAAAGGAGGAAACCATGAGATCTGCGGAGGTGTAAGAAAGAGGTGAAGGAGAAGGAAAGGTAGAGGGGAGGGGGGAGAGTGCGCCCTCGCAGAAGCCTCTGGGCACCCTCTTGCTCGCCCAAGAAGTTGGCGCCGATCTGGCTTACGGGCCCGCTTGTTCATCCTTGTGTCTGAGATGTTCACCTCCCCATGCCTGTAGCCCCCCAACCCCATTCTCACTTAGCTGCAGCCAGCAGTTTAACTGCTTTTACTGAAGGCCGCGGCCCAGTCCGGGTCTCCCACTCTGTGCCATCCCTGCCTCTTGGCTGCTTCATTGTTCCTGGCCCGGGATGCCGAGAACTTGGCGGGGAGCCCCCAGATGCTAGTAGACTCCACGCGCCCCGTCCTCAAGCAGAGTCTGTCCATCTGCCCTGGTATTTGGTAAGGCAGGACAGCGCGGGCTCCTGCTTACGTGCGGACCCATAGCCCTGAGCCGACTCCAGGCTTTGCTGGCCCGAGCTCCCCGTTCCTCATCCCGGAGTCAGAGGAGAGGAGAGGCTGTCCAGTGGGACCTATCCAGGGGTCCCCTGTGCTCCTATTGCTTGTGCAGTGTGACACCGGGAACCCTCACAGGGAGTGCTGGGCCACGTCCTTACCAAAGGGGCCCGAGGATCCGAAAGGTGTCCACGGTCTTTGCCTTCTGTTCTTAGCGACTTGCTCCTGACTCAACTATGGGCTGTCTGCCAGAAGGAGGGAGCCTCTTTCTTTCCTCCGTGCCTGGCTGGTCACTTAGGGATAAGACCGTGACTTCGGGGGCACCTGGGTGGCTCGGTCGTTAAGCGTCTGCCTTCGGCTCGGGTCATGATCCCGGGGTCCTGGGATCAAGCCCCGCATCGGGCTCCCCGCTTGGCGGGAAGCCTGCTTCTCCCTCTCCCGCTCCCCCTGCTTGTGTTCCCTCTCTCTCGCTGTCTCTCTCTGTCAAATAAACAAATAAAATCCTAAAAAAAAAAAAAAAAAAAGGAAGAAGACCGTGACTTCGGTACAACAGTAAAATTAGTTACTATCTGAAAGCACTCGATTTCGCCATCCAATTATTCAGAAGTGTAATTTGAACATTTTCACCCATGAGCCCAGAGATTTTTGTTACTGAGTCACCACACTCTGTGTCAGATTCACTGACTAATGAACTTGTTTTGGTGTTACCTGATGGATAAAGTTTAACCAGCCAGGAAAAAAAGCCTCTTTGGACACACCGTATATTAACTGACCTGGCGTTGTGTGTGAGTCACACCAGCAGGAACGGGTTCTTGTTTTTAAGATCAGAAAGAACTAAATTTGTTTTCTAGCTCTAACCTGCTGCCTTCCTGGCCTGGGGTATTTGTTAACTCAATCCCTGGGGCAGCCTCGCAGCCTGCTTGCAGGAATTAGGAGATTCCTTTGTTGTTGTTTTTTTAACATTATTTTTAAAGATTTTATGTATTTATTTGACAGAGAGAGACACAGCGAGAGAGGGAACACAAGCAGGGGGAGCGGGAGAGGGAGAAGCAGGCTTCCCGCCGAGCAGGGAGCCTGATGCGGGACTCGATCCCAGGACCCCGGGATCATGACCCGAGCCGAAGGCAGATGCTTAACGACTGAGCCACCCAGGCGCCCCAGGAGATTCCTTTGTTTGGACCCCACTGACACTAAACTATAAATACCCCCCGTTCGGATGTTTAGTGGAAGTTCCTCCCAGACCAGGCTCTCTCTCCTAGTGGTCTCACATGGACTGATCCCCCCCCCGCCCCCAGCCCTGCTCCAGGCAGAAGACCCTACGTAGGGAGACATGTCTCTGCAGAGGTTAAGAAAGAGTACCGGTGTTTCAGGGGTCCCTAGCAGCCCGCCCTCCCCCTCCCCCGCCCCCACTCTTCCTCATTTCCTTTGATCGCTTACCCTTCATCGTTTGTGTCAACTCATAATATTGGATTTCTCCTCAAGCTCACTCCATCTTCATCAGCTCTTACTATTTTACAGTTAACTCTGCTGTTTGCTGCATGCTGCATGAGACCCAGGGCCTGGTAAGCTTTATTAACTCGAAATAGAACTGGCGGTGGCTTCTAGAACACATCTCCCCAAATCCTGCTCCCCACCCAACACACATACCTAGTCACGAAAGAAGCTGCTTCACTGTCCTAGCTCTTGCAAATGACAGTGTTAAGAAGCAGTTTGTTGCAGTCTCAAGTGTACATGTGGAATGTTTGCCTGTGTGGTGACAAGTGGAGTGTTTTCGGACTTGCCATTGGAACAGTTGAGTAGCATAGGTGGATCCTGTGATCAGTCGCTGAGGTGTCACTTTGGCCGTTCTTTTTTTCTCAAAAGTGCCCTGATTATTGCTTTCAAAATTAACTAACGGGTAATGATGAGGGAAATCACTGGGCTCGCTAGTGTGTCCTGTAATGTCACAGTTGGCGTTGACCCCCAGGTTCGGGAACGTTCCAAGTCAACGGAAACTTGCTTCTCTGTTTCCCTCTGGTGGCTGTTTTTTATCTGAGGGGTTCAAGTTCTCAAATTTCCTTTGGCTGTGTGCCCCCCCCCCGAAAAAAAAAAACTACAATAAAAGTGGAAGAAAATGAAGAGATTTCAAATATTATAGAGATTTCCTTACATTTCATTCCATAAAGGTCAGCTTCATGAACACCTTTGATAAGAAAGTAAGCAGGTGACCTTTGGTAGCATGGATTCCTGAGGGCTGTTATGTCTATGGAGTGAATAATGCAGTCCTTGGCATCATGTAGTTTATAGGTTGTTTATAGCAATGATTAAGCCCCTTCTACCTATTCTTCTAGACTCAGTGAGTAGGGAGGGGACATAAGTATGTTTCACATAATTAAGCTTATTGCTGTTTTTTAAACTTTACCATAGAAACTTCCAAACAGGAACAAGAGAGAAGAAGAGTATAATGCAGCCCCATGTGCCCAAAACCCAGCCCCCAGACAACTCTCAACATATGGCCAATGCCATCTCATCTGTTATCCCAAACCTGCTGGATTATTGTAAAGCAAAAGCCGTATCATTTCATCTGTAAATACTGTGGCAGGTATCCCTAAGAGATAAATGACTCTTAAAAAACCCGTAACCACAACACCACCATTACCACACCTACAAAATGAACAATTCGTTAACATCACATCTCTCGTCAATGTTCCGAATACCCGGGGTGTCTCATAAATGCCTTTTACATTTGCTTTGTTTGGATCAGGGAATATACAATATAGAGAAGGCTTCTCCCCATTCACCACTGTAGTTTATGATTTAAATGGAGAGCCTGCTGATAGTCGCCAAACTGATTGCTGCAGCTGTTGTTCTGGGGACTTCGGGCAGCCGGCAAAACAGCCTACTTTCCAGCAAATCTCCAAGAGGAAGTCCACAGAGGCTTCTGAAACGTAAGGCCCCTGAAATTGGGCCAAAGGAAACAACCCTAAAAGAACAATGCAACAATTGATTGTTTCACTTAAAGGCAAGTCTTGGAGCCCCTGTTAGTTGACAGGAATTAAACTGCAGATCTCTACTTGGGAAGACCTTGAACTCCTAGAGCGTCTGTCCACCACCGTGGCTCTCGTGCCTTTAGCAGAGCGTCCGACGCCTTTAGGGGCTCCGTTCATTTGTTCCCCCGTTTTCAATGAGGACCGCAGGAAAGATGAATCCTGGTGGGTTCGATTTCAGTTGACTCCGGTTAGTGCACACGGCCTGACACAATCTGGTTCAGGTTTCCCTGACTAAATCATTGTTAGTAGCCATTACGAAAATGATTTCTGGCAAAACTATAATTAAAGCCATGCTGTACAAGTGAGAGGCAATTGGCAACCAGTGGGAACAGCCCACCCCAACCCCGAGTAGATTGGCTTTTCCTGGCAGGCTTCTCCCCAGCAGACCACAAGAGCGGTTCCAAACCAAATAAGGGAGGGAGGCCTTGGCTCCAGGGGATCTGAAAGCCACAAAGGCAGCCTGTCCCCTCCCCAAAGCCCTCATTCCAAGGGCAGATCACAAAGGCCACCCCTCACGAACTGGAGTGCGGGCAGAGGGAGGCTCGCTCTTCCTCACTGGTTTTGAAATTGCTGGAGGCGCTAGGGGCCACTCTCTGCAATTGTTTAAGAGAAATTCCTCTGGGACCCCTAGCAGTTGCCAGTACTGTATCTCAATGGTTACTGGCCCCTTGGCCCGTGGCAGGGGGTGTGTGTGTGTGCACAGTATGCGGACAGGGATACACGTATCAAAATGTGTCCGCCTTCCCACGCAGCCCAGAACATAGGCCGTCGCCATGTTGTTTAGGTCTCTCTTCCCCTGGGAAGTAGACAAAGACTAGAATAAGGGGTGAGCGTTCGTGTGGCATTTTAATACTTTCCAATATTTTTAACGCGTTTCTCCAGACGACATATTATTTTCACCTTACAACAATCCTGTGAGGTAGAGAAGAAAGGAATAATCTTCAGTTTGCCAGATGAGCGGATGGAGGAGTGGGGGATTTCAGAGACTTACCAAGGCTCACACAGTGAGTTAGTGGCAGAGCTGGAAAAGGAATGCAGAACTCCCAATTCCTGACATAAATGGCTATGAGAGAGAGAGAGAGTAGAGGTGCGTGTGTGGAGAGCTGTGTGGATGTATTCGCTCTGAGGACGGGACTGTACAAACACACTCCCATATGCATGTGCTTGTAACAGCCCTCCCAGACGTCTAATAACAGCCTTGATTTAGTGAGATAAATGTATACCCGTAATAGATAGCTGTAGTTCAGGTTTTCAGGTAACCGTGGTCTGGATCCTACTGCAGACCCCTCAACCATCTCCAGATACTTCTGAAACAATCTTGCCCCAGGGTACCAGTTAGCTGACTGGGGCTGCTCAAGTCGACCTGAGGAGAAACCTCCACCTCCTCTGCTTTCCCTATGGGACAAGGCAGTCCATGGCGGAGAGCCTGGCGCTCTACCCAGCGGCCTGAGGCCCCCTGGAGATTTGCTGACCGGACTCCCGTACGGTGTCTGGGTGGCAGGGGGGCGTTAGGGCCTAGTCATTAGAAAGAGAGAAAGTATTCTTGTGGCTGTTGATAATTATTTTTGCTTAGCTAATGCCACGCTCCTGCCACTCAGAGGGGTGTGGGGGTGCGTGAGAGAGAAAGCATGTTCCCAGGAGCCAATGCAGTAAGACCTTATTCTAACATAGCTATATTCTAATTTATCCACGAGTCATCACGACAATTTTCTTCTAACCTTTTTGTCGTTGTTGTTGTTATACATTAATCCATCCATTCATTAACCCAACTTCTCTTTTCATTTTCAGTTTGGGCTTCCTGTAGACACCCTTTTCCTGCGCAACAGAGCTGGGCCTCCCCTTCTCTAATTCCCCCTTAACACGCCTGAGGGGACACACAACCCATGCCCTCCCCTCTCTTCCTGCCAAAGTTTATAGAAGCCTGGGAGTCTGAGGATGGTGTCTGGCCTCTGGTCAAGAAGCCAGCAGTCACGTGGCTCGGAAATGGCGATGCCTCCTGCATCCCAGTCATTCCCCCGACCCACCCCCGCCCGCCACTCTCGTCTGCTATTCTCCACCACCAGCTTCCCTGTTCCAATTCTGACTGCTGCTTGTTTCCCTGAAGTATTCGCCTCCACCATGCCTGGGTAAATGCCAGTTAGTCCCGGTTAGTCCCCATGCACTGGGCTTCCCTGGCCCCCCCCCAACCCCCAACAGCAGCCATGGCCCCTTCTGGGAGGGCTCCAAAAGGAGATCCTCTGGTGCCTTTTTCTTCTGGCCTCTCAGCCCAGCCCTTTCCTGTTTTGAGTGGCTCCAAGTAAGTGCACTCAGGTTGTGTTAAAAATCCAGAACGAGTTTATTGACATCAAGCCCTTTCCAGAAAACATGACTGCTGAAGAAAATAGCATAAATTTCTGCTCTCTATAATTCTGGGTACCCCACAAATGCAGAAGGGAGAATAAACCTGAATGTTATTACCAGCCTAGTGTCTTCAATGATAGACTTCTGGAATTCTTCTGAGGTGTCTCAGTATCTCTGTAATCTCCCTTAGGGCTCCACACCATCCCACTCAGGCAGGCTCAGCTCAGTCGCAGGTTCATGCTGGAAACTGCCAAACTGCGTGGCCAAAGAAGCAATGTTTTCAGCTTTGCTCTGATGAGTCTTCCAGTCCGTTTATTTGGTGCAGGGCATGAGTTTTAATCTGTACTTTGCATGTGTCCCCCCATAAGAAGAGGTGAGACCATCAGCTGGGGAGGAGAGAAGAGGTGTTGTGTCTTGGAAGACCCCTGACTTTATCTCCAGTCTAACAGTGTGATATTTAAAACATATTCCAGCCCCAGTTTTTATAACGGGCCCATCTGATAGTGGCTTTGGGAACCCCTTTGAAGTACAGAGCCCTCCACTGTCAGGGTCACCAGGTACAGCGGCCTTTGGTGTTCGGCCAGGGAGAGAGAGAGAGAGAGAGAGAGAGAGCTGAAGGTCACGTGGCAATGATCTGTGGCTAACGCGCCGTTTCTCTGCCCTTCCTTTGCAGTAATCCATGGCTGTGTACTGAATAGTATTCCCCGCTACAGCTGGACTGGACTCCATTTAGCCTTTTAAGCCAAGGTTCCTATTTTAACTGACAGCTTTCCTTTGTTGGGGGGGCGCCAGGCAGCAGCCCCCACCCCCGCCCCTGCCATGTACTTCCACTTTGAGTCCCACCTCTTCTTCTGAGTTCTGCCTCCAGAGTCCCCTGGCACTGATCATGAGATTCTTCTTCTTTACTTTTTTTTTTTTTTGAGGTTTTTTTTTTTTGATCAGTTATATTTTTCCCCCAAACACACAGTTAAACCAGGCTATGCCAAATTTTCAGGGCTTTTTGAGGTGTTGAGAATGGGGAGGAGCTTTCCTCTCTTCCCTACAAGATCATAAATAATAGGAAGCGAAAAGAGAAGAAACAAGAAGCGAACCTACACACACACTTTCTATGTTCTTGTCGGCAGAGCGAGAGCACAGTTTTGATGTGTGCTGTTGGCTGAGTCACTGGTTATTGACCAGAGGCAAGTATGAAGTATACACTAGTTTCTTGAGAAAAATCCAAGTCTCATAGGGCAGCGTTTTAGGAGACCCCATGCTTGGAGGTTCAAAGCAAAACAAACAAAAACTGGATACTCCGCCAGGAGCTCAGAGAGATCCTAAATTAGGGCTGTCGAGTCTCCTTGGGAAAGGCATCTCATTTGCAGCTTTGATGTCTCGGTGTCCAGTTTTACGACTCTTTCCCAAGAATCTCAGACTGAAACAACCAGCTGGTCACCATTTCCCCCGGGGTTATCATTTGCCTCACAAATGGGGGGGGGCTCTCATTTGCATTTGTTTATACATTAACTACTTGAGGCCTGAGGAGCTCTGAAAACTTCAAAAAGTAGTAGACCGCCAGCCAGCCCTGGGGAGAACTTCCAGGACTAGGCGGGAATGTCGGGGCCAGGGAGGAATTTTGGTCCGTCTACCAGATGCGACCCAAAGGAAGTGGAGACCCGGAGAAGTCGAGGGACTGGCACTGCTGTCCCAGGGCTGTTTTGCAGCAGAAGCCAGGCGAGATTCAATGTCTCCTGACCCCGGCTCCCTGTCACAAATGGATTCAACCTGCTCCTCTATGTTGCTGGAGACCAAGGTCTTTTGATGTCCAGAGAAAACGAACAGTTAGCATTATTACAGGGCCTTTGAGGGTTCCCCCTGCCCCCACAGAAAACTACCTGAGGGTGGAGTGGGTAGGGGCAGGCAAAGCAGAGGACTCCAGGCCAGCTCCCGAGCTGAGTGTTTCTGCTGACAGTGCCTGTTGGCCGGTCAGCTTTCCTGGAAGTCTGGACTGGGGCCCAGGCACACGAGTGTTGAACAGGTGCCTTACAAGATCCTTGTCATCAAGGAAGTTTGGTAAACAAACAAACAAAAAATCTAACCTGCGAGGGAACAGAAGGCCTTTGGAAAGTTAGCAAAAAGGATTAAAATAGTTATTTTACTGGATAGCTTTTCTCACTGCAGACAGATTTTTTTTCCCTTCAGTGAAGAGGCTTTGTAATTAATACAATTGTTACTATTGTTTTTTTTAAAGAACCCTAAGTACTCTGTTACCTTCTGGTGAAACAAATCCAGTCATTAGAAATGGTCTGCGCTTTTATTTTCCCAGACTGGGATGGAATGGCTTTCTTGAAAAATCCCCACATGTGATCACACACACACACACACACACACACACACACACACACACACCCCATTTCTTTTAAGCCAAGAAGTTTGCTTTTCCTCGCTGCGGTGCAGATCACTTTTGGTTTGGGTTTGGGTTTTGATCATTTGGCATTTACATGTGGCTGGTTTTTCCTGTTTTTGTTTTTGTTTTTTTATTAAAACAAGAAGCTTCAAACCGGTGTGTGGTGTTCTTAAAATCTTCTCAGCAGATTTCCCGGTGGTTGCGGTCTATCGGTGACCCCTTCCTAACCTGTCTTCTCCAAGTGTAATTTGTGCTGCCTCCCGCTGCCCACTCCCCTTGCCTTGTCTTACTTTGAATGTCCTTTTTCTTTGGCTAATTCCATGTTTTCTTTCTCTTTCTCTCTCCCTCTCCAGCTTTTTTTAATCTTGTCTTCAGCAGCTGCACTAAGTCTAAAGGAGAAGACTGCCATTATATTGTCTCAAACCAGAAACCAACCAATCCCCTTCTCCCCTCAAACTGTGCACATAACACACACCACACGCTCCACACGTGTTCACGTGTCCCTGTGTCCAGGCAAGAAGCTCTCTCCTGGCTTACATGGTATTTTAAATGGAAATGTCTTGTCCTAATCTAACCAAGGCAGGAAAAGAACCTGGAGAATGGACCAAATGTAACCTCAGAGAGACAACTGCAGGACGACTCACCCAAGTGTAAGTGACTGGGGCAGGAGACCTCAGCTGTGGGTGTGGAAGTGCTGTTTGCAAGTTTCCCGGCTTTCCTTTTTAAACACCAATTCTCCGGTCCATTGGGTTGACTGTCGACGGCCACTATTAAACATTTCTGAATATGGAAGAGTAAGTCAAGGGACAGTCCTCTCTGCAGCATTCACAGGCCTTCTGCAGAACCCTCCTCCCCGCCCCACCCCCAGCAAGGGGGGAAAATGGATCCACTCACACTCAGGTGGAGAAATGAGAGACAGGAGGGGGTTTAAGCTTAGGAAGAGCAAAATTACTCCATTCAACCCTCCAGGGCCAGTTGGGGTTTTGAGAGAGGTTTCTGCTCAACCTGGGATCTGCAAGGAGAGCTTTCGTGTTGATAAATCTGCCTTGAATTCATTGGCTTAACTCGCATCAAAATACCATGTGAGCGTGCTCATTCCTGTATATCCCTACAATTGCCATTCCGCTGTCTGGCGTCTCCAGAGAGAGCCTCTTTGCATGTTTTCCAGAATCTCTGTGTGTTTGTCCTTTCTTCTCCTTTGTTCTTTCTGCTCAAAAGTGTGACCAGTCACCACCCCTCTGGGGCTTTCATTTGCCAGGAGAAACATCCCAAAACCAGCACTGTTTAGCTCGATACCTTTCTAATGTCCATGTCAATTTTCAATAAAATTCAAAGAAATGCTCAATGGCTGTGTGATCTGATCTTAAATCGTTAGGTGATGCGTTCCACCATGGTTTGCCCTAGGAGGGGGGTAGCTGCCTTCCAAGTGGGTGACTGCTAGCAGCTCGGGGGAGGCAAGCCCATATACAATCTTCATAGGTGGGCTGCTGTGCCCCCTTCTCCCCATTTGGGCCTCCAATTCCTAAGGGTCGGGGTGGGGGTGGGCAGGAAGTCCTCTACTTTTCCTTCATTAGCATGGATTTAACTGATGCATCGAGCTGATTACCATCTAGGATAAAAGGTGGAGGAAGCGGAGTGCCAGATTCTCCAGAACAAGATTCTGGTGAGTTTTAATTCCTGAAGGAAGAGAACTCTGCACTGCATGCCTTCTGGAAATTCATGAATATGACCATGCTTTATGACTCCAAAAGCATTCTATAGATAGCAAGTAGGACTTTATGTCCTGGGTCTACCGGGGAGGGAAGCCTCCTCCTGTTGCCCCCAGCATTAAAGTGGGCAAGAGGGGAGAAGGGTCACCTTTCTACAATTCCGGTTGCGGTCGAGGTAGGGTTTTCTTTCCCCGGTTTCATTTCCCGGTGGGCCAGAGGCTGGAGACCCGGAGACCGGAGAAGCGAACCTATCCTCTCCGTACCGGAGGAAACGACACCGTCCTGCGTTTGTGCAGCTCACACACTAGAGGGCAGCAGAGAGAGAGAGAGAGAGAAAAACGCTCGCTTGTGACGTCACTGAGCAGCGGCGGTGGAAAAATACAGGCGCTGGAACCCGACGCACTTGCTATCCGTGTGTGCTCTGGGGCAAGTTGGGTTAAAAACGTGTCTGTAGGGACGCCTGGGTGGCTCAGTCGGTTAAGCCTCTGCCTTCGGCTTAGGTCATGATCCCAGGCTCCTGGGATCGAGTCCCGCATCGGGCTCCCTGCTCCGCGGGAAGCCTGCTTCTCCCTCTGCCTCTGCCTCTCTCTCTCTCTCTGTCTCTCATGAATAAATAAATAAAATCTTAAAAAAAAAAAAAAACTTGTCTGTAAAAGGAGAATAGAAGTAATTGCCTTGCAGGGTTATTGTGAAAGCTACGTGAGCTAATGTAAATTAACCACCTGGTTGTTCAATAAACCACATCCCTTATTAAGGATGGAGTTTTCCCTTTACTCGAAGTACCTTAGGCTTCTCTAATCCAGGGTTTCTCAACCTCAGCACTCCTGGCATTTGAGGCCAGAGAATTCTTTGTCGTAGGGGCTGTCCTAGGGGCTGTCCTAGCCTACAAAAAGGCTTTGTAGTGTGTTTAGCACCCTCCCTTCCCCCAAGTTGTGCTAACCAAAAACGTCTCCAGACATTGCCAAATGCCTCCTGGAGGGCAAAATCGTCCCATACTGACAACCATTGTTGTAGGCCAGGGGTCAGCAAACGTTTTCTCCAAAGGACCAGATGGTAAGTTATTTTAGGCTTCGCAGGCAATGGGGCCTCTGCAACTGTTCACTCTAGCACAGAAGCAACCATAGATCCTATATGAAAGGATGAGCATGGCTGTGTGCCAATAAAACTTTATTTATAGATACTGAAATTTGAAATTCACACGTGAATTTCATTTTCCGATGTCCTAAATTATTATTCTTTTGAATTTTTTTCAACCATCAGGAAATGTAAAAAAAAAAGTGTTCTTAGCATGAGGGCCTTACAAATGCAGGTGGGGGGGTGGTGCCTGGGTGGCTCAGTTGTTAAGCGTCTGCCTTCAGCTCAGGTCATGATCTCTGTTTCTCTCTCTGTCAAATAAATAAATAAAATCTTAATCTCAGGAAACAAACTGAGGGTTGCTGGAGTGGTGGGGGGATGGGAGGGATGGGGTGGCTGGGTGATGGACACTGGGGAGGGTATGTGCTATGGTGAGCGCTGTGAATTGTGTAAGACTGATGAATCACAGACCTGTACCTCTGAAACAAATAATACGTTATATGTTAAAAAAAAAAAAAAAGAGAGTAGGAAGGGAAAAATGAAGGGGTGAAACCAGAGGGGGAGACAAACCATGAGAGACTATGGACTCTGAGAAACAAACTGAGGGTTCTAGAGGGGAGGGGGGTGGGGGGATGGGTTAGCCTGGTGATGGGTATTAAAGAGGGCACGTACTGCATGGAGCACTAGGTGTTATACGCAAACAATGAATCATGGAACACTACATCAAAAAATTAATTAATTAATTAATTTAAAAAAAGAAAAATAAATAAATAAAATCTTAAAAAAAAAGCAAATGCAGGGCGCCTGGGTGGCTCAGTTGGTTAAGCGACTGCCTTCGGCTCAGGTCATGATGCTGGAGTCCTAGGATCGAGTCCCACATCGGGCTCCCTGCTCAGCCGGGAGTCTGCTTCTCCCTCAGACCCTCCCCCCTCTCATGCTCTCTCTCTCTATCTCATTCTCTCTCTCAAATAAATAAATAAAATCTTTAAAAAAAAACAAAAAACAAAAAAAAAAAACAAATGCAGACAGGGAGAGCAGATTTGGCCTGTGAGCCATAGTTTGCTGACCCCACTTCTAACGCATTTTAGTGCTGGTTGGTGTATCACTGAACCTAAAGGTGTTAGAAGAAACTGTCCAGTTAAAAGAAATTAGAAATAGGGGCGCCTGAGTGGCTCAGTCGGTTAAGCGTCTGCCTTCGGCTCAGGTCATGATCCCAGGGCCCTGGGATGGAGTCCCTGCATCGGGCTCCCTGCTCAGTGGGGAGCCTGCTTCTCCCTCTCCTACTCTCCCTGCTTGTGTTCTCTCTCTCTCTCAAATAAATAAAATCTTTAAAAAAAAGAAATCAGAAATGAAGACAAATGGCTGAAGACTTCATGCAAGTTAGTGGGGGGAAATTTGCATACAGTTCTGCTAGAGCATGGGCGCGGGGGCAGGGGCCTGTTGCGGCAATGAGGGCCTGCTCCTGGGGCATTGTTGAGCAGGTGACAATGCCAACTGCTTCTAGGGAGAGAACCAGGCCTCTAAAACCCTCAAAAGAGCCTAGCAGCCAGGACCCCAGCTGGAAGCACTGAGGTTAAGCAGTATCCTCTCCTATCTGAAATGCCCCGACTTGGGGAGATTCATCCCTTTGCTAAAAGCACAGCTTTCTTGCAAAGCCCTTCTTTTAAAATGCGGGTCCCCCTGGAAAGAGTTGTGCATCAGACAGTAGTACCTCACAGTGGTTTTGCCACCAGGTGCTACCTTAACCTGGGTGTCTATCCAGACCCTGCACTACCTCTTAGCTCGTTTGGCTTGGGCTTTAGAAGGTACCTGCCCTTGGCTCAATACCTATAAAAAAATTATACATCTATCTGTTATGTATAGACTTGGGGCCAAACTCCTTATCTTGGTTTGGGGCTTAAATTACTTGTCCTCAATCCAATAATAAGGTTATATTGAACTCCTCCCGTGGGTTTGGCCCTGTGCCTTATGCTATGGGGGATATTGTTGCACGAGATCTAGGTAGACACTGCTCTTGAGGAACTTATAGACTGGCTGCATCTTATCTACTCAACCCAATGTTCCAATCCTTCCTACTACCCAGTCTTCATCCCAGCTCACCCAGTCTGCACAAGCCTCTCCTGGAGTTACACAAACTATTTGTTGACTTTGTCTGAAATATCCTCTACTGACTTAAATCCTGCTATTGAGGCTCAGCCCCCACCTTCTCCTTGAAGTCTTGCTTGATCCCATCCACGTATCCTGATCTCTTCTCCATTTTCAAACTTCTTAGCTGAACTTTTGTAATCTTTTCTGCCTCTTGTTTGAGAGACTTCCCTCCTCAAGAGATGTCAAGCTTCCAAAGGGTAAGAACATCATTTATAGCCCTTCAGAGAGCCCTGTAAAGAGCTGGCCACACAACAAAAAGTAATTAAGAGGTATCGAGATTGAGATTCTTCCTCAATGTAGGGAGCTATTGCGCTTTTCAAAACATTTAATTTTGGAATTAATTTACGAGAATACTATAAAGTATATCCACATACTCTTGACTCAGATTCACCAGTTGAAAACATTTTGCCCCACTTACTTTATCATTGTGTGCTCTCTCTATACATATATAGAGCTATAGATAAACTATACATATTTTTTTCTGAACCATTTGAAGGTAATTTACATGTATCATGGCTCTTTACCCCTAAATATTCCAGTGGGCATTTCCTAATAATAAGGGTATTCTCTTAGATAACCACAGTTATCAACTTCAGTAAATTTAACATTTTTACAACACCTTTATTGAAAAACATGCTTTATGACATTTTTTTTCTTGCCATATAGGATTTGGTCTAGAATCACCCATTGTGTCGTCTTTATTCTCCTTTTATATAGAATCTTTCTTTGTCTTTTTTGACATATATATTTTTCAGGGGGGGGGGAAGGGCAGGTGGAGAGAGAGAGAGAGAATCTTAAGCAGGCTCCCCGCCCAACGTGGAGCCCAACATGGGGCTTGATCTTACAACCCTGAGATCATGACCTGAGGGGAAATCCAGAGTTGGACGCTTAAGCGACTGAGCCACCCAGGCACCCCATGACATTGATAATTTTTAAAATCCTATTTAAAAAATAGATTGTTCTCGGGGCGCCTGGGTGGCTCAGTCGTTAAGTGTCTGCCTTCGGCTCAGGTCCTGGTCCCGGGGTCCTGGGATCGAGCCCCGCATCGGGCTCCCTGCTCGGCGGGAAGCCTGCTTCTCCCTCTGCCACTCCCCCTGCTTGTGTTCCCTCTCTCGCTGTGCCTCTCTCTGTCAAATAAAGAAATAAAAATAAAAATCTTTTAAAAAACTAGATTGTTCTCATTTGGGGTCAAGGTGTCGCCCAATTTCTCAACTATATAATTACTGCGTTTTTTTTCCTTCTTTGCTACTAATCTGGGGAGGGGGAGAAACTAGAAATCCATGCAGATATCCCACTCCTCATAAAAAGTTTTCCCCTAGATTTAGCATCTATTGATAATTCTTGCCTGAGCCAATCTATAAAATGATGAATTCCCAACTCCAGCACTCCCTTCACGTTTACCAGTCAGCACACAGTATCCTATTGTAAGCCAAGGCCCTCCCTCCTCCCACACTACTTCTTTAGCTACTTAGTAGCACTGTGGACTTAGGGCTTATGTCATTGCTGTCCTTTTTTTTTTTTTTTTTTAAGATTTTCTTATGTGTTTATTTGACAGAGACAGACACAGCGAGAGAGGGAACACAAGCAGGGCGAGTGGGAGAGGGAGAAGCAGGCTTCCCGCCGAGCAGGGAGCCAGATGCGGGTTTCCATCCCAGGACCCTGGGATCATGACCTGAGCCGAAGGCAGACGCTTAATGACTGAGCCACCCAGGCGCCCCTGTCATTGCTGTCCTTAATGATTTTGATGCTCAAATTACCAAGATTTGGCCAGTGGGAGCTCCTACCTATTGCTTCTAATCCACTAGGAAACATTCCTCAAGAGGATATTGTAAGCAGACTACTCTGATCAAGAACTTTCAGTGAGGGCGCCTGGGTGGCTCAGTTGGTTGGGCAACTGCCTTCGGCTCAGGTCATGATCCTGGAGTCCTGGGATCGAGTCCCGCATCGGGCTCCCTGCTCAGCAGGGAGTCTGCTTCTCCCTCTGACCGTCTTCCCTCTCGTGCTCTCTATCTCTCATTCTCTCTCTCTCAAATAAATAAATAAAATCTTAAAAAAAAAAAGAACTTTCAGTGAGCTAATTTTGGGGGTAGCTTATGGGGGTTGGGGCCAGGCTTTGGGTCTCCCTCCCTTAAACCCTCACTGACTCCTCCATAGGAAAGGACAGGGAGGGAAGCTCAGAGCTGTCCCTGTGTGCAGTGTAAAGATGGTGGTAAGAGCCTGTGTGAGAGCAGAGGAGGATGATGGAGGAGAGGAGGATGGATGATGACAGGAAGGTTCTGGATCATTTTAGGATTGTGATGGCTGCCTGTATCATCACTCCTTCCTACACTTCTCTTCAACCATTACGCAATTTATTTCTGCTTAGAGGTCTCAGCTCCTGCTCACTGAGAAAATAGCTGTGGCTTGTGAGAAGGGGATGGGCTGCAGATAGGTTGGCTGAAGGATTTTTTGATCAGAAGGATTACCAGGGAAAGAAGATCATGCAGAACCATGCAAATTTTGTTGTTTTCTAGAGGATGGAGCTGGGTTTTTTTCCACAGTGGGAATTACAAATGGAATCCACTTATGGCTGTCCCAGGGCAAATGGCCTCTAATTTCAGGTTTTTTTTTTTTTTAAGATTTTATTTTATTTATTTGACACACAGAGGGAATACAAGAGAGGGAACACAAGCAGGGGCAGTGGGAGAGGGAGAAGCAGGCTTCCCGCGGAGCAGGGAGCCCGATGCAGGGGGGCCCGATCCCAGGACCCTGGGATCATGACCTGAGCCAAAGGCAGATGCCCAATGACTGAGCCACCCAGGTGCCCCCTAATATCGGTTTCACTGCCTTTCATTTTGTAGTCCAAGTTCAAAACTCAGATTGCAATTATTTGTTGCTATATGATGGAGAAGTTTTAATCCACGCCGAGAGGAAGTAGTTTTTGTTTTTTCAAATCTTTTTCTAGGCATGATGTGTATTGAATACAATGCTGATTTTGATCAAAGTTGGCAGTTTAGGCTGAAATTAATCCAGCTGTGAAATAACAAATCAGCTGAAAATGTAGACTCCATGAAAATGAATTTCACAAGGTTGGGACATTGGGAAGAGCCTTCATTCATTCATTCATTCATTCATTCATTCAATGATTCATTTAATTCAACAAATATCTCTGGAGTGTCTACCGGAGCCAGGTCTAGGTGCTAAAAGCAAGATGAATGAGAGTTCCTTATTCTCATGGAACTGACATTCTTGGGGCAGTGGGAATAAACTTTAAAAAATAAATTTCAGAAGTTGGTACAGAAGTTGGCTGTGAAGAACAAGGAAAAAACAAAACAAAACAAAACCCAGGGCAATGCAATGGCAAATGACTGGGGGAACACTGGATAAGGAGTCAGGTGACAGAGATTCTGATCTCAGCTTTGCCAGAACAGTCTCTACAGCCTTCAGCAAGTCAATTCACCTCTCTGGCCTTATTTTTCTCACTCATACAAGGATGACTTGAATGTATGATCTCTAAGCTTCCTTCCTAGTATCGAGTTCTCTGATTTGATAGTTTGAAGACCATTACTTCAATAAACATGAATGCTTACCCTTGAGTCAAAGACAAAGCACACTCCATGTAATGGGACAGACATGGAAATAAATCATTATGCAACAGTGTGAAAACCACTGTTATCTTCTGCTCTTCTTAGTCCAATATACCCCTATACAGAAGATGTGTCATATAATGAGAAACATGTCATTTAAAAAACATGTCATTTAGGGGCACCTGGGTGGCTCAGTCGTTAAGCGGCTGCCTTCGGCTCAGGTCATGATCCCAGGGTCGGGGCTCGGCAGGTTGCCTGCTCAGCTGCGGGAAGCCTCCTTAGCAGCGGGAAGCCTGCTTCTCCCTCTCTCACTCGCCCTGCTTGTGATCCCTCTCTCGCTGTCTTTCTGTCAAATAAATAAATAAAATCTTTAAAAAAATAAATTAAAAAATATGTCATTTAAAGAGGTAAAGAGGGCAATGGGTCAAAGTCCCCTCATCCAAAGGTCCCGCTGCCAGTGGGGCGCTGAGTTTTATGGAGGACTGTTTTCCCCCACCAAGATCGTAATCAGTTCTAGGACAACAGAGAAAACCCTGTTTCTTTTTCCTTTGTATTTCTACTATATTGAGCTTACAGTAGGTGCTGTGTAAATTCCCGCTGAGAGACATTTGTTGATTACTTGAACATCGCACGTTGTTGCCGGCAGACCGGGACCGAGGAAACTGCCTGGAGCAGATCCGCAGGTGGAGTGATAACGTTTGACGACGGAGTGATTAACCACTTGCTGCTGTGCAGCTTTTAACCCTCTTCTTTGAGCTCTTTTTGTATTTTGTAATATTTTGCACGTTTTAAATTCATACATGACATACAGAATTATTTGCAATTGCGATCAGAACTGTGTAAACATGGTGTCTGTATCTGTGAGCAATTGGAATGGCATATGGATGATACAAGTGGCTGAGCTGAGAAGTGGCGCTGTGGATGATTTTCTTTGCAAAGTATTACATTTTTCCTATGTTTTCACAATAAAATACAAGGCTAATGACGCATGATGTAGAGGTTTTCAAGCTAGCCTCTGAAGAAAAGGCGCCTCGGAGAGCTGACATTTTTTAAAAAAAAGTGTAAAATCCAAACCGAAGTCCCCCGCCCCGCCCCCCCCAAAGGGCACGGTCCCAGTGTCGCACCGCTCAAAAACCCAGGCAAAAGCGTCAGGCAAGCCGTTGTGCCAACAATCATCTGAGGGCGCCTTCCAGGGATTTCAGGGAATCATGTTCCCGAACCTCAGAGAATCTTCCAAAATTCCCTTCCGAAAGTCCCCGCCCTCCGCTTGTCACCGTAGTGCGTCAAAGGCCCGTAGTCGTCACAGGAGGGAAAAATGTACCTCGCGCGAGATTCGGCGACGGGATTTCGAAGTTAGGGAACAGCCGCGGCGCACGCGCACTGGCCTCACAACCTCGGGGCGGCACGCGGGTAGGTAGGCTAGAGCCCAGAGGAGGGGGAACAGAGCGTGCTGGTGTCTCCCCCCCGTCACCGCGCAGTGCGTGGATCTGCGGGTCGCTGGAGGTGCGGAGCACCGGGCCGGACCCGGCCTCCCCGGCGCGCGTGTGACTGCGGCGGGCGCCCTCCTGCGCCTCCACGAGTTGGAGGAGTGCCGCCGGCGTGCGCCCCGGCGTCGGGACGTGAGCTCGTGCTCGCCTTTTCCTTTTTAACGGTCGCCCCCCACGCACACACTCCAGTCCCCTGAGAGTTGGTCTTCGCGCCTCGGCGCGCCCCTCCTCACCCGGCCCCTCCCACCGACCCCCGTTCCCGCTCGCTCCTGCTGGGTAGCCGCCTTCATCCCTGGGGTCCCTGCTTGGGGGCGGAGAAGATGGCTGGCGGACGTCTGCTGCTGGGGGGCGACTTCCTGTCGCCGCCGCCGCTGCCCCCCCTCCCGCCGCCGCCGCTGCCGCCCCTCCCGCCGCCCCCGCCCGAGCCAGTGCTGGAGCAGTGGCGCTATAGCCACGAAAGTGACTGGCAGTGGGCTCTGCGGCGCAGCTTCATCTGTCGGCACCTGCACAGCTATCCCGGGGCTGCTCTGGACCAGCTCCTCGCGCTCTCCGCCGCCTGGACCAACCACGTTTTCCTGGGCTGCAGGTGAGGAAGGTGTGAGGGTCGGGTTAGGGACCCGGTAGGGGTCTCGGGGATGGGGGTCGGGATAGAGACGGGGGCAGGATACGGACGAGGGCGTAGAGGCTGGAGCTTTGGAGGTGCTGGAGGACACCAGGGGGTTCAGTATTGGTCTGGGGGGATCGGCCGAGCGAGGTGGTAGAGGATGACATAACAGCCAGAAGAAGGGTGTGGGGATCACGGGAGCGGCTCCTCCAGGACCAGGGATGGAGATTAAGCAGCACCTGGAAGGGGATTGTTGAGGGGTGGTCATCGTGGCGGTGGTTTTGGAGGGCGTGGGAAATGACGAATAGCAGAATCTCGGACCTGCGTAGGACCTTGCAAGGATGCGGTATCCGCAGAGATGCTTGACAGTCGGGGCATCGAGGGTCTGCGGGCCGAGGGTGGGGGGGGGGGAGCAAGGGAACTCTCCTAGTCTCCTCCTGACCACTCCCTCTTTCCATCCCCGTTAAATAAAACAGCACCAACCCCCCGACGGGGTTTTACTGTCTTCTCCTGGGGAGGCGGTTTGTATGAGGTCTCTCAGCTGCAGGGTCCGCCTTGCTTGTAGATTTGCGCATAATATGTCTGGACGCAAACAAAGAGATGGATATATGTTACTCTAAAAATGGATTGCTCTCCTTTCACCTTAAATGTGATCAGGAGGATTAATATTTGGCCTCTGGGTGAGGTTTTAGGGGTGTGTGTGTGTACCCCCCCTTTCCTAGAACCTGGTGCGCGTTCTCAACAGGCCTCTTTGAGAGCTCTTTGCATTCAATGGAGACTGCAGTATGGTTCCAACGCATTTTTTTTTTTAAACAGACTACTTGGACCTCTGTCCTTCTGCACCCCAAATCGGTCCTAGACTAATCATTCCTTTGATAGACTGAGAAGCTTCTTTTTTTGGACACTCCTGCCTCACGGTGAATTTTTTACTAGGAAGGATGAGAAGTTCTGGAAAATGATCAGATCAAATTCAGCCAGTTCAGTTTTAGGAATGACCATAACAGATACAGAAAAATAGGATTATCCACTTCTACCTTTAATTGTTGAACATAGCATCTAGTGTATACTTTGTTTTGCTCTGATCACCAAAATTTATTTTTTCCTATTTTCTCTAGGTTAGTATAATTTCTGCCTCCAGAGACAATGATTATTTCACTGGAGGAACTGGTTACAACTGGGGAAGCCTCAGTTATTAATTCAGTTAAATCTAATTGACCTTCACTTAACAATATTGTTTTTGCAGTTGAAAAAGTACCTTTATCCCATAATCATACATCTCCTTGATATCACAGAAGGCCATGGGAAATCTGAATCCTGAAAAAAATTTTTTTTTACATGGGGGAGAGTAGCTATCCTTTGTGTTAATAATAAATTTTACCTTCCCACAAGAATGTAAGCTCCTTTGGGAAAGAGGTTTTTGCTTTCTTATTCACACTTTTATCCTCAGTGCCTAGAAGAGTGTCTTCTGCATGATCGCCATTCAATAAATATGTGTGGGGTAAACAGATGAATATAGCTTTATAATGTACAACATATTTTAATTATTTATGTATCTCTCTTAATACAACAACCTTGGGAATTAGGTGGTATCTCATTTTTACAGCTAAGTCAATGGAGACCAAGAAGTTAAGTGACTTTTCCAAGGTTCCACAGTCGGGACTACGACTCAGGTCTTCTAATGCTCTTTCCACTGAGACACAGCTGCTATATTTGGGAAGGATGGCCCAGGAGTGAAAGCAAGTAACTGACACAAGCCACATCATTTTTATATCTCAGGATTTCATTCCAAGAACAAGAGCCCTTTATATAACTAGGGCATTAACCAACACAGAGTAGGCCAGTGGTAGTTGGTGTTAAAAGCTAAAGCATCCAGGACATTTGTGTGTGTGTGCACTCACCCAAGCACATCTGTGTGTAGAGTGTGTGTGTGTGTAACAAGATGAATGAATATATACACACACACACACACACATTTCATATCATATTTTAGGTAAGTCAGTTCCGTCACTATAACATTATCAAATAGCTTAACTGAAGAATAATGTTTACATTATATCTGATAACATAGATATGAGAGAAAGGGAAGGGGTAACAAAGAATCTTGGAAGCTAGGGACCAAGTGCAGTGTTCCACGTTAGTCAGGCTTTATGTTAGCTGTCAGCTTCAGAGGGGTAAAATCTACATTCCAGTACTACTTTTTTTTTTTTTAAGATTTTATTTATTTGACAGAGAGAGACACAGTGAGAGAGGGAACCCAAGCAGGGGGAGTGGGAGAGGGAGAAGCAGGCTTCCTGAAGAGCAGGGAGCCTGATGCGGGGCTCGATCCCAGGACCCTGGGATCATGACCCGAGCCGAAGGCAGACGCTTAACGACTGAGCCACGCAGGCGCCCCTACATTCCAGTACTTCTTAAGGTTGATGTTGGCAGAGCTCATTTTCTGGTCTGTTCTGTGACAGAAGATTGTTCTCTCAAGGGAACTGCAGAATACATGGTGTAACAGCCTCTTCTGAATTTAAATTGTTAATTTGTTGTTCATCCCTTGACTTTGGGAACAGGTTGTAAATAGTAGCACTTTTTTTTTACCCCCCCCCCCCCCCCAATGAAGGGCTTTCTGTGTTCTCTTTTAGTTAGGGCTGAAATAACTCCTAGGTCAAGGGTATCTTTGAAAACTCCTTGATCATAAGACCAAGCCAGGAGGAGCTCACATGTTCAGGGAGGCAAACCATGTTTCATTCCTTTTGGTGATAGTGGCGATTTTCATGGAACAAGCTTGACTATCTTGATTCTGCAACAGTGGGTCTCAAGCTTAAGCAAGCATCACAATCAACTGTCAGGCTTGTTAAAAAATAGATTGCTGGGCTCCACCCCAGGCTTTCTGATTCAGTAGGTCTGCGGCAGGACCCCTGAATTTGCATTTCTAACAAGTTCCCAGGTGGTACTGATGATCAGGTGATGCTGGTCCAGTGATTACACCATGAGAACCACTGCTTTATAGGATAAAATAAAACTGTTTTTCCAATATGCTTTTTGATCATTTTTCCCTCATAGTCCAGGTAACCAGGAATCTCAAATAGCTGAACTTATTTCTCTTCACTGTTTTGTCTGTTTCATAAAAGTAAACAACCTGTCAAAGAATTTTTTTCTGCGAGCAATTTCTAAGATACGTCTTGTGGCTAATGGAAAGTTAGTGCAGGTGGGTGGGGAGATGGGGTAACTAGGTGATGGGCATTAAGGAGGGCACTTGATGGAATGAGCACTGGGTGTGATAGGCAACTGATGAATCACTGAACTCAGCTTCTGAAACAACAAAAAAAGAAAAGTTAGTGAAGTCTTCTAATCAACTGAATCTATAGCACTCACATAATTGTTCATATGAATGCCTGGGGAACTGTAAAATTTTTACTTAAAAACTGTAGATAATGTATCTGTATTTAATAAAGCAGAATGGTTAACTAGAGCATTCAGGTTTTCAATTATTCTTCATCAATAGGATTAGAACCAGAATCCTGGCCTATTGATTTTTGATGAGATATTTGTAGGAAAAATATATCTTAAAATGAAACCAGGCTTGCTGCCTTGATTATTGTCTCTTCCTTGTTGCTATGAGACTGATTTTTGGAAGGTAGATGCCAGTTGAGCTCATGTTGTGAAACTAACTTTGCACATAGGTAGCCTGCATCAGTCACCAGCTAAAGAAATGGGAGTGGGAACTTTCCAAAGATTTATCAATCTGGTTGTGGGTTATTCACTTATGATGTTAAGAGTCTTATTAATAGTTTTGAATAAATAATTTTATACTTGGAAATCCTGATCTTTGTTTAGTTTTCAAACCTCAGCTGTTTTTGGACCTAGTAGAGCAGTTTAATAAATCTTTTAAAAATTTGGAAGCATTACTAAATATTTGTTAAATTTCAGGTGCGTTGTAGATCATAAGTATGCGCTTATCTTTTTTCAAGAATGTAAGATTCATGAAATCACATGTCTTTGTCCATTATAAATCATCTTTATGTATGCCAGGCATGGTGGGACAGTTGAATAGCATCCTGATTTCCAAAAGCTTGGTACATAGTAAGCTATCTTTGAAAACTCTGAAGACCTCCTGAGGTTTTTTGCTTTTGTTTTTTTAAGCATTTATGATCAAATGGGTAAATTAACAGACTTAAATATATAATATGTGTGCATCTTATAATTACTGTATAAGATTTGCCGTAATGATACTTTGCATCATGGTCTCTCCATAAGGTAAAATACTGTATAGCCATTAAAACTCATGTGGTAATGACATAGGAAAAAACTTAGGATCTCATAAATTAAGAACAACCCCCCACCCTACTAGAGTGCAAATCAACATAGATGATCTGTAGGAGATTTGGGGGGAGGGCGGCGCCAGTGGTATGGAAAGCACAGAGAAAGGAATAAAAAGTAAACTTCAAATGTTAATGAAGTTATCAGTGGTTGGGTTTGTAGGTGCTTTCTTGGTGGGTTCTCTAAAATTTCTGGAGTGAAGGTGATACTTTATTTTTTTAAAGATTTATTTGTTTATTTGAGGGGGGGAAGAGGGAGAGAGAGAGAATCTCAAGCAGACTCAGTGCTGAGCACAAGAGCCTGAGGCAGGGCTCAATCTCACAACCCTAAGATTGGGACCTGAGCTGAAATCAAGAGTCAGATGCTTTTTTTTTTTTTTTATTTGACAGAGAGAGACACAGCGAGAGAGGGAACACAAGCAGGGGGAGTGGGAGAGGGAGAAGCAGGCCCCCCGCAGAGCGGGGAGCCTGATGCGGGGCTCGATCCCAGGACCCTGGGATCATGACCTGAGCCGAAGGTAGACGCTTAACGACTGAGCCACCCAGGCGCCCCAAGAGTCAGATGCTTAACTGCTTAACTGACTGCACCACCCAAGTGCCCTTCATAGTAGATTTTTTAAAGTAACACCTTTAGGGGCACCTGGGTGGCACAGTTGGTTAAGCGAACGACTCTTGATTTTGGTCTGGTCCTCATCTCAGGTCCTAATCCTAGGGTCGTGAGATTGAGCCCCACCTCAACCTCTGTGCTTAGAATGGAGTCAACCTGGGATTTTCTCTCCCTCTCCCCCTGCCCCTCCCGCTGGTGCGCTCTCTCTCTTTCTCTAAAATAAATGAACAAATCTTTTAAACATAAATAAATCTACTATGAAAAAATACATAATGGAAACCAGTAATGAAAGTTTTACTGGCTTGGCTTATTTAAAATTTGTGGAACCACTTCTTTGCTCTTGGATAGCTATTCTCTCAACAATTTTAGAAATGAGAATGAAATCCTAGTGGTCTTATTAAAGACTCTAGATTAATATTTGCATTGTTCTCTGAATAGTCAAGAGTCAGGTACTATACAGTCTTTTCCATTATTGTTTGAGCTGGTTGGGTTTCCTCAATATTATGACTTCCTGATAAAGGACTGAGAAGCTGACTGTGTTCACAACCTACGCAAAGGTTTATTTTTATAGCCCATGGGTGATGTTGAATTTTGTGGCAGATGTAATGAATAGGGAACAGTGGGTATAATCATTACTAATGCTGGAAGAAACCTGAGAGAAAAGTGAATGGAATGAGCCCCAAATGCATCACTTCTGCATGCTGTATGTATGGCCTACATGCCATTTACAGTTGTATGCCATATGTGGAATCAGGCTGGAATCGAAGCCTGGAGACGTTTGACTGGAACTCAAGGTGAGTGGCTTGAGTGTAGTGCCAATTCAGGTAGCAAAAGTGGCATCATCAGTTCAAGATTATTTATAGACTTTCACTTTCATGATCTTTTGTTTCCATCCTGTACCTTGGAAATTGGACTCCCAACTCTGAATAGAAGTGATGTATAGAAAGTACAGTGTTTTAGGCTGTACTTTTTTTTTTTTTCAGGCTATACTTTCTGATGTTTAGATAAGAATAAATGAAAATGAAGTTACTCTTGGCATTTAAATACTGATGTTAGCAGCAGCAGTCGGAGCTGTTATCAGTGGGAAGTGCAGGTTGCAACTGAGCTGGCTTGTGCTCATCTGTCCGTGAAGGCCACCAAGTCCCGACTTCCTGGCTTTGCAAGGAAAGACATCTGATGGGTGTGGAACCAGTGGTGCCCAAAATGGAAAACGTTACCCTCCTTCCGGTTCAGAACCTATTCACGTCAAGCTGTGATAGTTACTCATATTCAGAACTTTCTTCCCAAAGGCCACCAGGAGTCTCTTTTTTTGGTCATAGGCCAGGAAAGGCTCTCAAGGTAGGAAGGGTGAGTAGGTCCCCGTGATAACGAAAACTTCACTTGAGCCTGTCTATTTGTTTCTCTGCAGTTATATGATATTCAGTCAAGCAGCCAACCTACTTTATGAGGAACCCCTTTAAAAATTGTATGCTTCGAAGCTTTTTATTATGGAAAAAACCGAACACACAAAAGTAAAAGAGTTTAATGGACTTCCATGTACCCATTACTCGACTTCAGCAATATCAACAGTTTCTCATGCTGCCCTTCTCATTTCTTCTGTTGTGCCCCCAGTTTTTTTGTGGGAGATAGTCTGGAGTATATTAAAGAAAATCTTGACGTCATTTCACCTGCGAATACTTCAGTATGTATCTATACCAGACAAGAATTTTTATTTTTATTTTTTTTAGTGGGGAGAGGGGCAGAGGGAGAGAAAGAGAATATTAAGCAGACTCCACTGAGCGTTGAGCCCATCACGGGGCTCTATCTCACAACCCTGAGACCATGACCTGAGCCAGAATCAGGAGTCAGATGCTTAACTGACTGAGCCACCCAGGTGCCCCACAGATAAGAATTTTTACAAAGAGAGTCATAATAGGGGTGCCTGGGTGGCTCAGTCAGTTAAGCATCTGACTCTTGATCTCAGCTCAAAGCTCAGGTCTTGATCTCAGGGTTGTGGGTTCAAGCCCCATGTTGGGCTCCATGCTGGGTGTGGAGCCTACTTAAAAAATAGAGTCAATACCATTATCCACACTCAACAAAATTAACAGTAATTTCTTAAAATCCATGTTCAGTTCTCTCTACTTGTTTCAAAGTGTATTTTTTAATGTTATTTTTAAGTAATCTCTTACACCCAACATGTGGCTCAAACAACCCCGAGATCAAGAGTCGTATGCTCTACGGACTGAGCCAGCCAGGCGCCCCTCATTTGTATTTTGGTTTGTTTGATTCATGATCCAAACCAGGTCCATGCACTGTATTTGGTTGATCTGTCTCCTTTAATCTATAACCCCATTCCCCTATCCTTTTATTTTCATGCTGTTTATTTGATGAAGAAATTGGATTGTCACATAGTGTTTCCTTCATTCTGGATTTGGCTGGCTGTGTTCTTATGGTGATGTTTAACATATTTCTGGGAGTGAGGGGCTTGCTTAGGTTCAGGTTCAATTATTTGAAGGACAATACTTTATAGATAGTGCTTTGTATTTCCTCTCATATAAGGGGACACATGTCTGCTTGTCTCATTTTTTAGTGATAGTAAGATTATAAAGTTCCCATAAACTTTTTTAATCAAATTTTTTATTGAGATAATTAGAGATTCACATGCAGTTGTAGGAAGTAATACAAAGAGATGCCCTGCATTCTTTACCCAGTTCCTCCAGTGATAACATTTTGCAAAATTATTGTGTAATATCAAAACTAGGACAGTGACATTGTTAACAATCCACTGATTTTATTTAGTCTCCCAGTTTTACTAGTACTCGTGTGTGTGTGTGTGTGTGTGTATTTTTAGTTGAATACAGTTTATTACATGTGTAGGTTTGTGTATCCACTACCACAGTCAAGATATTGAACAGTTCCAATACTATAAGGATCCCTCATATCACCCTTTTATAACCACATCCAGGGATGCCTGGGTAGCTCAGTCGGTTAAGCGTCTGCCTTTGGCTCAGGTCATGATCCCAGGGTCCTGGGATCCAGCCCCACATCGGGCTCCCTGCTCCTCGGGAAGCCTGCTTCTCCCTCTGCCTGCCGCTCCCCCTGCACTCTCTCTCTCTCTGACAAACAAATAAATAAAATCTTAAAAAAAAAAAAAAAACATCCGTTTCCTTTCCACTCATACACGATACTGGGTGTATCAATAGTTATTTCCTTTGTATTGCTGAGTAGTGTTCTGAGGTGTGTACATACCACAGTTTAACCATCCACCTGTTGAAGGCCTTCTGAGCTGATTGCAGTTTTTGGCTGTTACAAATAAAACTGCTGTGAACATTCATGTACAGGTTTTTGTGTGAATGTAAGTTTTGATTTCTTTGAGATAAATGGCCAAAAAAAAAAGGGCCATTGCTAGGTCGAGTGGTAATTGCATGTTTAATTTTTAAGACACTTCCAAGTTGTTTTCCAGAGTGGCCATACCATTTTACATTCCCTCCAGCAGTCTATGAATGATCTAGTTTCTCTGTGTCCTTGCCAGCATTTGATGTTGTCATTCTTTTTTACTTTAGCCATTCTGAGGGTGCAGAGTGATACCTTGTTGTGGTTTTAAAGTACCTTTCTCTGGTAGTTAATGATGTTGACCATCTTTTCATGTGCTTATTTGCAGTATGTCTATCCTGTTTGGTTAAATGTTCTGTTCATGTCTTTTTGTTCACTTTTTAATATATATATTTTTTTACTGTTGCATTTTGAGAGATGTTTATACTGAATACTATGTTTTGTTTTGTTGTCAGGTGTTTGGTTTGTAAATCTCTCTCCCAGTCTGTAGCTTGTCTTTTTGTCCTCTTCATAGGGGCTTTTGAGAGCAAAAGTTTTTAATTTTGATGAAGTCCCTTTTATCAGTTTTTCCTTTTATGGATCTTGCTTTTGGTATCAAGTATGAGAACTGTTGGCCTAGCCCTAGATCTGAAGATTTTCTCCTGTGTTTCTAAAGAAATTTATAGTTTTACATTTTGGTCCATGATACATTTTGAATAAATTTTTGGATGAGAAGTGAGGTTGAGGTTTTGTTTGTTGCCGACGGATGCCCACTTACTCCAGCACCATTTGTTGAAAAGGGTGTCCTTCTCTATTGAGTTGCTTTTGCAGCTTGAACATGTTTGGGGGGGGTCTCTTTCTGGGTTCTTCCTCATCAACTTTTCACCTCATAGGCCTAGCAGTCATCGATGATAATTTATTATTTTATGATGGGTGGCAAAATGGCAGTAGTCTATCATTCCTTCATTTATTAGCTGGAATGCTTCTGTAAAAGAGATTTTTCTCATCAACTCTTAGTTACTCTGATGTACAATTTGTATAGGAAAATGCCGGATAAATGCTTGCTTTCTTTAATATTACCTGTTTTCGGAATAATGACTTGTTTCCTCACCATCTTCCAAAGGTGACCAATAATGAGTTTGTAAGTATCATTACAGACTAATGGATCGTTGGCATATTTGTTATGTCTGAATCCACTGCAGGTTATTATTCTTATTGATAATCCAGTTGACTCACTTTGCCAGTAGGAGTGTGGTCAGATTGGCTTCTGAGTCCATTTGACACAACCCCTGAGGCCTTTTACAGCTTCCTTGTTTCCAGGCACAGGAATATCTCCCAGGTTCATCTTGTACATTTCTTCCCCCAGACTTGTAATCAGCCATTTCTCTAAGGACCCTGATTCCTTTTTGTGGGAGATGGTAAAGACCATAGTCTGGATGTTAACAACCCAGACACTCTTAACACTCTTAGGACTTCTGTAAATACACAAATGTAATTATTTACATATAATACACATATATGACAGAGAAAGATCATGAGTTTATATGGATGCTTTTAATTCATATTAAAAGATCTTCACTTAAATGATTTTATGTTCATATGTCTTCTAATGACAGTAACATAATTACTCATTTGATAGGTAAGTATTATAGGGCACATTGTTCAGTTTTATAGCCAGGATACTCTGCTGATGAAGTCCTGTGGGGACAATTACAAGATTAGCTCATTTAGAAGCTTTTTAAAAAACTGCATTCTTATCTGTTTTAACTGTAGATTATATTAATTTAAATAGGTACAGCCCACGCCTGATGGAAAAAATTCTCCAAATGGCTGAAGGTATTGATATTGGGGAGATGCCTTCATATGATCTGATGCTGTCCAAACCTTCCAAGGGTCAAAAACGTCACCTCTCAACATGTGATGGTGAGTATACTTGTTTTTGGAAGGTGGGATTTGAAGAAACAACATGGCTTTTTTAAAAATGGTATGAGTGTGGTATATGGTCTTAAATAACATTGGTTAACATTGGACCTTACACAAATGTAAAAGAGTTTTAACTTTTAGTTATGTACAGTTTTGTGGTTTTTTTTTTTTTGAGGATGGTAAATGGAACTGAAAAATAAGAATACTGATGTCACACGATAATGCTGTCCTTGAAGTCCATGCCATGGAACCTCCCTCTAAATAGAACAACCTTATACTCTGATCATTTGAACATCTAAGTAACTAAATCCTCTTGGATGGGTCCAAGATGGACCAGCTTTCTCTGAACAGTGCTACAGGGAGGAGGCTGTAGCGTCTGGCCTAGCCTCAACAGAGAGTTCTTCTAGAGCTTTCAATTCGCTATCCCCCATAAATCATTAGTTTCCAGCTGCTATTTGTTCTAGAAATAAAATATAGCAAACCACCCTTTTGTGCGGGATAGGTCGGAACTAAGATTTTGAAGTTGAAAACCTTTGGGGTCTTTTGATAATTATTTTTATTTGATTTTTAGTCACAACCACATAAAGAACTATGACAGCGTTACCTCTGCTGCCAAAGCAAGAGGCTGTGTAAACGCCCCTGGCCGTCACCTCTTTTGCGTTAGAACCATCTATTCCATTTGCGGTGTTTTAAGAAGGGCGCTCTCCAGCACAGGTGGCATGAGATTATACTGGAACAACCTATTCCTCAGCAGACTTCACCTGTGCTTTGCCTCATTAGATACAGAAGCACCTACCAGTCACGTGTGGTGGTGACCTGCATACCTGATTCAGGGCATATTTTCCGTCAAGTTTCTTCCCTTACCCATGGGACAGGGACCATCCCTTGTTATATCGGAATCCTACGTTGATAGTCCCTTCACCTAAATGACCTGAAGTTCTTGTGATGGGAAGTAGTATCTTGTACCAACAGTGCAACTTGCAAATAAAATGGTTGGTACTATTTTCCTGTTTGCTTCTTTTGAAATATTCCCTTTTTAATGAATTGTAAATTTCACTCATTCTGTAGGTCAAAATCCTCCTAAAAAGCAAGCCGGTTCCAAATTCCATGCGAGACCTCGTTTTGAGCCTGTACATTTTGTAGCTAGTAGTTCAAAAGATGAAAGACAGGAAGATCCTTATGGCCCTCAAACAAAAGAGGTAAACGAACAAACACATTTTGCCGGCATGCCAAGAGACATCTACCAAGATTATACTCAAGACTCTTTCAGTGTGCAAGACGGGAATTCTCAGTATTGTGATTCATCAGGATTTATTTTCACAAAAGACCAGCCCGTAACAGCCAACATGTATTTCGACAGTGGGAACCCCGCTCCAAGCAGCACATCACAGCAGGCAAACTCTCAGTCAGCTCCTGAGCCTTCACCATCACAGACATTTCCTGAGTCTGTGGTAGCTGAGAAGCAGTATTTTATTGAAAAATTAACAGCGACTATCTGGAAGAACCTTTCTAATCCAGAGATGACTTCTGGCTCTGATAAAATTAATTATACATACATGTTAACTCGGTGTATTCAGGCATGTAAGACAAATCCTGAGTACATCTATGCTCCTTTAAAAGAGATCCCTCCTGCCGACATCCCCAAAAATAAAAAACTTCTAACAGACGGTTATGCGTGTGAAGTTAGATGCCAGAATATCTACTTAACCACTGGTTATGCTGGCAGCAAGAATGGGTCCAGGGATCGAGCTACTGAGCTAGCTGTAAAACTCTTGCAGAAACGTATCGAAGTTAGAGTTGTCCGGCGGAAATTCAAGCACACGATCGGAGAGGACCTTGTGGTGTGTCAGATCGGCATGCCCGCGTACGAGTTTCCTCCGGCTCTGAAGCCGCCGGAAGAGCTGGTGGTGCTGGCTAAAGATGCTTCTGGGCAGCCGATTTTTAATGCTTCCGCCAAACACTGGACCAATTTTGTCCTTACAGAAAATGCAAACGATGCGATTGGCATCCTCAACAATTCTGCCTCATACAACAAAATGTCAGTTGAATACAAATACGAGATGATGCCGAATCGCACGTGGCGTTGCCGCGTGTTTCTGCAAGATCACTGCTTGGCTGAAGGTTATGGAACCAAAAAAACAAGCAAACACGCAGCTGCCGATGAGGCTTTGAAAATCCTTCAAAAAACACAGCCCACTTACCCCTCGGTCAAAAGTTCACAGTGCCAGACAGGCTCTTCACCCAGGGGATCTGGAAAGAAGAAAGATATAAAGGATCTCGTAGTTTATGAGAATTCTTCAAATCCGGTGTGCACCCTGAACGACACAGCTCAGTTCAACCGCATGACTGTCGAATACGTCTACGAAAGAATGACAGGCCTCCGATGGAAATGCAAGGTGATCCTAGAGAGCGAAGTGATCGCGGAAGCAGTTGGGGTGAAGAAAACGGTCAAATACGAAGCTGCTGGGGAAGCTGTGAAAACCCTCAAAAAGACCCAGCCGACCGTCATTAACAATTTGAAGAAAGGAGCTGTCGAAGATGTGATTTCCAGAAATGAAATTCAGGGCCGCTCGGCAGAGGAGGCTTATAAACAACAAATCAAAGAAGATAACATAGGAAACCAGCTGCTGAGAAAGATGGGCTGGACGGGTGGCGGTTTAGGTAAATCCGGCGAGGGCATCCGGGAGCCGATCTCTGTCAAAGAGCAGCATAAGCGAGAGGGGCTTGGCCTTGATGTGGAGAGGGTGAACAAAATCGCCAAGAGAGACATCGAACAGATCATCAGAAACTACGCCCGCTCGGAGAGCCACACGGATTTGACTTTCTCCACGGAGCTGACTAACGACGAGCGGAAGCAAATACACCAGATCGCCCAGAAGTACGGTCTTAAGAGTAAGTCGCACGGGGTAGGCCACGACAGGTACCTGGTGGTAGGCAGGAAGCGGCGGAAGGAAGACCTCCTGGACCAGCTCAAACAGGAAGGCCAAGTGGGGCATTACGAGCTCGTGATGCCGCAAGCAAATTGAGCTCGTAACTAATTTACTTTGTAAATGCCCCATGAGGCAGATTCACGAATGAAAGAAATGCCACATGTCCTGGCTGCAGAGTATATCCATTCTTAAGATGTCTCACCTTGTTCATTTCATATAGTGCTTTATTAGATAGTGGAACCTGAAGAATTGTGTCCACTTGTATTAGCTTAAATCCAGCAGGTGATATTGTGCAGTTACTGTTTGTGTCTTTGGTATTGCTGTGTCCCTCCGATTTTAGTAGTTTGTACAAAGCAAGAACACGTATCCAAATGGAATTTCACCCCGAGAAAGAAATTCCCATTTTAAAGGGCATAGCACAGCAATCTGCAACAATATGTAAAGTTGATATTGATTACGATAAAACTACAGTCTTAATTTCAGACTTCCTGAAAATGTCAGATCATTTTGTATTACTATTTTCATCTCTGTGTGAAGCCAGTTAAAGAATGTTTAACAGTAAATTGTGCCGTACGTGTAAATGTCCCTACCGACTAAATGATGTAAAACTTTCTTAAAGTAATTTTAGTGTTCGTTTATTTATAACTTCTACCATGTGGTTTCCAGAATATTGGAAGTGAATTACTGTTATCTTGTGATATGAGTTTTAATAAATTCTAGTCTTCATGCTGAGAGAGCACTATTTGAGAGAGCAGTTGAAAAGTTTCAAAAACTTTGCTTCAATCTGAAGAAAGGAAGCTGGAGCTGTCTGTTCTTGGTGCCTTGCAGAGAGCCTCACAGCAACTCTCCGTTACAGCTTTTCCCGTGGTTTGGGCGCACAGCACATCCAAGGCGGCCACAGCGGGGGCAGAGCTGGGTAAGAGACCGGAGACACCTTGGTGCTTTGATGAAAAGGTCAGTTGGCTGGTCCCTCTCTCAAAAAGCTTATTAAGCCCCAAAAGCCAACTTTGTAACATATTTAAAACTGCTATTTTCGCTTATTTCTGGAATGTAAAAAAAAAAATGTATAAAAAAGAATTAGTGTATGCTTCCTGAATAAAAAGGAGCTGATGTTGATCAGAATGGCAGTGTGCTTATTTCTGGGCAGCAGCCTAGTAGCGACACTCTGGGTCTTTGGAGAGGGGAAGTGGTGTTTGCACAAAATATTTCAACACCAGAGCACATGTGGATGAATGTAATGACTTAGCAGATGCGAACGGCTAATCGGTCACCCATCACGTTTTTGCTGTGGGCCAACATGCTGGCTGCGACCAAATCTCCGGCTGTGTACTTCTACATGATTTTGGTTTTGTATCTCCGATAAATCAAGTATCGATATTTAGAGATGAATGTTAATATCAATAGTTAAACATGCCAATGAAATGATAGAACAATTAGGGTGTTTACAGTGTCTGAAGGCATTTAGCCCCATACTTGACGTGTAATTGGCCCACAATAAACAGTAATTGCCTTTCCCCTCTCTTTTCTATTTTGCGTCAAGAAGCTGCCCATTGTAGTTAAACCAGTAGTTTAAAAACATAAAGGGATTGGCTTTTGTACCTGGATCTCTAAGTTTTAGTCACCCACAGTGATTAACTGTCTGATATTTGCTTTTCACTAACTCTCTTTCTTACAGTGCGTGGCCTTTCCTAATGTTGGTAGGAAAAGAAATGAGGTGTGCATTTTATTTTGGCACTTAATGTTTTAACAGTGGCAAAGGGAACATAAGCTGGGATGTTTATAGATTTTATAGGATTTTTTTTTTTTTAAACCTACAGGGTTCATGCCAACCTTGAGAAGCTGTGGTTCAATTAGCAAGTTAGAAAAGCCAGCCTTCAGTTCTCTTGAGTAAGAGTGGCTTTGCGGATCAAGGGGGAGGGGGTGAAAACTCATTTCTCTCTTCACATTTCTTTTCTTTTCCCAAAATGATTGGGCGGGAGGAGGGAGGTGGGGAGTAGGGACATGTTACACATAAATCTGGTTTTCTTAGATAAGTTTAACAGAATATTAACGTCACAGTTAAGGCTCCCAAATAATTGGGCCAGCTATATATTTGGTTCTGGATTTGAGGGTCCAGATTTCCTAACTTCTTAGATCGGCTTTGGTATTGATGCAGAATTAGGGTGAAGTCACTTAGCTCTGCTTGACGATAAAATATGTTGAGAATGAGCTGCTGACAACCTTGCTGTTCTATTTTGTCCCCATTCTGTTGGCTCCTGTGTGTTTTCCTTTTCTTCTAAAGAGCAGCCATTTGTAACTCAGTAACTTTGCTATAAAACCTGCACAGATAAATGGGCTGCTTCAAGTTTTATTTGAATTACTTAAATAAGTTATACTGAGTAACTTTCAGTTACATATATAGCCTCAAGTCTCACAGACCTACTTTTTAGATTTTTTTCCCTCTCCTCTGATTGCAAAATGAATGGGAGTTTCATGCATTCTGTTGGGATACTTTTTTTTTAGTAGGATGCAGTGCATTCACTTTACTGTCAGTAACCCCTGAAGCTGGAGATGGGTCCTATAGAAAGGACTCTTGATTATAACCTGGTTATAATCCTCATGGTTCCCTCATGCCCCTTTCCCCATATCAGCAGGTGCAGAGTTGAAGACTCAAGTTCAAATCAGACTGCCGTTTGTAAGGGGACCTCACAAATCTGTTTTAGCCTTACTCTATTTACATGCAGGCAGCCTGTGGCATTTGTAAAAAACATTGTAAAGAAAAAAAGGCAAATTAGCTTTAAAGGTTTGAATGGTTTTTGTAGTGCCTTTGACCGTGGATATGATGCTTTTAGAGATCAGCTTGTTGACTCTGTTGTACCGTTTTAAAAGGATTATCCCATGAAAAAGATGGAATGATGTTTCTCAGGAGGTGTATAAAAAGGAAAAAATCTGCATGTTACCGATCTCACCTTTTTAAAGTGTGACTAAGAGTGTCACTATTTAAGGTACCCAGCCACAGGAGGATGAAAAAGTTAACGTAAAACTAATCAACCAAATGAAGACCAATTTAATGTGGTTCTACTCTGAAGCAGAAATGGACTTGAGGGAAAATGTTAAGCACATTTAAGGATGATGCTCCTAGGTGGAACCAACCAGTGCATTGAATGAACTCTGCCACACTGACATTCCTTTAAGTGCCATGTCTTAAAGATGAGTGTAGCACATACACCATAAAGACTTAACTTTTAAAGATTTATATGAGAGAGAGCACGCACAGAGGGAGAGGGAGAAGCAGACACCCCGCTGAGCAGAGAGCCCGATGTGGGGCTTGATCCCAGGACCCCGAGATCATGACCTGAGCTCCCCCAGGCACCCCATATAAAGACTTAGCTTAATTTCATTTAGCCCCTACCCCAGACGAGAGGCGAGCGTTTCTACAAAGTCACTGTTCTTGGCTCTTTAAAATGAGACCGGTTGCTCCCCAAAAGAAAGCAGTTTTGTTCAAGATTGAGGCTACCTGGACTCCCAAACTTCACTTGGGAATTAAAGTACCATTTAATAATGGTTTGGTACTATTTGTTTTGAAGCTAGAGCTTCTTGGTCTCTGGAGGCACTGGTAAATACCCAGCTTTGTTTATCACCCCCCTCCCCAACACAATTTCATTCGCTTGATTGACCATACTGTGTGCTGAAGGAACTTTGTTTTATTTAACAGTTTTACATTCTTGTTAAAACGTTAAAAAAAGAACAAAGCATTAACACTTGTGACAAGAAAGAAGGTCCTCTCCAACAGTATCTACTCCTCTTTTTCCTCTCCCAGTGTGTGTATTTTTCTTTTACCATGTTTATTTCAAGGGGGAAAGTGAGTAGATATGAGATTCCAATAAGTTAATACTAAAAGTTCATAGTGAGCTAAAATATAATTATACCTTGACTACAAAATTTTAAGGTTATTTTTATTTACAAGTTTTGAAAAATGTACATTTTTTACATGGGTTACTTGTGCAAAGTTAGATTTAGAAGAGTGACAAATACACAAAAGGTGACGATGGAACATTAGACAAAACATGTACAAGCCTTGTCCCACACTGCTACTTAAAGGTACTATCTAAAGTATAAATAGCCAACGAAAGATCACAAATGTGACTTCGAAGTTCTTATAATACTGAAAGGGAAGACGAAACTAAAGCATGCAGCATTAACTCAGGATTTGAGTGGAAAATAGTTTGCCACAGATATGCTCCCTTCCTTGGGTTAACTAAAACTCTAACAAAATGATGGGGGATTATAAATTTGTCTAGGGTGGCACTGCTCCCTTAAAAAGATTAAAGGATCTCCCACCTTCCCTAGCTTAAAAACGAATGATTGTTTCCATTCCTCTGCTCCCACACCTCTTTAAAAAGCAAAAACCCAGAAGACTTCAGTATTCCGAAACTTAGCATGGGTGAGCCCAGTGAATATCTTGCAAGGAGAGGATGTGTCAGTTACAGTTATTGCTGCGTTCCTTTGGCCGAGTCCTTTAACTTTTTCCTTCGTACCAGTAAAAGCCATCTTGTAATTAATTTTGGTTGGATCTTAGTATAATAGCATTTTTAGCCTCCACTGCTCTTTCAGAATGGATGCTTATGTGGATTTGTTCCCCTGTTTTCCATAGGCCATATTCCAGACATTCACTTCTAAATCCAACACAAGTGAAGGACCAGGCAGGATGAAACACTTCAGCAATCCTTTTGTTAAAAATCACATCCTGGTCATCAAGCTATGCATAAGCACCACTTGTGTAACAATTCACTTTAAAAGCTTAGTGTAAAGTACGGTAACACAATACTGCCCTACAACCGGAGCTGAGACACAACAGAGAGGGGGTGAAGCGTTAGTAATGTTCGCACGTAACCCAGGTACAGTACATTTGATCTCAGAGAGGGTGTTTGCTGAGGTTCAAGGAGAGGGTAGAAGGGCTAGGGAAAGCTCGGCAAGGGAAGATGGAAACAGCACGACAGCTATTTTGCTTTTAATAAAGTAATGTAATGACATTGAGGAACAGGAAGGTGACAAACACATCAATATATATTTTCCTTATGACCAGCCTCTTCTTCTGCTGCACCCGGGTCAACAGTCACGCCAGCTCTGTTCTACTATCGCAGAAACACGTTTTTCATACTCCCGCTTGTTCTCCTGGTACAGCTGAGCAGCCTGGCTGTTTGCTGGACTATTGGGATTGGGTTCATCCAATAGGGACTACAGAGACAATTTGTAAAAGGTCAGTTCCTCAATGCAAAAAAAAAAAAAAAAAAAAAGCGTGTATCTATCTATCTATCTATCTATATATGTATTTATGTATTTATTTATTTATTTTTATTCCAAACACTCAACTGAATTGCCCTCAGTAACAGCTGAAGTGGATCTCTTAGCATACTAACCTAGAGTAATATTAATCTGCTAGCAGCTAGGCAAATACATGTTTTCTGGGGGCTTGGGTCTTAATGACCTGCCCTTTACCTTAAGTTAGGACTTCCAGAAACAATCCAAATGCTAACAGAAACATATCAAAGGCCATAGTTGGTCACATTAAGGAAAATTCACCTGTATGGATGTTAAAATGGAAGACACATCATAGGTTGGACTCCAGCGGTTCTGAAGTATGTCCAGACATATACTACCATCTGCATAGACTAAGCACAGAAGTAGGTATGTTAAACGTAATAAAACTATTAGGATTTTTAACATCACAGTCAAGACAAACATAGTCAAGAATACTTTGCTTGTGAGGTTTAAAAAGATTCCTAAACTGCTTCTCAGTTACCTTCCTAAAAAGAAGAGTTCTAATCATTGCTAGTGAAACAGTCAAAGAATGTCAAATATAATTGATATAAAACTAGAAGATACTTAGTGTACTTCTGAAAAGACTGCCCTATTAACCAGGAAATCATATGCGTTTTCCAACTGGGTCCCTAGTCATCCAGACATGTGGGAAGTTTATTCCACTAAATTTGCAAACTCTATCTCCTATCCAAAATAACAAAAGATAGCTTGGAGTTCACAAGGTCTCATTTCAGCATGAGGATAAAAATATCTGATATCCCGGAAAATACTTTATTAACCTAAATAAAAAAGCAAGCTGTTCTAGGCTTACTACTAGCCAAAAAAGCAGAATGTAAGTTAGAATCACTGTGCTGCTTTTCCAATACACCGTAGCCCTCAGCCACAGAATCTCATATTCGGCAGGTCTGGAGTGGTGCCAAGGCATCTCTATTTTTAAAGTGTTCCATGGTAATTCTGCATCTAAAGTTGAAAACTATTGTTCTAAGTAAATAGTTCTAAGTGTTGTGAAAATAGTCACAAGACTACCCCAATCCGACATTAAAAGGAAACGTCAAGAGCGTCCTTATTTTTGTATAGTAAGTAAACGATAAAGATCATCCAAACCAGGAGGCTTGCAGACTCTAAGCCAAAGCAGAGTACCTTCACTGCTTCAGTTCTAGGACTAGAGATCAAGACAGCAACAGACCATCATGAACAAGTTGTTTTCGGTATTACGGACAAATACATAGGAAACGTGGAACACCTCCCATTATTAACATGTAGTTTAAAATATTGCATTAAAGTGATACTTGCCATTTGGATGAAACATCTTAGAGACAAATCTAACCGTAGGTGGTTTATTTGGATATTCTTCAGTGAATTCTATTGTAAGCTTAAATGTTCCTGTAGTTAGAAAAGAAAGGTTTAAGAAACAGATTTATCACTTTGTTCAGTAGTACTTTCTTTTTAATGCTACATGACACTTTTTCTAGTACCAAATGAAATAATGCAAAGATAGAGGGTAGAGAGGAAAGAAAGGCCGGCTAAGAGACAAGATAAGCCATGATCTCTAGGAACTGCTCTAAAAATAGATATTGTAAGAACCACCACCCGACGCGGATTTTTTTGTTTTGCCATCATTCTCCCCCAAACTTAAATACAGTCGTCTTAAACTCAAAAGTACTGCCTGCAGGATAACTTTAGCCACTGTCCATTTTGAAGATATCCTTAAAATGACAAGAAACTAGAGCCAAAGTTTGGCGCTCTTGCCTCAGAAGACCGAGAGACCTCAAAGGCCTATTTTAACCAGCCGCCATCTTATAAACTCTCCAGTGATTTTGACATGGGCTAAAGAGAACGAGAGTACAAAGGCTCCAAAATCAGTGCTAGAAATACAAATCTGTAACCAAACTGTCTCTAAAAATGGAAGGGAATAAGTATAAAAGTGTTCACCAGCTCCTTTTCATGTAGTAGCGACTCTATAATGAAAACATAATTGAATGTAAGCCAGAAAAAACTTTCATAGTCTCTCTCAAAAATCCTTAAGTACGACTCACAAGGTACTACACTATAAAATCAACTCAATTATTCACACTAATGGAGGGAATTAATGGCAGAAATAATTTAAAAATCACATTAGATTGCATTCATGTCTCCAGCAAATTTCTTTCTAATGATGTTTGTTTCAATTCTAATGAAATGAATTTATTTTCCTTGAATATGTGTCAACTCAGGTAGCAGGAGGCCCTGACATATACTAGGTTATAGACTTATTTATAAGGAATGAACACACTGGATCTCATTCAAGAATTGTAGGATGTTCTGATTTGGGGAGATTGTTTCCTTCAAAATATTTTTAAAATTACGTTTAATAAATCCAAGAAAACAATTAGGCAACTGTTTATTCCTGACTGAAATCTCTTCAAGTAAGCTTAAGCAATCACTGTCTGGCATAAGGTGGTGGATGTTCCACTATTACTCTGGCCCATTTAAAAAATTTATTCTAATACTATAGACCACACTTCAGGTCGAGTATAACTTGTTACTGGTTTCTTCAGAGTTGGCAATTTCCTCCATCAATAGGTTTATCACCACCTAAGAAAAAAAAGACTACATTCTACTGCTAGATCCATTACATAACAATACCAAAGTCTGTTTCCTACCAGCAAACTCACAGGGAACAATTTGCTAACAGTTGCCCTTAGTATGATGAAGTATGTTCCAAAGTTTCGGAATAATTTAAAGTGCAACACAGATAGACATATTCCCCAAACTACTGTACTCCCTAAACTGTGTGAAAGCCAGATCTGAAGATACTGTATATTATAACTAAGGGCGAAAAGTGAAATATTTTGGAATGGACAAACACGCTATAGTCTATCAGAACATACTTCACCTTATTACCACCTTGTCATGAATCTTCCTATTTTTGAGGAAGAAATATTGGTTCTTCCTTTTCAGTGCCATTGATATTGTAATACACAGGAAAAAGTGGGAATGAGTGTTAGAGAGCTCAAAACTTTGAGCTTCCTTATGCATCTCAAGTGTAAAGACATTTGGCTCAATGTTGAAATCTGGTTAAATTATAGGTAAGAGATTTGTCATCACGGAGTTGCTCTAAAAGTGGGCGGATTTAATAGCACACAGGTACTAGGGCCCAGGTACTTTAAATTAAGACCATCATTAAATATGATATCCAAAAGTGGTAAAGCAACACATAAGACAGGCGTTAAGTGGAAACAGAGCCCAGTAGGGAAAGGCACGGCCTTGCAGTCAGACCTGGGCTCAGTTCCTTGCTTTGCTACTTACTAGGAGCCACTCGACTTGCCTAAACCCCAAGTCCCTCATCTGTAAAATGGGGTTAGTAATAGTACCCACCACATTACATTGTTGTGAGGTTTAAATGAGGGAAATGTGCACAGTGACACAAAGTAAGTGCTCCATAAATATGGTAGCTATAATTTTAAAGTTTCACACTCCTAGACCCAGATGAAGGAGGCAAAAACCAAATCTCCCAACTTGACTATCAGTAAGAAATATACAATGAATGAATTTTAATATTAACTACGACTTTCTTTCTGACCGACACCAAACGCTCACAGCTGAATTCAAGTTGAGTATGTAGGTTGGTGGCTCTCGAAACCCTTGACTTGAACTTTCTGCCTAATACTTGCCCAGAAGTTCAACACTAGATACCAAATAAGTTAATCAAGTCTTTTTAAACAGCTCATTTACTATCTTGGGAAGTGAAACAACCTGCTTATGTCTACTTGAATATAAATTAGGACTTACCCCAAATCTTATTTCAAATACGTTTTTAAAAGGGGATAGAGTTCATACTTTTAGCCACATTATACTACTGGAACCTTTTTAATACAACCCTCAATGCAATTTCTGAGATCCAAAACAAACGTTAAGGAAATTTAAAATCCTAGAATATTATGCAATTGAGACTAGAGCTTATCCTCTGGATATTCAGAAGGTTAGGCTTTAAAATAATGGAAGACTTAAGCCTCACTATTGTACACAATCTGTACTGCTTTTGTTCATCTTCCTGAGGAGGCCAAAACATTGTAAGGAAAGTATCAATCCATCTATACAGGGGACTAGGAAAACTTTGTGTTCGATGGCAGGGGCATGGCAATAAGGAGTGATATGGTTAGACTAGAGAGTGTATGTTCTGCTAAAGACATTCACAAAAAACACCTCCGTGTTTTCTGCCATTTGGCCACCAGCTTGTGACCCCGGAGGAGAACACAAAGTACATGCGCCTAAAAAAATTTTTTTTGATGACCGGAGATTCTGATTTTTAAGATAATACCCAAATACTCCTCATCATAGGATGTATTTACCTTAAGAACACCCTCAGTGGATTCTGAGTGATTAATTTTTAAAAGACTCACAACCAAATTCTTACAAAAAGCAAATACTAGTATCTTACTGTGTGTATTAACAATTTTTAGATGATGTGATGGAGAATATTTTATTCCATAGTCTTTGTATTCAGCATCCATGCCAAGATATTTTGATGAGGAAGCATTGCCCCCCAGTGTTTTATTTGGTAGTGTAAGTTCTTGAGAACATTTTCCTCTTACTTTAAGTGTGTGAAGTTAAGTCAAAATACCTTCAAGAGCTCCTTTTCTTAAGTCTTCATTTAACTGGGGTCTGGCTGTTCCAGAAATGTCCACCACAAATGATTTACAAGGAAACAGCAGAAGTAGTTTTGGGGTTGTTGATTTATATAATACATTGGAAACAGCAAAATCAATTGTGCCACTTGTCCCTAATGAGGCTTTTCTAGTAAATTCCCTAATTGTAAATAAAGGGTATTAAAAAATGGTCAAAATAATTTTTGTAGCCACAGCTCACGTTCTAGACACCTGAGGAAGCAACCGTGGATAGCAGACTGCTCAAGAGAATGGATCAGAAAAGGGTATTGTTATTTAGCTGGAGTAGTTCCTTTCAGTAATGCCAGTATGGAGATATACATCATCAAAAATAGAACCGGTGATGTCAACGGGGAAGATCCAGGTAGATAATGGATTCCTTAAGTACCTTCTCAATTCATACCACTTAAAACGAGTGAAGCACCCTTGAAATATTTAAGTAGCCAATCCTCCAGCAAAGTGATGTACTATTAATAAAGCTGTGCCCAGCATAAAGCCGTCTGAGTAGTCAGGAGGGAAAAAAGAAGCCAATGAAAATAAAGCCTGCCAGAGCTAAAGCAAACACAGTTAATCTGCACACAATGCTTAGGTATAAAGAACTAGCACCAATCTAGCAGAGGAAAATTAAGTCAAGCTAGCTCTTGCTATGGATCAGTTTAAATGATTTACTGCACCAAAGTAGTATGCCTTTAGAATCACTCTCTTGCTGTCATTTCTTTTTATTGCAGCACTGAAGAGCAGTGACATTTACCCAGGGGGTGGAGGCAGGGAGGAAGCTAAAAGTATTCAGGTGACTGTCCAGTCTCCTAGGGAAATCTGAGTATTTGAGACAAATCAGAGAGTTGGTTGATACTGCCCTTCCTCATCACATCTTGCAGACTGGTAGAATCAGAGAGCAATCGGACTCGGCAATATAAGTATATACTTAGTAGTTTGCAGAAATGTTTTTGTTCCCACCTTCAAACTGAGCTCTGCGTATGAGTGTGTGCATGTGTGTGTGTATCAAACGCTAAATGAGTAAAGGAAGATGGTCACTGAAAAAAGTAACAAAGATCCTTTGCTTTTTTAAATACCTCAAATATTAAAGATGTCGATCAGTAGTTCAAATACTTTTAATTGTGTTTTAAATGTATTAAGCTTTCCAAAAACGACTACACACACGTGCACACAATTGAATGTACATAAAACTATATCGATGTCAATTTCCTGGTTGTGATATTGTAGTAGTCATTCAAGATGTTACCAAAGGGGTGGGGGAATGGGTGAGAGGTATACAAGGTCTCTCTCTATTATTATTATTAATTACAACCGCACATGAATCTGTAATTATCTCAAAATAGAAAGTTTAAAGAAAAACTTAAAAAGCAAGTAAAGTGTTTTTAAAAGTCAAGCCTAAATCCATTAAAAATCCTGTACCTATAGATACATATAGTACCTTCAAGTAGGCTGGACACTTCTCAAGAGAGTACATGAAGGCTCCCCTCAATTCTGAAGCTGCTTGGAGAATACTGACCATAAAGTCTTGATAAAAGCCCACTGAAAACTCATTTAAAAATAAGAAACAATATTATATAAAAACTGGCCATTAAAGGTGCCATTAAAGACCATCTCAGAGCCGTGAGGCTGACAGGTATTCAACGCCAGATTGTAGAAACCAGATAGTTCTGTGCAAGGAACTCTCACACCCATCCAACACCCAACAAACACATATTAAGCACCTGCTGAACACAGTTCCTGCCCTTGTGGTAGAATTCTGAACTAGGTGGTCTCTGGGGTCTCTGAGTCTATCAGCAAGTGGTTGGGTTGATACTAAGTCAGTATCTTTGACAGGGTGCTCAACTGAGCAGGATCACAGCCCAGACCTCAAAAATCTTTCACATCAGTGCTATGAGGCTCCTTCTAAAAAGTGACTACCTTACCCAGATTTTTTTTTTTTTTTTCTTAAAGAAGCAAGCAAGAAAAAAGGTGCAGTTCTAGTCAAGCGGACAATGGCCAGAACAACCTGCCACGTATGGGAGTTCACTCAAGCCTTTAGCAGGCAGGGGCTAGGGAGAAGCGGGTTCTTAAGTAGGAGGCACTTCCAGGAGGACTGGGAACCCTTTCCCCCAGATGATCAGGCTCCTGAAAGGTGGGTAAAGAAACTCTCTTACCATCCTCAAACGGGGTCCCTTCAGGCCTGCAACGCAAGAGAAAAACAGTCAGTTCCCGCTTCAGGGGCCCCCTTCTCCCTTAAGAGGTTCACCTTAAGACACTGCTATTCCCAGCTCTGCCAACCCTACGGCCGGGAAACCACCGCTTCCCGGGTCAGCAAGCCACTACAAATAGACGTTTGGGGCTCCGAAACCCGGCGGCCTGCGCCGCGCCTAACCGCCACCACTCCCCGCTCCGCCCCCCTCAGAACCCCAAACGGTTCCCCGGGCAGCGGGAACTGAGCTAATCGAGGCACAGGCTCCGGGGAGGCGCCTAGGCCCAGCCGGACCCAAACATTCCCCCTCTCCCTCTCCCTCTCCGTCCTCGCCGAGGGCCGGTCCCCGACGGCAGGCTCGGCCGGCCCGAGTCCCCCACCTCTCGCCACCTCCCGGAACGCACACTCACCCGAAAATGACCGCGTTCCAAACCATTATGTTGTTCTCGGACGGAGCCCCGCTGACTCCAGCTGGAGGATCCTCCTGCAACCTTCAGGGAAACAGGGGCTCCGCAATCCGGCACTCGCGTCCGCTCCGGGCCGGCCAGCGCCCCCCCCCCCCCGCCCCGCGCCCCGCACCGCACCCGGCCCGCCTCGGGACCCGCCCTGTGCCCCGCCTGGCAGCCCCCCGGCCTCGGCGGGCCCCCGTCGCCTTACCTCTTGAAGTCCCTCATGAGGCGCCGCCGAGCCGGGGTGGACATATCTCTAGCGGGGTCAGGGGTGGGGCATACACCGAGGTCTCGGGTCCCGGCGGAGGCTGAGGAGGCCGAGGAGGCCGAGGAGGCTGAAGGAGCCGAAGCGGCCGCCGAGGAAGCGCCCAGAGGAACGGCACTGCCCCTCCGAAGTCGAGGGTCGGTCTGGCGCCGGCTAAGCACCACCCCGGAGTAGACGGGGGCTGAACCAACCTGGAAGGAGAGGGGGGGGTGGAACGCCGAACGCCGGACAGGCCGTACCAAGACAGGGCGGGGGGGGGGGTGGCCGGGAAAGTTGCTTAGGTCATTAAACCCCAGCGGGAGGCGGGGAGCGCCCGGCTGGTGCGGGAGTGAGAGGCATGCTGCCTGCCGAGCGGAAGCCTGTAATTCACTAGGAATTAGTGGTGGAATGGGGTCCGTCTCCACCTGCCCAGGCTCGGACGAACCCTGGGAAGCTTTTTTCTGTTTTCTTTTTCTTTTCTTTTCTTTTTCTTTTTCTTTTTTTTTTTTTTTTTTTTTTTTGACATCAGATCACTTATAACTGTGCGCACTGTGGTCGGGGGCGGCGGGGGGCCGGGGGAGGGGGAGAGGAGAAGGATGGAAGTCCCTAAGTAGAAGGGAGGAGACAGTGGGGGGAGGGAAATCTGGTTCTCGGAAAGCGGGAACTCTAGGGACCCGGGAGGCTGGGGAGGAGGGTGTGTGACTGGTTCAAATCACTGAAAATCGAAAGAATAAATCGGCTTCGGCTATGACAGGGAGCTGTGGGTCCCTCGTCTATGAGATGAACGTGCGGGATTCCGGTCCCAATGTTTAGGCCAATGATCACCCCCAAGCAGGATAAAATGGTGGTGTGTGTCCTGGGGGAGGGAATGAGAGCTTAAGGCAGGCACAATAAGGTTTTAGCTCTGGGCACTCACAATTTGGCTCTGGAACCACATTTCCCCTTGGCAGTTCAACAAGCCAAGCGGCTACTATATATTCGGAAGAGTCCAAGGTATGAGAATATCCGACTGCGGAGAATTGCAAGGGCAGAGAGTCTGAAGTGAAAGTAACGGGAAGACGCACGTGAAAAAGCTGCAGGTTGCAGAGAAGAGTCACAGTTAGTATGTGGACCTGCAAAAGCAATAACAGTTTTAAAGAATAATTTGTAAAGGTCAACCCCAAATAACTTAGAAGGTAGGCAAAACACTCATTTCAAGAATTTTTGGAAAATATGAGAAAGGTAAGTTTGGGTTAAGTCATGGAGAGTTTTGAACGTCAAGCTAATGGGTTCCTTGGAAGGTGGCTGTGCATAATTAGAGTCGGGCTAGTCAGAGATGCGGGTCCCAGGAGAGCAGCTAGGAGACACTTGAAGTAGTCTAGGTGAGAAATACTGAACCAGGCAGTGACAACAAAATCGGAGGGGACGGGATGAATGGAGAGGACTCAGCAACACATTGAACTTGGAGGCAAGAGAGAGGAAGGAGTCAACAATGGCTGGAGTTCTAAGCCCCAAGATAACTGGGGCTTTGAAGGTGCCACGGACAGAACTCAGGAACAGAGTGGGGAGGGGGGCAGTTTGGGGACTTACTGAGTGCAGTGACTTACTGAGTGCATGGGACTGGTGAGAAATCCGAGCAAAGATGTCCGTAAGATATCAGATGTGCAGAAATTTGTTTCTAAGGTGGGAGGCGGGAGACACTTGACGATGGTTGTGATTCCAGCTGCTGCTTAAATACAGGTACTTTCATGGGAAAGGATTTTTATTTCCCATTGACACCAACATATCAGGAGCTAAGGCAAGTCTCCCTAATAGCATCACACTGTGACTGTGGTGGGCAGGGGGTACAAAAATAAGTTTAAAAATCTCCTTTTCCTCTCATCTGGTAACTGGCAGTCTTCTAATATACACATGTAAGCTACAAAAGCAAGTGCATTTGTTTTCAACTGCTACTTAACAGATCACCACAAGCTGTTGGCCAAGTTCAATGCCTTGCAATTATAAGGACTGAGGCCCCCATTTGCTCACTGGCTGCCAGCCAGGGGCCATTCGCAGCTCTTAGAGATCACCCACATTCCTTGCCACGTGGCCTGCTCCATTTTCAAGCCAGCACCTGAGAACTTCTCTCCCATGAAATCCCCCTCACACTTGGAATCTTTCTTCAGGAAGAGCCCAGTTCACTTTAAGGGCTTATCTAATAAGCTCCCCCCCCCCCCAAGTATCATCTGATCTGGGACCTTAACACATCTGCAAAATTCCCTCACAGCAGAACCTAGATTAGCGTTTGAATAACTGGGAGAAGGTGTGTGTACATCCATGGCCAGGGATCTTTGAACTCTGCCTGCCAGAGCAGCACCAAGAAACATAGCAGAAGCGTGTGAATCTACAAATGCGGAGGGACCGCACAGCAGGGGAAACCCTCAGTCTGGTGGGGGTTAGTTAGATCGAGCTTCCTGGAATGGGTCTGTTTCAGTTTTGTTTCAACAGAAGCGACAGCAGGGAGAGACTTCCCCGGGAGAGAAGTCAAGCAGTTTCTATGAGCGCAACAGCATGAAGGAGCACGTGGAGCTCAAGAATGTTCTGGGGATACTGGACAGACTAGCGGGGCTAATGGGGGATGATGAGACCCCTGCTTGGAAAAGTGAGCGGGTCAGAAGTTGGTTAGATGCCCTCAGACGCAAGGATGAGGGCTTTAGGCTTGATAGGCGGCTTTTAGAGGTTTTCCAGGTCTAGCTTGCATAGGGGCTGAGAAGCTGCCTATACTGTACTGGAGAGCAGGGAAGGGGCTGGGAGGGGAGGCTCCCGCCGCTGGATAGAAAAGTCTGAAACTCACTGAAAGCCAGAGATGTAGCTGGGTTTGTTGTGGGCTTGTTTATTTTCTGAAATTCCTTTGCCCTAGCTCATGAGTAGCTCTCTGACTGTCTAATCAAGAAACCTCGGGGACACGAACCACAGCAGTTTGGGAAGCCCCGTGGCATCAGGGGATGGGGGAGGGCAGGCCCTGACTGCACGGTGGAATCCCACTGCAGAAATACTGTGCCCCCACATTCCTCACCAGAAACAGCGTTGTCATAGCAAAGCAGCAACACGGAAGATCGTTCTCTAGCACAGATGATTATCAGGCTAGAACATGCTAACTATAGCATAGTTGGCCAAGCATTCCTTCCATCCCCTTTTCACCTTGACATCTTTTTTTTTTTTAGATTTTATTTATTTATTTATTTGACAGAGAGAGAGAGAGAGAGAGAGAGAGAGAGAGCACAAGTAGGCAGAGCAGGCAGGCAGAGGGAGAGGGAGAAGCAGACTTCCCGCTAAGCAGAGAGCCCGATGGGGGGGGGGGGGGGCTCGATCCTAGGACCCCGGGATCATGACCTGAGCCGAAGGCAGACGCTTAACTGCCTGAGCCACCCAGGCGCCCCTCACCCTGACATCTTGAAGAAATACCCTCTTCACAGCCAAGCACCACTCCCCTCCCCAAAAGCAGGGGTCCAGAATAGAAGTCCTTTTCATTGGAAAGAAAAGTGTGTTAGCGATGCAGCTGCCGGGAAGATAAAAAGTTCCAAACCATCCCCAGGCAAGGACTTGAGAATTTTCCTAAAAGGGAGGACTGTGAGGTACGGGAATATATAACTAGGGAAATTGTGGGATTTTGTTCATGAGGCTTTCAAAATGCAGACTGGATTGTGATTCTCCTGAACTATTTTGGGTCGGGGAGAGAGAGACTGAATAAACTGTCATCTCCTGCCTTATGAGGCTGTGAGTTTGTATTTCTGTTAGCCAGAGAAGGTAAGGAATTTTATTTTCCTATGGTTCCCACTTCTATCACTAACATTTAGTACAAATGGCAACCAGGAAACAACAGAATATAAAACCACAGGGTCTTTCTTGACTCCAATAGCCTCAGAAGACAAGTCAAGAAAATTGCTTATAGGAAACAACAGTTGTCACAATGTGTATTCTTGGCAGTGACAGTAGTAATATGCTGTCCATCTCTAGACCCTAAGGACATAAGGAGAGGGAGAGAGCGGAGAGAGAAATAGTGAAGTGTAGAGAAACGGGAACATTAGGGCCATGAACATAGACTTTCACTACCTGCTAAGTTGCAGAGTCAAAAACAAAGGCGTGGCGTAGTAGGCTGAATCATGCACCTCTACCCCAGGACCTTCTCATCCTCATCTCTGGAATTTGTGGATACGTTACCTTATATGGCAAAAGGGACTTTGCAGATGTAGTTAAATTAAGAATCTTGAGATCGGGAGATTATCCAGGATAAACCAGTGGGCCTGATGTAATCACATGAGTCCTTATAAGAGGGAAGAAAGTCTGAATTCAGAGAGAAGGTCATGTGACCATGGAATTGGAGCAATACAGCCGCCAGCCAAGGAGCCAAGGGATGCCGGTAGCTTCTAGACGCTGCATGAGGCAAAAATGGGTTTTCCCCTGGAGCTTCTAGGAGCAACCAGCCCTGCTGACATCTTGACTTTCAGCCAGTGAGATTGATTTTGGACTTCGGATCTCCAGAACCATAAGATAATACGTTTTCGTTTTCTTAAGCCACTAAGTCTGTGGTCGTGCGTTACAGCTGCAACAGAAAACGAATACATATGGTTTCAACGTGGGGTGTAGGAATTCAATCAAACTGGCCACATCCACCAGCAAGCTACAACCAAATCCAGCCCACCATCTTTTTCCCTTAGGGCCTGTAAACCCAGAGTAATTTTCTGTATTTTTAAATGGTTGCAGAAATCAAAAGAATATTTAATATTTCAGGACCCGTGAGGATAATACGAAATTCAGATTTTCCACGTCCATAAATAAAGTTTCATTGGGATACAGCCATGCTATTTCTTTTCTTTTTTTTTTTTAAGATTTTATTTATTTATTTGACAGAGAGAGACACAGCGAGAGAGGGACCACAAGCAGGGGGAGTGGGAGAGGGAGAAGCTGGCTCCCCGCCGAGCAGGGAGCCCAATGCAGGGCTCGATCCCAGGACCCCGGGATCATGACCTGAGCCGAAGGCAGACGCTTCACCGACTGAGCCACCCAGGTGCCCCCAGCCATGCTATTTCGATCATGTATTGTCCGTGGCCGTTTTTGTGCTCCAGGAGCAGAGTTGAGGAGCTGTGACAGAGACTGTATGTGGTGCGGTCATCACTACACGCTGTTGGTGGGCGTACCATACAGCGCAGTGACGCGGTTATAACTCGACCACATTTTGAATGCCACGTGTATCCCCAGATTATGGCATTTCGTTTTTTTTTTTTAATTACATGTGCATACCTATCATGTAAAAAAAAAAAAGAAAACAAAGGGAGTTTCGAATGTCATGCTTTTAAGGCACAGTGAACGTAGATTACTTGGTTATCACATTAGATGTCAAAGCACTGTGTTTATTACACAATGACCCTGTAGTGTTGCTAAAAGAAATACAGTATGCAACAACATCACCGAAATAATCACTCATTGCAATGTTCCTGACTCCCAGGAAAGCAGTGATTAGGAAAACTAGAAAGTTTAAAATGGAATATCTTATCATAGCAAAATTCGTCACAAAAATAAAAAAAAAAATGAAAATGAGGCTGCAGCCACAGTAATTTTCTGAGTGGCTCATTTGTTAGCCAAGCAAGGAAAGCCATTTACTGATGATGAGTTAATTAAATCGTGTTTGATTGCTGAAGCCAAAGAAATGTGTCCAGGGAAAATAAACTTTTCAAAGACTATTAGCCTTTCAGGGAGAATAGTGGCTCAAAGAGTTGAGGATGTTGGAAGTGACACCAACAGTCATTAAAAAAACAGGGCAGGGGCACCTGGGTGGCGCAGTTGGTTGAGCTGACTGACTCTCGGTTTCAGCTCAGGCCCTGATCTCAGGATGGTGAGATCGAGGCCCGCGTCTGGCTCTGTGCTCAGCGCAGAGTCTGCTTAAGTTTCTCTCTGCCCCTCCCGCCTTTCTCAAATAAATAAATAAATCTTTTAAAAAAAACAGGGAAAATGACTTCAAGTGATTTTCCTCGGCTCTCAGTGAGGTGACAGATGTTACCAATACTGCTCAGTTGTTGTACTTTACTCAAAGAGCCAATGCTGAGTTGGCCTATGTGGCATAACTCAGATGAGAATATTTTCTTTCTTTTTTTTTTTTTAAGATTTTATTTATTTTGGGGCGTCTGGGTGGCTCAGTCTGTTAAGCGTCTGTCTTCGGCTCAGGTCATGATCTCAGGGTCCTGGGATCGAGTTCCACGTCTGGCTCCCTGCTCAGCAGGAAGTCTGCTTCTTCCTCTCCCTCTGCACCTCCTCCTGCTCATGCTCTCTCTCTCTCTCTTTCTCTCCCCCTCTCAAATACATAAATAAAATCTTCTAACCCTAACCCTTATTTATTCATTTGAGAGGGGAGAGAGAGAGAGAGAGAGATTGAGAGAGAGCACACGAGTAGGGGGAGAAGCTGACTCCCCACTGACCAGGGAGCCTGAGGTAGGACTTGATCCTAGGATTCTGGGATCATGACCTGAGCTGAAGGCAGATGCTCAATGGACCGAGCCACCCAGGTGCCCCAGATGAGAATATTTTCAAAGAAGTCAAGAAAATACTAATTCAGTACAACCTGAAGTAGACTCTGCTAAGATGTGTTACAAATATGTATGGAGCAGACCAAAGCTTAGTTGGACAATTGTACAAAGCTTGTGAGAATGTGAATTGTTTAAATCCTCTGGTTATTCATTGTGTTATTAAACTGCAGGTATTTTGCAGGAACATATTTGAGTCTATCTTGTGTATTTCAACTATTAGTGTCAACACTTCATTTACTCATGGACTAAACCACTGTCAGTTACATAAATTTTAGTCAGAAATAGAAGCTGAAGATTTTGACTTGCCTAACCAACAGCAGTTCAATAGCTTAGCAGTGGCGAAGGTTTTCTGAGTTAAAAAAATTTTTTTTTGAGCTTAGGGCTGAGATTGAAAGTTTTCTGAATGAGAAGAACCACCTGCAACCACTATTATTGAATGCTGGATGGTTTTTTATTTTTATTTTTTTTAGGTTTTAATCTTTATTATTTAACATTATTGCTTTAGGGAATTTTTTCCCCCTCAACCAGGAACTGAATGCTAATTACATAAAAATATACACATATAAAAAGTAGTTCTCCATTTTCCCAGGAAAAACAAACAATAACTTCCAGAATATTCAAGTGTTTTGTTTTAATTATAATTAAAGTATTGATCATCTCATTTATTAGCTCTGTAACATACATATTTAAATTAAATGTTATTAGACAACCATTACAATTTATAAATGTAAGGTGCCACTACTGAGTAAATTGATTCTTCCATGAGTGGATGTGTCTCTTCTCCCACCCACTAACAAAGAAGCATTATGGTTAGTTTAATTTTATGAGTAGATGATCCATTGCTGCAAATGCTAATTATCTTCTCCACCGTGTTTTGTTTCAGTGAATGTGTGTAAGTTGGTTAGATCGCACAGGCAACCTCTCTGACGATCAACAGCAAGATGAGCTAGGCTTGGGCTTTCGGTGCAGACTGACTGTGTCTGTCTGAATCAGGTGATCTGACCTATCCTCAGTAGCAAGCACTCTTCGAACTGCTTCCTCAAAGGCTGCTGCGACATTTGTGGCATCTTTTGCATTTGTTTCAAAGTAAGGATAGTCGCCATTGTCCCTGCACCAGGCTTGGGCTTCTTCTGTAGACACTTGACGTTCACTTATGTCAATCTTGTTGCCCAAAATCACGAAAGGAAAATTTTTGGGCTCTTTCACATCTGCGTAATATATGAATTCTTTCTTCCAGTTACTCAAGTTCTGGAAGCTCTGAGAATCATCGACACTAAAAGTGAGCAGGCAACAGTCAGAACCTCTGTAAAATGGCGTCCTCAGGCTTCTGAATCGCTCTCGACCGGCCGTGTCCTAAATCTGCATGGTAACAAAATGTCCATCCACCTCCAAATCTTTATTTAAAAATTCCACACCTATTGTATGGAAGAGCTGGGTATCAAACTTAATTGGTCACATATCTGTTCATTAGAGAGCTCTTCCCAACTCCACCATCTCCAAGGAGAATTACTTTAAAAAGCGGAGATTTTCCTGCCATTATTAATCTCACGATTTTGACTTTAGAACACTTAATTGTTCAGCTCAAGCAGCATCATTATCTCGTGGCCACACAGAGGACGCCCGGGGAGCTCCCGGCTGGCCGGTCCAGGTACACAACGAGGAGAGTAGGTCGGGGACCCACGGGCAGGAAAGCGTAGCGCTGCTGGTGTCCAACTCCAGCTCGAACGCTGGATGGTTTTTTAAATTAACTTTTGCTGTAGACTTAATGTTACTTAATGCATTTAAACTAAAATTACAAGGCAAAACACTGCTTATGTGTGAAACTTACATTTCAGTGAAGTCAATGACAACTAACATTGTTTGAATTGCAAGTAATGTCATTACTTTAATCTCTTCCTGTGCTGTCAAAAATGAAAACAAAAATCAAGATTTGCATTCCCACACCAATTTGCAATGAATATCTTTTCTGGGCTCAAATTACAATTCCAGTGGTGTTTTTTGGAAATTAATGCAAAATGCAAAAGAAATTTCTATATTTAAAAATCAATTTCACTGGGGGCGCCTGGGTGGTTCAGTCAGTTAAGCATCTGCCTTGGCTCAGGTCATGATCCCAGGGTCCCGGCATCAAGCCCCGGAATCAGGCTCCCGGCTAGACGGGGAGCCTGCTTCTCTCTCTCTTCCACTCCCACTCCCCCTGCTTGTGCTCCCCCCACTCTCCCTCTCTGTCAAATAAATGAATAAAATCTTTTAGACAAATCAGTTTCACTGTGCATTTCAGGAGCTTCCACCTAAATTTTAATTGGAAGTGATTATTCTGTATGCAATGACATGCTAAAAGGCAAATACCGAGAAGAATCTAATTGAGTTTCAAAAATGCCTTCTAAAAGATAAATATGCTCAATTAAAATCAGGTATTTGGTATCAGTATTTGGCAGTACTTAGCTGTGTTACAATTTTTTTTTCAAAGATGAAATATGTAAAATCTCATTACAGACAAGTATTAACAGATGAATATTTGCAACTGATTTATTTCATTAAGACCTTTATTAACAGGTGCTGGCGGCACAACCGGTTAAGCATCTGACTCTTAGTTTCGGTTCAGGTCATGATCTCAGTGTCATGACATCAAGCCCTGTGTTGGGTTCCACGCTCAGCACAGAGCCTGCTTAAGACTCTCTCTCCCTCTCCCTCTGCCTCTCCCACCTCTCTAAAAATAAATGAATAAATCTTTTAAAAGAGACCTTTATTAACAGGTGCTTTCATTTTGTTGACTCTTGAAAAAAGTTGTAAACTTTTATTACAAATGAAAAATGAGGTTCTTAAAAATCTCAGTTTGACCAGATATGAAGCAATTTAAAAACCTGTAAGGGTGTATTGAGATTGCAAATGATTCTGATGGTAGAGAACACTCACTTTGAACCCTAATTAAGTGAAATATTGTCCCCCTCCATAAAAGAATGCTATTCTTCTCATTAGCAGACCTATATTACAAAGATATAATTACTATTATATTTTGAATTTCATCAATAAAACACTTGTGGAAATTTGTTTTCTCTCTTGTTACATAGGTCTACATAATTTTCTTGATTTTGCTTCTTGGCCCTGAAAGCCTAAAATATTTACTCTTGAGCCCTTTACGGAAAAAGTTTACTCACCCCTGCACCAGACTAAGGCACATGAGGGGGTGAGATTATTTATAGTTGATCATTACACAACTAGTACATAGTGCAGTGCCTAACACACGGAAGATCAATAAATACTGAATAACATGAAATCATAGAGATGACATTTAAGTAAGACCTAAGGAACAAACACTGTGATTCCTTAAGATTTGAATTGATTTTTAAAAATTTGATTATATTTGACACGCGATATTACATTAGTTTCAAGTGTACAACATAGTGATTCAACTGCTGTATACATTATGCTATGCTCGCCACAAGTGTAGCTCCCATCCTTTATCATGAAATACTAACACAATGCCATTGACTATATTCCTTATGCTCTACCTTTTATTTCCATGACTTCTTCATTCCGTAACTGGAAGTCTGTATCTCCTACTCCCCTTCGCCCATTTTGCCCATTCTTCCACCCCCTTCCATCTGGCAACTGTTTGTTCTCTGTATTTATAAGTCTGATTCTGCTTTTTCTTTGTTTTGTATTTTCAATTCCACATATAAGTCAAATCATGTGGTATTTGTCTTTCTTTGACTTATTTCACTTAGCATCATACCCTCCAGGTCCATGCATGCTGTTGCAAATGACAAGATCTCCTTTTTTATGCTTGAGTAATATTCCATTGTATATATATAGATATATATATATATATATATATATATATCTACACCACATTTCTTGTATATTTTATTTAATTCATGTTCATTTGAAGTCTAGCAGATGGCTTTAAATTCCCCTTGGTTTACATCCTGTGTGTCTTGAACACTACACTTCCTCCAGCCAAACTGTCAATTTCTAGACACAAGCTCCTGCAGCCTTCACTAAGTTCTCTGTTAAAAATCCACTATTTTGGCGTCTTCATTTGGATTTTTGAAGTTAGCCAATGTAAACTGTTTCAATGTCCTTATTCTGGATTGTTCCAGGCTCTTGTCTTCCACAAAGAGGGTCCTGGGAGAGTTTCAGTACGTTCAGTTTCTTCCAAAGAAGATACATAAATAACCAATCAGCAGGTGAAAAAGTGCTCAACATTAGCCTCCAGGGAGAGGAAAATCAAAACCACTCCTCCCACTCCGCCTCTAGAAACTTTGTAACCTTTTTGCTGCGTACTAGGATGCTGTCATAGCTCTCAAATGAGATATCACTTCACACCCACCAGGATGGTTATGATCAAAAAGACAGACAAAAATAATTATTGGTGAGGTTTTGAAGAAATCAGACCCCCTCCTCCATATATAGTCTGATGGGGATGTAAAATGGTAAAATTGCTTTGGAAAATACTCTTGGCAGTTCCTCAAAAGGTGAAACATAAAGTCACTATATAGCCCAACAGTTCCACTCCTAAGTATACAACGAAGAGAACTAAAAACATACGTTCTAACAAAAACTTGTACACAGACGTTCACAGTAGCATTAATCATTATATCCAAAAAGTGGGAAAAACCCAAATGTCCATTAACTCATGAATAAACAGAATGTGGGATAGCCATAGACAGGATATTCAGCCATGAAAAAGAATGAAGTTCCTTTTTACGGATTCATTACTAATTTTTACCCGTTCACGCTAAAACATGGATGAACCTTGAAAACATTACGCTAAGAAGCCAGACACCAACAGCCACATGCTGTTTAATTCCTTTCATATGAAATGTCCAGAAGAGGCAAATCCCTAGGGACAGAAAGTAGCTTCGTGGTTGCCAGGTGCTGGGAAGAAGTGGGGAGTGACTGCTAATTATATGGGACGATGAAAATGTTCTGGAATTAGATAGTGGTGATGGTTGCCCAACTTTGTGAATATACTAAAAACCACCGCATAATACACTTTTTAAGGGTGAATTTTATGTCATATAAATTATATCTCAATTAAAAAAGATACCTCTACTTCATTAGGTACTCATCCTGAATACAGCCATTAAAATCAAAATCATAATTTAGAGGCACACCTAAAACCTGTATTATGCCCTTAATGTGTAAATATAATTCTTCGTTATAACTGGTTTTATGTCTCTGCATGTACCTACGTGTACAGAAATATACATGAATAATTTAAATAGTATCAAGAGTGTCCCAAGTAAAGCAGTTCCAGCTAACTCAGTCCAAAGCAAAGGAGGTTCTGAAGGCTCAGGATGCCCCCGCGCATTCGGGCCTAATGGACCGGCCCGGAAGTCCACAGGAACGCTACTGACACGTGACCAGCGTTGCGGCTGGGAAAAGGCTCAACGCCCGTCTGTGACGTCATTTCTGCGCGACCCTTAGTTTTGGCGGAGCGTTTTCGGGTTGCTCCTGCGAACGATGCCTAAAGTAGTGTCTCGGTCGGTAGTCTGCTCCGACACCCGGGATCGGGAGGAGTATGACGACGGCGAGAAGCCCCTCCACGTCTACTACTGTTTGTGTGGCCAGATGGTCCTGGTGCTGGGTGAGTAGTCGGGAACCGGAGGGCATCTGCAAGAGGCGAAACTTCGGGTTCTCGAGGGCGGATTTTCTCTGGCTGTGATCTGAGAGGCGCGTCTCTTCGAAGATTGGTGGCCTTCCCTGCTCCACGCTGATGCCTCCCTGCCCCACTCCAGGGCAGCTTTTCTGTTTAACCTTGAGTGTATCCAGGCTTCGCTCAAAACTAAATTCCTCCTTCAGAAAAAATAAACTGTTTATCTCCCTTTCCTCCCACTCCGCCTCTAGAAACTTTGTAAGCTTTTTGCTGCATACTAGGATGCTGTCATAGCTCTCAAACGAGAATAAAACGTTCCTTTGATCCTACGTTCTCTTCCAGCTGTAACCCCATTTCTTTGCCTCCTTTATAGCAGAACTTCTAAAAAGAGTTGCTTATATTGCCTGTCGCTGCATCCTTACGTCACATTGCCTGTTGACCTCACTTCGGGCAGACTTCTTTTCCCACCTCACCATCTCATGTCAAGGTCAATAACTGAACCTGTTAGTAGTCCCAGTGGTCAATTATCAATGCTCATTTTAGTCCTCATCGGTGTCATTTGACAGGGATGATGATTCCATCCTTCTTAAAACACTTTTTTTTTCATTTGCTTCCAAGACTCCACAATGTCCCGATTTTCCTCCACCCTTGATTTTGCCCCTCCTCAGTGTCTAGCTCCTTCTCTGACTCCGATTTTTAGGCACTGCAAGCCCCTAGGGCTCAGTTCTCTCACCTGTTCTCAATTTGTACTCACTCGCTCAGTGACCACAGCCATTCCCAAGCTTTATATACATTTGCATGCTGATGCCTCCCAAATGTTCATCTTTAACCTACACTTCCCTTCAAACTCCAGCTGCTTATTCCCTGTCTCCACTTGGATGTCTGATGGGTCTCTCAAAACAATCCTGTTCAAATCGACTTCATGATCCCCTACTTCCTGCTCTCCACTGTTCCACCCTTGTGCAGTCAGTGGTAGCACTCTTCACCCAGAATCTCAGAATCAATCTTGACTTTTCTTTCCCTTACCTTACACCCATCCAGTCCATCAACACATTCTGCCAGTACTTTAAAATCTTTCCAGAATCTGACTACTTCTTAGCACTTCCATTTCTGCCACTCTAGTCCAAGCCACCATCATCCCTCATCTGGAATTGCCACAGCCTCTTACTCTCCACTCCTTGTCTCCAGTGGTCTGTTTTCTGCACAGCAACCAGAGTCCTGTTCCAAACTGGTGTTTTCATGTAAAACCAAGAGTAAAACCAAAGTCTGTACCTAGACCCTGCATGTTCAGATCCTCAGCTACCTCTTGGACTTCATCTCCTAACACTCTTCCCCTGGCTCACTGCACTCCTTCTACAGAAGCCTTCTTGATTTTTCTTTATCATGTCAAGATGTTTTGCTCCCAGGGCCTTTGGGGTTGCTGTTTTTTCCTGCCTCGAACCCTCTTCCCTTGGTGCTTTCTTATTTCATCCAGGTCTCTGCTGAAATATCCCTTCCTTAGAAAACTCTTCCCTGACTATCTAAAATGGCACCCTTGTTACACTTTGTCCCCTTACCCTGCCTGATTTTTCTTGGTAGCACTTGCCACTATCTGAGATCACTGTCCATCCTCTTAATATCCTGCTAATTTTTTTTAGTAGCACTTATCATTATCCAAGGTCATGTTATATGATTCTTATTTTTAAATTTTCTGCCTCTTCCACTAGAATGTAAACTTCATCAGGGCAGGCAGGGACTCTGCTTTGTCCTTTGCTGAATCCCCAGCACCGTGTTTGAACTGCGCCTGGTGCATAGAGAGCCCTCGAATCTTTGTTGTATAAATGAGTTCTCTTTTAATCACCTAGAGTTGAGTCTGAATTCTTGTTCTCCCTCTTAGTAAATGTGTGGCAAGTCTCTTGCCTTTTGTAAGCCTCAATTCCCTCATTTCTAAACTAGGAATACAAAATGTCTACTCCAGCAGGTCATTGTGAAGATTAATGAACATGCAGACTGCCTGGTACTCTCTAATTCCCCCGCCCCTTCCTCCATTAATCTCAACTCACTGTGATCACTTGACTTCTCTGTGACCCTTTAGGTACTTCATTTGCATTATATCAGTTTCCGTCTGCTTTTTAACTACACCTCGTTTATTTCCTGTATGTTTTCATTGTTTTCAGATTGACACTCCTCGCCACATGTAGCACAGCACTGACCCTCTTTCTCTCGTTTTCTAAGCACTTAACCACTCTTCCCAATGCCCTCCTCATAGGCGTTTCAGGACCCTTGATTGTCTCGTCTGATTCTCATGCATTAGAACACAAACCAAGTGTACTGTGATCACAGAAACACTCACAGCAAACTTGCCATGCTGGGAAGGACTTTTGAGATATTGTCATCTACTTATCCTTCAAATAAGGAAAGAAAAAAACAAAAGGAAGTAATTTGCCAAAGATCGCCAAGATGGTAACAGAGCTCCAGATCTTCTGACACCACGTCATTTTCAGTTGGGAAATTCAATAATAGGCTTCCATAAGCCTTAGTAATTATAGTAAAACATTGTAGTGCTAAGGGCCCCACTGAACACTTGTGATTGCCCCGGGGTGTTTTTCAGTGGCGCTAGTGACCGAATCTTATTCCGTTTCTTCAGACTGTCAGTTAGAGAAATTGCCCATGAGGCCCCGGGATCGGTCCCGTGTGATTGATGCTGCCAAACACGCCCACAAGTTTTGTAACACGGAAGACGAGGAGACCATGTATCTTCGGAGGTAAGAGGTGGATGCTAGGATTTATTTCCTTCTTGTGTTTCAGTCTGGTTCTGAGGAATATGAGTACCCCATCTAGTGCTAAACAGGTTGTTCTTAATGGGCCCAACACTTTGACATTTGTGTTAGCTGTCTAACTTCTGTTAATCCAGCAATACCTTTGCTATGCTTTGTTGAAATGCTGCTGAGATGTGATAAGGTGCCATTTGATAGCTGTAATTTGGGTTTTTGGCAAGTAGAATGAGTTCATTCAACCTGTGATGTCTTGGAGTGTGCCATGTGCCTGGCACCAAGCTGGGGACTGGCTCTGTGGAGATTAATAAAGTACTGCCCTTACCATTGCAGAGCCCACAGCTCAGTGGGGGAACGGGCCACCTGTTGTGATAGGATAAAATGCCTAAAGCTGTGAGCCAAAAGCTATGGGAAAACGGATGGGAGCGGGTCATTCTCCTGAAAGGTGGTCAGGAAAGGCACCAAAAGATGATGGCATTTGTGTTTGGCCTCGAACTAGGATTTCACCAAGGAGATGAGGGGGCTGAGGAGCATCCCGGTGGAGGGAATATGGAAGCATTGAAAGGAGCACTTATGGTGTGCTTGGGAACTTCGAATGGTCCTTGGTGACTGTAGCCCAGGTGACTTTACAGGAAGGGGTTCGTGCATCCTGAGGTGGGGACAGAGTAAAATGCTGAAGTAGGCAAGTTTGGACCTTACCTGCCGGCAAGTGCCATCTCTCTCTTTTAAGCAGGGGAGTGACATGGTTGGATCTGTTTGAGATTTGGGAGTCCTTGGTTGAGATAAGGAATTGAAACCTGGGAAGGGCTAACATTACATGGAATGTGGAGCAAGAAGAGAGAGGACTGAAGATATAATCCTGGGGAACATTGACATTTAAAAAGCAGACAAAATAATTGGAACCTGGCCATGTGGAAAACGGGAAGAGAGAGTATCAGGAAGTGCGTATGTCTGGGGAGGGTGGTTATCAACAGGTGCCTGAGGCCACAGAGAGGTCAGTTGTAGGGAATTAAAAAGTCCAGACGTTCCTTCACATACATTTCATTTCCTGAGCTCCCGCTCTGTGCCAGGTCCTGTGCAGAAGCCTGTGATATGCCAGTGTATTTATTTGCTAGGGCTGCTCTAACAAAGTACCGCTAACTAGGTGGCTCAAAGCAACAGAAATTGTCTCACATTTCTGGAGGCTAGAAGTCTGAAATGAAGCTGTTGGCAGAGCCATGGTCTCTCTGAAAGTTTTAGAGGAGGATCCTTCCTCAGCCCTTCCTAGCTTCTGGTGGTTGCCAGCAATCCTTGGCAGTTTTTATTTTATTTTATTTTTAAAGATTTTATTTATTTATTTGACAGAGACACAGCGAGAGAGGGAACACAAGCAAGGGGAGTGGGAGAGGAAGAAGCAGGCTTCCCGTGGAGCAGGGAGCCCGATGCGGGGCTCGATCCCAGGATCCTGGGATCGTGACCTGAGCCGAAGGCAGACGCTTAACCAACTGAGCCACCCAGGCGTGTAATCCTTGGCATTTCTTGGCTTGTAGATGCAACACTTCAGTCTTTGTATCAACACATGGCCTTCTCCCTGTGTCTCGGTCTCTGTTTTTCTTCCCTTCTTTTTATAGGGACACCAGTCACATTGGATTAAGGGCACATTCTACTCATCTACATGACCTCATTGTAACTAATTATATCTGCAAGGACCCTCTTTCCAAATAAGGTCACATTCTGAGGTTCCTGGAAGGACATGACTTTTTAAGGGATACCATCCAACCCCGTACAACCAGTCAACAAGCAAAGAACCCTGCCTGTATGGAGCTTGTATTCTAGTGTTGAGCTGGAAAAAGCGACAGGCTGACATCTTGCTATGTTAATTTAAGAAACCAAACTGTTGTCAGCCCACAGTCATGAAAAGAAGTACCGCTAGGTGACATTCAATAGCATATCAGGCCTCGAGCACCATTGTGACAGCTGGGCTTCTAGAATTGTGCAGCTGAAGAGGAAATTGGTTATATATAAGATACAACTCGAGGCCAATAATAGAACCAGATTATAAAATTGTTGAAATCTACAAAGGAATGCCCTTTGGGAAACATGGGGCAAATACTCCATTATGGTAAATAGGAAGGTTGTCAAGTATGATGCCCCATCTAAAGCTAACCCATTGTCTTATGCTTTTTCTCCCTCCATTAACCCTTATTTAGTTTTCTGATTTTGAAAGTGGCCAACTGCCTGGGTGGCTCAGTCTGTTAAGCGTCTGCCTTCAGCTCAGGTCATGATCCTGGGGTCCTGGGATCGAGCCCCAGATCAGGATCCCTGCTCAGCGGGGGAGTCTGCTTCTCCCTTTCCCTCTGCCGCTCCCCCTGCTTGAGCTCACTTGCTCTCTCTCAAATAAATAAATAAAATCTTTAAAAAAAAAGAAAATTGCCAACTGAGTGTCTTTAAGATCACTAAGATATTTATGATATGTTTATTATATATGTACATATATCATAGTTGCATATAGTAATTATAATAGTATTACTGTATATTAAAGGGATGTGTATTATTCAGTTAATACAAAAACCGATCTAAGAACACAGCAGGCTGCAGGCCCCATGGCACTAAAAGGCAGACGCCCTCACCTAGAGGCCAGAAAACGGAGTGGCTTTAGTCTGAAGTACAAACCCCGGCATCGAACCAGCCTGTTCCTGGAAGTGAGCCAGCTTTGGGACCTAGCCTTAGGGCCAGGTATTGCCCAGGTTCGTGGCCTCTGGCCAAGTGACTCTGTTGGGCCAGAGAGTTCACAGAGTTTACCCTGCCTTCTCTCAACAAGGCAGGGTAAACTTCCCTCCCCACCCCTCCCCCCGGTTGACGTCGTTCCTGCTCTAATCATGAGCAGTCTGTCCAGTGGCCCACTCTAGCGTGCTCCCCTGGGGGCATTCCGGCCCACTCTCCCTCCTTAGCCAGCTGTGTGTGAGAGCACCAGTTGGGGAACACGTGCAGTCTGCCCACCATATGCCCAGGATCCCAGGGGCGTGTGGGGGGTTCTGTCGGTTGAGTGTCTGGCTCTTGATCTCAGCTCAGGTCTTGGTCTCAGGGCCGTGAGTTTGAGCCCCGTGTTGGGCTCCATGCATGGAGCCTACTTAAAAAAAAAAAAAGAGGGGCGCCTGGGTGGCTCAGTCGTTAAGCGTCTGCCTTCCGCTCAGGTCATGATCCCAGGGTCCTGGGATCGAGCCCCGCATCAGACGCTCTGCTCCGCGGGAAGCCTGCTTCTCCCTCTCCCGCTCCCCCTGCTTGTGTTCCCTCTCTCTCTGCCAAATAAATAAATAAAATCTTAAAAAAAAAAAAAAGTACATATGCCCTGGAGCCCATCACGGTCCACCCCCAAGCCTTCCGTTCTAAAGTGCCTCTCTTTTGACACTATTGTCCCCCAGGCCCCCTTTCCCATCCAGCAGTCCCACTGTTGCAAATCCAGTGCTTTTCTGTCTCTCTGTTGACCCTGCCTCCCTTGATGCTCTCCTTCCTTGAGTTCTGTGAAGCTGCTCTGGAGATTCTCCTACTTCTTTGGCTTTCTCAGTCTTCTGGACTGCCTGTTAAATGTTGGTATTCCCCTGGGCTCTGACCTGGATCTTACCCCCTCTCTCTTTATACTGTCCTAGGACGTTCTCACAACTTTTCATGGCGTCAGTTACACTTACGTGCTGGTGACTCACAAAATCTAGATCTGCCTACTTCTCTCCTGTACCCAGAACTGTATATCTAACTGCCTACTCTACCTCTTCACCTGATGTTCTGTCTCAGATCCAACATGACCGAGGCCAAACTCATCATTTCTCTAACAAGGAAATACTGCAGATGGGCTGACCCAGCACCACCAGAACACTCCTCTTTTATATCTGCCTGTATACTGGCATCTGCAAAGTTAGGGTATATAGTCCAGTGCCCCCCCCTCCAAAACCTGTAAGATTCTGAATGTGACTTCACTTTTGCCAAGTAAAAGGGATAAAAGTTTTTGGATGAGGCTTCCAGGGGAAGGCCTTTTTACTCTTCTAGTCTTATTCCTTCCTGCTTTTTGGGAAAACGGACGTGATAATTGGAGCACCGGCAGCCATCCTGGGACCGGGAAGGAAAGGCCACAAGAATTACAGAGCTTTCGCCATCACTGTCCTTGGGTCCTGGTCACTGCCATGAACCACCTTTTTTTTTTTTTTTTTTTTTTTAAGAGGGGGAGAGACAGTGGGGGGCAGGGGTAGAGGGAGAGAGAGAGAGAGTCCCAAGCAGGCTCCATGATGGAGCCTGATGTGGGGCTTGATCTCACGACCCTGAGGTCATGACCTGAGCCAAAATCAAGAGTCAGATGCTTAACCGACTGAGCCGCCCAGGCGCCCCTCTTCTGGATGTCTTTTACAGGAGAACAAACCACTGTGTTGAAGCCACTGCAGACAGGTCTCTAACTATCAGCCAAATACAATTCCTTCCTTCTCCTCCTCCTCCTACAGTGACACCCCCATTCGTGCAGTGGCCCAAGCCGGAATCTGCGAGCCAGTCCTCCCTTTGTCTCATCCATCCCCAACCCCACCATCCCCTGCACACACCAGTCGAGTCATTCACCATGTCCCGTTGACTCCACCTTCCAATCTCTCTTGTGGTTGCCTCCTGTTTAGCCCTGCTGCAATGCCATCTTTCCAGTACCTACCATCGCTTGGGCTGTTGAAGTAGCCTCTTATCTGGTCTTTTTGCCTTTCATTTTGTTTTCCTCCAGTCTGTTGTCTACCGTCTGAGTGATCTCAAATGCACATTACATAAGTCTCCTGCTTCAAATCTTTCAGGGACTCTTTGTCACCTACAGCAGTGCTTTTCAAACATTTCTAGACAATGAATCCTTTTTCAAATGAAGTGCTTGTCCAGGAGTATAAATAAGCAGGAAGCCACTGTGACTGGGGAGAGTCGAGCCCAACCCATTAAGGACCCCCCTCCCCCCATCTAGTTTCATGTAGGGGTCATGGTTGAGTACAATTTTAGAAATCATGGTTAGCAGGGTAAAATCGAAGCCTGAAGGCTCTCTATGATCCTTGTCTCCTGGTACTCCTTGATTTTTTTTTTCTTTTTTTAAGTAAGCTCTGCGCCCATTGTGGGGCTTGAACTTATGACCCTGAGATCAAGAGTTGCATGCTCTACCGACCGAGCCAGCCAGGTGCCCCTTGATTTTTTTTTTTAAATAACATTTATCAGGGTACCTGGGTGTCTAAGTCGTTAAGCGTCTGCCTTCGGCTCAGGTCATGATCCTGGTCGAGCCCCGCATCGGGCTCCCTGCTCCGCGGGAAGCCTGCTTCTCCCTCTCCCACTCCCCCTGCTTGTGTTCCTGCTCTCGCTGTGTCTCTCTTTGTCAAATAAATAAAATCTTAAAAAAAATAACATTTATCATATATAGTTTCTGTGGGTCAGGAATTCACCAGCAGTTTAGCTGGGTGGTTCCTATCTCTTCATGAGGCTTGGTTAAGAGGTCGATAATGGGTATGGTCATTTGAAGTCTTAATTAGGGCCGGGGGTTCCACTTCCCAGGTGGCTCACTCACGTGGTTGGCAGCTGAGTGCTAACCTCAGCTCCTCACCACAAGGATCTTCCATAGGGCTGCTTGAATATCCCTGTGTTGTGGCAGCTGGCCTCCCACAGCATGACTAATCCAAGAGGGAGCAAGGTTTATGACTGAGACTCAGTAGTCACGCACCATCATTTCTGCAGTGTCCTCTTGGTATTACAGGTCAGCCCTTTTCATTTTGGGAGGGGACTATACAGGGTGTCAATAGCAGGGTGCAAGGATTATTGGGGGCCATCTTGGAGACTGCCACAACCAGGAAGAATGTTTTGTTTTCGGCCTTCCCTCCCTCACATAATCCTAGAGATTTAGGGTAGGATAGAAAACGAAGGTCAGGGCGCCTGGGTGGCTCAGTTGGTTAATTGACTGCCTTCGGCTCAGGTCATGATCCTGGAGTCCCAGGATCGAGTCCCGCATCAGGCTCCCTGCTCAGCAGGGAGTCTGCTTCTCCCTCTGACCCTCCCCCCTCTCATGTGCTCGCTCTCTCTCTCTCACTGTCAAATAAATAAATAAAATCTTTAAAAAAAAAAAAGAAAACGAAGGTCAGTTATTGCAGTTATCTAGCTCATATTAATCACTTTTTTATACCAGTTAAGTATCTTGTCTCACTTACATGAACTTTTTGAGAGCGAGAATCCTGCCTTATACTTCCAAAACCCTTAGTACGTCTTGCCTGATTCTTGGCACATAGTTAGAATAGATAAATTGTTGTAAACTTGACAGAATCCCCCTTGACATTGATATTTGAAAATTAACTCATTGAGAAATAATACAGTCCTCTTTACTTGAAATCCTGTGTTTTCAAATCTCAGGCTTATGAGATGGGCTGACTCCAGGATTCTAGAAGTCAGTTGTTTGGTGGATCTCTCCCTTCAGGCTGAGGTTGAATTTAGAGTCCTGGTAGGAACCAGAAGTTACACGGAACCAGAACTATTGCTAGGGCCCTAGTCGCATGATGGTAGTGAATCATTGCACATTTGATGTAAGTGGAGAGGCGGGGTGTTAAAGATGGTGGAGCAACACCACTTTGTGACTTTGAGCAACTCACTTAACCTTTTTGGGCCCCAGTTTCGTTATCCCTCAACTGGGAAAATAATACCTGTGTGTTGTCAAGGAGCAGCTAGGAGTCTCTGCAGTACCAGAAGGACCATAACGAGTTATAATGACTTTGGAAAGCACTTTGGCATTATCGAGTGTAGCTAAAGATGCTCATAATTTATGCCTCTGCAATTTTACTCTTCTTCATATGCACCTTTGTGAAGTGACTCTCAACCCTGGCTGTGTTAGGACCATCTGGGGGAGTTTTTGAAGAGTCCTAATGCCTCAGCTCCACCATCAGAGATTTAGTATTTTGAATTGAGGGGTAAGTCATATATCATAAATCTCACCATTTTACAGTGTACAGTTCAGTGGTTTTAGTATATTCACAAGGTTGTGCAACTGTCATCACCAATTCCAGAGCATTTTCATCACCCCCCTAAAACTAACCTCGTACCTAATAATAGTCACTCCCCATTTCCTTCTCCCCCAGCCCCTGGCAACCATTAATCTACTTTCTGTCCCTATGGATTTGCCTATTCTAGATACCTCATTAAAAAGGAACCATAAATACTGTAGCTTTTTGTGTCTACTGTCTTTCATTTAGCATGTTTTCAAGGTTCATCCTTGATGTAGAATGACTCAGTACTTTATTCTTTTTTGTGGCTGAATGACATTCCATTGTATGGACATACCACAGGTTCTTTATCTGTTCATCAGTTGATGGGCATTTGGGCTGTTTCCTTTTTTTTTTTTCTTTACTATTACGGGTAATGTTGTAAATGTGTGAACGTGTGTACAAGATTTTGTGTGAACGTGTTTTTGGTTCTCATGGGTGTATACTGATGAATTGCTGGGTCATATGGTAATTCTATGTTTAACCTTTTGAAGAACTGTTACAGTATTTTCAAAAGCAGTTGCATTCTCATCAGTAATGTATGAGAGTTCCAGTATCTCACCAATATTTGTTATTGTCTGTCTCTTTGATTATAGCCATCCTAGTATGCATGAAATAGTATCTCATTGTGGTTTTGATTTGCATTTCCCTGCTGGCTAATGATGTTGAGCATCTTCTCATGTACTTTTTGGCTATTTGCATATCTTCTTTGGAGAAATGTCTGTTCAAATTCTTTGCCTATTGGTGTATTTGTCTTTTAATTGCTGAGTCATAGGAATTCGTATATTATGGATACTAAGCCCCTAACCAGATATATGATTTGCAAATGTTTTCTCCCATTCTGTGGATTGCCTTTTCGCTCTCTTGATGATATTCTTAGAAGCATAAAAGTTTCAATTTAATCAAGTCCAGTTTATTTTTTTCTTTGCTTGTGCTGTAGGAGTCTTCTCTAAGAAACCATTGCCTAATTCAAGGTCTTGAAGGTTTATGTCTACATTTTCTTCTAAGAGTTTTATAGTTTTAGTTCTTAGGTTTAAGCCTTTCAACCATTTTGAATTAAATTTTTTTTGAGTTAATTTTTTTAGATGGTGTGAGGTAAGGAGCTAATAAATTCATCCTTGTACATGTGGATATCGAGTTGTCCCAGTACCATTTATTGAAAGTCTGTTCTTTCTCCTTTGAATGGTCTGGTACCCTTGTCAAAAATCAATTAACCATGTATGTATGGGTTTATTGGGACTCTCAGTTTCATTCCACTGATCTATCTGTCTATCTTTATGCCAGTACCACCCTGTCTTGATTATTGTAGCTTTTGTGGTTTTTGAAATCAGCAAATGTTGAGTCCTCCAACTTTGTTCTTTTTCAAGATTGTTTTGGCTTTTCTAGATTCCTTGCAATTCCATGTGAATTTTAGGATCAACTTGTCAATTTCTGCAAAAAGCCAGCTCGGATTTTGATAGGGATTGTGTTGAAGCTGTAGATTCATTTAGGGAGTATTACCATCTTAATAATGTTAAGTCTTCAGTCCACGAACATGGGATGTCATTCCATTTACTTAGGTGTTCTTTAATTTCTTTCAGTAATGTTTTATAGTTTTCATTGCACAAGTCTTGCACTTATCTTGTTATATTTTTCCTAAGTATTTTATTCTTTTCGATGCTATTGTAACTGGAATTGTTTTCTTAACTATTTTTTATTTTTTTAAAGATTTTATTTATTTATTTGACAGAGAGAGACAGCAAGAGAGGGAACACAAGCAGGGGGAGTGGGAGAGGGGGAAGCAGGCTTCCTGCGGAGTAGGGAGCCCGATGTGGGGCTCGATCCCAGGACCCTGGGATCATGACCTGAGCCGAAGGCAAACGCTTAATGACTGAGCCACCCAGGTGCCCCTTTATTGTTCATTTTTAGTATATAGGACTACCGTTAATTTTTATATATGGATCATGTAACCTGCAACCTTGCCAAATTTATTAGTTCTAATTGTGTGTATGTTTGTGTGTTCTTTAGGGTTTCTATATGTAAGATCATGTCATCTACAAATAGAGATGGTTTTACTTTTTCCCTTCCAATCTGGATGCCTTTTATTTCTTTTTCTTGCCTACTTGCCCTTCCTAGAACTCCTCATACAATGTTGAATAGAAGTGTTGAGGGTGAGTATCCTTGTCTTGTTCCTGATCCTAGGAAAAAAGCTTTCAGTCTTTCACCATTAAGTATGATATTAGTTTATGTAACTGTTAGGTAACTGTTAGTAACTGTGGGTTTTTCATAGATGCCCTTTATCAGGTGGAGAAAATTCCCTTCTATTCCTAGAATATTAAAAGGGTTTTGAATTTTGTCAAATGCTTTTCTTTTGTGTCTATTGAGATGTTAAGATGATCATGTGTTTTTTTTCTCTTTTGTTCTATTACTGTGGTGTCTTGCTTTGATTAATTTTTTATATGTTGCATCAATCTTGCATTCCTGGGATAAATTCCACTTGGTCATGTATAATCTTTTTTAAATGCCACTGGATTCAGATTGTTAGTATTTTTTGTTTTTTCGAGGAGTTTTGCCTGTGTATTCTTAAGCAATATTGATCTTTAGTTTGTTGTTGTTGTGCTTTTGTCTGGTTTTGGTATCAGGGTAATACTGGCTTCATACAGTGAGCTGGGAAGTGTTTCCTCCTCTTTTGAAAAGTTTGTGAAGCGTTGGTATTAATTCTTCTTTGAACTTTTAGTATAATTCACCAGTGAAGCCACTCGTCCTGGGCTTTTCTTTGTGCAAAGTTTTTTGATTACTAATTAAATCTCTTTACGTGGAATAGTCTATTCAGATTTTCTGTTTCTTTTCCAGTGAGTTTTGGTAGTTTCTGTTCTATTCTAGGAGTTTGCCCATTTCATCTCGATTATCTAATTTGTTGCCATATGGTCATTCATAGTATAATCTTACAAATCTTTTTCTGTCTGTCAGACCAGTAGTACTCTTGATTTTTAAAGTCCTACTAACATTAGACTATGTAATTCCCTGAATATGCTGTGCTGTTTTGGCTTTGCACATAGTATTCCCACTGCTTGAAATACCACTTTCTATCAGGACTGTTGGCTTTCAATCACCTCCTCATGAAGCCTTCCATGACTGCCTCAGATAGACTTGGTGCTCCCACCTCTGCGTTCCCAGTACACATTTCTCCCATTTAAGAACTTACCTCCATGATTGTAATTTTCCTCACTAAACCGAATTCTTAAAAGAATTCTTTCAACCAATGTTTATTGCATGTCTGTTTTGTTTCCAGTACTTTGCTCGGCTCTGGGGATAGAGTGGTCAGACAGGCATGGTCTCCGTTAATCTCTGATCTCATGGACCTTACAGTCTAGTGGGATGACAGAAAAATAAAGTCATTATGGTTAGGGGAAGTCCTGTGAATGAAACAAAGGGCTCATACAGAGAATCTCAGGAAAACCTCTTTGAAAAGGTGGCTGAAACCCTGAAAATGAGAAGGGGAAAGGCAGTGAGAAGAGCATTCCAGGGAGAGAGAAGCGTGTGTGTGAAAGGTCTGAGGTGGGAAAGCGCTTGTTTGTTCAAAGAACAGAAGCCTGGTGTGGCTAGTTCATAGTGAGGGAGGGCATCTATGAGAGAGACGGGGGCCCAATTTTGTGCTCAGCTGGTGCCTGGGAGGCCATGGTAAGGAGGCTGGATTTTATTCTAGGTGTCTTAGGAAGCCACTCTTGCCTCTGTTTAAAGAATGATTTGGAGTGAAACAGTAGTGGAAGCAGATTCTAGAATAGCAGTTAAAGTTTGTATGTTAGGTATGAATTTAGAATGGAGAAGGCCTAACTGAATACCACACGCATGCACGCATGCACACATGCTGTTGATTTGACTGCACAAAAATCTAAAATATCCACATTCCGGGGTCGGGGGCAGTCAAAGACAGATGTCAAACTGGGGAAGAAATATTTGCGAGGCCCGTCAACATTTGCAAGTCTTAATAGACAATAAAAAGACAACTCAATAGGCAAAAGATACGAACTGACAGTTCACCCCAAAAGAGAAAACACAAATGCCTATAAAATATGGGAAAGATACCTGACTTCACTCTTTTTTTAAAGATTTATTTATTTATTTGAGAGCGAGAATGAGAGAGAGAGAGAGAGAGAGAGTACATGAGAGGGGGGAGGGTTAGAGGGAGAAGCAGGCTCCTCACTGAGCAGGGAGCCCGATGCGGGACTCGATCCCGGGACTCCAGGATCATGACCTGAGCCGAAGGCAGTCAGTTAACCAACTGAGCCACCCAGGCACCCCCTGACTTCACTCTTTAAAAAAGGAAATGCAAATTATGAGAGCACAGTTTTCACGTGCTAGATTGGCAGTCGTGCAATTTAATAACGTTCGGTGTTGGTGAGACTGGAGAGAAACAGGAACTCTCACTTTGGTGGTGGGAACGTAAATTGGTTCAACTTCCCTAGAGAGTAATTTGGCAGTATTTATCAGAATTTAAAGTGGATACACGGGGCTCCTGGGTGGCTCAGTCGGTTGAGCCTCTGCCTTTGGCTCAGGTCATGATCCCAGGGTCCTGGGATCGAGCCCCGCATCGGGCTCCCTGCTCGGCGGGAGGCCTGCTTCTCCCTCTTCCGCTCCCCCTGCTTGTGTTCCCTCTCTCACTGTCTCTCTATATCAAATAAATACATAAAATCTTAAAAAAAAAAAAAAGTGGATACGCTTCTAGGAATTTATCCAACAGGTAAAAGACATTTTGGTTCATCCACACAAAGGAATACAGTGCAGCCCTTATGTAGAATGGGACACCTCTTTGTCATTTGGTAAGGAAGGGTCACGTATATATTTTCTAACGAGGACACATTTTTAAGCAAACAAAGAGGGGCGCCTGGGTGGCTCAGTCATTAAGCGTCTGCCTTCAGCTCAGGTTATGGTCCCAGGGTCCTGGGATTCTGCTTCTGGACTCTGACCTGGGGCAAATCATGTGATTGGTTTGTGCTTGGGAGCCTTCATCTGTAAAATGGGAATGGTAATAGGAGCTGCCTCCTCACAGCGTTGCTCTAAGGCACAAACGACTTACTCCGTGTGATCTTGAGCACAGTGTAGACGTGGTTGCTAGTGCTACTATTGTTGTTGTTATTGTTACCCCCTTGACCCTGGCCGCTGCTATGACTGTAGCTTCTGCTCCTCCCCTCCTGTGTCAGGGGGATGCCTGACCCATCCTAGGGGCTCAGGAAACGTGTGTGGGAGGCCGGAATGGTTTAAAATTAATACAGGTTTAACTAGCCGGCTCATCTAGGAAGTGAAAACTTTCGAAAGGCCCTTTTTTAGCATTTGAAGAAGCGAGGTAGTGAGGTGGGTAGCTTATGAGATTTGTTCATCTCTTTTTTTTTTTTAATTCCGTTTTCTGCACAGGCCTGAAGGCATTGAACGACAGTACAGGAAGAAGTGTGCCAAGTAAGTATTTAACCGCGTGGGTTTCTCCAAGCGTAAGAAAGTAGAGGCAATAATGTGTTCGGGAAGGAATTATGCGGATACAATTCTGTTGTATATTTATCCTTATAATCCCAACTGCCTTCGAACTTCAACTACACAAATACCAATATGCTCCTCGGACAGACTAGTCGAAGTCACATCTCTGACCAGTTGGTCACAGAAATGTTTTGTTTTGTTTTTTTTTAACATAGTATCATTTTTGAATAGAGATGTAATTTATATATGACAAAATGTGCCCTTTTTTTAAAAGGCACATTTTTTTTAATCCTTGTGCCCACTGTGGGGCTTGAACTCACAACCCCAAGACTGTCACACACTCTGCTGACGGAGCCATCCAAGCGCCCCCCATATTTGCCTGTGTTAAGCATACAATTTGAGAAATCCCGACAGAAGCATGCAGTCCTATAACATCACCACTGCCACGATGCAGGCCATTTCCCGGCCCCCATGTGCCCTTTGCAGTCAGTCCCCTTCTTTACCCCCCCGCCCCCCCCGCACCGGAGCCGCTGATCTGCCTTCTGTAGCTACGGTTTTGCCTTTTCTAGAAATGTTACTGCTTTTTCTAAAAGTGTTATCTAAATTCTGCAGCATGTGTTCTGCTACATACAGTATGTATCTTTTATGTTTGCTTTCTTTCACTCAGCACAGTGCTTCTGGGTTTCAGCCAAGGTGTTAGATTTATCACTGGTTTGTTCCTCTTTGTGGCTGAGTAGTATCCATGGCACCAGTTTTGCTCCTCACCCGCAGAAGGGCATTTGAGTTGCTAAGGGTTTTGACTATCCTGAATAAAGCTGTTATGAACGTTCTAGTATAAATCTTGGTGGGGACGTGCGTTTTCTCTTGGAGTGGAATTGCTGGGTCATACGGTAAATGGAACATAGCATAATGTAATCCGGACTTATTTATAAAGCCTATTGTGGGCTCACAGACCCAAGAACTTTATAGAGACTGTTCTTTAAAGCTATGTATACATGTCCAGCTTTAGGCCGTTAATAGTGAGACTACTAAACTACAGTAAGGTTCATCTTGTTGATGGCACGGGGGTTACATCTCGGGTCTCAGAAGGCTCATGCTGGAAGAATCAAGGCACGGAAACGGCTAAGAAGGCATTTTAGTTCCCAGGCACATTAGAATTGTTAACTTCATTTCATGTCTTTTTTTTTAAGATTTGGTTTTTAAGTAATGTCTGCACCCAGCGTGGGGCTCAAAGTCACAACCCCAAGATCAAGAGTCACACACTCCACCAACTGAGCCAGCCAGGCGCCCCCCATTTTATCATGTGTTATGAGTCTACTTCATGTAGCTGAAAAAGTAGAATAAAACTGACCGACCAAAGAAAGTAGGACGATTACTCCACAGAGTAGTTTGCTAACCACTGCAGTGGAGTCTTTATACTTCTCTCAACACTACAAAAACCCAAATAAAACCAGACAAAACCCCCACGCTAGGTACCCAGACTTCTTGGAAGAATGGCAGCAGTTTTTTTTCCCCCTAAAGATGTATCTATTTATGTGTGAGAGAGGGGGGGAACCCAAGCAGACTCCATGCTGAGTGCAGAGCCTGACGCGGGGCCCAGTCCCACAACCCTGAGATCGTGACCTGAGCTAAAACCAAGAGTTGGATGCACCACCCAGGCACCCCAGCAGTTTTCTTAAAAATACATATTTTTAGGAAACTTTTATTATTTTAAAATTCTTATTTATTAAGTAATCTTTCCACCCAACGTAGGGCTTGAACTCACAACCCCGTGACCCGGAGTCGCATGCTCTCCCAACTGAGCCAGCCAGGTGCCCCAGAATGGCAGCAGCTTTAACTGGAAAGCAAACAGCGGCAGGGGCCAGCCTTTCCCAAACTTGTCCAACAATAAGAACCACTTGGGATGCTGAGGAAAGTGACAGGTTCCCAGGCCTCAGCTCCCCAATTTGCTGAATCAGGATCTTTGGAAGGAGGGACCTGGGAATCCAAGCAGCAGTTGTAACAAATTCTTACTTGTTAAAGTGATTCCTCAGTGATTCTTACGAAGTAGTTTTGGGAAACACTGGAAGGAGTGAATCCTTAGTTTATGCCACAAACAAAACTGTTCCCCAGCGTCTGAGCGCGCTTTGGGAGTCAGTGTTTCGGGGATTTGGCTTGTGAGCTTCCCAGAGATTGGCTCTGCTCTTTGCAGGTGTGGCCTGCCACTCTTCTATCAGTCCCAGCCCAAGAATGCCCCCGTGACCTTCATTGTGGACGGAGCAGTGGTCAAGTTCGGCCAGGGCTTTGGCAAAACGAACATCTATACTCAGAAACAAGAGCCTCCTAAGAAGGTAATTATTGAAGGAGACTGACTGGTTTACAGAGCTACGAATCTATGTATCGCCCTCCATCTTTAAATAAGATTATAATGAGAAAGTGTCCTTTATGGATGCATTCTTTATTAAGAGGATGCCATCTTTATGGGTAAGCTGATGTTACATGTAACATCCAGCATGCATTCTTTTTTCTTTCCTACGGCTGTCCCAGGAGTAAAGCTAGAAATTGTATGGTTTTGATTCACATTGATTTCCTTTGAAATGTCTTCTTTTTTCAGTGTGGACAGTTAAAATGAAAGGAAGGAGGCTCATTTTTAAATATACTTTTAAAAGCCTTGACGGCAAATGTTAGAAAAATAGAATCCAAATAGAAAGAAAAAAAAAAAAACCCACCCCATTGGCACTTTTAGATAGGCCAGCCTGTCCCAAAGAGGTGTGCCCTCCCCCCCCCAACCGCCTCCCCCTGCAACGAGTCATGTGCGCGCACCCACGGGTGGACACACACAGGAGCATGCGCGCAGCTCACAGAGCCTCTTGCGGTGAACGAGACTGATTGCTTCTCCTGTGACTCTAGGTCATGATGACCAAACGGACAAAAGACATGGGCAAGTTCAGCTCCGTCACGGTGTCGACCATTGATGAGGAGGAAGAGGAGATCGAGGCTGTGAGTGTTTCTGCTCTCAAGGGAACTGGATTGGGGGGTGGGCCCGGAAGGAACAGGGATTCTAAAACCAGCCCATTCGAGTAGCGGAATAATTAGAAATGTTGCTCCCAGCGGTACCTGGGTGGCTCAGTCGTTGAGCGTCTGCCTTCGGCTCAGGTCATGATCCCGGGGTCCTGGGATCAAGCCCCGCTTTGGGCTCCCTGCTCAGCGGGAAGCCTGCTTCTCCCTCTCCCACTCCCCCTGCTTGTGTTCCCTCTCTCGCTGTCTCTCTCTCTGTCAAATAACTAAATAAAATCTTTAAGAAAAAAAAGAAAGAAAGAAAGAAAGAAAGAAAGAAAGAAAGAAACGTTGCTCTCGGGCTTTAGTCTGCTAGTAAGAAACTACAGGAGCCCGGGCTGGTTCCTGTCTCCCTGGATCCCGAGGACATCCATAAAATGAGAACCGGGGAGTTGGACTAGATCAGTGGTGTTTTCCTACTGTGTTTTGAGATGCTTTCATGGGGCAAATCCCTCATCCCTCTTGAGTGTAAAGCCTATTGGACTCCACAGTTTCGGGTCCCCTCCAGTCCGGCTCGAGTGGTTTATGAGGCTCTCCTCAGCAGTAGGAGCAATTAACCTTTATGGTCCTTCAGTATAATGAGGTTTACAGGGAGATGCTATTGGTTATTTTTCAAATGGTTTCGGCCGAAACCTGAGCTCTCCTGGATTATTGAACAGCTGATGAGTTTAAAGGGAACAGAGTCCATTTCAGGAATAATTGTGAGATCTGAGTAGCATGAATTGCTACCTACGGTCTCTGACTCGTTGGTACTGCCGGGTTACGGGTGCTGCTTTTCTTCCCCCAGAGAGAAGTCGCCGACTCCTATGCACAGAATGCCAAAGTGATTGAAAAGCAGCTGGAGCGCAAAGGCATGAGCAAAAGGCGGCTGCAGGAGCTGGTGAGTGGCCCAGGGCGGCAGGGATTTCTCGATCTGAGAGACCCTCCAACGCTCAGGGAACTCCTGCAGGAAGTCCGGGGGGGGCGGGCACCAGTGTAGTTGGCGGCCAGCTGTCTAACCCTGGCCTGTAACGGTCGGTATACCCTGTCTAGTGACCACGGGCTCCAGGCCCGAAGTTAGAGTACTTGTCAGCTCGCTCTGACCAGAATGGTACTTGAACCTGCTACCTGGGGTCCGAGGTCAGGAGGTGAAGGTCGGGGTTTGTGGACGTGCTCCCAGGATACGAGGGTGTGCAGCAGTGCTACATTGGCAGCATCAGGATGCGGGCCTCGTTGCTTCCTAAAGCCCCGGGGCCACCCCCACTTGCTGTGTCAGTCACGGGCTCCTCGTAGCGCATGCACACTTCATGTTTGATGGCGGCTGCAAGCTGGGTCTTCTTGGTCATAATGCACTTACGCTAGCTCTTTAAAATCGGACATCAGTGCATTGGTGCCTCATCAGAGGCTGTGCCGGTCCCTTCTAATGACCAGAGAGGATTCTTCGATGACAGAGGTGGTGGGTCTTGGGAGCGCCATTGCCTTGCCTTTGTGGTTGAGAGCCGTGCCTATCACATTTGCCGAGGGGAAGGACCAGGGCTTGCTTCTTTTTTTAAGTCTCCTATTTGTCAAGAACAGATTTGTAATTTATAAAATGCCACAGAAATGCATTTGCCTCGAGTGCGCTTATTAAATTATTTTATTTTGTTATTACTCTGGCAAATGACTGTGTGAGTGTCTGAATGCTAACTCTCGATTTTTATGTGTATCTTGCACAACCCAGCAACCAACAGTTCGTGGACTGCACAACCTGAAGTAACACCGTTCTAGAACGGTGTTTCTCTTCCTGTTCCGCCAGACATAGGATAGTGGCATAATACCACAGTATTCATTCCCTCGGCCCTTGGGGGGCCTGGGGCTGGAGGAGCCCTGCGCTCATCACCTTCGACGGTGGCCTTTTACCGTGCAGACACCATCGTTCTCTGTACCATAATATCAGAAAGGGTGGAAGGCGGTTGCCAGAGATTCATAACGATCTGCCAACCACTGTTCTAGTTTCTGTACTAACTGAACACCAAAGGAGAGTGTTTGGGCAGTTAGAAGAAGGAAGGAAAGTCAGAATTTCATGGCAATACTTTCCTTCCTTTCCAGGCGGAACTGGAAGCCAAGAAAGCAAAGATGAAGGGGACCTTGATTGACAACCAGTTCAAGTGATCAGGACCCTTCTCTCAACCCAGACCGGAGGCAGGCGTTTAGAGGAGGAGGAAAAAGAACCATTTCTTGACTCCATGGGCCACGTTTTTGCCCCAGCAGAAGGCTTGCCATTGCTTCCCATCGATTCCTCCTACTTTTGGTGAGGTCTTTGAGTCCATCTGACCTGCTTTCTAGAGATGGGCTTTCTAAATCTTTCTGTATATAGGTCTTCTGTACTATTTTTTGTCCATTTGATGTAAACTTCTTCAGCTGTGTGGAAACTCTATGAACACATCAGTGCTCGAGTGTCTCTCGTTTCTAAAGTAGCTATTCTTATTCCCTCTTCAAAGTTAATAAAATGTTTATAGATTTTTGAAAAAAGTAGTATGATGTGTCATAGAAAAAGTGGCATGGATTATATTTAAAGTTATAGCAACTCTGGTTCTTTTAAGTGACTCTATTCTTAGATGGGCAGGAATTGGCTAGGGTTTGAATCTCTCTACTGTCAGAAAAGAATCCATAAAAAGCCAGAATCTACATAAAGCTTCCTTTAACTTCACGTTCAGAGAAACTTCCCTGGTAACAAACTACAGAAATGATCCCTGAAAGTATAGTCTTGCTTCCTTTACTTCAAATGGTAAAGTTATAGGTGAGTTATTCCTTATCGGATTTTGTACTTAAAGAAGGAACAGCCAGATTAGAGTAAGGGAGGTGGGTAGGGTAGCCCAGATCTAAATGAAAATGGGGTCTCATTAAGCAACCCAAGGTAACTACCATCCTGTTAGGCGGCTACAAAGAGTATGGCTTCCATATGTGGGTATGGGGAGAGACCTGGAGTAAGAGATGATACTGAGACAAAACAAACGTATCTGTTGGCTAGCTTGTATTCCACATTTGCTATTTGTAGAGGAGTGTTGTCTGTTTAAATATTTAGGGGTCCCGGGGTGGCTCAGTCAGTTAAGCATCTGCCTTCGGCTCAGTCATGATCCTGAGGATCAAGCCCCGCGTCGGGCTCCCTGATCAGCGGGGAGTCTGCCTCTCCCTCTCCATCTGCCCCTCCCCAACTCATGCTCTCTCTCATTTTCTCTCATGCTCTCTCTCTCTCTCTCTCACTCAGATGAATAAATAAATAAATAAAATCTTTAAAAATAAAAAAAATAAATATTTAACGTCACGCTGTTTCAGTGATAGCAATATGGAGTGTTACATACCTGTTTTTATCTCTTCACCCGTATTACAAGCTGTTGGGGCCAGAAGAGGCTTTTAACCTCCGTGTACTCTCTACAGTGGGTTGCACTTAGCAGTTGCCCAAGACATGTATGTAAGGCGCTGTTGGGAAATAATAGGGCATTTTTCTTTGCTTTTTTCCTGCCTTCCTTATTTGGAAGGCAAAGTAGCTTGGAGTAGGGGGGTAGATGTGAGCTAGCAAGAACTGGGAGAAAGGGGCATGGCCGGGGTCCTGGGAAAGCTCGGGTGGGGCTGTGTTACCATCTTCCCAAGTTACTCTCCTGCATCCAGTGAGGTCTTTGCGACGGAGTCTTCCTCTCCCCACCTCATTTCCTGTCCTCGTTCTGAAAGGTACTTCAGCAGCATGTGGATAGCCAACCATAATCTCCTCACAATTCCCTGACCTCCCCTCCAAACAGTGACCTTTACCTTCATGCCACTTTAGCCACAAACTCCCATGACCACAGCCTGGCTGCCATGTCCACAACCTCTGAGATCCAAGATTCTAGAGCGATCCAAACTTCTGTGATCACAGCCTCCTAACGTTGCTGCTCTCATGCTCTTACTTCCACTAAACCCGTTCTGTTTGTTTTTAGATGCGAAGGGTGGTTATTTTATCAGTACTCATCATCAAAAATAGCAGTAGTTTACCGATGAGGATAATACTCTTTAATGGGTACTTACTCTGTGTCACGTGCCATGGAAAGCACTTTATGGGTATTATCCAAATCTAACCAAGACGACAGTCCTGTGAGATAGGTCTAACTGTTCTCATTCTCATTTCACAAACGAGTATCTGAGGCTCCGAGAGCGTAAGTTTCCCAAGATCCCATAGCGAGGAAGTGCTAAAGCCAAAAACCTGACTATAGAACTAGGCTGAATTGCTTCTCCTGTGGGATTTTTTTTTTTAATCTATTATTGAGAACAGATAGCAATTGCATTTTGAGAAACCAAGTAAAATGCGATGTAGAGACACTTACATAAAGGACTCCCTGTAGCAGATGTGTCGTCACCTTTCCACATATTTTCTGAAATACGTGTCCTTAGATACTAACCCTAAACCATTTTAACATCTGGTTCAAATCACGCATTTTGCTTCGTCTTTAAGACTGCAACTCATGTCATTAGCCCCAAATAAACGTGCTCTTTAATGTTTGCTTCTTTCATATGCCATGGTTTCTCTATTCTCTTTATTTTCTTGTAGGATTTTAGCAGCAAATAGTGTTTTAATGTTAGTACTAAGAGGGGCGCCTGGGTGGCTCAGTCATTAAGTGTCTGCCTTCGGCTCAGGTCATGATCCCACGGTCCTGGGATCGAGCCCCACATCAGGCTCCTTGCTCTGCGGGGAGTCTGCTTCTCCCTCTCCCTCTGCCTCTGTCCCTGCTCATGCTCTCTCTCTCTCTGTCTCTGTGTCTCAAATGAATAAAATCTTTTAAAAAAATATGTTAGTACTAAGAGTCATATTGAAATTTTGGAGACTCTTACTCTATTTTCTTTTGTGTTTGTGCAGATTGTCAACTGTTATAAAATAGTAGAATGTTATAAAATGTTTCCACTAATAATTAGTGACATTTGGAAGTGTAATTCTACCGCATAAGAGAAATTGAAAAGCTTTTTAAAAACTAGCTTGTCTCTACCATTTTGCGATCCTTATCACTGTGGACCACCTCCTTTTCTTAAGGAAAAAGCTTCCCTTTTTAATTTTCTTGATGTTTTATTCTGCTGCTGCTTTACCTCTCTGACTCCTCTGTTTTTTGTAAGATTTTTAAAAAGATTTTATTTATTTATTTGTCAGAGAGCACAAGCAGGGGGGTGGCAGGCAGAGGGAGAAGCAGGCTTCCCGCTGAGCAAGGAGCCCAATGTGGGACTCAATCCCAGGACCCTGGGATCATGACCTAAGCCGAAGGCAGATGCCCAGCCCACTGAGCCACCCAGGTGTCCCCAACTACTCCATTTTTTTACTCAGTTATAACAAAGCACAGTCCATTACACTTGAGCTTTTAGTATCTGAATACTCCTCCAGGAAAACAAAAACCATCACTTATGGTGAACTAAACCTGCTTCTATACTTCATAGAACCTCGATCCTCCTGTTTTCTCCCAGTATTGCCATTCTGTCACTACCCATCATCTTTCTGACCTAGCCTGATCCTGTGGTTGGGGATCTGAAGTCCTCTCACCTTCAACCCTTCTGAACTTGAGTTTGTTTGTTCTTTTTTAAGATTTTATTTGTTTATTTGACAGAGCGAGAGAGGGAACACAAGCAGGGGGAGTGGGAGAGGGAGAAGCAGGCTTCCCACGGAGCAGGGAGCCCGATGCGGGGCTCAATCCCAGGACCCTGGGATCATGACCTGAGCCGAAGGCAGATGGTTAATGACTGAGCCACCCAGGTGCCCCGTTTGTTCTTTTTTTTTAAGTAGGCTCTATATGCCCAACGTGGGGCTTGAACTCACGACCCTGAGATCAAGGGTCATATGCTCTACCGACTGAGCCAGCCAGGTGCCTCTGACCTTGGGTTTTTTTTACCTTAAAGTCTTTGAATCCTTTTAGACGTACAGAAAGGTTCCAGAGATAGTCCAGAGAGTTCCTGTATACTCTCCACTCAGGTTCCCTAATATTAACATCTTATATAATGCTTTGGGCTGAACGTGTCCTCTCCAAAATTCCTATGTTGAAGCCCTAACCCCCAGTGCGATGGGATTTGGAGATGGGCCTTTGGGAAGTAATTAGGTTTAGATGAGGTCAGGAGATGGGACCCTCATGATGGGATTAGTACCCTTAGAAGAAAAGACCAGAGAGCTCTCTCTCTTTCTACCTGCCTCTCTCTCTACCACACGAAGACATGGCAAGAAGGTGGCCATCTGCAAGCCAGGAAAAGAGCTCTCACTAGGAACTGAATCAGCTGGCACCTGGACCCTCGACTTCCCAGTCTCCAGAACTGTGAGAAATAAATGTCTGTTGTTTACGCCACTTGGTCTATGGTATTTGGTTATAGCAGCCCAAGCAGACTAATATATGTAAAACCACAGTACAGTGCCCAAACTAAGAAGTCAACATTGGTACAGTAATCTTAAGCCACACACTTTATTTGGATTTCACCAGCTGTTCCACTATGTCCTCTTTCTGTTCGAGGACCCCATTCACGATCACGCACTGCATTTAGCTGCCATGTCTCTTTAGTCTCCTCTGATCCATGGCAGTTTCTCAGTGGTATCTTGTGCTTTTGAATTTGCATCTCCCTAATGACAGCTGATGTCTTTGCAACCCTGCTTTCAAATCTTTGGGTAAATACCCAGAAGTGGGATTTCTGGATCATATGGTAATTCTATGTTTAATTTTTTTAAAAAGATTTTATTATTTACTTATTTGAGAAAGAGAACAAGTGGGAGGGAAGGGCAGAGGCAGAGGGAGAAGCAGGCTCCCCGCGGAGCAGGGGCCCGATGCGGGGCTCGATCCCGGGACCCCGGGATCATGACCTGAGCCGAAGGCGGACGCTTAACTGACTGAGCCACCCAGGCGCCCCACAATTATTGATGTTGAGTAACTTTTCATATGATTCTTGGCCATTTGTATAATATCTTTGGAGAAAGGTCTAGTCATTTTAATTGGATTATTTGATTTGTTGTCTTAAACATATTTTTATTAGCTAATTTTCCATCCGTACGTCTTTTTTTTTTTTTAAGATTTTATTTATTAGAGAGAGTGAGAGAGAGAGAGAGAGAGCACAAGAGGGGGTAGGGTCAGAGGGAGAAGCAGACTCCCCGTCAAGCAGGGAGCCGATGCGGGGCTTGATCCCAGGACTCTGGGATCATGACCTGAGCCGAAGGCAGACGCTTAACCAACTGAGCCACCCAGGTGCCCCGTATGTCTTCTTTGAAGAAACATCTGTTCAGATCTTTTGCCCATTTTTAAATCGGGTTTGTTTTTTTACTGTTGGGTTTTAAGAGCTCTTTGTATAGTCTGGATATAAATCTTTTATCAGACATGTGATTTGCAATATCTCTCAGGGTGGTGGTTGTCTTTTTCTTTTTTTTTTAAAGATTTTATTTACTTATTTGACAGAGAAAGAGAGATAGCAAGAGCGGGAACACAAGCAGGGAGGAGTGGGAGAGGGAGAAGCAGGCTCCCCGCTGAGCAGGGAACCCGATGCGGGGCTCCATCCCAGGACCCTGGGATCATGACCTGAGCCGAAGGCAGACGCTTAATGACTGAGCCACCCAAGGCACCCGTCTCTTTTTTTTCTTAGTAGTATAGTAGCTTTCATGACCCAGGATCATGCAGATTTCCTTCTGTAAGTTTTATATTTTACATTTAGGTCTGTGATCCATTTTGAACTAAATTTTTTAAAATATATTTTTAGGGAAAGCGAGAGCAAGCCAGGAGAGGGAGAGAATCTCAAGCAGACGTCCCCCTGAGCTCGGAGCCTGATGCGGGGCTTGATCTCATGACCCTGAGATCATGACCTGAGCTGAAATAAAAAATTAGATGCTCAACCAACTGAGCCACCCAGGCACTCCCATTTTGAATTAATTTTTGTATAAGGTGTGATGCATGTGTAGAGGTTCTTTTTTTTTTTTAAGATTATATTTATTTATTTGACAGAGACACAAGTGAGAGAGGGAACACAGCAGGGGGAGTGGGAGAGGGAGAAGCAGGCTTCCCGCTGAGCAGGGAGCCCGACGCGGGCTCGATCCCAGGACCCCGTGATCATGCCCCGAGCTGAAGGCAGATGCTTAACGACTGAGCCACCCAGGTGCCCCAATTTTTTTTTTTTTTTTTTTTTTGCATATAGACGTCTAGTTGTTGCAGCACCATCTGCTGAAAAGACTTTCCTTTTTCCATTCAGTTGCCTTTGTACCTTTGTCAAAAGCCAATTAACTATATTTTTGGACTTTCTCTTTTGTCTGTTGTCTATGCTTTGCACTAATTCCACACTGTCTTGACTTGATTCTTATAGCTTTATAGTGAGTCTTGAAATTGGGTAGGATGACTTGTCCAGCTTTGCTCTTTTTAAAAGTTGCTTTGGTTATTCTAGTTCCTTTGCCTTTCCATATACATCTTAGAATCAGCTTGTTGGTATCTCTGAAATTCTTCCTGGAATTTTGATTGAAATTGTGTAAAAACTAAAGATCAAGTTGGGGAGAATGGACATCTTAATAATAGTGCATTTTCTAACCCGTGAATACAGTTATCTCTCCATTTATTTAGATCTTTGATTTCCGTCATCAGTGTTTTATAGTTTTTCTTGTACAGGTCGGGCAAATATTTTGTTTAAATTTATATCTAAGTACTTGGGTTTTTTTCTGGTGCTATTGTAAACCTTACCTCTTTTTTTATTGTTTCAATTTTCATTTATTTTTTAAGTAATCTCTACACCCAACGTGGGGCTCAGACTCAAAACCCCGAGACCCAGAGTCACGTGCTCTATCAACTGAGCCAGCCAGGTGCCCCAAGCCTTACTTCCTTTTAAACAAGGAAAATAATCTCCGAGTGGATCTGCAAACTCCCTGAGACCGATTCTGATACGAACTCTGGCTGAAATTCCATTTATCTCCTGACCCCCTGGTCTGAGCCCCCAGTCTGACTTGTCGTGTGGTGGTGTTCTGGCTCTCCTTCTCTAGCTGACAGGAGCTGTGGTCAGTAGCTGCCGGACCTTTTGGGGAAGGCCGTAAGGAAAATTCATAATATGTATCTGTGGCAGTGTCCAGGGGACACATTATTGTCTCTTGGCTCAGAGGTCTCGAGGTAAGCCGGTATGGAATTACAGCAGGTCTGGGAAGTGGGTGAGAGGCAATGACGGTGATTAGAGTCCGGCGTGCAGAGGCCAGGCCTACAGTTGTTTAAAAAAAATGTACACCAATTTATACAGTAGCGCTCTTCTGCCCAAATATTCTAAGCCACTGCCAACGATTCCTAATTATCAAGCATTCTGATCAGTACTCTGGACTTGCTTTCTGTTACAGCAGCCGTGCTTCCTTGGAAACATAAATAGATAAATCTTACCTCCTTTTTTTTTTTTTTAAAAGATTTTTTTTTATTCACTTGACAGAGAGAGACACAGCGAGAGAGGGAACACAAGCAGGGGGAGTGGCAGAGGGAGAAGCAGGCTTCCCGCCGAGCAGGGAGCCCGATGCGGGGCTCGATCCCAGGACCCTGGGATCATGACCTGAGCTGCAGGCAGACGCTTAACGACTGAGCCACCCAGGCGCCCCTTACCTCCTTTTGATATTATACCATCTGCCCTGCAAACTCCCAGTTTAGCAGCAGCCCCACAATCTGCTTTCTCTGACCTCTTGCCCAAACAGATGAGTGTCCAGATCTTTTAAGTGGGTGGAGTCTGACATCATGAATATCTGGTTGCAGTATCAGATGGGGTCCCGCCACAGCTAGCTGATCCTCCCGTGTGTTTGCATCAGCAGCCCTCCCGTTTTCCCCTGGAACAATTTAGAGCCTTCAGCGCTTTCCCCCAACCTCTCTGCCTGCAAGCCCCCCCCCCCCCCCCCCCCCCCCCCGCCTCGCAGCAGACATTTTTCTTCCCAAAGCATCGAGGACATAGGGGCATCCTTAGTTGCATCCATTCCTGACCTTCTCTCCTTCCAGTCCCGGAGGAAGAGGTAGCCTGCTACCTGCTCAAGGCTACTCTGGTACCTTCCTCAGTCAACTACTTTATATATATATTTTTAAGATTTTATTTATTTATTTGACAGAGAGAGACACAGCGAGAGAGGGAACACAAGCAGGGGGAGTGGGAGAGGGAGAAGCAGGCTTCCCACGGAGCAGGGAGCCCGATGCGGGGCTCGATCCCAGGACCCTGGGATCATGACCTGAGCCGAAGGCAGACGCTTAACCGACTGAGCCACCCAGGCGCCCCAATCGACTGCTTTACATTGGGTAGCTATTATGGTGCTAGATTTCGCATGAGGAGCTGGGGACAGAGTGGAGAACAAAGGAGCTCACGTTCTGAGGGCAGGGGTGCCAGACAAGTAAACACGAGATGGATCAGTTAAAATAGTGTGATGTGACAGAGAATGACGGGTGACCAGGGATGGACTCTGAGGAGGGGCCGTTGATCCTCTCAGACCTGAAGGATGAGAAAGATTTCAGCCAGCTAAGGATGGGAGGGGACAGCAACCCAGATGAGGGCAATAGGAAATACGAGGGCCCTGCGGAGTGGTGAGCTGAGCATGTTGGAGGAACAGAAAGAAGGCCAGTGGGACTAGATTGTACTGAGCGAGAGAACGAGCAAGCAGCAAGAGGTGAGGTCACAGGCGTGAGCAGGAGCCTGGCCATATACAGCCTTGCAGGCCCCAAACAAGGAGTTTGGACCGTAAAGGCACAGTGGGGAAATTATTGGAGACTTTTAGGCAGGAGAGTAACATGATTTATGCTTTAAAATGAATCTAGCTGCCACACAGAAAATAGCTTGTCATTGGGAGGCCGGAATGGAAGCAGGGAGAGCAATCAGACGACAGTCAGAGTCCAGACGAGCGATGACAGAGGTTGGGCCAGGGTAGGAAAGGAAGTTGGAGAAAGTGCATGGAGATGTGTTGGGGGGTTTGTTACCAGGATGAGCTGATGGATTGGACATGGAGAGTGAGGGGAAGAGGGAAATCAAGGACAACTTCTTGATTTGTGGCGAGAATAACTGGGTGAATCGAAGTGCCATTTACTGAGATGGAGAGGGATAGCTTTTGCGGGGGAAAGCCAAACGCTGTTTGGACGGATGTGTTATGTTTGAAATGCCTACTGGCTATCAAAGTGGAGACATCAAGTAGGCAGTTGGCTATGTAGTCTGGAGCTCAACTGGGGAGGTCTAGCTAGAGATAGAAATTTGGGAGGTTTTGGTAGATAGATGTTATTCAAAGCCACGATCCAGGATGAGAGTCCCAAAGACGTAAGTGTAAATGGCAAAGAGCATGGGTGCAAGGACTGAATCCTGGGGCACTCCCAACATTTAATGGAATCTTGATGAGGAGATAAGGAGAAATCAGCAAAGAACACTGAACAGAAATAGTAAGTTTAGGCTTACTATTACTTAGGCTAGTAAGGTTGGAGGGAAGCAGAGGGAACCATCCTGAAAGCTAAGAGAAGTGGATCTTTTTTTTTTTAATATTTTATTTATTTATTTGACAGAGAGAGACACAGCGAGAGAGGGAACACAAGCAGGGGGAGTGGGAGAGGGGAGAAGCAGGCTTCCCGCGGAGCAAGAAGCCCAATGCGGGGCTCCATCCCAGGACCCTGGGATCATGACCTGAGCTGAAGGCAGCCGCTTAACAACTGAGCCACCGGGACGCTCCTGAGTAGTGGATGTTTTCTTTCAGCCAGGGGCCAGTTAGAAAACAGAAACCACACAGAATTTTAAACAGAAAGGACTTAACATGAGGAATTGGTTACTCAGGTGAGAGCTGTTCTTCTCAGGAAGTGCTGAGAAGCGAAGGTGGAGATTGTGAATTAACCCAGAAATTAAGCAACGGCAGGAAGCTGCTTCACCTCTAGAGGTTCCAGCTGCTTCACCTCCACAGGAGGTAAAAGTAGAAGGTGGTGGTACTCAAGTCCGGGATCGGGGACCACCCAGCAGAAGCAGAAAGGCTGGCCCAGCAGGACCTTGGTCTGTGGAGGGAGGGCCTATCCCGGGGGAGCCATGGAAGAGATGCAGTCACTGTTACAGATGACCCTCCCCACAGAGGGAAGGAAGGGGCTGGCTTCTCCCCTCCTCCTGCTCTCCAGTCTTCAGCCAGGAATTCCCATTGGCCAAGCCCGACCGGAAGTCAGAGGGGAAGGGCACCTGGGAAATGTAGTTGTCTGTTCTACACAACAGAGCAGAAGAGGGGGTGGCTCTGAGAGCAAATAGACAAATGGCCAGCACATGTAAATAAGATGAGGACTTGGAAATGAGTACTGCATTTAGTGGAGGTCATTGGTGACTTTGGCAAGAGCAATTCAATAGAGTGGTGTGAGCAAAAAAGCCTGACGGGAGTGAGTTCAAGAGAGAACGGGAGGAGAGGAATTGGAGGCAGTGACTACAGATGACTTTTTTTTTTTTTTTTTTTGGAGTTTTGCTATAAAAGGAAAGGAGAAATGTGGTGGGTGGAGTGGGTAGTAAGATTGACAGTAGGTATTTTCAAGATGGAAGAAATAACAGCATACTTGAATGCTGGTGAGGAAAAAGCCAAGAGAGAAGTAGCAATCGATCATGCGGGAGAGAGAATTACTGGAGTAATCTACCTGAGTAGACAGGAAGGGATAGGAGCCAGGGCAAAAGGGATACAATCATACGATTTGTAGAAAATCAGTCCTAATATCTTCATCACTCAACTTTGGAAAACCACCTTAAAAATCCTGTGCTCTAACCTCCCATGTGCCGGAATTCTCCAGGCAGCCCCCCGGACACATTGGTCCATGTCTCAATGCTTGAGAGTCTCCAGTCTTACCATTTCCCAAAGCAGCCATTTCCATTTTAAGGCAGATAGATATAATTCTTAGAAAAACTTTCCTTTTCAAAACAACCAGATGCAGGGCACCTGGGGGGCTCAGTCGGTGAAGCATCTGCCTTCGGGCTCAGGTCATGATCCAGAGTCCCTGGATCAAGCCCCGCCTCGGGCTCCATGCTCAGGCTCCATGCTCGGCGGGAAGCCTGCTTCTCCGCCTGCCTGCCACTCCCCCTGCTTGTGCTCTCTTTCTGTCTCTGACAAATAAATATTTTTAAAAAACCAATCAGATGCAATTAATGCCTTGCTGTGGATTGGGTTATGCCTTGGATAGTCATTTCAGGGTCAATTGGAAAAATATAAATATATGGGATTAGATGAGATGAAAATTTATTAAAATTGTGAAGATTATTGGCTGAAAAAAACAGTTTGCAGAACAGTATATGGAGTGATCTTACTTGGTTTATTATATAATCTGTTCATGTGTATATACACATACACGGGCAGGGGGAAGATCTGGAAGGGTATGCATTGAGATACTAACAGCGGTGATCTCTGGGTAATGAGAATGTGTCATTGAGTTCTAGCAGAACTTCAATGAACAGACAGTTCTTAAACTGTTTTAGAGACTAGAAAAAGGTCATTTCCCCCAGTTCTTTATATGAAAATAGGATAACTGATACCAAACCTGACAATGATAGCAGGAAAAAGAAATGTGTGGACCAATCTCACCTAAAAATATACATATAAAAAATCCTGAATACGGATGTTTTAAAGTTCTAAATAAGATACTAACAAGTAAAATTTAGATGATATTCTAGAGGCATTTTCATTTATGTTAGGAATGAGACCAGGATGCCTGCCATCATTGCTATTACTATTATTCTGGAAGTTCTACCTTACTGAATAAAATAAGAAAATTGAGAGGAATAACTATTTTAAAGGAAGTGACAAAATGATCATCGTTTTAATTAGGTTTTTTTTTAGATATTAGGAACAGATACTCAAGTTAACTGGGATTTACTGTAAGGATACACATGGGAGTAAGGGACTAGGAATAGAAGAAAAATTCTTAATTATGATCAAAGGTATCTACAAAAAATTATACAGGAAGTATCGTACTTAAAAGCTTCCTCCTGAAATTGGAAATGAGACAAGGATTTCCTCTATTACTATTGTATTGGAAAGCCTAGCCAGTGCAATAAAAGAAGAAAAAGAAACAAAAAGATTAAAGATCTAGAAAGGAAGAAATAATGCTGTCATCATTTATAGAAGACACAACTGTGTACAAAGAATATCCAAAAGAATTGAAGGATAAACATTTGAATTGATCAATGAATTTAGATAGGTTGCTGAACATGTGGTCAATATGGAAAACTAATTGTATTTGTCTATATAAGCAACAAGCATTTGGAAACTTAATAAATACTAAGTCATTATAATAACATAAAAATATCTAGGGATAAATCTAGGAAAACATGGGTAAGGCCTTTACATAGAAAAATATGGAAGAGTATCGAGAAAAATTAAAACCCAAATGAATGGAGTGATATTCATGGGTTGGAAGACTTGATGGCTTTAAGGTGTCAGTTCTCAGCAGAGTGATTTATAGATTCAATGAGACCCCATTCAAATATCCCAACATTTAAATTCTTGGGACGTCTGGGTGGCTCAGTCGGTTGAGCATCTGCCTTGGGCTCGGGTCATGATCCCAGGGTCCTGGGATTGAGCCCCACATTGGCTCTCTGCTCAGCGGGGAGCCTGCCTCTCCCTCTGCCTGCTGCTCCCCCTGCTTGTGCACTCTCTCTCTCTGACAAGTAAATAAAATCTTTAAAAAAATAAATTCTATGTTAAAGGTCCAAGAATAGCCAAGGCACTCTTGAAGAACTAGGTGGGAAGATAGTTCTACTAGATATTATCTTATTATATAGCGAAAGTAATTAAAGCAATGTGATGTTAGCCCAGTGATAGGCAAATAGACCAATAGAACAGAATAGGGAATCCAGAAACAGACCCACACGATATAACAGCTATATAACAAAGGTGCCATTGCTCTTCAGTGGGAAAAGGATTTTTTTTTTTCAATAAACTTTGCTTGGACAATTATCTAGCCATATGGCAAAAAGAAAACTTGACCACTACCTCATATTATCCATAAATATCAATTTCAGATAAATCATAGATCTAAATGAGCAATTTTGAGCAAGTTTAAATAAAAAAGCTTCTGGAAAATGGGGTGCCTGGCTGGCTTGGTTGGTAGAGAATGCAACTCTTGATGTCAGGGTCATGTGTTCAAGCCCCACATTGGGTGTAGAATTTACTTAAAAAAAAAACCAAAAACCTTCTAGGGGCGCCTGGGTGGCTCAGTCGTTAAGCGTCTGCCTTCCACTCGGGTCATGATCTTGGGGTCCTGGGATGGAGCCCCGCATTGGGCTCCCTGCTCCGTGGGAAGCCTGCTTCTCCCTCTCCCTCTGCTTGCCACTCCCCTGCTTGTGCGCCTGCGCTCTCTGTCAAAATCTTTAAACAAAACAAACAAACAAAACTTCTAAAAAAAAGTCTAGGAAATAATATAGCAAAATATTTTCATTATTTTTGGGAAATGAAAGACCTTTCATTCAAAACACAAAGAGCACTAACCATAAAAGATGTATGCATTTGGCTACATTAAAATTAAGAGCTTCCGTTCATAAAAAACAAAAACAAAAAAACCACCATTAAGAGAGTGTAATAGCAAACCACAGAGCGGGCGAAGATATTTCTAATACAGGAAAGTATAAAGCTCATGTCCAAAATCTCTAGAGAACTACAAATCATCTTCTAGACAACAGAGGGTTTGACTTTGGGACTCGGACACAGACATCCCACAAGGAGGGCAAGGCCACTTACTCTTTTTGCCTCTGAAGGTAGAGCCAGAGAGGGAGGAAAGTGGGAAAGTAGGACTCTGAAAGAGAATTTGCTGTCTAAAGACCCTCACTGAAAGGGTTTTTTTTCTCTCAGAAGGACCAGAGGGAACAGGTGGGTCCAGCCCATCATGGCCTCCATCGCAGTCTCAAAGAGGACGAGTCAGCAGAGTACTCGCTGGAGGTAGAAGGATAGACTGTGTAAACTCTAAAGGTCAAGTCTTTTTTTTTTTTTTTTTTGGTAAAGAGTCTCATGGTCTACCGACTGAGCCAGCCAGGCGCCCTGAAAGGTCAGTTCTTAATCTCAGCTTGCTCCTGCCGGCTCAGCCCCAGTCTCAGACCGAGAGGGAGGATGAGCTTCCAGGAAGCCCCTGCCTGTCCTCCCGGGTGGCTGGGGGTTGGGGGTGGAGGAGGGAATCCAGTCATGCCTTTGGAATGGAGCTCTGGAGAGAGCGTTATTAATAGGTTTCCTGTGGGGCCTCCCACCCTCCCCCAGTGAGTCCCAGCACGATTTGGAGGGCTTCCAAGCTGGGGAACCACTTTGGTTCCCCTGCTCATAGGCACCACGCACAATCTCCAGTACTTGTTCATTCATTCTGACCCCCAGCTCCTACTACGACGTCCCCCTGCACTCACTCCCCTCCAGCCACTGCGGTCTCGTCCGGGGTTCTCATACGCGCCTGGCACATTCCCCGCCTGAGGCCTTCGCGTTTGCCCTTCCCCCGCCTGGAACGCTCTTCCCTCAGGTATCTGCTTCCGACCGGGGCCTGAGAAGGGAGCCCCTGCAAGAGCTGCAGGCTGCCGCTCTGGAGCCTGGGCCAACCCCCCGCCCCGGGCCACCGCCCCCCCCACCCCCCCCGCGGCCGCTCTGGAGCACGGCCTCAGCCTCCCCGCCCTGGTGGGGGCATGCATCCCATCGGGCCGGGGTCACCTGTGGCCCGCTAGCCCTGCGCCCCCTCCGGGGCAGAGACCGCGTCTGCGTCTGCGCCGCTCCCGGCTCCCTGGCCCGTCGCTGGCGCGGCCCCTGGTCCCGCTCTCCGCAGAGCACCGTGGTGCCCAGCGGGGACTGCCGGAGTTTGAAGCCCGCTCTGCCTCTCGCTCGCTGTGTAAGTTCAGGCACGTCGCCTGACCCCCCGCCCCCGCCCCCTTGGGCATCAGGGCTCCCCATCTGTCGAGCGGAGGCGACGGTAGTACCCATCTCACCTGGCGCTGGAAGCACTGAGCGGGTTCGCATTTGTCAAGTGCGTAGCACGGGTGCTGGGCTACCTGTTGCTTCAGTGCATGAGCCGCAGATGGGGTCGCCCCCACCTGTCCTGAGCTCAAAGGGGAATCTGGCCCGGCTCTGCCACAGAGCCAGCTCTTCGAGCTCTGGAACGGCTCAAATCTACTGCCCTTCTGGGAGGGGAAGCCACACCGCAGCACCCACCCTACAGGCCCTCAAGCGAGTTTCCCTCTGCGGGTCCCCTTGTATCCTTTCTCGACTTCATTTCCAGTTCTGACCTGTGGCAGGGCCTGGGGCGCCCTTGGCCTCACCTGTTTTCACGGGCTCTGCCCGGGAGCTCGATTTCCCTCCCTCTCGGCTTCCGCAGTCGGAGCCCAGTGCCCCGGTCTCTCTGTGGAACAGCTGAGAGCTTTCTTCTCTGGCCCCGGGCTGGGCCAGCCCACCAGAAACCTCACGGGGGCGGGGGGAGAAGAGGAGGTCGTGAGTGCAGGGTTACAAAGCCCGAGCATTCTGAACCTCACCTGTGAGGGTAGCCCCCAAGCCGGGGACCTCAGCTCTCCCAGAGGAAGCCAGGGGCACGAGGAGCCAAGCTGGGTCTGGGCCAAGCTGCTTCCTGGGAGTGGACCAGCCTACAACAGAGGTCCTTAAGCGGGGTTCCACAGGGTTCGGGTTGAGCTTCAGAGAGTCCCTGCACTCCTTGAAATTAAATATGTTTTGTGTGCATGCGAGAGATGGGCATTTTTCTGTGAAGGGGAGTCACTGATTTCACCAGAGGGGCCCATGAAGAGAGAATGGTTAGGGGCGCCTGGGTGGCTGTCGGTTAAGCGTCTGCCTTCAGCTCAGCTCATGATCCCAGGGTCCTGAGATCGAGTCCCGAGTCGGGCTCCCTGCTCTTCAGGGAGTCTGCTTCTCCCTCTCCCCGCTGCTCATGCTCTCTCTCGCTCTCTCTCAAATAAATAAATAAAATCTTAAAAAAAAAAAAGAAGGACACCTGGGTAGCTCAGTTGGTTAAGCGTCTGCCTTTGGCTCAGATCATGATCCTGGAGTCCTGGGATCGAGTCCCGCATCGGGCTCCTTGCTCAGCAGGGAGCCTGTTTCTTCCTCTCCGTCTGCCTCTCTCCCCTGCTCGTTCTCTCTCTCAAATAAAAAAATAAAATCTTAAAAAGAAAGAAAGAATGGCTAGGAATCACCGGTCTGTGGGAGGAATCTACTCAAACTGTGGGAGGCATAATAGTCTATGGGAAACGCACAACCTTACCTTCAGCTTGCCTGTGACCTTGGGCAAATCACTTTACGTCTTTGCATCCATGTCTTCATCTATAAAGTGGGGAACACAGCAGTGCCTACTTTATAGGGTTCTCGAGGGAAAAAGACAAGGTAAAACCCCTAGTAGATGGTCTGGAACATGGTAAAGTAGGTACTATCATTAGAGATTCAGAAAATCACCTCTGGGATGTGTGTGTGCATGTGTGTGTGAGTGTGTGTGCACGCGCGCGCGTCTGTTTCCAGGGTTAGGAGGTATGGGATGGGGAACAAGAGTTGGCACTCCCAGAACTCACACCTAGTGGTCTGGCGGGCTGGCAGTGAGAGCTAAAAGATGGTATCTACTAGGAGGGATCTGCCCCTAGAAGCTGTAGGTAGCCCCATCTCTCCCCTAAGGCCAGGCTTGGTAGCAGGACTGACTCCCCTTCTATCTAGAATGATTTTAGGGCACACCAAGATGATCCCTCCTAAATAGCTCCCCTCCCCGTCTGCCACTCTCTCTGTCCTAATGTTCCTGCAATCAGTCACCCATTGCCCTATGGACAAAGCCTTTGTTAAAATGCATGCTCAGCGGCAAACCTGTGTGGAGGCCCCGTCACCAAGGCTGACTTTGTTCTTGAATTGGATGTTTCATTTCGTCCTAGGAACCTTATTGCTACGGCCGGTTAGAAAAGTCGTTGCTACTCGCTCAGAGTTGCTCAGGGGTGGCAAGCTGTCCTGAGTGAGGCCCAGTTGGTGGCCTGGCCTGCGCTGTAAGCCGAGGGGGGCTCTCATTCTGCAACCCCCCCCCCCATGCGGGGACCCTTTCTTCTCAGAACAGACCGCACTGTTTCTGAACGGTCATCTATGTCATTCCTGTATGGATTCAGAAAGCCCGTGTAATTAGGCAGCATACTTCTCTTTTGTCACTCTAGTACCTGATGAGCCTCCGGTTCTATGTCGGGTCGCCACCGTCGTGGGTTTTCCTTTGTAGCTTTATAATTAGTTTTCCTTTGTCATTTTCTACATATTGTATTTGCCTACTAATTAGATTTAGTCCTGACGCCTGTAATTTTCATTCATCTGCTCAGAGACAAGTGTTTATTCATTGTCCGCTCAGAAATAGTTTTCTGAGTGGTTTTTATAACATGCAATATCCACATAATTTTATTTGCCTGTTAGCTAGATTGTTGGCATTAACATAAGTAACAACTGTCGTAACAAAAATAATGGTTATCTACCCAAATCCTGGGATCTGAGTCCCGTTTAGGAAGTAGTGTAGGTAGGCTGGCTCGGCCACAAGAGCATGTGACTCTTGATCTCGGGGGCTGTCCGTTGGAGCCCCATGTTGGGTGTAGATTACAACAAAAAAAAAATAAACCTTTTTTAAAAAAGGAAGTAGCTGAGGTAAAAAGTTGGGGAATTTAGGAACACAGTTCTCTAAATAACATACACGTTTCCTGGTACAAACTAATCCAAGGGAGAGAGGACGGATCCATGTGGCCAAAGATGAGGGACCTTGAAATCTGAACACTATTTGCCTAAATGATTCGTCCTCAAGTTTTCCCTAAGATCCCAACACCACTTGGCAATCCTGTCGTTTGTCCCTGAGCAGCTCCTCTTCATTGTCACCGGCTGGCCCACAGATTCAACTCAAATGCAACAGCACCCCCTTCCTCTCTGTCGTGGGCACTGGGTGTGCTCCTGGGACCCCCTTGAGGACTGGACTCAGTGGTGCTTGTGGCACGTGGCCGTCAGCCCTCAGACCCCTTTGGGGATTGCCTCAGCTGAAGAAAGCTGCTCTGCCCGAGGGCAGGCCCCCTTCCCGGGGCAGCCTGCACCCCATGAATGACAGTATAAAGGGCCAATCCCCTGGTCCCCACTCCTAGCTTCAGAGCTTCCCATAGGGCTGCCTGAGGTTTTGGGGAACCGACGTTGCAGCTCAACATCTCCTTCCTCCCACCCTGCTCCCATCCCTTCCCTTCCATGGCTGGTGGAAGTGCTCCCAAGAGCACTCCCTAATAAACCTGCTGATCTTGATCTCAGAATTGGCTTCTTGGGGCGCCTGGCTGGCTCAGTCGTGAAGCATCTGCCTTCGGCTCGGGTCATGATCCCAGGGTCCTGGGATCGAGCCCCGCATCGGGCTCCCTGCTCCGAGAGGGGCCTGCTTCTCCCTCTCCCTCTGCCCCCCCCCTTGTGATCTCTCTCTCTCTCAAGTAAATCAATAAAATCTTAAAATAGAAAGAATTGGCTTTTCAGCAAACCCGACCTGCCACACTCTCTTCTCCTACCCCCACCCCCTCCTCCTGCTCAAGGCTGAGACCCACCTCCCCAGTGTGCTGGGGTCCAGTCCCCCTCACCTCCCCTTGGGCCCTGCTCCATCTCTCACTCATTTCCTTTCTCTTTCCCGAAGCTTCAACCTCCCCACCCCCTCCATCTCCTCCCCTCAGCATGGAAACCTGAACAGCTATCTTCAACAAAAACCTCCTTTGACACAGAGCCCCCTTCAAGCTTCTGTTCTTTCTTCCCCTTTGCAGTCTAAGCTTCTGGAACTGGCGCGCTGCCATCTGGCTTCGGCCCTGTCTCATGTGACTTCTCTGGGGCATCTGGCTCTGATGGCCACTCTCTCCTCTCTTCATTTCCAGGACGCGTGGCTCTCTCCCATTTTCTTTACATTCCTTGAATGGTGTGATGCCCTGAGCTCCACCCTTAGTCCTGTTTTCTCTTTATTCTGGAAGTCATTCATGACCACGGCTTCAACCACCCCCATAGGTCGAAGGTGTCCAAATTCCTATTTCCAGCCCAAGCTATGAGACATTCCCCCCTTGACGGCCCACAAGTACCTCAACACCATGGCGCTCATCTCCACCCCTGCCCCAGCCTGCATCCTCCCTGTGTTCCAATCTTAGTGAATGGGACCACCGCGTACCTGGTGACTCGAGCTGGAAAACTGCCACTGTTCTCAGCATGACCCCTCTCCCCTGTCACCTCCTTCTCCAGAACAATCGTGGTCTATTGATTCTGCTCATTCGAAGGTTCTCGAATCCCTCTTTCCCGCCCTCACTGACTGTCCTAGTTCGAGCTTTGGATCCGTATAACTCAAATGAATGACTGCAACAAGCCTCCTCAGCAGCCTCTCTGCCTTCACCCCCGCCCTTGCCTCTGCCGCCAGAGCAGTGTTCCTTCGACGGCATTGGGATCATGGGGCTCCCCTGTACAGGATGCCTCAGCGGCCCCTTGTGGCCTTTAGAATGAAGTAAAAACTCCTGTAATTGGCACCTCTCTCATCTGGCTACCGCCTGCCTGACTTCCTCACCCCCCTACCCCCACCCCATCTAGTGCTTTATGTTCTCGCACAACTGGACTACTTGAAGTGCTTCGAACATGCTTCATTCTCCCATGTCTCAATGCCTCCTTTGTGCACGTCCTTCCCTCTGGAAAGCTGCCTCATTACTCCCCGGGCTCCTCTTCCCTCCCCCAGGCCCCATCTATGCTGCAAGCGTCCTTGCAAACTTCCCAGGCTCTCCGAGGCTGTCTCTGGCCCCCGGGTTTTCCCTCCTCTTTGCAGACATCCATTAGACCTAGGGCACCTTCTTCACCGCCTCTCCTTCCAGGTCTTCCTTTCCACCGGACTGAGTTCCTTGAAGCCAACAGTTCCATCCTGCAGTCCCAGGACCGGGCACGGGGTTTGGCCATTGGTCGCCACTTATTAAGGGCTTGGGGGGTGGATGAGTCAATGAGGCGCGAAGGGGTAGCAGGAGGGGGAAAGAGAACGCGAAGCTTGGGAGGAGACCGAAGGCAGGTGCCCCCCTCTCAGGATTTTGCTAGCCCCGAGGTCTGCGGCTGGCTGTGATGGCCTCACCTTTCTGCATTAGGAAGGGAGCGCAAGCGAGCCGGCCACACTGTGGCCACAGCCTGGCAGAGAAGAGCCTTGCCCGTTGCTCAGCGACTACTCCCACCCGAGTCTGGGTGAGCAGGGCCTCCCACCCCAGCCCTGTGCCGGCTGACTGCCAGGAAAGAGGGGAAAGAGAATGTCAGCAAGGCTCACCGCCGCTCCGGCCACCGCTTTTGTCTCTGGCGCAGACAGCTCAGGATTGCAGCGTTGTCCGTGCCCTTGGCCTTGGGGGCTAGCTGGGCCGCGAGCCTGGGGCAGCTCTGGTCCACAGAAGCCTCTTCCTTTCTCTCCCAGTGTGCTAGCCAAATATTTTCTGGGTATGCTGTGACATGAAAAGGGTTGATTCATATCGTCGAATGATCTCTGATCATTCTGGCCAGGCACCGAGAATTTCTCGAGTATCCACTGGGAGCCTTTGGTGTCTTGAATTTACCCATACATTTCCCCCCAGTTGAAGCTTTTCCTCGTGTCTTAAAATATGGTGGGGGTCTTTTTTTTTTTTTAATCCCCATTTTACAGGGAAAGAAACCAAGGTCCAGAGACCTACCTGCTACAGCACTGTCAGAGACAAGTCAAACCTGGTAAGCCTGGTAAACCGGCTGCCGAAGGACAGGAAGATGAGGGAGCCCAGCTTCCGAGAGGCAAGTGGCTGCGGGGCTGGGCGCTGGAAGGCTGTTTGGCCACAGCTCATTTACACTCTGCCCACAAGAGGTCAGTAGGTTCCGTGGCCGCGGAGTGCTGTATCCCGAGGCGTCCCTCCTGTGGGAAGGTGGCGCCCCCGTCCCCAGTCGCTGACCCTGGTTCCTGGCTGCACGGTAGGAGCCTGGATGGAAATCCCTCCACCACCAGAGCTTCTAGGAGGTGCCTCCTCCCCTGCTGTACCAGGGGTTGGGACTGGCCAAGTCCCAACTGGGAAGCTCCCAGGCTGCGGAAGCTCCCAGGGGCAGCGCCTTATTACCCGTCCAGTCCTCTGGCTGCGACCAGCCACTTGTGGAGGGCAGTGCCTGTAGACAGCATGGCCGGCATAGGCGCTGCCCCCCTCCAAGGGCTGTAGCCGTCTCCACAGGAAAAACTGGAACCCAAAATATCACAGGGCTGTGTCTGCTAGGCCAGAACTGCCTCCTGGGAGGGAGGGGGAGACTTGAAGAGCCATAGATACAAAGCATCTCCAGGATTCGGAGTCAGACAGACCTGGGTTTGAATCCCGACTCTTCCTCTTATTAACCATGACCTTGGGCAAGTTATTTAACTTCCCTGTGCCTCAGTCTCCTAGTTGGTAGAACAGGGAATAAAAGCACCTGCCCTTCCAGGGCTGTTCTGAGGACTTCTTCACTCATTCATTGGACAAATAGCAGAGAGCCTAACCTAGACTAGCTACTGGGTTCAGGGGGGATGACCAGGCTTGGATTCATGCCTGGCACAGAGCAAGTGTCGACTCATGGTAACTTCTCTTTGAAGGTCGGGCCATGAATTTGGGCTCAAAACAGCAAGCAGGTGGAGGCATTCTGAGCAGAAGAGAAGCAGGAGGAAAACACCATTGGGGAAGGCTCCACTCCTACCTGCAGTGTGGTGGCAGGATTGAAAAATGCCGGCCTTACGCTTTCCACAGCATCAGGACATAGGGGCAGAGCGAGGGGCCTAGGACTTACACTCCCCGGGGAGCTGAGCCCATACTGCAGTTGGGGACAGGAAGTGGCGAGAGCGGGGGCGGAGCCGAGAAGAAGCTTCCGGTCTGCTCTCCGGAAGCCCGAAGCCCGGAAGGCGCTGGGCTTCATCTGGCGGGTCACCTTGCCCGCCTTTGGGCGGTGGCTTCAGGATATGGGGAGAAGGTGTGGGCATGCCTCTGTGGCTGCAGGGACTTGAGCCAGAGCATTTGAAGGACATGAGAACACAAGAGTATGAATATGCCATGCTGTGGGTGAGGCCCGATTCCTCGGACTTGGACAAGGACATCATGGGACGCAAAGACCCAAATGCCCTTGAGTCCTTTAGTAAACAGTCAGCCGTGAATTTATCCAAGCCTTTCGGATGTTGCAGTACTATTTTTTCCAGTAGAAAAAGGGGTACTCTTTCTCTAGAAGGAGCCCGGGGAGTACCTTCTCACCAACTGGAACGTTTTCCGCACTTTTGCTTCCTCCTCCAGAGAAATTCTTTTCTGAAAAACACACCTCTCCCCAGCGTCAAGCGATGCGGTCTTCTGGTACATCGGAATCGCCCCCTAGATGGCAGGCGTATGTACCAGCCGCAGCCCCCAGTGCCAGCAAAGCTGCTGAAGGAGATCTAGAGTAGCCCCTTGAGATCGTTCTCTACATTAGCCAACTGAGGATCAGAGAGGTAAAGTGACTTGTCAAAGGTCTCACAGCCACTGAGTGGTAGGTAGAACTAGAAATTTCCATAGGTTTCTAGTCGGAAGACTGGTCTTATGTTTGTTTTTTCCCCAGGCCAAATGGCTTCCCATCTGGGACATACTTTTCTGGACTTCCCTCATTTTTTTCTACTCTCCCTCCCCGCCCTAATTTCCTTTCATTCTGTCCTTACTGGCACAGTTCGCAGCTAGACCAAAGTGGTTTGTCCGCTGGTGGAGGCCCCAAGCTAGCTTGTGCTAACTTCTGCAGAGCCAGGGGCCAGGAAGCAAAGCAGTGGACCTTCCTGTCAGGCGCCAGCGTGACATGCGAGAGCCGGAGTCCTTTCAGGGCCCGATTGAGGGTGAAGCAAGGAACCTGTGGAGAGGGGAATTTCTAGGCTAAGGGCTACAGGCCTAGGTTTCCAGTCAAGGCCATCTCTGGGTAATACTGTGAGGAAATTAGATCTAAGTGAGTTGGTATAGAAGAACCATTCATTTTTTTTAAAGTAATCTCCACCCAACATGCCAACATGGGGCTTGAACTTACAACCCTGAGATCAAGAGTCACATGCTCTACCGACTGAGCCGGCCAGGCATTCATTTTTTTTTTCAGAAAGGCGTGACCGAGCACCTTCTCCAAGCCAGACGCTGAGCGGGTGCCCCGGATATCACTATGAATGAGCAGGGCAAAGTCCTTCCCTACCTTTGTAGACTTGATAGCCTCGTGAGATCCCAAAAAGGTTTTTATTTGTTGCCTTTAAAAACACACACACATGATTTTTAGTCATGTGTCCATCCTCTGCCAAGTTTTGGTTAGGGTTGGAGTACCTCTCAGACCTTTGAAACTTGTGTTTCTGGTGCCAAAGTAGTTCTGAACCTTGGGCTTAACCAGTGGAGTGTTGGTAAATGTTTAACAATTAGCTGTCTGGGGGGAAGTGTATGCATGTATATATGCACATAAGTTAATTCTAAATTTTACCGATATAGAGTATGTGTGCCACACAAATTACATATAATAAAATGCACAAAATATCATTAATAAGGTAATTAATTTTGTAAATATATTCAACTAGTTTATTATCAGCACTTTATTAGTATTAATAACATTGTTGGTATTAATTAATAATTTTAATATTAATTGTTAATCAGTAGCTAACTGATTCTCACAGAAGGCTTTTGTGGATTTTTGCCAGACTCTCGTATCTGTAACCAACTTGTGGTTGCCATTGCTAAACAAATGTGGTTCTGACATGAATGTGAGTTGATCGTTTCATTTGTGTGTGAAACAACAAAGACATATGTCGGAACTTCATTCATTCCTCAGTGATGTGAGTGACTTCTTTCTTGAATAGGATAATGGTTTTCAGACACTGGAAGATTATTTCTTCATTATCTGGTATTATTTCACAATGTGACAGCTACCTACATGGCTCACAGTTGAGTTTAATCTGCATTATTAACATTTTCCCCCTCACTTTCTTAGGTCTAGAAAATCAACAACAGAAAAAACAAAGCAAAGCCTGATTAAGAGTGGTTACTGATCTCTGAGTCGCAAGCACCCAGCCCGTGGCCCATGGCAAGTCACCAACTTCGCTGTGATGCTGTTGCCCTAGATTATCTGCCACAGACGTGGCAGATAATCACCTAACTGCACAGATCACTGTGAAATAGAGTAAAATGATGAAGTGATGAGTTCGGGGGTATTTCTTACCTAATTTTTAAAAAAGATTTTTAAAAGATTTTATTTATTTGACAGAGAGACAGCGAGAGAAGGAACACAAGCAGGGGGAGTGGGAGAGGGAGAAGCAGGCCTCCCGCTGAGCAGGGAGCCCGTTGCTGGGCTCGATCCCAGGCCCTGGGATCACGACCTGAGCCGAAGGCAGACGCTAAACGACTGAGCCACCCAGGCGCCCCTCTTACCTAATTTTTAATAGAATTTATTTCAGTATAACTTTCACAGCCAGCTCACATTTGTGACAACATAGCATTAGAAGGAGTCCGCTCCAGCACACCCCTGGGCCTGACTATATTTCCAGGACCTGAATGACCTTCATCTCCACTCCCACGCCCCTTTGTCATTGATTCTGGACCTCCCAGCCCACCGCCGTGGAATGGGGAGCTCCTAGATTCCAGAGCTAACCCTAGTGGCCACCTTGAATGAGGGCCCTGGGGACAGGGTGACACCAGTGGCTTCTCCATGGCTGGGTGGCCTCTTTCTGCCTGAGGAGCAAAAGCAGAGGTGGAAGAGAGCCAGGGACACTCGCAGTGACTCTGGAAGGCAGGCACATCTGGCAAGCACTCAAGGCTAAGAGGGAAGGAAGGATGAAGGGGTGAGGGCAGGAGAGAGCTCGGGCTCAGCCCTCTGTCCACTTGGCTCTGCTCCTGGGCTATAATTTCTTGTTGAAGGCTTTCCAGAAAGGCTGGTGACTTTGGAGACTGTAGGTTAGTGGAGGGGGGAGGCCAGGGCAAACCCTTCCCTCCTGCCTCTGGGATGTTAGCCAGAGCCCTGGAAGCTACTCACGAGGGCCGTCCGATGTTTGCTCTTGGAGTCTACCTTTGGGGCCCGTTTCCTTTTCAGCAGGAGAGGGGTGGCAGTGACTTTGGGTCTTCGGTTGGGCCTCTTGGTGACTGGCTGAGTCTGTTTTGGAATCTGACTCTGTCTGGTGGGAAGTCTGCCCAGCATTCTGGGCCATCCTCTGCGTGCAGGCCACAGACGAACCCTGTTTCCTTTCAGGCCACATGCCCTGGTCTCTGCTCTCCAGGTCACCCCCAGGCAACTTAGCAGGTCCAACTGCTTGGATACGGTTGGGCCATGCTGCGCTCTGGATGCCACCGCATGAATGAGCGTTCTGTGTTTGCACCTAGGCTGGCAGCTCTCCGAGGGCCCTGTCCCCAGCACCACCCCAGCCCGCACTCAGTACAAAGAGCAGTCCTCAGTGACTGAATGCAGCAATGAGAAAGCCTGGCGGACAGTCAAGGTTTCTTCCTGGTGAAACCGAATCACAGTGTGGAGCCCCGTGTGGAAGCGCTCATTTTGGAACCTTGTCTGAGGAGTGTCCGCTATTATTGCTAACACTTGGCGGGGGGGGGGGGGGGGGGGGGGCGCGGGCAGGGCAAACTCCCCGCTCCCCACCCCCACGCAGACACGGGTTTTTACCAGTTAGCTGTTCGGTAACCAGGAAGTCCGGATGCCAGTGGTTTTCCTTCCACTCTAAGAGAACAGTCACCTTTACCTCTCAGCCCTCCGTCCGCGCCGCCCACCGCGCGCCTCCCCTCCCGGGGCTGCTGGCCCAAGTGCTGACTGGGAGCGATTGCTCTTGGCATCAAGCCTGAGAACAGGCTGTGCGGCCAAGAGGCCGGGGCAGCCCTCCCTCTACGACACGGGTTGGGAAGTGACCAGGGTGAGGACGCAGACAATAAGGGCTCAGTACCCTCTGAAGCGGGAGGGATCCCTGGGGACAGATGTACCAGCGGTCCGCTCCCTGCCAAGCCCCCCGCGCCCCACCCAACCCACACCCCAGCATCTACAATGCATCCTCTGGCAACCGGCTTCAGACAACACCATTCACGGGTTTGAGCGAGAGGGCAGGCCTTGCGAGGAAGTCCACAGAGAGGCCACAGAGTGAGAAGTCTCTGAGCCCACTGTCAATGGCGTCCTTCTAATAAGGCCGGGTGCCTGTCTCCGGGGAGCACAGCGCCCCTTCTCCCAACACGTCCTGGGTTGAATGACCCTTGGAGTGTACCAGGTTGAAGTTCTGGTGTCTGTGTCCGTGTGTGTGTGTTAAAATATTAAAACTGTGTTTCCAGACCAGACTTTGCTCCCGTGTTCAAGAGCCCCAATCCAAGTGTCACTTGGGTGTCCCACGGGCAAGGGCAATTTCACATACCCTGTGCTTCTCATCCTCTCCTTCCCCCTCAAACCCACAGTTGGTGCTGCCCCACAGTCCCTTTCTCAAGAAATCGCGCAGCCACTCACCTACGTGGCCAACCGGGAAACCTGGGCCCTCCCTCACCCCACATCCCCCCATTTCCCTCGGCCACCAAGTCGAGCCTGTTCGCTCCTGCACACTTGTACCTCATTCAGCTGGCCCTGCACACCCTGCCAAGACTTTAGGTCAGGTCACCAACTTCTCGAAGCGCGGTGACAGCCTCTTGATGTGTTTTCTTGCCTCCAGTCCTCCTGTCATCCCTGCTCCAGCCCCCACACCATCCCCAGCCCTGTCCCTAAACCAGCCCCGAATGATGTGCCCAAGGCAGCGGGGAGAAGGCCCACTGGCCCAAACGCATCTTTCTCTCCAACTTGTAGGTGCCCAAAGTGCCCCTTATTTTGGTAAGTTCTGGGGACACATACGGACATATTAGTAACTCACCCTGGAGCAGAACCCAGCCTCTCTGACTTTTCCTACCGGCATCGAATTTTCCTGGGCAGAAAGGAAGGAATGTGAGATGAAAGGTAAGTTTTGACATCAATGAGGAAGGCAGGGGAAGGCCCAGAGTAGGGTAATGTGCAGGTCCGTGGGGCTAGAGGGAATTCCCAGGTTTCGAGAAAAGTGGCTTCCTGGAAAGGGCTGGGCTGGGTCCCTAAGAGACCATCTAGCAGATGTGCCAGTGTGCCAGGAGGAAGGCATTGCCCTGGGGAAGGAACCGGCCAGCTCCCCAGCTCTGGCAATGACTGGGTGGAAACCTCCCTCCCCGGGTGTCTCAGGGGTGGAGCCATCTAAGACTTCCCAGAGGGAGAGGGCTCTGATCTCCCAGGAGGTGGGCTGGGCTTCCTTCCAGAAGGGAGGCCGAAACCCGGGGGCGGGGCTGTAGAAGCAGCCCCCACTCTCCCCTCTGAGACCTCTAACTAGAAGAGGTGACGGAGCCCCACCTTTCCCCCCTCCCCAAACAGAACACGGGCTCAGATTACCCGATGCCTCTCTCCTCAGCCTGCAATGGGCCCGTCTTTCCTCTGCAATGGTTCTTCCTCTGAGACCAACCCCTTTCCCTGAACTTTTACCTGTCTGGGCCCCGCAGCTCTGTAACGCACGGGAGGGGGTGACGAGGCTCCCAAATCTGTAATCTACGCAAAGCTACAAATTACAAAACAAAACATGAGTCAACATTGTGGTGCAAGGTCTTTTTTTTTTTTTTCCTTTCCTACAGATACGGGTTGTATAGACCTCATTGTCCTCAGGATTAGAGTCCAGATTCCAATCATAATTTGCAAGTCTCTTCAAGACCCGGCCCTGCTAAATGAGACGTCGGTCAGAGGGTACAAACTTGCATTTATGAGTAAGTTCTAGAGATCTAAGGTACAGCATGGTGATTATAGTTAATCAGACTGTATTATATACTTGAAAGTTGCTAGGAAGTTAGATCTTAAATGTGCTCAGCACAAAAAAGAAATGGTTTGTGACGTGATGGAAGTGTTAGCTAACACTCCGATGGTCATTATTTTGCACTATGTAAATGCAGCGAGCCATCATGTTGTGCACCTTAAACTCACGCAGTGTTATCTGTGAAATATAGCTCAGTGAAGCCGCGAAAACAAAGATCTGGCTTCAGTTTTTACCTCTCAGCCCTCTCCCCAACCCCCATTCCTTTGTACCTGACACGTGGTCATCATTTTTTAACTTGTTATTTGGAAAGAATTTCTAATTTAGAAAAAAAAAGAATTTCTAATTTAGAAAGCATTGGAAAAATAAAAATAGCACAAGGATCACTTGTATAGCCTTTACCCAGATAAGCCTATAGTTAACATTTTATCCCATTGCCTTTATCGTTTGGGTTCTCTCTCCACACTCAGGCGCGCACATGTTATGTATATACATTGTATATACCCACATTATGTGTATACATCCTGTGTGCCATTTGATACACGCACCTGCACACTTTTTTTCTGAGCCGTGGGAGGGTATGTTGTATATATCATGATCCTTTACTCTTACACTCCGGTGAATTTCCTAAACAGAGAGACATTCTCTTCTTCTGCTTCTCCCTCTCCCTCCCCCTCTGCCCCTCCCCTCCGAGCACTCTCTCTCTTTCTCTCTCTCTCTCTCTTTTTAAATTTTATTTATTTTATTTGAGAGAGAGGGAGAGGGGCAGAGGGAGAAAGACAAGCACTCGATCTCATGACCCTACGATCATGACCTGAGCCGAAACCAAGAGTCAGACGCTCAACCGGCTGAGCCAGCCCGGCGCCCCTGGTGTCACAATACTTTAATCTACAGTCCATATCGCAGTTTTGTCAGGTGACACACGGATGCCCTTTAGAACATTTCTTCCCTTCCAGTACAGGAGCTGATCTAGCAGCAGGTGTTGCATGGAGTTGTTCTTTCTATTGAGCCTGTGTTAATCTGGAACACCCCACAGCATCTTTGGGTCTCTTACGACCTTGCTGTTTTTGGACAGATCACTTCCCCCTCCTGCCAATATAAATATTCGCGTTTTTCTTTCCTGCCAACATTTCTCAGCAGGATGCTCCTCATGCTGTGCTTGCCTGGTGTTTCCTCATGCTTAGATTGGGGATCTGCCTCTCTGCTGTGTAGGTACTATGGTGTCCGATTTGGGGGCGCTCATCCTATATCTGTCTCTCGTTGGTGATGCTAATTTTGATCACCAGTTCAAGGTGGCGCCCGAGGTCTCTACCCTATAGCTACTTTTTTTTCTCCCTTGCATATAATAAACAGTCTGTGGGGAGACACTTTAAAACCATCAAATATCCTGCTTTTCATTAAAATCTCCACTGGGGGGCGCCTGGGGGGCTCAGTCGGTTAAGTGTGGGACTCGTGATTTCGGCCCAGGTTCTGATCTCAGGGTCCTGAGATGGAGCCCGTCTGGGGCTCTGTGCTGGGCATAGAACCTGCTTAAGGTTCTCTCTCTCCCTCTCTCTCTGCCCTCCCCCCCCCAAATAAATGAATAAATAAATAAAAATAAAATCTCCACCGGGTTTAGCATCCACTGATAATTTTTGTCCGATCCAGTCCTTACAATGATTGCTGCAAAATGACAGGTTTCCAGGGCACTTGGGTGGCTCAGTTAGTTGAATGTCCGACTCTTGGTTTTGGCTCAGACCGTGATCTCAGTGTCCTGGGATTGAGTCCCGCGTCGGGCTCTGCGCTCAGCGTTGAGTCCGCTTGAGATTCTCTCTCGCCCTCTGCCCCTGCCCCTCCCCCTGCTCTCGTGTGCACGCACGCGCACTCTCTCAAAATAAATAAAATCTTTTTAAAAAAATGACAAGTCTCCGACTCCCACACTCCCTCCATCCACAGTCATCGATTGGCCCTTGCGTTCTAGCCATTGTGAGCCACTGTCCGTTTGCCACACCTGCCAAGAACTCTTGGCTAACTCTTATTCGTCCCCCAGCCTGGGCTGCCACAAATGGTGCACAACTCCAGGGGACGCCATTCACATTGTGGCCATGCCAGGTGGCAGCTGCGGGGGGGGGGGGGGTCTTGGTTTAGATGAAACTTCCTCCTGGAAGCTTTCCCAGATTCCCCAAGCTCTGTCTGCAGACCCCTATCAACACCCTCGCCACACTATATTGTAATTGTCTTCTTACTTCTTTGCCTCCCTCATTGGGCTATAAGCTCCTTAGGTAGGACTTTTTCTCTCTTGTTCTCTGCTGTGCCCCACCCAGAATATGTATTCAGCAAATGTCAGACCAGTGAATGAGTTTGGTCTCATGTTACAGTTAGTTATATACGTATATATGATATACATGTGTATAGCTGGCTTCTCCGGTAGAGGACAAAGTCCTTAAAGACAAAAACCACACTTGATTCATCTCTGCACCCTCTTTCCGCCCCCTCCGCACTTGGCACGGGGCCTGGTTCATAGCAGGCACTCAACAAAGGTTTGCTGAATAAGTCCACATGTGTACCGGTTGATCAGGGTACACTCCCCACCCCACCTTTCTGCAGAACTGCGCTAAACTCTGTTTGGGTGACACCTGGGAACCAGGCGGTGTGCCCTTCAAACGCCTGCTCTTCTGGCACAGTTGGGCCAAGCCCTGCCTGAGCACAGGAAATGTAAGTGTATGTGGTCAGGGTCATTAGGGCTCCCATTACCGAAGGAGGCCAAAACCTGAGTGAGTCTCCGAAGGTGACTGAGGGCTGTCTGGGACCCATCCTTGGGGTTCTGAAGTCTTCTTAGATGACAGTCCCTGGCTTCCCCCATGGAACTTTCCAGGAGCCGCTGGCCCAGCGGACTCGGGAAGTCTTTCTGGGGCTAGGTCACTTGGAAGGCACACTGCTTGGGTCAGGATAAAACAGAAACAGGAGAGGCTTGGAGAGAAGGCCTAGGAGGAGCCGGGCTAATAACCCAGCCCTTTGAAGAGCACAGGGCACCTCCGCTGTCTGGAGCCCAGCCGGCCAATCTGGCAGAATGAACTCCGATGCCCACCAAGACCTGGACCTGGATTCCGGCTGGTGTCTCGCTCTGCAGCCCCGCAGGGCAGAGGCTCGTTGCCATGACAGCACAACCCCCTTGGTGGAGGCTGAGCTGAGTCCAGCTCAGCAGCCAGGGCAACTCCTCCCAGAAGGCACTGGCTCAGGAAGCTCCCGGGAGGGCTCTTCTCAGCCCCCTAGAGATGGAGTGGAGCCCCAGGGGCAGCCTCAGGCCAAAGGTCAGTGTCATCGGACTTTAGCTAGGACAGTCCTGATTTGTACAGAGTTTTTGTCTAGATGGAGGCTATGCTCCAGCCTTCCCGCTGTGTCAGAGATGCGCCATACACCCCACAGCATTCAGCTTTTTCCCAAGAGGAAAAATACTCACCAACGGGCCCCAGATCCATCAGTGGCAGCCTTGAAACTTATAGCCAGGGACTAAGGGTTACGGATCTAACACAGGAACCACTAACATGAACATTTTCATTTTTATTTCTAAAGCACTTACATAGCATTGACCATGTGCCAGGCATTGTTTTAAATGCTTTGCAATCTGTTAACTCATTAATTCTCATAACAACCCTTTAAAGTAGGTCCAGTCATCATCCCCAGTTGATCGTTGAAGAAACAGAGGCACAGAGAGGTTAAATAACTTGCTTGAGGTCACACAGCTGATAAATGGCAGAGTGACTCTGGCCCAGGTAGTGTGACTCCAGGCCCCGTTCTCTTTACTCCTCTGTCCTGCTGCCTCCCTGGGCTTATCATCCTTGTGAGAACAGAGCAGGACACGGAGAAACCTTCCCACTTCCCCTTTTCCTTTTCTCCGTAGGTCCTTTTCTATGGCTCAAGTTCAGGAGTCCAGCCTGTCCCCCTAGTCACATCAGAGACAAAGAGAGGGAGAAAGAGAATGAAGACATTGTCTGGATGCTCGGATACTTCTGGAAAAGTCAGCTCTGGCACGGGCTGAGGCGTAACTCCAGGGTTCAGAAAGCCCTGCGGTTAATTTAGCCCAAATTCTGAGCTGAGTGTGCCTAGCGACTCCCCAAAGATGACCATGGCATCAGAATCTTTCTAACCCTAGCCTTGGGCAAACACCACCACCAAAGAGTGGCCAGAGCCGAGCTTTGGCTGGACATGGAACAGAACTGGGAAGAAAACAAGTACATCGGGGTAGATAACAAGTTGTTCACAGTGAGCAAGGCCCCAGTGGCCTCCTTATAAATCTCAGTCCTGAGAAAGTGTGGTTAGAGCTGAAAGCCCCGACATGTCACGCGCTGCTATTCCCGTGGAAATACCAACCAGACAGCGCATGCACCCGGAGACGGGACGAGGGCAACACACTCTGGATACAAAACCTTCAACCAACCACCAAACTTTCTTTAAAGGGAGACGTGTTTGGCACTCTGTTGGGCACAGGGACTACAAATAGGAGTAAAAATGCTACCATCTGTGCTGATATCATCCACGCTCGCACATGCATCGATCGTCTGGGGAGGGCAACAGCAGTGGGAGAGAGTCTAAGGGGTCACCGCAAACCCCTCCTGCCTTGTGAATTCGCTCTCAGAAGCACACGTTACCTATGCAGACAATAAATGAGGGGCACCCGGCCGGCTCAGTTGGAAGAGCGTGTGACTCTTGACCTCGGGGTTGCGGGTTCAAGCCCCATGTTGGGTGTAGAGATTACTTAAATAAATAAAACTTAAAAAAAATTTAGGGGCGCCTGGGTGGCTCAGTCGTTAAGCGTCTCCCTTCGGCTCAGGTCATGATCCCGGGGTCCTGGGATCGAGCCCCGCATCGGGCTCCCTGCTCAGCGCGAAGCCTGCTTCTCCCTCTCCCTCTCCCCCTGCTTGTGTTCCCTCTCTAGCTGTCTCTCTCTCTGTCAAATAAAGAAATAAAATCTTAAAAAAAAAAAGATTTAAAGTGACAGGGTTGTTGACAACAACGAAGGATCCAGGATATACCGACGGAATTGACCAATCGGTCTTCCTGGCTTGGGACACACTTCGGGCTCTCACCGTGGCGGTTATATCCAAGAAGTCTTCTTACCACGTCCTGGCTACAGAAAGGCGGGTGTTTTCTAGTCATTTTTCCAAGCACATCACATGAGGAGACTGATAACCCGGCAAGAATGCGGAGGCAGGTGAGCCGTGCCCAAGGCAGAAGGGAGTTTGTCCTTCCACGGGCTTTGACCACGTCATCCACCCTTCACGGACAAAGGTGACTCCATGGGTGACAGCCCGTCACCTTGCAGACACGCCCCTGTCCCCAGGCTGGCCCTGGCCCCGGCTCAGAGAAGTGTTTCCCAATCAGCTCTGGTCTGCTGGGCAGGGGCCAGTCCCTCCGGCTGGATCCAGCCAAAACCTGCTAAGGAGCTAGCCCCAGCCTGAGAATGAGGGTCGGCAAAGTAGGTTCTGGTGGTTTGGGCGAGGGCAAATGGACAAGTCAGTTTTCCGGTGTGGCGTGGTTTTTCAGGATGGTGGGCTCTGACTTTGCCCTCTGCGCCCTCCGCCCCCAGACTACCTTCAGGCTTCCTCTCTGCGAAGCGCATCCCATCTGCTGGGAAATAGTAGCCATGTGACAATAAGCATGATCATGACCCTCTCGGGAATGCTCCGGTGGGTCAGGCACGGAGCTCAGCGCTATACGTGCATTCTCTCCCAAGCAGTCCTCATGGACGTGCCACGAGGAAGGGCTTCTGGCTGTCTTCATTTTACAGCTGAAGAAACTCAGCCTCGCAGAAAGAGCTAGTAAGTGGTGGGGACCCATTGGAAATCGGTCCATGTGGTTACGAGCCCAAAACTGCTGCACTTAGCTAGGCTTTTAACCACTCTGCTCGACTGCCTCTCATAAAGTTAATTTTAATCTTTGCCTAATCCGACCTTATTTAGGGAAGGAAATGTGCTGCCAAAAAATCACTTATGATATCCTAAAGCTAAATATAAAAGGCTCTTCTATTATCTCTTGTTTGGGGCTCTTCGGGCTGAGGCCTCGCCCCAAGGGCCTGTGGGACCAAGGGTTCTCTGGGTGCATACCATTTGGGCAGACAGGAAATAAGCCTAGCTCTGCTGGCCCTGAGTCAAGGCCCTAAAAAGATCTGCTAACAAGGAAAGTTAAACTTATAAAAATCAGTATGGAAATGAAAGACCAGGCCCTGGGATTCAAAATGTCAAGAACCTCCTTCCAACTTACTTCCCTGGGGTGGGGGTTGGGGAGGGCACTGCCTGGGGACGAGCATTTTGCAGCTGCTAGCTGAGGGGTTTGTGGGTAGAAGCTGACTTCTAGGTCCCATTGGGTCACCACGGTGGAATTCTAGATATGTGTCTGACTGCTTTATTCTGTATTCTCAGTTTATTCCCCCTGGGTCTGCACCTGCAGAGAAAACACTGGGACTCTTCTCTTCCTCGGCTTGCTGTACTGGTTAGTTCTACGTGTCAGCTAGGTTAAGGGAGGCGCCACTAGCTGGTAAAAGATGATTTTTGGGTGTGTCTGTGAAGGTGTCTCTGGAAGAGATTAGCGATTGAATTGGGAGACTGAGCAAAGATTGCCCTCACCAATGCAGGTGGGCATTAGCCAATCTGTTGAGGGCCCAAATAGAACAAAAAGATGGAGGAAAGGCAAATTTGCTCTTTTTTTATTTTTTATTTATTTTTTTTGCTTGAGCAGGGACATCCATCTTCTACTACCCTCAGACATTGATGCTTCTGGTTCTTGGGCTTTTGAACTTGGACCAGGACTCATGCCATCGGCAACATGGTTCTCAGGCCTTTGAACTGGGTTGGGGTTACACCAATAGCTTTCCTGAGTCTCCAGCTTGCAGATGGCAGTTCTTGGGACTTCTTGGCCTTCATAATCACCTGAGCCAATTCCTATAATAAATATCTCTCTGGGCGGCTCAGTCGGTGAAGTGTCTGCCTTCGGCTCAGGTCATGATCTTGGGGTCCTGGGATCGAGCCCCGCATCGGGCTCCCTGCTCAGCAGGGAGCCTGCTTCTCCTTCTCCCTCTGCCCCTTCCCCTGCTCTCTCTCTCTCTCTCGTGCACACACGTACACACACGTACTTTCTCTCTCTAATAAATAAAAATCTTTAAAAAAAATCTATCTGTCTATCTACCTTTCTATCATTGATCTACATCTACCTCCTATTGATTCTGTTTCTCTAGAGAACTCTAATGCACTTGCTCTCTTGGATTTGCCTTCCTCTTCTAAAATGCTGAGGCTGGAAACCAAGACACTTCTCTGCCAATCACCTGAGACACTCTTTTCTTCACATCGCTTCCCCAGCTTCTTAATGCTGAGATGGGGAGCCAAGCAGCCTCCGTCGCCTGCAGCCACTCAGCCCCAGTGAGACAGCCTCACCCTGGCCAATGCAGACCAAGCAGCCAGCCACGCGAAGCTCCCTGCCAACCTTGAAGGCACCCCCCCTTTCCCTCTACCCAGACGCCCTCCCCATTCTGTGCTCACAACTCCTGCCTCTTCACCTTCAACAACTCAGGATAAAACCCACCTCCTACTACCTTGCCACCGTGTCTTCCAGGTTTTTTCTGTATTCAATATGTACCAGATTGCTTTATTGGTACTATAAACAGTAACAAGGATGCCAGCCACCATTTATTGAGTATTGTTTGCCCAGGCACTATCTCATTGACACATTGTCTCATTGAAACCCCACAACCACCCTATGATGTGGGTGCTGTTATTACTCTCCCCATTTTCCAGACGAGAAAACTGAGGTTAAGTAGCATGTCCTAGGACATACAGCTAAGAAGTGGTAGAGCTGGGATCTGACTCCAGGTCTCTGATCCCAGAGCCACTCTCTGAATCAGTGTGGGTTTGCCTCCTTGCTTCCATTAGAATCTTCGGCTTTCTTCTGGATTTCCAGCTCCCGACACCCAATCCGGGGCTCTGTGTGGAGTGGGCACGAGCCAGATTGATCTGTTTGCAGGGGTTCTGTTCACCCCATCAGGCCCTTCGCTCCTCCCTGGCCCTGCAAGGGAGACGCAAACAGCAGGGCGGCCAAGAGCTAGATCAGAAGCAGGGAGCCGTGCCAAGTCTGAGCAAGACCCGAGGTCCCCTGGCGTCAGTCAGGGCCCTGCGGCTTCCCAGCACGCTCACCTCGTGGCCCCACCATGACTCGCACACCTCTGCTAATGAGGCCGGGGAGGGGACTGCCACCAAGGATCCTGGAGCATCTACGAGGGAAGCCAGCCTTTTAATATCCCTGCATTTCTACGGTGATTGGACTCCGCCAGATAGCATCTGCCCCCTTGTGGACTGTGCTTTTTTGACATTTTGGGAGAAGAGAAGAAAATACACCTTGAGTCTCTAAAAGTCTTGTGAAAATACCATTGCCCGCAAACCTGGCAGGGTCTGGGAATCGGCCACGGTGGCTTTCCTTGACCAGGCACGGCAGGACCCCTTGTGAGTCTTCTGGGTTCTTCTGCTTGGCGCCTGGGGGCTCCAGCCAGCCCTGGCTCCATGCTCTTGGGCCTCTTTCTGAGCTCATCCCTATCTCTGCTTTTAGTTTGCATGCACGCATGCACCCTGTGGTCTCCTTTCGGAAATAACAAGGCCCCTTGATTGTCCTTTCGCCCTCACCCCTTGCTCTCCGCCTGCCCCGCTGCCGGCGACCGGATACCTGCATCTGCTCCAGCTCAGCGGGTGTGATCCTGAGGGCTCCCAAAAGTCCCTGCAGGTGGCAGCAGGCGCTATGTCACTGAATCTTCAGGACAACCCTGTGAAGGGGGAATTGTGATCAGAAGGGAAAATGAACCTCCGAGGCGCTAGGCAACTTGTTGGAGGTCACCCACGCAATCACCAGCAGAGCCAGCCCCCGAACTGAGGACTCTCTGACTCCACAGTCTATGCCTTCCCGCGAACTGCCACATCCATCAGCTCACTTCAGCGGATATTTACAGAGCTCTTTCCGTGTGCTGGTTCCTGTTCTCGGTGCTGAGGATACAGGGAGGAACAGGCCAGGCATGGCTCTGTCCCCACTTCTTGGAGCTTCCAATCTGGCCGGGGAGAAAATATTCTTGAAAGCCACTGTGTCCTTCTGGTTTCTGTCTGCTTGTCCCGACTCTCTCAACATATGGGAGATTTTGGTTTCAACTCGGCCAAATTCATTCACTCGTTTATTGGTTCCCTCCACAAACACTTTCTGAGGGCGTACTATGTGCCAAGGACCGTGCTAGTCACTGGAACATGACAGTGAGCCCAAGCAGAGGTCCCCGGCCTCTGGCACTTGCTGTGCCCAACCTTTCATACCTTCCTCCCTCTGCACCTTTACGCATGCCATTCCCTCTGTCTAGATGCCCTTCCTTATGCCTCTTTACTGAAATCCACTCCAATCCTCAAGGCCCGTCTTGAGCCTGGCCTCCACCCACTCACAGTGACGGGTGATTACTCCCGGCTCTGAGGTCACTCAGCATTTGCCATCTGGACAACTCGGGTGTCCACACAAGTCACTTGACACATGCCAGTCTCGCATCCTTAACTTTCACATTGGTATATGGATTCTGTCACTTAACTTGCCCACTATTCACATCATCACCCAGAACACACTTTCTTTCTCATCAAGAAGCAGTTAGCAAGTGGCTACTGTGTATTTTAGTGATGGAAAAACTGAAGAACCTTTGTGGAGCCTCTCTGAAAGAACAAAGAGCTTTCATAAATATTTGATCATTTAATTGTTACAAAATGCTACCACTGCCATTTTACTTTTCAACTATTAAATGTCATTTAGGGGTGCCTGGCTGGCTCAGTCCGTAGAGCGTGTGACTCTTGATCTTGGGGTTGTGAGCTGGAGCCCCACGTTGGGTGTAGAGATTACTTAAAAAAAATAAAATCTTAATAAATTAAAAACTAATAGTAAAATGTAATTTGAATTACTTAGTAGCTAAATATATTCTCCTCGTGAAAAGCAAACATTATATACCTGGCTCCAGTATTCTTTGAGCACCCCACCCCACCCCACCCTAGACCCCCTCAGAGATGCGGGCGAGGAAACATGTGCTCAACGTCACACAGCTAGTGTGTGTGTGTGTGTGGGGGGAATTTCCAACTCTAAATCTCTCATTTCAGTTTTTCCACGCTGCCTCCCACGAGGGCCAGCGGCTTGTTTATACCTGTACCCTGGGTGCCCAGCACAAGGCTCTGTATTGAAATGTCCACGTTAGCGCCCTCCCCTGCAGATGGGTACCCTCCGCACCAAGGCCTTGCCTCCTCCCAGTCCCACCCAGTTAGTGAAGGCTCAAGGTGACAATTGAGGCCATGCAGGCATCCTGCCAGGCGCCTCTTCTGCCACCACCCCCCCCCCCCCCGGGCTCTCCTTCGGGAGCCACTACAGCGAGACTTCATAAAGGCAAGCCAAGTGTTTGCTGGGCACTCGCTCCCAGGGTGCCACGGGCTGTGTCTGATGGGGGGGAGAAACACCTGCTATGCTATCCTTGTGCCGCCTCTTAGGAAACTAACCAGCACACGTCCAAGTTCCAAATTACGCAAGTGCGGACGACAGGTTGGGGGGTTCTCGGTCGGAAGTGCTCTGCCGCAGCGGACAGAGGGGGCTTCTTGGGACAGGTGGGCTAGCACAATATGGGCGGGGAGCAGCCTGTGCGGAGGGCACCGCACCCGGAGCCGGCCGTCGGCAGCGCTTGGCAGCGCGGGGCGCAGGGCCGCAGGGCCGCAGGGGAGCAGGGCTGCAGGGGTGCAGGGGCGCAGAAGAGCAGGGGCACAGAGGAGCAGGGTCGCAGGGTCGTAGGGCCGCAGGGCGCAGGGGCACAGGGGCGCCGGGGCGCAGAGGAGCAGGGGCGCAGGGCCGCAGGGCGCTGGGGCACAGGGGCGCCGGGGCGCAGAGGAGCAGGGGCGCAGGGCCGCAGGGCGCAGGGGCACAGGCGCGCAGAGGAGCAGGGGTGCAGAGGAGCAGGGGCGCAGGGCCGCAGGGCCGCAGGGCTGCAGGGCCGCAGGAGCTCAGGGCCGCAGGGCGCAGGGGCACAGGGCCGCAGGGGCTCAGGGCCGCAGGGCGCAGGGGCACAGGGGAGCCGGGGCGCAGAGGAGCAGGGGCGCAGGGTCGCAGGGCCGCAGGGGCACAGGGGCTCCGGGGCGCCGGAGCGCGCCCTCTGCAGGCAGCCGCGAGGAGGCGCCCGGGGCGCGGCGGCGGTGAACTGGCCGTTGGCGGCGGCGGCGGCTGCGCGGGGACGTTCTCAGCGCGCGTCTGTCGTCCAGCCTGGCACAGCCAGCGGCTTTCAGTCGCCACGAGGCCCTCGGCAGCTGTGTTGTGCACCCCCACCCCCCGGGCGTGCCCAGCCCTCCTCTCGGCCAGGGACTCGCCCTCAGTTCCGCCCGTGGCCGGCGGGGACCTTTCCCTGTGCCACTGCCCCGCTGACAGCGAAGACGGCCGCACAGCCACCGCGCCGGGAGTGCCCCCGACAAAGATTCCCTGGAAAAAGCCGGCCTCCCAACGGAGGAGGAGGCTGGCCTGTCGCTGCGAGAGCCGGCGGCCTTCTGCGCTAAGCACACATTCTGTGCCAAGCTGTCGCCCATGCCCCTCGCAGATCCTGACTCACTTCTTCCGTCCGCACTGCGGTGCTGTTCTTGACCCCATTTCACAGCCGAGCAAGCTGAGGACCGAGAGCTTAGTTCCTTGCCCACGGTCTCACAGCTGGAAAGAGGCCGAGTAATGCTCTTAATAAAGCACTCTATCAAGTGCCTCTCCTCACGGCTGGCGTTGGGTCAGTCCCCAAACAGGCCGATGGTTCCCAGACTGAAGCAGTCCCCTTCCCCAGCTCTCCACGGTCATTTTCCAGGCACCGCACTATCCTGTGCTGCTCCCTGGCCCTCTCTGAGTGGCGGGGCCTCTGCTTTCAGCGGCAGGGGCTTTATGTGGCTTGTCAGCTGCCTCAGTTTTCTCATCTGAGAAATGGTCATCATAGCATTCGCACCATAAAGCTGCTGAAAGCACTGAATGAGAGAATCCATACACAATTAGAAGAGTGCTGGCCCCACAGTAAAACGCTCAAGAAATGAGGGTGGGTGAGCAGCAATAGACCAAGACCCTGGTACCCCTAAGGGCTTCCCATCCGCCTGAGGGAGGAAGGGAGGGAGGGAGAAGGAGACAGAGATGGAGGGAGAGAGGGACGGAAAGAAAAGACTCACTTGCTTTCAGAGCAGGTCAAAGAGGGTCACGTTCACTCTAGGGCTCTGGCCGCTTTCAGTGACCACGCTGTCGTGGTAGCTGGGAACATCAGGCCCAGACGCAGAAGTATGTCCGGTCTAATCAGCCCCTAATAGGTCACGTGGCTGTGCCGCTGGTACGGCTCTGATGGCAGTGTCCTCAGGTGCCCCAGTAACATGCCTGTTCCTCTCCCCTGGAGCGACCTGAGTCATCTGGTGTGACAATCGGTGTTCAACACTGTCACCATCACCATCAGATACCCATCTTGTATTTACCATACGGAGGGCTCTGTGTCAGGGGCTTATGATCAAACGGCCACCGTGTGCTCCCGGGATGGTAGGGGCACCTCCTGTGGACCCAGACCCGTTTTGACACAGATTTGGGGAGGGAGGTGTCCCCAGCCCCTGGCTCTCCAGTTCTCTAGCATGGACAGCATAACAGTAGTACGGGATTTCCAAACCCCTGCTGTACCCAGGGGCAGGGCAAACAACAGATCCAAGTCAGGGAAGGCCCCGTGCAATTTAGTCCTGCCGAGTTGTCGCCAGGTAATGAGAGGCTGGATCCAGCCCGAATTCATTCATGCCGATGGATAACCAAAGGAACAAATTCCACATGTCCTTCCTTCCTTTTTTTTTTTTTTTAAGATTTTATTTCATTTATTCATGAGAGACAGAGAGAGAGAGAGAGAGAGAGAGGCAGAGGGAGAAGCAGGCTCCCAAGGAGCAGGGAGCCCGATGCAGGGCTCGATCCCAGGACCCCGGGATCATGACCTGAGCCGAAGGCAGACACTCAACCATCTGAGCCACCCAGGAGCCCCTCATTCCTTCCTTCTTTCCTTCGTTGACTCATTTCTCTCTCCAGTGGACATTCACTATGCGTTAGGGTCTGTGCTCGGTGTTAGGAACGTAAAGAGGAGCAAGACAGAGCCCCTAATGGAACAGACAAGGAAGCACGTGGCTACCATACCATGAAATAAACATTATAATCCAATCACTTGACGATTATTTCTTGAACACCTACTATGTGCCAGGCACTGCTCTAGGCACAGGGGCTACAACCATGAATAAAACAGACGAAATCGCTGTGCTCCTGGAGCTGATATAAATAGACTACTTGAGCAGTTCAAAGAAGACAAGGGCAGAGAACCTGGGCGGGGAGTCTGGGGAAGGCTCGAGGAGGACTTGTGATCTCAGCTGGGTCTTGAAGGACTGTGTCCTGGCCAAGGGCGGGGGTGGGGGGAGTAATAATACAACAAAGTCTGGAAACCTGAAAGTGGATGGGCGGTGTGACTAGGGAACTGCAAGTGGCTTGGTTTGGGACTGCAGAGCATGCCCTGAAATGAGTGGTAGGAATGTCTCTCCAGGTAAGGCACAATCGGGTAAAATAGACCAAGGCCCAGCCGGTCTCCACGTTTTTCTGAGACCCAACCCTGGTGAGAGGCAAAGGGGTGCCAAACACCATCTAGCCATGTGCTTGTGGTATTCGGTTTGGGCTAAGCCAAGCCCCAGGGCCCCATATTCCCAGCCTCCAGGCATGCAGCCTTACAGGGGGCTCAGTGTTCTTTGCTAAGAGCCTTCATTTAGAAGGAAGGTTAACGAAACTTGAATAAAGTAAAATTTAACTCAAGAACTTTAGGTTCCAGTGATTTTTTACAACAATAATTCTTAAATTGGCTAAAAAGAGAGAATAGAGGTGCCTGGGTGGCTCAGTCGGTTAAGCGTCTGCCTTCGGCTCAGGTCATGATCTCGGGGGTCCTGGGATCGAGCCCCGCAACAGGCTCCCTGATCGGCGGGGAGTCTGCTTCTCCCTCTCCCTCTGCCCCTCCCCCCGCTTGTGCGCTCTCTCTCTCTCTCTCAAATAAATAAATAAAATCTTTAAAAAACAAAAAAAATAATAAAAATAATAAAAAGAGAAAATAACTTATCCTCTAAAAATGGATTCTGTAAACCGTGCTTTGGTTATTACAATTTCTCTTCACTATTTGTCAAGTGGATTCTGTCTTTTGTTATTGAAACTAGCCGGCTTTCATATTTTAATATGTTTCATGACCCGCAATAAAAAGTTGGACAGGTTCACCTTGCCGTGCTCATTGGAAACTCCCGTCAAGTTGGACAGCTCAGAGTGCATGCATTATCTTGCCTCGGCAAGCCTCAGTTTTGTCAGCTGTGCAATGGAATTAATTAGAATTCCTATCTCTCAGGCCTGTTGAGAGGATCAGGAGAGTTAATCTGCGCCCTGTGAAGCGCTTAGCACGACATCGGGCACAGAAGAGGTCAAAATAGCCATGATCCTACCCTGATTCTGTAGTTTTTGAGAAGCCCCCGGTACTTGGTTGTATCAATGGTTTTATCACAAGAAACAGGCTTCACCTCATCCAATCAGTCTGGCTCTAGAGATTCTGAAAAGGGCCACAGTCCCTAGTAGGAGAACTAAGAAACGGTATTGTAAACTCCAGCAAGAAAAGCTGATTTCCAGGGCGCCTGGGTGGCTCAGTCGTTAAGCGGCTGCCTTCGGCTCAGGTCATGATCCCAGGGTCCTGGGATCGAGCCCCGCATCGGGCTCCCTGCTCCGCGGGAAGCCTGCTTCTCCCTCTCCCACTCCCCCCGCTTGTGCGCACTCTCTTGCCGTCTCTCTCTCTCTGTCAAATAAATAAATAAAATCTTTAAAAAAAAAAAAAAGAAAAGCTGATTTCCAGTCTTCCTGGTGGACAGACCAAGGCACTAACCCATGATGACCCAAGACACACAGAGAAGCATGGGGCTGAAGTGGAATGACCATGTCGGTTGGCCAAGCTTTCAGCTTTCTATCCTAATTGGCAAACGGCATGCTTTTGCCTAGCAGCCCATGCACCTGCCTTTACCCCCTGACCTTCCCTTCTAAGATAAATCCACCTCAAGGCTCAATTTTTATAATAAATGCATTCCTGAGCTGTGAGCTTCATTGCAAAAGCGAAAAGAGATCTCTTGCTTTCAAAGGTCTTAGTATGTTGCCTCTTTCCAGCAGCTTCTTTCCCTGGGGCGTGAAGGCCTAGGGCTGGGGAATCAGGCTGGGACCCCGTGGATTCCCTCAGAGGCAGCTCTGGTGATCACACTGTACCCAATGGGCCGGCAGTGAGTGCGGTCTGGGTGTGAGGCAGGAGGGATGGTTTTTTGTTTTGTTTTGTTTTGACCTTTGCTCTGTTTCATAATCATTGTTGTAAAACGAGTGCTCTGAGTGAGAGCCCAGAATTATCACTATAAGCATTGTCCCTATTCAGTCCAGTTCAAAAGTGTCCTTTCCTTTCTTTCTTTCGTTCTTTTTAAAGATTTTATTTATTTGACAGAGAGAGCGAGAGAGCCCAAGGGGGGAACAGCAGAGGCAGAGGGAGAAGCAGACTCCCCGCTGAGCAGGGAGCCCGATGCGGGGCTCGATCCCAGAACCCTGGGATCATGACCTGAGCCGAAGGCAGACGTGCAACCATCTGAGCCACCCAGGCGCCCCGTCCTTTTCTCTTTATAATTTTCTCTGCGTGTGTGCGTGTGCATACGTGTGCGTGTGCATGCGTGTGCGTGTGCATGCGTGTGCACGCGCGTGTGTGTGTGAGATTCACTTTCTATAGTACCTGTGGCATTTTCTTCAGACTATTTCAGAAAATCTGGAGGGCAGGGATAGAGCCCATGAATAAAATGAAAATAATGTAAAGCATTGTTCTGAGCGCTTTACACATATTAACCCTTTCAATCTATTCCTGCGAGGTAGGTACCAGTGGTATCCACATATCCTAGATGGGGAAACTGAGGTGCAAAGCAGTTGGGTTGGATAGTTGTCCCATGAGAAAGTTTGGTGTCTGAAAATGAGACCTCTAGCTCAAGAGTCCCACAAGTGAGTCCCGAGTGGGAAAATGGGGAACACGTGGGAGATCGGGTGATAAGGAAGGCCCAGACTTGGGTGAGGCCTCTGCCCCGATGTACAGGGCTGGCCCCCAATTCCTTCCTCCAGCGGGAGTCAGTACAGGTTTTGTGGAGGACATCAGCTTATATAATTTTGGAACCCTCTTTTAAAAAAACACAAGCATATCTTACTTTTGAACATTTTACAAGACCACATGACCAAATGGATACGTTGCTATGGTGCCTTCCAGGGCTAGGAAGGGGCCCGGGCAAGGGGTGGCTCTGAAACCCAAGCGTCATTAGCTGCGCCGTGCACCTGCCTCTGGCCCGGAGACGTCTCTGCTCCTGGCTGAGCAGGGCACTGGAATCTCCTTTTGACGGAAGACTTTTCCTTTTCACTCCCCAACACGAGGCCCTGGGGAATCCATCTGTCAACAGCGAAGTACAGACTTTGCTCTCTGGTTATGCCTTTCCAGCCACAACCATCTCCAATCGGGGAGTGAAAACGTTAGAGTCGGTGAAATGGGTCATGTGATCACATTTGGCACGTTCTCTTAAATCTCAAGAGTGCTACATTTCCTTCCTGCCTTGCAAAAGTTGCCCAAGGAAATGAAAACCCGGGATGAATGTTCACCATCAAAAGCAGACCTCTCTTCCTGTGTCCCCTTCATTGACAGTCATGGAAAAGGCATGGATTCATAGACTCTTTTAATTTAACTCAGTTTTGTCTCTGAAGAGGGTCCAGTAAAAACAACCATTCAATCTGTCACTTGAACATTGTTTATATTTGTTGCCAGGATACCAAAGGCTCTGTTAAGCCTTTGGCTAAGAAGAGCACCATGCATCTGAACTTGTTCACCTGCACATAAAGCAAATAATGGCTGAAATGATGGGAAAGCTCCTCCAAACATTTTAAGTGGAACACAAGGCATTTTTTGTGTCCAGAAATTGCCGCATCCGGTATTTGTTGTTCAAATAAATCTCCACCCGCATACCGAAGTGCACATTATACATAATAAGATCGGGCTTTGAAAAGACAGATGTTAATTATTTGGAGGTAAATCAGGTCACCTTTGACCCAAACTCCGAGCTGTAATTTTGTTGCTCAGCTTCTTGGTCCCGAAATTAATGTAAATCTTTACATTTGTAATTTCACTTGCCAACGCCAACCCACCCACACAGTCTGCAAATGACTGCTCTGAGTCAGAGACTATTCACTTACAACTGTGTTCGATATTTAAAAAATGTTCTCTGGAAGGATTAAATCACCTAATCCTAGTCTTTTCACCGATTCGGCTTTATGTAAAAACGATGGAGCCCGAGGACATCTAAAACTGGAGGGGACTTTACAGGAGAAACCAAAGCTCTGATGTGAGATGTGGCTTGCCCCCCAGGTCGCTCAGCAACCAAAGCTAAAACCCGAAAGGAAAGTACTGGTTTGGGCTTTTAATAAAGGGTCGCATTTAGAAACAAATCCTTGCTCCGAGTCCAGAAGCTACCCCTTCCACCACGCTCCTGTCTCCGACAGCATCTGTGAGTCCTGGTAGACCCCACAGTCTGACACCGGTCTGAAAGAATCATGCCATTTTGAAGCCAAGCAGTCAGAATATGATTCCGATAAAAACAAATCAGCTGCTATTACCATATGCGTCAATTTTGGAGGGGAGAGATTTACCAGAAACTGTTCATAATGGTTACTTTTGAGGAGGGGCGCAGGGGATGGGAGAGGGAGGACAGAGATTTGCTTTTCGTCTTGTGTCTCTCCTTTACTATTTCATTTTGATTACCATGTACAGATATTAATGGTGTTAAAAATCTAAAACAACAACAACAACAACAACAACAACCCCAACAAATTAGAGATACTAATCTAGGGCAACAGCATCACAGCGAAGTTGGTGTACATGGTAGTACAGATATTAGTGGTGTTAAAAATCTAAAACAACAACAACAACAACAACCCCAACAAATTAGAGATACTATACTCGCAAACTTCACAGGAGAAATGAAATTCATCCCAGTAACACTGACACTTGAAAATCTGTTACCCGGTACCGCAGTACTTTTAAAACATTTCTACCAAAGTATCCATAATGGCAGAGGAGGCTGAATAGGTTTCCCCCAGGGGTCTGGGGACAGTGCCAGCAATCAATGGTCCTCGGTACGCAAGAACTCTCTTCGTTCGCAGCTTATGTTTTTAAAATGCATTCAAATTGTGCAAGAGACTCTCTAACGTATCTGCATCTCTTTTACTACAAAAATAATGGCTTAAATGACTTACCATCCACGAAAACTGCCCCTGTGGGGAGACACCCCTGGTTTCTTTCTCCAGCGGTCCGGAGCACCCGCCGCACGCTGCCTCCAGTGACCGAGTGAAGAGGTCCCTGGAATGAGAAGCGCGGCTGTGCGCGAGCTGACCTGTATTCTGGCTCTCTCACCTGGAATCAGGCTTCACGGATTCTGTTATGCATTGAATAGTAACAAAACAACGGCATAAATTAGGGTGTTGCTAAGATTGTGTACCATCAATGTTCGCATGAACATAATGGACATAATGAATTCTATAGCACTATCCGGCACAGCTTGGAGAGATTAAAACCACTTTGTCTTTAAATTAAATTTCAAAAATCACTGAACAACAAGAATAGAAAGAACAACAACAAAAACCCCTCATCCATGTCAGCCACCCAGTTGTAGGATACACCATTTCTTGCTTTCTGATCATTAATGCCTGCTCCCAGGTTTATTTTAATAGCTACCGGATCAGTGAGTCCACATCTATCGTAATAACCATAAAGAGGGTGGGGGTTCCCTTGTATTGCGGTTTGCGGCCCTAAGCGGAGAGTCCCTTACCCTCTTCCAGGATCAAATCTATAGCTGAAAAAGACCTAAGCTGAAGTTTATTTCATATAAATTCTACACAATATAATGTGTCTAGTCTGTTGCAGAAAAAGAAAAGTAGGCTTGCATTCATTCTTTTTTTTTTTTTAATTGAAATGTAGTCGGCATACAATGTTATATTCGTTTCAGGGGAACAACAGAGTGATTCGACAACGCTGTACATTACACGATGCTCACCACGGTAAGTGTAGTCTCCGTCTGCATCCATACAATGTTATTACGATCTTATTGGTGGTATTCCCTGTGGATTTCATCACTGTGACTTATTTCAAAACTGGAAGTCAGTATCTCTTAATTCTTTTCGCCTATTTTGCCCATCCCCCCGACCCTACTCCCCTCTGGCGACCACCTGTTCTCTGTATTTGAGACTGTGTGTGTGTGTGTGTGTGTGTGTGTGTGTGTGTGTGTGTGTGTGTGTGTTCGTTGGCCTGTTTTGTTTTTTACATTCTACATGTAAATGAAATCGTATGGTGTTTGGCTTTCTCTGACTTCTCTCATTTAGCATAGTACCCTCTGGGTCCACCCATGTTGTCGCAAATAGCGAGATCTCATTCTTTTTATGACTGAGTAATATTCCATTATAGGTATATACTACATCTTTATCCATTCATCTAGGCACTTAGGTTACTTCCATATCTTGACCATTGTAAATAATGCTGCAATGAACAGGAGTGCATATATGTTTTTGAATCGGTGTTTTCATGTTCTTTGGGTAAACAGCCAGCAGCGGAATTACTGGATCACATAGTATTTCTATTTTTAAGTTTTTGAGAAACTTCCACAGTGGCTGCACCGATTTACGTTCCCACCAACCTACACGAGGCTTCTCTTTTCTCCACATCCTCGCCAACACTTGTTTTCTCGTCTTTTTGATAATAGCCATTCTAACAGGTGTGAGGCGATATCTCATTGTGGTTTTAATTTGCATTTCCCTGATGATGAGTGATGTTGAGTATCTTTGCATGTATCCGACGGCTGAATTCATTCTTAAGTAGTGCTCTGCTCAGGCAAATCTTCGTTGAACAAAATGGAGCCTAATTATGAAAAATTCACGTTGGAGTGCTTACTTACTAGATGCCAGATGCCACACTTGTTCTAATGCTTTATGTTACTTAATCCTCACTCACAACACCCCTAGGAAATATGGTTAGCTCTACTATAACCCCATTTTATGAATGAGGAAACTGAGACTCGGGAGACGAAGAGACTTGCCCAAGGTCATACAGCTAAGTACACAAGAGCCAGGATCCAAATTGAAGTACTTCTCTTTTTTTAATTTAATTTAATGTATGTATGCGTGTGTGTATGTATGTATGTATGTGTGTATGTATGTGTGTATGTATGTATATGTGTGTGTATGTGTGTATGTATGTATGTGTGTATGTGTGTATGTATGTGTGTATGTAAGCTCTGCACCCAAGGTGAGGCTTGAACTCACAGCTCTGAGGTCAAGAGTCCCATGTTCTATCAACTGAGCCAGGCTGGTGCCCCCCAAATCCAAGTACTTGATTCTGGAGCCCCGAAAACCTCACTGCCTCCTAACAATGATCATAGATAGCACTTACAAAGTGGTTATTATGTATGTTCTATGGTAGATGCTTTGCATAAATTACTTAATCCCTCCAACAAACTTCTGAGGCATTATTATCCTCATTTTATAGATGAAGAAAACCAAGGCTTAGAGAAATCAAGTAACTTGCCTAACAGCACAACTGAACAGCACAATCCAGGCTTCTCTGGTACCACGAGTTTTCAGTTTTCTAAAAACTTTGAGATATTGGGGCACCTGGGTGGCTCAGTTGGTTGGGCATCTGCTTTCGGCTCAGGTCATGATCTCGGTCCTGGGATCGAGTCCCACATTGGGCTCCCTGCTCTGCGGGGAGTCTGCTTCTCCGTCTCCCTCTGCCTCTCTCCCTGCTCATGTGCTCTAATAAACTCTTAAAAAAACAAAACAAAAAACCCAAAAGAACTTTGAGATATCTTTAACGTATAAAAGTGGTATATATTTCAGGTGTACGACTTGAGGTTTCGATATATGTATACATTGTGAAGTGTTCTGAACTAAGCCATACTTTGATCTTGATGCTTGGCCAGGGGGCATGCACCAAGCACCTCCCCCGGGCATTACTCCCCAACACGCAGACCCCGGCCGTGAGCTGCACTTCACCGTGCCGGGGTGTGCACTGTTGCTCAGGAATGGGTTTCGCCTGTGTGCGTGGCTCACCCAACACTTTCTACTTTCAATGTTGCCGTCTGACAGCTGTGGGGCTTTATTCTTCATGGAAATCTTGGGTTACAGGCAAAATCCCCTGATTTCTGAGGTCTAGCCAGGAGCTACAGAAACTAAACCTCTTTTAAAAAAAAAAAAAAATTTTATTTATTTGAGAGAGAGAGCGTGTGAGAGAGCATGAGCACGGGTGCAGGGGGAGGGGCAGAGGGAGAAGCAGACCTCCCCTTGAGCAGGGAGCCCAATGCAGGGCTCGATCCCCAGACTGCAGGATCATGACCCGAGCCGAAGGCAGACGCTTAACGACTAAGCCACCTGGGTGCCCCTAAACCATTTCTCATGTGGATCCCAAGTAAGGGCTTATCCAAAAGAAACATAAATGTCCTCCATTGACCGGGCTTATTATTAGAATGTCTGACAGAATGCGGCAGATGCCACATTTACCTCTCTTTTGTGAAAGGAGTTTTGAGGTGGGGGCAGTTGTCTCGTTCTGTAATCTTGACGGGCGCTGCGACCTCAGCCCTGTGTTAACTGAGCCAGCTTTAATCCTCTGCTTTGAATGGGATTAAAATAAAATGGCTTGGGCCAGGTCAAGGTGGATGAGGGAAGGCAACTGGATGAAAATTTGCCATTACATTTTTAGGTTTTTCCTGTTTATTTTTTTTTTTAAAGATTTTATTTATTCCACAGATAGAGAGCACAAGTAGGCAGAGTGGCAGGCAGAGGCAGAGGGAGAAGCAGGCTCTCCGCTGAGCAGGGAGCCAGACGTGGGACTCGATCCCAGGACCCCCGGATCATGACCTGAGCTGAAGGCAGCCGCTTAACCGACTGAGCCACCCAGGCGCCCCAAGGTTTTTCCTGTTTAGATGAAATTCACACAACGGCCATTTTAAAGTGGACAATTCAGTTTCTATTTCTTGATTAATAACCACAGGACTAGGAAAGGTGGGTATGTGGTCCTTTTCTTCGGAGAAAGCTCATTCAGTTATGACCATCCACAGGCAATGGACCTGTAGTTTTGGATACACTGGGCCTGAATTTTGCTACTGTATTGGGAATATGGATGGGTCACACAACCAAGGTATTCTTTGAGAAGTGAAGGGCTGGAGACTGGTTTGAAAAGAAAGCTTTCCATCTCAGGAAATACTGTAGCATTTACTCAACATGGAGCATCTACTCAAATGTAGCACTCACTAAAGCATGCAAATTAAGTCACAGACAAAAATATATTTCAGGTATTTTTTTTATTTCTTCAAATTTATCAGGAGTGACTGAAATAAAAAATATAATTGAGTCCCGTCATCATGGAAATGGCTTTAAGAGAAAACTGGTCAGATGAGTATTATTGCTTCCCGTTTTCAACCAGTGGAATAGTTGCCCTTGATAAATAGACAGCCAACAGTCTGTCAAGAATGCTCAAGATATGTTATATAATACAACATGCCTGTTCACAGTGGGGGAAAGACTAGGAAGTAACTCATGTGAACTTCTTGATTTCATCGTACAAGACCAGCACAAAAGCACCACCCATGCCTCTGAGAACATTGGACCACGCCCCCTTGAAAAACGCTTTGGCTCCTTCATCACGAGCGATCTTCCTCCAGCAGTCTACTGTACCTGTGTACATGATGTCAGCTGCAAAGAATAAAGACACGGAGTTGGGGACCAAAGGCTGATGAAAGCCCTCCCCAGACTTACTAGACAAAACCGGAGCCTCGCCTCTAAGAGCGGATGGCAGTTCCGGGAAACCTGACATTTACACATTCGCGTGGGTGACACTGAAATATTAATGCCTCGAGTAGAGAACAGGGCTATGGAGGCTACTCATTGGTCTTAACCTCTAATACCGTTTAAGCACCCTCATTCATAGGCATCCAGAGGGCCCGCTCAAAGGCAGGCACCATCAACCCCATCCTGCCATCAGAACAGACTGCAGTTTTAAAGCCAGGCACTGCTAGCCTGTGGCCCCAGCTCGTCCCGGGCCCGACAGTCTTTTTATCTTTAGCTCAAGGGGAAACTTACTTCCTTTGCGCCCTGACTGCATCATCATTCGGCGGCGAACAGTGTCAAATGGGTAGGAAGTCAACCCGGCAACCGCTGTGACGGATTGTGCGATCATCCAGCTGATGAAGATGTGAGTATTCTTGGGATCTGGAAGCATTCCTGAGAACGGCAAAGAGACGCTTTTACTAGAAAGCAGAGTTTTAGCAGCCTTTGGTTCCTACGCCCCCGCCCCCCCCCCCACCCCCGAAACATCTCATCCGCACATGAAGTTTGCACTGGATGACCGTCAGCTTCCTATAGCAATTACGGAAAATCTCTGGCTCTGGAAAATTCGGACGGCATTAACGATCTTTCAGGTGAAAGGTACACAGCTTCAAGGCACAGAGCAAACTTACCCTTTGCGGTGTCATAGATACCGAAGTAGGCAGCTCGGTAGATGATGATGCCCTGCACAGACACATTAAAGCCTTGGTATAGGCCCTTCATGCCATCAGATTTGTAGATCTTCACCAGGCAGTCACCGAGGCCTCGGAATTCCCTTTCAGCTCCAGCTTTGCCCACATCGGCTGCGAGCCGGGTACGGGCAAAATCCAGAGGGTACACAAAACACAAGGATGTGGCCCCAGCGGCACCACCTGACGCCAGATTCCCGGCAAAGTAGCGCCAAAACTGGGTTCTCTTGTCCACACCACCCAGGAAGATCTGCTTGTATTTATCTTTGAAGGCGAAGTTGAGAGCCTGGGTGGGGAAGTATCTGATGACATTGGCCAGGTTACCACGCCAGAAGGACAGGACTCCCTGCTCCTTGGGGATGCGAACCACACAGTCCATAATGCCCTTGTATTGCTTATCTGCTGTGATTTGCTTGCTGGCATGCTGCACCTGACAGACAAGGAGGAGGCGAAGAGGGAGAGAGTTACAACCACGGAGAAGGGAGGAAGGGAGAGAGTATTATCCTCTGAATCTCTGGCGGGGCTTTAAGGTTAGCTACTCCCCACCTCTAGTCTTCTAGTTCATACAGGATGGACCCTCCCAGCCCTCTGAGGCCGTCACCGTGGGAGAAGTGCTCTGCACCCTCAGAAGGCATTAAGCCTCCACCCCTTTGGGTGGGGAGGGGGCACCCTCGGTTGGACGCGTGACCTTTAGACCTGGGAGAAAGGTCATTACCTCAGACCCAGGTTCAGAGGCATCTGGGCCTGTCCCACGCAGGGCGCGGTCACCTTGGTGACCGCGGCCTACGCCTCGGGTCTCCGGAGCTGCTTCCCTCCCGCTCCGCCCCTGCTCGTCTCCTAGCGGTGACCCGCGGGGCCAGCAGCCCTCCGCCCGTCCGGGCGCGCCCCCTAGAGCCGGAGCGGGGGAGCGAGCGCGGCGGGGACGCGGCGGCGGCTGCGCGGGGGCGGACGCAGCAGGCACAGACGCTTCCCGGCGCCGGCTTCCGGCCCGGCGAGGTGAGGGAGCGTCCGCCCGCTGCGCGGCACCTCGACCCGCCGCATGGCCTCCGCAAGGCTGTGAGATTATCTCCTTGCCGCGACCTTGAGGCCTTCGGCACGGCCAGGTGTCCCTCCCCCCCCCCCCCTCCAGCGCCGGCTTCCAGGCTTCGCCCTTGACCTCCAGGCCCCGGGGAGACGGCCGCCGCCGGGCTGCCCCTCCGAGCTCGCTGCCCACCCCCCTCCCCGGGGATGCCAAGGCCCTGGCCCGCCTCGCTTCCCTCCGCCCCGACCCCTTCCTAGCTCTAGAACTTCAGGTCACCAAAGCACCTCCCTCGAGCTGGCCTTTTGGTCCGCCTCCGCGGCCACCCCTGCCCGCACGGGGGCCGCTTCCCCCGACAGGGCTGGGGAGTGGTACCCCCTCCAGCCCCCCGGGGCCAGGCTTCCTGCGCGCCCCGTCCCCCACTTCCTGGTCCCGACTCCCCAATCCCCGGGGGTACCTGCAGCAGCAGCTTGACTCGCTCGATGGGCGCTACCGCCGTCTTGGAGATGGCCGCGGCCACTCCACCCGCCAGGAAGTCCTTGGCGAAGGACACAGCGGCATCTGTCATGTTGAAAGGAATGAGACGGGCGACCGCGGGACTACGAGAGGAACCGGCCGGGACTCCGGGACTCTGGGGCGGAGCGAAACAAATGGCCGGTTTATATAGGGCGAGCCGGCGCCTGGGCGGCCGGCGTCGGGGGCGGGCCTGGGCGGGCCTGGGCGGGCACCGAGCCCCCGCGCGCGGGCCCGCGCGGCGGCTGAGTGGCTCGGCGCGCGGGGGGCGGAGCCGCGGAGTCGGGCCCGGGGCCGCCCTCCGCTCCGCGCCGCTGGCGCGCGGCACCTGACCCGGTCCCGAGGACCCGGCGGCCCCAGGGAATACCCAGGGCCCCGGCCGCTGGACCCTGGGGGAGGCCTGCGGGTGGGGAGGGCGGCTGAGGTCACGGTGTGCCTGGATAGAAACCTCAGCAGTATTTAAGGGGACGCCCCCCCCCAAATCTCGGAAGCTAGGATAAATAATATTTGAAAAAAAAAATAATGTGGGCAAACGACGGCTGGTCGCCCGTTTCCGTAAATAAAGTTGAATTGGAGCGCCACGGTTGGGATTAGGGTGAGGCAGATAAGGCAGGGTCCTGCGAGTGCGGGGTGCGATCTTGTCTTTATTTTAAAATGTTGACAAGGTGTTCATCATGGACTTTGGCCTTACTCTTGACTTATTTTAAAATGGTGCACTAAAAATCATTTGATTTGGTATTGCTGAGTTGTTTGGTGCCCCTAAAATTTTGTGCTAGGGCAGGAGCCTCATTCTTTTCACCCTAGACCTGGCACTGCTCTGGAGCTTCCCCGGTGAAGCCAGAGGAAATTGGGGGAACAGCAGAGTTGGGACACTGTCAGCGTGCCCCAGGCTCTGGTTTGCAAAAACGATTTAACAAAGATCTTGCCGGGAATTGGCAGAGGAGAGGCCAAAGGACTCGGCTGGGGGTGGGGGCATTATTTTAGCCAGAAGCCAAATAAAGAGGTCGTACCAGGAAGGTTAAGAGGCTGTGTGAACTAGGTTGGCATTTAGCTCCTTGGACGCCAAGTAAAGTGCTCTTGGATTGAGTAGATTCCTGAACTCCAGAAGCTTTTAGAGGAATCAACAGAATTTGATTGACAGCCATTGTGTCAATGGACAAGTGCTTACTGAGCCCCTTAATCCCTGCAGTGGGTAAGCATTTGCCAGACAAGTCCTTAAAAACCTACTTGCTAGCTTGAGTGCACTCGCTTCGGTTCGGAACAGTAGCGGAGAGTGTAATCACATATCATATGTCTAAGTAATCACAACAATGTTTATAAAAATGATCCTGTTGCAAACTGCAACTGCTGCCGATCCGGAGGTTGCCCAGCACACTGAAGACACACGGTGCGTATCCCTCACTTTCCTTTCCTGCCCTCTCCCACCTTCTCCAGATCTGCCCATTGAAGGGCCCAATTCTAGGGTTCCTCCAGGGTCGTGAGGTCCTTCATTTAATTACGCTTTGCAATTTGTAAGTCTTCCCGGGAACCCCGGCAATCTGAAGTGATGAGCACACACGGAGAGTGTTCAAAGAAGAGCAGTCTGGAACCCAGCTTCGTTGATCCTGGCTGAGACCCTTGACTTACGTTCATGAGAAGCCGCTCCCTTTCTCATGAGTCGATTATAACGGTGATGCCGCCGGATACAGAAATGACCTTGCTGTAGAGTTTCAGTGATGAAGTATGTTCTCTGGAAGTGATAGTCCCTCCTCGTACCTTTACTGGTGAGAGAATTAACAGCGAAACCAAAAATCTGTGGAGCGTTTTATTGAGACGGAGGTGGTTTTTAGAATGCGTTTCGAAGTAGAATTCAAAACCTTTCCAGTTTGAACTCTTGACGTTCTGGTTAATGCATTTTTATTGAAACGTTAATTACTCTATGATACCCCTTGCCTTCACTTAGGTACCCTCTTTCTGTCTTTCACTGGCCACCTCTGCTACTCCATTTGAGCATGATGTCCCTACGGCTTTCTATTCCAAAACTCTTTTGCTGTTTCAAGCACTTTCACATGTACTGTTCTGTCAGATTTCTATCTCACCGCAAAAAGATGATCAAATAATGACATAGAATTTGTCCCTTCTCAGTCTTTGGGTGCCTAAGTGTAGTTTTATTGAAGATGAAGTACAAGATGGGTCATTTAAAGCAACTCCATGCCATGATTTGGTATTTTGCTAAATCCACTGTGGGCGGAAGCTTTCTTAGTTGCTTATGACCAGGTATGCTTCAAGGAGTCAGATAGATGTAAAGTGTCAAGGTCATAAAAGACAAGGAAAGACTGAGGAACTGTCACAAATTAAAGGAGACTAAGGAGAATGACAGCTTAATATAACGTGTGATCCTGGACTGGACCCTGGACCAGAAAAAGGACATTGATGGTACTATTGGTGAAATTTGAGTATCTGTAGATTCATTACTAGTAGTCCACCAATACTGGTCTTAGTTACAATGGTTATGTAAGATGGTAACATTTGGAGAAGTTGAGTGAAGGAAATATAGAAATTCTTTTTTAAAAAAGATTTTATTTATTTGACAGAGAGTGAGCAGCAGAGGCAGAGGCAGAGGGCGAAGCAGACTCCCCGCCGAGCAGGGAGCCCGATGTGGGGCTTGATCCCCAGGACCCTGGGATCATGACCTGAGCCAAAGGTAGACGCTTAACTGACTGAGCCCCCCAGGTGCCCCTAGGAATTCTTTATACTTTGTGTGTGTGTGCGCAAAATTTTTGTGTCTCAAAGTTAAAAAAATTAAAAAGAAAAAAAAAAAGAAGAAACCAGGGACAAGAGCCCAGGAAAAATAGAGACTAATATTAATGATGATAATGATGATGGTGGTGGTGATATATGGCTGGTCAATTCATTAAAAACAAATTCCTTCAGTGAAGCATTAGTGGGGGCTCTGTGTTAGTAACTACTGTGTTTCTGGAAGCTTTTTAGAATACATGTATAATTAAGAAAGAGGAACTCAAGCTAAAGTAGTGCCTAGTAATTCTCAAGAAAAAACTAGGAAGGAGGTCAGAAATGATACTTGGGCCTCAGTTATCTATGTACCAACACACCCAGAATATAGGTAATAAAGTGAATGTAAAATGTTAATATAAGCAAGAAAATGCAATTTTATAGGTATGGTGCAAACTTGGTAGAGTAGGACTTCTGTCTGGAAAAGGAAGGGGAAACTTGGTTCAGAGAGATACCATGTAGAAGGACAGCAGGGTAGTTACAATATATCAAGAAGGTATAACCAGTAATTCATTGGCTGGAGGGGGGAAAGCATCCAGTGAAAATGAAAGGGAGAAATGTAAGTGACTGTGGTCGTGGAAGTATACAAGGAACTGCCTGGTTAGATAACAGCTGTGAATAATACTTCATAAAACCATCACATAGGCCAGAGATGGGGATCAGAGGCATAAACCGTCCGAATAACTGCTGTAAGTCTCATTATTCTGATAGCAACACATTGGATACATTCTTAACTCTCTTGTTGATAATTACAGTTCTCAGAAGACTAAAGAATCAGTGAGGTAAATTGCTAAACTGGGCTTAATCCTGACAATAAATAAGAAAGATCTGGTTAGCAAAGTGAAAGTGACAAGAATCTTGGGGACACCGACCATGCCATCTGGATCTGTTAAGCAGAAGAATTCTGGGCATGGTCAGAGAGGTTAACAAACGTGTGTGTGTGTGTGGGGGGGGGGTAGACTTCAAAAAGATCGGAGAAAAGATAAATAGATGCCCTGGCCAAATACCAAAAGAGAAAATAGCTCAAGGGGGCAACAAGTTCCAAAGATAAAATTCAAACCTGTACAATTTAGAAAACTTCCAATGAGAAATTACAAAGGGAAAGATAAATGTAAGTGTCCTTACAGATTATCCTCTGAAGAGCTCAGATTTTAAAAGTACATATATAGATGGACAGGAGGGCTGGACTTCCAAGGACAAAGACCAAAGAGTATCACAAACCTCTAGGAACTGAGTCAGAAGGGTTAAAGTCCAGAATATACCCAGGCTTATAAAATGGGATGGACCCCAATAAAGGGTTCTAATGTTATATTTATTGCAGGACAATTAAGGATGAGGTATTAGAGCTTAACGGCGCTGTGTATGATAAAGAACTGGGGGTCTTCGTTGCCTGGGAGTTGGCAATGCCAAAAACTGCTGATGAGTATTGAATTGGGCCAAGAGGCTGGTGGTGAACAGAGGAGGGCCTCTGCTGGCCGGCCCAGAGAGATTCATGCTCACTTCTGGATGCCATGTTCTAGAGGACATCAACAAACTATAACATATTCAAAGAAGGCATTAGGAAAGTGAAGTGCCTGTAAATTGTGTCGTATGAGAAATGGCTGAATATTCGAACGAGAGATACTGGGAAAGAGCTTTGGGTCAAGGAGGGACATCATAACTGTGTTTGTGGGGCGCCTGGCTGGCTCAGTGGGAGGAGCATGCAACTCTTGATCTCGGGGTCATGAGTTTGAGGCCCATGACTTAAATAAATAAATAAACTTAAAAAAATAACTGTGTTCATAATTGAAGGACCGTCAGGGAGAAGACGATTAGACATTCTGTATGGACAGTCAACACCAGCGAGTATCATGCAGGTAGACTTCAGCTGAACAAGAAATGACTTTCTAAACCATGAGCTACTTAAAGGTGGAATGGGTTGCTTTATGATGTGGGGAACTTCTCACCGCTGGAGATGTTAAGAGTTGAGGTAGAATGACCCCTTGTTAGGGGCACTGTAGAGGAGATTGTTGTGTCCCTTGGGAAGAGTTCTGCACCCTTCTGATTCTAAGATTCTTTGTATCTTGCTCTTATTCATGTACCTATCTATGTATGTTATGTATCCTTTGTCTCTCTATAAGTTTGAATGGCTTTGAGCATCTGAGTTTGGGAATCTGGGACAAAATAGGAAGAGAGAGGTAATTTAGCCCAGTGGTCAAGAGGGTGGGCTCTGGAGACACACTGCTAGAGTTCCGATACTGGTTCTACCACTTGCTGTCAGGCCTTGGGTAAGTTGTTTAAACCCTCCAAACTTATAATTTCTTCTGGTGTAAAATAGTAATGATAATAGTACCTATATCTCGAAGTGTTACAGGATTTCTTTTCCTTCGGTGCCCACAGTTCCTGGTCACGTCCCTTCGAAGAATGAAGAGGTAGACCAGATGAAGAGCGGTGGGCAGCAAAGCAATGTTTATTGAGCGATGGTACAAAGCTCCCAAAGAGGGAGGGCACCCGCGAGGGTTACCACGGGAGTTTCTAAGTCTAGGTTTTTTTATGGCTTGCTGGCGGGTTGTTTTAATCTGATTCACCCTCATGCGCCTGTCACCCAATCAGGTTTTTGTCATCTTTATAGGGCTGGGCCCTTTGTCCCTGCCTGCCTTTCTTCCAACTCTCCTTCATTGGAAGGAAGTAGGGACAATTAAATGAGATAATGTATGCATAAACAGTCTGGTACATGGTGAGCATTTAGTACACGTTAGATTTTATTAAAACACTGGGGCGCCTGGCTGGCTTAGTCGGTAGAGCATGTGATTCTTGATGTCTGGTTTGGGAGTTCAAGCCCCACAATGGGCATAGAGCTCACATTAAAAAAAATAATAATAATAAAAGGTTAAAAAAATACTAAGAAAAATACTAACTTAGGTTGACCAACTCTGAGTTTTAATGGACAAATCACTCCAACTTTGCTTAAGTAGGGCGGTAAGCCAGTTCTCAGTCCCAGGCAAGGACCCTACCAATAATCTGGTAACCATATCAGAGACAATTTAAGCAGGATTTGAGTGTCTGAGAGGTACCCAGAAAAAGCACTCTCGGTATTGTGACCCGGCTGTGATGAGACCCTGGTGTTTGCTGTGCAGTTACTGAGGAGAAAACAATGCTCATGGTTTGTCAATCTTCCTGTCTCTAGCCTCTCATTACTACTTCAGCTTCTGGAACAGTCTTGCTCACAACCAGTTTTCTTTCTTTCTTTCTTTCTTTCTTTCTTTCTTTTCTTTTCTTTTCTTTCTTTCTTTCTTTCTTTCTTTCTTTCTTTCTTTCTTTCTTTCTTTCTTTCTTTTCTTTTCTTTCTTCTCTTTCTTTTTTTCTTTCTTCCTTCCTTCCTTCCTTCTTTCTTTTTCTGACTTTCTTTCTTTCTTTGTTTCTTTCTTTTTTCTTTCTTTCTTACTTTCTTTCTTTCTTCTTTCTTTCTTTCTTTCTTTCTTTCTTTCTTTCTTTCTTTCTTTCTTTCTTTCTTTCTTTTTTTTTGTTTAAGATTATTTGAGAGAGAGAGCAGAGCAAGTGAGAATACAAGTTGGGGGGAGGGGGAGAGGGAGAGAGGGAGAAGCAGGCTCCCCGCTGAGCAGGGAGCCTGAGGCCGATGTGGGGTTTGCTTCCAGGACCCTGGGATCATGACCTGAGCCGAAGGCAGACACTTAACCGACTGAGCCACCCAGGCGCCCCCATATCCAGTTTTCATCACATCCCTTGTGTTGCTCAAGAAACAAGTGATTCTTCCCTCTTTGCTTGGTGGGTCAAACCTAAACTCCTCAGCTTAGCATTTGAAGTCTTTTTCCCTCCCATCCCCACCAAGGATTTCATTTCTAGCCACTCTGGGCAGGCTTAGAAAGCATTTGATGGATTCTAGCCCTGGGGCAGCTGCTTAAGACAAAAAAGCAAAACAATCTTATTGAGGTCTAATTGTCATACAATAAATCTGTACTTATTTAGAGTATACAATTTGATCAGTTTTTTTACATACGTGTACATCTATGAAACCATCACAGTTAAGATAGTGAATGTTTCCATAACCACACTAAAAATCCTCCTCTTTCCCCAAACAACCACTGATCTGCTTTCTGTCACTGTAGTTTCCATTTTCCTAGAATTGCATGTAAAACGGAATCATACAGGGGCAGCCTGGCTGGTTCAGTTGGAAGAGCGCGTGACTCTTGATCTCAGGATTGTGGGTTCGAGCCGCACATTGGGTGTAGAGATTACTAAGCAAAATAAACTTTAAAAAAATAATGGTTGGGGCGCCTGGGTGGCTCAGTCGGTTAAGTGTCCGACTCTTGATTTCGGCTCAGGTCGTGATCTCAGGGTTGTGAGATCAAGCCTGAGCCCCGTGTCAGGCTCTGAACTGGGCGTGGAGCCTGCATGATTCTCCCTCTCTCCCCCTCTCCCTCTATGCCCCCCCTACCCTGCTCGTGCACACACTCTCTCTTAAAAAATGAAGAAATGGAATCATACAGTCTGTACCCTTTTCTGGGGGGTTCTGCCTTCTCTCACTTGATGTATGTATATAAATCAATATATCAATATCTATGTGTATATATATATATATACTTTTGATATTCATCTGTGCTTTTTTGTGATTTAGTAGCCAGTGCCTTTCTATTGCGAAGTAGTATTTGACTGCACGGATACGCCACATTTTGTTTATCCATTCATCAGTGGATAGACATTTGGGTCACTTCTACCTTTTGCCTATCAGGAATGATGCTGCTATAAACATTCCTGTACAAGTTTTTGTGTGGACCCGTTTTCATTTCTCTTGAGGTATATACCTAGAGGTGGAATTGTCAGACTGTTTCCCAAATGACTGTAGCATTTCACATCCCCAACAGCAGAGTACAAGAGTTCTAGTTCCTGGGGCGCCTGGGTGGCTCAGTCGTTAAGCATCTGCCTTCGGCTCAGGTCATGATCCCGGGATCCCGGGATCCCGGGATCGAGCCCCACATCGGGCTCCCTGCTCGGCGGGAAGCCTGCTTCTCCCTCCCCTACTCCCCCTGCTTGTGTTCCCTCTCTCGCTGTGTCTCTCTGTCAAATAAATAAATAAAATCTTAAAAAAAAAAAAAGAGTTCTAGTTCCTTCACATCGTGAGGTCTTAGCCACCAGCTCTTCCTTGTCATTTCATGTTGCATCCCCTCCCCCAGGAGTTTCTTCCCATCAACTCCTTTGGTGGTGTCTTTCAGTCTATTGTAGCTGTAACAAATCACCACAAACTCAGTGGCTTAAGCAACACAAATTTATTATCTTACACTTCTGTAGGTCAGAAGTCTGACATGGTACTGACTGGGCTAAAATCAAGGGCTCTAGCCGGCCTGTGGCCCTTTCTGGAGGCCCTGGGGGAAGGCCCGTTTCCTGGCTCATTCAGGTGGCTGGCTGAATTCAACTCCTTGTGCTTGTAAGGCTGGCATCCTCTTTCCTTGCTGGCAGTCAGCTGAGGGTTATTCTCAGCTTCTCGAGGCCACCCTACACCTTGGCTCATGGGCACCTTTGTCTTCCAAGTTAGCAGCAATGAGTCAAGTCCTTCTCATGCACCATTTCTTCTGCCTCTTGGTTCCATCCTTGAGTCTCTCCGACCGGCTCTTCACCACCTCCCTCTTCCACGGTTAAGGGCGCATGTAATTAGATTGGGCACACCTAGATAAACCATGATCATCTCTCCATCTCAGTGTCCTTAAACCTTAATCACATCTGCAAAGTCCCTTTTGCCATGTGAGGTAAATAGTCACAGGCTCCAGGGATAAGAATGTGGGTATCCTTGAGGCAGGGATCATTAGTCTATCACCCCAGGTTTGGACAACTGTCTGCTTGACTTCTCTACTTGGATGTTTCATGGGCATTTCAAATCTAACATGTCCGAAAGAGAACTTTTAATTCCCTCCCCACCAAAAATCTACCCTACATTGTCACCTGGCAACATTATCTACCTTGTCAATCAAATCAAAAGCCAAAAACCTAGGGGCCATCTTTAATTGCTTCCTTTTATTCGCTACATTCAATTGCTCCTTAAATCCTGCTGAGTTCAACTCCAAAATACGTCTGAACCCGCTCTCTCCTCTCCAGCTTTAGTGCTGCCATTCAAATCTAAGGCATCATTTCATTTTTTAAAATATTTTTTTTTTTTATCTATTTGAGAGAGAGAACAAGTGGGGTGGGGAGGGGCAGAAAGAGAGGGAGAAACAGACTCCCGGCTGAGCAGGGAGCCCGACGCGGGACTCGATCCCAAGACCCGGAGTTCGTGTCCATCTGCTGAAGGCAGATGCTTAACTACCTGAGCCCCCCAGGCGCCCCTAAGGAATCATTTCTTACTTGGACTTTGTAAGTCTCTTTTTTTTTTTTTAAAGATTTTTATTTATTTATTGGACAGAGAGAGACAGCGAGAGCAGGAACACAAGCAGGGGGAGTGGGAGAGGGAGAAGCAGGCTTCCTGCTGAGCAGGGAGCCTGATGTGGGACTCGATCCCAGGACCCTGGGATCATGACCTGAGCCGAAGGCAGACGCTTAACGACTGAGCCACCCAGGCGCCCTGTAAGTCTCTTCTTACCTCGTTTTCCCACTCAGTTTTTCTTCCCTCTAATCTATTATCCACACAGCAACCAGAGGGATATTTTTTAAAATGAAAATCAGATTATATTGCTTCTGTACATAAAAACCTTCAATGACTCCTGACTGCATTTAGAATAAAATCTAACTTTTTATTTTTTTAAAGATTTTATTTATTTGAGAGACAGAGTGCGAGAGAGCGTGAGCGGTGGGGAGAGGGGCAGAGGGAGAGGGAGAAGCAGGCTTCCCCCCGAGCAGGGAGCCCCATGCGGGGCTCGATCCCAGGACCCTGGGATCATGACCTGAGCCGAAGGCAGACGCTTAACCCACTGAGTCACCCAGGTGCCCCAAAATCTAACTTCTTATTATGGCGCAAACAGTGACATATGATCTGGCCCTCTGTCCAGCCTCATCTCTCACACACTCTCACTTGAGCACCACACTACCAGTCTTTTCCCACTACCAGTAGCACTTTTGCACCTCTGTGCCCTCTGCCAGAATGCTCTTCTCCCTAGCTCTTTGCACGGTTGCCTCATTGTCATCTTTCAGGTCTCATCTCAAATATCACCTCTCAGAGCACTTAAAATATTTCCCTAAGGGGCGCCGGGGTGGCTCAGTCTTTAAGCGACTGCCTTCAGCTCGGGTCATGATCCCGGGGTCCTGGGATCGAGCCCCGCATCAGGCTCCCTGCTTGGTGGGAAGCCTGCTTCTCCCTCTCCCACTCCCCCTGCTTGTGTTCCCTCTCTCGCTGTGTTTCTCTCTCTGCCAAATAAAGAAATAAAATCTTTAAAAAAATATTTCCCTCACTCCCAGCTAATTCTCTGGTAAAGCACCCTGTTTGTTCCCCTCATACCATTACAATTTATAATTACCTGACTTGCAGATTACTTTTTTATTGACTCTCAGCCTTCTAGAACGTAAGCTCCATGAGGGCAAGGAACTTATCTGCTTTACTTTCCACCGTGTCCAGAGGTCCCAATAGTTGTCAAATTGATGTGTGAAAGCCAGTCTTCGTACTCTATCCCACTTTCTGCTTGCTTCCATCTTTGCGATGCTGCATATGCCCCACCTTCAACCTGCAACCTATCCTTAGACCTATTCGATCTCCAAACTATTCTTGACCAGCTAATATCCTCTCCTTTCCTTCAAAACTTAGCTCAAGACTCGTTACTAGCTCCTCTCACCTGTGATGATCCCTTTCTTTTTTCTTTCTTTTTAAGTAGGCTCCACACCCATTGTGGAGCCCAATGTGGGGTTTGAACTCACGACCCTGAGATCAAGACCTGAGCTGAGCTCAAGAGCTGGACACTCAACTGACTGAGCCACCTAGGCGCCCCTATGATGATCCCTTTAATCATTGATTCAGTAGGTATACAGGGAGCCCCTTGGTAGTCTTATAGACAGTTGCTACCACATTATCATGTCTTTGCTTATATTTGCTTTGTAATCAGGGCCATTTCTTGTATGTAGGGATGTTTTGTCTTTAAGACTGTGCTTCTGGGTTAATAATATTGTATCACATTTCTTTATAATCCTCCTAAAGTACTTAGTCCAGTTTGATGCACACTGCCAGCCGTAAAGCAGGAAAGCAGAACACTCCCTGAGAAAATGAAAATAAGCTGGAAGTTTATTTTAGGAACAAAGCTAGAGGTTTTTTAAAGTTAATTTTATTTATTTATTTATTTATTTATTTTAGTAATCTCTACACCCAACGTGGAGCTCAAACTCATGACCCCAAGATCAAGAGTCACACACTCTTCCGACTGAGCCAGCCAGGAGCCCCCCCAAAACTAGAGTTTTAAGAGTTGTCCTGAAATTAGAAAAATGAGGCATTCCTTTTCCCCACTTAACTTTATTGAAAAAGCCAAAACTACGGCTCAGAGGACATTCCTGTGTGTGACAGTAGCAAGAGTGTGGCTATCCGTCTGATAATATGGGTGGAAGAATACAAAGAAGATATTAACACGATGTAAGTAACTTGAGGCTAGGATTTTAGAGCTAGTAAAAAAAATAATTTTTTTTGCAGATTTTAGAACTTTAAAAAAATTCGTCGCCTCAAGGAATGTGAAGAGGTAATAAATAGGGACTATTCACTATGGGTAAAGAAGTTGCCACCCTCCAAACTGTAACAGATTGGGCTACAGATGAGATCTTCCTGTATTAATTGCTATTCCTCTGCTATAACTCACCTTAGGAAGGAATGACCAAGCAACATTTTTCTTTGGAAAATACATTTAACAGGGAAAAATACTTGCAACATACTGAAAGCCTGTGTGTGTGTGTGTGTGTGTGTGTGTGTGTGTGTATAAATTAACAATTTACTATTATTGTCTTTTAATGCATAGATAGGCACTATTTGAAAGTAAGGTTATATAAACTTGACATGGAGTTCCCGAGGTGGAATAACCCAAAATTTGATTTTTAAAAAATCGAGTAGAGATGATTAGCCTGAAGTGTTTTTGTTCAGTTCTATTTTTTTGATGTGTGTCAAATGTTCTATTTGGTCCTTTTCTAGACAACTGGGACATCTTGTGAGAATAACTTAAGTTGACTAAATAATTTATTTTCAGGGTAGGCTTGCAAAGCAAGTGAAAAAGGCAGAGAATTCAGGCCACTTCAACTGTACATGATTTCAATTGGAAGAAGGTCTTCTGGGGCATTAAGCGGTCACAGTAAAAACTGCCTTCCTGAAAAAAGATTCCTGAAATTCTTAAGCTTGAGATGCTAGATGCTTCAAATTTAAATAAAAAAGGATGGTTCTACTATGAGAGAGTGATGACTTCTAAATGTTAAAGGTTTTAATTTAGTTTCTTTTTTAAAAAGATTTATTTATTTATTTGAGAGAGAGAGACAGCACCCACAGAGGGACAGGGAGAAGCAGACTCCCCACGGAGCAGGGAGCCTGATGTGGGACTCGATCCCAGGACCCTGGGATCCTGACCTGAGCCGGAGGCAGACGCTTCACCGACGGAGCCACCCAGGCGCCCCTTTTAGTTTCAGGTAAGGTATAATTTATGCTATAGCGTGCACACGCAGAAGTCAGCAAACATTAGGAGTTTTAGAAACAAGCCTGTTGGGAAGACTCGGGTCGAATGGAGCAACGCGAGGCCAGTGTGGGTTTAGCGCAAGCTGCAACCCTGTGGCTGAGCTCCTGATGTGCTATTTGTTCAGCCGCTTCGAGGACATGAGACTCTGAGGTCATGGTGATGCCCTTTCTTTGGTGTCGTGTAAGTTGCACATTTACGGAGTATACTCGCACGTTTCGTTAATGCTAGGTTTTGTTATAAAATCTGGTGAAGGCCACCATGCAGCAGTCATGTTGGGAAGCTTTTCCATGGCACAGGCGTTCACCAGGACATCAGTTTGGAGCTTGGAGCTGGTTCTGTGGCTAAATCTTCTCACTTCCAAGAGCAGCAGATGGGAGTATCCTCTCGCCACTCTGCGCACACACAGTTATGAGGCGACATTTTTTTTAATGATTATAACACGCCTTCGGTCAGTGCACTTCTTGTTTCAGTTTCACAGAGTTGGTTTTTTAGACTTCAGTTGTCCAGTTTTGAAGAACTTTTTAAGTTCCCGCAATTCCTGGGGCTTCAAACTCTGATCCACCCCTGGGGTCAATTTACAGCTCAGAGGAGACACAATGTAACCATTTTGGTAAAGACAGATTCTCTTGCAGAACTCAAAGGTGCCAAACATAACTCCAAAATATGGAACTATCTGTTTAAAAAGAAATGAAGATCATGTTAAAATCTTAAAAAGAAAATGTCAGTGCATCCGCAGTCAACCTGGACCAGGGTAAACTGAGGTAAAGGCAGTGGACAATACAACATCATTCTTTTTGGAGTCAGGGAAGATGGCAGAATGAAAGCTGACACAGTGTGGGGTGGGGGAGCATGGCCTGGATTAATATGCCTGTGGACAACCTGACACTTGTTCAAGGTTAGTCCAGAGTTCTTAACCTTTCTTTTGTGTGTATGTGTGTGTGGGGGGGAGCGTCATGAAATTCTTCGGGAATATGATGGAAGCTAGGGATCCTCTCCCCAGAGAGATGCACATACCTACACATTTTTGCATATGATGTTAGGCTGGGGCATTAGGTTCCCCTTAGGAGTCCATGAACCCCCATGTCAGGAGCCTCTATGCTGAATGCTCAGCTCCTCCAGGATGGGGTGTCAGATGCCCTGCCACTGCACAGGGTCCCCCTGTCTCCAGGCTGACTGCCAGCCTGCACTCATGGGTCAGTGCTAGACGGGGGGTGTCCCCAGGCAACCTGTAGGGGAGCGGCAAGGGAAAGGGCTAGAATCCGAAGAGGCGGGGAAGCAAGGGATGGACCGCCCTTCTCACCTTCAGCAAGTTGGCTGTCAGTCCATTCCAGAGCGCCAGGACCCCTTGGGCTTTGACTATCTGCCGGAAGCAGTCCGCTGCTCCTGAGAAATGGACATCCACTCCTCCATGGTGGGGAAGGTGCGGGCTCTGAGCCTGGCAGGAAATACAGAAGATGGGACGCGGTGATTTGGTCACCAGGAAAGAAATGTTCTAGTCAGGGAAGCCAGGGTCTCAAGTCTGGGCTCTGGTTGCTATGCTCTTGGCCAAGATGCCTGCCAAGAATGGGTGCCACAGGGCGCTTGTTCGACGGGCTCAGAATGAATATTAACGCGCAGTGAAGTCAGGACACCCCGTTCACCTATTTGTGGCTTATTTTGCTCGGAAGGAAGCAACCATTCAGGACAGGCTAAACTTCATACTTAACGACGCTTCCCAACCTATGCCCCCTGGACATGATAAATGTTCTCACGGGAGAACGTTTCTAAATACCCCTCCTCCCCTGGTCTCCTTGTCTTAACTGATGTCTCCTCTGTGAAGCTCTCAAGCGTGGGCTGCTCATTTCCCCACATCCCAGATGTCCCAGGGTGAAAAGCAGAGGGATAGCGGCATTCTTCTAGTTCCCTCTTACTGTCCCCAGACCCCGAGTCCTTCCCTCTTGTGCCAGAAGTTCTCGCCTGGGGCTCATTGTCCCTCAGCCACACTCCTTGTTGCTGCTCGCATCTCCTGACCTCCTGAAGGTCTTCTCCATTCACTGAAGACCGTGCCACCTGGAGGCTTCCCCTCTTCCAGATTCACCATCATCTTAGGGAACTTCAGCATCTATAAGACAACCAACCCATCCCACACCCAGTTTCTGGACCTCGACTTCAGTGATCCTTACTTTTACGCCTCTTTGGCCACCCACAACTTTGGCCACTTCATGGACTTCATCACGACTCGCAGAACTATCCTGACTGATCACCAACATGCTCCATCTCTGAAAGTAACATTTTTGTCCTTCAGTAGAAGACAGTTTTGGGATCAGGTGAAAGGACTTTTTTTTAAGATCTTATTTATTTAGTTGACAGCGAGAGAGGGAACACAAGCAGTGGGAGAGGGAGAGGGAGAAGCAGGCTTCCTGCCGAGCAGGGAGCCCGATGCGGGGCTCGATCCCCGGACCCTGGGACCATGACCCGAGCCGAAGGCAGACGCTTAACGACTGAGCCACCCGGGCGCCCCAAAAGGACTTTTCAGTGGACCATCTCTATACAAAACTGACACCTCTTGCCCAGTGGGAGGGGGACAGCCTCTCAGAGCTGGCTTTCAGTAACGGTGTCAAGTTCACAAGAAGCTTTGCACATACTTTGGTTTGTTTCTGAAACGTCCAGTTGAGACTAGCACAGCATTCTAGTGAAGTGGAATCAAGATTTTCCACTTAGGAGGGGCGCATGCCTGGCTCAGTCAGAAGAGCACACGACTCTTGATCTTGGGGTCCTGAGTTCCGAGCCCCAGGTTGGCTGTAGCGATTACTTAAAAATAAATAAAGCAACAGCAACCAAAGAAGATTTTCCATGTGGGAGAGGCAGTATAGTCTAACAGTCCGAAAAGCAGAACCTCTGGAGTCGGACAAGTCAGAGCCTAGGTCTGGCCGCTTCACGTACGGGCCACGTGACCCTGGGCACTTACCGAACCCTCCTGAGCCTTAGTTTCCGTATTCACAGTACCCACTTCATGCGGCTGCTGTGAGAACTAAATGAGATACGCATGTAAAGCGATCAGCCGTGTCAGGCACATGGTAAGGATCAGTGGGTATGAGCTGGCCCTGCTATTGCTATTACACAGAAAGTATGCTAATCACGGGCGCCTGGGGGGCTCAGTCGGTGAAGCGTCTGCCTTCGGCTCGGGTCACGATCTCGGGGTCCTGGGATCGAGCCCCGCCTCGGGCTCCCTGCTCAGCGGGGAGTCTGCTTCTCCCTTCGCCCCTGCCCCTCCCCCTGCTTGTGCACTCTCTCTCTCTCAAATAAATAAAATCAAATCTTAGAAAAAATGAAGTATGCTAAACAGCAATACAATCCCTTACCTAAAGCTACCAGTCCTCCCCACCCACCTCTCAAATCTTAGACTTCAGAAGCCCCGGGACCATGGTGTACTCATCCACCGGCCCCCTCCCTCGCTGGTTCCTATTATTCATCACAAGCCCCCAGGCACTTGCCCCCTCCCGTCTTCCGCAGGCCACCAGTTCCCTGCTGGCTTCAGTGGCTTCCCTTTCCAAACCTCGCCCAGCTTTTTCTGCTCCTACTCTCAAAATCCTTGCCCCTCACCCTTCAGCCGCTCTCACCCACACATCCCTGCTCTGCCCCAAGCCACTGAAGACGAATCCACAAAGGGGCAGATCGGTACCACTAAAGCTTCGAGGTTGCCAACCTCTGCTGGGCTTTCGTATGGTGAACCAAGCCTTCAGAGCATCCTTGCCTGTTCCTCAAGGCGGCTCTGCCAAACCTTCCCACAGCCCTTGACGCCCGGCACCCCGCACCCGTTCCTCTACTCTAGGTAGGTGACCTGGTCTCCTGGTTCACAGAGAAAACAGATTGTACAGGTCCTCACCTTTTGCTTCTTCGCATAAACATCTTTTCTTCCCACCGGTGCCCTGGATCTCACACCTTTGAACTCCTCTTGGGCACCCTTCCCAAGAGACCTGACTTTCCTCCTTAGCAAATGAATAAACTCAAGTCCCTCTCATCTTCAAAAATTTCCTTCTGCCGATCTTGACTTTGCCCTTCAGATACAGTCCAACCTCTCATTCCCACATTAATATACAGTAAAATTATCTGGTTTCAGGGTAGAGGGCTAGCAGTTTTAACATACGTATCCATTTGTGTGACCACCATTACAATCAGGACACAGAACTGCTCCTTCTGCCCCCACCATTCTCATGCGCTGCCCCTTTGCAGTCAAGGCCTCCCCCATTCCCAGCCCTGGGCAGCCACTGGTCTGCTCTCTGTCCCTACAGTTTTGCCTTTTGAGAATGTCAGACCCATGGAAGCAAACAGCATGTAACCTTTTGAGACTGGCTTCTGAAAGTATTTTTTAAAAGTTTTACTTATTTAAGTAATCTCTACACCCCATGGGGGGCTCGAACTCACAACCCTGAGATGAAGAGTTGCACGCTCTTCTGACTGAGCCAGCCGGGCGCCCCTTGAGACTGACTTCTTTCACTCGGCACGATGCTTCTAAGATTCATCCACGTTGTTGTGTTCATCAATAGTTTCTTCCCGTTTATTGCTGAGTAGTATTCCATCGTGAGGCCATACCATTGTGAGGCCTACCACCGTGTGTTTATCCACTCGTCTGTCAATGGGGCAGACCCTTCTCCCTTCTCGTCCGCACTTACTGAAACAGCGGTAGACTCTGGCGGACTCCACTTCCTCCCTCCCCACTCGCTGCTCTACTCACTGCAGTCTGGATCCGTGTCCGTGACTCTGCTTGTTGATTCTGGCCAGGCCTACCTTGGTTCCTTGCCTTTCTTTTTTTTTTAATTTTTAAATTTTCTTTTTATTTTCAGAGCACTCATGGCCTTTTATGATTTGGTATAATTTACTTATTTCTTATTTGTCCACTCCTCCCAACCAGAGTTTTAGCTCCGTGGAAGGGGGGATTTTTGCCTGTTTGGTTCACTACTGTATCTTCAGGATCCTCAACACGTAGCAAATGTTCAAGAAATATTTAAATAGATGAAATATATTCACTCAGGGCCTCCTACCTGCCAAATTTAGTAGATTTTTTTTTTTTTTTTGATATTTTCTTACTGGATTTTTGGGGCAGTGTTTGGCACTAATAACCAGCACCTTTTTGTCCTCCTCAATTTATACAACTTCTCTAGGGAATTCTACTGTAGCCAAGGCTTTAAACACCATCTGCAGGTAGACGACTTCCACATCTTTCTCTTTGGCCCTGACCTCCCCACCCTGAGCTCCAAAATCAAGCATCCAGCTGCCTACCGGACATCTCCACCCGGATGGCACACAGGTTCTCAAACCTGAAGCCCGACGTCAGATACTTAACCGACAGAGCCACCCAGGTGCCCCTCTTCTGTATTTATTTCACTAAATGGCACCACCGTTCAGCCGGCTGCCCCAAGCCAGGAACCTGGGATTCCTTATCTGCTCACTCTTACTGCCCTAGCCCATCAGTCATCAAGTACAATCAGTTTTATCTTCTGAGTACAGTACTTCTCAGATCCATCTCCTTTTCTACATTCTCAACTGCCACTCTCTTAGTTCAGGCTACCACCATCTCATGCGTGAATCCTGACATTTCAGTGCGGACCACTGACTCCTTCACCGACTTTCTACCACCTAGAGGATGAAATCCAAGCTCCTTAGAATGATATACAAGGCCCTAAAATGACAATTTTCCTAGCTTTAAGAGCACCGTTCACCCCCTGCACTCCTTAGCAATATTTCTGTACTTCTATTAGCTCCCCTTATCCCCTCTGAAGACTTTTCATTTATTCAGATGTTTATTGAGTACCTACTATGTGCCAGCCACTGAGGTTACAGCAGTGAACCAAACAGACAAAGAGTCCCTGTTCCCACAGAGCTGAAATTCTAGTTGTGGGGAAGGAACAGGCAAAAAAATAAAAATAAAAAAAATAAATAAATGATTATATCATATACTAAAAGGCAGCGAAGGCTCTGAAGAAAATAAAGGCAGGGAAAAGATACAGGGAGTGCCTGGAGGGTGCTGAAGTTTTTATTAGGGTGGTCCCCGAAGACTCACCAAGAAGATGATGACCTTTGAGTGAAGATCTGAAGGAAGTGAATTGTATAGTTATCTGCAAGGGCCCTGGGGCAGGAGCATGCCTGGGTTGTTAGAGAGACAACAAGGAGGCCAATGTGGTGGGAACAGAATGAACGAGAGAGAGTAACAGGACAAGGCATCAGAAAAGTAACTGGCGACTAGACCACGACTGGACCCCGTAAGGCTGGTAGGCCAGAGTAAGTAAGTATTTTGACTCGAATTACCGAGTGAGAATGGGAGATGCTGCTGGGTTCTCAACAGAAGAGTGACAGAGCCTTGGGATGCCTGGGTGGCTCAGTCCGTCAAGCCTCTGCCTTCGGCTCAGGTCGCGATCTCAGGGTCCTGGGATGGAGCCCCATGTCAGGCTCCCTCTCCCTCTGCCCCTCCCTCCGCCCACTCGTGTTCTCACTCTCTCTCTCTCAAATAAATAAATTAAAAAAAAAAAAAAGAAAAAAGAAAAAGAAATTCCCATCCAGGGGCGCCTGGGTGGTTGTGTCTGCCTTCGGCTCAGGTCATGATCCCAGGGTCCTGGGATCAAGTCCCGCATCGGGCTCCCTGCTCAGCAGGGAGCCTGCTTCTCCCTCTCCCTCTGCTGCTCCCCCTGGCTCGTGCTCTCTCTCTCTCTCCCTGGCAAGTAAATAAATAAAATCTTTAAAAAAATAAAAATAAATTAAAAAAAGGAAGAGTGACGGAGCCTCGTTTATATTTTAATAGGATCACTTCGGCTGCTGTGTTGAGAATGTTCAGTATAGGAGTGGTTGAGCCCCGCATCGGGCTCCCTGCTCCGCGGGAAGCCTGCTTCTCCCTCTCCCACTCCCCCTGCTTGTGGTCCCTCTCTCGCTGTGTCTCTCTCTGTCAAATAAATAAAAATAAAATCTTAAAAAAAAAAAAGGTTCTAAAAAGATATTCCAGTCCAATGGGGACACCTGGCTGGCTCAGTAGGAGCATGTGATGCTTGATCTCTCGGTCGTGAGTTCGAGTCCCACATTGGGAGTAGAGATTACTTAAAGATAAGATCCTTAAAAAAAGATATTCTGATCCAATGACTTCATTTACAGATGGAAACCCAAGGTCTTGAGAGGAAGAGTGACCAAGAGTGACAAGAGCCAGGTGCTCCGCCTCCTGGGCTGCTGCAGTCTGCCTTCCGGGACCCTGCTTCCCAGTGACTCCCTGACCTTGGTCTCTAGGTTCCAAGACGTAAAATGACATGTGCTGCACCTGACACCTACCTAGCTTGTGCCCCCGCAGGACACCCCACCCTGCCACCTGTTGCTCCTCTTTCTCGTCAGACTCTAGCCTCTCTCATGAACCCCCACCATAAGGGCATTCGATAAACAATACAGAAAAATGTCAGTAATTCCAATGTGTATGTGTGTATGTGTGTGGGGGGGTAGTTTAAATTAGCGAAGCCTAAATTATGAAATTCTGGGAGGATGTTCCATTTTATTATATATGACTGAAACCGGATTAGTGAAGGGCAGCGAAGTAGAGAGACTTTCTGGGCCTATGTGGACCACAAGGTCACGTGCATGGATTTTCCCATCACAGACTTGGATTTGAACCCTTGTCTCTTCCACTCATTAGCTCTGTGATCGTAGTAAGCAAGTTCCTTAACTTCTCTGAACTTCGACTTCCTCATTGCAAAAATGGGGAGAATAATACCTCATATGCTGTTTATATTATTCATTTCCTTACTGAACCCTGGGTTGCTATTATAATTTTAGTGCCGTGCAAATTAATAAGGTTCCACAGTTCTTCATTTTATATGAAAGACTGTTGTATCTTTCCTCGTTAATCCAGCTCGAAGGGTCAACATTCTTTTTTTTGAAAGATTTTATTTGGGGCGCCTGGGTGGCTCAGTCGTTGGGCGTCTGCCTTTGGCTCAGGTCATGGTCCCGGGGTCCTGGGATGGAGCCCCGCAAGGGTCTTCCTGCTCATCAGGGAGCCTGCTTCGCCCTTTCCCTCTCCCCCTGTTTGTGTTCCTTCTCTTGCTGTGTCTCTCTGTCAAATAAATAAAATCTTTAAGGGATTTTATTTATTTTTGTTTAAAGATTTTATTTATTTGAGAGAGAGAGAGAGAGAGAGCACACAAGCCCAAGGGGGGAGGGGCATACCATGTGGGGCTTGAACTCACAACCCCGAGATCAAGTTTGCACGCTCTACTGACTGAGCCAGCCAGTGACCCATGGGAGGATCAATGTTGTATGCCTTAACCATATAGAGTCCTATATCAAGGTGAAGGTTGAACCTCTGGGTTAGCCCTTCCCTTTGGGGTACAGAAACAGTCAAGTGCAGGCCAGAGTATGAGAAATAAAACATGAAATGGACAAGCTGAGTCTCCCAGCCTGGAGTTTCAGGAGCCAAAATGGTCAGGGGTCTCTGGTGAATGTCTTACTTTAAAATGTTTACCCAGACACTGTTGCGACCTGACCTGTCCTCACCCTCCCGATAAAGCACCATTGCCAAACAGGTAGTAAAAGCTTCCTTTCCCCTTAGAAAGAAGCTGCCTAGTCATAAGACTTGAAGTTCCTCCTGCTACTGTAAGACTGACATAATGAAAAGAGGTTATGTTCATGCCGGAAATTAGCCTTCTTATTCTGTTATGAAATCATATGATTGATTTATCTTCTGCTGGTTTCCAGTAAAACTACAAAAAAGCCCTGAGTCATGAGTCAAGGTCATCATTTTGTAACCTGGTGCCCCCCACCACAACTAAAACAAAAAAACACTAAGCAAGTTCCATGAGTTACAGAACAGGGCAATTATAATCAACTTGTGATGAATCAAGGGCCACCTATATTCAATCTTAGGACCTTAACCATCTTCCGAATACCTACTTCACTCCACCTTTACTGCCAAGCCACCATCACTGCTGACCATTATGGACCATTATGCAGCTCCCTTTTGGTCTCCTTGGGACAGAGTTTGAGATGCCTCGCCTGGCCCCCTTATAGTCCATTCTCTAAAAAGTTGCCAGAGAGATTTTTTAAAAAATCAGATCTTTTTACTCATCTGCTTAAAATATTTTAATGGCTTTATAGAACACTTAGAATAAAATCTACATTTCTTAGTGTTACCTGTAAGCTGTGGTGGTAAATATTTAACAACTGATTCTCTGGGGAGAAAAAAAGCCTTGAGTTGTAGCATTTGCCAATTTCAATGGTGTCAATACTCCCACATGGCCAACTGCAAGCTACCAACTGTGAGGTCCACCAGCTCCTGGATTTCCTGCCATTTAACAATCAGCTTTCCCAGGGCAGCTGGGTGACTCAGTCGGTTACGCGACCCACTCTTGATTTAGGCTCAGGTCGTGATCTCGGGTCGTGAGATCGAGCCCCGCATTGAGATTCTCTCTCCCTCTCCTTCTGCCCCTCCCCCCGTTCATGCTCATGCTCTGTCTCTCTCTCAAGTAAGTAAGTAAATAAACTCTTAAAAAAAATCAGCTCTCCTGAGCCAATAGGAGCTGGCTCTAGCCACACTACTGGAAGGTTATAAGCCCTCCACGATCTGCCCCTGCTCACCTTTTCAACGTGAGCAAGAGATGGACACGGTTTCGTAACCCATCCGCACACCTTCAGTCTCTGCCCTCTCCAGCCCATGCTCCACACTGCAGCCAGCTGCGATTCCAAACTCACCAGATGCTGTCACTGCTTTGCTGAGAAACCTTTACCAACTCCCAGTTTTCTAAGAAAAGTTTTCCAAAGAGAAATGTAACAGAATTCAAAACCCTCTATAGTTTGGCGCCCACCTGTCTTCCCGGTATTATTTTCCATTACCAGCCTGTGATGGTTCATTTCATGTGTCAACTTGGCTAGGCCATGGTACCCAGATGTTTGGTCAAGCACCAGTCTTGATGTTGTTGTAAAAGTATTTTTTTTTTAATTTTATTTATTTGACAGACAGAAAGAGAGACAGCGAGAGAGGGAACACAAGCAGGGGGAGTGGGAGAGGGAGAAGCAGGCTTCCCGCTGAGCAGGGAGCCTGATGCGGGGCTGGATCCCGGGACCCTGGGACCATGACCTGAGCCGAAGGCAGACGCCCAACCGACTGAGCCACCCAGGTGTCCCCAGGAAGAGGGTTCTCACCAGACACCCAGTCTGCCGGCACCTTGATCTCGGACTTCCCCAGCTTCTAGAACCGTGAGAAGTGTCTGTTGTTCAAGCCACCCGGTCTATGGTATTCTGTGATTGCAGCCCAGACAAAGATACCCCCAAAGGAAGAAGGAATGCGAATGACACATACCAGTGTTTCTCAACCCTCAGCTGCATATGAGACAACCTGGGGAAGTTTTTCAAAACCATCCGGGATTGGGATCCACCCCCAGAGACTGTGATTTAACTGACCCAGGGTGAGGGCTGGACATGAACAGTTTCGGGGCAAGCTCCCCAGATGATTCTGGTGTGTAGATAGGGTTGAGGGTCGCTGCTGCAGGCATGCCACAGCACGAGGCAGCTCAGGGTGCTGACACTGACAGCACATGGGTCACTCACTAGCCTCAGTTTCCTCATCTGTAAAATGGGGTAATCAGAATATCCACCTTATAGGATTGCTATCAAGATTAAATGAAATCCGGGCGCCTGGGTGGCTCAGTCGTTAGGCATCTGCCTTTGGCTCGGGTCATGATCTCAGGGTCCTGGGATCGAGCCCCATATCGGCAGGCCCCCTGCTCAGCGAGCAGTCTGCTTCTCCCTCTCCCTCTGCCCCTCCCTGCCCCTGCTCGTGCTCGCTCTCTCTCAAATAAATAAATATTAAAAAAAAAAAAAAGAATACATACCGCTTCCTCAGGGACATCTTCTCAGACCCCACAGACTAAGTCAGGAGCCTAATAAACACTTTTGGTCCCTCTGTATGTCCCCTTCAGGGTATGTGACAAAGTTCGTAATGATTTAGTGTATAAGTATTTCTGCCACATGTATTCTCCCCACCCCGCCTCCAGGACCAGAAATCCCATGAGGGCAAGTGACCGTGTCTGTCGTGTTTGCGGTTTTATCCCTGAAGCCTGCCAACATGCCTGGCACACAGTATGTGCTTAAGACATATTGCAGGAAAGAAGGAACAGACCTGCAGTACATGAAAATGAAAGATACATATTTCAAAGCAAAGCACTTGATTATTTCTCTGAAAAAGTCCAGAGGCCTACCAAAAGAGGTAACATTTTAGGCTGTTCATTCTTTCTACGAGCACTGAAGTAAGTCAATGGTATTTCTGAAGATGTAAAACTCACACACCCTTTGACCAAAGCGATCCCATTTCTAGGAATTTATTCTACAGATATATTTGTCCACGTGGGAAACGATGTGCGTCTTACAAGGATTTTTGTTGCGGCACTGTTAGTAACAGCAGAAAATTGGAAATAATCTAAATTCCACCAATAGGGGGCTAAAGAAAGAGTTCATCGTACCATGGAATACTATGTCACCATTTAAAAAATATGTGGTGGCTCCATCTAACTGATATGGTGCCATCTCCAAGATACATTTTGAGGTGGAAAAAAAATGGTGAAGAGTCTATATAGCTGATGATCTAAAAACGGAAAGAACATGAATGTGCACGTTTATGTGTATCTTTGCATAGGCCATCTTTGGAAAGTTTCAGACGAGATACTGGGAAGTGTTGTCTGCAGAGAACTGAGAGGCCAGGGGACAAAGGTCGGGGAAGACTTACTTTTCAACGTATACTCTTTGCACCTTATGGATTTTCCACCATATGCCTATGTTTCCTATGCAGAAGGTAGAATAATTTAATTTTAAAAGAAAATGAGAAGACAAGCCACAGACTGGGAGAAAATATCTGCAAAAGACACATCTGATAAAGGGCCATTATCCAAAATATACAAAGAACTCTTAAAACTCAACAATAAGAAAACCCAATTAAAAAATGGGCCAAAGGCCTTAACAGCTCACCAGAGAAGATATACGGGTGGCAAATAAGCATAGGAAAAGATGCTCCTTATCCCATGTCATCAGGGAGATGCAAATTAAAACAACAACGAGATACTGCTACACGTGTATTAGAATGGCCGAAATCCAGAACGGTGACACCACCAAATGATGCTGAGGCTATGGAGTGATCTGAGGATGTGGAATGGATAGGAACTTTCATTCACTGCTGGTGGGAATGCAAAATGGTATGGCCACTTTGGAAGACAGTTTGGGGGTCTCTTACAAAACTAAACATACTCTTACCACAGGGTCTAGCGATTGCACTGATCAGATCAGACCCTGGGATTTACCTAAAGGAGCTGAAAACTTATGTCCACACAAAAGCCTGCACATGGATGTTTAAAGCAGCTTTGTTTACAGCTGCCAGTGCCTGGAAGCGACAAGATGGCCTCTTTCAGTATGGGAATGGAGAACTAAAGTAGATCCAGACAATGAAATATTATTTAGCATGAAAAAGAAATAAGGCATCGAGCCATGAAAAGACATGGAGAAACCTTAAATGTATCTTCCTACGTGAAAGAAGCATGTCTGAAAAGTCTATATAATGAGGGGCGCCTGGCTGGCTCAGTCGGTAACGCATGTGACTCTTGATCTCAGGATCGTGAGTTCGAGCCCCACATTGGGGGTAGAGTTTACTCCAAAAACGAAAAAAAAAATGTATATACTGTGTGACTGGACACTCTGGAAAGGCAAAACTATGGAGACAGTAAAAAGATCAGTGTTTGCAGGGGTTTGGGGGACGATAAGTAGGCAGAGCACAGAGGAAAATCCTCTGTACGCTAGAATGATGGATATACATCATTATACATAGAATGTCCCAAACCGCGAGTGAACCCTCAGGTAAACTATGGACTTTGGGTGACAATGATGTGTCAGTGTAGACTCTGTCAGTTGTGATAAACGTAGCCCTCTGGTGGAGGAGACTGTGCGTGGGGGCGGGGCTGGGGATGCATGGGAAATCTCTGTACCTTTCTCTCAATTTTGCACTGAACCTAAAACTGCTCGAAAAAATCAAGTCTTAATTTAAAAAAGAGTATTTAAGAGGAGAGACAAAAAAAAAAAAAAAAACGGAAACAGGAGTCTTCTAGCTGGAGCAAACAGGAGCTCAGAACCTCTCGCTTGTTATCAGAAACAACTTTTATCTTCCTTAGATGCATAAGACACAACCTGAAGACCAAGCTGCCCACTTCCCAAACCATCTGAGGCAGTTGTGGTAGGAAGCTTCTGTCTTTTGGCCCATCCCCAATAGTCAAACAACAGGCCAATCGTGTTGGAGTAAAAGGACTTTTTTAAAAAAAGATTTTGTTTATTTATTTGAGAGAGAGCAGGAGCAGGGGGCGTGGGAGAGGGAGAAGCAGGCTTCCAGCAGAGCAGGGAGCCCGATGCGGGGCTTGATCCCAGGACCCCGGGATCATGACCTGAGCCGAAGGCAGACGCTTAATGACTGCGCCACCCAGGCGTCCGGTAAAAGGACCTTTCTGTCCTGGGAACCACATGGCCCAAGTTTCTCTTGGCAGAGCCAGACCCCCAGGAGCTGTCCTCGTATAGCTGGGAAGCGCCCCGGCTCCGAGGTGGGGGTGTCTGCACACGTGGGTGTGGGCGACTGTCCCCAGCATGGGCCGCCTGCCAGCCACCCTCCACCCCTGCGGCTGCACACGCCTCACCTCTCAGCAGACCAGGGGATCAACTCGCGGCCCAGGAGGCCCACGGCAGTGGTAACGGTGGGGAAGCGAGCGAAGGGCCAGCAGGTTAGCGTTGTGCTTGGGGCGAGAGAGGAGACACAGCTGGCTGGTGTGGGCGCACCGGCTGGGGAAATCAGACCGGAGGAAGCCGTTGAGAGGCGAGTGGAGCCGCCCAGGCCGAGGCCAGGGGAGCCGCATACAGAGCAGCAGTAACCCTGAAGCGCCCACTGCTAGTGTCCCCCCGAGGGGGGCTCAGGGAAGAGACCGTAGGGGCCCTTTCAGGTGGCTGGCAAGATACAGACGTGGGCGGTGCTTGCACGGGGTGGCCTCTAGCTAAATGCCTGTTCGGCTCACCTAACAGCTGAATAATGAGCTCCCCTCCCTTCCCGGCTCAGCATTATGTACAGAGATCGAGGGTCCTTTGAGGTTTTTGTGAGGCTAGCTAGAGTTCCTTTGTTTCCAGCAATCATGGAAAACACAAACACACCTGGGCTGGCTTTTGTGGTTCTAATCAGGCCTCCGGTGCCATGCATAGATTCTGAAGAGATGCTTCAGGAACAAGAGAACAAGCACCTCGGCCGCACCGAGTGTCGGTCACGTGCCCAGCTCTGTATCTGCGTGAAGCCGCTTCGGGGCTCTGTCCCGTGTGCCAGTCAGGCACGGCGCTCATGCCCCTGGTTTTCAGATGAGGAGGATGAGGCTCAGGGAGGCCGCGCAGCTCACCCGGGTTCACGCGGGCGGGAGGGGCAGGGCCGGCATGCGAAGCCCGAGCCCTTGACCACGCGCCCTTGACCGCTGAGCACGTGTGCCCGCTGGAGCTTTCTGATGAGCCCAGCTGTCAAAACCAAACAAGCACGGGGAAAGGAGGGGACAACCGGGGCTGCGTGTGTTTCCGAGGTGGCTTGAGGCCAGCCGGGGGGAGGTGGGGGGCGGTCCCTCAGCAGGACCTGCCGTCTCTCCTGGCTGACAGCAGGCCTCTTCTGGGACCTTCCGTTCCCTTTCCCCTACCCCCTTCTTCACCCCCATTGCGGGGGTGGGGGGGGCGGTCAGCTCCCATCCCAGCTGCTATTGCTGTTGGGCTGCAGCCCAGAGAAGCCTGCTTAGCACGGGGGGCCATTTGGCTTCCCAGCCTTGATCGCTTGGAAGGAGTAAGCCAGCTCAGGTCAGGAGAAAAGGACGGAATGATTTTACAAGAGTGGAATTAGGCAGGCTCCTCCCTCCTCCCTCCTCGCCTGCCCTCTAGGGACAGTCTTGTTTCCATGATCAACAACTGCCATCCCTCAAGTATTTAGGGCACTCTACCTTTTGGGAACACAAGGGGGAGAGTTCTCCTTTCCCTACACCCAAACAAGGAAGCTCCGACACAGCCACCTGGCCTAAGGGAAGTCCAGACATCTACTTCCCAGTGCCTCGCAACAACCATGGTCAGTTTGTGGCCAGCCAGAGGGCCGTGGCTGCCGAATGATCTATGCTCCTCATTCCGATCTGCTGGCTTCCAGCCTTCCATTGTCAGGCAGCCAGGGACTAAAAGTGAGCCCTGGTTTTCTGAAGACTGCCCCCCTCTTTTAATTTGAGTTAACCATTTCCTGACCAAAGCCAGGCTCTTGCCTGTCCATTTCTGAGCTTGCCCATTATTGTTGTTGTTTTCCCAACCCCTCTTGCACTGAGCCTGAGAGCTCCCAGTTGCCAAGGTCAGGTCTCCTTCTTTCTCGTCCTCTACTCCTGTACCCAGGGCAAGGGAATGGAAAGAAACGAACCGATTACCTAGCATCTAGGAGCAAAGCACTGTACTTCCTTCCAGGGACCGGAGGAGGGAGGGACGGGTGTTCAATCCCAGCTCCACCACTTGCTGGCTGTGTGGCTGTTGGGCAAGTAACTGACCCTCTCTGTGCCTCATTTCCTCATCTAGAAGATAGGAATAATACCGGCACTTATTCCATAGGGTCGATAAAGAGGATGAAATGGGATAATAAACTGCCTTGCCCATATTAAATGACCAATAAATGGTAGTTACTATCAGGTTCTTGTAATTTCTCAATCCCAGGGAAGGCTTTCCTTTCATTCCCTCCTCCTGACATATTTTGACGAAAGCCTCCCCATCACAAGAGAGCACAGATTTAGACCCTATTCATTTACCTTGCGTCACCTTTGCTGAAATCAACAAACAAACAAATAGAAATTCTATGACGCTGTGATGTGTCGAGCACTTGCAGGCACCATACAAAGCAGTGGGAGGTTGCCGTGAAGCGGGGCTGTACATCAAAACGGTGTCAAAATGGTTTTCCTTTGTCCTTTGCGCCTATTTGCCTATGTTGAAATGTGCACAGCTGTTTGGGCTGCAGGACGCAGAACCTGACCGCTAAGGTAGGCGAAGGAAGATAGTGCGGAATCAGAGCGAGGATGAGAGGCACTTTGAGAGAGGGGGCTAGCACAGGTTTACCTAGGGCAGCAGGCTGGGGAAGGGGAAGGCTGTTCTTACCTTCAGCATGGCTAGGGATAAGCACAGGACTTGGAGCTCGCCCCACAGCAGCTAAGGTCCAATTCTGTGCTCACAGACAGTGAGATCTCCTAAGCCGGCCCTGAACCTCATTCATTTTTTAACAAGTATCAACTGCCTGGTACATGAGGCTACGTGCTGTGGGGGTATACAAGTGGGTAAGCCATGCTTCCCAAAGGCAAAGAGCTTGCAGAGTCAAGGGAATCATGGCACCGAAGATTGTAACACCAGGAAGCATGTGGCGTGAGCCAGAAGAGAGCCGTAGTGCGCGAGTGAGCTATGGGCATTCACAAGGGGGTGGTGCTGAGACAGGGTGGAGACAATGGTGTGGACACTGGAGAAGGTGGGGCACATAGAGAAAGGCTAAGGAAATTAAACTGGCTGGCTCAGAGGGCACTTCTAGACTAACGGCATCATTTAAAAGGGATTACTCATGGGCGCCTGGGTGGCTCAGTTGGTTAAGCGACTGCCTTCGGCTCAGGTCATGATCCTGGAGTCCCGGGATCGAGTCCCACATCGGGCTCCCCGCTCGGCGGGGAGTCTGCTTCTCCCTCTGACCCTCTTCCCTCTCGTGCTCTCTCTCTCTCATTCTCTCTTAAATAAATAAAATCTTTAAAAAAAATAAAAAATAAAAGGGATTACTCACCCACAAAGCTCTTGCAACAAAATAACTGTACCGGGGGGGGGGGGTGAAAGTGAAAACAGAGCATCTGCAATTATTGATAGAGGACATTGTGATAACTTTCTCTTGCCCCACAATGCCCTCCTCCTCTGTGGTCTGGAATGGCCCCATTGTGGTTCTGCAAGGGCGAAACACCTGCCTTTATTCATCAGGATAGGATAGTTGTTTTGGGGGTGGGGAAAAAGCCAACTCATTTATCAGACAAAACCAACAGATAGATGCTACCTTCAGTCAGAAGAGCCAGCCACCACTGAGGCAAATCTCAGTGGAGCCTTTAAGATGAAGACAAATACTCCAGGTGGAGGTGACAGGAATGTGAAATGCACTCATTTATTCTTTAGGGAGCTAGGGGGAGGGGATGAAGATCGTTTTGGCAGAATTGGAGGCTTGAATAGAGCAGAGTTTATAAAAAGGCGTCTTTTAGTTAGCCCACCCAAGATTCGACAATTTGTATTTGCCAACATTGAAAAATTGGGAGATATTACATAAAAATCGGGATTTTCGTCTCCCTTGAAAAACTGGGCCCACATTTCAAAATGGCATCCAACCCTTGGAGAAGAGGAGCTGGTCTTGCTTTGCCTCCACTGGCCTGCTTTATTCCTCCCTGCTATCGGTATTTAGATGCTAATCACATTTTGTGAGCACAGAGCAAGTTAGCTCTCCAGAATGCTTTGCAAAGCCAAAAGCCTGTGATGGCTCAGAAACGCCGGGTTTCCCGGGGTCTTTTTTTCTTCCTGTTACTGCCAAGTTCTTGTTGGCATTTGATTTTGCAACAACTAATATATTTGATTTTGCAACAACTAATATAAGACCTCTGTGCAACGAGGGTGGCAAAGTGGGTAAGGGCCACATGCCAGGCCAAGGGGCTGGGCCTCAGCCTTTACTCTCTTGGGGCAATACAGAAGGACAGAACACAGGTCGATCTTAAGAGAATTAGTCTGGCAGGAGCCACGGGCCGGGGCTGGAGGGACTGAAGTGAGTACTGACCTTGGAGACAAGCTACCCGGTCTTAAATCTCAGCTCAGTTACTGGGCGGGTGGACTTGGGCAGGCTACAGACCCTTTCAGTGCCTCTGTTTTCTCATCTGTAAACTGGGCTTGATATGAACGGTACCCACCTCGTGGGGTTGTTTTAAGGATTCAATGAGATAATGAGCATAAAGCACTTAGCATAGTGCCTGGTACATTAGTGCTCCATGCTTATGGTCATTTATTTTTATTTTATCTTTATTTTATTTGTCAGAGAGAGAGCACGCACAAGTAGGGGAATCGGCAGGCAGAGGAAGAAGCAGGCTCCCCGCTGAGCAGGGAGCCTGATGCGGGACTCGATCCCAGCCCCCGGGATCATGACCTGAGCCGAAGGCAGACACTCAACCGACTAAGCCACCCAGGCGTCCCTTATGTTCATTTTTAGAATTAATCCTGGAGACCAATGAGAGGACTGCTGCCATGGCCTGGTTAGGAGGTAACAGGTCCTAGATTAGGGCGGGGACAGCGACTCAAAGAAAGACCAGTGTGGGAGGAGTAGGCACCAAGAACCAACTGGGCTCAAGGTTGCCTGGGGGAGGGGCAAGAGGAAGAGTCAAAGACAAATTCTGGACTTCCAGCCTGGGTGACTGGGTGGTGGGGGCGATGGTACTGAAACGAAAAGTCTGGGCAGCAAATTTCAGGGGAAGGAGAGGTCAGTTTGATACACATTAAGTCAGAGGTGACAGTGTAGAGGTGCTAGCCAAGATGGCGCCACGCAGCAGGCGGTGAGAAGTGTTGGGTCAGGGCTGAGGATGTGGAGCTGAGCATGAGAAACCAGGAGGATGCCCAGTCTGGCGAGGGCAGCCTGAGGCGTTAAGCACCTCTGTTTGAACAGGGCTGGGGCCTCTCTTCGCTCAGGGACTGTGTGTATTCTGCTTGGTCAGCTGTGCTCCTTGGATACTACCTTTGTCCTTCCGTTTATGTACTTTCAGTTCAAATGCTGACCTGGCCCAATCCTGCTTGCCTTGTGAGTCTTGATGGGGTCAGAGTCCCCTGGGGTAGCGAGCAACAGGCGGACACCTGGTTTTATATTTGATGAAATGGAGACACCTAACATGGGCCACAGGGGAGGGTGCCAGAGTTGCGGGGTGTGGGTGGGGGCAGGGACACCAAGCTTCTGCCCACCGGGGGCTCCAAGGCTCCCACATTCTCAGCTGCTCCCTGGAGTTTCAAAGCCGCTTTTCTCCCTCTCCCACATGCACCTGTCCAGAGAACCCTTTGCTCAGGACTCCCTGGTCCTTAGTTGTGGCCCGCAGATTAATCAGACAAATTAACCTCCATCAATATTTTACCCTTCCCGCTGGTTCTCTCAATACACTAAGTGCTGCCGCCATTTCAGGCCCATGCCCTGGGCCAGGCGTGGGAGATAATGAAGATGAACAGGCCAGGCCATACCTGAAAGAGCTTGAGCCACGAGGCACTGAAGTGCGGTGAAGGCGATTTCAGGCAGGGCCGTCTCGGGGTCCGAGAAAGCACACCAGGTGTGTGTGGGGGGGCACCTCATTCCATTTGTGCACAGGCTGACCCACCCCCACCCCTTTCCCACCAGAAACCGTTGCATCAAAACACGCACATACATAATTTATTTCCCTCTCCATTCTCTAACATGCCAGCCAGGAACCAGGGCAAGAAAAAGAGAAAGGAATAAAATGAGTGGAAGCATGGTGAAGGAAGGGCTCAGCTGGTTAAACAAGACTTCTGATTATTGTCATTAGAGTTCCAACCTGATGTGGCATTAAATGGGCAGACTGTGTGTGTCTGGACAAAAGTGTATTAGGAGAATGAGACATTCAGACAAAGTGGCCAGTCGGTGCGAGAGCTGGGAAAATTCCCCGTCCGGCTGGTTATCTGACACCTGACATTGATTTGCTTCCTGACGGGCAGCGCAAGGAGGAAAGCCAGGGGAATGCAAATATTACCATTAAGTGTGCTCAGTTCTGAGCAGCCTGGCTGCCCTGCAAAGTTCCCTCGTTATAAATTCTGCTGGCAAACCTTGCCGGCTTCCGTTGGGGGGAGACTGCTACTAAAGCTCTCTCAGAGAAGCTGGATTGTGTGCTTTGCAGGAAAAAAACCCCACAGCAGAATTTAGGGTTAGCCTGTTGTTTCCGGGCTCCTTGTCCTCTAAACTGAAGGTGTATTTCAAGCAGGGATTAAGGAGGTTGTTGACTGGACAGAGATCACTGGCCGCAAGGCTAAGCCCCTCAAGAGGGCTCAGAAACGCTCCATTTACTGCAGCGACATCTAATGGCCAGAGGAAGTACTGCACGTTCTCATTGAAAAGCAGCCTGTGGTTCTGTCTAGCGAGTTACTTTTTTTTTTTTTTAAAGTAGGGTGGACGAGGTATTATTATGTTTATTAACGCCTGTAAAATAACACTTTGGCCACAACCCTAAGAATTCACTTCCTACATCTTTGGATGATATTTGTGATGTTATTCATAATTGGATGCTGATCATATTTTATGAAAACCATGCAATTACTTCTTTGGGATTTTTTTTTTTATAACCACCATGACTTTGCATTTATTTTAAAGCATCTTGTTGAAGCTCTGTGTATCTATTACAAGAATGTTTCCATACCAGGGAAAAGATGATCAAGTTTACTTCCAAATACCCACTTCTAGTGTATCTTACCCCGGTTTATAGTAGAGCGTTGTAGTTAAAAGAAAAAAAATTGAAAAGTGATAGTAATCACTGCTGATGATTGTTGAGGAGATGAACCACTCACTCACAGCTGGTGCAAGTGTAAACTTACAACCTTTCTGGAGTGCAAAGTTTATTAAGAGCCTCAGAATTATTTTTATTTTTTTTAAATTTTATTTTAAAATGTATTTTAAGTAGGTTCGAACTCATGACCCTGAGATCAGGGCCTGAGCTGAGATCAAGAGTCAGATGCTTGGGGCGCCTGGGTGGCTCAGTCGATTAACCGTCTGCCTTCGGCTCAGGTCATGATCCTGGAGTCCCAGGATCAAGCCCCACATCAGGCTCCCTGCTCAGCAGAGAGTCGGCTTCTCCCTCTGACCCTCCCCCACTCTTGTGCGCGCTCTCTCTCTCTCTCTCTCTCTCTCTCTCTCTCGCAAATAAATAAATAAATAAAATCTTAAAAAGAAAAAGTCAGATGCTTAACTGACTGAGTCACCCAGGTGTCCCAGAATTATTTTTATCTTGTGACCTGTAAGTCGATTTGTAGGAATATAGCTGAAGGGTGCCATCACAGATGTGAAAAAAATACAAGGGTTTTCACTGCAATATTATCATACTGAAGAATTAGAAAGAGCCAAAACATTTAAAAACTGAGAAATTGTTAGTGACGGCACAGTGGAGGCAGAGATTGAAGTTATGCAGCCACAAACCAAGGGATGCTTAGGGCAACTAGAAGCTAGAAGAGACAAGGAAGGATCCTCCCCTACAGACGTCAGATGGGTCCCGGCCCTGCCAACACTTGATATTAAAATTCAAGCCAGCAGAACTTTGCGAGAATAAATCTTTGTTTTAAAAAAATAGCTATGGGACATCCAATATGGTGGAATAGTTTTTTAAAGATTTTATTTATTTGTCAGAGAGAGAGAGAAAGAGAGAGGGAGAGAGCACAAGCAGGGAGAGCGGCAGGCAGAGGGAGAAGCAGGCTCCCCTGCTGAGCAGGGAGCCCGACGTGGGGCTTGATCCCAGGACCCTGGGTGTCCCTGTATGGTGGAATATTACGTGAAAATTTAAAGAGGTATTCTCGGGGTGCCTGGGTGGCTCAGTCATTAGTCGTCTGCCTTCAGCTCAGGTCATGATCCCGAGGTCCTGGGATGGAGCCCCGCATGGGGCTCTCTGCTCAGCGGGGAGCCTGCTTCTCCCTCTCCCACACCCCCTGCTTGTGTTCCCTCTCTCGCTGTCTCTCTCTGTCAAATAAATTAAAATCTTTAAAAAAAAATTAGGAATAGTTTTTGTGAATAGACGTGCACTAAGCAGGTGCTAAACTTACACCTACGTTATAATTACAATAATGTGACCATTATTTATTTGTTTGGACAAAAGACAGGAAACGAATACAACCTGGACAGATGAAGTCTGATGGATGGGGGCAGCAGACTTGGGGGGTCATTGTGATGTGTATTATTCTGAAGGCAGTTTTTCTTTATAGGTTGAGATGGGTCCTTTCAGACTTTTTAGTGCTGAGGAAGGTGAGGCCCAAGCCTAGCCAAGAAAACCGCAAGAAGCCAGGGGTAACCAAGGCAGCAGAGGGACGAGTTAAGACAGCAGACAAACAGACTCAGCTGGGACTGATCATTTAAAATGGGATTCAGCTGAATTATGATCGGTAGTTCCTGGCCGACTTTGGTTCTTTCTAGTCTCTCTGACTGAGACAGCTTTAAGGAAGAGAGGAAAGAAAAGTGGGCTTCATCTGGAGACTTCATCAAAGACCTAAAAGAGCGGAGTATGGGAACAGGGAGGCCGCTTGGGCTCGAGCCAGCAGCCCCGAGGTTAGCAGCAAAAATGCCAATGAAGTGTGTGTCCATGTGTCTGTGTGTCCGTGTGTGTGGGGGGGTGGCATCGTTTTTGCGTGAGCCTTCGTGAGCTCCCTGGAAACCTGGCATCACTCAGAGTCACTGTTCTTTGCAGTTGCTACTGCCCGCAAGCACAGCAAGGCACCCCTCCTACCTGATGCCCCCCTGCTCCCCCATAGAGCTCCTCACCTGCATCTTTCTCTTCACCGTGTCGAAAGGAAAGGAGAGCGTCTGGGTTACGGCAGCGGCCAAGCAGACATTGGCGAAGTTCTGGAGGGGAGAGAACCGATCTCGGCGTCCATTCCAGAGTTTCTCCAGGTTCATGTAAACTAGAAGGGAGCCAGCGGAGAAGGGGAGAGCACCTGCAAAAGGAAGGCCAGACAGAGGCTGCTGATGTCTCGGGCGCTACTGGCTCGAGAAGGTAAATGCCTGTGGGGAATCCGGGCGAGGTAAACAGGACTGGCTCCGAGCTCCTGACAGGCACGCCAGCCAGAGCCGCCCGAAGCAACTTTTCTTCGGTGAGATAATGTGCTCCATTTTGATAGGGGGTGTGTTACTTGTCAAAATGCATCAAAGGTTTCACTCAAGGTTGGCGCACTTTGCTATATGCAGATTTTACTTTACAAAGAACTGCAAACAAATATTGAACTCTAGTTCATGAGACCCATGTTGAACGGCCGAGGGGTGAAGAGCATTGATGTTTGCAAATTACATGAAAGTCATCCAGAAATGTGTAAGATGGACTGATGAATGGCCGGAGGGATGGACACATACATGATAAAGCCACGTGTTAATTGGAGCATCTGGATGGTGTGCATATGGGTGTTTCTGATTCTTGTAACTTTTCTGGGTGTTAGAAATTTTAAAAAAATAAAATCTCGGGGGGGCGCCTGGGTGGCTCAGTCATTAAGCATCTGCCTTCGGCTCAGGTCATGATCCCAGGGTCCTGGGATCGAGCCCCGCATCGGGCTCCCTGCTCAGCGGGAAGCCTGCTTCTCCCTCTCCCCCTGCTGTGTTCCCTCTCTAACTTGTGTGTGTCTCTCTCTCTGTCAAATAAATAAAATCTTAAAAAAAAAAAGGAGGGGCGCCTGGCTGGCTCAGTCGTTAAGCGTCTGCCTTCAGCCCAGGTCATGATCCCAGGGTCCTGGGATCGAGCCCCGCATCGGGCTCCCTGCTCGGCGGGAAGCCTGCTTCTCCCTCTCCCACTCCCCCTGCTTGTGTTCCCTCTCTCGCCGTGTCTCTCTCTGTCAAATTTAAAAAAGAAAAAAAAAAATCTTGGGGGGGGGGAAAATCACTCCCACAGAGGAAAAAGTCAGTGAGTGGCACTTTGTCAGGTTTCAGAGGCTGGGAGGGACTGGTCTCTGGCTGAGAATGAGACATTCCGTGGGAACTAGAAAGTGAGACTGTACTGGTGAGGGAGGGCACTGGACCTTGCTTTGGGGAATGATGTGGCAGTATCAGGGCCCAGGAAAAGATGGCAAGCAGGTAGTGTGGTAGGTGGCCCTTTCAAGAAACTTCCAGAAACTTTGGGAGCTATCTTAAGTTTACAGAGGGGCTAAATTTCTCCCTCAAAATAAGATTTAAAAGAGGGGCTAGCATCCGTGGGGTTGCTTGTCTTAAGCAAAATGTAATATCTATTTAATAAACACATTACAGGGCGCCTGGGTGGCTCCGTCGGATAAGCGTCTGCCCTCAGCTCAGGTCATGACCCCAGGGTGCTGGGATGGAGCCCCATGTTGGGCTCTCTGCTCGGTGGAGAGTCTGCTTCTCCCTCTGCCTCTCCCCCTCCCCCTTTGCATGTGCTGTCTCTCCCTTTCTCTCTCAAATAAAGAAATAAAATCTTTAAAAAAAAAAAAAAAACACATTACAAATGAAGTACCAGGCCCCACCATTTACCTTCATTCGGAAAATATTTGTGGAGTTTATGTGATGTGCTGGGCCCTATGCTGGGTGCTGGGAATACAAAGAGGTGTAGGCTAATTCCTGGAGGAGACAGACAGCTGCTATGTGCTGGAACTGGGCAGGGTGGGGTGGCAATACAAAGTGCTTTAAGCACACGAAGACCAGAGGGATTAATTTTGCCTAGGGGAATCAAGAAGGACTTCACAGAAGAGAGAATGTTCCCACTGGGCCTTGAGGATTGAGCAGGAGTTCATCAGACATCGGGAGAGCGGACAGGCAGTCCAGGCAGAGGGAACAGCAGGTACAAAGGGACTGGGGTTTCCAGGAAATTGCAAGTGTTTCTGGATGGCTGGAGCATGAGTGCTGGCAGAGGGATGGCAGGAGGTGAGGTGGGACGGGCTGGCCGGGGCCAGGTCTGAAGGATCTGATGGCGTGCCATAAAGAATCTGGGCCCTTCCCTGTAGCTCAGGAGTCAGGGAGGGCTGGAATGGAGGACAGCACAATGAGGGTGGTGAAATGACCGATTTCAGTTTCGCAGGGTCCCCAGGCCCTGGCAGCAGTGCCTGGGACTGGGACCCGGTAGGAACCTCTTGTAAGTGTCTGCGGGAAGGATGAGAATGAGGGCAGAGGAGGCGGAGATGGAGGGCGACAGACTAACAGTGGAGAGGTCAAACTGACAGTACTTGGTGACGGAAGCCACAGCGGAGAGAGGAGAGGAGCTGAAGCGGTTCTAGGTTTCTTCCGGCTTGGGCCACTGGGTGAAAGGCAGGCGGTCTCGTCCTTTAGGGAACCCAGGAGGAGCAGGTGTGAGCCTAACGAGGACGTCAGGTTTAGTCTCGAGCTGGATGCGCCCAGGGAGCAGCAGGTGAAGGTGTCCAATAGCAGGTATTCATCCTGCCATTGGGAATTGGTAGCAGTCAGTGGTTAAGACAGGGGGCTCTGGGGTCACACCGCTAGGTTCTTCCACTTTCTCCCTATGTGATCTCGGGCAAGCCTCTCCGTTTCCCTAAGCATCTATTTCCTTGTCTGTAAGCTGAGGCTTAAGTGAGAAACTGTATGCGAGGCGTTCAGCCCAGTGCTGGGCACAAAGCGAGCCACCAATAAATGTTAGTCACTGTTGTTACAGAGTTGAGGTCGGGAGTCCTTAGAGTATCATGATGCTTGGTTAAGCCATGAGCTTAGCTAAGGCCACCCGGGGAGGGGAGAGAGGTGAAAAGAAAGCCAAGGAAGGAGCCCCGGGGGAACCGTGACACATGGCGGGGGGGCTAGCAGCATCAGATGAGCAAGACAGAGCTGCCAGAGAGCTGGGAAAGACATCCAGGAGTTGGTGGGGTCCTAGAAGCCAGGTTTCCAGAAGAAGGGGTGGTCGGTTTTAGTAAATGCTGCAACAGAGGTCCAATATTGGGTGAGAGTCTGCCGGGGTTTGGCAGCTGGGGGGACTCTGGTGACTCGTGCACGTGCAGCCCTGGCCAAGGTTCCAGAGACCACGGAGGCTACAGTTTGCGACCCTGGTTATGCTCACACGTGTGTGTATGCGTGCTGAGTCTCCTTCCCACAGTCAGATGGGGTGTGTGGGATTATCTTCCTATCAGTTTCCGCTGAGCCACCTCCCCTCCCTCTTCCTCCCCTCCCTGGGATGTGACGGGCCAAAGTTAGGAGTGGGGTATATGGCAGTGGAATAGAATGAAGCTAAGTGGCTCTACATGGATTGAATCCATAGGACCTGGACCTCGAAAAAACCTCATTTAACTGGTTACAAAGGTATACAATCTTCATCTATATCAAAGAACACAACCTTTCCTTGGACAAGGTGGAAAGTTCCATCTTACCTAGAACAGTAAGGGAAACCCCTCGATACAGGGCTAAGAACCCTTCCTGTTGATAAATGGTAGAAAAAGCATGGAGGATCCCTCTGTAAGATGGTTCCAGCAGGTTCTGCACAATCAACCGGGTTTTGATGAGGTCTGTAGGGTATGTCACAATGGTGGAAACCATGCCTGCAAGACTCCCAGCCATGATGGAGCTCCACTGGGAAATATGGCCCAGGTCATCCGTGAATAGTATGACAAACCTAGGAGAAAAAAAAGGAGGAAAAACCCAAGAGAATCAGCTATGGATTGTGCTAGAGTGTTCTATACTACTTCTTGCAATATCTCCCAGCATTTGGAAATGTTTTACAAGGTAAAAATTACTATACTAATGTATTAGGATTCATGAATAGCACATTCAATTCTACTATATTTATAGGATTTTGTTCGCTATAAGGAGATGACCGACCCTCTTCTTTATGTCTACCCTAAGTTCTTCCCACTTCATTTTAAGCATTTTCCCCTTTATCTGTATAACTGTCAATCCTGGCTTGCCAGTGGGGTATAAATTAATGGGAGTACTTAGTAAATACTGAACTGGAATGTGCTCCTTTGGTTCTGTTGAAACTTAAATGAAATCGCTTGAAATGACGACTTTGATCATCCTCAGTGATTTTTTTTTTTTTTTAAATAAGCTCTATGTCCAACGTGGGGCTTGAACAACTCAGGATCCCGAGATCAAGAGTCTCATGCTCTACTGACTGAGGCAGCCAGGCACCACACCCGCCTCCGCCCCCAGTAACTGAGTTTAAAAAATGTATTGGTTTGGGCGCCTGAGTGGCTCAGTTAAGCATCTGATTTCCATTCAGGTCATGATGCCAGGGTCCCATTGAGCCTGCGCAGGACTCCCTCTCCCTCTTGCTCTGCCCTTCCCCCCTGCTTGTGCTCTGTCTCTCTCTCAATACATTAAATCTTAAAAAAAAAGTATTGGTTTAACAGTTATAAGGGAAGATGTGCCACCCTACTAGTTGTCTGGGAAATGACAGATAAAAACAAGATACCATTTCTCACCCAGCAGACAGGCAAAGATGAAAAAGTCTGATAATATCAAGTGACGGGGAGGACACATGGAGACAGGAATGCCCCCCCCACTGCTGGGAGAAATCTAATTGGTCCAGCCCCTTTGTAGTATCTAGCACAACTGAAGGAATGCCTCCTTTCACCCCAGCGATTCCATTTCTAGTTGCATATCCTAGAGAAGCTCTTGCACACGTACATGTGAAGACACAACATTGCGGGTTAGTGTGAAAAGTCGGACAACCTAAAAGTCCATTTGCAGGGGGATGGATAAATTGTAGTAGTCGTACAATGGATACTCTGTTACAATGAGCTCGCGACTATGTATTCATAGGGATAATCATAAAAGCATAAAGTTGAGCGAAAAAAGCAAGTTGCAGGGTGACCCACAGTGTATGACAACCATCTGTTTAAGAAACACACTCATAAAAGCCTACCTCATATTATTCATGGGTAGATATAGCTACGTATTGAAAAAAGTGTAAAATAGGGCGCGCCTGGGTGGCTCAGTCGGTTAAGCGTCTGCCTTCGGCTCACGTCACGATCTCAGGGTCCTGGGATCGAGTCCCGCGTCAGGCTCCCTGCTCAGTGGGGAGTCTGTTTCTCCCTCTGCCTCTCACCCCACTTTTGTGCTCTCTCCCTCAAATAAATAAATAAATAAAATCTTTAGAAAAAAAACCTTAGAAAAATAAAAAAAGTGTAATACAGCCCTCCAGGAAGGTGGCAGGGGGGCGGTAAGGGGCTGGGAATGAGAAAGAACAGGACTTGAGCTTTCTCTGGAATCTTTTATTTCTTGTATTAAAAAAAGATACTTGAAGTATCTCTTATGCCGTCTTTCATGCTGTTACTTCTGGATGGTGGGTACATGGGCACTCTTCTTTGTGTTTCTCTACAGTTTTATAATGTGGTCAAAAATGGCTTTGGGTGGACTTTTCCAAATGCAAGCCAGAAAGCCACTGTTACAGTCCCTCTTTTTGGAAGCAGCGCATCCCCAGTCATGAGGACCTACCTTGGCAGAAATTGTTCTAAGGGCACTTTTCCACAGTACACATTCCCTGCCCAGGAAGCAAAGGAATTTTACTCCTTGCTGATGCAGACAAAATCAAGAAGGGCTTAGAAACCAGGAAAAATAGTATTTTCTACCAGAGAGTAAGGTAGGGGAGAGGGAAAGGAATAGCAGGGGTTTGAATAAAAGGAACGTGAATGGGGCTAGGCTAAAAAAAAAAGTATTGTATCTTTTTTATATATTTATTTATTTGAGAGAGAGAGACCGCATGCACGCACAAGTAGAGGGAAAGGCAGAGGGCGAAGCAGACTCCCCGCGGAGCAGGGAGCCTGACACGGGGCTCGATCCCAGGACCCTGGGATCATGACCCGAGCCGAAGGCAGACGATTAACTGACTGAGCCACCCAGGCGCCCTATATCTTTTTAAAAATGAGACCATCCCCAGTTCTTTGGCTTTCAAATCTCCCATAAAGAGGTGTGTGTCCTGTTCCTTCGTCCTGGCAGCAAGCCAGGGCTCTCTGCGCGATAAATAAGGCAAGTGGGTATTCAGGTGAAATCATTTAAGGAGTCCGAGGACGGTTTCTTTGCTCCCAAGTAAACACTCATTGATTAAAAGCATCTCTCTCAAGGGGCGCCTGGGTGGCTCAGTCGGTGAAGCGTCTGCCTTCGGCTCAGGTCATGATCCCGGGGTCCCGGGATCGAGCCCCGCATCGGGCTCCCTGCTCCGCGGGGAGTCTGCTTCTCCCTCTCCCTCTGCGTCTGTCCTCACTCGTGCTCTCTCTCAAATAAATAAATAAATAAAATCTTAAAAAAAATAAAAGCATCTCTTTCAAGCTGTAGGAAAGTCTTAACGTCGTTTTGTCAACCTACTGTTGGCTACTGTTAACTGCACTAATTGGAACAGTCATAAAAAAAACCCAGCCATGATTTAACCAGCTACTTTTGAAAGATGCAAGTCACTAAAGCTGGCATTCGCCAATGGGCCATCAGCCTGTCTCACTGCCTGCACACTTCCTTGTTCCTCCCTTTTCTCTCTGCTGGCCCGTCGAGTTGGAGGGGGAACCGGAGGAGGGGCAGGGGAGACAGAGGAAATGGGACATGCTTGACTGGAGGGGTGGCCTGCCACCAGCTGGAACAATCTAGACGACGGTGGGAGTTTGAAATGCCAGAAGAAACCCCATTCTTTCTCATGGCTGTGCCCTAGTCCCTAATCCCACTTGGCCACTTCCTGGGCATGCAGTAATTCATGACCCATTTATCGAACATCTACGATGTGCCCCTGTGCGAGCGCTCAGCAGAGGTCCTAACAGAGCTCAATAGTCCTGCCAAAGCTGTGGCGGAGAAGGGCAACGGGGGAGGAAATGGGCCTAGTTTGCTGAACGACTTGATGAACTAGAAGACTAGGAATAGGAACTCTGTCTCACGTCAGGTTGGTTTATAAAGTAGGGTCTTACTATCAAATAGACAAAATTCAAAAGAACCAAAGCAAGTCCTTTCTTCTTAGACTCTTACCATCCGATAGAGACAAGGACCACCAACCCTTCCTCTGGGAATTGCAGTCAAGGCAGGCAGCCCTGATAGGCCATCAATGACATCATCCGGCCCTCGGCCCCCCCCCCCCATGGCTTCAGGTCTTGTCTGATTGGCTGGGGCAACAGCGTCCCCCTTTCTGCTCTTCTCCCCGCCCCACCCCCCACACGCACAGAAGCTTTCCCCAGAAAGACTGGCTAAGCTGGTGAATAGCAGTAAGCCCTTCCTTTCAGCCATGGGCTATCACACACACCCCCTGGGTATATGTAGTTAGAACTGCCAATGCAGCCAAAACGAGCTCACGAAGTGGTTATACAGTAAGAAAGTGGTGCTGGTCACGAACTATTCCAGAGCGGCAGGGACCCAAACCAATGTTTATACAGCTCCACAAGCAGTTGTAAAGTTGGAGGAGGTTCTACCGGTTGATGTATGTGACAGCCAGCTACTGTGTTACGTGCTATTTATTGCCAGGGCCTAGCTCCTAATAGACTCTACTGAGTGGACTTTTGATCATAAATCCAAGGGAGCAGATATATCAGCAGCACAATGCTGGGCAGAGCTGTGGACTAAGGAGCCAGAAGACCCGGTTTCAAGCTCCAGCTCGCCATTAATTCTCTTTGGGGACAAGTCAATTAATCACTCCATTTCCTGAACGTTCTAGATGTTTACGCTTTGTTCAATCCCTTGCTCCTAGGCTATATACCATTACCCTCAGCCGACTGTCTTTGCAAACTCACGGCCAGGAAAGAGTGGAGATGAGTCAGCATAACAATGGACCAAAGGTACCATCTCTATGTAGGAAGGATGGCACCATGATTAATCAACCACTTTGCTTTTTATGTTTAGCCCTTCACTGAAATACTCCCTTTTAGTTTCCAGAAGGAAAACAATCTCCCAGGAAACATTAGCAAACTTGGGCCGGGGAACGCTCTTTCTTCCTCTCGTGGTCACCAGCCACCAGCCTATGTCAGGTGCCCTCAGCTGCCACATGGATGAGTGCAACAGGTTCCTAACTGGCCCAGCCACCCCCCGTCTCCCTCCTCTCTAGTGATCGTACCCTGCCACCAGGTGATCACCACGCCCCCCATCACCTCCTCAAAAATCTCCCACAGCTAACCTTGGCCATACTGAACAAAGTCCAAAGTCCTTAACCCGGCCCTTTGAGATGGAATTTCAACCTGCTTTTCGGGCTCTACTTCCCCTTACTGCTGTAGACACACCCCGTGTTCCAGTCCTGCTGCATGCCTGCCCACCTCTGTGCCTTGGCTCATGACATCACTTGCAAATCTTTCTTTCTCTCCATCTGTGCCCAGCAAACTCCTACTCATTCTCCCCAGACCAAACTCAGGTGGTTTTTCTCCTCTGTGAGGTCCTCACACTTCTTCCTCCTCATCAGAATTGTGAATTTCTGTTTTCTTTTAAAGATTTCATTTTTAAGTCATCTCTACACCCAACGTGGGGCTCAAACTCACAACCCCGAGATCAAGAGTTGCATGTTCTACCGACTGAGGCAGCCAGGTGCCCCAGAAGTGTGAGTTTCCGTAGCACTCAGCCACAGGCTACAGACACAATAATCTTCTTCTGTTCTTCTAGTCCTCTGTAAGCCCTGGGGCACTGGGACCACGCCCTTTTCATCCCTGCATTGTCCCCAGCATCATGCACACAGTGGGTACTTAAAGAGGCCTGGCTATATTAATGTCAAATGAATGCAGAGAGAAAGGCAGCATGATGTAGTAAAATAATGGATTTGGAGGCAGAAGGTCAGGTGATGGGGCTCTCTATCACTGAGGAGTGGTGTGGCCAGTCCGAGCCCAATTCTGTATCTGTAAAATGGGCATGATACTTCCCACCCGATGGACCTTACAGGGCAGGAGGCAGGAGTTGTAGAAATCCAATGATGTACACATGTACACACACACACACACACACACACACTCAAAGGTAACTAGGTGGTGATGGCTATATTGATTAGCTTGATTGTGGTGATCATTTCATCATGTATATGCACATCCTCAAAACATCAAGTTGTATACCTTAAATATATATTTTTTATATGTTGAGGATATCTCCACAGGGCTATTAACAAAATGCAATGATGTACATATACTGGGGGCTGTCGGGGCCAAGGGCAGGCCTCCCCATGATGGGCAACAATAACATGGAGATTATCTTGAGCCGAAAACTATCAAGGCCCAAGACTCAGGCAGAAACTTTGACCTCCCTCCTCAACTGCCTGAAAAGCATTTAGAGGACCTGCTCCAGGAAGAAAGCGATCACCCTAAATAACACAAGAACTAGGAGTGATAGGGAGGAAGTTAGCAAAGTCGGTTAAAATTCCTCTCTATGTCCCCTAGTTTCTGAGTGGCCCAGCAAACACTTGTTTACCAAACATCGCTCTCTTTCATTCTGCTGTGACTTGCATTCCTTCCCTTTGAAGTCTCAGACCCCTATCTCCTCCTCCTTAGTTCAGAAGGACATCTATATCTCATTTTGCCTGTCTCAGGAACCTCACGTGTGTGTGTGTGTGTGTGTGTGTGTGGATTCCCCGCAAGGAGGAAATTAAGTTTGATTTTCTCCTGTGAATCTGTCTCACGTCCATTTAATTCTTAGTCCAGCTGGAAGAACCTTGGACAGCGGAAAAGGTCTTCCACTCAGACGGTGATGACCAGGACAGCCACAATATTTAAACCCGCTCGTAAAGGTCTGCCTCCTAATCCTTAGCATACATTCCAAAGGAAGATTTCCATACCACTTTGGGGAGAAGGGAGGAACGTGGGGAGAACTGTTTACAGACATCAGGCCAGGTGTTGTTGAGGGGGAAAGAGAGCCTTGAGACAAATGCCCCAGGATCTCAGAACCTTTCCTCCCCAAACCTAGCTGAAATGCGCACTGGCTCAGAGGGCTCAGCAAGAAGGATGATTCCATCTGGCTTGCCAGCAGCAAAGCTGAGAATCCTGCCTCTTAGGCTCCAAGGCCTCAACTGGGTGGTGAAGACTCTGAGTGGTCTAATTCAGAGCCAAGGCCAGTCCTCGGAGGTGGCACTGTGCCCATAGAACGAGGCACACAGGGACCCTCCCCCCAAGTCCAGAAACATCCCCTCTCCCCGAAGCTCCACCAGTACCATTTCATTCTTCTCGGCTTGTTTCCAATTAAAATGCAAAGATCTCTGAGCTCTGAGGAACCTTTGAAGACTCATCTGGCATTTGCATGTTTAGGTAGTTTCCCAAGAGGCAGCAGTTGTTGGGAGAAGGTGAAAAAAGCGCAAAGAATGAGGCCAGTGCGCAGAGGGTGGGCTGAGGCAGTAAGCTGAGGGACCTGTTGGCAGCTTCTGTTGGGCCCTAAAGGCAAAGCTCCATTGGTTGGGGGGTGGGCAGAAATCTGTGGCCTTTTGTGGCCTTGGGTCGGGCCCTCTCCCCCTACCAAGCACTTTCTTCTGGGGGCTTCGCTCACAAAGGCACAACTGCACACACACACATCTTCAGAAGGGTCTCTCTCTCCCCTAAGCCAGCCGAGGCAAAACATTTCCAAGTTAGTGGACGGTGGGAATGGTCAGGGAGCCATCTCTCCGGAGAGGTCGTGACTCCTTCCCGCCCCCCCTCCCCCGAATCTCCTTTTGCCCCATTCCACCTCCTCACCCGTCCAATTCTGGGGAGCCTCTCGGAGCCGCGGGGCTGCGCCCCACAAAACGGCACCTGGCGGGGCGGGAAGCCCCAAAGTGCACCCCGGGACCTGCGCAGGTGCCGCCTCCCGGCCAGACCGCCCCCCACCCCAGGGGCTCGCGCGCGCGATCCGGAAGTAGGCCGCGGCCCACCGCCGGGGTTACCCCCCCTCCCCGAGGCCGAGCCCGGGAAGCAGGGCGGAGTCGGGCTCCCTTCCCCCCGCCTCCCCGCCCCGGCGGCGGCACCCCGCGGCGGCCTCCCGGCTCCGGGCTCCCGGGCCCGCCGCGCCGCGCCCGGCTCTTACTTGCGGTAGGCGGCGAGCTGCACGGCGCTGCAGGGGAAGAGGCGCAGGCACGCCACCGCGTTCCCCTTCCACAGGGCCCGCGGGCCCTCGGCGCGCCACACCCGGAGCCCCGCGGCCCACGGCCCCCGGGCCCCGCCCCGCGCGGCGCCGACCTGGGCCAGCACGGTGGCGAGCTCGAGCGGCGCGGTGAGGCAGAGGCTGAGCGCCCCCGCCGCGCCCGCGCACAGCAGCCGCTGGCCGCCCGTCAGCCGGCCGTCCCGCCGCCACGTCGCCATCGCGCCCCGGCCGCCCGGCCCGGCGTCGGGGAGGGACGGCGGGGCTCGGGGCTGCGGCTCCCGGCGGGCTCCCAGCCGACTCCCCGGCGCGGCGCGCGGCTCGGGGGCCCCGCCCGGCGTGGGGGCGGGCCGCGGCGGGCCCGGGAAGCCGGGTGCTGGCGGGCGCGCGCAGGGGCCGGGGCCGGGGCGGTCGGCTCGGCCACCGGCTGTTGCTCTTCAGCCGGCCGGGTTCGCTTTGCCCTGGAGGGTCGCCTCTTCTGGCTTCCCAAGTCTTCCGCGCTCCGCCCCCCCTTCTCCACCTTCCACCCCTGGCCCGGGCTCTCCTCCCTCCGACCTCTTTTTTTTTTTTTTAAGATTTTTATTTATTTGAGAGAGATAATGAGAGAGGAGCACGAGAGGGAAGAGGGTCAGAGGGAGAAGCAGACTCCCTGCTGAGCAGGGAGCCCGATGTGGGACTCGATCCCGGGACTCCAGGATCATGACCTGAGCCCAAGGCAGTCGCTTAACCAACTGAGCCGCCCAGGCGCCCCTCCCTCCGAGCTCTTACTTTTTGCCCCAAGAAGCAGCCGCGCGCCCACTGCGCCCTGCAGAAGGGGAAAAGAACCGTCTCGTACACAGCGGCTCCCTATCACACTTGTCAAGCCTTGGGCTTCCCGTGCACGATCTCATTTAAACCTCAAGAGCGCCCTTAATGGGCACGTCCGCATTTACTGCCCTCATTTGGAGAGGCTGTAGCCGTGGTCTGGACTCTGGAACGTGCCTTGGCATCTTGGCTCGGCAGCTTACCAGCTGTGTGACCTCATGGGGGGGGGGGGAGTCACTCCAAACTCTCTGTGCCTCAGTTGCTTCATCTCCAGTTTCTTCCTCTAGGGGTTGTTGTGAGGATTAAAGGAACAATGACGCAGGTCAGCCCCAGCAAGAATTTCCGGTCCCCTTCCAGGGCCTTCTACATTGATTCAGAATCAAATTGACAGCAGACAGATTAACAGGGGAAAATCAAATTTAATTGTATACACACGGGGAATCCACACAGACGCGGACATTCCAAAGACAGGCAAAACAAGGTGTCATCCCGAACTAAGGAGAGGTGGGTCCGGGTCTGGGACTTCACAGAGGAAAGCACTTCATGGGACAATAAAAAGAAGAGATGTCTGGCAGTGAGATGTTTGCCCTGCCAGACAGATGTGTCACTCAGATAAAATTTATCTCTGGTAATAACCCTTATTCTGGACAAGACCCCCCCAATTTAGATTCTTTTGTGTAGTTAAGGGAGGGGCAAAAGTTTCTCTTGAGCTCATGTGGTCTGGATTGCCTCAGCTCAAAATGGTCCACATGCCGTGCTGGCCCATCTTGGGGCAGCCGGCCCTTGGTCCCTCCAGCACTATGTGTATGTTAGCTGTGATTAGATATTATTTGGCAGAAAAGGAAACCAAGACAGAGAGCTTGACTTACCCTAGGTCACAGCTGCAAGAGGCAGTCAGGATTCAAATCTAGGTCGATTTTATGCCAACCAAGGGCTCCATGACGCGTCCCCTGTGACTGCAGAGTGTAACTCAAGCAGGGACATTTTCAGTGGCTCTGTTGGCTAAAGAGGACAATGGAGGCAAAGAAGGGCTAAGAGCGATTTGGCCAGAATCCAAGAAGAATTTTGTTAAGTTAAAAAGAATTCCAAGTTCCTCCCTGTCTCTCTTTTTGAAAAGCCACATTGATAATAACAGTGCAGAGGAAAGGGGCAGTCAGCAGTCTGTGAGGGTAAGAAACCCCAGGCGCGCAGCTGCTTTGAGGCTTATCTCGTTATTTCCTACAATTTACTAACACAGGACGATAAAGGAACCTTCTCTAAAAGGCATCACAGGGCTTAGATTCAGAGGACTCGTTCTGATTGCGGAAAACTTGCTCTGCTCTCAGATTGGAGACTGCTTACTTTTCATACTTTGTGACTTCACAGCTGAGGGAGGTTGGAGAAAGGAGGCTTATGACTGTGGACTTGAAGAGGCTGTGGACTTGAACTGGAACTTGGGGGCAACAGTAAGGAGACCTTCAGGTAGCACTTTGTCCTAAAGCTCCTTCCGCCCTGAGAATGGAACAGTTGATGCAGTAACCCCATTGTATGGAGACTGGCTCAAGACAGTTGTTTTCATTTTGTTGGGAGGCAAGTTGTGTGAGGGGGTCAACTGCACCTATCCTGGGGACGGGGTATGGACACGCTTTTCCTTAGCGCTGCCATTCTTTTTGTCCTGCACGAATAAGATTGCTCGGGTGAGCCGGAGGCAAGAAGAACCGTTTTTACTTTTCATAGCTGTGGGCCAGGAGAAATCAGGAGCCGATGGTTTATTTTAACCTCGAAAGTAAAAATGTATATATTTGTTTCACTACAGGTTCAACAGTAAAATGAGTAACAGCAAAGTGTATGTTTGTTGCCTCCTGTCTTTTCATGACAGGGTGCTAACAGAATGAAGTGTGTTCCTATTCTCAGCCAGAGCTTCATTCATTTGCTAACCATGAGGAACATTATGTATATTGATCTTAAACCCTGAGTATGTCCTGTATTTGGATGGTGCCTTGGAGACTCAGGCTAACCTTACTGCTTCTTTTGCACACCTGGTGAAAAGTCGGTGAAGAAGTACAGCCGGTTAAGGACCCACAACTTTGGAAAAGGCACATGATGTGAAACTGGGGTACTCTGTTAAAAATAAATGTATGAGGGTTGCCTGGGTGGCTCAGTCAGCTAAGCATCTGACTTCGGCTCAGGTCATGATCCCAGGGTAATGGGGTGGAGCCCTGCATCAGGTTCCCTGCTCAGCGGGGAGCCTGTTTCCTCCCTCTCCCTCCGCCTGCCACTCGTGCTCTCTCTCTCTCAAATAAATAAATACAATCTTGAAAAAAATAAATGTATGACTACTTTAAAAAAAGGATGCAGAGGGCACCTGCTTACTCGGTATAACATGCAACTCCTGATCTCGGGGGTTGTAAGTTTGAGCCCCATGTTGGGTGTAGAGATTACTTTAAAATAAAAATTTTTAAAGGAGGCAGTTAGTAAAACAAACAAACAAACAAACAAACAAGCAAACTGAGAAGTAGTAACTTAGCAGAACGAGAAAGATCGAAGGCAGTAGGCAGTCTCCTGTCACCCTGGTCAGGCCTTGGGAGATGCTAACAGTTTTAAATTCAACAACTGTCATTTTCACTTTCTCTTCTAAGTGATATCCTTTCTCCACTGTAGTGTTAAAAAAATTTCAACCAAATAATCTTGAAAATCGAATTGGCTTTCTTTCTTTACTTTTTTTTTTTTCTTTTTAGAGAGAGAGAGAACGTGCACGAGGGCATGAGCAGCAGGGGGAGAGAATCTTAAGCAGGCTCCACGATTCTGAGACCCTGAGATCATGACCTGAGCTGAAATCAAGAGTCGGACACTTAACCCACTGAGCCACCCAGGTGCCCCTGAAGTGATTCTTCTTTCTTAAGTGATTTAAAAAATTTATTTATTTATTTATTTGAGAGAGAGAGAGAGAGAGAGAGAGAGAGAGCATGCACCAGCAGGGGGAGGGGCAGAGGAAGAAGGAGACTCCCTGCTGAGCAGGGAGCCCAATTGGGGGCTCGATCCCAGGACCCCGGGATCATGACCTGAACTGACTGAGCCACCCAGGCGCCTCTCTTAAGTGATTCTGGAGTAGATTCCCTGTGGCAAGTACAGATGCTCAGAGGAACTGTACGAAGGTTCCATTCTGGGCAGGATGGTGGTGGGGCAAGAAGTCATTAGCAAAAGAAAAGAAAGGATCAGTTTAGGCTAGGTCATCTTCTTGTGGGGGGGAAGGGAATGGTAGGTTGTTTATCACACAGATTATCACGCAGATTACAGTACTAGTGCTGATCAGGACGTTTCAGATTGTTAAAAAAGTCACATTCCTGGGAGAAATGGAAACTAAATTTTGGCTTGCTGTCATGGGGGGGGTGACTCCAATTTGCACTTGTCTTTCTTCTTTTTATAACAATCTATTAGCTTAGTTCGACTTGCTGATGTTCCTCAGATTATAGTTTATCTTGTTATAATTATATACCAATGTTGGTTGATTCCTGCTTTCTTAATTTGTCTTTTATTCTTTAGCCTTATGGAATTTTGCAAATTACAAAAGTAGTAAATACCTGCCATACACCAACACAAATGGTACAGAAGTGTATTGAAGAGAGTTAAGTCCCCCTGCATGTGCTATAGGGTAATCGGGTAAGAGCTTGGTGTGCATGTGTGCATCCTTCCTTACATTTTCTTCCTGCTCAAATATTTGTTTATATGGGGTTTTCCCCTCCCTCTCTCCCTTCGTTCCTTCTTTCTCTTAAAAATGGAGTCACTTATGCTAAACCCCACCAGAACTTGGTACCTAATCTAACTGCAGCTCCCCAGCTTCTCCCAGAAATGTGATCTTTAACCAGACAGCCTGGAATTTTTCTGGTCAGCATTAGGAGCTGATGGACCCTTCCATTCCCCTTAGGAGGGCTGCCTTGCCTAAGACAGAGCATTCTTTGCCAATAATACTACCCTACCCACCCCCATCTTGAAAAACCTTTTCTTTTTGGCAGCTCAGTGGAGCTCCCTACCATTTGCTAGACGGGATGCTGCCCAATTTGTGAATCGCTAGATAAAGCCAATTTGATCTTTAAATTTACTCTGCTGAATTTTTATTATTGAATCTTCCCTCCTTTTATTATTGAAGCTTCCCTCCTTCCCTCCCTCCTTCCTTCTTTTCTTCCTTCCTGCCTTTCTTTTAAACAAAAATGAGATAATTCCTTGGGAGAGCTATCTGAAAAGCTGTTAATTAGGTTATCTCTAGGAAAGGAAACTGGGAGACTTGGGAACAGAAGTCCAAGGGAGATTGACTTTTGACACTGCCCTTTTGTGTTATATAGGGGCCAAGGCCGACTAGCTGAGCTAAAAACAATCAAGGCCTAGAGGATTCTGGAAGAAACTTTGACCTTCCCGCCTAAAAGAATTTAGATTAGGGGCCTGTTCCTGGACGGGAGCTATTATACATTATAATATGAACTTGGTGTGGTAGACAGGGAGGAATTTAGCAAGGCCTGTTTGATCAAAATCCTCTCTATGTCCCATTGTTTCTAGATGGTAAACATTTGTTTACGGAACTTTTGCTCTTTTTCATTCTTCCTGAGTTGCATCCCTCCCCTTTGAAGTCTCAGGCCCCTTCCCCCTTCTTAGTTCAGGATGATTTCATGTTGCCTGACTGTCTTTGGAATCTCATGCATGTGTGGATTCCCTATGCGTACGAAATTTGATTTTCTCCTGTCAGTCTGATTCTTAGTACAGCTAGAAGAATCCTGGAGGGAAGAGGTAATTTTTCCTTCCCCACAGTACTCTTGGCTTCCCCACTCTTTTCTTTCTTCCAATTAAAAACATTTCTTTATCAATTAAAAAAACCCCTCTCATCCATCATCAGTTTCCTCTGAAGCATTCCCATTAAGTACAGTGTTTTCTGTGACATTTGCTTTGTCATTGGGGAGGGGTTGGTTTTGAAATGTTGAACAGCTCTTGGTGAAGTTGGGAATGAAACAAAATCGGACCTACCTTCTCTTTACATGGTACTTGCATTCCTTGGAAAATTCCGTGGACAGAAACACTGTGCAAAAAGTGTTTTCTCTCTCTCTCTTTTTAAAGATTTTATTTATATTTTGACAGAGAGAGAGAGCGAGAGAGGGAACGCAAGCAGGGGGAGTGGGAGAGGGAGAAGCAGGTTTCCCGCTGAGCAGGGAGCCCAATGCAGGGCTAGATCCCAGGACCCTGGGATCATGACCTGAGCCAAAGGCAGACGCTTAATGACTGAGCCACCCAGGCGCCCCTGTTTTTTCTCTCTCTCTCTCTTTTTTTTAAAGATTTTATTTATTTATTTGAGAGAGAGAGAATGAGAGAGAGAGAGCACGAGAAGGAAGAGGGTCAGAGGGAGAAGCAGACTCCCCGCTGAGCAGGGATCCCGATGCGGGACTTGATCCCGGGACTCCAGGATCATGACCTGAGCCGAAGGCAGTCGCTTAACCAACTGAGCCACCCAGGCGCCCCCCCTGTTTTTTCTCTTTAAGAGTTAAGCAGAGTTAAGTTCTCAGCTCCGATAATTATTAACAGCTTTCCACCTACACGGGTGTCTGGTAGGATCTATGGAAGTCATGAAGGATGCAGGACATTCTTGAGCATTGCAGATGTGCCACATCCCTGGCCTTTGCCCATTAAATGCCAGCAGAGTATCACGGCGGCATCCCCTTACCCGATTTTCAAAATGCCCCCTGGAAGGCAGGGGCATTCCTTTTGAGAACCACGGCCCTAGCTGCTGCTCCCTCCGCTTGGAAAGTTCTTTCCCCAAATGTTTGCAGAGCCAATTCCTTCTTGTCATTTAGGGCTCAGCTGAAATGTTACCACTCTCAGGGGGCTGGCGTTTTCACCCGATCTCCGAGGCCCTGTTCACTCTGCCACGTTGCCCTATTTCAATTCTCTGTATAGCCTTTACCCCTATCTACTGCTTTTCTGTTCTCCCCCATGCCTGGAATGCTGGTTGACACATGGTGCTCTGCCATCATTAGTCACAGGAAGGGGAAAAGGAAGGGAGGGACAGGGTCTCTTTTTCAGTGGTACAATTTGGCACAGACTAGCAAAACACAAAGTCTTCATGAGATATTTCAGATCAGGTAGGATAAATAGCAAAAGATTAGCTCAATTCACAAGATCAGTGGATTCCTCAATTTGCAGTGAGTAATATTCAGAATAGCCTGGTTAGAATTGACGATTTACCATTTTACATGTAGAGCCGCATCCGTAATTGTCAAGTGAACTGGTATTTGACAGGGCTGCTTGCTTTCTCCCCAGTCATCATTTCCACCATGTCTTCAGCAGCATTTTGGGCAAAGATCTCAACAATGAATGACTTCAGCATCTCTAACCTTTGCAATGAAATATAAACACCATCGGGGCGCCGGGCTGGCTCAGTTGGTGGAGCATGTGACTCTTGATCTTGGGGTTGTGGGTTCAAGCCCCCCGTTGGGTATAGAGATTACTTAGATACATAAACTTAAAACAAATAAATATAGGGGCACCTGGGTGGCGCAGTTAGTTGGGCGTCTGACTCTTGGTTTTGGCTCAGGTCGTGATCTCTGGGTCGTGGGATCGAGCTCCATGTCAGGCTCTGTGCTCAGCATGGAGTTGGCTTGGGATTCTCTCTCCCTCTCTCTCTGCCCCTCCTGCTCGTGCTCTCTCTCAAATAAATAAATAAATAAATAAATACACCATGATATGTGGCTTCCATGGCTTTTGCATTTTTATCCCTTGGCACATGGCATTTAACTTTAGGTGATGCTCGAATAGCCTTCCATTCTGCTTCAAAAGTCTTGATGATGTTTGAAGAGGGAAGGTTTCATATAAAAATACGTGAGCCTTTTTCGGGGTGCCTGGGTGGCTCAGTTCGGGGCGCCTGAGGCTCAGACCTCAGCCTTCGGCTCAGGTCACGAGCCCAGGGATCCCATGATCCCATGATTCCCTGCTCCGCGGGGAGCCCGCTTCTCCCTCTCCCACTCCCCCTGCTTGTGTTCCCTCTCTCGCTGTGTCTCTATCAAATAAATAAATAAAATCTTAAAAAAAAAATGTGAGCCTTTGTATTCATTCCATCAATCACTCATTTATTTCTTCCACAAATATTTATCCAATACTTACTCTATATCAGGAACTATGCTGTCACATAATGGAATTTAATTAGCTCCCATTACTAGGCCATAGTAATCCAAATTTCAATGGCTTTTTTAATGGTAGTCCCATGATACTTTTAGTTTCCTGACTGCTGGTATTTTTACAACTCTAAGAGATGGTCCAGGTGATAGAGTGATACATCTCTAGTGCCTATCTGAAGATCTAGTGTCAGCGCAAAAAGCCTGTGTCTCGGCTCTTAGCACAAGACGTAATAAAGGATTAGAGATCAGTGCCCAAAGTGAAAGCCGAAAGCAGCTTTATTAAGGACAGTACGCTCTTAAGGTGGGAGAGCAAGAGCGCCACGCTCAGAGGTGGTAACTTCCCTGAGGCTATAGGCTCCTTTCCTTTCCTGTGAGTGGGGTCTTGCGTCACAGACATGGTGGTCTCTAATGGAGGCTGCTTCCAATCATTTGGGGGACTCCTCCCACAGGTTGGGAGGGGGAGTTTTTGACCCTACAAGGTTTGTATGGAACTGTCATGGCAGCCTTTCCCCAGGAGGGGGCTATAACCACAGTGCAAATGCATTATAATGAGTCTAGAGGTTACCCTGGGGCAGAAGTGGAAGAGGAGAGTGCATGCTCTGCGTCTGTGGCTCTTGGTCTGTTAGCCTCGAGACTTGGAAGTCACAAGGTCAGGACGTGGTGCCCCTGGGCTTCTAAGTAACTTATTGATCACTGTCCTTGCCTCTAGCTCATGTCTAACTAACTGCCTACTCTAAAGTCATCACGTTATAAAAAACGTTTTATTTATTTATTTGAGAGAGAGACAGAGAGAGCACAAGCAGGGGGAGGGGCAGAGGGAGAGGGACAAGCAGACTGACCACTGAACAGGGAGCCCCATGCGATACGGGGCTCAATCCCAGGACCCCAAGATCATGACCTGAACTGAAGTTAGACAACCGACTGAGTCACCTGGGTACCCCTAAAAGCATCACATTTTAATCATAAACTCCAGCTCCACACTTTTGACAATTCATGTATAGTAAAATTACTTTGTTTGGGGGTAGAGTTCTAACAGTTTTAATATACATATCCATTTGTGTGACCACCATTACAATCAGGACACAGAACTGCTCCTTCTGCCCCCACCATTCTCATGTGCTGCCCCTTTGCAGTCAAGGCCTCCCCTGTTCCCAACCCTGGGCAGCTACTGGTCTTCTGTCTGTCCCTACAGTTTTGCTTTTTCAGAATGTCGTATAAATGGAAGCATACAGCACGTAACCTTTTGGGACTGGCTTCTTTCACTCAGCACGAAGCTTCTGTGATTCATCCATGTTGTTGTGTTCATCAATAGTTTCTTCCTGTTTATTGCTTCTGTGTGTGGACATACCACAATGTGTTTATTCGTTTGTCCACTGGTGGACATTTGGGCTGATTCCAGTTTGGGGCTATTATGAATAAAGTTTCCAGGAATATTTGCATGTAGGTATTTGCATGAAAATATCTCCTTTTATTCATAAAAGGTAACATTCTATAGATATAATCTTTGGCACTTGGCTTTTTACACTGGATACCATATCCAAGGAGTCACTCCAACTCAGTTCACAGAGATTTTTCTCACTCTTTTATACAGCCACATAGTATTCTATTGTATAGATGTATCATAGTTTTTACTCAACCACACTCCTAAATTACATTTAGGACATTAGGACAAAAAAATGGACATTTCAGTTGTTTCCAATATTTTGCAATTATAAGCAAAGGTATAATGAATAACTTGGTGCGTATGTATTTTGGTATTGTTGGATCTTCATCCACTGCTAAACTTTATTTTTTTTAAAGATTTTATTTATTTATTTGAGAGAGAGAATGAGAGAGAGAGAGAGAGCACATGAGAAGGGGGAGAGTCAGAGGGAGAAGCAGACTCCCCGCTGAGCAGGGAGCCCGATGTGGGACTCGACCCTTGGGACTCCAGGATCATGACCTGAGCTGAAGGCAGTCGCTTAACCAACTGAGCCACCCAGGCGCCCCCACTGCTAAACTTTAAAATCCCGTTTGTAATCAATGACCCACGTTGAGTTCAACAGAAAACAAGACAGAGAAGAAGGAAGCACAAGTCTAATTCCTAATAAAAATGATACATGCCTTTACATTCTTCCTGTACTAAAGGTTTACCAGCTTCTGGAAATCATGTGATGATGTACCAATGAAATGAATGCATTGAGGTATATGGACCTTCAAGATGCAAGGCCCCATACTAGTGCTCTATACTGCGGTTACGAAGTGCTTCCCAGAATGGTAGTGGTCATTGGCAATGAGCAGATTTAGGAAACAAGAAGCCAGGGTGCTGGGTGGTTGACCAGATGAATGTTGAAATCACTGAAAAGACGGGAGAAGTTGAGTCAAAGAGGACAGACAGTGAGCCAAGAGCTAAAGCCTTCAGGAATGAAGGCAGTGACCAGGACGGTAACAAGACTACCCCCAGGATGGGGAAAAGGTGAAAGCATGGGATGGTGTGAGTCAAGGAGGAGCCAGAGGTTTCTCAAGAGTGGGGAGGAGCAAAGACCTAAGGTGGCCTTGGGGAGCAAGGAGAGCCCCAACTCCACGTCTTGCACTCTCTAAGGCATTGAGCTGTGGGGAGATGAGAGAATAGAGAGCCTGCACTTTAGAGGCCAAGGTTTTAGTTATAGCAGGATGTGGAGGGAACACCCTGAGGAGAGGTTCAAGGCTCTAGGGACTTAACCCATCACAGACGGGGAGTTCTAACCTTAACCTAGCCCTAACCCTAACTTAACCCTCATCCTCACCCTCACCTTCTGGTAATGTCCAGCTGTAGTAGTATAAAATGTCCCTTCACTTCTAGCCAGCTGGTGTTGGCAGTACCAGTGAAAGTAGCAGCTAGCTACCATGAGCCATGTGGCTCTTTGCTCTTGGGGCACTGGGAATGGCTTTCAGTGTCTCTTCTGGGTGTTCTCCAAGATTAGGCTCAAGGGCCTAGTTGGGGGTCACAGGGCTGAGCTCCTCCTGCAAGTGTGACATGCATGGTTCTGGGGTTTAATGTCCCAACTAGAGACTAGCCCGATCTACCATAGTATTGCCAGGCTACTGCTATTTTGCATATAGTTTGCATGAGGTGTGTTGCACTTACAAGATGTCAAAGAGAAAGACTGACCGATAGGCTGAAAGTTGATGTATCAAGATAAAGTATGAAGCATGTTGAAGCTCTGGTACATCCAACTGGAGGGCTCGTTTCATATATTCAAGCTGCTACACCAAAAGTATAGTCTGTTATGGCAGAGACTAAACACCAACACCTGTGTGCTCCTGTGTATTTCCCAGCTTTCCTTTTAGCCAAGTGGGGCCACGTGGTTTCGTTTTGGCCAATGGAATGTGGGGCGGGATTGAAAACAGCCACTTTCAGGCTGCACCCTCATAATTTTTCATGCTGAGACCCTATTGGTACAGCTGGAAGCAAAAGACTCTAAAATGGCCGAGTGAAATGCAAGGAACCTGGATCCTCGAGCTTGCCACTTTGAGGAAGCCTGCCTGGGAGAGTTATTCAGACCGGAACCATCTCCTTTGTGAGAATGAGAAATCAACCTTTGTGTTATGCCAATGACGTTTCAGGGTTTATTTGTTTTTTGTTTTTTTAAGATACTTTATTTATTGAGAGAGAGGGAGCATGAGTTGGGGGGGAAGGAGCAGAAGCAGAGGGAGTCGATCTCAGGACCCCGGGATCATGACCTGAGCCAAAGGCAGAAGCTTAACCGACTGAGCCACCCAGGCGCCCCTCAGGGTGTATTTGTTACCACGGCAGAGTCTAATCTACCCTGACTAACGTATCGACACACGGTTGTCCCCAGAGAAGCCCTCTCCTCCTGAGCTACCCATGAAGATATACAGGAAGCACTTAATGCTTGTCAGTCACGTTAAGAATTTTTTTCCCCTCAGCTTTATGAAGAGACGGGCAATGACTCTAAATAACTGCTTTTGCACTGATTTTCGTAAGGAAAATTGTCACTTGACTATTTGAGCTTTAAGAAAAATCTATGATTCTGGGGGGGGAAAACCAACTTCTTCAATCTGAATGATCATAAGCATGACGAGGACTGACTTTCAACAACCCCAATTTATGACAAGCTTCATCGGTGTTGTGCCATGCAAGAGAAACTGAATGCCAGGATGGCAAAAGCTGTAGCCTTAACCCGTATGCTTTGATGGAGATGAGGAGTTTGGGGGGTGTGAAATGCTTTTCATGGTCTGAATTACCTAGTTTTGAATTCAACTGAGGAACTTGCGGCAAATATTTTGATCTTAATGAAGAGACTCTTGAAATGCTTGATTAAGTGTCTTCTGCAGAATTTCTCCAAAGTGGATGGCAGTGGTGAGTGGCTAATTGTGCCAATTTGGGTCCTCCAGGAAGCAGATGCTAATATGGAGTTAGGAATGCAAGATGTTGATTGGGGACCATGCTTGTGAAAGATACAAGGGAGCAAGAATGGGCAGGGAAAGCCCTTAGACCATAATGCAGATCTGCCCCACCTGCAAGGGACTGGGGAGGAAGAGAAATGGGCAGAACTACCTCAGACTGTAAGGCAGATGTGACAAAGCCTTGGTCAACCCAATGGGGAGTTCTGGAAGAAAGACCGCCTGCTAGAAGAGTCCCATGTTGGGCAGAGGCGGCTCAGGCCTGGTATTGCCACTGTGCTGGGTCATTGGCTAGAATCTTCCAAAGGTCTTGTCAGGAATGCTGCAGCTGATCTTGCCAGGTGCTGCAGTTGGAGGCTGTCAGCTAACGGCGCCCCTCAGAGATACATGGCCAACTCTTTCCTGAAGGGAGATCCAGTGTGCAGCTCCGTTCCCGCCACCGTCCACCCTTAGTGCTGCACCGATGAACTTCTCCGCACCAGCTCAGTGTTCCTCTGGACTTCTCTCGCTGAGGAGAAACCTAGAAGAGGTGAGTGCGAAGGGCTACACCTTGCTGTAGTTGCCCTCACCGCAGCTACTGGTTCTCATCTTCTCCTTTCTCCAAGATGCCGTCCGATACCCGCACTGATTTTCTGTCTACTTGACCTATAATTCCTGACAAAAGGGTGTTGAGGTCTCCAGTTATAATGGTCGATGTATTTATTTTTCCTTGTAGTTCTGTCAGTGTTTGGCCTCATTTATTTTGATGCACTGTGGTTAGGTATAGATATATTCAGGATTGTTCTGTTAAGAATTCTCAATTGTTGGGGCGCCTGGGTGGCTCAGTTGGTTGGGTGTCTGACCTTGATTTTGGCTCAGGTCATGATCTTGGGGTCCTGGGATCGAGCCCCGTGACGGCGCTCAGCAGGGAGTCTGCTTGAGTTTCTCCCGTTCCCTCTGCCCTTCCCCCCTGCTTGCTTGCTGCTCTCTCTCTAAAATAAATAAATAAATCTTTAAAAAAGAGAATTCTCAATTGTTGAGAATTGACCCTTTATCGTTAGGTAATGCTCCTCCTCTTCCTCCCTTTTTTTTGTTTAAAGAAGGCATTCTTCCTTTTTTTTTTTTAAGATCTTATTTTTGAGTAATCTCCACACCCAACATGGGGCTTGAACCTACAACCCCGAGATCAAGAGTCACGTGCTCCACCAGCTGAGCCAGCCAGGCGCCCCTCTTTTTTTTTCTAGGTGTGTTTGTAAGGGTGTTTCTGCATGAAGTTAACATTTTTTTTTTGGTTTTTTAAAAAGTTTTTCTCTTAATTCCAGTATAGTTAACATACGGTGTTATATTAGTTTCCGGTGTACAGTCTAGTGATTCAATAATTCCGTACAACACCTGATGCTCATCACGACAAGTGCGTTCCTTAATTCGCATCCCCTATTTCCCCCATCCCCTGACCCTCCTCCCCTCTGGTAACCATCAGTGTGTTCTCTAGAGTTAAGAGTCTGTTTTTTGGTTTGTCTCTTTTTCTCTTTGTTTGTTTTGATTCTTAAATTCCACATACGAGTGAAATCATATGGTATTTGTCTTTTTCTGACTTATTTCAGTTATCATTACACTCTCTAGATCCATCCATGTTGTTGCCCCTGTTGTTTCCTGTGTTTTTGGCTTTAGCCGTTCTGACAGGTATGAAGTGATACTTCATTGTGGTTTTGATTTCCATTGTTCTGATGATGAGTGATATTGAGCATCTTTTCATGTGTCTGTTGGCCATCTGTATGTCTTCTTTGGAGAAATGTCTGTCCATGTCTTTGGTCCATTTTTTAAAAAAGACTTATTTATATAAGAGAAAGCAAGTGGGGAGAGGGAGAGGGAGAGGGAGAGAATCTCAAGCAGACTCCCCACTGAGCACAGAGCTTGATGCGGGGCTCGATCTGACTACCCTGAGATCATGACCTGAGCCAACATCAAGAGTTGGATGCCCCAAAAATTGAGCCACCTGGGTGCCCCTTTGGTGCATTTCTTAATTGGATTATTAGTTTTTTTAGTGTTGAGTTGTATAAGTTCTTTATATAGTTTGGATTCTAACCCTTTATCAGATATGTCATTTGCAAATATCTTCTCCTATTCTGTAGGTTGTCTTTTAGTTTTGTTGATTGTTTCCTTTGCCATGTAGAAGCTTTTTATTTTGATGTAGTCCCAATAGTTTATTTTTGCTTTTGTTTGCCTTACCTCAGGAGACCTATCTAGAAAGATGATGTTATGGCTACTGTCAGAGAAATTACTGCCTGTGCTTTCTTCTAGGATTTTTATAATTTCAGGTCTCACATTTGGGTCCTTAACCCATTTCAAGTTTATTTTTGTGTGTGGTGTAAGAAAGTGGTCTAGTTTCATTCTTTTGCATGTAGCTGTCCAAGACTGGCACTATTATTTTTTTTAATATTTTATTTATTTATTTGACAGAGAGAGACACATCGAGAGAGGGAACACAAGCCGGGGGAGTGGGAGAGGGAGAAGCAGGCTTCCTGCTGAGCAGGGAGCCCGATGTGGGGCTCGATCCCAGGACCCCGAGATCATGACCTGAGCCATCCAGGCGCCCTAAGACTGGTACTATTATTATGGTATGTAATTGCCATGGCGATGCAGTGTTCTTCCTCCTGGGGACCCAGCCACCTCTTTAGTCAATGGGTTTTGGGTCTGAAAACTGACTCAGGTCAGGAACTGGACAGGGGATCATGGCTTTTAATTGGGGTGTTGCCCTCAGCCTCTTTCTATTGCTGCTTTTTAAAAATTATGTAAGTTGGGGCGCCTGGGTGGCTCAGTTGGTTAAGCGACTGCCTTCGGCTCAGGTCATGATCCTGGAGACCCAGGATCGAGTCCCGCGTCGGGCTCCCTGCTGTCAGTGGTGAGTCTGCTTCTCCCTCTGACCCTCCCCCCCTCATGCTCTCTCTCTCCATCTCATTCTCTCTCTCAAATAAATAAATAAAATCTTAAAAAAAATAAAAATAAAAATTATGTAATTAGGGACGGCTGGGTGGCTCAGTTGGTTAAGCATCTGCCTTTGGCTCAGTTCATGATCCAAGGGTCCTGGGATCGAGCCCTGAATCGGGGCTCCCTGCTCAGTAGGGAGCCTGCTTCTCCCTCGCCCTCTACTCCTGCATGTGCTCTCTCTTCTCTCTGTCTCTCAAATAAATAAAAAATCTTTAAAAAATAAAAAATTATGTAATTAAATAATATTCTTATTGGCTGTCCATCTATTTGCCCCTGGGACACCATACTGTATTAATCCTCTTATTGTCTTCTGTCATTGAATAAAAGCATTTTAAAAGTTGTGTATTAGAGGGGTGCCTGGCTGGCTCAGTTGGTAAGTTGTAATTCTTGATGTCGGGTTGTCAGTCTGAGCCCTATGTTGGGCATAGAGGTTACTTAAAATAAAATCCTAAAAAAAAAAAATTGTGCATCTGAGAAGTAAAAAATTGCCCTTATGGACATCTAGTTCCAGTAATGTGGTAGACAAGGTGAATGCTTCATAACTGCATCAGTAACACTAATATTAATTTATATCACTAACACAGCAGCAGTAACAAAATACCACAGACTGGGTACAGATATTTATTGTCTCACAGTCCTGGGGACAAGGAGTCTGAGATCAAGGTGTTAGCAGGGTTTCTTTTCTTTTCTAAGTTTTTATTTATTTATTTAAGTAATCTCTACACCCAATGTGGCACTCCAACTCAGGACTCCCAGATCAAGAGTCGCATGCTGTTCTGACTGAGCCAGCCAGGCGCTCCCAGGTTTTGTTTCTTTTATTTATTTATTTATTTATTTATTTGACAGAGAGAGACACAGCGAGAGAGGGAACACACGCAGGGGGAGTGGGAGAGGGAGAAGCAGGCTTCCCGCCGAGCAGGGAGCCCGATGCGGGGCTCGATCCCAGGACCCTGGGATCATGACCTGAGCCGAAGGCAGTCGCTTAACGACTGAGCCACCCAGGTGCCCCACCCTTTTTTTTTTTTTTTTTAAGATTGATTTATTTATTTTAGAGAGGAGGGGAGGGGCAGAGGGAGAAGAGAATCCCAGGCAGACTCCACGCTGAGCATGGAGCCCGATGCGGGACTCGATCCCACGACCCTGAGATCACGACCTGAGCCAAAACCAAGAGTCGGATGCTCAACCGACTATGCCACCCAGGTGCCCCAGGTTTTTTTCTTTTGAGGGTTGGGAGAGAGAATCTTTTCCATGCTTCTCTCCTAGCTTCTGGTGCCTTGCTGGCAATCTTCAGTGTTCCTTGGCTCGTAGACACATCTTTGCCTTCATCCTCTCACCTGGAGTTCTCCCTAGGTCTCTCTCTGTGTGTCCAAATTTCTCCTCTTTAAAGGATGCCAGTTATGTTGGACTGGGGCCCACCCTAATGACCTCATTTTATCCTGATTACCTCTGTAAAGACCCTGTCTCCAAATAAGGTCCTATTTTGAGCTATGGGGGGCTAGGACTTCAACATCTCTTTTTTTGGGGGGATATCGCTCAGCCCATTACACTAACCCTTTTGAGGAAGGAGATAAAAGTATTAGAATATATATTCATTTTTTAAACCACCAAGGAAGGTATTAGTATTATATGTATGTATATATATATATATATATATATATATATATATATATATATATATATATACGGACATCATGGGCACGCTCGCTTGGTCTTATGTGTGACAGTTGGCAGAAGCAGGATGCAGGGTCTCCTGAGGGAAACGCGGGGGTCCCCACACAGCAGGGTTGGTTGTGCTGCTGCACTAATTCTTCAATTTCCAGTGTATTACAAGGTTTTGCCACTGACTATGCCAAGTTAAGTGAATTCATGGACAATACGATCTTGTTTCAATTAAACGAACCCTTACAAAAGGTACGTATGGATTAAAAAGTTTCCTGCAAAAACAAATACCCATCTGCTCAATGCCCCCCCAAACCGAGCCATAGAGTGAAAATAACACTAATCCTGCAAGCACAAATAAATAGCGAACAAAGGAAAAAAAAGAAAAAAGAAGGGCAAATAGAAAGCACAAATTAAGGTGGTAGGAAGAAATCCCATAAACTAGCAATGAGAGTGTAAACAGATGAAACTTACAAGTTCAACAACATATATTGACAAATTGTGTTTTTAAAAAATCCAGGTATACACTGTTCATAAGAGAGACACCTGAACTATAAGGACACAGAAAGTTTGAAAGTAAAAAGACAGAAAAAAATATGACCAGGAAATATAACCAAAAGAAAACTGGTGCCACAGTATTAATATCAGACAAACTAGACATTCAGGTAGAAAACATGATTAGGCCTAATGTGGGCACTACATCATGATGAAAAGAACAATGCATCAAGAAGGTATAGAAATTATGGGGCACCTGGGTGGCTCAGTCGTTTAAGTGTCTGACTCTTGATCTCCGCTCTGGTCTTGATCTCAGGGTCAAGGCGCTCAAGCCTCACATCGGGATCCACACTGGGTGCGGAGCCTACTTAAATAAATTTTTAAAAAATTAAAAAAAGAAGGTATAGAAATTCTAAACCTGTATATATCTAATGATAGTATCATAAAAAAGGCAAAATTACAAGGAGAAAAGGGAAAATATACACAAATAGGACAGACCTTAACATATTTTCTTCGTATTTGAGTAGTTATACAGACAAGAAATTAGTGAAGTATAAAAGATTTGAAAGCACAATTAATAGGCTTTCTCTACTGGACACATATAGAACTTTACATCCATCAATTAGATGATACATATTTTTTTTCGAGCACATATATAACAGTTTAAAAAATGGATCATTAATTTGCCAAGTACATAACAAATATCAGAGAATATTTGCCACAGAGATCATATCATGGAGATCTCTGGCCATCATGAAATTAAGTTAGAAATGATAAATAAGAGGGAGAGGGTGCCTGGGTGGCTCAGTCGGTTGAGCATCTGCCTTTGGCTCAGGTCATGATCCCAGGGTCCTGGGATAGAGTCCCGCATTGGGCTCCCTGCTCTGCGGGAAATCTGCTTCTGCCTCTGCCACTCCCCCTGCTTGTGCTCTTTCTCTCTCTCTGTCAAATAGATAAATAAAATCTTAAAAAAAAAGAAATGATAAATAAGAGGATAATTTTAAAGCCACAAATGGGGCACCTGGCTGGCTTAGTCAGTAGAGCATGGGACTCTTGTTCTTGGGACCGCGAGTTCGAGCTGCATGTTGGGTGTAGAGATTCTTAGGTAAATAAAAAAATTAAAAAAAATAAGGCCACATATACTTGGATATTTATAATCACAAAGCATATGGGTCAAAGAAGAAATTGCACTGGAAACTAGAAAATATTTAGAACTAAATGACAGTGCTTGTGATGATACAGCTAAGGCGCTACTTAGGGAGAAATATATAGCTTTAAATTCTTCTATTAGAAAAGGCGAAATGCTAAAAAGTAACTAAAGAAATTAGAAATAAAATGACATAAAAGCAGAAGGAAAGAAATTAATGAAATAGAACACCAAGCCAAATCAAGAAGAACAACAAAATAAAGCACTAGTTTTTCTATATGAATATAAAGATGACATATATACATGCTAGATATGCTGGGATAGGCTTGATCTCACAGATAATTGTTGTTGTTAATGTTTGTGCTTCTTCTCATGTAATTTTATTCTTTCTGATAAATGTTGATTTAATAGAGAATAAAATGTGGCTTCGCCTTTTTAGGTCACAAATGCATTCACAAATCAGACCCCAAAAAAAATACAAAAAACCTGGTTGTTTGAAAAAGATGAATAAAGCAGACAACTCTCTGGCCAGATGAATAATGGGGACAACTCTCTGACAGAAAAGGAGAGAAGGCACAAATAAACAGGAAGAATGAGAATAGGTGTAAAGTAACTGATACAGTAAATAGGATATTGAAACAATAATAAGAGAACTTTATGAACATCTTTATGCCAAAAATGTGAAAGCTTAAATGAAATGGTTAATTTCATATGAAACTACAATTTACCAAAACTGACTCAAGAAATGGGGAAACTGAGCAGACTTATGATTATTCGTGAAATTGAAGCAGTAGTTAAAATCTACCAACCAACCAACCAACAAGCAGATATGCAACTCACCATGCACCCCCTAGAGAGCTGGTTGTACAGATGAGTCTATCAAACATTCAAGGAACAGATAATACTACATAAACTGTCACAGTAAATCCCTTTCAACTCATTTTTTTAAGATTTTATTTTTTAGGTAATCTCTACACCCAACATGGGGCTTGAACTCACGACTCGGAGATCAAGAGTCACTCGCTCTATCAACTGAGCCAGCCAGGTGCGCCCCCCGCCCCAACTCATTTTATAAGGCTAATATAACCTTGATGCCAAATGAAGCAAAGCTAGTTTGAGAAATGACAATTACAGGCTAACTTCACTTATGAACATACATGCAAAAATGCAAAACTAAATACAAGCAATCAGAAACAATAATGTATAAAAATACATCATGGCCAAGTTGTATTTATCTCTGTGATATGAATGTTTTCTTTAAAGATTTATTTATTTATTAGAGAGAAGGCACAAGCAGGAGGGGTAGAGGGAGAGGGAATCTGAAGCAGACTCCGTGCTGAGAGCAGAGCCCTATGTGGGGCTTGACCTCACAAGCCCGAGATCACGACCTGAGCTGAAACCAAGAGTCAGACACCTAACCAACTGTGCCACCCAGGTTCCCCCGTAATATGAATGTTTTAACATTAGAAAAATCTATTTAGGGGCGCCTGGGTGGCACAGTCGGTGAAGCGTCTACCTTCGGCTCAGGTCATGATCCCAGGGTCCTGGGATCAAGTCCCACATCGGGCCCCCTGCTCAGCAGGGAGCCTGCTTCTCCTTCTCCCTCTGCCTCTGCGTGCACTCTCTCTCTCTCTCCAATAAATAAATAAAATCTTTAAAAAGAAAAAAGAAAAAGAAAAACCTATTGAATCACCGCAATAATAAAGGAGCAAAACTCTCAGTTCTATTCAATGTTGCACTGTAGGTCCCAATCACTATAGTAAGAAAAGGAAAGTAAATAAAAAATGAGGATTGAAAAAGGAGAAACAAAGGTTATTATTAGCAGATGGCATGCTTGTCTACATAAAAATACAAGAGAATATACAAATTATTGAAAAATTGGGAACAGTTAGCAAGGTTTGAGGATATAAGAGCAATATGAAAAAGTAAGTAGGGCAAAAATTAGAGCTTAGAGTAGCAGCAAACACGGCAATCACCCCAGAATAAATCTAACAAAAGATGTGTAAGACCTGTATGCAGAAAAGCATAAATATTTATTGAACGACATTAAAGAAAACCTAAGTTAATGGAGGGATAAAATATGTTTATGTATCGGAAAACAATGAGTAATCCTATCAAGTCTCTCTGAATTCACTTAGAGATTTCATGCAATTCCAATTAAAATTCTAAATAGGACCGCGAATAGCCAAGACAATATCAAAGCAACACAATATACCCTAGCAGATGTCAACACTTTTTATAAGTGGTAGTAATTAAGACAGTGCAGAGAAAAATAAATAGACCAGTGGAACAACATAACCCAGAAACAGACCCACACATCAATGGAAACTTGATACATGAGAGGAGGAATTATTTATTTTTTTGAATTTATATTTTTCTTTTTAAAATTTAAATTCAATTAATTAACATATAGTATATTACTAGTTGCAGAGGTAGAGGTCAGTGATTGATCAGTTGCATATCACACCCAGTGCTCATTACATCATGTGCCCTCCTTCATGCCCAACACCCAGTTACCCCATCCCCCCCCACCTCCCCTCCCGCAACTCTCAGGGTGTTTCCTAGAGTTAAGAGTCTCTCATGGTTTGTCTCCCTCTCTGATTTCCTCTTGTTTTATTTTTCCCTCCCTTCCCCTGTGATCAGGAGGAATTATTTAATAAATGTGGCTGGAACCATTGGTTATCCATACGGAAAAAAGAAATTATATCCTGACTGCACACCATATACAAAAACAAATTCAAAGTGGCTTTATGACCTAAATGTAACAAGTACTTGAGAACTTTTGGAAGATCATATAAGCAAATGCCTTTATGTTCTTGTGATAGGGAAGGATTTCTTAAAATGTAAATAGATAAACCGTGAGGGAAAGCTTGATAAATTTTACTACATTGAAAATTTAAACTTTATGTACAAGCAAATAAATCATGAACACAATGAAAAAATAAGCCATGGACAAGGAAAATGTATTTGTGACATCCTTGCTCCTACCTCAGACCCTTGGCACCTGGTCTTCCTCTGCGTGGAACAGTCTTCCTCCAAATATACATTTGGTTCTCCCCTTCAAGTCAGTAATGTCTCTCTCCAAATGTCACCTCTTCAGAGAGGCCTTCCTGACCCCTTATTGAAAGGAACACCCATTTGCAATGACGTGGATGGAACTGGAGGCTGTTATGCTGAGTGAAATGATTCAGTCAGAGAAAGACACGTATCATATGACCTCACTGATATGAGGAATTCTTAATCTCAGGAAACAAACTGAGGGTTACTGGAGTGGTGGGGGTGGGAGGGAGGGGGTGGCTGGGTGATAGACACTGGGGAGGGTGTGTGCTATGGTGAGCGCTGTGAATTGTGCAAGACTGTTGAATCACAGATCTGTACTTCTGAAACAAATAATGCAACATATGTTAAGAAAAAAAAAAGAAGAAGATAGCAGGAGGGGAAGAATGAAGGGGGGGAAATCGGAGGGGGAGACGAACCACGAGAGACGTGGACTCTGAAAAACCAACTGAGGGTTCTAGAGGGGAGGGGGGTGGGAGGATGGGTTAGCCGGGGGATGGGTATTAAAGAGGGCACGTTCTGCGTGGAGCACTGGGTGTTATGCACAAACAGTGAATCATGGAACACTACATCAAAAACTAATGGTGTAATGTATGGTGATTAACATAACAATAAAAAATTAAAAAAAAAAGAAAGGAACACCTCCGTCACTTCCTCTTCTGTTTTCCCTTCATACCACTTACCACTACCTGACATTCTATATCTATTTGCTCATTTATTTATTGCCCACTTCTCCACTAGAATTCAAGCTCCTTGAGGACAGGGACTTTGTTTTGATTGCTGCCATATTTCTTGGCCCTCAACCCATGTCTAGCACATGGTATGTACTAATAAATACTTAATGAATGAATAAATGAATATAAATGATAAAGGATTGGTATTCAGAATATGTAAAGAACTACAGAACAATTAGAAGCCTTTGGAAAAATGGCTCAAGAGGAAAATTGTTAAGTACAGTTCACAAAAGAGGGAACCCGAAGGGACAATAAAAATATGGAAAGATAGGGGCGCCTGGGTGGCTCAGTCGGTTAAGCATCTGCCTTCGGCTCAGGTCATGATCCCGGGGTCCTGGGATCCGGTCTCGCATTGGGCTCCCTGCTCGGTGGGGAGCCTGCTTCTCCCTCTCCCTCTGTCTCTGCCTCTCCCCCTGCTTGTGCTCTCTCTGTCTGACAAATAAATAAAATCTTTTAAAAAATATGGAAAGATGTTTACTATCATTTCCGATCAAGAAATTGCAAAATTAAACAATAATGAAGCACAATGTCATACTGCAGAGACTGGCAAAATGCCTGATAATGCCAATCGTTGGGAAGGATTGAGGAAAAGGGAACTATGTTCACTGTTGGTTGGAGTATAAACTGGCACAACCATTTTGGAGAAGAGTTTGGTAATATCTAATAAAGATAAACATGCACATAACCTAAGACCCAGAAATTCTACTCCCAGGTAAATACACTAGAGGTAATTTTCATATCTGAGTCAAGAGACTACACAAGAATATTCATAGCAGCATTGTTTTATTTTTTATTTTTAGAATTCTTTTTTTTTTAAAGATCCTATTTATTTATTTGACAGAGAGAGAGAGAGAGAAAGAGAGAGGGAGAGAGCAAGCAGGGGGAGTGGCAGAGGGAGAGGGAGAAGCAGGCTTCCCACTGAGCAGGGAGCCCGATGCTGGGCTCGATCCCAGGACCCTGGGATCATGACCCGAGCCAAAGGCAGACACTAAACTGAGCCACCCAGGCGCCCCTATTTTTTTTTTAATTTTTAAAAAGACTTTATTTTTAAGTAATTTTTATGCCCAACGTGGGGCTTGAACTTACAACTCTGAGATCAAGGGTCGCATGCTCTACCGACTGAGCCAGCCAGAAGCCCAGCAGCATTATTTGAATAGGAACCAGTTGGGTATAACCCAAATGTATATCACAGGTAGAATAGATGAGCGGTGGTATATTCATACAACAGAATACTATACAGCAGTAAAAATGAACAAACTGTAACAACACACAACAGTGTGGATGAATCTCATAAATACACAGAACAAAAGAGGCAAATTGCAGAATACATGCTGTATAATTCCATTTATGTAAAGTTGAAGACATGATAGACTGGGCCATGTGTTGTCTATGGAACGTGTGGTCACAGGGTAGTGGTTAACCTCTGGAGGGGGAGGGAGTGGTGTGGGATTTAGAGAAATGTTCAACGGGGGGCTTCAACTGTATCTGTTTTGCTACTTTAAATTTTTTATCTTATTTTATTTTAATTTAATTTTTAAGTAAACTCTATGTCCAACATGGGGCCCGAACTCACGACCCGGAAATCAGGAGTCCCACGCTCCACCAACTGAGCCAGCCAGGCACCCCTGTTTTGCTCCTTAGAAAGAAGACAAATATATGAAGATTTGACAAAGTTGGGTGGTGATGATGTCATGACATGATGTAATTATTTTATTATTCTCCGAGTGTGTGTTTGAAATGATTTCTTTGAAGTGCTGTTAGTTCAGGATCATCTATTTCGGTGTATGCTTGAGTTAAGAGCTTAAACAGTTTGGTAATGCTACCATTTTCCCACCCTTGTGGCCTCTTCTTGCTGTTAGACTGCCCCAGCTTTAGAGTTATTTGCTGAACAGGGATCACACAGTTCTTGAACTTGAAACTCAGCTTCATCTGGAGCAGGAATCAGCCAACTTTTTCTGTCAAGGGCCAGATAGTAAATATTTTCAGCTTTGTGGGCCGCCTGAGCTCTCCGGCAACTACTCACCTCTGCCATGGTAGCTCGGAAGCAATGTGGCAGGCAGAATTCTAGGATGGTCCTCAACATTCCTGGCCCCTGATGGACACACACTTTATTCCAGTTGTTCAATTAGACACCAATCGAGGTGCTGCTGTGACTAGCCTTGGTAGACTTAACCTAATCAGGCAAACCTGTATTTTTTTTTTAAGATTTTTTATTTATTCATTTGAGAGAGAGACAGAGACAGAGAGAGCACAAGCAGGGGGAGAGGCAGAGGCAGAGGGAGGAGCAGGCTTCCCGCTGAGCTGGGAGCCTGACATGGGGCTTGATCGCAGGACCCCGGGATCATGACCTGAGCCAAAGACAGATGCTTAACCAACTGAGCCACCCAGGCGAAATTTTAAAAGGAATGGGACTCTTCCCAGTAAGAGAGATTCAAAGTGCTGGGGCACCTGGGTGGCTCAGTCCGTTAAGCGTCTATCTTCAGCTCAGGTCATGATCTCGGGGTCCTGGGATGGAGGCCTGCCTCGGGCTCTCTGCTCAGCGGGGAGCTCGCCCTCTCCCTCTGTGCTCCCTCTCCCTCTGTTCTCTCATGCTCTCTCTCTCTCTCAAGTAAATAAAATCTTTAAAGAAAAAAACCCAAAGTATTAAAGAAGTTCAACGTGAGAGAAATTCTCTGTAGCTGGCTTTGAAGATGGAGGGGCCTTGTGGCAAGGAATGGGGGTGGGGCAGGCTTTAGTTGCTGAAAGCAGCCCGGAGCCGATGGCCAAGTAGGAGACAGGAGGCCTCAGTCTTATAACTAAGGAACCGAATACTGCCAACACCAATGTGAGCTTGATAAAAGACTCTGAGCCTCAAATCAAAGTGCTGCCCCAGCTGACACCTTCCTTTCAGCCTGGTGAGATCCTGAACAGAGAACCAGCTAAGTCCTGCCCAGACTTCTGACCTACAGAAACTGTGAGGTTATGAATTTGTGTTGTTTTAAGCCACTAAGTCTGTGGTAATTTGTTATACAACAGTAGGACACTAATAGAAGTAGCCATTGACAATATGTAAATGAATGAACAAGGGAGGCTATGTTCCAATAAAACTTTATTTATGCACACTGAAATTTGACTTTTTTTTTTTAAAGATTTTTTAATTTATTTTTTAAGAGAGAGAGACACGGCGAGAGAGGGAACACAAGCAGGGGGAGTGGGAGAGGGAGAAGCAGGGCAAGCGGGAGAGGGAGGAGCAGGCTTCCCGTGGAGCAGGGAGCCCGATGTGGGGCTCGATCTCAGGAGCTGGGACCATGACCTGAGCTGAAGGCAGACGCTTAACGACTGAGCCACCCAGGCGCCCGAAATTTGACTTTTATATAATTTTTGTATGTCACAAAATATTATGCTTTTTTTGTTTTTTCCCCCAGTCATTCAAATATATAAATACTATTCTAAGGGATAAAAGGCACAAGTGGGGTACCTGTTTCGCTTAATCAGTAGACCTGTGACTCTTGATCTCGGGGTTGTGAGTTCAAGCCCCACATTGGGCATAGAGTTTACTTAATAAAAAAAATATATATATATATATATTTAAAACAAATTAGAGTATTGAAAAAAACCCATTCTTAACTCATGGGCTGAAACCAGTGATGACATGAATTTGGCCTGTGGGTTATAGTTGGCAACCCCTGATCTAGGAATTGGTGCATTTTTTAATCTCACCCTCTGAAATTTTAAGAATTTTTCAGGTCTTATAAGAATATGGAAATGGGTCTCTAAAACATTCTTCAAGATTCGAAATGAGTTACAGTTCATTTTCTTCACATAGCATCAATAAGCATCACAGCATTTTTCAAACATTTGGTATGTTTTAAAACAATTTTCTCTAATGGCCTAAGTCTTCTAAATATCAAATCTAAACTATAAAAACATTTAATTTATACATCAATCTCTAACACTCAAATAGGTTTAAAGGAACATTGCCAACTATCTAATGAAAATATTGTAGTTATTTATTTATTTTATGTCCCCAAGGAAGTACTCTTTATTCTTTTGATTGTATGATTCTAATTAGTTGCTAAACATGCATGGCCTTTCTTAAGACATGATAATTCGTATGGATGTTGCTATAACAATCTTCCAGCAATTTACATTTTCTGAGTGTCTGGTATATCATGCATTAATTTTTATCATTTAATGAAATTACTAAATCAGGAACTTAGAATGCTGTGCTTAAGCTGCCTTTAATTAGAAATGGAGATATGGAAGCAATCAGGACCCTGGAAAATCACAGTTTGATAGCAGAAGCTAGACATGATTTGGGGGAAACTTTCTGAATTAGTTTCATAGGGCTGCTACAAAGTACCACAAACTGGGAAGCTTAAAGCAACAGAAATTTATTCTCTTACAGTTTCGGAGGCTAGAAGTCTGAAATTAAGGTGTCAGCAGGGCCTTGCTCCTTCAGAAACCTTTCGGGAAGAAAGCTTCCTTCTCTCTCTCTCAAAGCTTCTGTTGTTTGCTGACAGTGGCTGATGTTCCTTGGCTTGTAGATGCATTGCTCCAGTCTCTGCTTCTTCTTCTTTTTCTTTTTTTAGATTTATTTATATATTTGAGAGAGAGAGAATGCACTAGCGAGCGTGGGGGGAGGGGCCAAGTGAGGGGGAGAGAGAGTCTCAAGCGGGCTTCATGCTGAGTGTGGAGCCCGATGTGGGGCTCTATCTCATGACCCTGAAATCATGACCTGAACCAAAACCAAGAGTTGGTCACTTAACCGACCGAGCCACCCAGACACCCCACCAGTCTCTGCTTCTATCATCACATGGCTGTCTTCTCCCTGTTTGTTTTTCTTTTCTTTTCCTTTCCTCTTTCTTTCTTTCCTTTTTTATTAAACAAAAGCATATATGTATATTTTTAAAGGTTTTATTTATTTATTATTATTATTTTTTAAAGATTTTATTTACTTATTTGACAGAGAGAGACACAGCGAGAGAGGGAACACCGCAGGGGGAGTGGGAGAGGGAGAAGCAGGCTTCCCGCTGAGCAGGGAGCCTGATGCGGGGCTCGATCCCAGGACCCTGGGATCATGACCTGAGCTGAAGGCAGACACTCAATGACTGAGCCACCCAGGCGCCCCTAAAGATTTTATTTTTAAGTAAACTCTACACCCAACGTGGGACTTGAACTCACAACCCAGAGATCAAGAGTTGTATGCTCTACTGACCGAGCCAGCCAGGCGCCCCAACAAAAGCATGTATTAAACCATTTTATTGGAAACACTGAAAGTTAAGGCACTCTAAACTTTATGGTTTCCTTGAGGTTACAATTTTTAGCTGCTATTAATACTATTTCGGAAAAAAAGCATATGGACTAAGCCTGCCTACCAGATGCCCTGGTGTAGGTTCTATATATTTAAAAATATATAGAATATATCCTCACGAAAGGATTAAGGACACTTAATTAAGTACACTTAGCTTTCCTTTCAGCTCATTAATCGAAATTCAAGAAACAGCGTGGTTTTATATACATACTACTGTATTAATACAAAATTCATTAATGTCTTTTAGAAAATTTCTTTTGTGAGTAAAGAGTAGAAGGTAAATTTTGCAGGCTGCTGTAAAGTACTTAGGAATGTCTCATAATGCTTTAAATTCCTATCAAATGCCCCAGAAATCAGAAAAATAAGACCACAGAATTTGTTAAAGGCTATTTTCTTAGTTTGGGAACATTTCAGGGTAGAAATGCTACTTCATAGTACAGACATCCATAGTCTGAAAGGTATATTAAGTTCTTTGATGATTTTTAAAAGTATTTTGGGTCACGTTATCTGCACGTGAACATTATTTGATGCTCAAGACAGTTGTTTCTAAAAGCATGATTCTGAGTGTAAAAATGGAATACACTTATTTTATGTGCCTGTTGACCTATTTTTCACAGCTGAATGTTTCCCTGTGTGTTTCCAAATGTTTGCTATTGTTCTTATAAGGACACCACTCATATTGGAGTAGGGCCGACCCTAATGACCTTCTCTTAATGAGGTTACATGTGTAATTATTTCCTTTTTTAATTTTTAAAAAAGATTTTATTTATTTGTCAGAGAGAAAGTGAGCGAGCACAAGCAGGGGGAGCGGCAGGCAGAGGGAGAGGCAGACTCCCTGTTGAGCAAGGAGCCCGATGTGGGGCTCGATCCCAGGACCCTGAGATCATGACCTGAGCCGAAGGCAGACGCTTAGCCGACTGAGCCACCCAGGTGCCCCTGTAATTAGGGTCCAAATAAGGTCACGTTCACAGGTGCCAGGGACTAGGACTCCAACATATCTTTTGGGGGGCACAATTCAACCCATAACACTTTCCTAGAGAAAAAGACAAGAATATAAGATAGAATTGGAATGTTCGAATAGGAGTGACCTTAACATTTTTCTACGATAGCCATTTGGTTTTACACTTGGAGAAACTGAGGCATAGAACAATCAGGAGACTGGCCCAAGGTCATGTAACTAGACAAGGACAGAGTTGGGACTAGAAATCAGTAATGATGGGGAAATGTACAAAGCATGCAAATGCATTCTGGGTAAATGCCTGAAATACTCAAGGTCAGCCCTAGGGAAAAAGTGAGAGTCAGGCAAAGTTTATGTGAGCCCTTGTCACCTCTCTCTTTCATTTCTCTTTTCCTCCCTGTTGGAACCTCCTGAGCTGTACTCTCCCCTCTAGAAACGGGTGATATTCCTGAGTGCTTCCTCTGGGCTAGACATTGTGCTAAGTCTTCTGTGATACTATCTCGTTCATTTCTTATAATGTAGCCGTTGAGTGCTAATATGATCCCATTTTACGAATGAGGAAACTGAGTCTCAGAGGCATTTAATTGACTTGCTCAGAGTCTCGCAATTTCAAAGTGGCCGGGCTGCGAGGCAAACACAAGCACAACTCACATTCTTTTTTTTTTATTAAAGATTTTTATTTATTCATTTATTTGAGAGAGAGAGAGAGAGAATGGGAGTTAGAATCTGAAGCAGACTCCATACTGAGCACAGAGCCTGATGTGGGGTTCGATCCCGCAATTGTGAGATCATGACCGGAGCCGAAACCAAGAATCAGATGCTCAACCAACTGAGCCAACCAGGTGCCCCAGAACCCACATTCTTAACCACTTTGCCACTCTGCATCTTCGCTCTTGCCATTGGCCCCTCCTTGCCACCATATGCTTGTGCACCCTTTACGCTTTGCTCAGGGACCCTCCTTAAGCCTGCCTTCCCAGAGAGGGTCCTACATTTCAGGATCATTCCTTGGACTCTGCCTGTTGCCATGATGAGGTGGTAAAGAAAGAGACCAGCTGGCTGTATGAGCAGGGCCTCCCAGGGGCCTAGGGTTTGTTTCTGAAAGGGTCTAGTGTCTGTTCCTCAAATCTGAAGATTCAGAAACTTTGTTTTGTTGGCTTCCCCAGGAGCGTTCCGGTCTAGGGTCAGAATTGCCCTATCTAAATTTATGAGTGATTGATTGCTAATCCAGAACAGCAGTTTGAGAATTTACACTGAAAAATCTGCCTGCCAAGTGTTGCAAGTATTGCCAAGAGAGCAATATTGGGAAGGGAAAGCCACTCAGACAGGGCCTTGCCAGGGGTCCCTTAGTAAGATCCTCATGCCCGTATGCTGGGTCCTGGTCTCCCCCCAGCAAAAGGACTAGGGCAAATGGGTGTGTGTGGGGGGTGGGTAGTGCTGGGCACAGGCTTGACTTCTGCGTAGCAGGGTCCCAGGGGCTGGCTTGTCTCAGGCCTTTCCAGCAGCCTGGGGCAGACAGCACTACATGGAGAAGAGCCAAGGTTTTAACAGGAAAGAACATCATGCATTGAGTCCAAAGGATGTGGGAGGACAGAAAGGGGAATGTGAGGAGGGAATTCAGTAGCTCAGAGAGATGGGGACAGGCAAGTTGAGAGGAGACACAGCGCCAGATTCTTGGCTCCATCTGGATCTTGCCTCTGGCTCTTTGGATTTGGTCCTGCACCCAGTCCTCCTGGTGATCAGAACCATGCTTTTTCCTAAGGGCTTTGACTTGACCTGCTACTTGGGTTCATGGTAGCTTATGCTGCTTCTGGTAGAAGCCTCACCCTCTGGCTCTGGCCCCATAAAACCCATCTTCCCCGAGATGGGAAGATTCAGATAGTGAGCCACAGTTCTGTGGTTCCTGAGGTCCCCACTGCTGCCCTGGCAATACCCGCCCACTCTCTACCCCCTGAATCCTTGATGGTACAGAAGGAAAATGCAGAGCTCCATGGGTGGGTTTCCACTCTGGCAGCCTGGAAAGTACAAGTGAGGGCAGAATCTAGTCCATTGTCACTTCCAAGAGCTAGAAAGGCTTGAGGCAGAAGTTTTACAAGAGACATGTTGGATTTTCCAATGTTGCTTGCTTTTCTCTTTTTATATCATTAGATTCAAAATTTCTATTTCTGGGGGGCACCTGGCTGGCTGAATCCGAGGAGCAGGTCACTCTTGATCTCAGGGTCGTGAGTTTGAGCCCCACATTGGGTGTAGAGATGACTTAAATAAATAAAAAAAAAACTTAAAAAAATATTTCAACTTCTGTCCTGTTCTCTTCCACTTTTGGACATTCTTGAGATAGGCCTTCACTTCTTATTTTATTAGTAGCTGTTAATCATGCACAATTGATTAAGGCCCTAGCAACTGCTCCGGCAGTTCAGTCCCTTCAGGCTGACTGCGGGCTTTAGCAACCACCCCCGGAGTGAGCTGCCTCAGGGCCGTGTCTGTAATCACCAAGGGCACCAAGTGTCTGGCACCTAGCAGGAACTTCAGACATATTTGTTGAATGAATGAAGAAATGAGCATGTGACTGAATGAATCACCGTCAACTCATTAGTAAACTGCTTGTGGTCTAGTTTGTCCAAACATTTACAAGAAAGCAGGTTGTAACTGCTCTTGCAGTAAAGTGATGAGCTACTTTTTAAAATGGTTACACAGGTAGGGAGCACCTGGCTGGCTCAGTTGGTAGAGTGTGCGACTCTTAATCTCAGGGTCTGAGTTCAAGCCACATGCTGGGCATGGAGCCTTCTTGAAACAAAAAAAAAAAAAAAAAAATTTTTTTTTTTTTTTTTTTTTTTAATTTACACCAATTTACACCAATACGTCTCATCCTAAAAGATTCAAACCTTCAGGGCACCTGGGTGGCTCGGTCGGTTAGATGTCGGCCTTCGGCTCAGGTCATGATCCCGGAGTCCCAGGATCGAGCCCTGTGTCGGGCTCCCTGCTCGACGGGGAGTCTGCTTCTCCCTCTCCCTCTGCCGGTCGCCCTGCTTGAGCTCTCTTACTCTCTCTCTCTCTGTCAAATAAATAAATGAAATCTTTTAAAAAATAAAAAAAAAGATTCAAACTTTCTAGAAGTATATAGAACAAAAGTCCTTATCATCCTTCCTCCCACCACTTGAATCTCAGTGCCCTCCTTGGAGGTAACCACTGTGATCAGTTCAATGGGCACAATTCCCATCTAATCCCCATGCATTACAGGCATGTAATATATGTGTGTTCATATGTACATGTGTGTTTGCTTCATAAATGGGATTACATTATGTTCATTGTTTTGCAGCTTGTTTTCTTTGGATTTAGCGATACATCATGGATGCCTTTCCATGTCAGCACCTCTACTTCATTATTTTTTTAAAGTTTTTTATATATTTACATAACCTCTACACCCAGTGCGGGGCTCGAACTCATGACCCTGAGACTGAGAGCCGCACGCTCCACCTGACTGAGCCAGCCAGGCACCCGTCTACTTCATTATTTTTAATGACTGCTTAGTATACTCCGTAACATAGATGAAGCATATTACATTTAACTAGTCTTCTATTGGTAGGTATTTCAGTGGTCTACAGTTTGTCTGTAATACAAATATTGAGGCAATAAACACCCTTGCTATTTATATATTTTGTATATGCTGTAGTATTATTTAGTAAGACTAGTCCCTCCTGCCCCATTATTCTCCCTTTCCAGCAGTTTTCTGATTATTCTTCCTTGCTTATTTTTCCATATGATCATTAGATAAGCTTCTCTAAGCCCCCAAAGTGGAAAGTTTTACTGAGATCATATTAAATCAAAAAATAACTTAGAAAGAATTGATATATTTTATTTTAAAAAAATTTTTAAAGATTTTATTTATTTGAGGGGGGGATAGTACAGAGGAGAGTGGGAGGGAGGAGCAGACTCCCCGCTGAGCGGAGAGCCCGATGTGGGACTCGATCCCAGGACCCTGAGATCATGACCTGAGTCGAAGGCAGACTGAGCCACCCATGTACCCGAATTGATATATTTTAATGTGTTTTCCTATCCAAAAATATGGTATGTCTTTCTGTTTTTGTCTGATGTTTCTAAAAATATTTTATTTAAAAATTATTACAAAATTAAGAAATGTCTTGGGCGCCTGGGTGGCTCAGTTGTTAAGCAACTGCCTTCGGCTCAGGTCATGGTCCCAGGGTCCTGGGATCAAGCCCCACATCGGGCTCCCTGCTCAGCGGGGAGTCTGCTTCTCCCTCTGCCTCTCCCCCTGGCTTATGCTCTCTCTCTTGCTCACTCTCTCTCTCTCAAATAAATAAATAAAATCTTAAAAAAAAAAAAGAACCTGTCTTACAGTAAACATCCTTATTCAGGTTTCCCCCACTATCCGAAAGCAGAGTGTCCGCTTGAAACCTTTCTTAAACCGAAATGGCATAAAGTGAAGAGTATCCCGCCCCCCCCCCACCGAACGTTTGCATTACACCACTTCAATTTTTTTTAAAAAAAGATTTATTTATTTTGAGAGAGAGAGAGAATGGGGGGAGGGTGAGAGGGAGAGAGAGAATCATCTGCTCTCAAGGCTTTAAATACCATCCATATGCTAATAACCTCAAATTTATATTTCCAGCCCTACCTCTCATGAAATTCAGAGCCACACAACCACTGACCACATCCCCTCCACTCTGATGTACAAAAGGTCACTCAAGTTCAACAGGTCCAAAACCCAGCTCCCAATCTTCTCTCAAAATTTGCAAGCCCTGAAGTTTTCCCCATAACAGTAAATGTCAACTCTACCTCTCAGTTGCTTAAGCTAACATCTTAGGGCTCATTCTTGATGGCCCTCTTTTATTCGCATCTGTTGGCAAATCCTGTTGACTCTACCATCAAAATAGATCTAGAATCTACCACTTCTCCCCTTGTCCACTACGATGACCCTAGTCTAAGCTTTTTGGAAGTCACCATCACCTCTTCTCTGGCTTATCACGATAATTGGTATTCCTGCATCGCCCCTTGCTCCCTGTAATATACTCTCAACACAGCACACAGAGTCAGTGGTTCTTTGCAAATATAAAATATCAAATCATTTCTCTGCATGAAATCCTCCCATGGTTTTTTCATCTCTCCTGCATAAAAGATCAAGTCATCACAGTGTCTTACAAGGCCCCGTGGGATCTGCCACAGACTGCTACCCTGGAAATACAGTACCTCATATTCTTCTGGTTCTCCTCCCAGCATCCCTCCCTACCTGGACCCCTGACCCACGCTCACTCCACTCCAGTCACAATAGCTCCCTTGCTGTTCCTTTAACAGGCCAGCCACCCTCCTCAGCCACTCGGAACCTTTGCCCTCACTGTTCTCTCCAATTCAGAGGTTCTCATTTGGGGGCCATTTTGCTCCCCACGTGACATTTGGCGATGTTTGGAGACCTTTTTTTTAAAAGTAGGCTCTACACCCAATGTGGGGCTCAAACTCATGACCCTGAGATCAAGAGTCACACGCTCCTCCGACTGAGCCAGCCAGGTGCCCCTGGAGACATTTTTGATGGTCACAACCTGGGGAAGGATGCACCTGGCATCCAGTGGGTAGAGGCTAGGGGATGCTGCTAAACGTGCTACAATGCACAGGACAGCCTTCCCTACAGCCGAGAATTATCTCGCCCAGACTGTCAATATTGCCCAGGTGGAGAAACCCTGGTCTACTCTTTCTCCAGATACGTACATGGTCCCTGACGTCACCTCTTGGTCTTTGCTGAAATGTCACCCTCTCAGAGATGACCACTCTGTTTAAAATCACAATCCCTCCAACTCCCATCTCTCTTTCCTGCCTGGCTTTGCTCTATAGCACTGATGAGTGTCTGCTGTCCTATATATTTTATTTATTGTGGTTTTTTTTTCTCCATGAGAATTTAAATCCACTTAAGACAGAAATTTTGAATGCTGCATGTCTACATCACATATGGCTCAATAAATATTTGTTGAATGAATGGATGAATGTCAACTTTATCATGTAGTACTATGTTCTCCCATATATTTGAGTCTGTTTCTCTACTCCATTCCAATCCTATAAACTGCCAATTCCTGTCAGTTTCTGTATCACACTTTTAATTAGTGTGGCTTTATAATATCCTTTACTGTCTGGTAGGATTGAGCCCTACTTATTACCCTCCTTTTCCAGATTTTAACGTATTTTATGGATAATTTTGTCAAGTTCCCCATCTTTCCCTCGAGTGAATTTCTTTCTAGAATTTTCATTATATGAGTGTTAGATTTCTAGATTAATTTATGGAGACCTGACATTGTTATAATGTTGAGTCTTTCTATTTAAGGGTAAAATGTGTCTCCGTTTATCGAAGTCTTATTTTACGTCCTACAAGAGTTTTATAGTTTTCTTTCTAGGGGTCCTCCTGCTCATTTTTTATTTAGTCCTAGATATTGTATGGGTTTTATTACTATTGTGGGATAATTTCTTCTATGATAAAGTCTAACTGATTATTGATTTTACATGAGAATCTCATAAGCAACCATCTTGGATAAGTCTGAGGAAAACATTTAAAATAGAGAATGTTCTTTTTCCTGCTTTTGTTCCTCTGACAGGAGTGTTTGAAGTGCCTGATATTTTAATAGCTTCACAGTTTCTGGTGATCTTAAAGATTCTGTAAGCTTTTTTTTTTTTTTTGGTAGTAATTGAAGTCCAGGTGCTCTATTTAGTTTTTCTTACTCTGGACACTTACTGAATTCAAAATTTACCTCTAAAACACTTGGGATACCTTGGGAAAGAAACAAGATTGAGAGATCTTTATTCTGTGTGTAGCTGATGGCATTTTTGGGGGATTGATCTGTTAATCATTAAGAAAATTGCTGTAACAACTTAGTTCATACTGAAACTTTTTGTCAGCTTTCAGGTTTAAAGAAAGTTCAACTTGCTAAAGATAGGATTACACTAGGACCCGGCAACTGCACTACTAGGTATTTACCCAAAGGATACAAAAGTAGAGACTTGAAGGGGCACATGCACCCCGATGTTTACAGCAGCATTATCAACAATAGCCAAAGTATGGAAAGAGCCCAAATGTCCATTGACCGATGAATGGATAATGAAGAGGTGGTGTAGATATATACAATGGAATATTCCTCAGCCATCAAAAGGAATGAAATCTTGGCGTTTGCAGCAATGTGGATGGAGCTAGAGTGTATTATGCTAAGCAAAATAAGTCAGTCAGAGAAAGACGAATACCATATGGTTTCACTCTTATGTGGAATTTAAGAAATAAAACAGGGGCGTCTGGGTGGCTCAGTCGGTTAAGCATCTGCCTTCAGCTCAGGACATGATCCTGGGGTCCTGGGATCGAGTGCTGCATCGGGCCAGGTGAGGGTTGATGGAGGGGTGGTGGGCTGGGGGATGGGGTAAATGGATCATGAATATTAAGGAGGGCACTTGTGATGAGCACTGGGCATTATATGTAAGTGATGAATCACTAAATTCTACACTGAAACCAATGTTATACTATATGTTAACTAACTAGAATTTAAATAGAAACTTGAAATTTAAAAAATAAATTAAAAAATAAAGTTCAACTTGCAATATTCACATATGTGGAAACCACTTCATTTAATGGACCAGTGGTGGTTTCCAACTTACGTAAGGCAAAAACATCTTCCCTAAAGAAACTCATGCTTAAAAAGTATTTGGGGGGCGCCTGGGTGGCTCAGTCAGTTAAGGATTCAACTCTTGGTTTTGGCTCAGGTCATATTCTCAGGGTTGTGAGATAGAACCCCATGTCCTGCTTGAGAGTCTTTCCCTCTGCCCCCTCCCCCGCTTGTACACTCTTTCTCTGTAAAATAAATAAAATAAAATCTTTAAAAAATATTTTGGAATGGAATTATTTTATTTCAAGTCTGCTTTATAAATGGAATGAACTGAAACGCATTCAAACCTAGAAAACTGCATTATTGCCATTTTATGCAATTTGCATGCTGCAAATGTTATATTTTACAAAAGGGCTGAAAAAGCCCATAATAGGCTGTCTTACTCATGTCTGTTCTCATGTTTGTTAGAGAAAGCACATGGTCCTATTAGCCCCTGGGCATTGTGAGGCCAAATACACAGACGCATTCATCCAGTATGCAGAAGTCTCAATTAGGTGGTAGTTTTTGCCAATAATATAAAGAGAAACATCTTGATTAAAGTTGGGGGTGGGGAGGGGCAATTTTGTTCCCATTGCAGATGTCTGATTAGCTATGAAAAGAGAACGTGTTCTCTCTAAGCTTTGGGTTAATAATCTTAAAATCTATTTCCGTGGCTCTTGTTAAAAAACGATCAGCTGTGATATGGAAAGCAGAAACCATTAAAAGAAAACAATGAAAGATTAGACCACGTAGAAAAAACCCAAACACTATAAAAACCCCATAAATAACATCGCAAGTCAAACAACATTTTGGGGAAAATATTTGCAACATATATGACATGTTTCTAACAAATGATTAGAATAAAAAGAGGACACATGCTCAAATAGAAAAATGGACAAAGGTCCCCGCTGTGACACAAAAGAAGAAATACAAATGGAAATACACACAAAAAGCTGTTCTACTTTACTGGTGATTAAAGACATGCAAAATAAAATAACATTGCTATTTTAAAAACCTATCAGAGTGGCAAGTTGGAAAGGTTATTAGTATCCAGTGCTTTAGAAGGTGTGGGGAAAGGGCAGTTCTCATATATTACTGATGAGAAGGTCAATTGAGGGCAATTTGACAGCATGCATCAAAACTGGAAATGTGCACACTATTTAGTGATTTCAGAATTCAGAAATCTATTTTAGAGGCATATTTTGCACGTGCAGAAAAATGTTCAAAGAGATTCACTGCAGCTTTATTTATAATCACCAAGATGAACAGTCTAAATGTCCACCAAAGGGAAACCGGACAAGTATAGTAATCCTTACACTAAACAACATTTTTTAAGATTTAAAAAAAAATTTTTTTTAAGTAATCTCTATACCCAGCATGAGATTCGAACTCACAACCCCGAGATCCAAGAGTCTCTTGCTCCACGGACTGAGCCGTCTAGGCACCCCTGCACTAAACAACTTTTAAAATTCTGTTCTTACCATTTTAAAAATAATCAAGGAGATCTGTATCTGCTGATAGGGAACAATCGCGAGAGCAGGTCTTCGAACACCAAGTATGACTGATGTCTGTAATTCTGCTCCTTCCATTTTCTTGACTCATTCAGGGCAACTCTTGGTAAATGCTCTATCATCTTTGACCTCATTGATGCGAACATTCAATCTCCAGTCTAATGTTCCACTGTCAGCCCTCCCATGACTTGAAAGATCTGAACACTCCCTCTACTTTGAAACACTGTTTTCACTTGGCTTCTAGGACCCCACAGTCTCCTGGTTTCTCTCTGCCTCACTGGCTTCTTTCTCAGTCTCCTTATTCATCAATGTCCCCAACGCTGGAGTTGCCCAGGGCTCTGTCCTGGTCCACCTCTGCGCTCTCTCTCTCTCTCTCTCTTTTCCCACTCCATATGCCATCTCACAGCTTCAAATACAGTCCTTGTGCTGTCGTCTCCCTAATCTACCTCTCCCACGAACTCCAGACTCCCATCTCTGCCTGTGTGCTGGCTCTTCTTTGCTGGCTAATGGACACCTTCAACTTCTCCTGTCCCAAACCAAACTTCTGATTTTCACCCCGAGAACTTCTCTTCATCTTCTGTATCTCAGTAACCAGCAACTCCACTCCCCCAGTTGGCTGAGGCCCCAAACCCAGGCATCATCCCCGACTCCTCTCTTTCTCTCAAGCTCCCCATCTAGTCCCACATTCACCACAAAGTTAATGAAGCTTAAGCATCAGAGCGCTTCATTTGTGGCAGCTTTGCACAAGGCCCTGACAGTGGGGTAACATGACTACGTGCTTTTGTAAAACTGGCCAGAGTGAAATATTTTTAAATTTAATGATAATAATTAATTGCAGTCAGTTCAGACAGCTGTTTCTTTCCACTCCTCCTTAGCCTCTGTCATTCTTGCCCCCGTGGCCAGGTTGGCGTTGGGGGGCTGTGGATATTTTGAGGTCATACAAAGGGGAAGTTGAACGAGGTTTACATATATTTTGGGTTTGATCAGATGCATTTACGTGGCTTGCAGTCACTTCTAGGTCATCCCAGCATAGGAATGGTTTCTAGGAATACTCTTATCTCACATGATACTGACTAATGGTGTAGGGCCACAGGTCTTATCTTGGGACTAATGTATCCCTACAGCACCTGGTATTGAAAATATGGATGCTTGAGGAGGAATGAGGTTTGGAATGTACAGAGCCAGAACCTAGCTTGTGAAAAATTCTGCCATTCACCAGACATGTAAAACTACATACAGAGGATTCAGCACTGCCTCATCAAAATGGGAATTCTCATCTGTCACTAACATACTCAGTAACAACTTTCGCAACTATAAACGCACCATCCAGTTTCTACATTGTGGTAAAGAACACTTACCATGAGGCTCTACCCTCTTCATAGAATTTTAAGTGTACAACGCATTTTTGTTGACCACGGGCACTATGTCCTATGGAAGGTCTCTAGAATTGAGCTGTCCTGTATAACTGAAACTTTATACCTTTCGAAGAGTAACACCCCATGACCCCCTCTCCCAGCCCCTGGCAACCACCATTTGACTCTCTGCTTCTAAGTTTGACTATTTTAGATGCCTCATATACGTTGAAACATGCTGTATTTGTCTTTTTGTGATAGATTTATTTCACTTGGCCTAAGGTCCTCAAGGTTCTTGCCTGTTGTAGCCCATGAAGGCATTCCTTCTTCAAGGCTGAATAATATTCCATTGTGTGTCTATATCACATTTTGTTTATCCACCCATCTGTGGACATTTAGGTTGTTTCCATATCTTGGCTATTGTGAATAAAGCAGCGATGAACATGAGAGGACAGGGATTTCTTGGAGCTCCTGATTTCAATGCTTTTGGATGTACTCCTAGAAGTGGGATTGCTAGATCCTGTGGTAGTTCCATTTTTAAGGTTTTGAGGAAATGCCATACTGTTTTCCATAGTGGCTATAGCACATGTCTATGGGAATCTTATGAACTAGAATTTATCAAAAATCCCATGTCTGCAGAACACAGATTGTGATTTTTCTCCATGTATGAATTTGCATGTCTTATGCCTCAATGTATTGGATCATGTTTTGGTGAATCTGACTAACCTGTTCTGATGAAGCCTTGTAGTTTCAGATGAAATGGCACGCTCAAGTGTCATGGACACAGCGAACTAGCCGAAACAAGTGTTCTAGTGACAGAAAGCCTAAACACATATATATATTTAAAGATTTTATTTATTCATTTGCGAGAGAAAGAGATAGAGAGCGCACAAACAGGGGGAGGGTTGGAGGGAGAGGGAGAAGCAGGCTCTCCCCTGAGCAGGAAGCCCGACGTGGGACTCTATCCCCGGACCCTGGGATCATGACCTAAGCTAAAGGCAGATGCTTAACCCACTGAGCCACCCAGGTGCCCCAAAGCCTAAACATATTAATCAATAAATCAATGTATGTAATATTAAGAGTATTTATACAATTACATAACTCAATACAATGCAGCGCCAATTTTTTTAAAGCTTTCATGTTTTTTTTAAAGATTTTATTTATTTATTTATTGGAGGGAGCAAGAATGAGAGAGAGAGAGAGAGAGAGAGAGCACATGAGAGGGGGGAGGGTCAGAGGGAGAAGCAGACTCCCTGCTGAGCAGCAGGGAGCCCGATGTGGGACTCGATCCCAGGACTCCAGGATCATGACCTGAGCCGAAGGCAGTCGCTTAACCAACTGAGTCACCCAGGCGCCCTTAAAGCTTTTATGTTTAATTAATCTCCACACTCGGCATGGGGCTCAAACCCTCCAACCCCAAGGTTGAGTCACACACTTCACTGACTGAGCCAGCCAGGCACCCCAAATTTTTAAACACATTCTAATTGCCTGTATAAATGCCTTATTTTCAGATCAGTTTTGTATGTTTTTGGCAGTTTTTAACGCACAAGAATTTAAATATGTTGGGAAGGAAGCAAAGTCTGTAAACTGAGAGGAAGACTGGCCTATCACAGTGACAATTAGGTACTCTGTCAGTAATAAAAATGAAATTGAAGTATCAGTAATAAAATACAAATTTTGATCAACTATGCTAGAGGAGAGAATTATCCTGTTCTTTTATAGACAAGATTGTAAAATCACCATATGGACAGGCGAATAAATGGCACGCAACTGGCAATATAGGAAAAAGACCTCCTAGGGGTGTGGCAGGAAGTTAATATTATTTTCCACGTTTTCTGATGTTTGTCATATTTGTCAGCTTTTTTTTTTTAAAAAAAGATTTATTTATTTATTTTAGAGAGAGAGAGAGAGAGAGAGAGAGAGAGAGCGCAGTGGGGAAGAGCAGAGGGAGAGGGAGACAGAGTACCAAGCAGACTCTGTACTAAGCGCAGAGCCCTTTGAGGGGCTCGATCTCATGACCCTGAGATCACAACCTGAGCTGAAACCAAGAGTCCGTCGCTTAACCGACTGCATCACCCAGGCCCCCCTTGTCAGCTTTTAAAAATCTGTAATATGACTCATGGGACACTACATCAAAAACTAATGATGTAATGTATGGTGATTAACAGAACAATAACAAAATTTAAAGAAAAAATCTGTAATATATTGGGATGTCTTTTCTCATTTGAAATAGTCACCTTTGTACCTACGTTTGTACCTTCTTGTTAACAGAGCACGCCCCACCAAGTTGTATAAGCTTTAGGCCACACAAAGCCTACATCTCCCCCTGCCTGTATCTAGTCCGGCAGATGCTGTTGGCTCTGCCTTCCAGGTATGTCCAGAGTCTGAGCACTTCTCACCGTCTTCACGGCCACCATCCTTGTCTCTGCCACCGTCTCTTCCACCTGGATTATTACAATAGCCTAATTTTTCTCCTCACTTCTTGCCTTGCCCTCCTTCAGTCCGATCTCAACACAGCAGCCAGAGTGATTTTTTTTTTCTTAAACCGAATTAATATCAGGTCCCTCCTCTGCTCAAACTCTCGCGTGATTTCCATCCTCCCTCCAAGTAAAGTCCAGAGTCCTTTAGTGGCCTTCGGAGAGCCACAGGACCGGTGCCTCTCCAAGCCTCTTTGACTTCCTTTCCTACTTCTCTCCCCTCACCGATTCTACTCCAGCCACGCTGGCTTTTTCGTTGTTCCTTGAACACGCCAAACCTGCTTCTGCCTTGGGACCTTGGCCTTGGTTCTTCCTGCTGCCTGGAATGCTCTTCTTTCAGATCCTTGCTCAGATGTCACTTAATCAATGAGGCCTGCCTTGTATAAAATTACAACCTCTTCATCACTCAGTTTCTCCCTTCTCTGCCTTATTTTTCTTTATACCATTTATCACCTTCCGACATAATACACACTCGCCTGTTTGTTTGATTTTTCCCCCATTGGAAGTAAGCGCCGCGCGAGGGAAAGGACATTGTTTTGTTCACTAATGTATTCTCAGCACCTAGACATGTGCTTGGCATATAGCAGGCGTTCAGTAAATATCCGCTGAATGACTGACTGGCTGAATGAATAATGAATGAATCCTCTATGATAACTTACACAGTGGGAGTAGGGGGTGATCTTCCCTTTCTTCTTTTTTTTTAAGTTTATTTTCATTCCAGTGGGTTAACATAGAGTGTTATGTTAGTTTCAGGTTTACAATAGGCTGATTCAGTGCTTCCATACATCACCCAGTGCTCATCACAAACGCCCTCCTGAATCCCCATCCCCTATTTCACCCATCCCTCCCCCCACCTCCCCCCTGGTAACCATCCCCTTTCTTCTTCTCCTTCTTCTTCTTTTAATGGTTTATTTTTTAAATTGTAAAATATACATAACATACAATTTGCCATTTTTACTATTTTTACGTGCACCATTGATTGGCATTAAGTGCATTCATATTTCTATACGACTATCACCACCGTCCACCCACAGAACGTTTTCATCTTGCAAAACTGAAACTCTGTATCCCCTTTCTTCTTCATGCACTAGGTTAATGCCTGAATTTCCTATAATAAACATTTATTATTATAATGCTAAAAGGCTGTTTCCATTTCAGGAACAGACTAATCGGAAATTTATATTCATTTTATAAAACAATAATTGAGAAATGACTGTGTTCCTATTCCTTGAACGGATTAAGTGTGAAGCTGTCCAGCTTTAAAAATGATTCATTAATGTGGTCCTCTGGGAGCTTGAATATTCAGTACCAGCTGTTTTTCTCATTAATATTTGAATTTAATATTTTACCTTAGGAAACCTGATACCAAAGGAATAGTAAATATTTGACTACCTATGGTATTATTTTAATTTGATATTTTTTCTTTACCTAGAGTTTAATCAGCAAAACTGTTGCAGATGTGCAACACCATTAATACAGGGAAAGGAGGGGGCGCCTGGCCGGCTCCGTCGGGAGAGCGTGTGACTCTCGATCTCGGGTTTATGAGTTCGAGCCCCACATTGGGTGTAGAGATTACTCAAATAAAAAAAGAATACAGGGAAAGGAGGGAGGAAAGCACTGAGAGCCTACTAGGTGTCACATGCTTTGTGGACATGTAAAGAGCCTCCGCTTCCTCAGACCCCGTTCACTTGTCACTTGCGTGGACTGGCGGATTTGCACCATTTCCATTTCGTGGAAATGCTCCTGACAAGATTGCCAACTCCTGCCCTGTCACTAATTCCAACAGACACTTTTCAGTCCTCGGTAGCTTGACCTCCTAGCAACAGTCAGGACAGATGACCACATTCTTCCCATCAAAACCCCTCCTACCGTTGGTTCATCATCAGAGCTTCCCGAGTCTGCTTCCTGAACAAAAGATCTTTCCACTTCACTCTCTCTCTCTCTCTCTCTCTCTCTCTCTCTCTCCATATCCACGGTCACTGCCCAAATTAGTCTGAGATCATGACCTCTTACCTGGACTGCTCCCAAAGCCTCTTAACTGGTGACTCTGCCTCTGGTCCTCAACCCTCACCCCCGCTCCCACCCCACTGCCACAGCGACCCATTTCCTATACGATCACCAACGATGGTGCCAAACTATGATCACACCACTCCCTTGGTTAATAACTCCTCAATGGATTTTCCTTGCTCTGAAGTTCAATATCCTTATTCTGGTCTACGGAGTCCTTCACCCTCTGGTTCCTGTCTGCCTTGCCTGGCTCAGCTGGAGCCACTCTCCTTTTTTGATCTTTCTCCTTAAGACTTCTTTGAGTTCCTTGAATAAGCCACACCCGTTTTCATCTCTGGATCTTTGCACACACTCTTCCTCTGCCCCGACCACTCCTGATTCATTGATTCATTCTTTCAACAAATATTTATTGATTGCCTACTAGGTGCCAGGCACTATTCTAAGTATTGAAGATACAACAGTGAGTAAAATAAAGACTCCTGTGCCTGTGAGCTCGCATTCTAGAAGGAGGAGAGAGGAACATGATAAATATCATAAAGTCAACTGTCCAGTGTTTTAGAAAGCGATAAGCACTATGGAAAAAAAGAAAAAGTAGAGAGCAAGGTAAGTGGGAGGTGAGCGGGTGAAATTTTTAATGGGGACGTCAAGGTAAGCCTCATTGAGAGGGTGGTGCTTAAGCAAAGACTTGAGGGAGGTAAGAGAAAAGGCATGGGGGATGTCCGAAGGAAGAACTTTCTAGGGGGGAGGAAGAAGCCAGTGCAAACCTATGAGGGGAAATTTTGTGGGGTGTGTTTGAGGAACAGCAAGGAGGACGGTGTGGCTGGAGGCCAGATCACGAAGTGGGGTGTAGGCTGCTTTTCAGAGTTTGTGGTTTTCTCTGAGTGGGATGTGAAGCTATTGGGGGGTTTGGAGCAGAATACTTACATAATCTAAATAATTGTGTTAGAAGATCTCTCGGCTTTGTTGGAACTAGACTGTCGGGAGGGGAAATGATGGGGAGGAAGTAGGGGGGCCAGTCAGGGGGCTATTGCAGTGACCCAAGTGAGAGGTGGCAGCTGTTTGAGCTGGAGTTGTAGTCGTTCAGGTGACGAAAAGGGGCTGGATTATGAATATATTTTGACAGCACAGCTGTCTGGACTTGCTGGTTGGATATAGAGTGTGAGCAGGGCCACATCTCCATGTAGGGTCTGAAGCTTGTGGGGCCTTGTTTTTAACAAAAAATACAAAATTACAGCAGCCCCCCCCCCCCCCGCTTTTCCATGGTTTCAGTTACCCGCGGTCAACCGAGGTCCAGAAGCAGATGCTCCTCTATCTGACACGTTGTCAGAGGTCACTAGTAGCCTAACGCTACGTCACCACGCTGACGTCCTTCCCCACACTGCATCTCATCCCGTAGGCATTTTATCATCTCCCATCCTCACAAGAAGGGTGAGTACAATACAGTAAGATATTTTGAGAGCGGCCGCATTCACATAACTTTTATGACGGTACATTGTTATAATTGTTCTACTTTAGTATTAGCTATGTTGTTAACTTCTTACTGTGCCTACTTTCTAAATTAAACTTTACCATAGGCATGTACGTCTGGGAAAAACATAGTAAAAATAGGGTTCAGTACTATCCACGATTTCAGGCATCCACTGGGGCTCTTGGAAAGTGTCCCAAGGAAAAAGGGGGCGCTATTTTAAGTACAAAAGTGAATATGCATTTAAAGGGAGAGAAAAAATTGTCACAATGATCAGGCAGACGTTGCTAGGACAAGATGGGTCGGCTATTCGACGATATGATTTGGTATGCTGGGATACGTCAAACAAACATGGGACGTCACACACGTACTCAGTGCTTGTCCTACGGCAACAGGGCTGTGCCCTATAAACATAGGGATTCTGGTCAATTCTACTTAATGGGATTTCCATCAAAAAAAGAGAAAAAAAGGGTAGGCTGCACTTATCATTGTGTATGCTGCATTACCCAGTATATTTTTAACAAGTGAGAAAGTCCTTTTTTATTCAGGCATCCATAAGAACCAAATCTTCTGCGTGCAATTCTATACTTTGGAAGAATTTTCCACAGAGTGGCTTCTGACCACGGACATTTCAAACCTTGCGTCACCTTAGCTACCCTCTATGCTTCCGGGGCCAAGTACCATGGGACAGATTCCTATCATGATATGACTTCTGGTCCTCCACTGGTCTGTCCCAACACCAGGAAGTGTATCTCTTCAAAGCTCAGCTAAACGGATCCCCAACTCAACTTTTCCCGAGCAGGATTCCCCCAAAGCCCAGGGTCACTCCAACACCACTCAACACGAGGTCAGATGCAGTGGAAGGCAAGCTGGAGTGAACATATTCCTGATGATTTTTCCAGGGCCTCGGAATATGAGGGGCCCCGAAGCTAAAACCGCATGAGTTTCAAGTAGAGCCGGCAGCGGAAATGCGCTGTGACAGGAAGAGAGGCCTGCAGGAGGATTCCGGAAGTTTGGGGCCTGAGGAAGCAGAAGGAGGGCGTCACCGTCTCCGACACGGTGAAGACTGCAGGGGGAGCAGGTGGGCCGGCTGGCAGTGAGGTGGGGAAGGGGGGAGATTGGAGGTGGGCTAGCCCGTGTTACGTGGAAGATGCCTATTAGCCCAGCAGGGCTGTCACATGGCAGTCCTCCCCCTTCCTTTCTCTGCCTGCTCCTGCTCATCGGTCACAGCTCTGCTCAGTGTCTCCTCCTTGTTCCCGTTGTCGTGATCTTGGGGTCGTGGGATCGAGCCCCGCCTTGGGCTCCGTGCTCAGCGGGAGTCTGCTTCAGGATTTCTCTCCCTCTCCCTGTGCCCCTCCCCACCTCTCAAATAAGTAAGCAAACCTTAAAAAACAACAGCACACATACAGCGAGGTGTGTAAAACACCGGTGAATTATCACCAGTTGAACACACACATGTTGCACTCAGGCCAAGGGTACAGCCTCCTACTATTCCTCATGATTCTCGCTAAACCACTACCCTCCTTCCCCCAGAGTAGCCGCCATCCCGATTTCTTTATTTTTTTTTTAAGATTTATTTATTTATTTTAGAGAGAGAGAACGCGCATGCAGGGGGGAAGGGCAAGAGGGAGAAGGGGAGAGAGAAAATCCCAAGCCGACTCTGCGCTGAGAGCCCGACGCAGGGCTCGATCCCACGACCCCAAGGTCACCACCCCAGCCGAAACTAAGAGTCAGATGCTTCACTGACTGAGCCACCCAGGCTTCCCCCCCCCGCCCCCAAGCCCTGCCATTCCTGATTTCTAACATCATGAGCTAGCTTTTCCTGTTCTGGGACTTTATATAAACGGAATAGACGGTATATATGCTTTTGTGTCTGGCTTCTTTTGCTCTGAGTTTGTGAAATTTCTAAATGTTGTGTGTAGCAATGTTTGCTCATTTCCATTGCTCTACAGCAGTTCTCAAAATTTCTTGGTCTTGGGACTTCTTCACATGTATAAAAATTATTGAGGAACCTAAAGAACTTTTGTTTATGTGAGTTATACCTATTGATATTTACTGTATTAGAAATTTAAATGGTGAAATTAGAAAATAACAAATTTATTGCATGTTAATATGAATAACATATCTTAATGAAAATAACTGTATTTTCCAAAACAAAAAAGAATGCGTGAGAAACATGGTATTGAGTATGAACTAAAGTCTTGGCAAATACGTCAGAACACCAGCACTTGCCCACAGTGACACACAGTGCTGGTGTTCTGACGTATTTGCCAAGACTTTAGGGTGGTGACCACGCACGGTTTCACCATCTTTGGGTTTCATGCATCAACAAGCAACAGGGACAAATGACCGATCTAAGGAGCTGCGGTGCTGGTACATTGGAAGGCTCCCTAGGAATTTGGCAGGTGTGTAAATGCGTGATTTCATGAAGTACAGTTGATCAGTTTGTGGACGAGGGGAAGAAGATGCGAGGGCACTGCCCAGGCAAGTGGGGATGAGGGTGGTGGTGACAGAAAGTACTATCTGGTCAGGAGGCAGATGATCTACTTCTTCACGTAAAGGAAAAACCCCTTAGTGTGGTTTTCATGGCACCAGTCTGCTTTCCAGGCCCATCTGACACTCATGTCCTATGCTCCTGCCATTTCGTTCCCCAGATAGGTACACAGCCACACCCCCCTCTCTGTCCCTGCTCATGCTGCTTCCTTTACCTGCAGGGGCCTCCCCCTCCCCCTCCTCGTGGTCAGGCAAGCTCCCAGTGATGCTTCAGGACCCTGAAGAAGGCTGAAATGCCTTCTCTTGAGGACCTTCCCCGGAGCCAACCCACCTCCCTCCCCTCCCCCTGCCCCTCTAACCGCTCTCTCTCCCATGTTCCCATAGCTCTTGGTGCCCACCCCTGGTGGGTGTTGTGTTATCATCAGACCGTGAACTAGCACAAGCCGTGGGTCTTAGGTACCTGTGAGTCCCCAGCCCCTACCATAATTCCAGGTAGATAGTAGGTACTTAATACCCGCTCACTGAAGGATTGAATAACTAGGGTCTGGAGTGTTTGTCCTGTAGCTTCAAGTGGACAGCCCAGCTTTTCAAGACCTGGGAAGACACCTGTATGGTTTTTGATTTGTGTGTTTTTTTTTTTTGGTAACATGCTATCTTCTCTAAAGTGAATAGTGATGATCCTATTGAAAGTTTTGAAAAAAGAATGGATAGAGACAGGAAGGAGGTAAAGAAAGCAGAAATACTCTGATTTCATATGAAAAACCATCTACCTGGGAGCTTTGTTTTGCTAAGGAAGAGTGGGGGCAGGGTGCCTGGGTGGCTCAGTTGGTTAAGCCACTGCCTTTGGCTCAGGTCATGATCCTGGAGTCCCGGGATCGAGTCCCGCATCGGGCTCCCTGCTCAGCAGGGAGTCTGCTTCTCCCTCTGACCTTCTTCCCTCTCGTGCTCTCTCTCTACCATTCTGTCTCTCTCAATAAATAAATAAAAATCTTAAAAAAAAAAAAAGAGTGGGGGCAGCCCTGGTCAGAGCATGTGGTAGGAAATGGGAGTGTCCTATCTGGCACCTTCCTCACCTCAGGGCTTCGGTCACATGGAAGGTCATCTAAGTCTGCCCCCTGGCCAGGAGCAACATCTGTTTCCTTTCCCGTACCCCGAGGCTCAGGCTCTTCTTATAGCGCATAACCCTCCGAGGTTGTGAGTGCATCTCAACAAGGGCCATGTGGAGACCATGTCCTGCCTTTACTGTCCTTCTCAGTCAGTCAGGACATCATGCCCATCTTTTGAATCCAAGTCCTCCCTCCTCTGGGAAGCCTTTTCTGAGAAAAGCCCACTGGTTGTGAAGCCTCCTGACCCGCTCTGCTGCACAGTTGAATGAGTCAATATATGAGAGTATCAAGATGCAAATGCTTCACCTGCAGTCTTTCTCCCGACTAGACTGGAGCCTTGTGGCCAGAGACAGTGGCACCCACTCCTCTGTCCCCAGCAGTGTCCCAGACGAAGCATCGCACTTAGGTGTGTGGGAAATATTTGCTGGTTCATCAGGGATGGGCGGGGCCGGCTGGTTTGAACCTTGCTGAGACCCCACGGGTCATGGCCACTCACTTTGTCTGCGGCTGGTAAATTCACCTGCCTTTGTCAAGTTTGCCCCCAGAGCTAGATGGATAAGAGACAGGTCTGTCTCAACTTCAGATCCAAGGTCAGGAGATCTCGGTTCTAGTTCTGGCTCCTCCATTTACTAGCAGGAACTTGGGCAAGCCAGTTAGCTGCTCTGAAAAAATAATGGCGGATTTATGTGCCTAGAGTCAGGATGGGCTAACGGGGTCGAGATTGGCCCTCGTGCACGAAGCAAGAAATACAGACAAAAATACATGAGACAATGGTTTTCCAGACACTGAACATTAGATGCTGAAGGACAGTGATCCCAGGGAGATGGGAAGCAAACAAGGGGAGCCCGAGGCTCACCTTAGCCTATTTCTTTGCAAGAGCTTCAGGCTATAATGTAGGGGAGAGAGCTGAGGCGGAGCTTGGCGGACCCCCTGAGTTAAGGAGACGGAGCCGAGAGTCCAGGGAGACCAAGGAAGGGCAGGATGCTGGAGAGCAAAGAGCTGCGCTGCGCAGAGAAGCTCCACCGAGCAGCACACACGTGTGAGGACACTACCCGAGGCTGGGGAAAGAACCATCTGGAACGATTAGAGGGAGATAATGCTTGTTCCCCTCAGGCCGACTGGAAAAACTCATAATTCGTGGGGCATTGAGCAGAGTACTCAGGAAGATCCAGGCACTGATATATTTTGTTTTAAATAAAATTGATAGTTGTTCATGGTAAAAATTCAAACAGCACAGAAGAGTTTATTTTTTTTTAATTTTTAAAAAAGATTTTATTTATTTATTAGAGAGAGAGAGAACACAAGCAGGGGGAGCGGTGGGCCGAGGGAGAAGGAGAAGCAGGCTCCCCACTGAGCAAGGAGCCCGATGGGGGCTCGATCCCAGGACCGCGGGATCATGACCTGAGCTGAAGGTAGACACTTAACCAACTGAGCCACCCAGGCGCCTGGTGCTGATTTTGTTTGTTTGTTTGTTTGTTTTCTTCCTTAACATTTTACTTATCACTAGACTTTTTAAAGAATAAACATATGGGATGCCTGGCTGGTTCAGTTGATAGATCATGTGATTCTTGATCTCAGGGTTGTCAGTTTGAACCCCACGTTGGGTGTAGAGTTTACTTAAAAAAAAAAAAAGAAACATGTTACGGGGGCAAAAATGGATTATTTATTTATTTAAAGATTTTCTTTATTTATTTGAGAGACAGAGCACAAGCAGGGGGAGAGGCAGAGGGAGAAGCAGACTCCCCACTGAGCAGGGAGCCCGACATGGGGCTCAGTCCCAGGACCCTGAGATCTTGACCTGGGGCGAAGGCAGATGCTTAACCATCTGAGCTACCCAGGTGCCCCAAAAATGGATTTTTTTTTTAAATAAATAATTCTGGATATGTGGACTAGCTATCTGGAAAAATACAAAGTGAGATCCAACCTTCACACCATACACAGGAATAAACTCTCACTGAATCGAAGATCCAAGCGTAAGATATGAAACCTTACAAATATTAAAAGAAAACATGGGCACGTTCCCCCTCCCCTTTTTAAAACATTTATTCATTTTAAATAATCTCTATGCCCAACACGGGGCTCGAACTCACGACCCCAAGATCAAGAGCCGCATTCTCCTCTGAGTTGGCCAGGCGCCCTGAGCACATTCCCCTTCATCCTTGCCATAAAGAAAGGCTCTTTAACCCTGATTCAAAAGCTAGAGGCAGTGGAAGAAAACCATGGATAAAACTGACTGGATAATCTCCCTCGCCTGGTGGCACATTGGCCCAAGTCTGAGTCCCGCGGCCCAGCATGCAGCTCTGGGGTTTCCAGCAGTCCGGGCCGGGCTGGGCTGTGGCACGCCGAAAGTCATCTCCGTCCAGAGCTCCCCCTCAGTGGGAGTCGTGGAGAGACACACACTGTCCTGTTTTGCCCGGTATGCAATTGGTATCAGTTGGGTGAAACATAAATCCATACATAAATCTCTTTCGGGTAAACCGCAGGTTCTCAGAGCTTTAGTGCAGCCTGAATCCATATGGAAGAAAAGGAATTTGTCCCTTGCTTCCCCAGCTCACAGAGAAGACGGTGCTCGCACGATTATGCAGACACGTGCCCTTTTCCCTTTATTTACTTTCCCGTTTTCAGGGCATGAGAAATGGGCACGTCGAGGAGAAATAACTGCAGTGTCCGAGAGTTAGTGGATGCTTACTATGGGCCAGGCCGTGCGTGTTCTCACAGAGGCTCCATGACAACCCTGTGAGGGCAAGATTCCATTTCTCACCTCAAAGATGAGGAAACAAGCAGTCCCTGCTGAAAAGACTGGTGATCACTGGTGAGCCGGAGAACAGGGATTTAAAGCCGGGCAGTCCGGTGTCCAGACCCTCTGTGCTTTCTGTGACTCCAGATGGCTCTTTTGTAGTTCTGATTGTGAGCGGTGGAGGCAAGAGTCGAACCCAGACAGCTCAACTCGGGAGCCTGAGCTTCCAGTATCTTTTCTTTAAATTAAATTAAATTAAATTAAATTAAATTAAATTAAATTAAATTAAATTTTTAAAAAGAGGCTCTATTTTAAAATGGGCTCTATGCCCATAAGCTCAAACTTATGGCCCCGAGATCAAGAGTTGCAAGCTCTATCCACTGAACCAGCCAGGTGCCCCAGGAGCTCCCAGTATCTTAAGGTCCCAATAAGGGCAGCTACTTACCTACATCAAGGACTGGCTTGGGAATTCCTGCTCGGCATTGCTTTCAATGACCAGACGAGGCCCTGAAGGAGTATTCTCAACATGGGCACACTTCTAAAACTGCCTAGATTTACAGCACATGAGACACTGTTGGGGTTTTGTTGTTTTTGTTTTAGCATTTCTTCCTGTGGCTCAAAGCAGAGGATCTGGAATCATCTCGGGGTAAACCTGCCCTTTCTCCGGGAGAGACCACTTCCCTGAGCCCTCTTAGTCATGCCCGTATTAGTCATCCACCTGGCAGTGCTCTTGGGGGAAGCCTTAAATGCTGGGGGAAAAGGGAAACGCAGATGCTTTGGATTGAGGTTTTATGTGTTCTATTCAGCGATGCTAAGGTTGTCTTCACTGCGTCTTGCTTCAGCTGGCCGGATCTAAGGATAAGGTGGAAAGTACATAGTCTTTGGCCAAGGCAGAGGGATCTGGAGACCACAGTCAATAGATGCTGGCCATCTGTTTGGGGGTGATTTCATCAGCCTAAGGAAGAGTGGGGTTGGATGTGCCCCGCTCTTCCTTTCACTCTCTATCTGCTAAGTGGGGCGAAGTAAGACGAGTACTGGAGGTAGTGGCTTGCTCCAACATTTCCTAAATGATGTCTTTGGACAACATTTTGCAATACTGAATCCCAAGGGTGTAGGGTGCAGAGTGGGGTGTTGGGTTGGGTTGAGACCAGCTGGGTCTAGTAAGGAATTTGTCCCTCTCTGAAAGTCCAGGTGGATACACATGAAAAAGGAGAAGCTAGACGTGAAGGTGACAGGGCTTATAATCTCTGGGAATGTGATTGGGCCCAGGGAATGGCCCTATAAATCTGTCATGGGGCCAGGTGAGCTGACATTGTAGGAGGAGAGCAAGATAAGATCATTGGCAGATGTAGACATCCCATGGGACTTCTTGGGGGAACCTAGAATGCGTCTAGTAAGTGACGAAGCTCTTTTTTACTGTTGAATCTCTGTAGGCCTGCTGTGTACAGTTGTGCAGATTGTTCACTGCACAAAGGGGATCTGGCCAAGAAGGCCTGTGGGGACTGAAGTTCAGCCTTCAGCATACTCACCAAGTCATGCAGCCTGGGACAGAGATGTCTGTATGGAGGAGTGCTGTTTTTCGAATTTTCTCAAGGGTACCATATGACCTATGGGAAGCCAGGACTCTCACATCCAGCACAGTGCCTGGTGCATAGTAGGTAACTGACATTTATTGACTGAAGGCAAAGGATTGTGAGGCAGCTGTTTGGTATGAGGCAGAACGCTGGGAGTGCTGGGAAAAGGGGGTGTTCTAGGAGATGGGCATAGTGTCATAAGCGAATTTGGCTTTGGGCATGTGTGTGGCTCAGTCATCTTGTTGGTAGAAGGTATGCGGTAACCAGAAACCTCCTCCAAAATCTGGGTTATGTGTTCTTTCTGGCTGTTGTCCAGGTAGCTTGTGGTGGGCAGGGGACAGGGAGATTTGGACCTGGTGTGTTAGAGGAGTGCTCTCTAGAACGTTCTCGCAAAAAGGGGTCCCCAGTCAGATGCTACAGGGTTAGGCTAGCTGTGGAGGTGCAACACCTCTGTCTCTGAAGAATAAAGTAGAGATGACTGGGGCAGAAAGTGGCCCAGCTGAAGGAAGAAAGTGGCCCATTCTCGTGAAGGCGTTGACTTCCATAATTGTTATGCTATGACCATGTTGGGAGAGACATAAGGGAATGGTCCCCTGGGAATACTTGGCGATTGAAGGTCGTGGAGTAGCTCTATTGAGCTGCTTTAGCCTTTTTTTCTTGCTGTAGCCAAAAATATGCCTCTGTGTAGTGTCGAATGTTGACTCGGTCACGGGCCACCAGAAGTCAAGGTGCTTCATGTTGTGTGTTTCGAAAGGGTATTGGTCGCCAGCTACGGTAGCATCATAGCATCGATGGGACTGGCATATAGACTTTGTTGTCAGGGATGAGTAGGTGGCTGTGCCTGCATAGGAGGCCCCCATCCATCCTGCATCTCTGGGACCTCTTCTTGGTGCTGCTGGACTTGGGTTTGGGAAACACTGGGGGAAGAAAGTGCCGCATGAGTGTTTCCCAGAAAGTCACTTTGGAGTCGGTGTTCCTTGTCCTGGGAACAATCACTTGAAAGGGCCTTCTAGTAAATGTAGGGGAGGTGCAATCATTGTCCCGGGGTAAGGGTGTAAGAAGATGTCTTGTGGTTTGATAAAGGCCACTTCTCCCCAGATTCCTTGGTTTGTGGAGCTGCTTGCTGGGGAGGAGGTATGTAAGTTTGCAGAGGGGCCATGGAGCCTCCTGGGAAGAAAGGTGTCAAGATCCCATATCTTGGGGTGCCTGGGTGGCTCAGTCATTAGGCATCTGCCTTCAGCTCAGGTCATGATCCCAGGACTGGGATCGAGTCCTACATCGGGCTCCCTGCTCAGCAGGAAGCCTGCTTCTCCCTCTCCCTCTCCCCCTGCTGTGTTCCCTCTCTGGCTTGTGTGGGTCTCTTTCTCTGTCAAATAAATAAACTCTTAAAAAAAAAATCCCCTATCTTTTCTCATATAAAAAAGTATTTATTTTTGTTCAAATTTCACTTCTTCAGAGTGATCACTCAAGGGCATATATTTATCTTGTCTTATAATCTTCATTGCACTTAATACTATTTGTACGTATCTTTTTTAGGAAGAGTTACTTGTTTATTGCTTACCCCCCCCCCCCCACGGTGTGAGTTCCCTGAGGGCAGGAAGTTCTCTGGAAGGAAATGACTCCCAACACCAATTGCTTAGTCATGCCACATTTTAGATTGTTTTATATGTGGATCATCACTTTTTGAGGAAGTTTGTTTTTCTTAGAATTTCTGATTATTGGGGCGCCTGGGTGGCTCAGTCGTTAAGCGTCTGCCTTTGGCTCAGGTCATGATCCCAGGGTCCTGGGATCGAGCCCGCATCCGGCTCCCTGCTCAGCGGGAGGCCTGCTTCTCCCTCTTCCACTCCCCCTGCTGTGTTCCCTCTCTCACTTGTGTGTGTGTGTCTCTCTCTCTGTCAAATAAATAAATAAAATCTTAAAAAAAAAAGAATTTCTGATTGTCTTTCTTTGTTGCCAAAAGAGATCTGTGCCTCTGTCCTCATGTTGCTGATCTCTTCCAGCTGTTTGAATAGATGACTTGTTACATGCTCTGACCCATACTGATTCTTTCTAAGCCTCCCTCCTATATCCCCATGCTTCGAATAATGCTTGGTACAGTAGTAGATGTTCTGTAAGTATCTGTTGAATGAATGAGTGAATGAATGAATGAATGAATGGAAAAACAATAAGGGAGTTATGAAATTAAAAATACAAGGGTTCTTCCTGCTTCTACCCCTGCAGTGCTCATTAGACTATCTTTTGATACATGTGAGCCTCTTTTGACCATTTCTGATTTCTTTTTGTTCTTCTGTTGGTTATTTCCATAATTCTAAATGAGGGGCTTCTACTTCAAAATCTTGGCTTATTTCCTTTAAGCAGTATCAACTCTCCTCATGTCTGTTGAGGAATTTAGATCCCCTCTTTCCTCTTGAGCTTCTCAATTGCTTACCTTCAATTCTTTGCATAATGTACTTACATTTCTATGTATACTTACCTCTTGAGGCTCTACTCTGTAAAATGAGACAATGTCTCCCAACTTCTGTCAGTTATTTGATTAGTTTCACATTGTCAAAGTTTAAATCGTGTTCATATTTACATTTTCTTCTGTAACTGTGTCTGTTTTTTGTGCTTTGTCTGTAGGTTGATTCTGTGCCATTAGCTCTCAGAGTCGCATCATTTTGTCAACGCTAGTCATTGCAGAATCAGTGTGTGACTTGATCACTGGAGGAGATGGAATCTTATACCCTTATTCCTGAGCCATTCAAAGGAGAATAGCAAGGATTTCCAGTTCAAATGGTTTCTCTTTTCCTACACTCCACCAGTTGCTTAATCAGGCCACATTTTAGATGGTTTTATATGTGGATCGTGACTTTTTGAGGAGGTTTGTTTTTCCTAGAGTTTCTAATTATCCTTCTTTCTGTTGTTGTTGCCAAAGATATGTGTCTCTGTCACCATATGACTGATATCTTCCCATTGTTTGAATAGACAGCTTATCAAATGCTCTGACATGTCCCGACTCTAAGCCTCCCTCCTGCACGGCTGCCATTTTAGGAATTTTTCTCATCATGATCCTGGGTTAGTGTCTCTGCTTCTTAGATCCCAGCCCTTCATTTTTCTTGGATCTCTCTCTTTTTTTTTTTTTTTTGATTCTTGGAGCACATCCTCAAGTAATTAATTTTTTCAGAGAAGGTAAGTGGGAGGTGAAATTTCTGAAGAATTTCATGCCTTTTTAGTCCATTTTTGTTCTTATATTTAAATAATATAGAATTGTACGTTCAAAGTAATTTTCCCTCAAACTTTACAGATATTATTCTAGTGGGTTTTTGTTTTTTGCATCTAAGTGTTGCCAATGAGGATTCTTACTTCTTTGCAGATAGACTTTTTTTTTTCCCCTCTAGAAGCTTTAAGGATCTTCTCTTTATTCTCAATATCTTAAGACTTCACAAGGATGTATTATTAGAGGCAAGTCTTCTTTTCTTTTATTCTACTTGCCCCTCAGTGGTCTTTTCTTTCTTTCTTATTTTTTTAAAGATTTTATGTATTCATTTGAGACACAGAGATATGGAGAGAGAGAGACAGCATGAACAGGGGGAGAGGCAGAGGGAGAGGGAGAAGCAGGCTCCCCACCGAGCAAGGAGCCCGACGTGGGGCTCGATCCCAGGACCCTGGGATCATGATCTGAGCTGAAGGCAGACGCTTAACCATCTGAGCCACCCAGGTGCCCCCCCTCAGTGGTCTTTTCAAACTAAAATCTTTCTTCCAGTTATGAGAAATTTTCTTCTTCTTCTTCTTCTTCTTTTATTACTTCTTCTCTTCTCTTGTTTTCTTTCTTTCTGGATTGCCATATAAATGGATATTGATTCTCCTGGATTGCTATTTTATATATTTTTAAGCTTTCCTAAAAGTTTCCCTGTGGTCAAGACTGGATGCAGACACGCTAGCATGGAAGGCATGCTTTCGAAAGAAAGGCTGAAGGTGTGATTGTAAACATGGGGAGCCCAAGCTTGAGGTGTATGTGTATGGAGGTCTCTACCAACAAGGTTGTCACTGTAGTCTTTTCTATGAAATTATACCTCAGCATAACCAAAAACTTGATGATGGGAAGTTTTTCTTTATAGAAGTACTCCAGCTAATGAGTGAAGGAGGAATGATAGAATATCACCATTTGGCAATCCCTGATGAGAAATGGATCTAGGCAATGATTCACTAATGTCTGTGAACATCACAAGAAGAGAGACAATCAGATATTACATACTTCTAATGAAAGTACACAGCATCGTCACCTGTGAAATTGTCTTGCCAAAAAACCAAACCTGGATTTTCACAAGTCTCTACATCTAACTATCAGTTTACTTAAAAAACACTATTGGGCTATCATCACCAAAATCCATGGATACTGGGAAACTCTACATGAAAACTAGCTAACACCTGCATTAATAAATTTCAGTGGGGCGGGGTGGGAGGGAAGAAATGCTGGAGGGAACCTATAGATTAAAAGAGACTCAAAAGAAATTGAGGTCTTCCTGTGAGTATTTTTGGTGTGATAACAATGTGGTTATGCTTTAAAAAATCCTTTTAGAGAAATATACTGAAATATTTATGAATAAAATAATATGATATCTAGAGTTTGCTTCAGAATATTCAGGGGAGGAGAAGCGAGCGTGGGTATGTATGTAATGAGATTGGTCTCGCATTGATAGTTGTTCAAACTGAGGGATAAATACGTGGGGGTTCTTGCTCTACATTTTTTTAGGGGGGTGGGGAGAGAGTAGGGAGGGACAGAGGGAGAGGGAGAGAGAGAATCTGAAGCAGACTCCAGGCCAAGTGCAGAGCCCAATGCAGGAATCCATTTCAGACCCTGAGATGATGACCTGAGCCGAAATCAAGTCGGACGCTTAACCAACTGAGCCCCCCAGGTGCCCCTATTGCTCTACTTTTGTATGTGTTTGAAATTTTTCAGAATAGAAAGTTTAAAGTAAAAAAATTTAGGGCAGCAAAGTCAAAAGAACTGCGATGTAAATTCTACTTTAACTCCATGCCCTGGACTACATTGTTAACCTCTCTGTGGCTCTGTTTCTTCATCGACAGTAATGGCCCCTACATCACAGAGGGGTGGTGAGGGTTTGATGAGGTTTTCCCTATAAAGCCCTTCCAACACTGCCTGGCTCTCAGTCCACACTCAGTAAAGGCTAGCTCTTGTTACTGTTATTTATTTATTTTGATGGTCCTATCTTGAGGGGATGGTCCTAGGTGGGTCCTAGGTAAATGCTGCAATAGTATCTCCTATATGTTCCTCGCCTTGCATTTATAACAGGGGTACTCCTAGAACCATTGCTTTCTTTTTTTAAAATTTTTTAAAGATTTTTTTATTATTTATTTGAGAGAGAGAGGCATAGAGCACAAGCAGGGGGAGCAGCAGAGAGAGAGGGAGGAGCAGGCTCCCCGCTGAGCAGGGAGCCTGATATGGGGCTCGATCCCAGGACCCTGGGATCATGACCTGAGCCGAAGGCAGACGCTCAACTGACTGAGCCACCCAGGTGCCCTGAACCATTGCTTTCTGGCGTGAAAGGCTGACCCTTTCCCTAGGGCGACCTAATCAGCACTAGGGAGCCCAGGGATGTTGTTCCCTGATGGTGCCCAAAGCAAGTATGACCTCTTGAAAGGGATTTAGAAACAACCATGTCAATACTATGCTAATGGGGGTGCCTGGCTGGCTCAGTTGGTAGAGCGTGCAACTTTTGATCTCAGGGTTGTGAGTTCAAGTCCCACATTGGGTGTAGAGCTGATTTTAAAAAAATACTACACTAATGTAGTGCAGTAAATGTAGTCAACACTCCAAATAAAAGGCAGAAGTTGCCAGACTGGGCGCCTGGGTGGCTCAGTCGTTAAGTGTCTGCCTTCGGCTCAGGTCATGGTCCCAGGGTCCTGGGGTCGAGTCCCACATCAGGCTCCCTGCTCCGTGGAGAGCCTGCTTCTCCCTCTCCCGCTCCCCCTGTTTGTGTTCCCTCTCTCGCTGTGTCTCTCTCTGTCAAATAAATAAATGAAGTCTTCAAAAAAAAAAAAAGTTGCCAGACTGACCAAAAAAAAAAAAAAAAAAAAGACTGCCTATAAGAAACCCAGTTACTTAGGTTAAAGGATTAAAAAAATATATACTACACTAACACTAATCATAAGAAATCTATTATTTTAGCTATATACTATATACATATCTCAATATAGTATTTATATTATATGTAACATGATTATATATAATATATAGCATATATATTAATATCCAATAAAGTAGATTTAATCCAAGGAACATTGCCAGAGATATAGAGGGATATTTTGTAACGAAGAAAGGGTCAATGCATAACAAGGTGTCATTCTAAGTGTGTGTGTACCTTAATAACAGAGCTGCAAAATATGTGAAGCAAAAACTGGTAGAATTTAAAGGAGAAAAAGACAAATCCGCAATTATACTTGGAGACTTTAACACTCCTTCCTCAGTGATCAGTAGACCCAGTAGCTAATCATGAAGACACTATCCTTCAACTTGTCCTAATGGATATTGTTAGCTCTCTCCCTCAGCAACCACAGAACACACTTTGTTTTCAAGTGTGGAGCATTCACCATGAGAAACCCTAGGCTGGGCCATAAAGAAAGGGCCAATACATTTAAGAGGATGAAAATAACAGAGTATGTTCACTGACCATAAAGGAATTAGATTAGTGATCAATAGTTAGCTCTCTGGGAAGTTCCCTAAATGTGGGGGAAATTAACCAAATGCAGGGCTACCTGGGCACTTTTAAATGACTTCTCTGGAGGCCTGTCACTACGAAAGTATACAGTTTCTCTTCCTCCTTCCTTTCCCCCAAACACACCTCAGTGTCTGTTTGCATCCAGTCATATCTGTGGGGTCATTTGTTTTGTCCCCATGAGAGAAGAAAAGAGTTTTCGGTGGTGAGAAGAGCTAGAAAAAGATAAGAGGAGCTCTAGGGGATCATAATGGCATCGAGTCCTTTTTTGCTGGACCTGCCTAAGGGAGACTTTGAGAGACTGAACACAAGAAGACCTATTTCAAAACCCAGGTGCCAGAGTGCGGCACAGAACGGGGGACAATACCCTTCTAACCCAGAGCCATTGGGGCACCCCCGGGATTGCCAGCTTCCAGAGGAGCTATAGAAAGTGCCGTTAGCATGGACAGGGGTGTTTCATTAGGGACACAAAGTGACCAGATTTCGTAAGTAGCTTTGCAAGCGGAAGACGGGGAGAAGTGGAAGCTGGAACGGGGTAGGAAAATAGGGTGGGGCTCCCAGAAATCAATGGTACGGGGTGGGGCACTTGAAAGTGGGGTGTGGTCTTACTATTACACAGAGACTTAACTAAGAAACATATAGAACTTACTGAGAACAACAGGTGGAATCGTCTCCTTTTTTTTTTTTTTAGAAAACATCTTTCTTTTTTTTTAAGATTTTATTTATTTATTTGACAGAGAGAGACACAGCGAGAGAGGGAACATAAGCAGGGGGAGTGGGAGAGGGAGAAGCAGGCTCCCTGCTGAGCAGGGAGCCCGATGCAGGGCTCGATCCCAGGACCCTGGGATCATGACCTGAGCTGAAGGCAGATGCTTAATGACTGAGCCACCCAGGTGCCCCTAGAAAGCATCTTTCAACTAACATCCTTTTTAAAATTTAAATTCAATTAATTAACATATAGTGTATTATTAGTTTCAGAGGTACATCAGTCTTACGTAACACCCAGTGCTCATTACATCACGTGCCCGCCTTAATGTCCATCCCCTGTTACCCCATTCCCCACCCCCTCCCCTCCAGCAACCCTCAGTTTGTTTCCTGTGATTAAGAGTCTCTCATGGTTTGTCCCCCTCTCTGGTTTCGTCTTGTATTTTTCCCTCCCTTCCTCTATGCTCTTCTGTTTCATTTCTTAAATTCCACATATGAGTGAAATCATATAATTGTCTTTCTCTGATTGACTTATTTCACTTAGCATAATACCCTCTAGTTCCATCCACATCGTTGCAAATGGCCAGATTTCTTTTTTTCTGATGGTTGCATAATATTCCATTGTATATATAGACCACATCTTCTTTATCCATTCATCTGTTGATGGACATCTGGGCTCTTTCATAGTTTGGCTATTGTGGACATTGCTGCTATAAATATTGGGGTGCACGTGCCCCTTTGGATCACTACACTTATATCTTTGGGGTAAATACTTAGTAGTGCAATTGCTGGGTCATAGGGTAGCTCTATTTTCAACTTTTTGAGGAACCTCCGTACTGTTTTCAAGAGTGGCTGCACCAGCTTGCACTCCCACCAATAGTGTAAGAGTGTGGAATTGTCTCCTTTTCTGGAATAAATAACAAGATCCTCCAGGGGCCAGTCTTAGGGACTCTTTTGATAATCTAGGATCACTTGAGGGTTTATGCAGAAAGAGAACTACAGTAACTCCTTCTGATTGGTCTGTTGCCTGGACTCCAACAGAATTTTCTATAAAGAGAATTATTGTGCCTTGTAGATTCTTGATGAAGAAACATCCTTTATCTTTAGTTCTTAGCAGGTTAAATTTGGAAAGGAACACGTAAGATCAATGATAAATGCAGGAGGCTTGTATAGACCTGCATAAAAGTGTTCAGAGGATTTAACACCACATAGTAAGGGCAACATAAAGAGCTTTTTATAAGTTATATCAAGAGCAAGATGACAGGGGCGCCTGGGTGGCTCAGTCATTAAGCGTCTGCCTTCGGCTCAGGTCATGGTCCCAGGGTCCTGGGATCGAGCCCCGCATCGGGCTCCCTGCTCCGCGGGAAGCCTGCTTCTCCCTCTCCCACTCCCCCTGCTTGTGTTCCCTCTCTTGCTGTGTCTCTCTCTGTCAAATAAATAAAATCTTAAAAAAAAAAAAGAAACGAAGTTAGAAATTAAAAAAAAAAAAAAAACAAGATGACAATAGAGAAAAGCATACAAGTGGCCGTGACATAGTGATGAATGATAAAGATAGACTGGAGCTCCTCTGCTCTCACTTGGTACCTGTATTTTCTGTCAAGGAGAAATCTTCATACTGGAAAGTCTAGCCCAGTGCTCTTCAAACTTTATCATGCATATGCATCACCTCAGGATTTTGTTAAAATGGAGATTCTTTTAAAAAAAATATGGAACGCTTCATCAATTTGTGTGTCATCCTTGGAGCAGGCCACGCTGATCTCTGAGTCGTTCCCAATTTCAGTATATGTGCTGCCAAAGTGAGCACTTAAAATGGAGATTCTGGTGGCACCTGGGTGGCTCAGTCGGTGAAGCATCTGCCTTCGGCTCAGGTCATGATCTTAGGGTCCTGGGATCGAGCCCTGTGATGGGCTCCTTGCTTAGCAGGGAGCTTGCTTCTCCTTCTCCCTCTGCCGCTCCCCCTGCTTGTGCTCTCTCTCTCTCTCTCTGTGTCAAATAAATAAATAAAATCTTTAAAAAAAAAAAAAAGAAAGAAAGTCCAGGATGGATAAAGTGGCTAAAATGGTTTTTAAAAGCATTTCATTGCTGGGGCGCCTGGGTGGCTCAGTCGGTTAAGCATCTAACTTTGGCTCAGGTCATGGTCTCGGGGTCCTCAGGCACTTCGGGCTCCCCACTCAGTGGGGAGTCTGCTTGTCCCTCTCCTTCTGCCCCTCTCCCCATTTGCATGCTCTCTCTCAAATAAATAAATAAAATCTTTTAAAAAAGTATTTCATTGCTTTAACCAGGTTCAAGTCTTTGGTCTAGACAAATGATATCTCTCAGAGCATTGGGAGTGCCTGCAAATGAGACCTTTAAACCACTCTGGGGATACTTTTATTTTCATCAATGTGGAGAGTAGGAGAGGTGCTAGAAACCTCTAGAAGAGAGGCAGATGCAATCCTGGGTTTCAAAACAGGAAAGAAGCGCAAGTGGAAGTGGACAGATCAGTCAGCTTGATGTTAATTCCCGGAGACAATCTGAAATGGATTCTTTTTCAAGCATGGTTTCTGCTCACCGGACCCAGTATGATTTCCCTGAGAGCAAATCCCGTCCGACTAGTTTCATTATCTCCTCTAGGTTTACTAGAACGATAGGTCAGGGCAGCTATGGTAGATTGAGAGCAAGTGAAATCGGGCACAACACTAGCTGAGGACTTTCAAGATATTATTTGTGCAAAGCAGCACAATAGTGACTGGCCGTGAGGCCAATGAGGGGGATTAGGAACGGGTTGATCCAGTCTGCCCAGAGGGCCCTGATGAATGAGTAATAACTCCCAAAGGAGAGTGTCCAGGCCCACTATAAGTTTTCGTCCTCAGCCTGGCCTGTTGAAGCAATTTTATCACTGGCTTAGATCCGTGGTTCTCAAATATTTGGGCACCTCGGGATCTCTCGGGGACAAGGGATGCTTGTTAAAATATAGGTTCCAAGGCTCCAATCCTGGGCTCTGATTCAGCAGGTCTGAATGCATTTTTTATTAAGCATTTCAAAGTGACCCTGAGGAAGGTACTCCATGGAGCTTCATTTGAAAAAAACTGAACATAAGCAGCACAAGACACTCTTTGACAAATGTGTATTTGGGGTTTCCCAAATGAGTGAGGGTTAGGGAAGCCAAGGCTAATATTTCCTTAGAGAGCCATCCTCAAGCCCCGAGGCTGCCCATTTTCTTGATTCTGAAGGAGACTGAGAGTGGGGAAGTATTTTTACCTTTGGCCTATATTGTTTGAATTAATTATTATAAAAAGAAGTCTAGGACTTCTCTCTAGAAGATGGAAATACACATACTCTTTGCTATTTCTCTTATGAAGTACAACTAAAACCCCTTGACATTGTATATGTCATACAGGGGTGCCTGGCTGGCTTTGTTGTAGGACCATGCCACTCTTGATCTCTGGGTCTTGAGTTCAAGCCCCACGTTGGGTGTAGAGATTAACTAACCAACTAACTAACCAAACAAACTTAAATAAGAAAGCATACGAAGGCTCTGAAAGGTAGAGAGAACAAGGTAGATCATTTAGGGATCTTTGGATGCAAGGAACAATATGGTGGTAAGTTCCCTGGGTTTCTTCTGGCCTCACGTACCATGCACTTGGGGCTGCAGAAGGTGGTAACCCCAAAGTGTGGAGGCCTGAAAGGTGGAACTGCCAACGAGTGCAGACAAAAAAAGCCCCAAGAAAAGGCTTGCTCTCTTTAGCCAAAGACCAGAAAATAAACAGCCAAGAATGACAGCAAACATTTAGACAATAAATGCTTTTCCCCAGCCAAGCACTACAGAAAAATCGTGGCACCATCCCCACCTACACCAGCAAAGGCCAAGGGAAGAGCCTAGATTTCTGCCCTCACAAGGTTGTACCACGGCACCCAAGCCTCCTGCCTCGGTGGCTGGTATCAGAGGAGGCTTGGAGGAGAGTCAGGACATTTAGCACTGCCCCCTCAGCAACGGGGCCACCTCCCCCTCATGGTGTCAGTAGAACCCACGTGGAGAGCAGTCACAGGGCCCCTACACCTCCCAGCTGGGGAGGAAACAGTAGAGCCCGAGTGGGGGGCTGGAACTCCCAGGCCTACCCAGCAGCCCCTCCTGGGTGGCAGAGGAGGCCCTGGGGCTAACCTGGATGCTCACCACCGCCCGGCAGTAACAGGGCAGCGTCGCCTCTTTCCTCTGACAGGACAGTGTCATGGGAAGTCGGCTAGAACAGAAGGTTTAAATACGATACGGAGTCTCACAAAATAATACCCCAAGTGTTGAGGTTTCACCTGAAAGTCACTCATCATACCAAGGATCAGGGAGATCCCAAGCCGAAGGAAAAAGATGAAAAGATGCTGTCTTAGTGTCCCAGGGCTACCATAACATAGTACTACAAACTGAGTGGCTTAAAAACAACAGGAATTTGTTGTCTCACCGTTCTGGAGCCTTGGAGTCCGAAATCGAGAATCAGCGTGTTGACAGGGCCATGCGCCCTGTGAAACCCGGAGGGGAGAATCCTTCCTGGCCTCTCCCCAGCTTCTGGAGTGGCTGTCAGTTCCTTGGCTCACATTGGTATCACTCCAAACTCTTTCTCTGTTATCACATAGCATTCTCCCCGTGTCTGTGTCCAAAGTTACCTCCTCTTATAAGGATATCAGTCGTATTTCATTAGGACCCACCCTAATAACCTCAACTTAACTGCATCCACAAAGACCCTATTTCCAAGTAAGGACACATTTACAGGTAATAGGGGATGAGGACATCAACACATCTCTGTTCTCTGTGTTTCAGGAATACAGTTCGACCTATAACAGTTGCCAACACCGAGATGGCAGAAATGTTAGAATTCTCTGACAAAGATTTTAAAGCTGCTGTGTAATAAGAATGTTTCAGCAAGCAGTTACGAACACACTTGAAACAAATGCAATAGAACGTATAAAATAGAAACAACAAATGAGAATTCGAGAATATAAAGAAGCACAAAAGGGGTATTTTAAAACTGAAAAATACAATCACTGAGATATAAAACTTAGAGGATGAGCTCAATAGCAGAATGGAGGTGACAGAGGAAAGAATCAATGAACTGGAAGATAACATAATAGAAATGACCCAGTCTGAGCAACAGAGGGAGAATATAAATTTTAAAGATTTATTTATTTATTCCAGAGAAAGGGAGACAGAGTGAGTGGGGGGGAGGGGCAGAGGGAGGGGGGGTGAGAGAGAGACAGAGAGAATCCCCACCTGAGCACAGAGCCCGATGTGGGGCTCGATCCCATGACCCTGAGATCATGACCTCGGCCGAAACCAAGAGTCAGATGTTGCACCGACTGAGGCACCCAGGTGCTCCAGGAGAAAATAAATTTTAAAAAATGAACAGAGCCTCAAGGACCTGAGGGATTATAACAAAAGATCTAACATTTGTATTGTAGGAGTATCAGAAGGAGATGAGAAAGAGGGTAGGGCTTAAAAAGTACTCAAAGAGGGGCACCTGGCTGCCTCAGTCAGTAGAGCACATGACTCTTGATCTTGGGATTGTAAGTTCGAGCCCCGTGTTGGGCATAGAGCTTACTTTAAAAAAAGTAATAATGACCGAAGAAGAAATAATGGTTTTTGTTTGTTTGTTTTGTTTTGCAGAGAAAGAAATAATGACTGAAATTTTTTCCAAATATGGCAAGAAGCATAAAGCCACAGATTCATGAAGTTGAGCAAATCTTAAACAGGATATACTCAAAGAAATCCATACCAAAGCACATCATAATTAAACTTCTAAAAACTAAAGACAAAGAAAAAAATCTTGAAAGCCACAAGAAAAAAATGTTATCTCGGGGAAATAACAATTTGAATGACAGCAGATTTCATATCAGAAGTCATGGAAGCCAGAAGGAATTGGCACAATATTTTTTTTAAATGGTGAAAAAAAGGGAGTTGTCAACCCAGAATCCTGTACCTAGTGAGAACATCCTTCAGGAATGAAAGGAAAAATCAAGACATTCTCAAATTAGGAAAAACTAAGAGAATTTGTGACCATCAGACCATCCCTAAATTTTAATTTAGGGTTTTAGAGCTAATGGAATTGCTCTAAACAGAAAAGATATGATAAAAGAAGAAATCTTGGAACATCAAGAAGGAAGGAGGAAGAACACAATAAACAAAAATATGGGGAAATGAAGTAATCTTTCTTTCTCCTCTTAAATTTTCTATATTATGTTTGATGGTTGAAGCCATAATTATAACACTATCTGATGTGGTTCTAAATGTGTGTAGAGGAAGTATTTAGGACAATTATAAATAGGGGAAGGAAAAGGAATATAAAGAGAGGTAAGATTTCTGTACTTCACTCAAGATGGTAAATGGATAACACCAATAGATTGTCCTAAGTCCTCTGTATATATAATGTAATACCTGTATATATAATGTAATACCTAAAAAAAAACCTTTGCAAAGAAATATACTCAAAAACATCATAGATAAATCGAAATAGATTTCTAAAAAATGTCTAAGTAACCCACAGGAGGGCAGTAAAAAGAAAGCAAGAAATGAAAAACAGAGAGAACAAACAGAAAACAAAAAAAATTAAATGTCAAGCTCAAGCTCTAATGTAGCAATAATTACATTGAGTGTAACACTCTCTATACAACAATTAAGAGACAAAGATTGGCAGTGTGGATTAAAAAACAGAGCCAACAAGGGTGCCTGGCTGGCTCAGTTGGAGGAGGGTATGACTCTTGATCTCGGGGTTGTGGGTTCAAGCCCCATATTGGGTGTAGCGATTACTAAAACAAAACAAAACAAAACACCCCCCCCAAAAAAACCCAGCTTAAAAAAAAAGTAAGTTATTAAAAAAAGACCAGGGCCAACCATACACTGTCTACAAGGAAATCACTTCCAGTATAATGATAAGCCAAGGTGAAAATAAAAGGATATAGAGAGAGATATTATGCAAACATTAACCAAAAGAAAACAGAAGTGGCTCCATTTTAATATCAGATAAAATAGACTTTAGAGCAAAGAAAATGACCAGTGACAGAGAGGAATGTGATGATTTATATGATGATAAAAATGTCAAAATTCACCAAAAAGACATAGCAATCCTGAATGCATATACACCAAAAAAAGAGCTACAAAATATATAAAGCAAAAGCTAGAGATAGATAAGCCCCACAACTGTAGCCAGACACTTCAATAACCCTTTCCCAACAACTAATAGATTAACTAGACAGAAAATAAGCAAGGATGTACAACTCAACAACATCAACCAACAAGATCTGATAGACCTTTCGAGGACACTCCAGCCAACAACAGCAGCATATGCATTCTTTTCAAGTGCCCACAAAACATACACAAAGATAGAGCATATTCTGGACCATAAAACAAGTCTGGAAAAATTTTAAATAATTGTGTTCTCTGATCACAATGGAATCAGAGTAGAAATCAATAAACAAAAAGATGACAGACAAATCTCCAAACAATTGGAAACTCAAAACATACTTCTAAATAATCCACGGGTCAAAGAGAAAGTCTTTGGAAATAAAGAAAAAAATACATTAAACCAAATGAGAATGAAAATGCAACAAATCAAAATTTGTGGCAGGCTGCTAAAGTAGTGTTGGGAGGAAAATTTACAGCACTAACTGCACACATTAGAAAAGAGGCAAAGTCTCAAATCAGTAATCTCAGCTTCCACCTCAAGAGCCTGCAAAAACAAGAGCAGAAGAAACCCAAAGGAAGCAAAAGGAAGAAAACAATAATTGCTCAAAGCAGAAATCAATGAAAGCAGAAACAGAAAAACAATAGGGAAAAACAATGAAACAAAGAACTGGTTCTTTGAAAAGACCAATAGCCAAACCTCTACGACTGCTGACAAAGAAAAAAGATAGAGAAGGGGTACCTGGCTGGCTCTTGATAAGCACGGGACTCTTGATCTCGGGATCATGAATTCAAGCCCCACGTTGGGTGTAGAGATTACATAAGTAAATAAATAAAGACAGAGAGCGAGAAGACACACATTATCAACAGCCAGAATCAAATAGGGATAGCACTACAGACCCAGCAGACATCAAAAGGATAAGAAAAGAATACAATGAAAATCTCCTCACATGTGAATCTGACAACTTAGATGGAATGGACCAATTCCCCGAAAAACACGAATTGTCACAACTCACCAAATATGAAATAGATTATTTGAATAACCTTATAACCTCAAGAAATTGAATTTATAATGTAAAAACTCTCAAAAAAAAAAAAAAAAAAAAGAAAGAAATCTCCATGCCCAGATAGCTACACTGGAGAATTATACAAAACATGTAAGAAAGGATCTATACCAATTCTACCAGTCTCTTCCAGAAAACAGAAGAGGAGAAAATACAGTTGACCCTTAAATGACACTGGAGTTAGGAGTGCTGACCCCTCTGCACAAAAATCCATGTATAACTTTTAACTCTCCCGGGGCGCCTGGGTGGCTCAGTCATTAAGCGTCTGCCTTCAGCTCAGGTCATGATCCCAGGGTCCTGTTCGGTGGTAAGCCTGCTTCTCCCTCTCCCACTCCCCCTGCTTGTGTTCCCTCTCTTGCTGTATCTCTCTCTGTCAAATAAATAAATAAAATTTTTAAAAAATAAAAACTTTTAACTCTCCCAAAACTTAACAGCTAATAACCTACTGTTGACCAGAAGCCTTATGATAACATCAACAGTCGATTAACACATGTTTTATATGTTATATGTATTATATAATGTATAAAGTAAGCTAGAGAAAGGAAAATGTTAAGAAAATCTTAAGAGAAAATACATTTACAGTATTGTACTGCAAAAAAATCCACATATAAATATTATATTGTTCAAAATCCGCATATAAGTTCAAACCCATGTTGTTCAAGGATCAACTGTACTTCCCAATTCACTTTATGAACTAGTATTAACCTGGTATCAAAATCAGACAGAAATCACACAACAAAGAAAACTATATACCAATAACCCTCATGAATGCAGATGCAAAAATCCTTCACAAGATATTAGCAAATAGGGGGCACCTGGCTGGCTCAGTCAGTAGAGCATGCGACTCTTGATCTTGGGGTTGTGAGTTTGAGCCCCACGTTAGGTGTAGAGATTACTTAACAAAAAAGATAATAGCAAATAGATTTCAGCAATGTATAAAAGGAATCATATGCCATGTCCAAGTGGGGTTCATTTTGGAGATACAAGGATACTTCAATATTCAAAATCAATCAGTGTAATCTGCCATATTAACAGGCTACAGAAGAAAACTTAAACGATTGTATCAATTGAAGCAGAAAAAGCTTTTTGATAAAATGTCACACCTGTTCAGAATAAAAACTCTCAGTTCACTAGGAATGGAGGAGAGCTTCCTCAACTCAGCAGAAAGTATGTACAAAACCCCCGGGAACTTATGAGTATGTAATCTTTCATGGCAAAAGAGACTTGGTAGGTGTCGTTAAATTAAGGATCCTGACATGGTAAGATTATCCTGGATTATCCAAGTGTGTCAATATAATCATGGGGTCCTTACAAGAGGGAGACAAGAGGGTCAGACTCAGAGAGGGAGGTATGAGGATAGAAGCAGAGGTTGGGGCGACGTGCTCTGCAGATGGTGTAAGGGGTCACAAGCCGAGGAATGCAGGCAGCCTCTGGAAGGTGGAAAAGACAAGGAAACAGATACCCCCTAGGGCCTCAGGAAGGAACACTGCCCGGCTGGCCCTCTGATTATAGGACTTTTGGCCTCCAGAACTATAAGACAATAAATCTTCTGGTGGCGTTTTAAGCCACTCAGTTGTTTTAAACTACTCAGTTTGTGGTCATTTCTTTTAGAGTAGCAATAGGAAACATACAGAGGTGATGGCAATTGCTAGCACAGAGTTTAAAAAGGCTCTCTGGCAGGGGGGCCTGGCTGGCTCAGTCGGTAGAGTGTGCAACTCTTGATCTCAGGGTTGTGCGTTCATGCCCCTTGTTGGGTGCAGAGATTACTTAAATAAAGGAATTAGATTGGGGCGCCTGGGTGGCTCAGTCAGTGAAGCGTCTGCCTTTGGCTCACGTCACAATCCTGGAGTCCCAGGATCAAGCCCCATGTTGGGCTCCCCGCTCAGCGGGGAGTCTGCTTCTCCCTCTGCCTCTCCCCCTGACCCCTGGCTTGTGCTCTCGCTCACTCACTCTCTCTCTCAAGTGAATACATAAAATCTTTAAAAAAAGAAATTAGATAAAAAATAAAAAGACTCTCTGGCAAAGCTCTTGGCTCCTGCCTGGCCTGTCGATCCCTGGAAGATGGGAGCAATGCAGATATGAATTCATAATGTATATTCTATATTGTTCTTGTGGCTCTCCGCGTGTTTCCCTGTGTTAACCTAAATTATATTATTTAGATGTATGTTACCTGTGGGCAAGTTGAGTCAGTACATCACACAAGAACTTGTCTGCCTAACAGGCAGGCAGTAATAATGCTTTGCAACTAAATAATATGTTGGAGTTTCTGAAAGGTTTTCACACATGACACAAGTATCAACATAAATTGAAAATATGAGGGCAGGGGGGCGCCTGGGTGGCTCACTTGATCAAGTGTCTGACTCTTGATTTCGGCTCAGGTCATGATCTCAGGGTTGGCTCCATGTTAAGATTCTCTAAAGAGATGAAGCTTCTGTCTCTCCCTCTGCTTCTGCCCGTCCCCCCAATCAAAAAAAAAAAAAAAAAAAAAAGACAAAAAGAAAATCTGAGGGCAGGGATCATAGGAGGTCTCCAGAGAAGGAGGCTGTCAAAGCACCACTGAGTGAACAAGAGAGGAAGAGAGACAATTGCCAGGGAAAGGTAATGAGTTCTCCTTCCCCTGGAAAAATTGGTGAAGGCCTACAACCTTTAAGTCTTAGCTTGAAAGACGCGGCCATCTTTGGGGGGGCATTATTCTGCCTGCCATGACTTCCGGTCTCTCTACTCTGGAGGGACTGTTTCTCTCAATCATCCACCGATATCATCCCCTGTGGCATCTCCCAGAAGGCACGGCTCTGGGCTTTCTGTTAATATTCACTGTACGGTCATATCAGAGACTAGTGGCTTTTGAATTTGTTGTTTTCCTATTTGGTTTTAGTCAGATGTGCCACCGGGTGAGAGGGGCTGTCTCAGTCTTCACTGGTAGAGTTTTCTATCCCCGAATGGAAGCCAGCGGACCCTCGGAGGGCTGCTCTCAGTCCTGAGATATCTGGGGCTAATTCACAATAGAATTTAAGGAATGAAGCTGCTGGGTGTTTTGAAGTGGCCTGTCACTGGGAGTTCACACAAGTCAGTCAGGCCCTCCGTCTCCGCCACCCCAGCCTGCCCCTCCCACAGCCCCCCCACCATCTCGGCAAACAGCAAATCCAGTCTTCCAGTTTCTCATGCAAAAACTTGCCTCTCACATCCAACATCTAAAACATCAGCAATCCCTGTGGATTACCTGCAACATATATTCTGAACTTAACCGCTTCTTACACCGCTACTGCTAGGAGCCTGGTCTGAGCCACCAGCAGCTTCCTCCCCAGGCATTGCTTTCGTATCCAGTTTGCTCCTCCTTCTTCCATTCTGCCTTCCTCCAGTTTCTTTTCTGTATTAAGTCATCTCTACGTCCCACGTGGGGCTTGAACTCATGACCCCGAGATCAAGAGTCGCATGCTCTTCTGACTGAGCCAGCCAGGCGTGCCCCCCCCAACCACCTCCAGTTTATTTTCAACACAGCAGCCACCGTGACCCTCGAAAAATGTGCTTCAGATCATGTCACTCCTCTTCTTACAACTCTCTGGTGGCTCCACATCTTGTTCTGAGGACAAGCTAAAGTCATGGCCCACAAGCATCTCCTTGCTCCTCCCTGACCATGATACCTCAGGTCCCTGCACTTACCGTTCCCTCTGCTAGAAGGCTTTTCCTCCAGATACCTGCTTGGTTCCTCTCTTACATCCTTTAGATTTTTACTTAAATGTTTCCTTCTCAATGAGTCTTTTGCTGGCCACCATTTCGAAAATTACAATGCCCCCTCCAACACCTCACCCCCCTTTCCTGCTGAATTTCCTCCATGGCTCTATTTGCCATCCGATATTATCTATCTATCTATCTATCTATCTATCTATCTATCTATCTATCATCAATCATCTATCTATATCTATCTATCAAATTATATATAAAGTATAATTACATATATAATATATAATTATATATAAAGTATAACGTGTTCATTGCCTGCCTTACCCCTCCAGTATAAATTCCCAAGGGCAGGGCTTTTTCTCTGTTTTGTTCATTGATGAATTCCCCAGTGCAATGAGAGGTACCTGTCACATAGAAAATGCCAATAAACATTTGCTGGATGGACGGAGAAATGAATTTTGCGTGTTCCCTACACCCCAGGCTCCCACTAACTATTCCCTCACCCAATCTCAGCATCACAGACTTCCACCCCTTTTGCTGAGGCTTGAGTTCACTTTGCATCTTAAAAATGTCCCAAGGTGGGGCGCCTGGGTGGCTCAGTGGGTTAAGCGTGTCTGCCTCCTGCTGGGGTCATGATCCCAGGCTCCTAGGATCGAGTCCCGCCTCCTCGGGTTCCCTGCTCAGCAGGGAGCCTGCTTTTCCCTCTCCCTCCCCCACCAAGTAAATAAGATCTTTAAGACAAATGTCCCAAGCCTTGCAACTGACCACGCCCACTCCGCAAAAAGCTTCCTGCCAGGAAAGGGCCCTGGCGGTGCTGGCGGACCGTTTCCAGCCAGGCATGAGGTCTAGAAGTCAGGGAAGGCTTCCCGGAGGAGGTGATGACTGAGTGGCCGCTGAGGGGCTAGTGGAGTCAGAGTGAAGAAGCGCTATTCCAGCAGGCCACCGGCAGCGCCAGAGTTTGGACTGCCCCAGAAGTGGAAGCTCAGAGAAAGCCGCCTGAAACAGAGGGAAGAGGTAACGGCCGCTGGAGGCCACGCGGGGGGTGCTGGTGGGAGCCGTCATCGCGGGGATCCTGGGTGACCTGGGTTCAGGGGGACCCCGGAGCTGCTGGAGGAAACCGTGCAGGCCATGGAGGTGGAGTGAAGTAGGCTGGTGCTTAGAGCTTGGAGCAAAGAGGAATAAACCCAGGAAATACAAAAACACCTAAAAAAAAAAAATGTCCCAAAAGATTAGCCCCACCCCCACTGAGGGAGTTTCATGTATTCCAGCCGGAGTGTTATCGCTCTTGGTTTGGGGCCAGAGGGAGCTGGATCTGAATGCTGGCCCTGCTGCTCCGTAGCTGTGTGTCAGACCCAAAGCAAGTCACTTCACTTCTCTGAGCCCCAGCTTCTCCGGTGGAGGGTGAGAATGTTATCTGCAATCGTAGCGTTCCCGGGAAGCCTGGAAGTAGGCATGTCTTTTTCATGCCAAGAGCAGTGCCTGGCACAAAGAGGAGGCCATACCCTACGCACCGCTCTGCGGTTTGCAATCCCTGCACAAATCAATGTTGTGCGTATATCCTACTGGTCCTTTCATCTCTGATAGATTTCCGAAGCTGGGTTCCTGCCCTAGTGGTAAGGGCTTTAAAACAGTAAACCATGCTAGATTATTATCCAGACAAGGCTGTAAAAATTCATACTCCTGCTAACTATGTATGAGAATGCTTGTTTCCCCACACACTTACTAGTACCAGATGTTATGAATCTTTTTCTTTTTTGCCCATCTGATGGGAGGAAATGGTGTTGATTTCCATTTCCTTTATCACAATGGTGAAGTTGAACATCTTTTCATGTGTGTGTTATTCATTTGCAGGTCCTCAGATGTGATTGCCTTTCCTTTGTCCAGTTGTCTTTTGGGTCATTTGTATTTTTCTTCCCTTTTTCTTAAGGATTTTATTTTTAAGGAATCTCCACACCCACCATGGGGCTCTAACTCACAACCTCAAGGTCAAAAATTGCACACTCTACCAACCAAGCCAGCTTGGCGCCTCTCATTTGTATTTTTCTTATCAATTTATACATTGCGGATATGGAGAGGGACTGCCAAAAGGTACGAGGCTCTTTTTTGGAGTGATGAAAATGTTCTAACATTAGATTACAGTGATAGTTTCAACAGCTCTGTAAATATACTAAAAAACTTTGAATTTACACTTTCAATCAGTGAGATTTATGGTATCTAAATTGTATCTCAGTAAAGCTGTTAAAAAAATGAACTATTTGGAAAGTGAATTTTTAAGACATTTTATGTATTTATATGAGAGAGAGTGAGAGAGAGAGAAAGAGGGAACACAAGCAGGGGAGGGGCAGAGGGAGAGCAAGAGGGAGAAGCAGACCCCCTGCTGAGCACAGAGCCCCATGCAGGGCTCAAATCCAGGACGCTGAGATCATGACCTGAGCCAAAGGCAGATGCTTAACTAGACTGAGCCACCCAGGTGCCCCCAAAGTGATTCTTAATGGCTCTATAAAATTTCCTTTACTGGAATGATCATATTTTATTTGACACCTCCAATTGCTTCTAATTATTTCCAATATTTCATTCATAAAGAAATCATGATGAATATCTTTGTGCATAAATCTCTGCTTTGTCTTAGGATATATTCTTAAAATGGGAATTCCTGGGGAGAATGATTTTTTTAAGGGGGAAGAATGATTTCTAATAAAGAATATGAAAATAGTTGACAGTGATTCCATCTCCGTTTGAACATTCTAGAGTTTTCGCCTTAAGTTCAGAATGCCATATTTAGTACCTCAAAACTAGTGGGAGTGCCTCGCTGGCTCAGTTGGTGGAGCATGTGACTTGATCTTGGGGTTGTAAGTTCAAGTCCTATGCTGGGTGTAGAGCTTACTTAAAAATAAAATCCTGAAAAAAACCCCACAACACTATTACTGGCCTAGGTCCTCCTACTATGGTGACATCAAGTGCCATTATAACTGATCATAGAGAACATCTTCAGTTTTGGTCACTCAAAGATATGAAGCGAACTCCTCTCTTTATCACCAGTTGTTTAATTGTTACAGACTGATTGCTAGAAAAACAATATGAGAAGCTAAATTGCTTTCCCTGGCTCAAATCCATGGGGAATAGAGGCTAATTTTAGTGCAGTTTTTGGCAAAAGCAGGAAGTAGTGCTCAGTGGTTTCGTCTGTTACCGTTTCGTACCACCTTCCCATCTTGCTGACATATGCTAGAGAATTACAGCAATAATAAGAGTTATAAGAATAATGATAGATACTATTGACTGGCAACTCTAAGGTCCTTCTCTGGACAGAAAAGAACCTATCTTCTTGGTTAATTGTGCTGAATGCTAAGAAAGAAATTCACCTAGAAGGACAATGAAGGAAAAAGCTTATATTTCCTACCTGTTCTCTAGACCCATCCTCTCAGCCCAAGCCCTTCTTCCATCATCAAAGGTTTAGATTTAGCTGGGTGAACTGATTGGTGGTGGTTGATTTAGTAATTTCTAGGACATTAGCAAGAGAAGAGGCTCCCTGATGTAATGGGAAGTTTACTGGGTTAAGAACAAGAATCCTGGATTTTTGTCCTAACTCTGCTGCCATTTATCTATTATATGACATTTGGTAAATTGCACACCTTATGGGGATGTCAGTTTCCCATGTCTGGTTGATTTTTTTTCCCTGTCTAGTTGATTTCTAAGGGCCCTTCCAACTCTGACATGCTATAGATTTAAGGAAATAATAGAATTAGAAGTCTTCTATTAAGCAGTAGGTCAGGGAACAGATTTGGGAGTCGAGGTCAGAAGAGAGAACCTGAGTCACATCAGACACCTATTATGATCTAGGATATTTTATGTTAGATTCTTAAAGCCATTATAAAAAATATATTTGAGATTGCACAACTCTGCCTTTACTAAAAGAACCATAGGTGCACGATGGTGGATTTTGTAATATGCAGGCTAAACCTCAGTAAAGCCTTCAAAATATATATTTGATTGGCATTTTGTCTCCCAATAATCCCGGGTAGGGTGTATGCAATCATGTGAATTGAGAATCTGCTCATTTACTTGCGTGAGTGAAAATGAGTGAGAGCAAAGGGACGTGTTAGTAATCTTGGGAGTTTTGTTGGCTCAGAGAAGCTGCCGGGCTCTGGGGAGATTGATGGAACTAAAATGTCATTGTCGCAAGGGAGGCAACTATTGATTTCACTGACAAACCCTGTAATTATGGAACACAATGCCTGGTTACATTAATTAGAAGGGATGAGAGAGTGGAGCTGGAGGCCCTGCCAGGAGGAGAGAGGGAGAGTGTGGACCGGTCTTCTTTAGGTGTGGCTGCAGCATGCAGGGAGTGGGGAAGGGGGAATGGAAAAGTAGGGTGAAGGCAGGGACCAGCTTGAAGGGCTCTGTGAGAAAGCTGTAAGACTTACTACCTTGGGCTGCCTGGGTATTCAATAAGATCATATATGTAACACTACTTTAAAAATGGCCAAACACTATATAACTAAAAATATTTTTAACAGGCAATCCAGACATGTGGTAAAAATTCAGATGAGAGGGGCGCCTGGGTGGCTCAGTTGGTTGTGTGGGACTCTTGACTTTGGCTCAGGCCATGATCTCAGGGTCGTGGGATTGAGCCCCGAGTCGGCTCCCCGCTGGAGTCTGCTTGTCCCTCTCCCTCTGCCCCTCCCCTGCTTTCTCTCATAAATAAATAGTAAGTAAAAATCTTTAAAAATTCAGATGATAGAATAATCAGCGGCCTTCACCATCCCTGTGCCAGGGCCCCCGCGGTGGGCTTAGAGTTGTAAGGGATTTATGAGCCCATCCACGCCCCTTCTCCGCCTGTGCCCTGGTGCACATCCTTAAGGAGCGTCCTTGCCTGGGACGGAGGCCCAGAGATGGTGGCCAAGGCCTGGGCCTTCCCCTCAGAGAGCTTTCAGTCTAGTGGGGCAGACTGGAACGAAGGTTCTCAGCTCAGGACAGAACTGTGACACGGCTACACGTTCAAGTGGAGTCCTGCGGGAAGTGCGTGCCACTGTCCTGAGGATGCGGTAGCCGGTCATTTACAAGGAACCGACTCCTGCTTTGCAGAGCCTCAGGGAGATCTTCGTGGGAGGCTTGCTCTCTAGGAAGGCTGGAGGAGCAGGGCTGCAGGGACACACACACACACACACACACACACAAAGTTCAGATGATAGAGGGGTGCCTGGCTAGCTCAGTCAGAGCTCATGACTCTTGATCTCAGGGTTGTGGGTTCAAGCCCTGCGATGTGTGTAGAGATTACTTAAAATCCTTAAAAAAATTCCGATGATATAAAGAAATGGTATAAAGGGACAGACAGTGAAAAGTAAGTCTCCCTCCCACCTTCGTCGCCCATTTGTCCGCCCCAGGAGCTTCTACTATCTCAATTTCTTGTGTATCCTTCCAGAGATATTCTATTATTCTATGCATATACAAATATACATACATATATATGTGTCCCAGATGGTCGGATACTATTCATATTGCTTTTTGTCTGTATTTGTTTTCACTTAACAATGTAGTTTGGAAATCACTTCTTATATTGATCTGCCTTATTCTTTTTTAACATCTATATAGTATTTTCTTGTCCTGCAACTTATTTAAACTTTCCCCTTTGAAGGATATTTGATTTGTTTCAATGGCATCCGGTCTAGTTAAAGTTCACCACTGAATAGTCCCCAACATAGTGTTACTGATGAAGGTCTTGGATTTCTTTATTTTTTGCTTAGTGTAACAATTTATTTATGTTTGTATTTTTCTGGTAAGAGTAATAATCTCAGTATCCCCAAGACTTTTTTAAAAACTCTATTTTTTATTAGGTTTTAATTTTAATTCTAATATTGTTAACATACAGTGTTATATTAGTTTCAGGTGTACAATAGAGTGATTCAACAATTCTGTACATCACCAGGTTCTCATCAGGACAAGTGCCCTCCTTAATCCCCATCAGCTATTTCCCCCATTCCCCACCCCCCCCCCCACCCCCCGGTAACCATCAGTGTGTTCTCTAGAGTTAAGAGTCTGTTTCTTAAGGGTGCCTGGCTGGCTTGGTTGGTAAAATATGAGACTCTTGATCTCAGGGTCATGAGTTCAAGCCCCATGTGTGGCATAGAGTTTACTTAAAAAAAAAAAAGGGTCTGTTTCTTGGTTTGTTTCTCTACTTTTCCTTTGTTCATTTGTTTTGTTTCTTAAATACCACACTTATTTCACTTAGCATTATACTCTCTAGCTACATCCATGTTGCTACAGATGGCAAGATTTTGTTCTTTTTTATGGCTGAATAATATTCCATTATATAGATTCTATACATAATAACTTATATATATAATCACATCTTCTTTATCTATTCATCTATTGATGGACACTTGGGCTGCTTCCATAGTTTGGCTACTGTAAATAATACTGCAATAAACATAGGGGTGCATGTATCACTCTGAATTCATGTTTTTTTATTTTTTGGGTAAACACCCAGTAGTGCAATTACTGGATTGTAGGGTAGTTCTATTTTTAACTTTTTTTTTTAAAGATTTTATTTATTTGAGAAAGAGAGAATGAGAGACAGAGAGCACGAGACGGAAGAGTGTCAGAGGGAGAAGCAGACTCCCCACTGAGCAGGGAGCCCGATGCGGGACTCGATCCTGGGACTCCAGGATCATGACCTGAGCCAAAGGCAGTCGCTTAACCAGCTGAGCTACCCAGGTGCCCTATTTTTAACTTTTTGAGGAAACTTCATCCTTTTCTCCACAGTGGCCGCACCAGTTTACATTCCCACCAACAGTGCACAAGGGTTCCTTTTTCTCCATGTCCTTGACAACACTTGTTGTTTCTTGTGTTGTTGATTTTAGCCATTCTGACAGGTGTGAGGTCATATCTCATTGTGGTTGTGATTTGCATTTCCCTGATGATGGGCGATGTTGAGCATCTTTTCATGTGTCTGTTGGCCATCTGGATGTCTTCTTTGGAGAATGTCTGTTCTGCCCATTGTTTAATTGGATTATTTGTTTTTTGGGTGTTGAGTTGTATCAGTTCCTTACATATTTTGGATACTAACCCTTTATTGGATATATCATTAGCAAACATCCCCTCCCATTCAGTAGGGAGTCTTTTAGTTTTGCTGATTGTTTCCTTCACTGTGCAGAAGCTTTTTGTTTTGATGTAGTCCCGATAGTTTATTTTTGCTTTTATCTCTTGCCTCAGGAGACATATCTAGAAAAATACAGCTACAGCTGATGTCAGAGAGGTTACTGCCTGTGCTCTCTGCTAGGATTTTTATCATGTCAGGTGTCACATTTAGGTCCTTAATCTATTTTGAGTTTACTTTTGTGTATGGTGTAAGGAAGTTATCCGGTTTCATTCTTTTTCATGTAGCTGTCCAGTTTTCCCAAAACCATGTGTTGAAGAGCCTGTCGATTTCCCACTGCATGTTCTTGCCTCCTTTGTTGAAGATTAATTGACCATATATCTGTGGGTTTGTTGTTTCTGGGCCTTCTATTCTGTTCTATTGGTCTCTGTGTCTATTTTTTGTGCCAGTACCATGCTGTTTTGATGACTACAGCTTTGTAGTATAACTGAAAGTCTGGAATTGTGATACCTCCAGTTTGGTTTTTCTTTTTCGAGATTGCTTTAGCTATTCAGAGTTTTTTGTGGTTCCATACAAATTTTAGGATTGTTTGTTTTAGTTCAGTGAAAAATGCTTGTTTGTATTTTGATAGAAATTGCATTAAATGTGTAGATTGCTTTGGGTAGTATAGACATTTTTTTAAAAAGATTTTATTTATTTATTTGACAGAGACATAGTGAGAGAGGGAACACAAAAGCAGGGGGAGTGGGAGAGGGAGAAGCAGGCTTCCCCCCGAGCAGGGAGCCCGATGTGGGGCTCCATCCCAGGACCCTGGGATCATGACCAGAGCTGAAGGCAGACACTTAACGACTGAGCCACCCAGGCACCCCCGGGTAGTATAGACATTTTAACAGTATTTGTTCTTCCAATTCATGAGCATGGAATGTCTTTCCATTTCTCTGTGTCATCTTCAATTTCTTTCATCAGTGTTTTATAGTTTTCAGAGTACAGGTCTTTCATCTCTTTGGTTAGGTTTATTCCTAGATATCTTATTATTTTTGGTGCAGTTGTAAATGGGATTGTTTTCTTAAGTTCTCTTTCTGCTGCTTCATTATTAGTGTACAGCGATGCAACAGATTTCTGTACATTGATTTTGTATCCTGTGACTTTACTGAATTCATTGATCAGTTCTAGTAGTTTTTTGGTGGAGCCTTTAGGGTTTTCTATATATAGTATTATGTCATCTGCAAATAGTGACAGTTATACTTCTTCCTTATCAATTTGGATGCCTTTTATTTCTTTTTGTTGTCTGATTGCTGTGGCTAGGAATCCCAGTACTATACTGACTAAAAGTGGTGAGAATGGACATCCTTGTCTTGTTCCTGACCTTAGGAGAATAGCTCTCTATTTTTCCCCACTGAGGATGATGTTAGCTGCAGGCTTTTCATATATGGCCTTTATTATGTTGAGGTATGTTCCTTCTAAACTTACTTTGTTGAGGTCTTTTATCATGAACGGATGTTGTACTTTGTTGAATTCTTTTTCTGCGTCTATTGAAATGATCATATGGTTTTTATTCTTTCTCTTATTGATGTGATCTATCACACTGATTTGTGAATATCGAACCACCCTTGCATCCCTGATATAAATCCCACTTGATCATGGTGTATGATCTTTTAATATATTGTTGGATTTGGTTTGCCAGTATTTTGTTGAGGATTTTTGCTTGTATGTTCATCAGAGATATTGGCCTGTAGTTCTCTTTTTTTTTGTGGTATCTTTATCTGTTTTTGGTATCAGGGTAATGCTGGCCTCATGGAATGAATTTGGAAGTTTTCTTCCTCTTCTATTTTTTGGAATAGTTTTTTTTTTTTTGAAGATTTTGTTTATTTATTTGTCAGAAAGAGAGAGAGCACAAGCAGGAGGAGTGGCAGGCCCGCTGATCAAGGAGCCCGATGTGGGACTCGATCCCAGGACCCTGGGATCATGACCTGAGCTGAAGGCAGCCAGTTAACTGACTGAGCCACCCAGGCGTTCCTATTTTTTGGAATAGTTTCAGAAGAATATGTATTAACTCTTTTTTTTTTAAAGAGTTTTATCTATTTGAGAGAGAGTGAGAGAGACAGCACAAGAAGGGGGAGGGTCAGCGGGAGAAGCAGACTCCTCGCTGAGTGGGGAACCCAATGCGGGACTCCGGGATCATAACCTGAGCCAAAGGCAGTCGCTTAACCGACTGAGCCACCCTGGCACCCCTTAACTCTTATTTAAATGTTTGGTAGTATTTGTCTGTGAAGACGTCTGGTCCTGGACTTTTGTTTGTTGGGAGTTTTTTGATTACTGATTCAATTTCATTGCTGGTAATCGGTCCATTCAAATATTCTATTTCTTCCTGCTTCAGTTTTGGGAGGGTCTATGTTTCTAGGAATTTATCCATTTCTTCTAGGTTGTCCAATTTGTTGTCATATAATTTTTCATAATATTCTTACAATTGTATTTCTGTGGTATTGGTTATTATTTCTCCTCTTTCATTTGTGATTTTGTTTTTTAAGTCCTCTCTCGCGCTCTCTCTCTCTTTTTGATGAGTCTGGCTAGAGGTTTATCAAGTTGGTAGATCTTTTCAAAGAACCAGCTCCTGGTTTCATTGATCTGTTCTATTGGTTTTTTTTATTTATCATTTATTTCTGCTCTTATCTTTATTATTTCCTTCCTTCTGCTGGTTTGGGGTTTTGTTTGTTGTTCTTTGTCTAGCTCCTTTAGGTGTAAGGTTAGGTTGTTTGAGATTTTTCTTGTATCTTGAGGTAGGCCTGTATTGCTATAAACTTCCCTCTTAGAACTGCTTTTGCTGAATCCCAAAGATTTTGGACCATTGTATTTTCATTTTCATTTGTTTCCCTGTAATTTCTTCTTTGATTTCTTGGTTGACCCACTCATTACTTAGTAGCATGTTATCTAATCTCCATGTATTTGTGCTCCTTCCAGTGTTTTCTTATGGTTGATTTCTAGTTTCATAGTGTTGTGGTCAGAAAAGATGCATGGTATAACTTTGATCTTTATGAATCTGGGGAGACTTATTTTGTGGCCTAATATGTCATCTATTCTGGAGAATATTCTATGTGTACTTGAAGAGAATGTGTACTCTGCTGTTTTAGGATGGAATGTTCTGAAAATAGCTGTTAAGTGCATCTGGTCCAGTGTGTCATTCAAAGCCACTGTTTCCTTGTTGATTTTCTGTTTGGATGATGTTTGTTATTAACTGTTTTATGTAGTTGGCTGCTCCCGTGTTCGATGCATAAATATTTACAATTGCTAGATCTTGTTGGGTTGTCTCATTATTTATTATGGAGTGTCTTTCTTTGTCTCTTGTTACAGTCTTTGATTGATTGATTTTAGAGAGGGAGAGAGAGCACACGAGTGCAAGGGGGAGGGGCAGAAGGAGAGGGAAAAGAGAGACTCTCAAGCTGACTCCTTATTGAGCGGAAGTATGACGAGGGGCTCGATCTCACAACCCTGAGATCATGACCTGAGTTGAAACCAAGAATCGGATGCTCAACTGACTGAGCCACTCAGGCGCCCCTGCAGTCTTTGTTTTAAAGTCTATTTTGTCTGATATAAGTATTGCTACTCTGGCTTTCTAGAAAACTGTATTTTAGTGATGCAATAAAGAGCTGCAGGGAAATCCAAGTAAAATCAGTGCTAAAGAATGGATTTGGTGTGGCCAAATAGAGCCTACCGGGTTCGACGGAGGTTTCTATATATCTAGGCTCCAGTTTGGAAGGGCAGCTCAAACCTTCAAGAGTACTTTCTTGAAGGAGAAGAACCCAGAAGGGTAGTACAATGGAGTGGGAAGATTTCAGGGTCTGGAGTCCGAAGGCTTGGGTTCCAGTCCCAGTTCTGTCATGGACTAGCTGTGTGACCACCTTGGGTAGGTCACAGCCCTGGAGGTTCAGTTTTGTCTCTTGTGTTAAATAGGGGCAGTGATATCAAACTCATCATGCTCTTGTGAGGACTAGATGAATTAACAGCCTTTCGTAAAGTGCTTTCTAAATGTTTATAAGTATTACTTTAGGGGCATCTGGGTGGCTCAGTTGGTTAAGCATCTGCCTTCGGCTCAGGTCATGATCCCAGGGTCCTGCGACTGAGCCCCACATCAGGCTCCCTGCTCAGCAGGGAGCCTGCTTCTCCTTCTCCCTCTGCTGCTCCCCTCTCTTTCTCTCTCTCTAATAAATAAATAAAATCTTAAAAAAAATAAGTATTACTTTACCCTAAGGGATGGAGACATAAAACCAGAATAGCTAGAGCTTCAGGTAGAGTAAATATGCAAATATGCACAAATTGCAACCTGAAAACAAAGAGATAGGCTAAGAAAGAAACAGCCCCTTCTTGGCTAGATACATATTAATTCAGAACTTAAAAAGGGACCAGGTAACGCTTTTTAAAAAAAGTTCCTGCAGGTCTACAATTTAAGTGTCCATCTTTGTTACAAACTGTTGGAAGGCATACTGCTCTTCTTTAGATACAAATAACTTTTTTCCCTTTATAGTTGCCTATATTACAACCCACTGAGCAAGGACAGAAGCCCGTAAGTGTCAGTGGAGTGAGAGAGATGATTTGCATTTTCAGGGGGAAAATGATCTCTGCTTAGATATACCAGCAGAGAGAAACCCAGCAGATGTTTTTGAAAAGAATTGGACCATTTGACATTTCATTGGAACAAAACCTAGAAACAGTACTAGGCAGGAAAAACCAACCAGCACCGTGTGAGACAAGGAAAGGAGAGAGACCAGAGTGTAAACTGATGTAAGAGTTCTGGAGGGTAATTTGGCAATATATATGTTGAACATAAAAATGCACATACTCTATCCTTCTGCCTCACGTTTCTGAAAAATTCAGTCCCAAAGCCATTAGGTGAAGGGGCGCCTGGGTGGCTGAGTCAGTTAAGTGTCCAACTCTTGATCTCAGCTCAGGTCTTGATCTCAGGGTCTGGGTTCAGCCCTGAGAGCCTACTTAAAAAAAATAAAGCCCTTAGGTAAAGCAGAGCAAGGTAGCCATCATGGTGGGGAGTGTGGGGGCTCCCCATGGGGGTATCAGATACTGAACATGGTGAGGAGGGCATCCCTGTGGAGGGCAGCCTGGTAGGAAGGATCATAGTCCAAGTAGGAGGATGCAGGGATCCTCAGTGAAGGACAGCCTGGTGTGGGAAGCAGAGCCTGAGAGGACTGATGAGGGCATCCCATGATGGAATGGCATGAAGTGTTAGAGGCCGAATGGGATAAGGAGGGCATCTATGTTGGGGAGAGGTGATGTGGCGAGTCAGAGCCTGAGGGGGCAGACAAGGGCATGACAGGAAGTGTCAGCCTGAGCAGGACAAGGAGGGAATCTATGTAGAGGGGCAGCAAGTGATGGGGAACGAGAGGCCCAAAACAGGGTGAACAGACATGGTGTCAGGGAGGGAGGCTGTGGAAATGGGAGATGGCTTACTATATTATTTACCTATTTGTGTATAACAATTTACCCCCAAACTCAGTGGCTTAGAACAACAAATATTTATTAAATCAGTTTGTCAGGAATCTGGGCAGAGCCTAGCTGGGTGCCTCTGGCTCAGAGTCTCTCACAAAGCTCCGATCTAAAGGCTCAGCCCAGGGAGCATCTGCTTCCCAGCATAGTCATGCGGTTGTTAGCAGGATTTAGTTCCTCGTGAGCTGTTGACTGAGGGCCTCAGTTCTTCCATGGCTGTTGGCCAGGGGCTCCCTCAGCTCCTTGCTACATGGGACTCTCCATAGGGCATCTAGCTTCTCTGAGAGCAAGTGAGGGGGGGAGAGAGAGAGAGAGAGCGGGCAAATGAGCAAGCCAGGGTCAATTAGACAGAAGCCAGAATCTTCTTGTAATCTTGAGAGTGAGTGACTTTAAATTTTGCTGAATTCTATCATTAGAAGTGATTCACTAGATCCAGCTCACAGTCAAGGACAAGTGATTACACAAGTGAGAGAATACCACTAGGCAGGGATCGTTGAGGGACATCTTTGAAAAGTGATCCATACTATCCGAAGTGATCTACAGATTCAAGGCAATCCCTGTGAAACTCCCAATGGCAGAGTTTACAGAAATAGAAACAGTAGTCCTAAAATTCGTATAGAAGCACAAAGACTATGAATAGCCAAACCAGTCTTGAGAAAGAAGAAAAAAGCTGGAGGCAACACACTTCCTGATTTCAAAATATATTACAGAGTGACAGCAATTAAAACAGTATGGTACTGGCATAAAAACGGACACATAGACCAATGGAACAGAATAAAGAACTTGGAAATACAGCCATGCATGTACAATAAACAGCCAACCAGGGTGCCAAGAACACACAATAATGAAAGGATAGTCTCTTCAACAAATGGTGTTGAGAAAACTAGATATCTACATACCAAAGAATGAAATTGGACCCTTATCTTGCAGGATACACAATATTCAACTCAAAATGTATTAAAGATTTAAATGTAAGACCAGAAACAATAGAACTCATAGAAGAAAACAGGGGAAAAGCTTCATGACGTTGATCTTGGCAATTTCATGCCTATGACACCTGTGGTGTTGCACAAGCAACAAGAGCAAAAATAGACAGAGAAGACTATATCGAACTAAAAAGCTTCTTCACAGCAAAGGAAACAGAGTGAAAAGGCAGCCTATGGAATGAGAGAAAATATTTGCCAAACATATATCTGGTAAGGGGTTAATATCCAAAATACATAAGACACTCTTATAACCGGGGCAACTGGGTGGTTCAGTTGGTTAAGCATCTGCCTTCGGCTCAGGTCATGATCCCAGGGTCCTGGGATCGAGCCCCGCATTGGGCTCCCTGCTCAGTGGGGAGTCTGCTTCTTCCTCTGCCTCTCCCCCTGGCTTATGCTCTCTCTCTTGCTCACTCACTCTCTCTCTCTCAAATAAATAAATAAAATCTTAAAAAAAAAAAAGAAACTCTTACAACCATTTAAATAGTAAAAAACCAAATAACTTGATTTTAAAAATAGGCAAAAGAATTAAATAGACATTTCTTCAATGAAGACACAAAAATGGCCAATGGGTGTGAGAAAAAGTGATCGACATCACTAATCGTAAGGGAAATGCAAATCAAAATCACCTCATATCTGTTAAGATCGCTGTTAAAAAAAAAAAGGCATCAGATAAGTGTTGGCAAAGATGAGGGGAAATTGGAACTGTTGATAGGATGTAAAATGGTGAGGCCACTATGGAAAAACAGTATGGGGTTTCCTCGAAAAAATTAAAAATAGATCTATCATATGATCCAGCAATCCCACTTTTGGGCATATAGGCAAAAGAATTGAAATCAGGATCTCAGAGCGATGTCTGTATTCCCAGGTTCACTGCAGCATTATTCATAATAGCCACGGTATGGAAATGACCTAAGTGTCCATCAACAGATGAATGGATAAAGAAAATATGGTATATACATACAATGGGTTATTATTCAGCCTTAAAAAAGAAAGGAATCTCGCCATAAACGACAACATGGATGGACCTTTAGGACATGATGCTAAGTGAAATCAGCCAATCACAGAAGGACAAATAGTACATGCTTCCACTTAGATGAGGTATTTAAAATAGTCAAATTCATGAAACCAATGAGGAGAATGGTGGTTGGCAAGGGTTTGGGGAACGGGGGGGGAATGCAGAGTTGCAGTTCAAGGGTATAAAGTTTCATCCTGTAAGATGTGTACATTCTAGTGATCTGCAGTATAGCACTGTGCTTATTGTATGCCTAAAAATCTGTTAAGAGGGTAGATCTCACATGAAGTTCTTACCACAATAAAAAAGAAGAAAGAAGAATAGCGCAGTGTTTAGGAAGTCCTTTAGAGCTTTGTTTAACCCATGCTCCATTTGAACTAGCTATCCTACCTTGAGCAACTTAACTCTCTCTCTGCTTCAATTTCCTCTCTGAAATGGGGATAATCATGCCCACATCACAGGGGATACTGAGAATTCAATGAAATTTTCCAGGTAAAGCAGGTAGAACAGTTCTTGGCACATGATAAGCAGTCAATAAGTGGTAGTTACTGTTAAAAAAGAAAAGAGGGGCACCTGGCTGGCTCAGTCAATGGAGCATGTGACTCTTGATCTCAGGGTTCTGAGTTTGAGCCCCACGTTGGGCTTGGAGATTACTTAAATAAATAAATACATACATACATAAATACTAAATAAATAAATAAAAGGAAAAAGAAAAGACACTTCCCAACACAGTTCCATACAGGGGGATTGATAAAATGTATAACTTATATTAAGAATAATAGAAACTAGTTATCTCATTGTCTTAACTTGCTAGAAATACAGAAAGTGATCAAATTAGAATGAGCCCTGTGGTGTTGGATGGGATATATCATGGTGCTGGATGGGATATATCAGGGTGCTGGATGGGATATATCAGGGTGCCGGATGGGATATATCAGGGTGCCGGATGGGATATATCAGGGTGCCGGATGGGATATATCAGGGTGCCGGATGGGATATATCAGGGTGCCGGATGGGATATATCAGGGTGCCGGATGGGATATATCAGGGTGCGGATGGGATATATCAGGGTGCCGGATGGGATATATCAGGGTGCGGATGGGATATATCAGGGTGCCGGATGGGATATATCAGGGTGCCGGATGGGATATATCAGGGTGCCGGATGGGATATATCAGGGTGCCGGATGGGATATATCAGGGTGCCGGATGGGATATATCAGGGTGCCGGATGGGATATATCAGGGTGCCGGATGGGATATATCAGGGTGCCGGATGGGATATATCAGGGTGCCGGATGGGATATATCAGGGTGCCGGATGGGATATATCAGGGTGCCGGATGGGATATATCAGGGTGCCGGATGGGATATATCAGGGTGCCGGATGGGATATATCAGGGTGCCGGATGGGATATATCAGGGTGCCGGATGGGATATATCAGGGTGCCGGATGGGATATATCAGGGTGCTGGATGGGATATATCAGGGTGCTGGATGGGATATATCGGAGTGAACTCACGGTTAGATAGATAGATACAGAGATAGCCGTAGCTATAGATGCAGTTATAAATATAAAATCTGTGAGTGTGTGAGTGAGTGTGAGTGTGTGAGTGTGTGTGTGTGTGTGAGTGAGTGTGAGTGTGTGAGTGTGTGTGTGTGAGTGTGTGTGTGTGTGTGTGTAAGCATGTGAGGAAAGGTATATAAGTGAAGCCTCTGAGAGGATCAGGGAACAGCAACACACTGATAGCAATATCTACAACTAGCACCCAGATTTGGCTCCTAAATGGTATTTTCCCCTAAAGGGAACCAGGGCTTCTCAGAAAGATGGCTGATTTCAGGATTGAGTAAGTGAAAGCACAAGATGAGCCTAGACTATCTTGGGCCTGAAAATAAGGAAGCACTCAAGGAATGATGGGGACATGTCCAAGGGACACAGAAGCCAGCTCAAAGGAGCCCCCAGTAGCCAAATCTAGGACAACTTGAGCATCAAAGTAAACAATGAAAATAATGCATTACAACCCATAGAATAAAATAAGAAACCATAAGGCTATCCCGATATAAACAAACAAATGAATACACTGAAAGTTTGATGAGAAATGGAAGATTTACACAATTTCAAAGCACTTTCCCATAATATATTCATGAATTAAACACCATAACATCCTGGTGGAAAAGCCTGGCACATACCACTTGAGTCAAGTGATCATCCAATGAACACCGTCAGTAATGGCGCACATAGAAATCGCACTTCACCCTGATGGGATGCCGATTACAGTGTCCCTTCTGTCATAGTCCCGCCAAAGACGCGTAACCTGAACCTAATCATGAGGAAACTTCAGACAAACCCAAATTGAGGGACATTCTCCAAGATAACTGGCCTGTGGTCTTCAAAAGTGCCGCCAAGGTTTTGAAAGTCAATGAAGGACCAAGGAACTGTTCCAGACTCAAGGAGGTGAAGAAGATGGGGACAATGAAAAGCACCATATGGTTCTGAGCTGGATCCCTTTGCTATAACGGACCACTGGGGACAACCGATGAAGCTTGAGTGGGACCTGAGGATTAGATGTTAATAATCTATTAATGCTAATTCCCTGATTTTGAGGGCTGCATCATAAATAGGAAGATATCCTTGTTGGCCACAAAACCCACACTGAATTACTCAGGGGTAATGTGGCACCAGGTCGGTCGGTAACTGATACTCAAATAGTTCAGGAAGAAAACCCCAGGACATTCTGTACTGTACCTCCAACTTTTCTGTAAGTTTGTGATTGCTTCATCATCATCATCACCATCATCATCATCATAAGGGGCGCCTGGCTGGCTCAGTCAGTGGAGCGTGTGACTCTGGATCTCGGTCGGGGTTGTGAGTTCGAGCCCCACATTGGGTGTAGAGATTACTTAAAAATAAAATCTGAAAAAACATAAATAATAAATAATGAAAAGAATGGCATGGTCTGAAAGGCAGAGACACTCTGAGGGACTATTTCAGATTAAGGGAGGCTAGATGGAAATGACAAATGTCATGTCTGATCCTAAATTGCATCCCCACCCCCAAGTTCTTTTTGCTGCAAAGAATATTATTTGTACAACTGAAGAACTATGACTATGGCCTATAGGTTCAATAACAGTATTTTATCAATATTAATTTCCTGGTTTTAATATTTGCGATGTCCTTATGTAAGAGAAATATTTTGTTCTGAGAGATACATGCTGAAGTATTTAGGCTTAAAGGAACCCTGTGGGTAAATTTATTTTCAAATAGTTCAGGAAAAAAAGGAATATCATATTATCGAAAGGAAATGATAAAGCAAATTAACAAACTGTCAACAATTGAGGAAAATGGGTTAAAGAAACATGGATGTTCTTGCGACTGTCTGTAAGTCTGAAATTATTTTATAATAAACAGTGACCAGGGGGCACATGGCTGGCTCGGTTGGTAGAGTGTGAGACTCTTGGTCTCAGGGTTGTGAGTTCGAGCCCCATGGTGGGCATAGAGATTACTTAAAAAAAAAAAAAAAGTTCTCAGGGCATAACATCTCTGATCTGCTCTAGAGATAGGACTGGGATTCTCAAACATTTCCTCCCGAGCTGACTTCTAGCATGCAAAAAAAAAAAAAGGTTACCAAAAACACACACACTCTTCGTCCTGGCAATTCCTCTGCTAAAAAGTACCCAACATGTATATAAAGATATTCATACATTGGTGTTCATTGCAGCATTATTTGAAATAGCTGAAGACCAGCCTCCATCCAACTGTCCGTTGATAGAGGTTTTTTTCCATACCATGAAACACCATGTAGCTGTTAAAAGTAAGGAGTCAATCACCTCACACCTATTAGGATGACTACTCTAAAACAAAACAAAACCAGAAAAACCAGAATATAGTAAGTGTTGGTGAGGATGTGGAGAAACTGGAGCTCTTGTGCCCTGCTGGTGGGAATGTACAATGTTGTAGCTGCCGTAGAAAATAGTATAAAGCTTCCTTTAAAAAATTAAAAATAGAGCTACCATATGACCCAGCAAGCCCACTTGTGGGTATAAATGCAAAAGAACTGAAAGACATTTGGATACCCATGTTCATAGCAGCACTATTCACAATAGCCAGGAGTGGAAGCAGCCCAGATGGCCACTGACAAATGAATGGATAAATAAAATGCCATGTGTCCATACAATGGAATACTATTCAGCCTTAAAAAGGAAGGAAATTCTGTCGCCTGCCACAACATGGATGAACCTTGAAGACATTATGCTAAGTGAAATAAGCCAGTCACAGAAGGACAAATACTGTATGAGACCACATATATGAGATCTCTAACCTAGTCAGATTCATAGAAACAGAAAGCACGATGGTGGTACCGGGGGCTGGGGGACAGGGAAAACAGTGGTGAAGGGGTATAGAGTTTCAGATTTGCAAGACAAAAAAGGTCTGGAGATCTGTTTTACAACAGTGTGAATATACTTAATGCTAATGAACTGTACACTTTAAAATGATAACAAGGGTAAATTTTATTTGTGTTTTTTACCACAGTGAGTAAGGTTCCCGAGGGAAATCATTAAGTGAAAAAACAAGGTGTAAAATGGTGTGTATGCTACGATTCTGTGTTTGCACACAAGTGTGAGTTTAAAAGATACGTGTTTGAGGTTGTCCTTAAAAATTCTGGAAGGATAACGTAAGAAGCTGTTAACAGTGATTACTTCTAGAAATAAGGCTGGGGGTTCAAAAGGGGAAAATTATTTCTACTTTCTCATTTTACCTTTTATTTTAACGTCTTCTGTACTATTTTTTTTTTTACCACATGCATACATTATATGTATAATAAATGTTTAACCTTTTAAATTATGGTTAATATTGAGTGCTTACAATGTGCCAGACATTGTTCTAAGCCTTTACATGGAGTAGCTCATTTAATCTGAAAATTACTCTATGAGGGAGGTTCTTTAATAGTATTATTGTTATCTTATAGATGGGAAACAGTCTCAGAGGGATTAAGTAACTTGGCCAAGGTCACACAAGGTCACTCAAGGTGGTAAGTCCTCTTTGAGTCCAAATCAGGCAATCTGACGCTAAATCCTACCATTTTAAATACTACTCTATGCTGTCTGTGAAAAGGATTCACTCTTCCTTCTGTTAAAGATATATATATACATATATATATATTCTTATTATAAACACAACGCATGCTCATTAAGTGTAAAAACTCAAAGCGAAAGTGAAGGGGAAAATCTAACCCTCAGTTCTGCCAGCTAAAGACCAGCCTGTTAACCTTTTGGTCGATGGCCATCCAATCTGTGGTAGATGCACTATTTTTTAACCTGGTTGAGATTATATTGAACATACAGTTTTGTGTTCTGCTTTTCTTCCTCTCTGTATAATGTCATTTTCCTTTTAAAATACCATTTCTTGGGGCACCTGGGTGGCTCAGTCAGTTAAGCGTCTGACCCTTGGTTTTGGCTCAGGTCATGATCTCAGGGTCCTGAGATCGAGCCCCGTGTGGGGCTCCGCATTCAGTGGGGAGTCTGCTTCTTTCCCTCTGCCCCTTCTCCTCCGCTCACATGCTCTGTCTCTTTCTCTTTCTAAAGTAAAATAAATAAATCTTTAAAAATAAATAAATAAATAAATAAATAAAATACCTTTTCTCAAGTCCTCTTGTAAATAGTCAGCGTGTTTTTAGAGCTGGCAGTGAAGGCCCCACATTCATTTCAGAGAAGAGGCAGAGTAATAAAATCTCTGGAAAAGAAAAGCATGGAAAGGTGGGAAGAGGAAAGTATGGGTCAGCAATTTCTAAGGAATGGCTTCCCTGGTGCATGAATGTGGAAGTCTAGATTTTATTTTTTCCCTTCTTTCTGTATCTTTATCGTATTTTCCTCTATTCATGTTGGGACAGTTTTGTGGGGGTCAGTATACCTAAGTGACTGTGTCTGGGGAGCAGCAGGACATTGTGGAAATTTTTCCCAGAATCCAATTTGAGGAAAACTAAAAGTGGATGATTGCTATTTTAAGCTACTAAAAAAAAAAAAAAAAGTGTACGTATAATGATGGGGAATCCTAGAGCGTTAGAATGTTAGACCAAAAATAGAGAGATAATCTAGCCCAATTCCCCCTCATCTTACAGGTGGAGAAACCGAGCCCCAGGGCAGGAAAATAAATCACTATAGGCCACAGAGCTACTGAAGGCAGAGCCTGGACTAAATCTGGGTCTCGTGATTCCTCCGCCTCTGTTTTATAAAACTTCTGACACCCTTTAAAACCAATTAATTAATCGTCGTAAGAACTCAGTGAAGTAGGTTAGTGTTATTTATTCTGACTTTAGAGCCATTTACTGAAAAAAATGATTAGACGTCTGTAATTGAAAACTGATTCTACTGTAATTAAACACGTTTTTAAATGCTCCAAAAAGAACAGACTATTAAGTGGGCTTATCATCTTAGGAATTAGCTTTTGGTTTCTTGCGCAACCAGTTTAAAGATCACCACTTCTCACCTGGCATCTTAAATTCCTTTTATATTAGGCATGAAGCCTGTCTTTGCTTAGTAAGATTAAGCAAACACAGAGTCATTAGATGAGCTGCATCTCATGCTCTCAGCAAATGAATAAGTGGGGGAGGGGTAGTGGGGCACCCCACGACTTGCATAAATTATTAGAATGCGTCCCTTTGCCTGTTGGTTTTCCTTCCAAATGACTTCCTTGGGCTGCAGTTCCTTATCTGCCCTTTTGTTACATGGAATAAGCAGGGCGGAATGTACAATAGGCTTATGGAATTGAGTATGGTAATTTTTATCTGAATATGATAAAACAGTTTGCCAAAGCCGACTTTAATTAAGCTTTACATAGAAGAGTCTTTCACCGTTAGAGCAAATGGGTTGGAATTTTTAGTTCAAAATCTGAATTGAAGTGGTTGCATTAGAGACCCAAGGAATAGGTAAGTTTGGAGTTCAGGGCGTCTTGTCTTTCCTTTCTCAGATGTTCTTCCTTCTAGTTTTCACTGCCCTCATGCAGGAGCTTCTCCCTTCCAAGATGTACTTCTGGTGCCCCAAATATTTGCTGCCACCACAAAAATGCCCAGGGTCCCAGTGTCCTGATCTCAGCCAGCAGGAGTGGAAAGATTATAGACAGAGCTGAAAGAAACCTTGGAAAGCATCTCATTTGATTTTATTGATGGGGAAACTGAGGCCTAGAGTGACCTGGTCCCTTGCCCGAGGTTAATAGCAGAGCTGGGATTTGAGTACCCTGAAGAATGATTTAATGGAGATGAGTCTTAGCTTCCTCCCGCATAAAATGGAAATCAAGAGATTTTACACAGGTCACTCTGAGGATCAAATATGACAACATAAGTGAAACCACTCTAAAAACTGCACCTTAAAACGTTTCTTTTTATTAAGCTACGCTGCTCTCCTTGTGCTAAATGTTAATAATTAAAAAATGTTAGCATGTGGCTCTTCCAAGTGGGGTTTGCATTTTGAAAGGGGAGATCCTGAGGACACATCTCACCCTAGAGGAAAACAGTGGACAGAGAAGCATTCTGGGTGCTCCTCAAATGCCTTAGTTGTGTGGAGACAGTATTTTAACAGTAAGAGCACACCCTGTTTTCAGAGGCCAAGGAGCTAAGAACTTTGTAAAAAACTGCCCACATAGTAGTTTCTAGCATCTAGGGTAGAGTTTGATTAAATTAACTTAAAAGTCCCTTCTAACACTGAAGTTCTGTAGTTACATGATTCCAATGGATTCGTTTTTTAAAAGATTTATTTATTTATCTGAGGAGGGGAGGGGCAGAGGGAGAGGGAGAGAAAGTCCCAAGCAGACTCCTTTGCTGAGCACGGAGCCCGACACAGGGCTCGATCCCACAACCCCAAGATCACGACCTGAGCTGAAACCAAGCCAGATGCTTAACTGACTGTGCCACCCAGGCGTCCCTGGATTCATTTTTATAACATACAGTCAGTCCTGTTCATGTGCTTTCTCTTCAGATCCAGAAACATCAATGCCTATGGTATGTGACAAATTGCTACCCTGATCTGTTTATCTAATTGTTTGAGATATAATTGACATATAACATTGTGTAAGTTTAGGGCGCCTGGGTGGCTCAGTCGTTAAGCGTCTGCCTTCGGCTCGGGTCATGATCCCAGGGTCCTGGGATCGAGCCCCGCATTGGGCTCCCTGCTCGGCGGAAGCCTGCTTCTCCCTCTCCCACTCCCCCTGCTTGTGTTCCCTCTCTCGCTGTGTCTCTCTCTCTGTCAAATAAATAAAATAAAACCTAAAAAAATAAAAAATAAAAATAAAAGGGAAAAGAACCCAACATACGCAATAAGCACATACTCTCTCACATACAGAACATCTTAACAAGTTGGGGTTTTGTAAGTTAAAGTGAAGGAAATGAAGGAAAAGGGCCATGACCTCTGGCCTTCAAACTGCCAACCTTAATGGAATGAGTCTGAATATTATTTAATGACACTCCGCAGGAAGACAATCCCAGTCTCAGCTGCCTGGAGGAATCTGAAGTCCAATCATTACAAATAGCTGCCTGATGTCTGTGTGGCAATGGGAATGGAAGCAGCATCATTACCCTCTATTCGGAAGCACCTGATGAAGGGATCAAGTCAGATTTTTTAAAATCACATTGTTATGCCTCCATACCTGACACATGTAGGTGCTCAGGATATGTATTCAATGAATGAATCAAATACATCAATAGGTCAGGATTAGGAGGGTAGGGAGCAGTTTATTCCAGACTTTGTATCAAAAGGGCATAGAAGTGGTTGGAGACTGTGGCTCATTTGAGAAACAGCAGGAAGTTCAGTCGATCTGAAGTATTGAGTGCTCTGGGATGGAGGTAAAACAGCTAGGAATGAGGCTGGGCGGGTGAGGCCAGATCACCAAGGGTTTCACAGGCTCTGCGGGGGTTCTGGATCTCATCCTGGAGGCAAACGGTGGGGGGGGGGGCTGGAAAAGAACTAGGAAAGGATTTGAAGCCGGGGGTGGGCTTTTAGGCTGCGTGGGGTGACAGGATTATCTGTGTTTTTAGAGACCACTGTGGCTTCTGGTGTCAGATGGATGAGGACAGGAGCCCTGGCAGGCCACCCAGGAGGGTACAAGCCTAGAGGTAAGGTGCTCTGTGAGGAGACTCTATGGCAGTTGTGCACACAGGATGAGGGCCTGAGCTTGGCGGTGGGAGCAAGACAAATGGAGAGAGATTAAGTACAGAATGAGCTGGCAAAGAGGTCTTGATAGAAAACAGTGAAATTAGCACCCCCCCCCCCCACAAAACCCAATGACATTTACCAGCTAATCAAGTAGAAAACAGAGCCTTGTGTTAGCAGCAGCAGTGAGAAATAGCCCCGGGGGTTAGTTGACAGTAAATCTAATATTCGTCAGCTATGATATGGCAGTCAGGAAAGCAAATGCCATCCTAGGGAGCTGGACTAGAAAAATCTACTGTCTAGACAAGGGACGTGACTGTCCCAGTCTGCTCTATGCAGAAGGGCCTATGCCTCCAGGCTGGCGGTTAGGGGGGAGGAGAGACTTATTTCCCACCTTCCACTTTTGAAAGATAATAAAGGAATTGGCTTAAACTCAAAGAAGAGCCTCGAACTTGGTTCCTTGGAGCAACAGAGCCTGGAATAACTGTGGGGCCAGATTTGTCTTCAAATTGTTGGGCCCTTGTGGGAAGAGGGGCAAAGCTGCCTTTGTGTGGCTTCAAGGGGGCAGAAGTTACCAGGGGGGCCTGTTTCACTCAGCCTCGTGCTACCCAAGGGGCTGTTCGTGGTGCCAGTGAGTCCTTGTCCCTGGAAGTCGTCCAGCCTAGAGGGCAGAGCCTCTGTACACAGGACAAACAACAACAAAACACAAACAAAACACGCAGCATTGCGGGGACAGGGTCAGTGGATGACCTTCGAGATTCTTGCTGACCCTGTGATGTGCAAGTTCTGGCCAGGCGGGTGCACATTTCGCGGCAGCCCTGCTGGGGGATGAGGAGGACAACAGTACCTCTCTCATTAGCTCTTTAAATACTCACTTATTCAAAAGACTAGGTCGCGTGGGGGTCGGCAGACCAGGTGAGTTGCAGCCTTGAAATCAGTGTAACTTCGTGCGGGGGCTTGGGGGTGGGGGGAGCCTGGGCACAGCCTCGCCATCGTCAGGAGCAACCGCGCAGGGGGATAAACTTTGGCTGCAGCTTTGCCGCACGAGAGGGGCGGGGTTACTTGAACGGGTCCTCAGGAGAAGGCGATTGGCCCCAGGGGAATCGAGGGGGCGGGACTAGCCCATTGTTGCCATTGGTCCTGCGGGCCAGTTGAGGGATGGCAGCGAGGGGGCGGAGCCGGCCAGGGGAGGCAATTGGTTTGGCGAGAGCCCACCGAGGGGAGCAGGCGGGCGGGCGAGCCCGCAGCCGGGCGCCGGGAGCCGGGAGCGCGGGGCCGGGAAGCAGCCGCGGCGAGCTCGCCAGGGCCGCAGCGGGGCGAGGGGCGCACGGGGCGTTGGCACCGGCGCGCGCGCGCGTCGCCGACTTGGATGCGACGGGGACGCTTCTGCGCCGGGTGCGCTCGGCGCGAGCCATTCAACAGCTGGCCTCGCGGGCCACAGTCGCAGGGAGAGACCGGGAGCGTTGGCCGTTACGACTGCGGCGGTTGGAGGGAGACGGCGGCGGCAGCGGCAGCAGCAGTAGCAGTCCCGCTACCCCAGCGGAGGCCGGAGTGGAGACGCAGCGGCTCCTTAGACTCCCGGTAAAATGCCCACCTCCCCCCCACCCCCCCGCTCTGCTCGCAGGCAGGCAGCCACGTCCCGCTGCGTCTCGCCGCTCCGGCCTAGGGGAGCTCCGGTACCTTGCAGAGCCACGCGGGGCCCCGGGTGGGGGCCGGGGAGGGGATGCGCGGGAGACCCGGGCCACCCCGACCTGCCCCTGCAGAGTCAGGTTTTCCAGAGATGCGCCTGGGCTCTTCCCCTGGTCCTCTCCCTTCTCCCTAGACCGTGCCGCACCTCCTCGGGCCCTGGCGCCGCACTAGGGGGCGCTCTGGCACCCGCTCCGGGGCTCCCTCAGGCCGCTGTTCCAGCAGAGGTCACTCGAGGCACTCCCCTGGGCTACGCTGGCAGTGGCATCCCGCTTCTGGGAACTGAAGGTGCCCTCTCCTGTTCGAGCCACACGCCAAGGGCCGGGGCTTCCTCCCCCGGCTCCGCCTGCACTCACCCACTTAATCCTGAGCAGGGCTCCACCGCCTCCGCCCCACTGGTGACCGGGTCCTTGGCTTCACTTGTCAAGAGTCTCGCTTGAGGTTTCTGGTACGGGTGCAGTAATACCATTTCCAGTCTGACTGGGAGAGCGGGACTCACCCACGGGGCACGAAGCCCCGGGTCCTGAGCTTGGGTTGGGGGTCAGCGGGGCGAGGGGAAGAAGCAAGTTGGAGAGGCCCAAGCTGTGGGAGAAGCTGCGATTCCCGAACTGGGGGGGGGGGGGGGGGGGATCGAGGGTAGTCTTGGTCCTTGGGACCCGCGTCCTCACGTTTGTTCTCCTGCCTTTTCTGCGTTTTTTTTTTTTTTTTTTTTGGGGAAGCCAACCGTTACCGGAGAACTTTACAGGGCCGCTAACACTGAGGCGGGACTTACTTGTATTGATTGGAACACGGGCTTCTTACCTTTGGGGTCTCTTCATTTTCCCCGTGTCTTTTCCAGTTTGAGAATAAGGTCTCAAAGATCAGGCCCATGTTGTGCTTTTTTTCTTGCCTGCTTCTGCTACTAACTTTGCCACTTGGTGCTGTGGAAGTAGTGTAGACTTGTCCGGCGGCCTCGGTGGGGCTCAGTCCTCAGGCTGAGGAAACCACTCCTTGGGGTCATCTAGTTGGGACCTCTCAAGGGTTTTTGTTTGGTTGGTTGCTTGGTTGCTTTTTAAAGAGTATGGCATTCCAGGAGTCACATTTTTCTATGCCCCGTTTTTGTTTGGGAGGGAGTCACTCAAAGCACGAGTAACTGGAAGGGGGGGGGGCGGGGTGGAAATTGCACCAAGGTATTTTTACTCTGATTCTTGTTAAGCCCAGAGAAAAGTGAAAGTGACAAGTGACCCAGGGGATCCCAGCCATGGTGCTTGTGGCAGGATGAATGGGCCTGACCTGAGGTGGAGTAACACTGGGGGGACAGGGCCTGCAGAAGCCATCTTGAAGCCATCTTGGCTCCTGTTGTGAGTCACGGGCTTTCCATTTAATCCCAGCCAAAATGACGCTTGCTGTGTGGCCCATTTGTCCAGGTTCCCCCGCATCATACACTCGTGTGAAGAGAGTGGACACTGACTGGCTTTGTGTATCATCTCCAGCATCAGAAGGAAAGGTGAGGAGCCCGGAGCAGGGAATGTGAAGGAGGTGGTGAGGGGGAGGGGGGGGGAGAGCTTGTTTCTCTCTGTCCCTGGCTACGTGTGTCTCTTCCCAGCATGCATTTCTGCCGCTGCTTGAGAGAGGGACTTTTACGGAGTCGTTTCAGAGCCAGGGTTGGGTTACTTGGGCAACTCTCGGATTTAGTGTCCTCTTGGGTCTCTGTGAGTTCTAGGTTCTATCCAACATGGCCCTGGAACTTTAAGAAGCGTTAAAGCCAAGCTGGGAACTGAGGTAGACCAACGCCCGGGGCTCATTCTGAGCAAATGTGGGCCCTGTGGAGTCCATTGGTGCTTTGCCCAGAAGAGAGAGACAGTGTAAGGCTAGAACACTTTATAGGAGGAGAGGGAGGTCAACCATAATAGGAATAAGAGTCCACATTAATTGAGCACTTACTGGGAGTTAAGTATTTTATTTGTATCATTTCCCTTAATCCTTCACAATTTCTGTAAGGTAGGCACTATGACTGATCATCTTCTGAAGCTCCAAGAAGTTTGGTAAATCATCCAGCTGCTTGATGGGAGAGGTGGAATTTGAACCCAGGTCTCCTAGGCACGAGCCCTTGAGCTCAGAAGCATTTTCCTCTTTACTGTCACAAAGGCTTCTGAAAGGAGGTGGGAGGTGAGCCAGGCTTTGAAGGGTGGGTGGGATTTACATAGGGAGAGAGGACGTCTGGCTGAGGGGATTGCTGGTTTGAGTTTGAAGGAGCTTGAGGAACGCTGGCCCAACTAGAATGGAGAAGGGACACAGGAACACGATGAAATATAAGGCTACTGAGGTGGGTGGGCTCACATTTCGGAGAGCCTGGACAGAAACTTGGGATTTGATGTTGTAAGAATTAGGGAGATGCTGGGGATTTTTCACCAAGGAAGAGCACAGTGAAACCAGTGTCCACCCCTTGGCGGGCCCTCCTTGGGTCCCCGAGCCTATCCCCTGTCCTGCTCTTTCTTGAGAACCTTGCCCGGTTGTCAGCATATTTAACTCTTGTTTTTGAATTTCCTGAACCCTCGGGGAGCACCAGTTGCCTGCAAACAAACAGATTCCGGGGTTCAGTGTACAAAAGGAGCAAACTAGGTGAGGGGCCCCAGATCAGCCTCAGATGGGTGTGCTTCAGCCTCCACAATATTTTAAAAAGCCATTGAATTAGGGGTCAACATTGAAAATCCAAAAGATCTTGGGGCGCCTGGCTGGCTCAGTCGGTGGAGCATGCGACTCTTTGTCTCAGGGTCATGAGTTTGAGCCCCAAGTGGGGGGTAGAGATTACTTAAAAAAAAAAAAAAAAAGAAAGAAAAAAACCAAAAGATCTCAGTAAAAATCGGGATTTCCAGTTTCTCTGGAAACCTCAGAAGGCTTGATCCATGTTCCATCTGTGAAGGGCAGAGCTGTGCCTGACGGACTCCCTTAGCTGGGGCCTGAGTGCTCCACATCCGCCCAGTCTTGGGACCTCCTTGCTCCCTGCTGCTGTAGGCCCCAGACCACCACTCTAGGGAAACAACCCCCACTCGGGAAGACTGATTCAGGATCAGCTTCTTGTCTTACTAATTGCTGGACATGCAGTAGAGCCGACTCAGAAATGCAAATAAAGATCCCCCCCAGGGAGGTCGGTGTCACTGGGGACAGTCTGATGGCCAGGGACTGAGCATTATCCACAGGTGGCACCTTTCTTTTGGGCTGGGGTTTTGAAGCCCACGATGCTAGGGCCCCAAGGAGACATTTTGGCGGGCCTTGCTGTTCCCCTCCATCCTTTGCTTGGACTCGGGTTTCCTTTCTGCTGCGGACCTGGTGGATACGTATAGCAGGTACGTGGAAATGGTAAAAAGAGTTCAGGGAGAGAAAAAGAACTCAGGAACGACTACCTAGTGACCAGCATGTTAAGCGTGTCAATCCAGAAGTCCCTGAAGGTACTCCCTGTGTTCTGGATGGACAGGCGTAAGCCATTTCTGCATTGGCATTTGGGGTGGTGGCCTCTTCATTGTGCAGAGGACGTTTGGCACCTCTCTGGCCCCCAGCTGACCACATGGCAGGGGTGCCCTTCCCTCTGCCGGCCCCTGTGACAACTACAACCCACTGTTGCTACACACGTCCCAGCGCTCTTGAAGGGAGCATATTCCAGAAGCCCAGAAGCATATTCCCAGGGCCTCTCACACTCATTCCGTGTGAAAGGGTGTTCAAACCCTATTCGCTTACCTGTGGCCCAGAAGTATCCTCTGCTTCTCGTGGCACTCGCCATTTGATTTCTCACATTCCAGTTTGCCTTTGTTTCTTTTCCTCTCAGTTCTTTGAGGGTGACTCCTCACTGTAGCCCCTAAAGTGTCACAAACAGCATAGTTGCTTGGTAGGTACACCTGATGGATCTTGACGACATTCGTTCCCTGATTAACATTAATAGCTCTAGAAGCCCGAAGGAGCATTTCGCTGTTCAGCTCTAGGCGCTATTATTAGTATTTTCAATATGGAAGTAACACCATTTAAATGTAGCTGATGTGCATCATCTCCGAGGTAACGTTTAGCATTATGAAGTTCCCTCGATGTGCCAGACACCATTCTAGGCTCTGAAGATAAACTGGTGACCCAGACAGATGCCATCCCTGCCCTCAGGGAAATTCCAGACTGGGGGTGGGGGCAGGGCAGATAAAAGCCACATTAACAAATGCACCCGACTGAGCCTGTCAGTGTTACAGTGGAAATAAGATGGGTGTTATGCCTCAACACTATGGGCTGGGGTGGGGGCGTGGGGGGGAGGGGGAGCCGTGCTATTTAAGATAGTGTTCTGGGAAGGCTTCTCTGAGGAGGTGACATTTAAGCGAAATCTGAGAAATGAGAAGGAGCCAGCCATGAGAAAATCTTAGGGGAGAGAGCACTTGAGCCAGAGGGAACCGCAAGTGCAAAGGCCCTGTGGTGCATTGGAGGACCAGTAAACAGGCAGAGATGGAGAGAGAACCAGAGCAGTAGGGGAGAAGGGTACAAAATGAGTTGAACCAGGTGAGCAGGGGCTGGATTTGAGGGTAAGCAGTTTGAATTTTGTTCAGAGCATGTTGAGAAGCCCCTGGAGGGTTTTGAACGGAGTGACACGATCTGATTTAAGGTTAAAAAAAAAAAAATCATTTTGCCTGTCACTTCTTAGCATAGACTCTATGGGAGCAAGGACAGCAGGAGAGACTGGTTGGGAGGCTGTGGCAGTAATCCAGGTTCCAGATGACGCTGGCTTGGACCCGGCGGCAATGGTGGACCTAGCCTTGGAATGTGGTAAAGGTGGGGTCAGGAAGACTTGGCTCAAGGGTAGAATGTGAGGGGAAGGGAGGGACAGCTCCTGATTTTGAGCCTGAGCAACTGGGAGGAGGGTGGCTCTGGTTAGGGAGATGGGAATCACTGGGTGGGTGGGGGGCAAGTGGAGGTGGAGAGCAGGTTGTTGGGGCGGGGAATGGAACTGAAGAGTTCTGTTGCATTTGTAAGCTTGGGATGTGAACGGGACCTTCAGGTTGGAGACCTCGAACAGGCTGTGGATTATCAATGTGGGCTGGAGCCAACCTTTAATTTTTATTTAGTTTCATAAAAAACGAAATGCAAACTCAAGTCACTTCAGGTGGGCTCTTTAATACTACTGATGTCATGATAAATTGTCATCATCTTTCACAAGAGCAGTTTGCCAGTATGTCATGAGCTATATAAGCCCATTCCTGCCCTCCGACACGGTAACATGTTTTGAGGAAATGATGTGTTAAGAGACGTGTACAAAGATGTTCATAGTGGTTCTCTTTCCCATTCTAGTAGTATAGAGTAGCAGTGGTACCCCTTTGGAAAGAGTGCTCTTTCATTCAAAAAGACAAACTGGAAAATGCAAATCCCTGGAGATGGGGGAATAGCCAACCAAATACATAGTAAGTCTCTCCAGCACTTCTATATAGAGTTTCTTTCTATATAGAATTTCTGCAGAAATTTGCGGTGGCCACAAAAAATGAGAAGTGTGTTGACCACGTCGATATCTGGAATTGCTATTAAACAGGTACAAAAACAAAACAGAACGAACAAACAAAAAAACGGTCACAAAAACCAGATCGTGATGGTCTGTAAGCACAACTACGTAAATCTCAGCGCTGTCTGTGCCCAAAGTCATAAATATACAGGTGCCTTATTTTCTCAAGTCATTTCATCTGCTTTTGACTTTGTACCCCTTTCTCTCTTACAGCGTTCGGTGGTCCAGATGCCACGACGTAGCAGGCTACCGTGACGAGCTCACGTGAACTGTGGCTTCTCCAGTCTTTCCTTCCTTGATCACATTTTCGCCATAAGGTATTGGGAAATATCCTCTTCTGTAGGACTTGTATTCAAATAAGTTCACCTCGGGATTATAAAAAGGTGGGGAAATAACTGCTTAGTTGTACAAAGCCCAGTCCCATGTATGGCTTACTTTTCCCCTGTAGGTGGCGACTAGCGGGCAGGGATTTTGTTGGTCCTTTTCAGATGGGAGGGTAACACTGAGAAGGAAAACATTGGTTACGCCATGAGATGCACTTCCCACAAATCATGCCCTGACTGTTCAGTGAGTGAGGTAAAAAGATTCCCAGCCACATTCCTTTAAATCCCTGGTAGCTCTTATTTTGTAACGTGAAGGAGAAGTCTGCTTCAGGAGCGTTATAGTATATTAATCTAAGATATGAAGTGGTGTTCCTGGCTAGAAAGGGTTGTTCTACAACAAGAATGTTTCTGGTGCTGAAGAAGGGGCCAGAGACCAAAGGATCGGTCAGCTGGGTCTGCTGTCCTGTGCATATTTAAAAAAAAAGAGCGCCCCGTCTCCAAATTAAAAAATAAAAAATAAAAAACCAGCTTCCTCCCATGCTCCTGTCCTCACCAATATATAGCATTATGTAAATGCATTTGCATGGAGAGGGCTAACACATATCTTTCCTTAGGTTAATTTATTTTTATTGGTTTTATTTATTTATGTATTTATTTAAGATAGAGCATGCGCACACAAGTGGCACAAGTCGGGGAGGGGCAGAGGCAGAGGGAGAGAGAGAATCTCAGTGCGGGGCTCGATCTCACAACCCTGAGATCATGACCTGAGCCAAAATCTAGAGTCAAATGCTTAACCGACTGAGCCACCCAGGCACCCTGATTAATTTTTATCAGTTTTAGAAACTCTTTACTTTTACAAACATTATCGCACCAAGGAACCATTTGTATGATCTTTCAAAATAAGGAAACGAAAACAGGAAATTAAGTTGCCCAAAGAGATGAATTAACAGGAATCCAGGTTTCTTCAGTTCAGGGTCAGAATTTCCTGTACTCTTAGGGAAATGCAAATCAAAACCGCCGTGAGCTGTCTATCACCTCACACCTCACCTGTCAGAATGGCTAGTGTAAAAGACAAGAAATCACAAGTGTTGGCCAGGATGTGGAGAAAAGGGAGTCCTTGTGCACTGTCGGTGGAATATAAGTTGGTGCAACCGCCATGGAAAACAGTGTGGAGATTTCCTCAAAAAAATTAAGACTAGAACTACCATATGACCCAGCCAGTACATTACTGGATATTTACCTGAATATGAAAACACTAATTTAAAAAGATATATGCACCTCTATATTTATTGCAGCATCATTTATAGTAGCCAAGATAGGGAAACAACCTAAATGTCCATTGAGGGATGAATAGATAAAGAAGATATGAAGATATGTGTGTGTGTACACACACACACACACACACAGGAATACTACTCAGCCATCAAAAAGAATGAGATCTTGCCATTTGTAACAACGTGGATAGACCTAGAGGGTATCATGCTAAGTGAAGTAAGTCAGAAGGAGAAAGACAAATACTCTATGATCTCACTCATACGTAGAATCTAAAAACCAAGCCACACGAAGACAAGCAAAACAAAACAAAGCAAAAACAAATTCATAGATACAGAGAACAGATCAGTGGTTACCAGAGGGGAAGGGGGATGGAGGATGAGCAAAAGGGGTGCAGGGGGTCAAGTGTAGGGTGATGGATGGTAATTAGACTTTTGGGAGCGATCACTTTGTAGTGCAAACAGATGTCAAATTACAGCGTTATACACCTAAAACTTAATAATAAAAATGGTCGAACTGAACTCTACCTGAGAGCAGATTTTCTTTGAGTGCTGGTAGAAGAGATTCTCCCTCAGCAGGACTCCGGAATTCAGTGGTCACTAATTTATCACTGCTGCGTGGCTGTGGGTCCCCAGAAGCCCCTTTCTCTCTGTCCCCAAAGCCCCCAGTGCCCCAATAAACCCTCTGGGACCATCTTGATTTGTAGTCATTTGATGGGTCCCGTATTGGCTCTATTTCTGTTACTGCAACACTGAGTGCCATTCATTTTAATGATGTGATTTTTAATTTTGTTAAGATCAGAGCATATGGTCAGCCTCAGTTTGAAAATTGCTGTTTGGGTTAATGGTGTGTCAAAACATATGAATGTTTATCTAGGACCTCTCGACTGGAGAGCCAGGGAATATTTCTCTTTGGTCAAGAGTCCCTGGGTTCTGTACTAGCCAGGAAACGAAATTGGCTAGGTGGCTTTGACCCGAATACATTTTGGCTGCCCCACTGACTGTAAATATGTTGATAGAATCTTATCCATCTTAAATGCTTTCAAAATGACCAACTTTAAGGTTCAAAGGCCTGGAAGGAAACAGAAAGGCAGCAAAGAACTACTTTGAAAGACGATATGCAGTTGTGCAGATGGTTCCATTTTTTTTTCCACTGTTTTTAAAAAAAACATGCCTCGTTGATGTGGCCTCGCTAGCACTCTGATAGCAAATATTTATGAGCGTGAGGAAAAGTGAGAGAGGATGAATGATGCATACTTTGCTTATGATTGAAATGCTTTTAAAGTTGTAAAGTTATACTTCTGATCTAAAAGCCCCGTGACATGGGGCGCCTGGGTGGCTCAGTCGTTAAGTGTCTGCCTTCGGCTCAGGTCATGATCCCAGGGTCCTGGGATCAAGCCCCGCATCAGGCTCCCTGCTCAGCAGGGAGCCTGCTTCTCCCTCACCCACTCCCCCTGCTTGTGTTCCCTCTCTCCCTGTCTCTCTTTCTGTCAAATAAAATGAATAAAAATCTTAAAAAAAAAAAATAAAAGCCCCAAGACATAGCAGAGGACTCTTTCTGAAAGAAGGTATTGGAGTGGCTTTGGATGCAGACCTGGCAGAATTTCTGGAATTTTCACTGCTGGTCAGAAGAACCATTTTACACTTGACCGGTTTCTTTTCTCTGTTCTCTTATCCTGCTGCTGTTTGGTCAGCTTTGCCACCAGGTATAGAGACAAGAAAGGTGAGGTGAACAGATGACTAGAGAAAGCAGTCTTTTTCTCTGCAAATCTGCTAGAAACGTTCTGGCACTGGGAGCGAGTTGAGTGAAATGCCTGTGTACACAAGATACCGCTGGAATGCACGCTGTGTAAACGTTATTGAATGACCATCATTTCTGAAGGCTGGAGGAGCTCTTGTTTGCCTTTGCAAAGGTGTTAAAGAATTAAGCTTTCTCAGAAGTGTTGCTTTTAATCACAAGGACTAGAAGAAAGGTGTGGGCACGTGGGGGGGGGGGACTGGGGAGGTCATGGTGGAACATTAAGAGAATGTGAGAAGAGTTAAACTTTTTATTAAAATTCAGCTTTTTATAATTTATGGAGGCATAATTATGGCCTTCCTTGCGATCCAGGCTTGGTTGATACGAGGCTGTCAAACCTTCGTCGAATAAAGTGATCTGTGCCACTGACAGCGATGGGTGAAAATGAAGGGAAAATTGTCAGTGAATTCTACCACCACTGTCAGTTGAAGCACAGATGTATGAAAGGGGAATTTAAAGGGCCAATTAGGATGTGCTAGAGAATCAATGTTGTCATGGCCTAATAACTTGATCTTGGTGATTCCATCTATTTTAAGTAGATATAGGTTTATTCCTATGTATAAATATGCATAAAGTATACAACTGTATCTACTCAATAATATATCTCATTTAGAACAGATAGTTTTTTGAATGTTTGTTTGGTTTAACCAGGGTTAAGAACAGGGATTGTATGGGGACAGCATAAACCATTTTAGATCTATTTTTCAAGAGCAAAGTAGGGCCCTATACAGCTTTTTAAAACATTTTAAAATTTAAATTCAATTTAGTTAACATACAGTGTATTATTAGTTTCAGGGGTAGAATTTAGTGATTTATCAGTTGCATATCATACCCAGGGCTCATCCCAACAAGTGCCCCAACCCAACAAGTTACCCCATCCCCCCACCCACGGGCCCTGTACACTTTAACTAGATTCAAGGACTGGCACATTTAAACTTGGAGTTGAGAAACTATCGTGACAAAGAAGAAAGCACCTGTTAGTTGAGTACTAAGTGTAACTATGAGTATTTTCCAGTAACATCTGTGTGCTTTTGCTAGAAAATAAAAATCAGTTGTGACTTAAACATTCTGCAGCCAGATCAGTGGTTGCTGGGGGTGGGGGAAGGATTATGAAGGGGCACGAGGAAACTTTTAGGGATGACGAGCATTTTCACTATCTTGATTGTGGTGATGGTTTCATAGGTTTGTGTACATAGGTCAAAACTCATCAAAATGTTTAGATACACATGTAGTTTGTCATGTTATGAAACGTGGCCAAGTGCTTCCTCATTATCCAAAGTTCTAATCTCCCAGGCTTCAGTCATGACTCACACAGATTTTGGTTATGGGAGCAGATGCCTGTGGGCCCTTCCAGTGATGGCGGACTGAGGGGTGTGCCCGATTGGGGAAGGGAGGTGCTATTCTATGACTGTTTTGATCCTTTCTGGGCAAATTTAGATCAGCAGTTGTGAACTGCCTCCTTTTAATCGTTTATCACCATGTGACTTTCCTCTTTTTCATAAACAATTTTAATATAGGGGCGCCTGGCTGGCTGAGTTGGTAGAGCGTGTGACTCTTAATCTCAGGGTCGTGAGTTCAAGCCCCACGTGGGGTGTGGAGCCTACTTAAAAAATTTAAAAAAACCTCAAAACAGTTTTAATACAAAATTAACACATGCTTATTGTAAATATTAAAAATCAAAGGAATAAGTGTACAAAGTAAAAAGGGCAAGCCCATTCCTCTCCTATACTTTTAGTCCATTTACCAGGGGAAATAGTGTTCACAATTTGATGTCCATCTTTGCAGACTTCATATGTAGAGGGACATGTATGTGCCTGTGCATACCCATGCATGTGTACTTATATTACTTTTATTACTTTATTATATTACTTATACAAAAACAAGATAATATTGCACATTATCCTGCAACTTACTTTGTTTAAAAAAGATTTTATTGAGAGAACGAGCACAAGCAGGGGGAGGGGCAGAGGGAGACGTGGGGCTTGATCCCAGGACCCCGGGATCATGACCTGAGCTGAAGGTAGACACTTAACCGACTGAGCCACCCAGGTGCCCAATCTTGTAACTTGCTTTTAATTTTTCCCTGTAATAAGTATCACCGGCATCCTTCCATGTTAGGGTGTACGGAACTAGCCCTCCCTCCCACCCTCCCTCCCTTTCTTCTTTCTTCCCTCTTCCTCTCCCTTCTTCTTCCTCTTCCCTCTGTCCCTCCTTCCTGTCTTCATGGTAGTAATCCTCCTCTTCTCCCTTTGTGTTTTGTTAGTTTTTGGCTGAGTTCTTAAGGAAAAAGCATCACAACAGGAATTATTGTGCACCTATAAGCCAGGCACTGTCTAGTTAATTTTTAGTGATCTGGCAGAAGTTGCCAGTGACATTGCTGTAACATTGAAGCCATGACATACATAAAAAGCCTACTTCTTGGTACAGACTTGGTCCTCTATATATATATATAATATATATATATATATTATATATATTATATATATATATGAGAGGGGGTATGAGGGAGATATTTATATATAATATATTTATATTATATATATTTATATATTATACATATATATAATCTATATATATATTAGAGAGGGGGTGCAGAGAGAGAGAATCTCAAGCAGACGCCACACCCAGCGTGGAGCCCGATACAGGGCTTGATAAGGGGCTTGATCTCACGACCCTGAAATCATGACCTGAGCACTGAAATCAAGAGTCAGACACTTAACCGACTGCACCACCTGGATGCACCCCCCCATATATATATATATCACAAGTTTTTAATTGAAGTATAATTAACATACAGTGCTATATTAGCTTCAGGTATACAACATATTGATTCACCAATTCTATACGTTACTCAGTGCTCACCACAATAAGTATTGTCACCATCTGTCACCAAAGAACGCTATTACCATCTTATTGACCATATTCTCTATGTGTCAATATTTTTATACTTCTTTTATGGAAGCATAATTAACATACAGTGTTACATTCATTTCAGGTGTACAATATAATGATTCAACAATTCTATACATGGCTCAGTGCTCATCACCATAAGGATATTCTCAATCCCCTTCATCTATTTCACCCGCCACCCCCCTTCTCTGGCAACGAGCAGTTTGTTCTCTGAATTTAAGAGTCTGTTTTTTCTGTTTGTCTCCTTTTTCCTTTGTTTGCTTTGTTTCTTAAATTCCACATATGCAGTAATCCCATCCTGAAATTTTGTCCTAGGGCAATAGTTCAACAGAAGTTTGATTCTAGATTCACAAAAATACATATTAATAATAATAGTGCCCATATTTATTAAGTGCTTACCATGTGCCAGGCACCGTTTTAAGCACATTACAATTATTTACTCATTTAGTCCCTGCATCAGTTAAATTACATGCTGTGATTGTGATGATACTTATACTAAAATGAACAAAGTATAGAGGACTTAAACAGTTTGCCCAAAATTACAGAGCTAGTAAGTGATAAGAGTCGGGATTTAAACCCAGGCAGTATGGTTCTGGAACCTACAATCTTATCCCTATGCTGTATTCTGTCTCTACTATAAAGGCAATGTCCACAAGAGAAACAAAGTGAAAATAACCCAGACCCTCCATGAGAGGAATGGTTCTATAAATTATGGTAAGATCCTTCATAAACAAGACATTTCTAAAACAATACAGCATGAGTTTAAGATTATTCAAATTCTTGGCATCATCCCCCGAAATTCTGATTCAGGAGGCCTGAGGTGAGACCCTGGAATATTTATTTAAGACAAGCCTATCTGGATGCAGGTGATTCACATGACTATATTTTGTGAAACACAGCAACAGACCATAAAGTGCTTGAGGTCGGGGAATCCAGACATTCCTTCTTAAAACCCCAGCACTGAAGGACAGCACATAGAGCAGAAGAAGTGCTCATCTGTCTCTTGAGCTGAACACCTCTCAGAGTCTCTTCTTCCTCCACTCTCTAAATGAGGGTGTTCCCCAGGGTTGCGTCCTTAGCCATCTTCTTTCTGGATTTCTCTTTACACATATGTAGCAAGTTACAATTTCCAAATCACTTTCTCATACATTATATCCCACGATCCTTAAAGCCTGAACTGACCATATAACATGCTCCCAATATTGCCTGCTTGCTTGCTTGCTTTCTCTCTCTCTCTCTCTCTTTCTTTTCTTTTCTTTTTTAGTGAGCTCTATGCCCAATGTGGAGCTCGAACTCACAACCCCGAGATCAAGAGTCCCATGCTCTACTGACTGAGCCAGCCAGGCACCTCTGCTCCATTTCTTAAAATCATAATCTACACACTATCTCTGCTTCTCTACTTCTTTTTAACTCTTCAACTTACTATAATTTGGGTTTTGCCCTCAACAGCCTCTATGCTGCAAAATTCAGTGGACACTTCTTGGGGTGCCTGGCTGGTTCTTTGTTTTCTCATCCCAAGAAGAGCTCATCTACAGCTGTCATTTTAAACACGATTTATTTGCTGAAGACACATTACATATAGAAAAAAAACCCAAAGGCACAACCAAAGTTAAGGGGAAACTGAAGGCAAAAACCAAGGCACAACAAATAGTTGAGGGAAAGGTAGATGAACAGGGACCCACAAAGAAGACGAGGAGGACCAACTAGGAAAGTGAGAGGAAAGCCAGAAGAGTGTGGTGGCCTGGAAGCCAAAGGGAAAGCAAGCTTCAAAAAGGCACAAGTGTCAGCTCCCATCTGTATTCACGGATGCACAGAAGGAAGACTGTAAAGAGCCACTGAAATTTTATAAAGAAGGAAGTCATTGGTTAGTTAAAGAGATATGCAGTGGAATGGAACAATAACACAAAGAGAAACAGAGATGAGAAATCATATGGTCCCTGAGACAGATGAAAAAGTAGCAGCTTCAGTCCCTTAGCAGCTTCAAGAAGAAAAGTGAACTTGGCAACAGTACAAAAAAAAAAAAAAAATCTAGTGCCTTGGTGGACCATAAGTTCATTATGAACTGACATGTGCCTCAATATTTTTAAAAAATAAGATTGGAAAATTAGCTCCTTATTCTGGAAGAGTATTTTAAAATACTCATAAACATTTAATCTTAAAGCCTGTGAACAAGAGGGGAAGAAATGAGAACAACTGTTTCATTTCTTACTGTTTTTGGGAAACAGGGATTTGCGTTGGGGATTTTATTTTTTTAAGTTTGTTTGCTTGTTTCTTTTTCTTTTCTTTTCTCTTCTCTTCTCTTTCCTTTTCTTCCTTCATATAATCTCTACACCCAACCTGGGGCTTGAACCTACCACTCCCAGATCAAGAGTCGCACACTCCTCTGACTTGAGCCAGCCAGACGCCCCTGTGTTGGGGATTTTTTAAAAAAATATTTTATTTATTTATTTGACGGACAGAGAGCACAAGTAGGCAGAGCTGCAGGCAGAGGGAGAGGGAGAAGCAGACTCCCCGCTGAGCAGGGAGCCTGATGTGGGGCTTGATCCCAGGACCCTGGTATCATGACCTGAGCTGAAGGCAGACGCTTAACCAACTGAGCCACCCAGGCGCCCTGGGGATTTTTTTTGTTGTTGTTGTTTTTTTTTAGATTTTATTTATTTATTTGACAGCACAAGCAGGGAGAGTGGCGGAGGGAGAGGGAGAAGCAGGCTCTCTGCTGAGCAGGGGGAGCCTGATGTGGGGCTCAATCCCAGGACCCCGGACGACCTGAGCCAAAGGCTGTCGCTTTAACCAACTGAGCCACCCAGGCACCCTGTGTTGGGGATTTTAACGGAGGCTGGGTTTTGATTTTTAAGAACAGCTGGGTCCTCTTGGGCAAGTCCGAAAATAACTCAGATGCTTCCTAATCCAGGTGTAGAGTCCTATCCCTGGAGAAACAGCCGAGAAAAGATAATCTAGAGCAGAGAGCTCAAGGACTGGCAAGCCTGTGAGTCATGCAGATATGTTTATTTGCACCCGGCAGTGCTTTTAAATTGTTTAAATTGATTGCCAACATCTGAAAATCAGATTTCACATAAGGACCTAGATTGCTGGTCTCTTTGGAATAATAGGAGTATCTGGCCATCCCAGGACCTTCTTCTGTCACTGCAGCTGGAGCTGAGGAGCGGCTGCCCCTTTAGATCATCCCATTCCTCGGTCTCTGCTCAGTACGCTTTGCTCCCTGAGACCATCTTGCTGTTTGCTGTAGTTACCTGAGTTATATCCTCGGGCCTAGAATTTACTGCTTATTCTGACTTTGAGATGGAGGTGATAGCCAGTTTTTTGAAAACTGTCAAAAATTCAGTTCATCAAACACTGTAGAATAGTATTGGACTCATTTCTGTCCAAATTTGATAAGAGCCTTTTTGACACTTCAGAACAATGGAGAGATCTGGCTAAAATATAGACACTTGTTTTATTCTGTGGAAATTGCCCTTGTGAGGGACATGAGGCATATGGCAAATCTCAAAAAATTTATGATTTTTAGTAGTCTTTGTGAATTTAATTTTAAGTAGAAGAACTTTTTAAAGAAGATCCATTTATAATTTGAAACGAGTGACTAAAAAAACCTATTGAAAGTTTGATTAAATAGAACATTTTTATTAAAACTACTTCACAAAAAGTCATAACTCAATTTCTGGACTTTATTCCTGTGCATACATGGTTAGGACAAAATTGTATCCAAATGACACTGTAATAAGCAGCTTTGAGCATTTTTTTTTTTTATAGCAGGCTCCATGCCCAACGTGGGGTTTGAACTCACACCCCTGAGATTAAGAGTCACACGCTCTACCTACTAAGCCAGCCAGGTGCCTCATGTTTTTTTATTTGCAATTATTTCTCTAGGATAAGTTTCTAGAGCAGGTTACTTGATCAAAGGAAATGAGCCTTTTTATGGTTCTTGGTTTGTTTTGCTAAATTATTATAGAAAAAAATGATTTACATTATCTCTAGCAAGATATGGATATGAAGGTACCTGTGTTTTTCTTCCCAAAACTCTCCCAGAAATTGGTCTTTATGATTTTTACTCATTTGTGTAAAAACTATTAAGTGGAATTATGTATCTTGAAACTAATTAGGAGCTAGATGTTTGTATCAGTTAGCTATTGTTGTATAACAAACCATCCCCAAACTTAGTGGCTTAAACAACGGCAATTTATTATTTCTCACAAGTCTATAGGTTGGCAGGACTGTTGCGCTTGCTCACCGGTCTGTGGTTAGTTGGTGGGTTGGGGACTGGCTGGTTTAGGATGGCTCATCTGCCACAAGGGGGCTCTTTTTCGTGTGGTCCGGCATCCTCCAGCAGGCTAGCTCAGGTGTGTCTTCACGGCATGGCTGGGTTCCAGGAGAGTCAAGGCCACTTGAGACCTAGGCCTAGAACTGGCACTTTGTCACTTCTGCCACATTCTAGTGGCTGGGGAAAAAAAAAGGCCAGCTCACATTAAAAAACTGGGGGAAAATAGACTCTGTCTCTCGATAGCGATAACTCAAAGTCACATTGCAAGAGTATGGATGTGGGGCTGGGTGGGAACCTGGGATTATTTTTGCAACTGTTACACCACGACATTCAAATGAATGTTGTCTTTCAGAGTTGTCATCTTTCAAAGCTCTAAACTCATTCCAACGATGTATGAACTAATTAAAAAAGAAAGAATTAGGGCCTTTATTGGAATCTCCTTTTAAGGGGGGGTGCTTATAAGCCAATTAAGAAAATCAGGTTTTTTTTTTTTTTTTAAGATTTTATTTATTTATTTGAGAGAGAGAGCGAGAAAGCGTGAGAGGGGGAAGGTCAGAGGAGAAGCAGACTTCCCGCTCAGCGGGGAGCCCAAGCCGGGTGTGGAACTTGATCCTGAGACTCCAGGATCATGACCTGAGCCGAAGGCAGATGCTTAACCCACTGAGCCACCCAGGCGCCCAGGAAAATCAGTTTGTTTTTTATAGTCACCCATTTTGTGCTACATTCTTGATTCTAGGTAATTTTTGATAATTTCTAAATATCAAATCCATGAGAAAAGAATTTCAAAATTGACCTCCATCAAGACTATTTAAAAGAATATAACCCAGACTTGGAAATCAATCCAAAAGGAAGCATTCGAAAATGTTTAACACAAAGGCAGTATCACTGGAATAAGTGGGAAGAGCATGACAAACCTGATTACTTTGAAGTGATTAACTATGTGTGCATTTTTTTCTGGAATGTTTTTTCAAACCTGTTGCTTTAAGGGCACCTGGGTGGCTCAGTGGGTTAAGCATCTGCCTTTGGCTCAGGTCATGATCCTGGAGTCCCGGGAGCCCCAGGATCGAGTCCTTCAGTGGAGAGTCTGCTTCTCCCTCTGACCTTCCCCCCTCTTGTGCTCTCTCAAATAAATATAAATAAATAATAAATAAATAAAATCTTAAAAGAAAAAGCTGTTGCTTTAAATTAGGTTGTATAAACAAATACCTATTGACTATAGATACATTTTGGAGTTGAGTATATCTTAGTTGAATATCAAATTAATTTTTCTTCTAAAGGAGCTTAGTGTTAACTCTTACTTAGGTTGCAAATTGCAGCAAACTAACTGGATTTTCTTCTTCATTTTGCTATTTAGATAATGTTTTTGGAGAAAGAGAACATGCTTGTTTTCATAACGTCCCAGTTCAGTGTTGCTATTATAAGAATTTTTAGTATCTTAGTATCTTAGATATAGCCTTTGGAGGCCTTTTGAAAAAACAGCTTGGGGCGCCTGGATGGCTCAGATGGTTAAGTGTCTGCCTTTGGTTCAGGTCATGATCCCAGGGTCCTGGGATCGAGCCCCACATCGGGCTCCCTGATGAGCAGGGAGCCTGCTTCTCCTCTCCCTCTGCCTGCTCCCCCTGCTTGTGCTCTCTCTCTCTCTCTCTGTCAAATAAGTAAAATCTTAAAAAAAAAAAAAAACAGCTTATGCAAACTCAAGGAAATTGATTTGGATTGTCCTTTATGGACAGTTATTTTGTAAATGGGTATTACATGCAACTGATGAATCACTAAATTCTGCCCCTGAAACTAATAATACACTATATATTAACTAAATTGAATTTAAATAAAAATTTTTAAAAAAGAATTATGTACTTATAAAGTTTTTATAACTTTATAAAAACTAATTTATTTAATAGTAAATTTTGTGTTAGAATTTCCATCAGCTAACCGTATATGTTTGAGTCTAAACCTCCCTGAAGTTGACAGTGAGAAACTCAGGTTATGTGGGGAGTCTGAATATATACACTTTAGAAAGAACCCCTCTTTTGGGAAGTTCTCTTTGAAGTCAGCAAATAGCAGAAATCCTTAAGTCCCAGCATTAGCAATCTTATTCACGTTGGGGCAGCTTAAAAGAGTTTGTTAATATGAAATGTCAGCAAGCACTCTTGTTTGGGGGGTTTTCCAGTCCCAGAGTAGAGGGCAAATTCATTTGGTCACTCAGTAGAGGAGGTTGTCTCCTCTGTACTTGAACTTAGAGTTCAGTTTAGTTCATGTCCATAGATTATAGAGGCCTCCAAGCCAGTGTGTCCACGTATGACCTAGGATGCTCAGTCAGGTGCATGTTTGTGAATGCGCTACAGGTATTTCACCCTTGCCCTGTTTCTGTAGCACCCCCCGCCAGTTTTTATGGGAGTCTGCCTTTGAGATCAGTCACTCAATAGATTGGAGATTTGGAATCTTGGGGTTTCAATGTGTGGGCAAGTCATTTCATTTTCCTGAATCTGTCTGAATTTCCCCATCTGTAAAACAGGCATGAAAATGCCTACTTACAGGTTGCTTCATGAATCAGCTGAGATAAAGTAAGACCAATGCCACTAATAAATAATCATTATGGTTTGTGTTTATGGAGAACTTCCTGTGTGCCAGGCACTATTCTAAGGATTTCACATGTGCTCGCTCACTGTATCCTCTCGGAAATCCTAGAATCTCCATTTTTCAGTGAAGGAAATGGAAACACACAGTACAGTTGACCCTGGAACAGCATGGGTTTGTACTGCATGGGTCCACTTATATGTGGAATTTTTTTCGATAAATATAGTACTGTAAATGTATTTTCCCTTATGATTTTTTTAAAGTAATCTTTACCCCCAACGTAGGGTTTGAACTCATGACCCTGAGATCAAGAGTCACACACTCCACCAACAGAGCCAGTGAGGAGCCCCCATTTGTTTTCCTTCCTTAATGATTTTCTTAATAACATTTTCTTTTCTCTAGCTTACTTCATTGTAAGAATATGGTATATCACACATCTAACATACCCAATGGGTGTTACTCGATTGTTTCTGTTATTGGTAAGGCTTCCAGTCCATGGTAGGCTATTAGGAGTTAAGTTTTGGGGGAGTCACAAGTTATATGTCGATTTTTGACTGCACAGGGGTGGGGGGGTTGCTGCCCCTTGCCCCTGTATGGTTCAAGAGTCCACTGTATATGGAAACTCTTTGAAAGCTCTGAAACACATTAAACAAAGGTAAACTATTGTCTCAATTCTCCCCAAAGTACACTTTCCCTTATTGATTGAGCCGAAGTCCGGGAATGCTAGCACCATTCAAAATCCAAATCCGTGTCTTGCTCCATCTGTATGAAAATGTTCTCTTTCGCTCTCTAAGGTCTCCGGGGGCTACCATGACAGTCACCGTGGTATATGATAACTCTGAGGCGACGGAGCTGTGTGCGGCTCAGCACCTCTACCTCAAGCCCATAGCAAAATTGATGATTAATGTCTTGCTCCCAGAGAACTCAGAACCAACGAGGCCCTTCTCCAACTGGGAAGTGCTTGACCAGCTGAAGAGCCTGATTTGCCCTGACCAGTTCACCACCGTTCGGCTCTCCAAGAGCACAAAGGACTTCATCCGATTTGAGGGTGAGGCTGAAACACGCAGTTTGGTTCAGATCTTGAAGGCCAAGTTACATGGGAAGATCATCAAGCTGAATGGTTTGAAAACAGACTTAAAAGTCGTGGCTACAGATGCCCAGGGAGAGTGGGAGCGCTTCCCCAGGGAAAAGGAGGCCCCAGCGAGTGATGGGGCCGAAGAGCAGGACCAGGACAAGAGCCCAGATTCAATCTATTTCGAAGGCTTGCCCTGCAAATGGTTTGCGCCCAAAGGCTCCAGCGGGGAGAAGCCCTGTGAAGAGATCCTTCGGGTGGTCTTTGAGAGCTTTGGGAAGATCAAGAATGTGGACATCCCTATGCTGGATCCTTACAGAGAAGTGATGACTGGTGGAAACTTCGGGGGTTTTAGCTTTGGCTTGCAGACGTTTGAGGCCTTTATCCAGTACCAGGAGTCGACTGACTTCGTGAAAGCCATGGAGTCCCTTCGAGGGATGAGGCTGATGTTGAAGGGAGATGATGGGAAAGCTCTGGCCTGTAACATCAAGGTAAGAAGGAGCCAGAATTTCTTTCCTTTCCCGTCATTCGGGTGGTCCTGAGCAAAAGCTGGAAGGAAGCATCTAGAATAAATTTCCTTAGACCCCATTAGGCTCTGATCAGTAGCTGATGTAGAGATTTGTGTTGTCACTCATAAATGGACATTTAAGAAGAAAACTAATCTGGATGTGGACATTCTTCTGCCAGCTATGGTTTGGAAGGGAGGAGTCTTATAATGCGGGGTCCTGCCCTAAACTTCTTGAGGGCACTGAAGAATTCTTCTGGCCCTCATGGAGCTACCTCTTATGCATGTTCCATCTGACGAGTTGCTGAGAGAGAGGATCCATGCAGTTTGAACCCCCAGGAGAGCAGGTTACTCCCCTTTACTCTTGGGGACAACTTACATTTTCAGGATGTCTGTCAGGTAAATTGCTGGAACATACTCTCAACAAACTGGACACCTTTCCTTTCAAGATCATCCTGTCTATCCAGTCATGTCACCTCATCGACGTCTGCACGCTTGGCCATCTCCTTTTTGACCTCTTAATCCAGCAGAGGAAAAGATGCAGCTAAACACTCTTTAGTCTCTCAGTTAGCCTTGAGCATGCATTTGGATTTTCGGCTTAAGTAGCTTCCTATGTATGAGTGTGTGTGTGTGGTGTGAAACTACTTATGTTAAAATATATCTTTTAAAAGTATGAGCTATTCAGCCAGACAAAGGATAAAACACGTACTATAGCGGCCGTCCGTGTACCCACTGCACGGTGTAAGAAAAGAAACATCCCCTGTGAGATGAGACACCATCCCCCTCCCTCCCCGCAGAGGTGGCCCTGATTGTGAATTTGGTGTTTAGCATTCTTGTGTACATTTAAAGGGCTATTTTTGCCTCCTTTTATTTTTTAAGCAACTTTGTTTGTAGCACCTTGACAGGACTTTTACTTCATTTTGGGGATTTGCAAAGTAGCTTAATAATCACTACAGTCCGATCTCGTACCCCATCAGGTCAGTTCTCTGGCATCTTTGCTTCCCCGATCCTTCCTCCACCCCCAAGCATTTTTTTTTTTTTTTTTTTTTGCCTATTTTTGTCTCTGGCGACTAAAATACCTGAATTCAGTTGATCTTAATAACGAGCCAGAGGTAATAAACTCACATCCCTCAGAGCCTGTGCCCATAATGACACGGTGACGCTGTATATAACTATATGAGAACTCCTCAAGGGTTCTGCCGAAGGCAGTTCTAGAACCCACGGGGCTGTTGTGCAGGTGACCAAGAAATAGCCGAACAGTATGGGGATGGGGATGGGGATGCGAGGAGGACATTTTGAACTCACCAAGTTTTGCGTTGTTCTGTACATACTGGTTTCATTTCCCTGGCCTGGGACACACCCAGCCAGCCGGCAGACTTTTCTAATGGAACTCTGAATTGTTTGTGGGCAGGTTATGTTTGATACAACCAAACATTTCAGCGAAGGGGCTATAAGGAGGAGAAATCAAGAAAGGCTAAAGTTACAAGAGCTGGAGGAAGAAAGGAAAAAAGTAAAGAGAGACGAGGAAGAGGCTGCAAGGTGAGGAGACCAACATAAACCAAGAGGGGTTTTCACTCGTGACGTGTGGGTTTGTCTCTTTGGGTGACTGGCTGCACTCGATAGATAAGATTGACGGGGGGAGGCGGCAGGAATTGGTACAGAATGGAAAACTCGGTGGAAGCCCACAGTCTTCCAGCTGTGCTGTTACAAAACCAAAATGGCCAAACGATTGAAAACGAGAAACTTAAAAAGAAAGTTCTCAGGGAGAACAGGTAATGAGCTAGATTAAGATATCTTACTGGGAAAATCCTAGCCCACCAAATTAAAAAGTTGACCAGTTTACCCCAAATTTACCAAAGTTGACCTTGCCTACTAATTTAAAATTAAAAAAAAAAAAAATCTTTTTAGGTCTGGGAGAGATTTTCTTGGTCAACAGTCAAACCAAGCCCTGGACAGGAAGGCATGGATTTCTTGGCCTTCTATTTCTTGTTGGCTTAAGTTCTTTCGGTGAATTAGAGGAGCCTCTGTGTTTATGTCTTTGAGCTTCTCCTTGTTCTCTTAATTTAGGGAGTTGAGCCTAGAAAGGGCTATTGGATTGCCAGAGGTTTGCCAAGAAGGTACAAATGGGCTCTCAAAACCAATTTTGCCTCTTGGCCCCTCCCCTTGTGTGTTTATTCTTTCAGTCTTTCATGTAAATTAGAGTCATTCAAAAAAGGAGATAAAGGGTCCCCTTCCGTGTGCCTTTCATTTTTTTGGCTGGCGGGGTGATAGGAGTTGCCTGAGATCATGTCTGTGAAACTCAGCCAGAGTTTGAGCCCACTCAAGGCAACTATCCCCCCAAATTTCCGGACTAAACATGCAGTTGAGATGATAATCTTGCTTTTGGCTAAGTCCTCACTCAGGTGACTGTCCCTTCTTTCCCCTTCCCCATGGTTCCATAAGGGCCCAAGCAAAACAGTTTAATTTTTCGGAAAATACCAGTAAACAAAGCCCATATTCTCCTAAGCCAGTATGCTTTTATGATAGTGTCCTGTGTTAAGTAATAGATACCAAGGACCAGTTCTCAGCCATAAGAGTTTCTGAGTGCCTTGACTTCCCTTTATTTATAAGCCTACTTGAAGCCAGCTCCATGGAAGGTTTTGATCTCGGAGAGAAATGAAATCACCACTGTGATGGCTAAGTCCACAAGCTGGACTGCTGGTGGTTTGAGAAAGTGGGGACTTCTAGAAGCCCCTTCTTTGAATTCTGTAGCCTTCTTCTTGTATACTGTCTCCTGTACCTGCTTCTAACTGACTGCCTCAGTTTTGTGGCCTTCCCCTTTGACTGATGCACCAACGGTGTCTTATTCCCTAAGTTGTCTAGGTCAAACCCTGGGGTTAGCACTGCGTGATTCCGGGAAACCTCAATGATCTGTGTCCCCCCCGCCCCCACTGCCCCGGCAATGGGGAAGGAGCTGGAAGGAGAGCTAATGCCTAATCCATGCCTCCTGAATGATTGAATCTTAATCGTTGTCCAGAAAAAGAAAAGAGGAAGAAAGGAGAGCCCAGGAAAAGAGGAAGAAGGCCAGGGTGAGGAGACGAGGCCCGAAGGAGAGAGACAGACGCCGGCGCAGGAAACCCAAGGCCCAAGCCCCCACTGACAGCGCCCGGGAGCCCGAGTCTTCGGAGGGGTGGGAGGAGCGGAAGTTCCTCCTGGCCCAGAGGCGGGTGGAGGCTCTCCGGCTGCTCCGGGTACTCTTGAGGAAACTTGCAGTAAGGCTCTTTCTCAATCCATCTTCATGTTTGGTAGGTACCTGATCTTTCCGAGACGCACTTTGACACGCCATGGCCCATTTAAAATCGACTCCATGGAAGACTCTCTTTGCCTTCCTTGGGGTTTGTTTTGAATAGGCTGATCTCCAGTAAACCCAATTGTGGATTTACGAAGGGGGAGGGGGCACCCAAATGCTCCAACACAGTTGTGTCTCACCCCTGAGGTCTGGCACACCCACACTTTGTGGTCCTGAGCTCTGGGACCGTGTGCCCCAGAGCAGGATAGCTAGTGAATCTATTCCTCTAGGCTCCTAATGCCAGGGGGCAGGGGTGGAGGGCGTGGGTGTTAGGTTGGTAGGAGTCTTCCATTAACTTGACTTGTCCATTCATCTGCAATGGGTCTGGATGGGAAGGAAGAGCCTTGGACAGAGAGCTTTGTGTAGCGAGCTCCAGTTAGTGTAGTCTTAAACTATTTGCTAAGGAATTTCTGACCTCACAGAGCAATTTGTTTTGTTTGGAGAATTTCCATTTTGGAGTTTCGGGGTTTTGGGGTTTTTTTTGCCCCACTTTACTGACCTAAAGATAACCAGATTCCCGCAGATGGCCCAGAGGAAAGGCCGGAAAGGTTCCCAGATTGTTCATTTAAAAATGCATCCTCAGTGTTTTTAAATATGCAGAGTGAATGGCATCAGGATCAGATAAGAGGTACTTTCATGGATAGCTACATTCCCAGCCTTTCTCTCATGAATGCGGATGACCAACCTTAGTGAAATCAGGATCAGAAAAATCTCGCATTTACATTTATAATAAGGCGTGCTGAATCTTTTAATTTACCGTGATGACCTCCAGAGGTGACTCCTTTCTAAGAATTTGTCTCTTTAAATGGACGTGGTGCCTAACTCTTGGCCCCATTGATGGGGCCTCACACTGCTGACGCAGTCTCCAGGTTCGAATCCCGGGTAATGGGTAGGCACTATCCCAAGGTGCGCCCTGTGTGAGCCAGAGCACGGGGTGATCTCTCCCAGCAGGGTGGGGCCCGTGGGTGACCTTTCACCTGCCCTGCACTTCTGCAGAGCAGACATCACAGACCGACCCATTGCCACGGCCACACTTTCTACCTGCCGCTTTGCTTCCGACTGAAGCAGGTGAGGGGGTACAGCTCAGGGACATCCACACCAGCAACCCATGGGAAGAGGCTGGGATGACAAACAGAGGCAAGGTTCTCTTTTAAACCAGTTGATTCCCTTTTAGACACACATTTCACCCATCAGTCTTTTCCTGTTCTAGGATTTTCTGGAAAGGCTGTAGAGCATTTCTTATTCCTCTTTCTATCCCCAGCCCCTAGCCTAAGACCTGGAACTGTAAGTCCTCACCAGTTTGTGAACAAATTAAAAAAAAAAAAAAGGGTCATGTGCTTTGAAGGTACGTAAATCGTGGCGCACGGACCTCATGAACATGGCTCACGTTCGCCCGAGAGATTGAATCCTGTACCTCTTTCCTCCGTGCAATATTGTTCCTAATTTGGATCTACCTTACATGTTAGAAACCTCTTCAGGGGCCCCTGGGTGGCTGGCTCAGTTGGTCCTAACGCCTACGTCTGCCTTCGGCTCAGGTCATGATCCTGGGGTCCTGGGATCGAGCCCCGCATCGGACTCCCTGCTCAGGGGGGAGCCTGCTTCTCCCTCTCCTCCCCGCTCATGCTCTCTCTCACTATCTCTGTCTCTGTCTCTCAAATAAATAAATAAGATCTTAAAAAAAAAAAAAAAAAACCTCTTCAGAACCACGTCAGAAAGCCCAGTTTTCTTTGAGATTTTTACACTGTGAGGTTTTTCATGTGAGATTTTTAACCTTTTTCTTTAAAGGGATCCACACAGTTTAACCCGCAGGGGGTAGGTGATGCAAGCCCAAAAGTGAATCATGCTCCAGGGAGCGCGTTGGAAACTCTGAAGAAAGAAGAGTTAAACACTCAGTGTCTTCAAAATCAGGAAGAAATGCCAAAATACCAGGTTGCCAAGTCAGACAATAAGCGAAAACAAAAAATGAAGAAAAGAACTAGGGCTCACTTACGTAAATCTTCCCACCACCTTGGGAGAAAAAAAATAAGATATTCAGCTAGGAAAGAGAGAACTGGAAAATTATCAACCGAGGAATACAATCACAGTTTGGTCTCTGACCAGAATTCTTTGCGGAATGTGATGATTCAAGATCAGTCTCTTGAGAAAGAAGACCACTGCAGTTCTAGGAAATCCGATTCTTCCACATTATTTAAGCCAGACCATGGCAGGAAACAGAAGATCTATGAAACAGATGAATTTATTGATTACCTATTAAACTACTATCAAACTCCAAAGTATGCCCGGATCTGCCTAGAGCCAAGTCATATAGCAAGCCCATGTCAGTGGCAGAGGTCTGTCCATGCTAAGGGAAATGGATTTCAGATCAATCTGAGAAAACGTAGACATCACTCCACCAGTCTGGGCCAAATGCAAAACCTGGCAACGAGAGAATGGGTTCAAGAAGATGACTACCCATCAGAGGTCTGTACTAAGGATCCTGAGCATAAACCACAAAAGAGAGGAAAAGCGGATGATGCCAAAGCATGGACCAAGGAGTTAAAAGATCATTGCCAGGACACAGCTAGTGAAACTGGTGATCACCTGTCCCCAGCTGATGGAAAGAGCCATCTGTTGGAAAAGACGCAAGCTTACCAGGTCAAAGATTCCAACTCCCCATGTCAGAGTCCCGTTTCCTCACCCAGTCGGTCAGCCGACTTAGATTTGGACTTGACAGATTTCTTAGAGGAAATCAGTAGTGATTCCGAGTGCTTTAGTGAAATCCTTAGCATAAACGAAGAGGAGAAAGAGAGGTCTGTAGCCCCAGATGATAGCTCCCCAGAAAAAAGATCTCTTGATGACGACGAGATCACCGCTAGCGATCGAGAAATTAGGGCAAGTCCGCAGACCTTGTCTTCAAAGTGGAACTGTTATGGGGAGGACGGCTCCTCTAAATCCCAGCTGAGGCAACCAGGTGAGAGGTCCAAGCCTGAACTGAGATGTTCATGGCTGGAGGGCGAGAACAGTTCCAGGAGAGGTGAGAAGAGCACCAGCAAAAGGAGGGCAATGCTAGCCCCCAAATACTTGTTCGACAGAGGCTACTACCACGAGCCCGGTCCTAGTGATCTGTTGGACCACAGCACAAGGAAGAGGAGGAGGTTCGGCGATAGCACGCCCGGACAGCAGGTGCACTGTGGGCCCGCTCCCGTGCCGATGGCGTCATCAAAAAGTGCTCCTGTTTTCTCTGTGGGGGATTTGCCCCAAAGAAGAGAGACTCCGCGGAAGTCGGAATATAACCAGGAGGCCAGAAGGTTTAAAAGACACGAGCATTCTAGAGATTCCATGCTGAATTCTGGTAATTATTATATTAGACATAACAGTCAGGAGCACCTCGGCTATGGAAGCTATTTTGGAAACGGCTACGCTAGTTCTCTCTATTTTCAAATGTTTTGAAGGCCTCTTAGATCAGAAGCACCCTCATCCTCAGCAAACAATGTGCAGGATAGAACATTTAAAACCAAATACAGTTATGTGGCTAGCAACTGCAGAGAAAGACAGCAGCACTTAGAAGCTTGAGCAAGGTCAAATGCAAAAACCTTTCTCTTGCCAAAGTATGAAGCATAAATGACTGCAGGTGTGTTGGCAAACTTTGAGAAATAAGAAACATCCAGATTCCAAAGGTTGGCAAAACAACATGCCTGTACAAGTTGATCCAAGGACAGACTTTTCTAGTTTGGCTGCAACCTGAACTTGGTGCCAGTGAGGAAGCAAATGAACACTACGAGGAGTTGATAGCCCTCTGTGGCTCTCTAGCTGTTAGAACATCATCATTTAGTGTCAGTTATCTTCAAAGGGGACAGCAGTGAATGGCATAGGATCTTTTTACAAGTGCTTGGATTGGGTCAGAAACGCCAGCCACAAAGCCGTCCTGACTTTTATCTAGAAATAACTACAGGTAGCAGAAGAATGCATCATAGACTTCTTCGTGACATTGGAAGTTTTCGTGACCACCCACCAGAAGGGAATTAATCTCATTCGTATGTTCATAGTACTCGAAAGAGTTGTCCTTTGAGAAATGGAACTTGGAAGAACCAACACAGAGGGGCTCGGATTGTCCTTTGAGGCTTAGACGGATGGTGGACCATTTGCAGAGCTGTTTTTGGAAGAACCCCATGTCATTCCATCCTAGAAAATCAAGAGAATTGAAGTAAAATGACCAGTGGGATTTGCAAAAGGCAACATGGAAAGATCCCGGGACACCACTAATGGCACTTGGGAAGATAGGACATGGCAGTATTCCATTTCAGGTTATGTAATTCTTTCACTCAGGGTTGGGTGACATCAGTTTGTAAAAAGCCACTGACTATCCCCAAACTGACTTTTATAAAACATTAACAAGTGCCTCCTTCAATCCTCAATAATGCCATGGAGTTAGGAGGAGTCAAGGGTAAAGCCCTAGTTTTCTAGCTGGGGAAAAATGGTATGTGTGCAGGATTTGTAAACTCTTAACAGAAGCAATTTATCTTTTTACCTACTGGTTTTGGACTTCTTGAATATGTTTTTAAATGGAGATATTTTATAGATTCATAAAGACTTACATCTTAAAGCAGTGCATGTTCTCTTGAAAGCTCAGCTGATTCATTCTGCCTTATATAGGATTTAGGACCTCAGGGGCAGGAAATGACCTTTTTTTTCCCAACAAAGCTATCCCTGACTCGGCAGTGGACGACATCAATGAGATCTCAGACTGGCTGCGGCAGGAAAAGGAGATTTCCATTCACAGAAGTAGTGGAAGGCAACATTTTCATAGGGCGTGATTCATTTCGGTCTTAACTTGACATTCTGTAGAAAAGTACCAGCTGGTAGGGCCAAGGGTAGGATGCCGGTCAGTGGGGTTGCCCTGAATGATGAGGCATGTTTTGTGCTCAGAACCAGCCCCTTGAGCAGCCTGATGTCTGAAGGGGCTACACCATCTTCTAATTCACCGAAAGTTAAGAACCGCACATTGTTTCATTGATCTCTCCTAATCACATGTGATCGAGATATGCTAGTTCATGCAAAAGTTCAAAAATGAATGTAACATAGCAGGTCATGCTTATTATTAATGAGACAATAACCAACGAATGATTTGTGGGCTTCCTTGTATTCAGTTCCACTTTCAAGCTAGTGACTCTGCCATCAAAACTAGGTTTGGCTTGTCACATTTGAAAAATCGCTCATGGGGTGAGTGCCTTTTCTCTTCTGAGGACTAGCAAGGACTATTAATGTTCAAAGTACTGTTGTCCAGAGTAGCCTTTTAAAACGCTAAGAGCTTGTATTTTGTCAGACTTTTGGTAACTAGGTATTTTCTCTCCTCCGGTGAGACCCTGCCTCATTTTTTTTTTCATGTTTCATGCCATTGAAACAAAGAACATTAGGGGTTCGTAATGGAAAGCAGTTATGCTTGTTTTGAAAACAAATCTTCATTTCTTCTGCCATTAGATAATTTTTCTTTGCAGAGATTTTTAGGCATGAAAACAATTTGCTGCTCAGTAACCAGACATAAAAGAAATAAATTGCAGAATACAGCATGTGCAATTTTTGGGGGGTATAATAGAACTGGTGCTAAGTCACTTCTATCTAATATTTTATCTGGTTTTGTTTGTTTGCTAAGTACCATCCTGGGGCCTAGAAGTAAGTAAAAATACTGGTTTCATGTTTACTTTCTGTACAACCTTGGATTTTTATATGTCTTGTGGTAATGCATTTTAGATTTGAATACACCTTTTTTTTGTGTGTGTGTGTAGGCCTTAAATGAGGAAGAGAACAATTCATCCTATACTTTTCGGTGGAATGAATGGCTTAGTAAGGAATGAAATAGAACCGAAAATATTGTGATCACTTTCTATTAATTAACATTGTTCTTCTTCGTTGTGCTGTTACTTAAGTGGTGCAAAAGTATTTTCTCATATCTTTTTTCTATGACCTATTAAGTAAGTAAGGGCCTGAACTTTAAACTCTGTCTTTTTAAATAGGTGTTTTCAATGTGTTTCCCTTGTATGTGCTGCTGATAGCGCTTTAAGAAAACTAAAAATCTGTCAATGTTTTTTTTGTCCAATTTGTTTGAATTTCTCAGGTAGAAAGCCACATAACCTGGTAATTTTGAAAGTAAGAACCAAATAAATGTATTTTTATTTGTTGCGAGACTGTTTAAAATGTTTTAAATAAATGCTAATAATTCCACTGGGGCGGGGGGGGGGATGAATTTCTACTTGTAGTAAGCTGCTTTGCACTCCTGTGCCCGACCCTTTGTCTCATTTGCATTGTTAGAGAAATAGTACATAGTTAATTTTCAGATATATTAAAAATAAAATGGTCATGGTGACTAGAGTCTGTTCATTTACCATGCACATTGGCTAGGATGTCACACATCTCCAGCATTTTCTATGAAAATATACACACACATCCAGTTTTAATATTGATTCTACGCAACTTTTCCCTATATGATGCTGATGTTTGGGAATGGACTATGTCAGAGGTCATGCAGCTGAAGATCACAGTTTTATCTTCATTTTGGATAAATTGAAATAACAGTATTGGACTGAAGACTATCCTCCCTTCAGCAAAGGTTTTATCAATAATCTTAGTAGGCAGCGAAATGGACCCTGTGGCGTTTCCCCTCTCCCCTTCAGCACCTGGTGGCAGTGTTCAAGTTTCTACAATCTCTTGATATCAGTGAGGGTGTGGGATGGGGGGGTTCTAGTCAGAGAAGCTAGGGGCTTCACTAGTTAGTCTTTGATCAGTCAGGAGTTACCTGCGTTTTGACGTGACACATACAGCAAACTGTTTCCGAGTGTTCTGTAACAAAGGCTGTACCTTAGTACAATCTGGGTACTTTACAGCTGAAAGGGTCCTTGTTGGTGGGGGGCAAAGAGCACTATCTGAAACAGCAAGGGCTATCTGGATGTTTGTTCTAGATCCTGGATTAGCCTCTTGGGCCCTCTGAGGTGTCACTATGCAGAGAAGCCACAGATCTGGAGAGGTACGGGAAACCACGGAGAGAATGCTTAGGACCCAGAGGTGCCAATCCTGAGAACACAGTGCCTCTGTGGGGGAGGGGGGGGTGGTTAAAGCAGGGGAACCAACCCGTGGGTTTCACCTGACACCGCCCCCACTGGCTGGGCACCTGTAACCACCACTCCCCCCATCTTAAATGGTGCCTTTTATGTAATGTGATTTCTGAATATGCTAGCTGGATTTGAGAAGTTTTTAGACCGAAGTCCTGCCTTATTGTAATATCCTTTTACGTGTAATCGATACAATGTTGATTTCATTCTGAATGGCGGGGAATCTGACTATTTGAGATCGAAGCTTTAACCAGGCTCTGGACGGTTTCCTCTTGGCATCAAACCCATTTAACTCAGAGAAAGGAGTAGCCTAATCTTCGCATCTGAATGAGATTTCAGGCTGCAAGGTGGCCCAGCTTCTCTCTCCCACCCCTTCCCCGAAGCACTCGGTGTAACACGGTGCTTGGCACAAAATGGGCAACTCGAATATCGGTTGAATGAAACCTAGTGGGGGGGGGGCAGAGCTCTTTTAAAAACAATAGAAACAGGCAATGGTTTGGGAACATAAAAAGCGGAAAGTTGAGTGTCCTCTCCCAGTAGGAGTACATCCCTTGTAAGAAAACTCTGATTTGAACGTTTAAAACGGCAAAACACTAATATTCAGAGAAAGAAGTTGTGCTGACACAACGAACTGCAATATGCAAATCTGATGTTTTGACAGGAGGTGAATTAACTTTCCTAGCCATGTTAAGAATTTCCAAACGCTTTCCTGATGGATGGTGTCTGAAAACAGAACCAACCAACCCTGCCCAGGCACTTTTAATGTCGTCCTTAGTAAAGTTACCCCTTAATAACCTTGCTATGGACCTCAAGGCAGGGGTGCATTTGAGTTTAGAAAGTTCTGATTTAAAGAGGCAGAATTTGAAACAAGTAATACATTATATGTTAAAAAAAAAAAAAGATAGCAGGAAGGGAAAAATGAAGGGGGGGAAATTGGAGGGGGAGACGAACCATGAGAGACTATGGACTCTGGGAAACAAACTGAGGGTTCTAGAGGGGAGGGGGGTGGGGGGATGGGTTAGCCTGGTGATGGGTATTAAAGAGGGCATGTATTGAATGGAGCACTGGGTGTTAAACACAAACAGTGAATCATGGAACACTACATCAAAAACTAATGATGTAATGTATGGTGACTAACATAACATAATAAAACAAAATTTAAAAAAAATAGGCAGAATTTGACAAGTCACAAAAAATAAATTCACACTTTTTAAAAAGTCAGTTTGCACATTTTCATTAGGGCAGTTTAGCTAATGTCAATTCACTGGTGTTTTTTTTTTAAGATTTTATTTACTTGAGAGCCTGCACGTGGGAGGTAGGGGCAGAGGGAGAAGCAGATGCCCCGCTGAGCAGGGAGCCCAGCATGGGGCTCGATCCCAGGATCCTGGGATCAGGACCTGAGCTGAAGGTAGGGGCTGAACTGACCGAGCCACCCAGGTGCCCCTCAATTCACTGTTTCTTAACAGGACAAGGTGGTACTTGGTTTGTGGTGTGAGATCCCTGAAGTTTTGCCCCTTTACTGGTTTCTCTTGGCACACACACACAGAAGGGAAGCTGAGTATTAAGCTAAAGTAAAATGATCGAATCTGGTTTCTTAGGTTAAGGTTTAAAAACCCACCACACTATACTGGGTAAAACCATTTTTATTAACTGACCAAAGCACTTCATTTTGTTTCCTGATTTGAGGTAAATCCATGAGACACGGTTCACAAGAAAATACAAGGACTATTCAACTACAATTACAAGAGTTTGAAACCTCACTAGTTGTTCATATAATACTTTTACAAATTCATACAACTGTACAGTCTACTTAAGCGAAGTTTATTGTTAACCAAAAGACCAGTATCAAAGACCTAGACGCTTGGCCTACTACTCTTGCAGTGGCTATGGTTTTGTAACAACAGAAGAATAACTGTTACCTTAAGGAATATACTTTAAAAACCACTTGGCTAGTGATGTGTACTTTCTTCATTCCTGGGGGGTGGGGTGGGGTGTGTGTGTGTGTGTGTGTGAGTGAGTGTGTGTGTGAAGGCTCTCCGGAGAGCAGAGGCCTGCTCCTGTTCAGCATACGCCCCCCCTCGGCAAACCGTGTGAAATCACCGTTGTCCCACCGTGAACGTGGGGATAGGGGAGATAGTTCTATGTTTTCTTCATATATTTAGGTTTTTCGGCAAGCCAGCGGATCTCTTCTAAAGCTTTCTTTTGAATGTTCAGATCCTGTTTTAAGTCTTACCATACGTTGCTGTGTTAGTAGGGGCATCTGAGTGTCCAGAAGACAAAAAGAATGATGCAGTCTACGCACACAGTGAATGTACTTTTCCCAACCGAGCCCAGCTTTGAGATTTCTTTCTTTTTTTCTTTTTTTTAAATGGGCAGCTCTCTTTCATCAATACCAAAGGCGGCTCTGGAACACTGCAGATTTGCTTTAGAGGTAGATAAAACAGAAATCATGCAGTTAAGTCAATTGAGAAATAAAGGATTTGCTATCTTGAGGACAGCGAGACTAGAAATTGATCCTTTGTTCTCGGGGCTAGAAGGACTTTGCACAGTTAACATTTTTTTTTTTTTTTTTTTTTTACCTGTTTGGGGGAAATACCCAAGTCTTACCTGACTCGCTCAGGAAAAAACGAATTTTAAAGGCAGCCTGCACTAACTATAGACAGAAGGGGAGAGTCCTAACATTTGGATCGCAGCACTGCAGTTCATGGTCTGGATTTGTGACACACAAACACGCCATGCACTTGAAGACAGAAGAGTTAACTGGTTCAGTGTCACTAGTGATGTTAATTACAAAAACTTAACAGCAAGTTCGAAACTGCTCGAAATACTGAAATCACCATGTTTTAAAGACAGACTGGAATGTTACAAATGATTCCGCAAAATACAAAAATAGATATGCTTCCACGGGATGCTTTAATCATTTTTCCGAGCATTCTCATCTTTTGGTTCTTCCTCGTCAGAGTACACAGTGGGCTCCTCCCCCTCCTTCAGCAGTTTGCCCACATGATGATACTTGACTGGAGGGAGAGAAGAAAACACAAATGAGCACTCTCAGGCTTCACAGAGGGGCACTACATTTCAGCTGAAAGTATTTGGGAGAGGCCTGCGGTCCTCAAAGCTGTCAGTCACACAGGACTCACCCCGCTGTCCTTGCCCACGGGGAATTAAAAGAGTTTCGTTCGGAAGAAATACCAAACAGGCAGCGATGTCGGGCACCAAGTGTGCAAGGGAAGGTCAAAGTGAGTCGTGTCTGCGTGCAGGAGGGGGTGAGAGGAGCAAGGGCTCGTGAGGAGTTCGTTAGAAGGATTTCAGAACACCTGACGAAGAAGGCTATGCTTTGGAAAACTCATGGAAGGATCTGAGGCGAGAGGGGTTTCCAGAAAATGTCAACGCCGTGTACAAAGGCACTCAGGTGAGACTGAACCGATCTGGGGAGCACCAGAGAGACCAAGCTGACAGCAACAGAGTGGGAGTGAGTGTGGGGGGGAAGCAGTGTGGGGAAGAGACCAGGAAGGTTGTGGAACGCCAGCCTGAAGTGTTCGGACTTAATCCTATAGGTGGCAAGGATTTATGACAAAGGAAGCCAGTGCCCTGGCACACATGGGGTGGTGGTGGCCTAGCAGGCGGATCACAGCAAGGAGACCAGGCACAGGCGGCCCAGGAGGCCAGCGGGTAGATCTGTGTGTGAAGGAATGAGAGCCAGGAGTAGGGTGTCCATGGGAACGGAAAGGCTAGGATATGAGCTACTTTAAAGGAAAACTGGAAACATGAGTTAATGAAGTTAAAACTGGAGCTTCCGTGGACCCAGCTGGGGACTCTGGAGAGGGAGTCCCTCGGCGGGGGTGGGGTGGGGAGGGCACCCGACAGGAAATCCGCAACAAGGGCTGGAGAAGTGAAGTCAATGCTGGCAAGAAGCAGGTCTCTGGAAAGCTCTGAGAAAGAGAAGCCCAGTGGAACTGGGCTGGAAACTGTCGCACGGAGTAAGGAGGTGTGGGGAGGAAATGAAGCCGTGGCTAGGGACAAGCACTTCGCAGGCGGTTGACAGTGAAGGGAAGGGATGAGGAGTCTGGTGGATGGGGGGAAGCAGGAGACCAAATTTTTTCCCAACACAAGGAAAAAGCTATGCATAGCAGTTAAAGCGAGTGGTTAAGGAGGCCAGGAGGGCACGGGAGACGCTGGAGAAAACAGATTTAAGAGTGCAAACCAGAAACCCAGCCACCGGGAAGAATGAAATCTGGCCATCTGCAATGATGTCGATGGAACTAGAGGGTATCATGCTAAGCAAAACAAGTCAGAGAAAGACAAGTAACCATGTGATTTCATATGTGGAATTTAAGAAAACAGATGAACATAGGGGAAGGGAGGGAAAAATAAAATAAGACGAAAACAGGGAGGCAAACCATAAGAGACTCGTAACTGTAGAGAACAAACGGAGGCTTGCTGGAGGGGAGGGGGTGCGGGGCTGGGGTAACTGGGTGACGGGCATGAAGGAGGGCACGTGATGGAAAGAGCCCTGGGTGAGAGAGGCAACTGACGAATGACTAAACTCTACCTCTGAAACTAGTAAGAGTATAGGTTAATGAAATTGAATTTAAATAAAAAATTAAAAAAAAAAAAAGACGTGAGAAGGGCAAGAGTCCGCAGACCACCATCCCGCCGGCCGCATCCTTGCAGCCCAGCTAACGCAGGGTTAATCCTGCCGCTGTCTGAGGCGAGGCCCAGACTTTCGCGTGTGGGCAGGAATTAGAGGAGTAACCAACCTGTCTAACCAGGTAGCCGGACCTGGTTTTGTGTGGAATAATCGCCGGGAACAATGGGGACTTTCCTATTTGAACATGTTATAAAGGTCCCTAGAGTGCTCAGGACCACACAACAAATACACGCCGGCTGGCGCCAGGGCAACCTGCTTCAAGGGGCACCCACGCCAGTCTCGAGTGGCGCTCCAGCGTTACCACAGAATTGGGGGCTGGTCTTAGTTTAAGGGGGAGAACGTTTTCCCACAGTTTTCGCCTCCTTGGGGAAGGCAAGCCCTAGGAGATAGAGCTCTGTGAGTTAGAAATTACAACTCGCTGGTTCCACATAGAAACATCTATGTTTACAAAGGCATCCTTAGGATACCAAAAAAATCAGGGGCGATGTTAGATAGGGGAATTATGTTTTCAAAGTAAAAAGACCTGCCTCTAGGCTTGAAAGCTCTACTTCTGTCTGCTTGGGACCCAGAACCTAAAGGTGGAGCCACAGCTGGCTAATAATTAGCCCAGAACTCTGAAGTCAGCATTATTTTCAAAGAAAATGGTTGGGTTTAGCCAAAAGAGTCAGTAATATTTAACTGGCTATAGAGAACAGCAAATAGAAAGGATACATTTTTAAAATAAAAAAATCTTTAAGCGCTGGTCACGGTCTTTATATACTGTTTTAAAGCTGGGAAAGATTAGTCAGAATTCTTAGCAGTGCAATGTCGCTAAAGTGATCATTAGACACTTAGGTCTGACAAAAGCCGATTCCTCAATTCCCGAAATTTGAACTTAACCCCCATCCTCACTTCCCCCTCCTCCCAAAGACCTCAGCCTTATAGCATAAGCCAGGAAACAAGCGGCTCCTTTTTTTTTCTCTTTTTAAAAATGCAGACACCATTGTTGCTGGGCAGATTTAAGCATCATTTGTAGATGAGGCCTACCGTTAGGCTCAATTAGATTCAAAGAGAAGCTGTTTTGTAGAACACAAGTCTCCCATTCTTCGACAGAAATGTGGGCTGCTTTTAAACAGCAAGCCTTACTAGTGAGGACTTCTGAAAGTCCCTCTCTGTAGCCTACAGATCCTTTCCCCTACACACCAAGCACCAAATCCTAGTGTGGAATCTACGCGAACCTGTCAAAGACTTAAATAACAGAAACCCAAGTTTCCACAGAGAACTAGCTAAAAATTGGATGCAATCACAGCAAGTGACTCAGCATTGCTGCAATTACTTCAAGCCATGAACTTGATCCGTCCAAGATTCAGGAGCCTATCAAAATGCTCCCCAGTTTCAGGCTGCTTAGTAATAACTATTGTACTGCTGTGAATCCCATTACTGGTAGAAATTTGATCCAGGCACAATTTTTAAAAAATGCTTACAAGTGAACTGAGAGTCCCAGTCACTCAGGGTCTCCTGCTGGGCAGGAGTGAGGTCAGAAAGGTCATCGTACTCGTCCTTCAGTGCTTCCTTATCCAGGCAAAATGTGGCAAGGCCCCGGGATGCGTCTCTTCCAGCAAAGACCCCGTATGGCCCCTCTTAAAAAACAAACAAAACCAAAGACCAGTTCTTTATTAGACAGTCAATTTCTCTGTGGTTCATACACAGAAAATGGCTTCCTTACCCATCAACAAAGACAGCCCTCTTTTGCAGTATCAAATTCCATCTGGAAACCAGAAGTGATGTTGATACTTTCATCATTATGTGGTGGATCCCCAAGGACCTGTTATCAAACTTTTACAAACCAATTTGCTATACATTATCATCCATTCCCTGTGATTCTCAAATGGCTAATAAAAAAGCCACGAATGATTATCTCCTGGGGCGGGATGGGGGGGTGGTGGGGGTGGTGGGAAATCATCCAAGATAATACTGAATCCAAGGGTCAGAATTCAACTTTAGGACGTTGAACCCAGAGCCTGTCTCTGTTCTAGGCATTTGGGCTACACCAGTGAAAGTTATGGCTCCTTAAGGTAGTAAGTACTAAGACATAAATGAGAACATTTCCTTATGAAATGTATTCTGGTATGTTTTAATGAGTCAAAAGTATCTTACAGTGATCTTCAGTTGTGAGACTGGCATTTGCAGCAAAAATCATTTGATAAGAGTATCAGTGGTCCAGAAATGTATCCCCATGTTACATAATCTACACTCTCAGTAAAGAGGTAGCAGAGGAGATCAGCTCCGTCACTCTGGTGAGCTCGAAGACTCAAAATACTTAGATTTTCATGGGAAAAAAAAAGACTGAATTAATATCTCCAAATAATTATATAAAACATTAGAATGTTATTATATATTATACTGAACTTTTGTCTAAAAGAGTGGTGAATTATTTGTAGGTACTTAAAGTAGATGTTTAGACTTATTTAAATATTCACAAGTAAAGGAAAAGAAGCCAGTGTACTTTAAACTATGTGTTGTTTCCCCAAGGTAGATTGGGTAGCAACTCTGACATTAAAGTTTGTAGGTAACCACTATGCCAAGTATGAGAAGAGATCAAATTTCAAGATGGCCTGGTCACTGGAAACCTCAATCCCCTAGGAATTTTTTTTTTCACAAATTAGACAAAATTTATGATCAACTTTTAAATGCAAATAAGGTTCTAAAGAAAACTGGTTGTTTGCGATCTTCATTATATACTATGTCTACTAATGAAGGTTAAAAAAAAAACCCATTACACTTTTCACAAATGTGTGTATGTGTATACACTTCTAGTGGATATGGTAGCATCTAGTACTTGAAAATAGGCCAATTGTTCTGGTTTGGGACCAGAACAAGGGACCTCGATACTTCAGAGATTATGGTCACAGAATATTTAAAAATGGCTCAAGGGGAGCACTAAAAGTTTTGGGAGAATATAGGTTATTCACCCGAATGTATCTTCACTAGAATGTAAGCTCCATGAGAGGAGATGTGTGTCTGTTTTGCTCCCAGCTGTATTCCCAGTACCTACAATGAATAATGGGCACTGGAATGAGTAATTTTTAAGAATCCTCTGTAACATGAACGATCATTTGCACATCATGTCACATATTCATGGGCTCACGGGATGATACCGCAGAGCAGAGACTGAGGAGATCTCACAATGGGCCATCCTTAGCATTTTTCAGAGGGACAACTAAGGCCCAGAGAGAACAATGCTTTGCACCACGTCACACAGCTAGTCAGTAATCCAACCAGGATTAGAACTCTGGTCGCCTGACTCCCAGAGTTTTGTGTTTCTGTGCACAGGCCTGCATTCCTCTCAATGACTTTGCAAATTACAACCCTATGATGTTGCCCCACGTACCCGGCTGGAATCCTTGATGGTGTAGCTCAGGAGAGACAGCCGTTTACATGATTATGTAAAGTGGAAGTGACAGGGAAAGTGACAACAAAGGTGTGGTTCTCAAATTCTTTGGACAGTTACATGGCCTACAGAATGCAGGTCTTCTAAATCAGTCACAAGGAAAAACCGCAAAGGGGACCAGTTCGGGAAGAACCTGAACCCATCTGATTTTGATTAGTTGGGCTGGGCGAGTAAAACAAAGCAGGAGTGGAGATGATGGAGATCACCGCCTTCTAAATCCTCTTCCGTCGCTCCAGGCCAGTGAGCCAGAGGGCCCTCCATGTGGACACACTCCCTGAGCTCCCCGTTTTTAGGAGTCCATATTAGAGGAGCTAAAATCTCTTCCTCCCCCTCTCCGGAATATTCTACAAGGCACGACTTTCCAAACCTGGCCGCTTCTCAAATGCGCCTGGGCGAGCCGCTTAAAATGCAGATTGCTGGACCTCCCCCACAGAGCCTCCTCCACCGTGGCTGCGAGTAAGCCGGGAATCGGTGTTTTTGCTCAAGCTCATCAGGTGATTCTGATCCGCAACCAGGCTTAGAAAGCCTCATCCCTAAAACCCTCCAAGCCTGCCCCCCTCCAGCGGCTCAGCAGTCATCCACCCCCATTTCCCCTCTGGTTGGCTTTTCCTGAAATCCCCACACCCAGCAGCCCTCACAGCCCTACCCCTTTTGTTTCCCAGGATCCTCCCACTTCTCCCTCCCTCCATTTTTAATTTTTTTTTTTTTTTTGGCTTCCAGTGCTTTCTCTCCCGCTAAAGACTAAAATGCTGTTATTACCTTCTCATCTCGCCACGTTCCCATTGTCCGCTACGTTCAGCCTCCTTCCGCCCTCCGTCAGCTGCCCCCCCCCCCCCCACGGAGGCTCCCCGTTCACCTTCCAGCTTTTCGGTCGGCCACACACAGCACGCGCACACACATACCAAACACATGCCACACACATACCTGACACATGCCACATTCCGAGCGCGCGCGCGCACGCACACCCGCGCCCGGCAAGCCCCAGCCACGGACCACGCACTTCACACATCACCTGCCCGCACGCACTCGGCTGCTACCTGCCGCCCATCCCACCTCCGCTCTCCTGCTCCCGCACCTTCACACACGCCGCGGCCACTCCCGGCCGCAGCGGCCTTCGCGTCTTCTCGCAGGCTGGACCTCCCCCCTCCGCCCTCCCCTCCCCGCTTCCCTCGAGACGCCCACGTTTCCCTTCTCCAGCCCGACACCGCCTCTCCTTCCAGGAACCCCCAAACCCCATGCCCTCGAAGCTCCCTCGACACTGCGCGCGGCCGTGACCCCCCCTTCCAGGCCGGCGAGCTCGCCCCCCACCCCCCCCAGGCCCCCCCGCCCTCGGCCCCGGGCGCTCCAGCCTTCTCTCCGCCCCCCCCCAACCCCCATCCCGGCGCTGGCGGCGTCCCCCGCCAGCCGCAGCCCTTCTAGAGCGCCCCTTGCCCGCTGCCGCCGGGGAGCCGCCATTCCTCCCCTCGGGGGCGCCCCGCTCCCCCTCGCTTCCCCCGGCCCCGGCCCCGGGCCGGGGCCCCTTCTTTTGTCTCCGCGTCCCCTGGGCGGCCGCCGTTACCGGGCCCGTAGAACTTGCGGCCTTTGGTCACGTCGAACACCTTGCCGTTGATGGCCATGAGTATGCGCGGGTCCTGGACGCCGTCGAAGCGCCGCAGTTCGGCAGGGGTGAAGTCGCGCCGCTTAAGGCGGGGCAGCGGGGGCGGCTCGTCGTCGTCGCTATCGCTGCTGGCCGCCGGCTGGTCCCCGCGCACGATCTTGTACAGCAGGAAGACGCAGAGGCCGAGCAGCAGCAGGTTGAGCGGCGACGTGAAAATCTCGTGCAGCAGCCCGCCACCCTCCAGCTCGCTCGGGTCGGCGCCGGTGGCCGCCACATCCTCGGCAGCCATGATCTCTGGAGCAAAGGTTGGGCCGGGCTAGGGAGGGCTCCGGAACTGGCTGCTTCCTCCTCCCTCTCAGCGAGCTAGTGGCGCGCGGGGCTCGGCGGACAAGGACTAGCCGGGGGAGGAGGCGGGGCGGGGCGGGGCGGGCGGAGCCTCCGGGCCCCGCCTCCCCCGCCGCCCGCCCGCCCGGGGCGCCGCGGCCCGTCCAGCTCCGGCCCGTCCAGCTCCCGCCCCCCACCTGGCCCCCGGACGGTCGCTCCCCTTTCCCCGGCCGGATCCCGCCGCCCCCCACCCCCCACCCCCGCTGAGGCGGCGGGAGCGGCACGCCCCCCCCCCCCCGGGCCGTACCTGCGAGGCGGCGGCCGCAGCCTCACGCCATCCCCGCGCCAGCCTCTAGCTGAGCGCGACGCGGCGCGCAGCCCTCCTCTGCACCCTCGCCGGCTCCTTGCACCCCGACCCACTCCGAGAGCCTCGGCCCTGCCGAGCTCGGTTCGAGGCCCGCTCGGCCACCTGATGCGCGCCACACACGACTCCATTTCTCTTGCTTCAGCTTCTCCCTCGCCTTCCATTCTGAAGCTTCACCTTTCCCCGCCCATCCCCCCGGGCACCGTGAGGCTCCCTTGGGGGACAGGAAGGAAACTCTCCTCGAGCTCCTCTTTCCACCTTGGAGTCCCAGACTACCCATTTCCACCTTGAGAACCCCCTTTTACTCTCCTTAATGACCCTTCTCCAGGCCTCCCCGCCAGAGGCTGTGGCGTGGACACCCCCGTGTAGCCCAAGTCAGCGCACAGGCCCCTGCCTGACAACTCTCCCAATATCTGGGGGAGGCCGATCGGCTCGCCGGATGAAATTGGATTCATTCTCGGAAATCTAAACCCTTTCGCAATCACAGATTTGCTCAGTCCCAACGCATCAGCAAGCGGCCTTCTGTTGTTGCGCTTTTTTTGGCTCAGAATAATGACCGAAGTTTCTTTGTTGGCAGAGTTGTTTTATTTGAACTCTGTCGAGCTACCCTTGGCAGTCTCAATAACCCTGTGCTGTATCCCAGACGAAAGCGGGAGTTTGGAAAGATCCTAAGTTTGGTCCCTTCCTTTCCTGGGTATTTCCGCCGGCTGTTGATGGGCTAACCGTCTGCACAGGAGCAGGCCTTACGGAGGAAGGGCCGTCTCTACCCATTAGAATCGTAATCCGGCCGCCCTCTTCAGTGTCACGGGGTGGGGGGAGGGGAGCGGAAGAAAGGATAGAGAGAAGGGGGAAAAATAATTAAAACCAAGCCCTGCACACATCTGCAACCCAGAGCAGTACTTTTCCATCAAGAGTTCTGTTCGCTTGCACATAATTTACTCCCCCTCTCAACACGCAAGAGATTTGAGAGAATTGGCGTCTTACCTCAGAATTCTAAAAATTTCTGGCACCAACTTCTTCCATCCCTGCCCCCACCCCATCTTCTTAAATCCTTTAAAAGTACATATGAGCGGAATAATCCTTAAATCGGGCCCACACATTTTTTTCCCCCACAGATCTAAATTTAGGGTTAGCTGAAATGGCCCTCACAGATCTTTTGTCAAACCTCTTCCATGTAATCAAGGGGAAATAGGCTTAAACTGAGGGCCCAAGGCCGGAGTTACACTCTACTCATCTTTTGTTTTAAAAGTCTATGGCCAAGATATTTTTAAAAACCAACAAACTTGTGAAATATATTTTCATCTAATGACAGAGAAAGGGTTAATACCTTGCAAGAGTTCATTTTAATTGATAAGAAAATCCAGAAGAGGCTTAGTCAATGAATGGGCAAAAATGGAAATAGGTAGTCCACAGAAGAGGGGATACCAATGGTGCCTAAGCATATGAAAAATGTTCAGTCTTACTGCAATGAAAAATGGAGATACCGCTGTCACATACCACCTTCCTGTCAGAAAGATGCAACAACAACAAAAAAGGATGATCTACAAGGCTGGCCCGAGGGTGACGAGACTCTTGTACACTGTTGGGAGTAGAAATTGATATAATCTTTTGTCATTCATAGAAATACTCTCTATCCATTAATCCCACTTCTAGAAATCTACTCTTTGGTCCAGTTCTTTGACCTCTAGGTATCCATGGCAAGGAAACACTTAGAAATGCAAAGATTTCATTACTAAGATGCTTGTCAGAAAAACTTTTTTTTTTCTTTTTTAAGTAGTGAGCTCTATGCCCAATGTGGGGCTCGAACTCATAACCTCGAGATCCAGAGTTGCCTGTTCTACTGACTGAGCCAGCCAGCCGCCCCAGAAAATCACTTTTAATATGAGAAAATTGGAAACAACCTAAATGTTAAACTTTAAGAAATAGCTAATTAATCCACTTGAAATGTGACAAAACCACAAAATATTATTATGACATGCATGACGTGGGAAAATGCTTATGTCTTAAGAGAGAAAAACAGGCTACAAAACTATGCAGTATGAAAACTCAGCTATATAAAAAAACATGCATTAAAAGGAAGCCTAAATGGAAACATGCTAAAATGTTAACTGTTGTGATTGTTAGTTTCTTCGTACTCTTCTATATTTTCTGCAATGAGCACATGTCACTTTTAGCCTCAGGAGGAAAAAAAAAAAAGATTTATTATTACTTTTGTGAAAAAAATGTAGAAGGGTAATACATGCTCATTGTAACAAACTTAAACAATATGTAAGTGCATAAAAGAAAAAATGAAATTCATTCTCTCTCTCCCAGCTCCCCAGGCAATCTTTAAATGGGGCCCACACATTAGCAGTTTGGTTTATATTCTTGCAGACATGGGACACACACACACACACACACACACACACACACACACACAGATTTTGTTTTACAAAACTGGGGAAATTTAAAAATTATAAATGGTTTACCAGGTTTTTTTTTCTAATGAAGAGAGATACAAAGTAAAAACTAAGAATAAGTCATGAGCTCCCACCCAGATAACACATGTTGAAATTTTTTTAAAGTCATATTTGTTTAAGGTCATAAAATTCAAACTATGGAAAGACACAAAAGGTAAATTAAAGCCCTTCTCTTCAGCCCTGATTCTCTCTCCTCAAAAATAAGCACTTTTGGAAGTGGGGGAAATGCCAAACACAGAAATACAATACTGTATGATATCTCTTATACGTGGAATCTAAAAACAGACACTGAACTCAAAAAAAACAGTGGAATGGTGGTGACCAAGGGCTGGGGGTGGGGGAAGGGGAGAGATGTTGTTTAAGGGTGCATACTAGCAACTAGTAGATAAATGAGTCCTGAAGATCTAATGTACAGTACAGTGATTATAGACAACAAAACTGTATCTTAAACATTAAACTTGCTAAAAGACTGGATACTAATTGTGCCAACCACTAGAAGAAATGATAATTACATGATGAGACAGAGGTGTTAGCTAATGTTACAATAACAATTGTATTACAATATAAATGTATCAAAGGTACACCTGAAACTTACACAATGCTGTATGTTATCTCACTTATGCTTTATTTTATCTTTTTTTTTTAATTTGAGAGAATGGGGGTGGAGAGCAGAGGGAGAGGGAGAAAGAGACTCTCAAGCAGACTCCCCGCTGAGTCTAGAGCCTGATGTGGGGCTCGATCCCACAACCCTGAGATCATGATCTGAGCTGAAATCAAGAGTCAGACACTTAACCCACTGAGCCACCCAGGCACCGCTATATTTTATCTTTTTTTTTTAAGATTTTTTAATTTATCCATTTGACAGAGAGAGACACAGCGAGAGAGGGAACACAAGCAGGGGGAGTGGGAGAGGGAGAAGCAGGCTTCGTGCAGAGCAGGGAGCCCGATGCGGGGCTCGATCCCAGGACCCTGGGACCATGACCCGAGCCGAAGGCAGACGCCCAACGACTGAGCCACCCAGGCGCCCTATATTTTATCTTAATAAAAAGTGGGGGATATGCCTTTATGTAGGGCTGGGGAATTTATAATTTTCTTCCCCCACACAGAGGGTAGAAAAGTTGTGCAACTTGAAACCCCAAGCAGTGATACAGCTTGAAAATATAAATGCTCTCAAAACATATTTGATATTAAGGTGGGCTCTTAAATAACCCTGGGATGTTGAAATTTTTGAGGAAAAGTATCACCTTCACCTCCCCCCCCCCCCGCCCCACCCCATTCTGGCTTATAGTCGGTGGAAAGGTCCAGAGTTCTCAAATTCTGTGGAAATTGGAAGGGAGCTCCTGACTAAAAAGCCCTCTCCAGAACATGAGAGTTGCATTATATGTGCTCTTTGGCTTCAAATCAATTTCTAAAGCTTATGTACTAGACCTGAGGGCTACCTATTTCACAAGATATATATTAAGTCTGTTGATGTTTCCAAACTTCCTGCCTCCTTTAAATTATTTTCAAAGGTTTTCAAAAGCTTTTAAAGAAAAATAGGACAATTGGTTGATTAGCTAGAAAATGTGTGGGAAGTAATTCAACTTCACTAGTAATCAAATCTAAAAGAACATAATAACAACGTACCACTTTTCATCATTCAAATTACTGGAGCATTCTGTTTTGCCTTTTGTTTCTTGAAGCTTTTTAAGAATGGTAATTCTTGGTGTTGGCAAGCATACAGCAAAGGCAAGCACTCTGACACAATGCTGGCAAGAGTGAAATTGCTAGAATGAAAGATTCGTTTTGTTCACCGGTGTATTTCAAGCCCCTAGACCATGTCTGCCTCAATAAAGTAGTAGGCACTCAATATAGTTAACTAAATTATATTTTAAGTGAGTATAGACTTTCTAGAAAGCCCTTTTGGCAATATGCAGCAAGAGCCTCAAATTATTCCTAACCTGTGACCAAGGAATTTAACTTCTAGAACTTTTTCTTAGGGAAGTGCTCAGAGATGTGAACAGAGGTTTGTATAGAAAAATCACAGGGGCGCCTCGGTGGCTCACTTGGTGAAGCGTCTGTCTGAGGCTCAGGTCATGATCTCAGGGTCCTGGGATGGAGCCGGAGTCGGGCTCCCTGCTCAGCCCGGGAGTCTGCTTCTCCCTCTCCTCCCCGCTCATGCTCTCTCTTGCTATCTCTGTCTCTCTCTCTCAAATAAATAAATAAAATCTTAAAAAAAAAAAACAGAAAGTAGAAATCACAAAGCATGAGAGATGGTAGCAAAAACTGGAAACCACCTAAGTGTTCAAAGATGCTCCCCATCTCACTCAGAGTAAAAGCCCAAAGGCCTTACAGCAGCTTACAAGGCCCCACGGGATTCAGCACCCCCCACCCTTACCTTTAGGACTTTAGCACCTCATTTTCCAGTTCCTTCCCTGGTCACTCAACTTCCAGCCACAGCCATCTCCTTGCTGGCCCTGGAACAACCAGGCATGTTTCCAGTTCAGGGACTCTGTACTTGTGATTCCTTTTGCTGGAATGTTCTTGCCCAAATATCCTCATGGATCATCCCTTCACCGCTTTCGAATTTTGAAACATCCTTCCGCGCCTCTCCACCCCCCTTCTTGGCTTTATTTTTCTCCATCGCATTTACTGCTTCCTCAGATATATAATATCCTTTACTCACTTTTTTGGTTGTCTCCTTCAACTTGAATGTGAGCCACACAAGAAGAGACATTTTATTTCCTTCCCTACCGTAGCCCCTGTACTTAGAATAGTGGCTGACGCATAGCAGGTGCTCAGTAAATATTTGTGGACTTGAATTGATTTGAGTATGGAAACCCACTATGTGAAACATACATGCACAGACAAGACATGAAGGAAATACACCTACTAGTTAATGGCAATGGCGCTTCCGCCACCGCCGCAGCCGCCTCGTGGTTCCCGGGCTTCCCAGGGTGGCGGTGTCCCTGTCCACCTGTCTGCACCTGATGTCCGGAGGCCTTTGGAAGGCACGCTGCGCAACGACTCCAACGTGGAGCTGAGCCAGTACCGGGACCTGCCCTTCTGGGGGGACCATGAAGAACAGGAAAAATTACTGAAGAAGAGCTGCACGTTGTATGCTGGAAAACTTTCCTTTTGCACCACGGAAGGGCACACCTATGAACTCTTCAGCAGAAGTGGCGGCATAAAGAAAATTGTGATGGGCCCGGATGTGGGTTCTGCTTTGTGGAGTCCCATTCAAGAGCAGGTGCCGAAAATGCCATGAGGTACAGACATGGAACTTGTCTGGGTGACCGGATCATTCGCACAGACGGGGATGCAGGCTTTAAGGAGGGCGGGCAGTATGGCCGTGGGCCATCTGGGGAGAGCCCCATCATGAAAACTCACTCCTTTGGCCTGTTGAATTTGCGGGGCACTACCCAGGGTCTGCAAAGTTGCCCACTCTTACTAGCCTTTTTTATTTTTTCAAGAAATCTCTACATTCAAGGTGGGGCTCGAACTCACAACCCCGAGATCAAGAGCGGCTAGCTCCAGGGACTAAGCCAGACAGGCGCCCCCACCATGCTTTGTTCAAGGTCTCTACTGAGCTGGAAGCCTTTTCATGGTTTTCCTATTAAGGGACAGAATCCAAAAGGAAGCCTTTAATTCTGTAGTCTTAGAATCTTGGCCATGTGTCAGGTTACCAGAATGATTTTATGTTACCAGGTTGCGTTCGGTGGCAACAGATTTGATCTCTGATGTTGATCTATCAGCCCCCAAACACCACACTTCTTCTAGGAAGATGGAAGATTTTAAAAAATTGATAGTAGATTCATGGTCTACATTGGGGCCTGCAGTTATTATTTAAACATTTTTAAGTGTGCAGAAGATAAAATGTAATAAATGGGGTTTTGCTGTGTTGTACAGCTTTGCTCTAAATTAGTAGCTCTTTGACAACTGACTTCGCTTTCTGTTTTGAGTTCTCATCTCTAAAGGCAAACTCAGGAGTCAAGGGAACTTCCTAATTTGTTGGGGCAAAAGTAAGCCTTAGACTGTCCCAGGGGAGACCGCCAACTTATGTGTTTTATGTATTAGGACTTGAAAAGTATTGACTGTACACATTTTTCAAAAGATGTGTTTTACTTAAAGCTACCAAAAAAGGGTTTATGCATCACACTGATGCATTTTCAGAGTGATCTTAGGAATGGACTGGGTTTCAAAAGAGCTTGAAGATCAAGAGAACACTTAACCAGGACAATCCGAATTGCTTCCCTCAGGAAATGTGTGTCGACCAATTCTCACACTGAAGTCTGTTTCCCGCCCCCCCCATTCTGCCTACTGAGTTTCAGAGCCTTGTTAGTGAGCTGATGGCCTCTACAGAGAAGGGGGTCAAAATTTATTTTGCCTTTGTAAGGCATAAGGTGATTTCTCTAATATATGTGAACTCTTGCTCACTTAAACTGTTCATCTAATACAATTTTCCCTGACATAAGCGAAATTTTTACATCTAGCAGCAGAGCATCTCCCAACTCCCACTAGAGTCTGTGGAAGTTGGGGCTGAAGTATCTCGATGTGAGCGCCTTTCCCATTATGGGAAGAATAGGTTCTCTCATTAAGTTCAAGCTGATTATTTGGATTTTTAAAAGCTGTGTCTAGTTGGATGTGTTTAGGAAAGAACCATTTGCAGATGTTTAATGAGGACGTATCCTTCATTTTGAAAATTTCTTTTACAGTGTAGTTTGAATGAATGTATTTTATAATTTTGTAGTAAAACATAACTCAGATTTCTATAGGCCTTAACGCAAACAATGGTTCCTACTTGAATTGTTGGACTGAGTTATCATTGTCTCTGCCCATTACTTCACCTAGAAAGAGGGACATTGGAACTCTTAAAAAGACAAAGTTAATGGGGGCGCCTGGGTGGATCAGTCATTAAGTGTCTGCCTTCGGCTCAGGTCATGATCCCAGGGTGCTGGGATCGAGCCCCGCATGGAGCCCCGCATGGAGCCCCGCATGGAGTCCCGCATCGAGCTCCCTGCCCCGCATGGAGCCCCGCATCGAGCTCCCTGCTCCACGGGGAGCCTGCTTCTCCCTCTCTCACTCCCCCTGCTTGTGGGGAGCCTGCTTCTCCCTCTCTCACTCCCCTGCTTGTGTTCCCTCTCTAGCTGTGTCTCTGTCTGTCAAATAAATAAATAAAATATTAAAAAAAAACTAAAAAAAAAAAAAGTTAATGACATCTAGTATGTTAACTACAGTAGAATTAAAATTTTTAAAAAGTTAATGACAACTATTTCTGGGTTGTGAGATTATGGATAATTTTGCTTCCTTTTTTGTACAGTGAGCATAAATTACTTTTATTATTGTAAAAAGTAATACAAAGTTCAAACAATGAAAAGGATAAAACCCAAAACTTCAAAGTTGCCAACCATGTCTTACATAGTAGAAATATATGGATTCCAAAACAACCAACCAACCGAGTGTATGGATTCTACATTTTCAATTTCAGAGGTTACAGTAGGCAGCACTTGGTGCTGAGATTTTAAAGAGACCCAAAAGGGGCCTGTCCATTTTTTCACTTGACCTTGAGGACCTCTTGAGACCCTGCTCCGTGCTAGGCTCTGTGGTAGACGTTAAGAATGCAAAGTCTTTGCCCCTCAAGGAAGGAGCTCACTGTCTAGCAACAGGAGACAGACAGTCAAAAGGTTATAGATGCTGTGATCGTGGTCTGCACACGATAAGGAGGAGGTAGAGAAAGGAGGGCTGGAAGGTCTGATCTAGGAAGATTTCATACAGGAGGTGAGTCTGGGCTGAGCTTTAAAAATGTTCACCAAGTGGACAAGGAAGCAATGAGTTTTCTAGGGAAACTAGTGGTTCTCAAACTTTAGTGAGGATCAGAATAATCTGGAGTGGGGGAAGGGTACTTATTAAAACGTCTATTCCTAGGGTCAGCCCCCAAAGATTCTGATCCAGTAGGTCTAAGGTAAAGCCTGAGAATCTGCATCTTTAGTAATAGCTAACATCGTTGGAGCACTTCCTGTGTGCTAGGCAATGTTCTAAGCCCTTTGTATGGAATGACTCATGTCCTCTTTTTTATTGAAATATATTTGATGTGTAATATTGTGTAAATTTCAGGTGTACAACATATGAATGATACATTTATATATTGCAATATGATTGCCATTGTAGTGATAATTAGCGCCTCAGTCACATCACATCATTAGCATTTCTTTTTAGTGGTCGGATAAGTCATGTACTCTTCATAAAACACTGCGAGGCAGGTAGTTTGTGGGGCAAACTCTGTGGGGCCACCTCAGTGTCAGAGCTCCCTGTGGGATCGACTGAGGCTGTGTTGTGACTGCTCTCTGGATCCTGCTTCCTTGCCTTACCCTTCAGGTGTAGATCCCAAGAGCACTCTCCCATCAACTTCTGATCAACTAACTCGCCATTGTAGAGTCTGTTTTCCCAGGGAACCTGACCGAAGACTCTAACCTTCCATGATCTGGCCTCAGCCTACCTACCTAGCTTGATTTCTTTCTACTTCTTATCTTACCTTCAACAACTATACTAAAACTAGGAGTGATGTGGCTGACATCACAGCTAAGGTGTGTTGAGTGCTACAGACACTTTCCATATATTAACTCATCTATCTAACCCTCTGAGTTAGGTTCTATCATCATCCTCTTTCTATAGATGAGGAAATTGATACACAGAGAGGTTAAGTTATTTGCCCAAAGTCACACAGCTAGTAGGAGGCAGAGCTGGGATTTAAACCCAAAAGTCTGGCTCCAGAGTCCAGGCTTTACATGAGATCATTTTTCTTTGTAGAAGTATTATGCTGGGAGGAACCTTGAGGATGCATTGGAGGGATGGGTACTGGAGCAGGGACGCCAATGAGGAGCCTTCCTCGGGAGGAAATGGGGACGTGAATCAAGGCTGTTATAGTGAGGACATAAACACAGGGATGAATGTGACATATGCGAAGGAGTTGGATGCAACAGGGCTTAGGATTCCTCTACTTTTCCCGTTCCCTCTACAACAATAATTTGCCCCAAGCCCTTGCTTGGGTGAGTGGGTAGATGGTGTGTCATCCACCAGGAGGGGGTATGTATACAGGGGAAAGAGCAAACTTGCAGAAAGGACCTTGTATTCAGATGGGGGTTGTGTCTTAAAGTGTGATTCATGGACCAGCAGTGTAGGCATCAGCTGGGAGCTTGTTAGAAAGGCCCCATCTTTGGGGTGCCTGGGTGGCTCAGTCAGTTAAGCGTCTGCCTTGGGCTCAGGTCATGATCCTGGGGTCCTGGGATCAAGCCCTGCATCGTAAGGCTCCCTGCTCAGTGGGGGGCGGGGGGGATTTCTTCTCCCTCTACCCTTCCCCACCCCTGCACCCCAGCTCATGCTCACTCACTCTCCCTCATGCTCTCTCTCCTAAATAAATAAATAAATAAATAAATAAATAAATAAATAAATGTAAGAAATGCCCCATCTCGGGCAATATCCCAGAACTACTGAATCAGAATCTCCAATTTTAATAAGATGCCCACGTGAGTCACATGTGCATTACTGTTTAAAAAGCACAGGCATAAGGAAGATCTTGGTGGAGATATCCAGTAATGTGTCCAGTTGGATCTTTGGGTTTGGAGCTCAGGCCAGACGTGTGCAATGGAGAGTTAAAGAGAGGAGAAACCAGCCTGTGAGCGGATCACCAGGGAGAATGTATACAGCAGAGGTCTCGCCAAGGCTCATTGTACACTGTGCTAAACCAAGGTTGAAACTTCTTGGCCCTGGTGATTAGAGCTGTCTCGAATGCATGTTTATTTGACCTTCACACTGTGTTAATTTTTAAAACACTAAATGTAAATATTTTAAAATATTAGATGTAAACACCAAAAGACTTTTACGTAAACCCGTATTTCCTACTTCTTGTGAAGAGTCAGACAGTCTGCAGTCAGATCCCTCTGTGGCAGAAACCGGCCAGAGCTGACTGGCAGCTTGCTTCCACTTTTCCTTTTACTGTATCCCCCCCACGCTGAGACCAAATATCATTTGTCTTTTATCATAGTTGCTCTGTTTTTATTAATAGTGAAGAAGAGAGTCAAATGTTTTATGTACTCATGACTCTATCAAAAATGAAGAGAAGAGGGTTACTGTTTCCTTTTCTTTTTTTTAAAAAAAGATTTTATTTATTTATTTATTTGTCAGAGAGAGAGCACAAACAGGAGGAGTGGCAGGCAGAGGGAGAAGCAGGCTTCCCGCTGAGCAGGGAGCCCGATGGGGGCTCGATCCCAGGACCCTGGGATCATGACCGGGGCAGGGAGCCAGCCACTGGGCTCCAACCCAGTTCCTTGGGATTATGACCTGAGCTGAAGGCAGACGCTTCACCGACTGAGCCACCCAGGCGCCCTGAGGGTTACTGTTTCTTAAAAAAGGTGGGGGGAGGTATATTTCTTTGTGAATTGCAGCACATACTCTCCACGGTCACACACCCATCATCCTCCCATTATGCATTCATATTATTTGCTCGGCATCTATAGGGGGTTCGTGGGTTGTGGAGAGAAAAAGAGGGCCGGGATCCCATCTTGGGGAAGATTACCATTATAGGGATAGGGAGAGAAAGAGGAACCCGCCAAAGAGATTGAGAATCACAACTGGGAGAATTCAGTCAGACCAAAGCCGAGAGAGGAGAGGTTCACAATGTTGAGCACTGCTGAGTCAGCAAGGAGTCAGACTAAGGAGTAAGTTGGCCAAGGCCACTAACAAACCCCAGGTTACCTAAGCCAGAGTCCTTTTAATGTTGCATCAGGAGGGCGGAAGCCTGGTTCCAGGGGCCTCAGGAGCGGGTGAGCTGTGAGGGTCGGGGAGATCTAGCTCTCAAACAATAAGCTTTAGAAGCTTGCCTACAGGGAGCAGGATGGAAGACAGGGAAGTTGGATTTCTTGGTTTGACTTGTTTTTCCTAAAGCGTAATAGACTTAGGCCAGCAGTGCCCATGGCCAGTCAGCCGATGCTCAGAGGCGGAAAATACAGGAGGGGGCGGGATAGTCACCAATCTTGTGGCAGGAAGTGAGACAGGAGACCTTGAAATCAAAAGGACAGGCACAGGGATGTGCCTTGTCCTTTAAGAGGGGAGGAAGAGATTGTGGGGACCTCAAGGTTGAAGGAATTTACACCTGATAGCCTCCATGTTTTCCCTGAACTAGGAGGGCAAGGTCAACTGCTGGGGGAGTTGAGGGGGGAAGGGGAGGGAAAGAGCAGGGACTTGAGTGCTGGCCAAGGTTAATATTTTCTCCATTCCCTCCATAGGGGCTTTTAGAGACAGGAAGAAACAGGAGAAATACAGGCATTACGTTGCCTAGGAAACTCAGTGGTTTGCTAAAGCAACAGTAGAGTTGTTTTTAATCCGATTAACCCATTCCTATCCATTGTCACATAAAAGAGGAATGGTGAATAGGGGTGGAAACAGAATCCTGCATCACAGGGGACCCAGAGGCATCCCTCTGGAGCTAGGGAAAATTGGGGGCATAAGTAGCCCTGGGACAAGAGACTTAAATAAAATGGGGGGAATCCTCAAATAAGTGGCAGGTATGGGATATCAAAGACAAATTTCCCCTATCTCCTTTTGCTTGTGTGTAAACACACACACACACACACACACACACACACACACACACACACACACACGGAGGCTCCATACCTCAGCATGTATATACCTGTGTTCCTACTATCCCACCTAGAAATATCTAGGGTTAAACTTCAGGAATTACTCCTTCTTTTATTTTTTGTGCATGGCAGGATAATCTCATTAATTGTGGCTTTGCTAAATAAAATTGATTTTTCTCTCCCTTACTCAATCTTGCCACAAAAGGTGGCCAGGGCTGGTGACAAGGCGGTCTGGACTTGAATTGCCTGAGGACTTGAATTCAATACTTGAATTGCCAAAGAGGAATTGGTTTCCATACAGTCACGGTTAGGGAGAGCTTGCAGCTGGATTGTCTGAGATTGGCAGCCTCTCAGGGTAGAAGGACTGGTGTGTGGGCCAGCCCTGGCCAGTGCTTGATCCCCTAACTCTGAGCATATATTAGGGAGGGGGGCAGAGTCCCAGAGTGTCTGGGATCTACGCCCTGGGCCCTTCCGCCCTCTAGAAGCCCAGAACAGGAGGTGTATACATTCTACTGAGGGAGCCTCTTCCTCCAGACTCAGTTGTCCCCCTCAAGTTTATCATTCTTGGGGACTTTAACATCCACGTGGATGACCCATCCCATACCCTGGCCTTCTACTTCCTTGATGGTCTTCAACTCCAACCAGCTTTTCCATCTACCCTCCATTGGCCACCTTCCCTCTTGGTCACATATTAGACCTTTTCAAAACCTAACCCTGGTGAAACCCAACTGTCCCCCTATTCCCTCGACACATAAACTGCTGAACATGGTAGCGGGGAGCACAGTACCCCACTGGCTGGTCTCACTTGAAAAAAATTAATTTCTTTTTGGAAAAGAAGAAGTAAAACTTTTTTTTTTCATGGATTCCATGCTCATTTATACAGGAAATCCAATGGATTCTACAAAGAACCTACCAGAACTAATGAGTGAGTTTAACAAGGTTGAAGGATAGAAGATTGACACAGAAATATCAATTTTAGTTTTAGATAATAGCAATGAACAATGAGAAATTGAAATGAAAAAAGATGCCAGTAGCATCAAAAATATGAAAGATTTAGGGACAAAGAGGTGTACATGATATATGATTCCATTGATATAAATCTCCAGAAAATGCGATCTAATCTATGGTGACAGAAAACAGATCAGTGGTGACCTGGGAACAGGGGATGGGGAAGCACTCACGTGAAACTTTTTGAGCGTAATTCACCAACAGACAATGCAGTCCAACAATGATACCACATTGTCACAGTCCATCCTTCCTCCCTCTCTCACACTTTATCACACCACCCCCCTGCTTTGCAGACCTCCAATATGCCCTCTCTGTTTTCATTCACAACTGATGAACTTGCATTTTATTTCATTAGGAAAACAGAAGAAACTAGATCGAAACTCCCTTATCCTCCCGCCACCAAACCCACCACCCTCTCTGTGTGTCTACGTTCTCTGTCTTCCTTCTTGGTACAATGCAGAGAACGTCCTTCCTCCTGTCGATGGCGTCCCCTTGGGCTCTGCATCCATTTGCTTTGTGTACCATCAAGACCTTGGCGCCCACAGTTATCCGTCCTCTCTCCTGCATATTAATATCATCCTGTCTGCTTGATCATGCCAGTGTGCAACAGACATGCTCTGGTGTTTCTTCTCTTTTAACGTGACCCCCCCCACCCCGACCTCAGATCTTCCTTCGAGCTACTGCTCCATTTATCTGATTCCTCTATGACCATACATCTCAGAAGGTTCGTCTATTCTGCACGCACTGTCTCTGTGTCCTTGACTTCCTCTCCTCCACTCGCTCCGTGCGGCTTTGCCCCGCCTATGTTCCCAATCCCAGAGACATTTTCGTAACCTCGTCTTTGTTTCTCAACAGCATTTGACGCAGTTCATCAGTGCACCTTGAGTTACTTTCCTTATTGGGTTTCTGGGATACGTATTCTGATGGTTTTTTTTTTTTTCCTTTTTCTCACTGGCTACTCCTTCTCAGCTTGGTTTCCCATTCTTACCTCTTTTGTCAGACTTTTAAGTGTTGGGGTGCCCCGGGCATGTCCCGGGCCAACACCTGTTCCCATTCTCCAGCTAGGTGATTTCATCTGTTCTTATGGCTTAAAATGTTATTCATATGTTTATGACTCGTATATTTAAACTACTTACCCTTGACCTACGCCTAGATTTTAGACTCCTATGTATGATTAGACACACCCAATGTCAAAAGGCGTTAGCATCTTTACGTGTCCCAGACAGACCTTCTTATTTCATCCTTGTATTAGTGTTCAGTGGTAAGAAACAGAAATCGTTTAGTCCTTTTGAAAAAGGAACTTAACGCAAGGAATTAAGTGCTTACAAAATCACTGGAAGAACTGGAGGAGCAAGACTTCAAGAATGACTCCCGGGGCTCTACCACTCAATAGACCCATCAGGGGTGCTGTGACCTCTGCCCCAATCAGGGAAGTGGGCCATCTGGAAGTTTCTATGAGGATCGTCCATTTCAAGAACATATCACCATAGCTGCAATCCGGGGAAGCTGAACGACTTCCACTGCCCCACAAACTGCTTCTCAACATTCATGAAACCTTTGCAGAGATAGAGGAACATGGAGTTGGGTGGCCACCATTATAGCAACTGTCTTTTAACCACCACTTCTCTCTCTCCTCAAACGTGCGTGCATGGGTGCGCACACACACATACTCACCAGCTAATACGTAACACTTTGTATGTGCAAGGCACTATTCTAAGTTCTGTTGTTATTTATCCCCATTTTACAGACGAGTAAACTGACAGGTTTGGTAAGCTGCCAAAGATAATACAGCTAGTGAGTTTTACATGGGGTTATCTGCCCTGCTTTTATCTGCGAACATTCCTTTGTCAGTTTCTCTTGCCCGGGAAACATACTCTCAAGACCTTGGTGCCCACAGCTGTTTTACCCACCGTGTTAATACCATCCTCTCTACTTGAGCAATTTTAGTTATATCTAAAATTCTTCATAAGCATCATTTTAAGGACTGCATAATACCACCATGTGCATTAGCCCACCATAATTTATTTAATCATTTCCTTATTTGCATATTTAAGCTTATTTCCTTTTTTTTTAATGAACGATAACTGCAACTAGTGCTATGTGTACAAGTTACTGCTTATTTCTGATTATTTCCTTAGGACAAACTCCTTAAAATTCAACTCCTAGGTCAAAGGCTACAGTGATTTCTAAAAATAGAATTATTTGGGTCAGAGGTTGTGAATATTTTTTTAACATTTTTTTAAAAAGATTTTATTTATTTATTTGACAGAGAGAGACACAGCGAGAGAGAGAACACAAGCAGGGGGAGCGGCAGAGGGAGAAGCAGGCTTCCCGCTGAGCAGGGAGCCGGATGCGGGGCTCGATCCCAGGACCCTGGGATCATGACCTGAACTGAAGGCAGATGCTTAACGACTGAGCCACCCAGGCACCCCATTTTTTAAAAACATTTTTAAATTTAAATTCAATTAATTAACATATAATGTATTATTGGTTTCAGAGGTAGAGGTCAGTGATTCATCAGTCTTATGTAACACCCAGTGCTCATTACATCCTGTGCCCTTCTTAATCCCCATCACCCAGTTACCCCATCCCCCGCCCACTTCCCCTCCGGCAACCCTCAGTTTGTTTCCTATGATTAAGAGTCTCTTATGGTTTGTCTCCCTCTCTGGTTCTGTCTTGTTTTATTTTTTCCTCTCTTCCCCTATGATCTTCTGTTTTGTTTCTTAAATTCCTCATAGCAGTAAGATCATATGATAATTGTCTTTCTCTGATTGACTTATTTTGCTTAACATAATACCCTTTAGTTCCATCCACATTGTTGCAAACAGAGGTTGTGAATATTTTTAAGGCACTTGGTGTGATGGTTGATTTTTATGTGTGAAGCTGACGGGGCCACAGGGTGCCCAGATTTTTTTTCTCTTTTTTAATTAAATGTTTTATTTTAATTCCAGTATAGTTAACATACAGTGTTATATTAATTTCAGGTGTAGAGTGTAGTGATTCAACAATTCTATACATCATTACTCAGTGCTCATCAACATGAGTGTACTCTTTTTTAAGATTTTATTTATTTATTTGACAGAGAGACACAGCGAGAGAGGGAACACAAGCAGGGGGAGCGGGAGAGGGAGAAGCAGGCTCCCCGCGGAGCAGGGAGCCCGATGTGGGACTCGATCCCAGGGCCCTGGGATCATGACCTGAGTCGAAGGCAGACGCTTAACCGACTGAGCCACCCAGGCGCCCCAGGATGAGTGCACTCTTAATCCCCATCACCTATTTCTTCCATCCCCCACCCACCTCCCCTCTGGTAACCATCTGTTTGTTCTCTAGAGTTAAGAGTCTGTTTCTCGGTTTGTCTCTTTCTCTTTTCCCCCACTTTGCTTGTGTGTTTTGTTTCTTAAATTCCACATGTAAGTGAAATCATATGGTATTTGTCTTTCTCCGACTGACTTATTTTGCTCAGCATAATACTCTGTAGCTGCATCCATGGCAAGATCTCATTCTTTTTTAATGGCTGCGTGATATTCCATTGTATATGTATATCACCACATCTTCTTTATCCATTCCTCTATGGATGGACAATTGAATTGCTTCCATAATTTGGCTATTTTAGATAATGCTGCAATAAATATAGGCGTGCATGTATCCATTTGAATTAGTGTTTTTGTATTTTTGGGGTAAATACCCAGTAGTGTGATTACTGGATCATAGAGTAGTTCTATCTTTAACTTTTTGAGGAACCTCCATACTGTTTTCCACAGGGGCTGCACCAACCTGCATTCCCATGAGGTACCCAAATGAAACATTATTCCTGGGTGTGTCTGTGAGGGTGTTTCTAGATGAGATCAGTATTTGAATCCATGGACTCGCCATCTCCCTGCTTGCTTGCTGGAGCTGGGGCATTGGTATCTTCCTGCCGCTGGACTGGGATTTACACCGTCAGCCCTCTAGGTTCTCAGGCCTTCGGACTCTGCCTGGGATTACACTTTTGGCTGTCCTGGGTTTCCAGCTTGCCGATGGCAGACTATGGGACTTCAGCCTCCATAATTGTGTGAGCCAATTCCTACAATAAATCTCCTTTTATATATTTCTCCTACTGGTTCTGTTTCCCTGGAAACCCCTGACTAATACACTTTTACTAACAAAACCGGCAATGTGTGAGAGTACTCTTCTCCCTGTGCCCTCCTTACCTAAACTAGGCATGATAGTCTTTTCAAGTTTTTGCTTTAAGTATGTCCCATGCAATATTTGCATACTTATACTAAAAAAAAAAATTCAAGAGAACCTGGTTGGCTCAATCGGTAGAGCATGCGACCCTTGATCTCGGGGTTGTTTGAGCCCCATGTTGGGGTGTAGAGATTACTTAAAAGTAAAATCTTTAAAAAAAGCATTCATTTCCCCCTGAAACTGGCATTTAACTGGATGTCCTGTATTTTATCTGGTAACCCTCTTTGAGGGGATATCCGAACCCTCTTTTATTATTTTTTTTAAGATTTAAAAAATTTTTAAGTAATCTCTACACCCAACTTGGGGCTCGAACTTACAACCCCGAGCTCTACCAACTGAGCCAGCCAGATGCCCCTAAACCTTCTTTTTTGAGGCAATCCTTCACTGTGAATCTGGAAGGCAAGGCCTCACCTCCCACCATGAAAACCAAGGGAAGCACATAGTGTGTCTTCACACGCCCTGGGCAGTTAGGGTACCACTAGGGGACCCAGGGTCTCACCAAAGACTTTGAGTCTTGAGAGGCTTATACAGCAAGTGGCCGTGTTTGAATTCCTTCATAGGACCTGCATCTAACAGAGGCCCCAACAGTGTCAGATCAGTTGGGTCCAGAGGCAGCGGTGATTTCTGGTGGTGGTATCTAGAAATGGTAGAGGTAGCCTTTGCCGGTAGTGACATACTAACCAAGCCAGTCCTATGGCATGACCTTCCCTGGGGTCCCCTCTGCTCAGCCTCCCTTGCTTCCTATCCATTTCCCTAAGCTGGTTCATCTGCCTTCCTGTTGATTCTGTGAAAGGCTCAATAATCTGCTTAATTCAGCCCAAGTCAGCTTTTCTGTTGTTTGTAATCAAGAACATTGACTGTTATAAATACAAGCCCAGAGAGACTAGAGAAAAGTTGAAATCAGAAGATATTTCCAAAAAAAATATTTGTATCCCTAAAAATGGTTCTTATCACTTTCTAAAAGATATTCTCTTGGGGGGCCTGGGTGGTCCAGTCGGTAGAGCGTGCCACTCTTGATCTCCAGGTCGTGAGTTCAAGCCCCACGTTGGGCATAGAGCTTACTTAAAAAATAAATAAATAAAATATTGTCACAAGTAAAAAAGAAAAAAAATATGTATATGACACCTGGGTGGCTTAGTCTGTTAAGTCTCTGACTCTTGATCTTAGCTCAGATCTTGATCTCAGGGTTGTGAGTTCCAGCCCCAGGTTGGGCTCCACGCTGGGCTTGGAGCCTACTTTAAAAAAAAGAAAGAAAAGACACACTCCCAAGCAAATGATTGTTGCTTGGATAGATTTGGAATTTCCCCAAACAAGCACTAGATGGTGCTATGAGGTAGCATAGACTGAGTAAGGAGGTTGAAGACTATCCACCCCCAAGGGCACCGTCAACAGGAATAGCTAATGTTAATCGAGTGCCTAATATGTACCAGAAACTTCTGTTTTATAGCACAAACTCATTCCTTCCAACCAATAAAGCAGGTACTTTCATTACCCGTATTTTGCCGAAGAAACTGAAGCATGTTCAAGTTAGGTAACTCGTCTAAGATCAGAAAAATTAGTGATGAAGGTAAGATTTGAACTCAAGAAGTCTGGCCCCAGAGCCTGTCTTAAACCATACGCTTTACTACCTCTCATCATTCTGCTATAGCTGCCATTTACCAATCGCTTACTCTGAGCCAGGTTCTGAGCCAGGCATTTTGCATAATGAGATCATCATCGCCATTTTACAGATGAGGGAACTGAGGCCCAGAGAGGCTAAGTCACTCGTTCATGTTCCACAGACAGAGACAAGTCCAAGAGCATTTGTAAATGTAATTCCATCATAGTACCAATAGAAGTAAGTTAAATAAAAATAATATTTGCCGCTTGAGGGAATAATTCTACTTCTGAGAGAGGGAAAAATAGACTTTGAAACTGGTTGGGATGGTAAGCTATTCCTTTTCAGTTCAGCTTTTCAGACAAGTGTGGCCAAAATATCCTCCCTCTTTAGATTCCTCCCTCTACAAGCTAAAGACGGCGTGAACTCTCGCGGCGTAATTGGAGCCTGGTTCATTTTGGCTCTTGCATTTGTTCATTATGAGGATGCTGTTTGATGATCCAAGCAGGGGAATTAGGCAGCCCCCAAATGGTGTAACTTAGGTGGGCCCCGGGGAGGAACCAGCCTTCCTGACAAAATGATGGTCATATTTATCTGGAGGAGTAACCAATATAAAGAGCTAAGAAACTTTGAGTCAGAGGACTAATGCTATCAAAATATATTACAAAACCACAGCATTTAAAACAGCATGATAGTTCCAGCAACAAGATAAAACCTAGAGAAATAGGCCCGTAGGACTGAGTTTCTCAGAAATGCCCATGCTGCCTCTCAGTCCCTCTTAGCACTGGTCTTCAGTCCTACCTTGGGAGCGGGAGCCTGGGTGTTTGGGGACATCTTGCTCAGTCATAAGATTCTTTCCCATGGGCTTGATTTTGCCCTGAGTAGTTGGACAAAACTCTGTGCGGTCCCAGGGAGTAAAGCTGTTCCTCACCAGGGCACGGAGCTCTGTGCGTGGACCTGTTTGCCTCCACACAGCTGGGCCTGGCTTGTACCCCTTGGAGCCTGAAGCTTTTCAGTGCTCCCAGGAGGGGGCATCAGAGAAAGACATCCTGAATTTAAGTGGCTTGACACCCTTCTCCAGGGAAGTCCTGTGAACCTGAGCCAAAGGGCTGGTGTGCACTTGTTTACCCTGTAAGCAAGAGTAGAAGAATGTCTAATGTATAGTGGAAGCTTGTACAGAACGAATACTAGTTTTTTGTTTTTAAAGATTTTATTTATTTTCTGACAGAGAGACAGCGAGAGAGGGAACACCAGCAGGGGGAGTGGGAGAGGGAGAAGCAGGCGTCCCGCTGAGCAGGGAGACCGATGCGGGGCTCGATCCCAGGACCCTGGGATCATGACCTGAGCCGAAGGCAGACGCTTCACCAACTGAGCCACCCAGGCGCCCCAATAAATACTAGTTTTGAGAAACAGAAAGATAGTATAATAGTGGTGCAAGATGAGACAAATTAATGGAACAGATTAGACAGCCTAGAAAATAAAATAAAAATATGTGCATATGTACATATGTATACGTAAATATACAGGAATTTATAAGGTAAAGGAAAGATCGCAAATCAATGGGAAAGGGAAAGATTATTGAATAAACAGTGGTAGAATGATTTACGATCTGAGAAAAATAATCACATCCTACACTGAACTAAATTCTTCATGTATAAAAGATACATTTTTAAAAGGAAAAAATGAGGTTATCCATCTAATTGCTGGATGGGGAAGTGATTTCTAGGCAGACATGTTAGAAGAGATCATTAAGGAAGAAATTAATTGGTATGCTTACAGAAAAACGAAGCCTTCTGGACCCTAAGAAACAGCATAAACATAATTAAAGGCAAGCCCCCGCCTGAAAATTCTTACAATAAGTACTGAAGATAATTGATTAGAGAGATGATGTACCTCAATAGGAAAGACACTGGGGTGCCTGGATGCCTCAGTTGGAAGACTGTGCAACTCTTGATCTTGGGTCATGAGTTTGAGTCCCATGTTTGGTGTAAAGATTACTTAAATAAATAAATACACTTAAAAATTTAAAAAAAAGTAGGAAAGACACTAGGAGAGCAAAAGACAAATGGACAAAGAACTGAACAGATGAATCACATATGAAGAAACACAAATGTGTAATGAAATAGTATCAAACTTTGATGTCACTCGAAATTTCAAAATGACAGCTAAAACTAAGGTAGCGTATTTCACCTGTCAAATCAGCAAAGATATTCTAAAAATCATAAGCCCCAACATTATAAAGCACTCTTATGTGCCGAAGAATAAAACAAATGGGTCTGGCCTTTCTGGATAGCAATTTGGCCCAGATGCTTCAAGAGCCATCTTTTGTCCAGGAAATTCCATGTCTAGGAATTTATTTTAAGGAAATAGTAATACAGATGGAGATTTTTGTACAAAAACATTCACTTCAGCCCTGGGAATAACCTGAAGAGAACCATTAGGAGTATGGCTAAATAAATCATGGGATGGCCATACAATAATAGCATATTCTACAGCTATCAAAGATGATATTTACAAAGGACTTTTAATGGCACAAGGAAATGTACGATAATAAACCAGATAATCCAGATGAAATGGACACATTCCCAGAAACACACATATTACCAAATTGACTCAAAAAGAAACAGAAAAGTTGAACAGACCTACACCAAGTAAAGAGATTTATTTATTTTTTTTTAAGATTTTATTTATTTATTTGAGAGAGAGAGAATGAGAGACAGAGAACACGAGAGAGAAGAGGGTCAGAGAGAGAAGCCGACTCCCCGCTGAGCAGGGAGCCCGACGTGGGACTCGATTCCGGGACTCCAGGATCATGACCTGAGCCGAAGGCAGTCGCTTAACCAACTGAGCCACCCAGGCGCCCCCAAGTAAAGAGATTTAATCAATAATTAAATACTTCCCCTTGTTACCCAGGCCACTCCTACTCTGGGTCTGCATCTTCTATTTTTTTATTTATTTTTTTAAAAAGATTTTATTCATTTATTTGCCAGAGAAAGAGTGAGAGTACAAGCAAGGGAAGCGGCAGGGAGAGGGAGAAGCAGGCTCCCCGCTGAGCAGGGAGCCCGATGCGGGGCTGGATCCCAGGACCCCGGGATCATGACCTGAGCCGAAGGCAGACACTTAACCACCTGAGCCACCCAAGCATCCCTAGGTCTGTATCTTTTATAAAGAAAAGTCATTTTTCAAAGAAACAAAAACTATAAATAGTTTGAGGTTCAGGCTCTGGACCAAGGAAACACTGGAGGGAGAAAAGGTTTGTCTTCACCTCCCTCTTTATAAGCTTTTTTTTTTTTTTTTTTTTAGAGAGAGAGAGAGAGCGAGTGCAAGTGTGCAAGGAGTGGGGAAGGGGCAGAGGGAGAAGGAGACAGAATCCCAAGCAGGCTCCCCGCTGAGCACAGAGCCCAACATGGGGCTTGATCCCACAACCCCGAGATCATGACCTGAACTGAAATCAAGAGTCAGATGCTTAACTGACTGAGCCACCCAGGTGCCCCTTTATATGGTTTTGCATTATCTCAGGGGCACTCTATCCTCTTTCCAGTGGTATCATCACTTTCCCCTCCAGCCTCCTGATATCATCACTTTCCGCTCTAGCAAAATTTTCCCTAAGGCAAAGAGCAAGTAAATGAATTTATACTCAGTCCTACTTGGCTGATAATATACTTTTCCTAGGAATATTTGCATCTTGATAGAGGCCAAGGCCTTAGCCAACAGAATGAATCCCTAAGTGGCCTGACATTCAAGGCAATTCCCTACCTCCTCTCACTGGTCTTTTATTTGACTACCCCTCCCCCGCTTTGCAAGCTGAGTGATGGTCTCTTGCTCTCAGCCAAATGGATCTCCTGGCTGTATTCCCCTGATTACCCTATGCACGCTCAGGTTTCTCAGGATTTCCATTTGGAATCCTTCTTGCCTACCTACCTATTCAACACTTACCCATCCTTTGGGACCACCTAAATCCCACATCCCTACCTGAATATTTCTTCCATTTATTCATTAATTCAACAACCATTTCGTGGGCACTTGCTATCTTCCTGGCACCATTTCAGGCCCAGGAGATACATAGAGTGGTGGCTAAATCACACCTGGGTCTGGCCTCATGGAACTTAGTTTACTGGGAATGGCTGACACCAAACAAGTAAACAAATACATATATGACTACAAAGTGTGGTATGTGTATTGAAGGAAAACGACTGGGTGCAGTGAGGGACGCCTGGGTGGCTCAGTCGGTTAAAAGGCTGACTCTTGATTTCAGCTCAGGTCATGATCTTGGGGTTGTGGGATTGAGCCCCGCATCAGACTCCATGCTCAGCGGGGAGTCTGCTTGAGATTCTCTCTCTCCATCTCCCTCTGTCCCTGCCCCCTGTGCGCGTGCTCTCTCTCTCTCTAAAATAAATAAATCTTAAAAAAAAAAAAAGAACTGGGTACAGTGAGAGAGAATACTGAAGTCAGGGGAAGCAGCATCCTTGCGTAGCCCCGCTGTCCCTGATTTCTCCCTAATTCAAGCCCTTAAAGCTTTATTGTGTGAACCACTCAGACACTCACATATGTATATGACATCCTTTAGACGCCAGGTCCTGTGCAATCCTAATACTAAGTACCACCGACTGAGCAATTATTATAGGCCAGGCACTGAGCTGTGCACTTTAGAGATATGCTCACACTTAGTCCTTAAAATGATTCTATGAGAGAAGTACTACTATTATTCCCATTTTATAGAGGAGATGACTGAGTTGCAGAGTGAGTCAGTTACTTTCCCAAGGTCATTCATTTAGCGAGGGACAAAGCTGGGTCTCAAACTCAAGCTGCCTGGTTCCTGAGTTCACCCACTTAACCACAGCCATCTACTGTGCTCTGTGAGATGTGCACACGTGTGTGTGTTGTGTGTGTGTGTTTGGGGAGGGGACAAAGTTGAAGAGATGGGCCTAGCTGGGGAGTCTGCCAGATCACACTGATCATACTTGCCATACTCTAGACCTCTCCTTGGTGCACAAGGTAAAGGGAAAGAAATCCAGTCTGCTGGAAGTGGGGGAGCAGGGTGCATGGGCAGTGGGGTTCACAAGATGCAGCGACAGTATTTGAGCTCTATCTTGGCTGAATTTGGAATTTGCAGAGAACAGGAAGAGAATGAGAAGCCTTGAGAACAGCCTGCCCCAAGGCACAGAGATAAAAAGAAAGAACACGATGTGTTTGAGGAATGGACAGTCTGCACTTGACCCTGCTTGGGGCTGGGACTGGGGCAGGAGATGGGTGAAGCTGGGTGATGTTGACTTGTCTTCTTCCTTCCATTTTTGAAAATAAATGTCCCCTCTTCCCAGGGAAGATCCTTCCATTTCTTCATTTTGCAAAGCACAATTCTTCCTTTCACAGTGCAAAGTCTGGCTTTGAGAAGGCATGGACACAGGAGGCCACATGCCACCCCTCTGCTTTCCAGAAAGTGAAACACGGTCACTGTAGGAAGCACAATAAAACTGTTAAAAGCGCATTCAATCTCTTACCAAAACCGAGAGAGACGAGTTATGGTTCTCTTCATTCTGGGATGGTATAAAAATGGGAAATTTGTCTTCAAGCTAGAAGATGAAAACATCACTAGCAAACCATCTCTGATCTTCTTCAGCTCTTGCAAATCCTTTCAGTGACTTTATCCTAGGCAATCGACATAATTTTAGTTAGCAGAACCTCTGTAGATGTTAGGGAATGTGCCCTCCTGCGCCTCTACTGCTTGGTAACACCCATAGCTCCTGGAAGAGTGCTGAGCGCAGGTGAGGTGCCTCAGTTTCCCCATCTGTAGGACCGGCATAGCAATAGCCTCTACCGCATAGCATTGTCGGGAGCATTGCCCAATAGCATTGTCCATAGCTATTGGATGGAAATAAAGTTCTCAGCACAGTGCCTGGTGTACCGTAAGCCCCTCCCTCCTTCGTGTGAATCTGATCCTTGAGATCTATTGATTGCGTGTGGGCTTTTTGTTTTGTTTTGTAATGGTAAACTGGGAAAAGAGGTATTTGATGGGGGCAAAGGAGTCCTTCTGTTCCCAACACTCCTAAATGGAGACAACTTCTAAGGTCCATCCTCCTGGAGTTATTTTAACCATTATTGAACTTAAGAAAAGCTCCTAACCAGTCACCAACATAACCCCCATTTCCCTTGGCTTGCTTCTTGATCCAGGGCAAACATAAATACCCTTCAAATCACTTCAAATTCTTTCTCCGTGGAAATCAGCCTATATAAACTTGAAACTGAACCAGCCACACCTTCTTGCTTCCTGCCCCCTTTTTCTTGGCCTCTGGAAGCATCCCACAGATTCTCAATCCTGGTCTCAGCATTAACCCCCTCCTGGCTGCTCTAAGTTGATACACCTCATTAGCTATGGTTCTATAAACCATAAAATGGCCAAACTGGCAAGACCCTTAGATAACAATTTGTCACGCTCTTCTCCCTCATTTTACAAAGGAAATGTACCAGGAAGGGGGGAGGGCCATGATTTTGCCAAGGCCACACATTGAATTTGTGGCAGAGCCATGCCTAGGGCCCTGAGACTGTGCACATACAGCCCGGCCTTGGTTCTTTGGGCTCTTGGGGCAGACCCCAGTGTTGACAGCAGTGTCAAAATGATTGGCCAGGCATGTCTCCTGGGTATAAATTAAAATCAAGTCATGAGAGTGGCCAAGCATGACCATGAACTATCCCACAGAGTTGTTTCAGGGTTCTCCGCCTGACCCAGCAGGAGAGCTAGCCTGGGACAGGAGGGAAGGTAAATTTGGGCATGTGTTTGTCACACCTTTCAGTTCTCCCTGTGGAGTATTTGTCATCCAGTGAGCGCTGCTCTGGAGAGCGATTATGCAGCCATGGGGAGAAGATAGCCTGATGAGCCATCTTGTTCTTCTTATGGTGCCTCGTGCATGGTGGGCACTCACTAAACATTTGTTGAACCGAGTTTCGTACAGTTCTAAGGAGAAGTATTCATTGCAGTGTGGATGAGGGTGTGTGCAGCACCATGCGTTGAAAACACCCACAGCAGCACATTCAAAATGAGGAGGGGAATCTCGGATGTCAGCCAGATGCTGAGGGAAGATACATTCATGCCTAGAATCCCAGGGAAAGGGATGAGCGCAGTTCATTTTGATGTCAAGATTCCTCCACAGTACTGCCAAGGCCAGTGAAAGTTTACGTTATCTGAAACGTAAGCACTAATCACTTTCATGGGGTTTGTTGGACTTTGGTTTTGTTTAGGACTTTTTTTTTTAAACCCAATAGCCTCATCATCAGAGAAAACAGCCCTCCACCTACCTACCTTTACCCCATCCCTGGGGTTTCTGAGTTTTAGCAAAGGACAATTTAGGTAACATAAGTGCAATTGCCAAGTATTAATAGCCATACCAACTCTTATGAGCAATAGGTGAAGGAGATTAAGAGGTACAGTCTTCCAGTTATAAAATAACAGTTATAAAATAAATAAGCCATGGAGATGAAAATTGCAGTATATGGAATATAGTCAATAATATTGTGATAACGTGCTATGGTGACCGACGGTGACGACACTAGCGTGGTGAGCACATGGTAATGGATAGAATTGTAGGATCACTATGTTGTACACTTGAAACTAATATAACACTGTGTCAACTCTACTTCAGTAATACATTTTGATTTTTTTAATTAATTAATTAATTTTAAAGATTTTATTTATTTATTTGATGGAGACAGACACAGTGAGAGATAGGGAACACAAGCAGGGGGAGTAGAGGAGGGAGAAGCAGGCTTCCCGCTGAGCAGGGAGCCCGATGCGGGGCTCGATCCCAGGACCCCCGGATCATGACCTGAGCTGAAGGCAGGCGCTTAAGAACTGAGCCACCCAGGGGCCCCCAGTAATACATTTTTAAAAATTGCGATCTGTCAGTGAAAATGCAGCTACCCCTCAGTGTGTACACATTTTTTGGGTTTTGCATGAGACATGAATGCAGAAATCTACTTGATAGTTTTCTTAAATAACGGCTTTATTGAGATAGAATTCACATATCATAAAGTTCATTCCTTCGAAGTGTATCATTCAGTGGTGTTTTAGAATATTCGCAGAGTTATCTGGCTATCAGCATTATCTAATTCTGGAATATTTCATCACTCCAGAGGGAAACCCTGTACCCATAGCAGTCACCCTTCACTTCCTCTCCTGCCCCTACCCCTGCCCCTGGCAACTACTTATCTGCTTCCCATCTCTATGGACTTGACTATTCTGGACATTTCATACAAATGGAATCAGACAGTATGTGGCCCCTCTGATTTCTATGTCACACCCCAGTAGTGAACCCTTTCTATTAGCCTCTGAGCACTTTTGTCTGTGTCATCTTCTCGGCAACAAGCACAAGCTAAGACGCCACTCGGGTTATGACAGGGGAGTTAGGAATGTACCCAGAGTAATGAAGACCTGAAAAGTTGTTAGTATGAAGGTCATCTCTGCCCCAGTCCAGGGACACCTGGAGCAGGGACTTATCAGGCAGTATGGTGTAGCCGAGACCTTCCAAATCTACCTCCACAGCCCGCCAGGGTTCAGCCTCGGGTCTGTCCCTCACCCTACTCACACTATTAGGCAAATCGAGCTGCTCAGAAGCTCTGTTACCAGGTAGTACAAAGAAACACAACCCCAAGATAGGGTGGATGGCCAAAGCATCCTGTTTGTCCTCATGGTCATGACAATCCAGACGGTCCCTAATCTCAAGTCAAGATCTAAAGCCACATTCTGCTTCTCCCTCTCTCCTTTTAGGCAGACTATTTTTTGTCGTTGTTGAAAACATTGGAGGGTCAGAAAACCGGGGAACTGGCCCGGTGCCAACTGCCCTATATTGGTCTTCCCTAAGGATATGTATGCAACCTTTTCAGTTGCATTTGTTCCATTTATAGGAAGCAGAATCAAGCTACCTACTTCAGTAGGATGTTTTGCTTCCCTTCGGTGTCTTGCTGTCCCAAGGACACAGATGGGACATACCCCTATTTCCCCCTCCAAACTGAGCCTCTTCTCGGTGCCTCTCGTCCTGTCTCCTTCCACATCAGCCTCCACGCCGCTCCTGTATGAGTCATGTCAAACATTACCTTTAGCATGTCATGATCATGCCCACAAACTGTCAGAGAGCCCCCCCCTCCCCGCTCCCACCATTTCCTACCCTAGCGGTCAACTGGGAAGCTCAACCCCATTGATTCGGTATCAGCTTCCACGTGTGGGTAATGACCCCATCTGGTCTCTCTCTCCGCCCCCTCCCTGCTCCCGCTTCTTAGAGCTCATGAACCTGTCACTACTATTAGCTTCCTCCATACACGCACCTACACACACCCCCACCCCATACACTCCCCCCAACACTCCCCGCCCCACTCACTCATGCACACTCACACATGCACTCTCACACACCCGCTCACACACACACTCCCCCCACTCTCACAACCCCCCACCACACACTCCCACACATCCCACATCCCCTCACACACAATACCCCCCCACTCACTCATCCCCACACACTCAGCCCCCACCATGGGCCCAAGTTTTATGCAGTTTTCCCTATGAGAAAGCACAACCAACCCACTTCTGGGTGCCCACTGTACGCCGGGTGCCGCATCTTCATCATCCTGCTTACTCGGTGCCATAAGCCTCTGGTAGCGAATGCTGATCTCCATGTTACAGAGGAAGTGACTGGCCTCAGAGAGGTGAAGGAAATTACTGGAGCACTGGAGCTGGCACTGGAGCCCAGATCTATGGACTCCGGGGACGTTTAATCACCAGGTTGCTGAAGACCAACAGTCCCAGCGTTCCAGGCTTTCCATAAGCCAGCCCACGAATCCCCAGTGCACCCCCATCTGCTGTAGCCATTTATTTCAGGTGCGTAGTCTCAGGTCGCCGACTAACAAAGACGTTCCCTCAGGGCAGTGACAAAGGCTTTACTCATCTTGGGGTCCATCACAGGGCCCAGAGCAGGGTGCAAAAGATTAGCCCTTGTGGAATAGGATCGAATTGCTTGAAACGCAATCCAGGCAATAGCGAGTTTTGTAGAGCAGCCCTTCGCAAAGACGCTATCTGTGGTCTCTGATTACAAGCCAAGAGCAGGCACTTCTGTGGAAATGCGGGGGAAAAAAAGCCCCAATTAAAACTTGGAGAGGAGGTAATAAAGAAGGAAACAAAGTGTCAGCGGAAGGGTATAAGAAGAAACTGCTTATTAGTGCCTGTCTCCTGTGAGAGAGCCTGAGGAGGAACAGAGGTGGGAAGGAGGCTTTTCCCTGAATGCCTTTTTGCGCATTTTGAGTTTTGGACTATGGAACTGTTTCGGAAGCTGGACTGGATCGCCCGATGGAAGAACCGAGTGGCACCCGGAGATCTTGGAGGATGGGAGATTTATTTAATGCCGCTAGGCTCAGAGGAGAGCGGTCTCCAAAGGTCTGAGCCCTGAGCACAAACAAAGGGGGCAGTTTATACACTTCTACTTCCGCATACTGGGCACTCTTGGCGCATGCGCGAAGCGGAGCAGGGAGAGGAGCCCAGATTGGCACGTCTGGGAAGCAGAGCTGGGAGAAGAACGCAGAAGAGCCCCGGGGCAGGGGCTGGGAACCTCTTGCTGGCTCGGTCGGCCATCTTAGGACACAGATTTTCCTTATCATTCCCCCCTTTGATGCCCTTTTAAACACCTAGTTTAGAGGGCATCATCTTCATCTTCTAAGGGGCGATAGTGAGTAAGGAGTAACTGGAGTCTGATCTTTGCAATTTGAGCAGTGATAAACCTAGTAAGGGCATTAAGAATACAAGGACCAAATACCACTATAAGGAGAAGCAATAGGAGGGGGCCGACGAGGGGGGCGAACCAAGGGAACCATTGTGAGAGGGTATCCCACCAAGTTATCCGCTGGCGTGTTTCCCACCGGTGATGTACTCATTCCTGTAATTGGGTCAGAGTTTCTTGGACCACCCCTGACTCATTAGCATAGAAACCACATTCCTCCTGTAAGAAGAGGCAGAGCCCCCCTTGTGGGGCCGCGAGCAAGTCAAGCCTGTGCCTGTTTTGGAGGACTACTGAGGCCAGTGAGTCGAGTTGGTGCTACGGGGCCAGGGTCAACTGAGTGAGGGCGGAAAAATCCGCCGTGAGTTGTTGAGTTAACCCCTGGTACTGAACCTGGGACATCCTGACGCCAGTGGCGCCGAGGGCAACACCTGATGCAGCCAGCAGGCTCACGATAAGGGGGATGGCCATGGGGGAACGTCGAGGGCGGCTAGGAGGTCCCCATATGAGTGGGGCATTGCTCCCGGGGAGGACTGAAAGATCGGGTAAGAGACTGACAAGCGTGCATGACTGATCGTGCGGGGTGATGCAGATGTATACACCTTGATCACAAGCCAGAAAAGTGTTGTTAGGCGCACAGACCTGACTGTGGCCCGTGATGGGAGAGGAAGAGTTGCCATACAGTGGTACCAGAGCCAGAAAGGGATAATCTGAGGTCCCCGGTGCCGAGGTGGGAGGTGACACAGTAGATTGGTTGAGGATGACACCTAGGTATTGGACGGGACCAGGCTTCATACAGTTCCAGCAGTCAGATGCTAGGGGTAGATTTGAGTGGTTAAGCGCTTGGTGGGAGGTGTTAATCATACTTAACAGTTGCACTATAGATGCTTGCTGCATGTGGATGGGGGACCCAGGGATGCGCCAGGGCGAGTTATTTCCTCTGACTCTGGGGGTTGACTGTAAGGCTTGGAGTGAACATGGACTTAATCATAAATTTGGCCATGGGGTCGGTTCCCATAGGGTGATATTGGCCCAACAGGAGAATGATTCCTGTAGCCCATGATGTGGCATTGGGTTCTAAGACTGAGAGGGTGAGCAGTATACAGTGATTGTTAGAGCAAGAGGATGGGGTGGTGCTGCATGCCAAGGAAATCTGGATGTCACGGCACTGTTTGAGATGCCACCACCTGGTGGACCATTGTTCCATTCCCGGCCAAGTCACCACCCATGACTCACATCCCCAGGCTTGCGAGCAGAACTGAGGGCAGGTGTTTGGCTGTTGAGGCATAGGGCCCCCACAGATGTAGATATCTACCAGCCGGTAACCTGAGTGAGGGCCATGGTAGGAACACCATCTACGAGGTTCCCAGGAGGTGTCAGAAGCTGGCATCCATCAAAATGGAGGTTAAACTTTGGTGTGTGCCCATCCCAGGTAGAAGAAGTTAATGGGGGCACTGGTGCAGGATTGAGGGGGATAAGGTGGAAAGTCCATTTGCCAGTAACAGTGATACGAGAGTTTGCTCCCCTTGCCTGGCCGGGCAAGCTAGAGGCAGGGCGGAGGAACAGCACACGAGGTAGCAGAAGACTGGGACTGATTGCCCTCCAGTTGCTGTTGGAACTGGGGCCAGGAAAACCATGGTGAAATGTGCTCAGGAGTAGACAGCAGAGGGCCAGTAAAAGTGGGGTCTACGACCTTAGGTAGAGGGAGCCATCGTGGCTAACCCGACAGCAGATGAAACCCGTGGACGAGTAAGTGCAGTAATACACCCTAGGGCCACCCAATAAGCAATGGCAATAGTAAGCCTCTGGGGGAAAGTCCAATCAGGTGGGGCAACAGTATAGAGTCCGACTCCCAAGTTGAGGGAAATCACGCCAATGAGAGCCAGGGACCACAATGAGCAGGTGTCCATCAGCCAGTGGGGTCTCATCGAAGGTGAAGCCAGAGTGGGTTCATGAAGTCTGGCTGGACTCTCCACTGGCGTGGCTCCTCATCTGAATGGTGAGCTTTTTTCACTCTGGAGTGGTGGACCCACGGGGTGACACCTGAGACCTTGAGGGCAGTAGATGTGGTTAGAACAACAGTGTGGGGCCCTGTCCACTGCAGTTTGAGGGGTTCTTTCTTCCAATCTTTGACCCAAACTGAGTCCCCTGTCTGGAAGGAGTGTACCTGAGACCCTAAGGAGATTGGGGCCCTCTCAATAGTGTACTCTTGTAATTTATTCAGGGTGGCCCCCAGGGCCTGAAGCTGCTCCTGTAGCCCTTTATCTCCAACCTGATGCAAGTTTCCTGGAAGGCTTCCCAAGCACTGGGGAGGCTGTCCATATATTAATTCGAATGGGGAGAAACCTGATGTCCCAGGCATGCATCGAGCAAGCAGGAGAGCTAGGGGTAGCAGATCCGGCCACAGGAGGTTAGTCTCCTGACAAAACTTTGCTAAGGTTCCCTTGAGGGTGCGATTTATTTGCTCTACTTTCCCTGAACTTTGGGGCTGGTAAGTGGTGTGGCGTCTCCAGGTGATGTTGAGAGATTTGGTCAAGACCTGTACAATGTCTGACACAAATGCGGGTCCATTGTCACTATCGATTGTTAATGGCCGGCCGAACCGGGGCACGATCTCCCGCAAGAGGACTTTAGCTACTTCCCGGCTTTGCTCCGTCCAAGTCGGGAAGGCTTCGGCCCACCCAGAGTATGTGCATACTATTACTAGGGGATATCTGAATGCCCTGCTCCGCTGCACATCTGTGAAGTCTACCTCTAGATCTTCGAAGGGGGTTGCTCCCATCCTCTGAACACCTGGGCGGGGGGGGCATGGTGCAGACCGAGCATTATTTTTAGCACATGTTATGCATCGTTCACTTGTTGCTCGGCATAGTGCAGGCAGCTGACTGATGTAGTGTGCTTCTTGAGAAGGGCTTCTAATGCAGTTTTCCCCAGATGAGTGAGTTGGTGGTATTCCTTGACTAGATGCCCTCCAGTTGCTGTTGGAATGAAGACGTGCCCGTCTGGCATCATCTACCATCCCTTTTCAGTCAGGGTGGCTCCCTCAGCCATGGCCCATTCTTTCTCCTTTTCAGTGTGACTGGGTGGAAGGACTTCTTCTGGGGGTGTCAGGGCCATGGTCAGGGAAGGGGCTCTGTCCATGTCCTCACTGGCTACGGTCTTGGCTGCCTCATCTGCCAGATGATTTCCCCATGCTATGGGGTCGTCTCCTTTCTGGTGTCCCTTACAGTGCAGGATTGCTACTTCCTTTGGAAGCCAGACGGCTTCGAGGAGTCTCAGTATCTCTTCTTTGTTCTTGATAGCTTTTCCTGCAGCGGTTAGGAGGCCCCTTTCCTTGTAGATGGCTCCACGTATATGTACAGTAGCAAAGGCATACCAAGAGTCTGTATAGATGTTGACTCACTTGCCTTCACCAAGGGTGAGGGCTCGGACTAAGGCATATAGTTCAGCCCGTTGAGCTGACCATCCAGCTGGTAATGCCTTAGCTTCTAGGACTTCAGTGGTTGTGGTTACTGCATAACTCGCTTTCTGGGCACCCTCTTGTAGGTAACTGCTGCCATCGCTGAACAGCGTGAGCTCTGGATTCTTTATGACTTGAGTCCGCAGATCTGAATGGCTCGCGTAGACTTCATCAGTCACCTCGGAGTAGTCATGGTCTGGTTCCCCCTCTTCCATGGGGAGAAAGGTTGCTGGGTTAAATGTCCTTACTGTTTTGAGGGTGACCCGCAGGTTTTCACAGAGGAGCCCTTGGTATTGTGCTAGCCAAGAGTTGGAAAGGAAGCAGTGTCCCTGTGCATTAATGAGGGACACACTGCATGAGGGACCTTGACATTAAGTTCTTGCCCCAGGGTGAGTTTGTCCGCCTCCTTGATGAGTAGGACTGTGGCTGCCAGGACCCTGAGGCACGGCGGCCATCCCGCTGCCACGGGGTTCAGCTTCTTCAACAGGTAAGCAACTGGCTGTTGCCGGGGTCCAACAGTCTGGGTGAGTACCCTGAGCACTATTTTTTCCTTTTCATGCACAAAAAGATTGAAGGGTTTTTCTACATCTGGTAGGCCCAGGGCTGGAGCCTGCCCCAGGGCGGTCTTTATCTCTGCGAAGGTGGCTTCTGCTTCCTCAGTCCAGGCAGGAGGTTCTCGATCTAGTCCCCCTAAGAGACCGCAGAGGGGTCTTGCTATTGCCGAGAACCCAGGGATCCAGATGCGGCAGAATCCTGCAGCTCCCAGGAATTCTCGTAGGCCCCTTTATGTCTGCGGCTGTGGCAGGGAGATGACTTTCTTTCTCTCCGGCCCTAGTTCTCTCTTCCCTTGGGTGAGGAGGAAACCAAGGTATCGGAGCTGTTGTTGGCAGAGTGTGCCTTCTTCCATGAGGCTTGGTATCCTGAGTCTGACAGGAGCTGTAGGAGGGCCTTGGTGCCTTTTGTGCAGTCGTCTTGTGTGTCACCGGTGAGGAGGAGGTCATCCACATACTGGAGGAGGGTGCATCGTGTGGCCTCTCTTGGGAAGCTGGCGAGGTCCGCGGCCAGTGCTTCCCCAAAGAGGGCTGGTGAGTTTTTAAACCCCTGCGGGAGGCGCGTCCAAGTCAGTTGCATCTGGCGCCCTGTATCAGGGTCAGACCATTCAAAGGCAAACAGTGGCTGGCTCTGGGGAGCTAAGCGGAAGCAGAAGAAGGCATCCTTCAAATCTAGGCAAGTGAACCATCTGGCCAAACCTGGGATTTGGCTGAGGAGGGTGTATGGATTCAGGACCACTGAGTGCAGAGAGATGGTCGCCTTGTTGATGGCCCACAGGTCTTGAACTGGTCGGTATCCCCCTCCTGGCTTCTTGACCGGCAGGAGTGGGGTATTCCAGGCCGACTGGCACTCGACTAGAATACCTGCTTCTTTGAGTTTGGCCAGATGTTCTTGGATGCCAATCTTAGTTTCTTGTGGGAGGGGGTATTGCCTTTGACTCTGAGGTTGGGCTCCTGGGATCAGTTCAGCAATGATAGGTGACTGATTCCGGGCTAGTCCAGGCGGGTTGTCCTTAGCCCATACTGAAGGGAAGGCGAATCTGAACTCCGGCGGGCTGCTCAGAATAGCCTCCATTCTTCTCCCCCCCTGTGGTAATTGCTAGTACCAGAGACCCCGTCTTGCCTTGGGTTCAATCAGAGGCTAGTATGTCCGGTGGGTTCAAAGGTCATCTGAGCCCGAAGCTTGGAGAGTATGTCTCGGCCCAGGAGGGGGATGGGGAATCGGGCAGATAAAGGAATTCGTGTCAGACCTTGTGGCCCCCGAGTTCGCACTGGCAAGCCTGGCAAAAGGGCTGTTGTATCGCCCGCGTCCTGGTGGCCCCAAGGATGATCGCAGTCCTTTTGCTGAAAGGGGCCACTGGGGAGGTGACAACAGAGTGCTCGGCCCCAGTATCAACCATAAAAGTCACTGGTTGGCCTCCCACCTTCATTCTGACCATGGGCTCCTGGGGGCCAAGGAGGAAAGAGCCCGGCCCCCCTCAGTCTGAGTCCATTCCCGCAAGGCCTATGAGGTCCTCCTCTCGGGGTTCTCCCTTGTAGTGGCTGGGCTTCTGGGCCTTTTCCCGGTTGCGACATTCATTTCTCCAATGCCCTTTCTCTTTACAGTAGGCACATTGATCCCTTGTCAAGGGGGTTCTGGACTTTCCCCCTTTCAGTGGTCGAGGTCTCCCCTCCTTTGTGTTGTCCTTTTCTTTCAGGGCGGCGGCGAGGAGGCTAACTTTCTTTTTCATCTTTTTGTTGGCTTCCTTCTTGGCTGTGACCTCCCTGTTCATGTAGACCTTATTGGCAATCTCTTATTAGCTGGGTGATGTTCATCCCAGCAAAACCCTCTAGTTTCTGAAGTTTTTTTCTGATGTCTGGGGCAGCCTGAGCCACAAAGGAGGTGTTTACCATCTGTTGGCTTTCCTGTGCCTTGGGGTCAAATGGAGTGTGTATCCTGTAGGCTTCACATGATCTTTCGTAGTAGTCCTGGGGGATTCCCTGGTTGTTGAGTGACCGAGGATACCTTAGTTGTGATCATGGGTTTCTTAGCTTCTGCCTGGATTCCCCGGAGGAGGGCCTCCTGGTATCGGTGAATGTGGGCCTGTCCCTCAGATGTGGGGAAGTCCCCTGCTGGGCGCTCCTTGGGTGCAGCTGTGTTCGCCCAGGCAGCAGGGTCGATGACTCCCGCTGGTGCGTGCTCTTCCACGTACTGCTGTGCACCTTTCATCATTCTCCTCCTTTCCTCTGTGTTAAACAGGGTGCGGAGTAACTGTTGGCCGTCTTCCCAGCTTGGCCGATGAGTCTGGAAGAGGGATTCCATGAAGTCTACCATAGCCTGTGGTTTCTCAGAGTAGGAAGGAGTGTTGTGTTTCCAGCTGAGGAGGTCAGTGGTGGAGAAAGGTTGATAATACATCATGGAATGACCGGCTTGGACTGTCCTGTCTTCATTGTGCCTCTCAGGTTCCCAAGTCTCTCGTACTGGCATTTTTGCACCCAACCTGGATCACAGCCTGGCTGCTGGTCTTGGAGTAAGTGGATCTTTTGGGCCTGGGGGCACTGGTGGATCCTCTGGGCCTGGGTGTGCCCGTGAAACCAATGGTAGCGGAGTGTCTGGAGCTGAGGGGCCAGGTGTAGGCGGTCTTGGGGGTACGTATGGTGGGGGCAGGGTCGGTTTGTCCTCAGGATGTCCGGCTAGGATTTGTGGAGACTGGGGCTTTTGTTGATTTTCTTTAGGTCGCTTGGATAAGGCGATTAAGACCCTGGCCTGTCCCTGAGTATTGCAAGCGAACTGCACCCAGGGGGGAAGGGTCTGAGAAATTCCTAGCCAGGAGTCAATGTATGGAAACTGGTCGGGGTGTCCTGGTTCTCCTGTTATGACTCCCCACACTCGACGGATCACTGGGACGTCCAATGTCCCTCCTGAAGGCCACCCAACATCAAAGGTGGGCCATTCCATTTCACATAGGGTTCTCAACTTGCTGGAGTTCATCCTGACTCCATAGTCTCCCGAAAACCCCTTCTTGAAATTTTTGATCATGTTCTCTAGAACCGTAGGTTTACTCTGCCCTGACCCCATGGTGATGTCCCCATGTGCGGTGGCACAGAGACAGACAAGGGGTGGGGGGTGCCTCCTGAGATGAAGAGACCTATCGGATGCCTGTCTGGCCATGTCCTGAAGGAGCTTAGGTGAGGCTTAGCCACAGCGGTCTCAGCGTTGTGACTTATAATCGGAAACTATTCCGGTGCCACCCTAGACTGTATGCCGTTCACCACGGAATTGCAGACGGGCCCACTCAGACTCTATAGGCTTCTGGGGATCCTAGGGGTGCCCACCCGTGGAGTCACAGAATCAGTCCCCTTGAGCAAGCCAGGTCGGACTGCACACTCACTCACACATTCACACTCCAGAGGTTATTACATTCCCTCCCTGGGAATCCCTACCTGTGACACCTCTAAGAGGTCTCCGGGAGGTGATCAGGCTCCCCCTCCACCCTGACAGGTGGGTCTGTCTGGGTCTGGGGCCCCAGGCCTTACCGTGATCCGATGTCGGGACCAGGTCCTCACCTGCCGAGTCTCCTTGAGTCCGGCGGGAACAGCAGAGCGGGGCCGGTCTGAAGCCACCGGGTGGGAGACTGCCAAATATTAGGCCAGGGCACGTCTTCTCCATTACAACCCCTCATTCTGTCACCGCCCCGCCGTTGCCCCCAAACCTGTGGCAACAACGGGCCAGCGCCGTTGGGTTTCCCGGTGTGGGAACCAAATGTTAAGGAAGCTGGACTGGATCACCCGACGGAAGAACCAAGTGGCACCCAGAGATCTTGGAGGATGGGAGGTTTATTTAACGCTGGTGGGCTCAGAGGAGAGTGGTCTCCAAAGGTCTGAGCCCTGAGCACAAACAAAGGGGGCAATTTATACTTCTACTTCTGCACACTGGGCACTTTTGGCACGTGCGCGAAGCGGGGCAGGGAGAAGGACCCGGATTGGTGCGCGCGGGAAGCAGAGCAGGGAGAAGAACCTGGAAGAGCCCCGGGGCAGGGGCTGGGACCCTCTCGCTGGCTCAGTCGGCCATCTTAGGGCACGGATTTTCCTTATCAGAACTACCCTGACAATTTCAAAAGTAAATGAAGAGTAAACTTTTTTTAAAAGAAAAACCTGCACAGCCGAGTGAGAGATAGCATGGTATGGTTTTCAGCTCTTGTCCTGAGATGGTTTCATCTACTGCTCTGCAAAACGGAGCCCATCGTGCCTCATCTGGCTCCAGGGTCTGAGGCCAGTACCCTAAGGTGTAAGGTGTGCATCCCTAACTTTGCAGGGCACCACAGTATCCAACTGCTTCCCCTGATTTGTTTATCCTTCGAGCCATGAGAGAATGGAAGTCAGTATGTGGTAGAAATACACATATATGGGCGGGAATCTGATTCAATAGCCAGTGAATCTGTAGGAAGATGGATTCCTCTCTTACCTCCAGAGGTCATTACTAGCCCCAGGAGCTAGAGCTACCTGGGTACAACTATTAATATTTGTCTGGGCCGGAGCAGGAGAAGCCTCATGTCTGGGACAGCAGTTACTGGATGATGTGGACATGGTAAAGGGAAGAGATAAATGCAGACGAGGCTCTCCATATCACTTAGCCACTGTCCTGGGAATGTTCCAGAGAAAATGCTCATCGGGCTGACAGACGAGTTAGAGCAGGAGAGCCGAGTCAAATTTTGTGTTCTCCTGGCCTGATAAAGCAATCAAAGGATGTTCTTGGTTAAGAAAGACTGAGATAATAAAAAACTAATGATGTAATATATGGTGATTAACATAACAATAAAAAATGGAAAAAAAGAAAATGAAAAAAAAGAAAGACTGAGATAAATCAGTGAATGGCTATAAAATAACTGACATCATAAAATGATACAAGATGCATTTTGATCTCAGGGCCCATTCTGTTGCCCCCATGGGGTAAATAGAAGTTACTTGAACAGGGATCCAGCTCCCCACCAAACCCTTTTTTCTCCCCTCACCTCCCATGCCCTATATACTTGTAAGTTTTCTAAGTTCCCCCCAGTGCTGCTGCAACCAAGTTCAAGTCTTCAGCACCCTTTCATCTTTGTACTTACTCCTTATATCTGACTTTGCACAAATCTGAAGTCAGAGAAGAGAGCCTAGTCATCATAGTCTGTCTCTAGACATCGTGATAACCAGAAGATGAGTGATGTTTGCATTCCAGAAACAGCGCAACTGCCTAGGGACTGGAAGCGTGAATCAATGAGATCCAATGTGGGCTGAAGGACATGAGACTAAGGGACAATCATCTTTGGGGATCAAGGTCTATGTGAGTAGCTAGTGCTATAGCCTTACTGTCTCTGTCCGTTGTCTTTTCAAAAAAAATTATGGCACTTGGGTGGCTCAGTTGGTTAAGCTTCCACTTCTTGATTTTGGCTCAGGTCATGATCTTGGGGTCATGGGATCCAGCCCCATGTCTGGCTCTGTGCCGGGCATGGAGTCTGCTTGAGATTCTCTCTCTTCCTCCCCCCACGCTCCTGCTCTCTTTCTCTAAATAAATAAAATCTTTAAAAAAAAATTGTGGTGAAATTATGGTACAAATTTACCATAAAATTTACCCCCTTAACTATATTAAGTGTATAGTTCAGTAGTGTTAAATACATTGACACTGTCGTGCAATCATCCCCACCATCTATCTCCAGAACTCTTTTCATCTCGTAAAACTAAAACTCCATACCCATTCAACAATTACTTCCCGTTCTTCCCTCCCCGCAGCCCCTGGCCACCACCATTCTTTCTGTCTTTATGAATTTGACTACTCTAAGTACCTCATATAAATGGAATCATAAAGTCTTTGTCTCTTTTATGACCGGCTTATTTCACTTAGCATAGTGTCCTCACGGTTCATCCATGTTGTAGCATAGTGCAGAATTTCTTTTTAAGTCTGAATAATATTCCATTGTGTGGACACACAGCAGTTTTCTTATTCACTCACCCATCGGTCACTTGGGTTGCTTCCACATTTTAGCTATTATGAAAAATGCTCCTATGAACATGGGTGTAAAAATATCTCTTCAAGACCCTGCTTTTGATTGTTTTGGGTATATACCAGAAGTGGAATTGCTGGATCCTATGGTAGTTCTATTTTTAATTTTTGGGGGGAACTGCCATATTTTTTGCCACCATGGCTGCAACATTTCATGTTCCCACCAAACATGCACAAGGGTTGCAGTTTCTCCACATCCTTGCCAAAATTTGTTTTCTAGTTTTTTGTTTGTTTTGTTTTGTTTTATTTTGTTTTTTGGTAGCAGTCATCCTAATGGATGTGAGGTGGTATCTCATTGTGGTTTTGATTTTAGTTTTTCTAATGATTAGTGATGTTGAGCATCTTTCCATGTACTTGATGGCCATTTGTATGTCTTCTTCAGAGAAAGGGCTAGTCAAGTCCTTTGCCCTCCTTTTTTGAGTAGGCTCCATGCCTAACATGGGGCTTGAACTCACGACCCTGAGATCAAGAGTTGCGTGCTCCACTGAATGAAGCAGCCAGGTGCCCCTTGCCCATTTTTGAATGGCTTTGTTGTTGAGTTTTAGGAGTTCTCTATATATTCTGGATATTAATCTCTTATCAGATACATGACTTGCAAATATTTTCTCTCATTTTGGGGGCTGCCTTTTTACTCTGCTGATTATGTCTTTTGATGCACAATATTTTAAAATTTTCATGAAATCCAACTTGTCCATTTTTTGTTGTTACCAGTGTGTTTGGTGTCATATCCAAGAAATCATTGCCAATTCCAATGTCATAAAGCTTTTGGCCTATGTTTTCTTCTAAAAGTTTTATTTTAGGTCTTACATTTAGCTCCTTGATCTGTTTTGAGTTAATTTTTGTATATGCCATGAGGTAAGGGTCCAACTTCATTCTTTTGCATGTGGATAACCAGTTTCTGAGAACCATTTGTTGAAAAGTCTATTCTTTCCCCCACTGAATGGTTTTGGCACCCTTGCCAAAAATAATTTGAAGTTGTATGCAAGGGTTTATTTCTGAACTCTTTATTCTATTCCATCTGTCTATATGTCTGTCTTTATGCCAGTGCCACACTGTTTTAATTACTATAGCTTTATAATAAGTTTTGAAATCAAGAAGTGTGTCTTCCAGTTTTGTTTTTCTTTTCCAAGATTGTTTTGGCCATTCGGGGTCCCTTAAGATTCTGCTTATTGTCTTTTGCCATTGCATATAACAATAAGAAATCTTGGCCACTCAAGAAGATGGAGGGGATGTTTTGGGGGGACAAAGGAGGCTTTCTGCCATCTGAAGGGGAAGAGGGACATGTAGGTTGCCACTTTCTCTGCAACAGAAGTTCTTAGGATGGGGCACAAGGAGTACTCCTCAGGGAGTTGAAAACACCCCAAAACCAAGGGCATAACTGTGGGCCCATCCCAAGGGCATTTTTTTTTTTTTTACTGGGAATAAAGTTTAAAACTTTATCAAATTCTCAAAAGACTCTGGGACCCATTGATAGTTAAGAACCACTGCCTTTGACTGCTTTCTCTTCTGGTGTCCCCCTCCTCTTCTTGTACTTGGCCCCCTTGGGAGCCCAAATCTGTGCTCCAGCCATACTTTGGGAGTATGGGAGAGGAGGACTGGGGAAATCTGGCTAAAACTTGGGGTTCTCCGTGTACCCCCTAATTCCTTACACTTTCATCCACACCTCACTGTTCCCAGAGAAAACTGTAGGAGGGAGTGTGGGGCTGGGGGCTTGTGGGGCTCATGCTTGGACAAGAGGTGAAGGCAGGGTGCTCCTTGGGGCTGAGGCAAAGAAAATGCTAGGACAAAATTGTGGCCCTTACTGGTGCCATCCCAATCAAAATTCTCTTGCAGGCCAACCAATCTCAACATCCCACTCTGAGGGTAGGAAAGAATTAATCAGCTAAATGTATCTGATCCCTAATGCTTCATCCCAGGGAACATGGAACTTTAGGTCAGCAAAAACCCTCACATTCTGCACCTGAGTGGGAAAGACTTGGGGTCAGGGAGACCTTATTCCCTGGTGCCCTTTATTTATTTTATTTTTTTAAAATTTTTAAAAAGATTCATTTATTTATTTGAGAGAGAGAGCAAGTGCACATGCAAGTGGTGGGGGGCAGAAGGAGAGAATCTTCAAGCAGATGCCCTGATGAGTGTGGAGCCCCACGTGGGGCTCTGTCTCATGACACGTGAGATCACAACCTGAGTCAAAACCGAGAGTTGGACGCTTAACCAACTGAGCCATCCAGGCATCCCACCTGGTGCCCTTTAAATCAGGTTTTCACCGTTCCCTTTTCAGTCCCCAGAGCAGTGGGTTTCACATGAGGGCTGCACTTCATTTCCCCAGATCTGGTTAAAAAATGTAGGTGCCTTAAACAAAATCAGCAAGGGTATAGAAGAATTCAATAACATTACCAACCAACTAGGTCTAACTGACATTTCTAGAACACTCCATCCACTCCAGCAAAATACACATTTTTTTTCAAGTGTGCAAAGAACATTCACCAAAAGGGGCCATATCCTGGGTTATAAAACAAATCTCAATAAATTTAAAAGCATTGAAATCATACAGAATATGTTCTCTGACTACAATGGCATCAAACTAGAAATCAATAACAGAAGGATATGAGGAAAATCTCTAAATACTTGGAAACTCAACAACAGATTTCTAAGCAATCCATGGGTCAAAGAGGAAGATTCAAGGGAAATGAGAAAAGATTTCGAACTGAATGAAAATGGAGGTACAACATATCGAAATTTGCCGGGTGCAGCTAAAGCAATGCTGAGAGGGAGACTGATAGCATTAAATGCTTATGTAAGAAAAGAAGGAAGGTCTCAAAGCAATAATCTAATCTTCCACCTCAAGAAACTATAAAAAGAAGAGCAAAATAAACCTAAAGCAAGCAGAAACCAGGAAATAATAAAGAGCAGAAATCAGTGCAATTGAAAACAGGAAAAAAAAAAAAAGAAGAAAATGCAATGTAATCCAAAAGCAGTTTCTTTGAAAAGATCAATGAAAATGATAGGCCTCTAACAAGATTGACAAAGAAAAAGCAAGAAGACACAAATTACTAATATCTGGAATGAAATCAGGGATATCAGTACAGACACTGCAGACGTCAAAGGAATAATAAAGGAACACCTCCAACAACTCTGCACATAAATTCGACAATTCAGATGAAATGTTCCAATTCCTTGAAAATCACAAACTATTAAAACTCAGTCAAGAAGAACTAGATAACCCGAATAGTCCTATAATTACTAGAGAAATTGAATGAGTAATTCAAAACATTCCCCGAAGAAAAGCACAGGCCCAGATGGCTTCATTGGTGAATTCTACCAAACATTCAAAAGATTAATACCAGTTCTACATAATTTCTTTCAGAAAATAGAAGAGGAAGCAGTACTTCTCAACTTATTTTATGAGGCCAACATCAGCCTGATACCAAAACCAAACAAAGATGGTCCAAACATCAATCAATCAAAGTACAGACCAATATCCTTCGTGTATATAGATTCAAAAATCCTTGACAACGTATTGGCAAATAGAATTCAGCAACATATAAAAAGAATAATATGCGGGGTGCCTGGGTGGCTCAGTCGTTAAGCGTCTGCTTTCGGCTCAGGTCATGATCCCAGGGTCCTGGGATCAAGCCCCGTATCGGGCTCCCTGCTCTGCGGGCAGTCTGCTTCTCCCTTGCCCACTCCTCCTGCTTGTGTTCCCTCTTTCACTGTCTCTCTCTCTCTGTCAAATAAATAAATAAAATCTTTTAAAAAAAATAGTATGCCACAACCAAGTGGGGTTATCCAATAATTTAATATCAGGCAGATTTTATATTTGAACATCAGGGGTATCTGGGTGGCTCAGTCAGTTAAGCATCCGACTCTTGGTTTCAGCTCAGGGTTGTGAGATCAAGCCCTGTGTCGGGCTCCACATTGAGCATGGAGCCTGCTTGAGATTCTCTCTTTCCCTCTGCCCCTCCCCCTCTCACACACACTCTCTCTCTCTCTCTCTCTCAAAAAAAAAAATCAATCAATGTAATCCACCATATTAATAGTCTAAAGAAGAAAATACAGATGGCTGGGCCCCAAGTGAATCAGCATCTTTGGGAACAGAAGCAGGAAATCTGAATTTTCACACCTCCCTGCCCTCCAGTGTTTCTGGGGACGTTTCAAGACCTACAACCCTTCAGGATAAAGAATGCCTTTCTTAGCTTGGCGTGCAATGCTCTTCATTAGCAGGTCCCTGCTTACCACTCTGCCCTCATCTTTTCTCTCTTCACTTTTAAAGCTGGGGAAATGGTCAACAACTTGGGGTTACCACTATCTTCCAAACACAGTCCATGCTACCCCATCCCTCTGTTCCGGTGTCCTCTCTGGCCTTAGCCTAGCCCAGCCGAGCCCAGCCTAGCCTTTGCCTTGCAAATTCCCATTCTTTTGTCATAACTTATCTCACATGTCACCTTCTCTGGGACCCCTTCCCCGACCTCCCAGGCTGGGGCAGGTGCCCTTCTTGGGGATCCCACGGCCTCCTTGGGCTTTCCTCTCTCAGACCCTTGGTCAAACCGCGTTGGGATTGTCTGTTATTTGTCCACCTTAGCCATCTCTCTCTCTTTTTCAAAAAAGATTTTATTTATTTATTTACTTATTTTGAGAGAGCGCATGTGAGAGAACACAAGCAGGGGGACTGGCAGAGGTAGGCGGAGAGCAAGAGGCAGGCTCTTGGCTGAGCAGGGAGCCCGATGCAGGGACTCGATCCCAGGACCCCGGGACCATGACCTGAGCCGAAGGCAGACGCTTAACCGACCGAGCCACCCAGGCGCCCTTTAGCCATCTCTTTAACCCAGGGTAGGGCCAACACAGATTAGATGCCCAGCACTTAGCCCCTAGACAGCGGGGAGACCAGGGGTCCCTCAGACAATAGTAGGGCAGAGGGAATTAAGCAATGGGCACCTCTGGAAATCCCTCCAAGGCCAAGGGGCTAGTGACAGATAGACACCTGGAAACCCTCCTCCATTGCAGGAGGCCAATTGGGGAGTTTGTTCTGAGCCTAATTCTCCCAACTGTGCCTTAGTTTTGTGTGGTCCTTTCGCCTGGGTAGAGGCAGCAATAAGCCTAGGGGCAAGACTCCAGATGACTGTCCACTATCTGTTTTAAGTGAGTGGGGAGGTGAGGCTGAAGAGGTAAGTGCAAGCCATTTAGCAAAACTGTGGCTTTAGAACAGTGATTCTCAACTGGAGGGTTTTGCTGCTCAGGGCCATTTGCCAAAGTCTGGGGATCATTTCGATCTTTACACGGGGGTCGTGGGGAGGTGTGCTGCTACTGGCTGCTGGTGGGTAGAGGGCAAGGATACCGGTAAACATCCTGTAACGCACAGGAGAGTCTCCCTCCAGCCCCAAACAATTATCCAGCGTCCAGTCAATAATTCTAGGTTGAGAAATCCTGGATTAGGGAGGCGTGAGACATGGGGCTCAGAACTGCTCAGAATGCGAAAGAGATATCAGGTTACTTGTCTGCCAAAATGGCCTGAATAACCATATGGACTCATGTGCTTTTGTCCCAGGAAGGAACTGGACAACCCCGGAGGTATGCAATGGGTAGTTGGTCTCAGAATTTTTGAATAATTAGTAGTTAAAGGCCCCCTACGATAGTCCCATTCACAGACTGTTTACAAAGAAGTTCTTTTCAAGTAAAACAGTAACTCCAACTAATGCATAACAGGATGAAACCGAGTAGAGGTTCCCTTGACTTTTTAAAAGTAATTTTAATTTTAAACTTTTAGAAGTAATCTTTCTGCCCAACATGGGGCTTAAACTCAGGACCTCAAGATCAAGCAAGAGTCACTTGCTCTGCCAACGGAGCCAGGTACCCTCTGCCCTTGACTTTTGTTACTGAGTAGATAAGGTAAAATAATTAGCACATAATTAACATGCAAATGATACTGCTTCTGAACTAGTTGAAGCCATTTTTATTCAGATGATTAATTTTCATAGCTTACTCCTTTTTTTATAGTTAGGGCAAAGGTAAACTTCCGCGACCTATACTCCTCGTATGAATTATGGCTCTTTCAATTAATGAGATTTGGCTCGGTTTTTCAAATGTCCAGCCAAGGTCCCATTTTAATCTTAAGTGAAGAGTTTAAAACTAAGACCATATCACATAGGAAAAAAGTATATGTGTATGAGATATATTTATATCTACATTGATATATATATATGTTTGTTTAAAGATTTTATTTATTTGAGAGAGAGTGAGAGTGAGAGCACGAGAGTAGGGTGAGGGGCAGAGGGAGAAGCAGACTCCCCTGTGTATGAGATATATTTATATCTACATTGATATATATATATGTTTTTTTTAAAGATTTTATTTATTTGAGAGAGAGTGAGAGTGAGAGCACGAGAGTAGGGTGAGGGGCAGAGGGAGAAGCAGACTCCCCACTGAGCGGGGAGCCCGATGCGGGACTCGATCCCGGGACTCCAAGATTATGACCTGAGCCGAAGGCAGAAGCTTAACCGACTGAGCCATCCAGACACCCCTACACTGATATATATATATATTTTTTAAAGATTTTATTTATTTATTTGAGAGAGAGAGAGAGAGAGAGAATGAGAGATAGAGAGCACGAGAGGGAAGAGGGTCAGAGGGAGAAGCAGACTCCCCACTGAGCGGGGAGCCCGATGCGGGACTCGATCCCGGGACTCCAGGATCATGACCTGAGCCGAAGGCAGCCGCCCAACCAACTGAGCCACCCAGGTGCCCTACACTGATATATTTTTAACTAGTGAGCACATGCGCGCTGACAGACACACACACACACACACACACCTCCCACATTCAATACTCTCCAGCAGTGGGGAATAATGCGCACTATGGGGAACCTTGGCCATCTCAAGAAGAGGGTGCTAGAAAGCACTCATAGGAGTTGGGCTTGAGTTCTGTGACTTTGGGAGGGTTTAAGGAAGCCGCAGCTTGCTCTACATTGGATACTACTGGAAAGCAGGGCCACGTCTATGCCTGGATATTTCAATAAATCTCATCTTGAAGGAGGGCAGACAGGAGCTAGAAAGGGTAAAGCAGCAGCCCCCATATTTGCCAGGAGAGGGGGACGTTTAGTCATTTCTGTGGTTTGGACACTGGTCATGTTTTGTCTGGGTTCAGACATGATTAAGGAGTGGTCTCGCTTTGGCCTCAGTTCATCACGGTCACCCAGTGGCCTTGTCTGATGTTGCTGTTTGTGGAATTGTTTCTGTTGGACAGAATGCTGAGGCCTCATGGTGAGTGCAGGGCCAGTGGCTGGCTGGTATCGCCAGGCCCGCTCCTGGATGGTAGGGGATGCTTTTCTCTTTCTCAGTATATTACAGTGTATTCTAGTCTATATATTACATTAGTCATCTCTCTCACACACACATACATGTGTATATTTATCCATAGTCCCATACCGGATTCAACTACTACTCACTTAGCGCTCTTCTCAGAAGTTATTTTGTCAGAGCCCTGCTTTTTCATTTATTGGTTTTCTTTGCATAAAGACCTTCAGTCTACTATTTGGTTACTTTAGAGAACACTGAGCTTGCCCGCTGGAACATCCACCAAGTTGGTGCCTCCACAGGCACACCACCACCATCCTTCTCAGCTCTGCCTTCATCCCATGGTCTTCTTTCTCCCTTCTAACTTGCCCGCCTATCTTTATCTCCACGTGCATCAAAAGTTGTTTCCTACTTGAGATTCACTGTGAGAACACCACAGCATGTGGTCCTTCTGGGGCGGGGCAGGGGGGGGAGATTGTATTTTGGCAGCTGAGGGGACCTAGCTGGTCCCTACCCCACACAGGAGAAAGGAGGCCCTACACTAAAGGAAGGATGGCAGTTCTGGTTTAGCAAATGAGGGGAGGGGTAGGTACCCTAAAATGGTACCATTCAGATTTTAGGCCACTTAGGTTTCTGGTTGAATGTTGGGGGCTACCCAGGTTGATGGAGCAGGAGGTGTGAAACCAAACTTGTGACCAAATTGGGGTCCCCATCATCCCCTGACTCATTAGCGGATCTCCATCTTACAGACTGTCCCCAGGGAAATGGGAGCCCAACAGCTATGGGTGAGCGTGTGCTGGTTGACTCCCAAGGATGGAGGGAGAACAGTCTGGAGAACAGTCCTTTGGGCAATTCCCCTAGAAGCCTTCCCTGACCCCTCCATTGGATGAGGTATGCCTTATTACAGTCTTTTTCAAGGCAGTCCTTTTGGGCCAGACAAGACCTGGATTCCTAACCTGGTTATACCAAGTCTCTTGTCCTCTCTAAAGCCGTTTCTACACCTCTAAAGAGGTGCTAAAAATAGCACCCTTTTTGTGAGATCTGTTGTGAAAGTGAGAGAAAATATGTGCATAGTTCCTGGCACCTAGTAGGTACTTAAAACACGGTAGCTCCCATTGTCGTCACCATTGTCACCATCATCATCAGCCTGCTTGCTCTGCTGGGCTCAACTGAGCTCTCAGCAATGAACAAGAGGAGTGAGGAATAAGCCCTGAACAAGATGAGCCGTGCACAAAGGCCATGAAAGAAGACTTCTCTCCGTTCTTACCCATATGCTCTGCTCCCTTCTTCCCTCAGCCGAGAGCTGACCTAGTCTCCCCTCATCAAAATCTCCTCCTAGCCATGATTAAGGTTGTAACAGGGAGTCTGGTCTAAAGCTGAAGGAACGAAACTCTAAGGGGGAAGTAAGTACCAGCCAATGGATGGGAAAGATCTGGGTGGGGAAGACTCACCTTAGTGCCTCCCGAATCCCAGCCTACTCTACACACACACACACACACACACACACACACACACACACACACACAAGTGAGTTTTGATCAGGAAGCGTTCTTCAAGAAGTAACTTGGTCCTAGTAGGATGCGGTCATTGCTGATGACATGCCGCCAATGGGCCTTCCAAGATTCCCTGCTAGGATTTCCCTGAACTTTGCTCCTCAGACTTTCGTTAAAGAGTTAATGGCCTGTAAACAAATTCATAAATGCAGGCTGGTCTTTCAGAGACCTTTAAGGGGACCCCTTCTGAAATCTCAATTTGTAAGTCGCCTAATTCGTATTTTTGATTAAAAAAACAAAAAGCCCTTATGGATTCCCTTAGCTGCTCTGTCCTCCTTCTTCCCCTCTATTCAACTCAACCTAAGCCCCCACTCCTGGTTATTTCCCCCACAGGCCTGAGCTAGAGGTTCCTTGAAAATGGGGGACGGGCAACATCTGGTTTTAATAGTAGCTACGTTTCATCAAATGCTTTCTACACGCCATACACCGTGTTTTGTCTCTCCCCCCCCATTTAAAAAAAAAACCTGAAATAAGTGTAGAGTCACAGGTAGTTGTAAAGATAGTATAGAAAGTTCTCGTGTATTCTTTGTCTAGTCTGCCCCAGTGGTTAAATCTTATGTTGCTATAATACAATATCAAAACCAGGAAACTGGCCCTGGGACGGTGTGCGTTTGTAGCTCTATGCTATTTTACCACATGCGTAACCACCACCACCACGACCAAGATGCAGAACTACTGGGTCACCATAAAATTCTCCCCCGAGCAATCTATATAGTCACACCCACCCTCCATCCCTCGCCCTGGGAAACTACTAATCTGTTCTCCATTCTCTATCATTCTGTCACTTCGAGAATGTTACATAAATGGAATCATACAGTAGGTAGCCTTTAGAGGTTGGTTTTTTTCCCCCACAGCATAATGCCCTTGATAGCCACCCGAGTCATTGCGTGTATTCATAGTTTGTTTTCTCATTTATGGGTAGTGCTTTGGTATCTTGTTTAACTTTCTCAAGCCCTTGGTTCTGGAGATTTTCTCTTATGTGTTCTCACCTGCCACTCTGGACAATGGGGACAAATCCTCCCTTCCCTGAAGCCCCGCAGCCAATCCACCAAAATGTCCTGTTGACCGCACTTCCTAAAAGTGTCCGGACTCTTCCACGGGCCTCCAACTTCCCCACTCCACATAGATCGAGGCTTCCGTCTCCATCTCCCACCTGAATGACTGTAAGCAGCTTTCCAACTGTCTCGCCATTTCCACTCTTGGCTGCCCCCACAAAGCCAATGCCGACCTGATTCTCTCCCCTGCCGAAGCCCTTCAGTGGCTCCTCAAAGCTCTTAGGCTGCAACCTGAATACCTCTCGGGGGCTGTGAGGTCCCGCCTGTCTGGCCTCTCCTTGCCTATCTCCCAGAATTCATATATATATATTTTTAAGATTTTATTCATTTATTTGAGAGAGAGAGAGAGAGAGAGAGAGAGAGCAGGAGCTGGGGGAGAGGCAGAGGGAGAGGGAGAAGCAGACCTCCTGCTGATCAGGGAGCCAGACACTGGGCTCCAGCCCAGTTGGAAGTGCCCCCACCACGTGGCCTCTGGGCCCCCCCTTCCCGTGTCCTCTGTGGGACAGCACTTCCTTCTCCCCCGCCTCTCGGCTGGGGCCAAATCCTGCGCACCCTGCATCCTCCGGGTTTCACCTCCTCCGGAAAGCCTTCCCTGAGCCCTGCCTGGAAGGAGGGACTTCCTCTTAGTCTCTTTCAAAGTATTTAGCATAACTGTAATGAATTCGTTATTCATGAAATTAATTCATCCCCGTCGCGTCCACGGATTGGACTGGAAGCTCCCCGAGAGCCGGGGCTGTCTAGTTAACCCTTGGGTCTCCAGCCGCCGGACGAGTGTCCGCTCTTGGTGGCTGTGCGAGGGATTGTTGTTGAGCACACGAATGAGGGGAAGTAGAACCGCCCTGGTCCTAAGTTACTGTGACTGTAAAAGACAGGGAGGGACTTTGGGAGCTCTTTGGAGGAGGAGATTACTGAGTGACACCCAGACGCCACTCCACTGGCCGGGGGTTCCAGGGGCCCCACTGCAGCCTCGCCTGCCTCTTTCCTCCCTCTTCAAACCTTCCTTTACGGGTGAGAGGCCCCGCGAAGGGAGAAGGTTTTTATGAGGTGCTAGGGACCCATTTTTGAGTCTTAGATGTCTGCACTGTTGGCAGTTTCTACAGGACACTTAGATTTCAGGTTTGGCAGCTCAGACTGGAAAGCATCTGTGGGTCTGTAAGTAGGGTGTGGCCTCATGGTAAGGAGAGGCCTCTTTGAACCACCCCACCTAAAGGAGCCCCCCCACCCGGACCCCCTTAGGCTGTAAGCTCCAGAAGGCACAGAGCCTGCCCTGTCCACCACTGTCCCTCCAGGGCCCAACACAGAATGGGCACTTCGTAAGTATTTATGAAGTGAAGGAATGGTTAACGAGCGAATGAATGAATGAATGAACAGATGAATGGTTAGGCAGGCTGCCAAAAAGGTCCCGCGAGTTGCCCGGAAGCCGAGACTGGCTGGCCTGAGCATTCATACCTCCTGCTTCGGGCCTTCCCTGGGAGCTCTGACCCCTGGTCCCAGAGGGAGAGCAAGCTCAGGGCAGGAGTAGTGGCCTCCCGGGGCCCGGCATGGGGCCAGGCACAGAGCGGGTGTTCAGCAAAGGCTTGCTTGCTCCAAAGTCCTCCCTGCCACCCCACCACCCCCTCCGACTCCCCCGTTCAAACCTTCCCAGCTGCCGCGGAACGCTCTCTGCTTTCCAAGTTGGCAGCCTGCTAATGGGTGAGTGAATACAAGTCAATGGCTGCCTGTACTCCCCCTCCCGAGCAGCTGGTGCTTCTTCCCACTCCAGTCTTCTCAGAGACCTGGTGGGGGCAGCCGAGGGGAGAAGGGGCCCTTGGGGAAAGCATCCAGACTGGGAGGGGGCGGCGTGCGTGGGGCGGCTTCCCCTCCCTCGGTCTGCCTTCCAGAAAGGCCCTGACTTGTTCTCTTCAGTCTCTGAGTGAGTTTCCAAGGACACTCTGGGCTTCCTGGGCCAGGTAAGAAGAAAAGTGCCCTCCCCACCCCACCCTCAGAAGTCACCACTGAGGAGAAGCAGGAAGAGGTGCCTAGGAAGGCCCTGGGGAGCCACCTGTGAGAGGCGCCCCGAGAGACTCAAACTCCAAACTGGCTTCTCCGTCTTTAAAAAGGTCACTGACAGCTCAGAGCCTAAAGGGAGGGAAGCCATCTCCCAGGACAGCCCCCCGCTAGGCCTGCTGTGACAGCAGCTCCCTCAGAAAGCAAGTTGGGTGGAAAGACATGGTGAGGCCAGGCCGAAATTCCCTCAGGAGAGGCTCCAGGTTGGGGCAGGGAAGAGCTGCATTTTCTCTGTCTTAGTTTTTCCATTTGGACACCATCCCTGCTGTGGAAAATCTCTGGCTCGGGAGTCTGGCCCCAGCTGGGCCACTGACTCACTCACCCTGTGAACCCTGGGCAGGCCTCAGCCCTGTCTCCTTTCAGGGTTTGCACGTGGAGGACTGGGGTGCTCCCTGCTCTGCCTGCCTCAGGAGCGTGGTGAGGAGTAAAGGTGGTAAGGAATAGCAAAGTTCTTGGTCAAAGGGAGAAGCTTCTCTTCTCTCCTGTCCTCTCTGGTGCCCCCAAACTGGCAGCTGGGCTGTTCCATGGACCCTGCCTCTCGGTCCCATGATGTCTCTGAGTGAAGCTATTCCCAGGGAAGGGAGCTGTTGACATGGGACGCTACCAAGGGCTCTTCAAAGTCTCAGCTGAAGACATGGCCAAGACCTGTGTCCACTGTGGGGCTGAAACTACCTTCTCCCCCATTAGAGCTAACCCCTGGCTTTAAACATTCTGCCATCATCAGCATGGGCAAGCACTTCCCAAGCTCCTCCTGGGCCAGGGACTTGGGCTGAGCCCTGGGAATACAGGAAGACACAAGACTTCCTCTAGACGTAGTCCCTTCCTCCAACTGGAAGGAGTAAGGACAGGGAAGGAGGAAGACAAGGAAAAAGACCTTCTTTTGAGTACTGCTTTACGATTTACCACGTGTTTTCACTTTTTCATTTACTCTTTAAAAGTTGTTTACAGGGGATGAGATGGAATCTCAGAGAGTCCCAGCAATCTGAGGTCACAAAGCCTATGAAGACCAGGCCTCGAGGTAACCTGATTTTAAATTCAAGGCAATGTCTTCTACAAAACGTTGCCCTTCTGTGATCACCAGGAAACCCCTGTTGAGGTAGGTAGGACGTGGGGGTAACATCAGTACCTTTACTACCCACGAGCACCCCGCATGGATTACTATAGCACGGCCCAAGGGAAGGGGATAAACAGAGGAACAGAAAGGTCTTTTCTTTTCTTTTAAAATAAGTTTTGGAAATTTTTAAAAAAGATTTTATTTATTTATTTGAGAGAGAGAGAGAGAGAGAGAGAGCACAAGCAGAGGGAGGGGCAGAGGGAGAGGGAGAAGCAAGCTCCCTGCTGAGCAGGGGGCCCGACGTGGGGCTCGAGCCCAGGACCCCGGGATCATGACCTGAGCTGAAGGCAGACGCCTCACCGACTGAGCCACCCAGGCGCCCCAGGTCTTCTCTTTTGCAATTAAACTTTTTATTTTGCCCTAGGTTCCTCTGCAGTTGTAAGAAACAGTACAGAGAGCGAGCAAGTACCCTTCATCCAGGTTTTCCCAATGGTGGCGTCTTGCAAAACTAGATCCCCCAATCACAACCAGGGTGTGGACATCAGTACCGTCAATGTACAGAACATTTCCATTGCCACACAGATCCCTCCTGTTGTCTTTGTACAGCCGTACCACTTCCCTCCCGCTTCACCCCTCCTCCTCAGCTCTGGCAACCGCTAATCTGTTCTCCGTTCTTCTAATTTTGTCATTCCAAGAAGGTTATCTGAGTAAAATCAGAGTATGTTACCTCTGGCTTTTTTCACTCAACAGAGTTCTCCAGAAGTTCATCCAGGCTGTTGAATGTGTCAAGACTTGGCTCCTTTTTGTTGCTGAGTGGTTTTCCATGGTATGGATGTATCACGGTGCTTAACCTGCGGGGGGGACATCTGGGCCCATTCTGGCTTTTGGCTATTATGAATAAAGCTGCTGTAAACATTTGTGGACAGGTGTTTGTGGGGACGTAAGTTTTCATTTCTCTGGGATGTGTGCCCGAGAGTATAATTGCTGGATCATATGGTAGTCGCATGGTTACCTTTTCTTTTTTAGATAGAGTATGCATGCACGTGGGGAGGGGGAGGGGGAGGGGCAGAGGGAGAGGGAGAGAGAGAATCCCAAGCAGGCTCCATGCCCAGCGAGGAGCCCGATGTGGGGCTCCCTCCCATGACCCCAAGATCATCACCTGAGCTGAAATCAAGAGTTGGACACTTAACCAACTGCACCACGCAGGCGCCCCACACGTTTACCCTTTTAAGAAGCTGCCAAACTTCTTTCCAGAGTGGCTGTGCCATTTTATAACCCCACCAGCAACATACGAATGGTTTGGTTTCTCTAAATCCTCACCGGCATTTGGTGTTGTTGCTATTTTTTTAAGTAAACTCTACCCCCAATGTGGGGCTCAAACTCATGACCCCAAGATCAAGAGTTGCATGCTCTATGGACTGAGCCAGCCAGGTGCCCCATTTTGCTGTTTGTTTCAACCTTTCCGATAGGTATCGTGTTGTGGTTTTATTTTTCATTTCCCGAATGGCCAGTGATATTGAACATGCTTTTAAGTACTTATGGGCCATCTGTATATCCTCTTGGCTGAAACGTCTGTTCATGTTATTTGGCTGTTTCCTAATTGGATTGCTTGTTTTTCTGTAGTTGGGTTTGAGAGTTCTTTATATATTCTAGATACTTGTCCTGTGTTGGATATGTGGTTTGTAAATACGTTCTCCCAGTCAGCAGCTTGTCTCTTGATCCTCTTTGCGGGGTCTTTCAGAGAGGGAAGGGAAGAGTGGAGAAAAGTACACCCACTCCATCTTCCTGGAAGTAGAAGTCTCCACAAGAAGTCTCTCACAAAATTGTTTGGTAAAGGAGGCAGGAGGGAGAGGAAGACATCTGGGATGCGGATTCACAACCCCGCCTAGATATGGTGGGTCTGCCTCTGGGCCAGGTGCCATCACGTCATCCCAATGGTTCCGGCTGCCTGAGGTAAGAGGTGCTGAGAGGGATGCATAGGGAGGCAGGTGGGAGGCCCACACATGTGGCCTCAACCTTACTGCCTCAACTGGATCATGCTGAGGCTTTCAGAAGCCTTGGGGAGGCCCCCGCAGCAGCCCTGGCCAGGGCTCCTGAGGGAGTCCGCCACACTCCCGGCAGCCTGTAGGTGGCACCCGACATCAAGGAGTTCACATGCGGGCCTTCCAGGCAGCCCTGGGGCTGAGGCCCTGGCTGGTTGGTTCCAAGTGTGAGCTTAGCCCCTTCAACCAGTCCTTTGTCTAAGCCCCCAGAGCCCCATGGTGAGACGGAGCCCCTACCTCAAAATGCAGAGATTACACTGGACGTGGCTGCTCGGAAAGGAGGAGTTTCTCACCAAGCATTCTCCAGTAACTAGCGGGGCAGGAAGAAGCCGCTTTTTAATTCGGCGTTTATGAAATTTTTGTTTGAGAAAAACTCTGGTTCACTGAAAATGAGTTCACGGAACACCAGGAGCTATGGGGGCCAGCACCGCTCATTCATTTCATTCACCAGATATCACTGTGTACCAGGCATGGTTCTAGGCACCATGGCTACGAAATGGACAGACGCTGTCCTTCTCCCAAGGACCTTTCCAGTGGAATTATTGTGGGGACTCTTTCCCTTCTCAGTGAACAATGGTTAGCACAGGCCTGCTGACTGGGGTGACGTTGCAGGCTTTGGGGTCAGGCTTCTGAATGACAGTGTAATCTTGGTGTTCTCAACTGGGCCTACAGCTCAGAATCACCTGTGGTAGGGGGAGGGCTTTGGTTAAAAATGCAGCTTCTTGGTCCTTTCCTAAGATCTACTGACAGTGACTCTCGAGGCCTTCTGTTTATCTGTCCTTCTGTCCTAGAGTGAATCAAGCCCTGTCTCATTCGGTCAGGGTCTCTGCTCTTACTCTTCCTTCTGATATAATGCCCTTCCCATGGCTGGCTCCTTCTGTTCACTCGGGCCTCAGTCAAACATCACCTTCTCAGAGAGGCCTGCTCTGGTCACACTCTTTAAAATCACAACCCCACCCTGGTCTTTCCATGTCACAACCATATGATGTGTACTTCATAGGGCTCCTGGATATTGGCAATTAACGTCTTTCTTGTCTAGCCCATCCATTAGATCGTAAGCTTCCTGGGGCGCCTGGTGGCTCAGTCGGTTAAGCGTCTGCCTTCGGCTCAGGTCATGATCCCAGGGTCCTGGGATGGAACCCCGCATCGGGCTCCCTGCTCAGCTGGGAGTCTGCTTCCCCCTCTCCCTCTGCCATTCCCCCTGCTTGTGCTCTCTGGCTCACGCGCGCGCGCTCTCTCTCTCAAATAAACAAATAAAATCTTTAAAGAAGGAAAAAAAGATTATAAGCTTCCCATGGACGGGGACTCTGTCTTGTTCACTGTTGGATCTCTAGTGTCTACAGCAGTGCCTGGCACAAAGTAGGTGTTCCCTGAATATTAGCTAACTATCCAGTTGAGTGACCAGAGGCGACCTCGAGACTTCTTCACCTGTTAAGCACCCAGGTGGTTCTGGTGCCTGCTATATTTTGACGACAGTGGCCAAGAACCAGAGGTAGAGAGGGAGGAGACTGGGCTGAACACGGATGTACTCCAAACATTCCCCCCTTTAAAATGTTCCCCACTATCTTCTGATTTGGCTCATTTTCCTCTAAGGGGTTGGGGGCAAGCCAGGACAACGTTGCTGGTTATTTGAGGTTGCTGGCCAAGATGGTTTCTCTTCATCGAGGTTCGATTCTAGCAATTGAAATATTTTCACATTTCAGTCTCAGAGTTGATTACAGCACACTTATGCCTTTGCAATGCACTCCTGACTTGCACTCATGACAAAAACCAGTGTGATCTCCTTGTGTGCACCGCAGTTAACAATAGAGATTTGGGAGTCAGAGTGAAGCCAGTCCAGCATAGTTGCTTTGAAATTCATCGCAGTGACTCGTGAAGCATACAGATCTCATGTGCCTAAGGAAAAGTGGACTTGGCTGCATCTGTTGCCCAGCTCTGTGCCCTCCCTCCCTCATGACCCTCCACATTTGTAGCTGGACCCAGATCGCCCAGAGGAACGAGCTGCTTTGCTAACACATGGGTTCCTGCTTCTGCCCCGCGGTGTGTCTATTGCTTTGGCATCTGGCACCAGGCTGGGGTAGAGAGGCAGGGATATAAAAGGGGATCCAGAGGCATTGGTCTGCGTGGTGGGCAGTAAGTTGGTGGCAGAGCGGCTCCTTGGGATCACTGCTCTGCTCCTGCAGCAGTCAGATGGCGGAGGCGCTGAGTGTCCCCCTGTAAGTACGGCCTGGAGCGCCTATGCCACCATTTCCCATTGGTGGCGTTTCACAAGCAGGCCTTCAATCAAACGCAGCCAGAGCCTGCCCCTGAAACCCTGGGCCCTGGGCAGAACAAGGCCACCAGGAGAACAATGAGGCCAGTGTCACCCAGAAGGGCTATTGTTGGAGAGATGCTAACAGGCTCTTTGGACTCTGGGCCCCACACAGTTTGTCATCTGTTGACCTCGGCTCACCAGGCCCCAAAAGCCTGCGGCTCTTTGCAGATGTGGTCTCCAGGGTCCCAGAGGAGTGTGGCGGTGACCAAGGGCAGTAAGGTCTGTTTTGTCATGTAGCTAGACTCACCCTGAGCTGGCTGGTTACACTCTCCTTATGGTTTTTGTTACATCCAGGAAAGAAGGGTTTGTTTTTGTTTTTAAAAATTCATCCAAGAGCAGGGCGCCTGGGTGGCTCAGTTGGTTGGACGTCTGACCCTTGATTTTGGCTCAGGTCCTGATCTCAGGGCCGTGGGATCGAGCCCCGCGTCAGGCTCGCTGAGCGTGGGGAGTCTGCTTCTCCCTCTTCTTCTGCACCTCCCCCAGTTCGTATGTATGCACCGTCTCTCTCTCTCTTTCTCTCTCTCTCTTTAAAATGAATGGATAAATAAAATCTTAAAAAATGCATCCAAGAGACACTCAAGATTCTATTTAGGGAAAATCAAATGCTCCACGGGGCTTATTTCCCAGGAGGAGGTTTCTTATGGTCTTGTTTGTTAAAGTGTCACCCTTATTAGGTATCATGCCCCAGAAATCAACCTAAGAAGCAGGGTGTATGGTTAAGAGCAGATTACAGGGCTTTCCTTCCAGTGGTGAAGAGTCTCTGAACTGTACAGGGCATCCTTAGAGGGGCGGGTTGGCCAAAAATGCCTTAATGCCTTTCTGGATAGAGAAACTGTTTTAAAGACATACTCCAAGTTATTAAAAACAAAACCAATTAAAGCAAGAGAATTGAGAAGGAGTAGGTTTCAGGAGAGGAGGCCATCTCTTCATTTGTGGCTTATGTAAGACCTCCATCTGGAGAATTCGAGGGAGGAAACGAGAGTTCAGGCCACCATACTTGTGGTGTTGGCCGACAAGAATGGCCAGCCCTGGGCGAGGATTGGAGGGGGCGGGTCATCTTCTGGTGATTTCCCTTCTGGCCTAGTGCACATCCGGATGGAATTTGAGGAAAATGTGTTTCAGGGGGGCGATCACTCTGCTACATCGAAGGGATGGCTCTGCTGGTGTTGCAGCCATTCAAAGAAAACACCATTAATGACAATTACTACCATTTACCGAGGGCTTGCTCTGCCCAGGCCCCATTCGGAGGGCTTTATCTAGATAATCTCAGTTAAGCCTCACGTCCACCCTCTGAGGTAGGGGCCACTGTCGTCTCTATTTTACAAGGAAGTTCCAGAGGTGGAGGGACCCATGCTGTAAAAAGGGAAGGCGTGGTTAAGTGAACTCTGCCGATTGCTGCGGGGAGCTACAGTATTCTGGAGGTGCATGGGAGAAGGCCTCTTTAGGGCTTCACCCCACAAACGGGAATGAGGCGACAGCAGATGTTCGCCTCTAAGCGCTGGTACCACTCCTTACCTTCCACCCCCATAGCCTCCTCTCTAGAACACATGTTGGTGTTTATTCTGGTGTCCGGCTTGTTAACAAAACTCATCACCGATGGCTAGCTTTAAGAACTGTTCCTTTTCAAATTCATTCTGGAAACTTCTTTCTCATTCCAAGCTTTACACAGCAGGGAAGTAGGCTTGTTAGTGGGATGTCTGCTACATTTTTTGGCCTCTTGAGAGAGGGTATTGGTTACTCTCTGTGAAGTTTCTCTGTGTAAAGTGCTCTGAACATGGATGGTAAGTAACAATTATCATTATTGGGCTCATTACCAACAGAGTAATGCCTACTACTACAGGCGATTAGGCCTCTTGCTTGTGGTCCTTCGTATACAGCAACTAGTCTTCTCAACGCTCCAGTGAGGCCTGCTTGGAGTGGTTCCTGCCACCTTAGCGAGACCAAGAGGTTCTGGTTGTTGCTGTGACTTTAAGGAAAGTAAGTGATTCTCCCTGGGCCTTTAGTGTGTCCATTGGCAGATTTACACAGGTCCAGAACAGGAGGTTAATTAAAACAAACAAACAAACAAACAAATAAACAAACAACTTTAGGGGCGCCTGGGTGGCTCAGTGGGTTAAGCATCTGCTTTTGGCTCAGGTCATGACCTCAGGGTCCTGGGATTGAGCCCCACGTTGGGCTCCCTGCTCAATGGGGAGTCTGCTTCTCCCTCTCCCTCGACTCCTCCCTTCTGTTCATCTCTCTCTCTCTCTCAAATAAAAAAACAAATCTTAAAAAAAAACACCCAGCTTTATTGAGATATAATTCACATAACATGTAATTCAACCTAATTGTTGATAGCTTTTTATTCTAGACATTTTTAAACATATACAAAAGTAGAGAGGACAGTAGAATGAATCCCCCTGTAGCCATCTCTCAGCTTCAACAATGAACAACTCATGGCCCATCTTGTATCTGTCCTGCCGCACCCTGTATGCCTCACCCCCACGTAACTGGCAGTATTTTAGAACAAACTGCAGACAACATAGCATTTTACCTATCACACTCTGGTGTGTATCTCTAACAGAGGGGATTAGGAAAAAAACACAACTGCAGGACCTAGGCTGTGTCCAGATTTCTAGATCAGAAGTTTCTGTGATGTGGGGTTCTTGGGTTGAGCGGGCAGGCAGTTCATAAAGGAGCTTTAGATGATCTACATATTCCCTGAAAATATGCAAAGGTGTGTGTGTGTGTGTGTGTGTGTGTGTGTGTGTGTGTGTGTGTGAGCATTTTGTGAGGGGGCCACCAAGGGAATATTCAACAAGTTCTCAGAGGGGTATATGATCCCATAAAGGCTTGGAGTCTTGGGTCCAGGTGAAGGGTCTGACTGAAAGAGCCCTGGTGTCCAGTGACCAGGACTGGGTGGAAAATGTGCAGGGAAGACTGCTGAGAGCATCGGGTCTGACATGGAGCCTTTAGCATTCTCGCCTGGACCCTGTGCCAAACTCAGGAGGCAGCAGAGTGTCCACCAGGGCCGAAAACTTCCCTGTGCCTCAGAACACTGCCCACCCTCCCCCTCCACACACCCGGTGTGTGTGGTGTGAGGCACTCCAATTCCTGGGCCCACCCTTCAGGATTCTTGAGTCAATGGGGCTGAGGGTGGGGCCTAGGAATCTCCTCATGTGGCTAAGCTTCTCCTTTGAGAAGTGCAGACATGGCAGCTGAGAGCATGGGTCTCCAAGTTGCACAGCCCAGGATCTGAATCTTGGTTCTGCTTCACATTAGCTGTGTGGCCTTGGGCAAATCATTCAATCTTTCTGTGAAGTGGGCCTACTTATATTTAACCCCTCTGCCCTAGGGTTGTTGTAAGAATGAGGGTAGATAATATATACAAAGCACACACATAGCGCCTTACATGAAGAATACTGCTCAGTGGGCTGGCCGTCCTTGTTAAAAAGACCCTGGAAGGGCTCCCTTTCTCTCTCTCAGGATTGTAAGGGTTTATTGTCTTTTTCATACAATTGAAGAGATTTTAAAAGTATCAGAAAGCTTATCTGATTCATGGGTCCTCTGGGCTCTTCTGACTCCTGCTGACAGGAATGATGCGCAGAAAACTGATGGGCTCAGGTCATGTTGTCAAGCTCCAAGGGCCAGGGTGAAACTAGAATGTTTCTTCCTCGAGGTGCCTTCTGGGCATGGGTGGTCTTGTTATCTCAATTCTTGGGAACACAGTGCCTCCCTCAGAAAACTTTCGATAGCAAAGCCAGCCCGATTTGGCAAGTATGTTTCCTTAGCCTCAGTGAAGAGTCCATGAGAGAATGTGGACGAATCTCCCTTGTGAGGAACATGACTGGGAGCTCATGTGCAGCTCTTGGGGGGGGGGGGGGAGCAGTGACATTAGCTAGCATCCTCTCACACGCCCCAGGACTCCTTGTAACCCACTGACCTTTTCTAGCTTCAACACTGTGGTGTTCTTTGGGGACCCAGGGCTGGGAGGCACCCGTGCTAGGTCTGGATTTCTTTATATGAGGGACAGGCCCCGCCAGACTTCAAACTCCCCGAGGACAAGGCCCTCTCTAGCTAGGCCCCACCAGAAAACTGTAGCATCCATCTAGGTCCCCCTGGCTTTAACCCAGGATGATCTGCCCATGAACCATGACTCCTATGGTTAGGCCTCAACTCCCCTACCTCAGGCCTTTTCAAGGTAACTGGATGTTCTCACTTTGATGTCACCCTTGTTTTTCTTTCTTTTTTCTTTTTTTTAAAGATTTTATTTGTTTATTTGAGAGAGACAGAGCAAGAGAGAGCACAAGCAAGGTGAAGGGCAGAGGGAGAAACAGACTCCCCGGTGAGCAGGGAGCCCGATGTGGGACTCGATCCCGGGACCCTGGGATCATGACCTGAGCTGAAGGCAGACACTTCACCGACTGAGCCCCCCAGGTGCCTGGCCACCCCGGTTTTTCGATCCTACCTCCATCCTAGTGCCTACCTGGTATCTGACTTTTCAGGTCTTACCTCTAGTTGCTGGCTCTGCACTAGCCCTTGGAAATTAACATCCAAACATGACCTACCCTCCCCTGCTACCCCGCAGACCCTCTGGTCTCCCAGGAGACAGCTCATACTTTTTGGGGGGACTTCAGGTAATTGTCCCGCCTCAGGGCCTCCTGCTCAGAGGAGCTTACCTGGTCACCTCTGCCCCCAGACTGGTGACAGGACAAGCTGTAGATGCAAATGAGTAGTCATGGGCTCCAGAGGGCACTTGGTGTCCAGGTCACTGCAAGTGGGTGACCAGCGAAATGAGTGAGCGAGCTACTCCTCCTTCTTCTAGCCAGTGCGCCTCCCTGTCCAACTGTGCTCATAGATCCAGGGCCTTGGCCATGGAAGGAATTTTGAGGCCAGGCTAGGGCTGGTCTTGTGTCTGTTCTCTGATGGTTGACAAGCATGGAGGCCACTTTTCTTCCCAGAGGCCTCTGGCTGCAGGTTCATGGAGCCAGTGGGGAGGTAGGCCTGAAGTATCTCTGGCCTTCTTAGCAGAGGGAAACCTTGACCAGTTAGAATCCTGGGGAAGGAGCCTAGTGGGAATTTCTGGGAAATGGAGGCTCAAGCAGAAAGCATATTTTGTCATTCTTCTTGTTGGAAGTGTTACCAAAGGGTCTGAGGCTACCTTCTTGCCTTCATGGGCTCAGCCTGTGACTGTCATGGGCCTTTGTGGGGTGAGTGAGCGTCCTGACTGTCTGAGATCACTGCCTGGGCTGGGGATACACACCAACACAGTATAAGATTGTGACCCCAGTAGATGTCCAGGTAATCATGCATTTGTGTGTATTCGTGTGTGTGTGTGTGTGTGCACGTGTGCACACACGCTTTAGAGTGTTGATTTTTCTCCCAAAAGGAGAATTAAGAAAAATGTTTAAGGGGGTCCAAGTCATTGAATCTTTATTTTCCTAGGAAATACAGTCTTCCAGGCTGAAACTGTTTTGGTCAGGGATGACCTTGGCACTGGGAAAATCAGTCAGAAACAACATTTGGGGAGTACCGCTAAAGCTACCTCTTCCTGGGTGCCCTCAGATAAACTAACTTCAAGTTGGGTTTCTTTGTTCATTTGAGTTTTCTCATGGGGAAGCAGCCCAGAGGCTACAGATTGAAGAAAACTTTATAGGGCACCCGTGTACTGGATGCTAGGGGAGACACAGAAAGCTCAGGAGAAAGCCTCTGCCATCCACTATCCTCTGGTGAGCATATTGAGGAGATACAACACAGATGTCGCACAGGGCAGCTCAGGCTCCTCAACTGATACCCTCCCGACCCTTATTCTGATTTCACGGGTCAAGGGGGCGGGGCCAGGAATCTATTTGATCACATTCCCCGGGAGACTTGCCATCTATGGATCCCCTGGGAAGCCAACTAAACTAAGCCAACAAGCTTGTCTATGATGGGTACTGGACTTGTGCGGGCAAATAGCCTTCCAGGAGTTCAAAGGTGGAGAAACCCCTTGCTGGGCTGGGGTGAGAATGCTCTTATTTTTCACGGATAGGTCCCAAACTAGGCCTCCATGGATGGAGGGAGGATTTGGAGAGAGTGGAGGAATTCTATGGCCAAAGACTCAAGGCCAGGCGATTGTTTTCTCGTTCTCTTTGTGCTTCTTATCTGGGGTGTGGACCGGAGAAGTTGAATTGAGGATAAGGAGTCACACGGAGTACCAGCCAAGGCCTGAGCTCAGGCCTCCTGATACCTCTTAGATCCCGTCCCTGCCAAAGTCCAGGAACCCTCATTAGGCACTGACCTACTATTATTGTGGATAGAGACTTAGTGAGGCCATTAATTCATTCCACAAACCTTTGTTGAATGCCTACTGTGGGCTAGGTCTTGTGTTGAATGCTAAAGATACAAAGATGAATAAGATACTGTCCCTGTCCCAAGAGGCCTCAGTTTGAGCAGACAATTTCAGTGTGCCGGGTGTGTTCAAGGCCTTATATGAAACATTAGTGTGCAAAAGAGGAGGCTGTAGTTGTGGGGAGGGGACGGGGAAGACCTCACAGAGGAGGCAGGTTAGACTCACCAGGTTGGGGGAGGAAGAGAAGAGCACTTTCTAGGTAGTAGTGGAATAGAAGTGTAGATAGTATGGCACATCAATAACATGTTAGGGCGGTTTGGAGGCCTATAATCTGTCCCTTGAGGCCCCCAAGGGAAGGGGGGATGATGGGTGCCATTGAGCTGGGGTCATTGCTTGTGTCTTATCAAATGTTTACACTTCACCCCGAGGGCCCTGGAGAGACAGGGAGGGGCTTTGAAAGCAGGAATTGACTTGGGCAGATTTGAGTTTTAGAATGTTCCCTCTGGTGGTTTTGTAGATCGTGGGGATGGATTGGGTTAAATAATAGCAAAAGCACTATTCCAAAGACTATTTCTCTGGTCTAAGGAGAGTTGGTGAATTGGGACCGTGCAATGGAGAGGGTGAGCTACGGGTGGACTGGAGAGCTCTTTAGGAGTTCAGATCTACACGGTTTGTGGATTAGTTGAGGCAAGTTGAGGATTAGTTGGATTAGTTGACAGTGGAAAGTTGAGGGAGAAGGTAGAGCTGAGGATGACTTTCCAGCTCTTGCCTCGGAAAAGTGGGTGGGAGGAGGAGGTTTAGGAGATTGTGGATTAAGGGGAGAAAGTGGGTTCGGTATTGTACTAGTTGAGTTTGAAGCACCCATGGGAGATCTGGGCAGAGATATCCAGTGGGCAGCTGCATAACAAGAGAGGCCCAGGGTAGAGGTGCTTCTGAGGAGGGATTTCTGGATCCTGTGTGAATTCTACTCTTAAGTATTCCTTTGCATCCCCCTTAAAAAAAAAACAAAGAAACAAAAACAAACAAACAAACAACAACAACTTAATTCCAGTATAGTTAACATACAATATTATATTAGTTTCAGGTGTACAATATAGTGGTTCAACAGTTCCATAGATTACTTAGTACTCATCTCAACGAGTGTACTCTTAATCTCCTTCATCTATATCAACTACGCCCACTCCACCTCCCCTCTGGTAAGTTTGTTTTCTATAGTTAAGAGTCGGTTTTGTTGTTGTTGTTGTTTTTTGGTATGTCCTTTTTTCTTTGTTCATTTGTTTTTTTTCTCTTAAATTCCATATATTTGTCTTTCTCTGACTGATTTACTTCACTTAGCATTATACTCTCTAGCTCCATCCATGTTGCAAATGGCAAGATTTCATTCTTTTTTATGGCTGAGTAATATTCCATTGCATATATGTACCACATCTTCTTTTCTTTTAAAGAGAGGGAGGGAGTGAGGGAGAGAGAGAGAGAAGGGAGGGGAGGGGAAGAGGGAGAGAGAATCTTTTTTTAAAAAGATTTATTTATTTTAGAGAGAGAAAGCATGTGCGCACAAGTGGGGGGGTGGGGTAGGGAGAGAGAGAGAGACTCTCCAGCAGACTCCCCACTGAGCACGGAGCCCAGTGCAGGGCTCAATCTCACAAACCTGAGATCATGACCTGAGTAGAAATCAAGAGTCAGATGCTTAACTGACTGAGCCACCCTTGCACCCCTATACCACATCTTTACCCATTCATCTATCAGTGGACACTTGGACTGCTTCCGTAATTTGGCTATTGTAAATTATGCTGCTATAAACATAGGGGTGCATATGTCTTGTTGAATTAGTGTTTTTGTATTCTTTGGGTAAATACCCAATAGTGCAATTACTGGATCATATGGTAATTCTATTTTTAATTTTTTGAGGAAGCTCCATACTCTTTTCCACAGTGGATGCACCAGTTTGCATTCCCACCAAGAGCACACAAGGGTTTCTTTTTCGCCACATCCTTGCCAATACTTGTTTCTTGTGTTTTTGATTTTAGCCATTCTGACCGGTGTGAAGTGATATCCCATTGTGGTTTTGATTTACATTTCCCTGATGATGGGTGATGCTGAGCATCTTTTCATGTGTCTGTTGGCCATCTGTATGTCTTCTTTGGAGAAATGTCTGCTCAGTTTTTTGCCTATTTTTAATTGGATTATTTTTTGTGTTGAACTGTATAAGTTCTTTACATATTTTGGATACTAACCCTTTATTATGTCATTTGCAAATATCTTCTCCTATTCAGTAGGCTGTCTTTTAGTTTTGTTGATTATTTCCATTGCTGTGTGGAAGTTTTTTATTTTGATGTGGTCCCAACAGTTCATTTTTGCTTTTGTTTCCCTTGCCTCATGAGACATATCTAGAAAGATGTTGTTATGGCCGATGTCAGAGAAATTACTGCCTGTGCTCTGTTCCAGGATTTTTATGGTTTCAGGTTCATAATCCATTTCGAGTTTATTTTTGTGTACGGTGAAAGAAAGTGGTCCAGTTTCATTCTTTTGCATGTAGCTGTCCAGTTTTCCCAGCACCATTTGTTGAAGAGACTTTTTCCCATTGCATATTCTTGTCTTCTTTGTCAAAGACTAATTGACCCCATAATTGTGGGTTTATTTCTGGGCTCTCTATTCTGTTCCATTGATCTATGTGTCTATTTTTGTCCTTTGTGCGCTTAATACACATCTAAGAACATATTTTGGTGATATCCAAGGTTGTATGCTTTCTCCTTTCCAACGCCCCCATATCTGCCCTTCATAATACATCACATATCCATCGAATTCCCATTATTCATAAAGACATTTCCTTAAATCATGAGGGCAATTAGAAGGGATTTCAGAACATCACTTGCTGACTCCTTGCATTCAAGTGTGGATATTCCAGAAGGCAACGAGACATTTGTTAAAGATTCTAGAAGTCATTTGAACTTTTTTTTGAGAGAGAGAATGAGAGAGAGAGTGCATGCGCGTGGTGGGGGTGGGAGGGACAAAGGGAGAGGGAGAATCTTAAGCAGGTTCTACGCCCAGTGTGGAGCCCAACTCGGGGCTCAATCTCACAACCCTGAGACCATGACCTGAGTGGAAATCGAGAGTCAGATGCTTAAACGATTGGGTCACCCAGGTGCCCCTCAATTATACTTTTTTTAGGAATGGGAAGGAAGTAACAGTGGACCAAGCCTACGGATATTCTGTTGTGAGGCCTGGCCTCCTGGGATGAGTTGATGTCATCACCATCATCATCATCGTCATCATCACTAAAGAACTAAGAGCTTGAAGAATTTCTATTAGCTTGACACTGTGCTGAGGACTTCTCATGCATGATCTCACTGAAACGTGGTCACAGTCCTAAGATAGTACTATTACTATGCTTACTTTTATAGATGAGGAAACTGTGAGTCTCAGGGAGTATGAGTGACTTGCTCAGACACCCTGTTAGCACTCAGTAGAGCTGCATCTCAAACCTGCATCTATCTGACTCCAGAATCCTTATTCTTAACTATACTTGGCCTGCTTAGGAAGGCTGTTTGATTGTAATTGGTATTGCTTTTCTTTTAGAAGGTCTTCTAGTTTTCTTTCATCTTTAGTATGTAACCACCTGATTGGTCAGCTAATCAATCAACAGCCAAGATTTCGTACCAGTTTTAAAGGAACTATGCTACATTTTGAGGGTGGGGTGTGAGACAAAAGAATAGAAAGCACAGTTCGTGAACTCAAGGACCTACGTAGCCAAAGACACCCATGAGACAAATGAGATTATGCACTCCGGGGCTAGGATTGGGTGGGATTCATAATAAGGTAAGGCTTCCCGGAGGAGATGAGTACTAGCTATTTCTCCATCTAGAAGGAAGGGGCAGACAGATAGGGAGAGGCATGCTAGATTCCTATCAGGACAACTCAGAAGTCATCGGAGGTTGAAGGGACCACAGAAAACATCTGGTTACTAGATTTGGGCCCAACTTCTCATTTCCAAGATGAAGAAACCTAGCAAGAGAAGAGTGGGGCCCTTCTTGGGTTAGGGTTCATGACATGCCAGCCAGTGTTCTCCCTGTGGGGGAGGGGAGGTGGGAGACCAGCATGAGCAAAGTCCCGGAGGTGCTAAGAGGTCTCATGCAGGGAAGAATCAGACCAGGAGCAGCCACAAAATCACTTTGTTCAGAACGCACGTCAGCAAAGTCTAGGAAGTTTTGTTTTGATTTCCACCGACTCCATGGGCTTCCCTCAACTCTGGTGACAGTGTGCGGCTTGCTCTTGTCACATGCCTCCGCAGTCCAGGCCGACAGTGAACATATCATTAGCCTGCCCATGCTGAAGCCATACTGTCAGTGGAACATGCTCATGGGTTCTATTTACCCAGCACAGCATATTTCCGATAAGGAACTAAGGCTTCTTTATTCCAACAACAGCTTACATATTTTCAAACAAAGGAACCATAGAGTCTTCATTTGTAAACCTCTGGCTGCCCTGGTGTTTGGTCAGGAAATACCAGCTTTTTACACGGTGTCAAAAATTAATTGACTTCCCATCTCCTCCCACAAAATCTTGCTCCACAGACATCGAGATGTGCAGGTCGGAATCCCAACGCCCTTGGTTTCCAGACTACCCTGTCATGGAGTCCTCATAAATCAGAAGGAAACCCTTTCTGATAGGTCTGTGTTTATCTTTGTAGATGAGCAGGGGTGCCAACTTGTGGAGGAAAACTCTTCTCTTTCTCGGACTCCCATTTGGAATCTGCCAGCAGTTCCCCCCACCTTCAGTTAGGCAGGGCTTCGGGGCTATGGGGATAGCAGAGGATGTGTATTCCTTGACTCCAGAGTGGATATTCTGGGTGCTTTTTTCCTTCCATCTAACCTCGGCCTTTAGCTCTCAGCCCTGCGTGGGCAGCTCAAAGGAACTGCTGATCTCTTGCTGTGGCTACACTGATTCTGGATCCTGCTTTCTGCTTACTGGGCTAAGGGGTTGCCTCACTCCGGATGGACACCAGCAGAATGCACCTGAGGGCCATAGGATGGGGTGGGGCAAGTAGGGATATGGAGGGAGGGAAGTAGATTTAGTTTCCACAAAACCGTCCTACCTAATCAGAATGTAGTCATTTTACGGGAGAGGGTTTTGAGGAGCTTTCAGACCCCGGGAAACACCCCACTGCTTTTATTTGGGATTCTTAAGATCAAAAATCTATACTTCGGAAACATGACTTGATACTATTTTAAGTTTTGTAAATATTTCATTCTGTTCTTTCATTCATGCAACAAATGTTTGTTAAGCCCTCTGCTATGGCCAGGCACCGTGCTGGTCATAGTGAGGAGCAAAACCACACATGGTCCCGACCTTCATGCAACTTACAGTCTAGTCGGCAAGCCAGGTCTTCAGCACATAATCCCAGGAATGAATGTTAAAATGCGCTTGCAGAAAGTTCTAGAAGGGGGAGGTATATGCTATTGGGGTTACTTTCCCACAAACCCAACGTAAGTTGAAAATGCACTGAATACACCCACCCTACAGAACATCATAGCTTCACCTAGCCTACCTTAAATTAGCCTGCAGGTGGGCAAAGCCATTCAACACAAAGCCTACTTTATAATAAAGTGTTGAGTACCTCATGTAATTTATTGGCTACTGTACTGAAAGTGAAAAATAGAATGGTTGGTGGGTACAGATTGGGTGTTAGGGTATCAATTGTTGACCCTCGTGATTGCATGGCTGACTGGTTGCTATAGCTCCCTGCCCTGCCCAGAACCACGAGAGAGTATCATACCGCATTATCACTAGCCCGGGAAAAGATCAAAATTCAAAATTCGAAATACGATTTCTACTGAGTGTGTATCGCTTTCGCACCATCAAAACGTCAAAAAATCGCAAGTCGAACCATCCTAGTCAAAGACCATCTGTATATGCAAAGGCCCCGTGGTGGGTCTGCAAGAAGGCCAGTGTGGTGGAGCAGAGAGAGGATCAAGGGGAAGCACAGTGGGAGCTGAAGCTGCAGTCAGCAGGCCCCCAAGGCCAAACAGTGTGGGGCCCTGAAGACCTTGCTAAGGAATTTGATCTTTATATTAAGAGCCACAGGAAGTTCTTGGTCAAGTTCTTTTTGAAAATGTCAGCCTATTGGAGGAGTAGTTTACTAGTTAAGAAAGAAAAGGGTTATTTTCTTACTCGGAGCATACCTGGGTCTATTCATATGTAAATAAATCTCATTTCCTATCTTCTTGGTTTCCAAGGGGAAAAGTTCTCCCGAAATGGAGCAGAAATCTTTAGCCTGGGAAGAGCCTGACAGGATGGCGCATGAGACCTATGGCAGGCTCGGAACTGTGGGTCTGGCACTGTTCCTTTAATAGCACTTGTCCACTTGGCACCTGCCTTTTATAATCTGGCCCAGGTCTCTGTCTCCCCTCCAGCCACTGCACTCATTTAAATTTTTTTTATTTTTAAAAATTGTGGTAAAATATACATAACATAAAGTCTACCACCTTAACCATTTTTTAAAAGATTTTATTTTTAAGTAATCTCTACATCCAATGTGGGGCTCAAACCTACAACCCTGAGATCACCTACTGCACTGACTAAGCCAGCCAGGTGTCCCTTCACCTTAACCATTTTTTTTTTTTTTTAGTGAGAGAATGCATGCCTATGGGGGGCTGGGGGTAAGGGGAGGAGGGGAGAGAGAATCTTAAGCAGGCTCCAAGCCCAGAGTGGAGCCCGACGTGGGGCTCCATCCCACAACCCTGAGATCATGACCTGAGCCAAAATCAAGAGTTGTACACTTAACAGACTGAGCCACCCAGGCGCCCCCACCTTAACCATGTTTAAGTGTGTAGTCCAGTGGCATTAAGCACATTCACATTGTTGGACTACATCACCACCACCGTCCATCCACACAATCTTCATCTTACAAAACTGAAACTTCCCATTAAACAACAGCTCCCCATTCTCCCATCCCCCAGTCCCTGGTAACCATCATTCTAATTTCTGTCTCTATGTTTGATTGCTCCAGGTACCTCACATGAGCAGCATCTCACTGTATTTGTCTTTTTGTGACTGGCTTATTTCACTCAGCATAATGTCCTGAAGGTTCATCCGTGTGGCAGTATGTGTCAGAATTGCCTCCCTTTTTAAGGCTAGTGTTCTATTATATGTATATACCATGTTTTGTTTATCCATTCTGTCGATGGACATATGGGTTGTTTCCACCTTTTGACTGTTGCAAATAATGCTACTATAAACATGGGTATACAAATCTCTTTTCAAGTCCCTGCTTTCAATTCTTCTGAGTATATATCCAGAAGTGGGATTGCTGGATTACACGGTGGGTCTATTTTTATTTATTTATTTTTTTAAGGAGCCTCCATACTGTTTTCCATAGTGGTCGTGCCATTTTACATTCCTACCCACGGTGCACAAGGGTTCCAATTTCTCCACATCCTTACCAACACTTACTGCTTTCTGATTTCTTTTTTCCCAAAGATTTATTTATTTATTTTAGGTGGCGGGGAGGCAGAGGGAGAGGAAGAGAACCTCTCAGAGCAGACTCTGTGCTGAGTGTGGAGCCTGACCCGGGGCTCTATCGCATAACCCTGAGATCACGACCTGAGCTGAAGCCAAGAGCTGGATGCTTAACGGACTGAGCCCCCAGGCGCCCCTGTTGTTGTTGTTGTTGTTTTTATACTAGCCATTCTAATGGGTGTGAGGTGGTATCTCATTGCTGTTTTGATGAACATTTCCTTAATGATGAGTGATGTTGAGTATCTTTTTGGGTGCATGTTGTCCATTCGTATATCTTCTTTGGAGAGATGTCTATTCAAGTCCTTTGCCCTTTTTAGAAATTCGGTTGTTTGGTTTTTGTCATTGAGTTGTAGGGGTTCTTTATATATTCTGGATATTAATTCCTTATCAAATATATGGTTTACAAATGCTTTCTTCCATTCCACGGGTGCGCTCATTTTTATAGAATGACTTCTCTTAGACCAAGGGTCCCAGTTATGGTCCTAGCTCTACAATTGGCTAAAATGGGGATCACACACCCCACGCTGCACAACGATAGCAATAACAAACATTTGTCAAGCCCTCGCTAAGCGCCAGGCGCTGTTCTAAGTGTGTACACATATTGCCTTAATTAATCTTCCCATCAATACTGTGAAGTGGGTGCTATTTTGTTTGCAGCCTTATTTTACAAATGAGGAAACTGGGTTAGGAGAGTATGTGACTTGCCTAAGGCTGCATAGCCAGCAGGTGTCAAAGCTGCGATGTGCCAAGGAGCCTGGTTTTACAACCCATACACTCACCCATTCAACTGGGTTGCCTCCCTTACTCTGCTCTGGGGATGAGCCACGGTGTGAGGCAGGCCTGTAGACTATTAAGCGCATAGAGAGACAAGAGATGGTTTGCATTGCTGGGCATATTCAGAAAACAGTGAGGCTTCACTGACATGGATAAGCCACTTCTTAGCAGACAAGGATCATGAGAATTTGGAGGGAGGCTTTTTCAAGGCACAGAGCCCTTGGTGTGGACCGTGGGCTTTGGAGCTCAGCCGCAAGACACGAAGAACATGAGAAGACATGCCCCTTCTCATGTGGCCTCCCTCTGCCAGGACCCCATTGTAAGAGTTTGTCCCCTAAGAATACTTCCTTGCATCTGTATAACACTTAGAAAATTAAACACAGTCACTTAGTAATTAAACACACATTATTTCTTCAGATCTTCAAGGTGATCCAGTCAGCCAGGAAGCGTGGGGGTTATTGTTACTATTTTACAGATGTGAAAACTGAGACCCAGGAACCTTAAGTGCCTTGCCGAAAGCCCCAGTTGGTGACCAAGTCAGGAAAAAAAAAAAAAAAGCCCACAAAGATCCTTGAATCTTTCCTTCATTCTTTAATAAATCTTTTGTACACTCCTCAAAGGAGCTTATCCCTTCCCCTGCCAGCAGGCCAAACGGGCAGGAAAAGCCAGGTGTGTTAACCTCTCTGTGACCTGGACCAGAGCCTGACTCATGGTTCCCACATGAAGGCTTTGCAGGTTATTAAGTTTTGTTTTTGAGCCCACTGGTCAGCAGCGAACACTTGGCTAAGACCATTGCTCTGGGGGTCAGGGACCCCAGCATTTAGATCCCTCTCTAAGTCTAAGGAGAAGCAGGGCATCCCATGTGATTCGTTGGTGAAGCCTATTTGGCTTCCTTTGGCTCTTCCTGAATTGGGAGAGCGTGGGACAGTGGCAAAAATAGGGAACCTGGGGGTGATTACTGAGAGGTTGTAGTTTGACTTCCCTGCTGGTTGCTGTAGAGTTCTGCGTCAGAGTTCTATTGTCATATATGGCTATTGACATATTTGTCAATATGATTTATTATCCGTTTGTATATTGACTCTCTCAACATAAGGGAGTGAAAAACACAGCCCCCAAATGAAAACTCTATTGCAGCAGTCACAATGTCCATTATCAGAATTAAAAAGAATGAAAAAATTTCCCAAGGCTCTTAAAAATATATGTCACTTCCCACAGGCTTAAAGTACTGTGATGCTGGAGATATTTCACACCAACCCTAACAGAGTTTGCATTTTTGCATTGATTTTGATGGACCCCTACGTGCCTGTCATTGTCCTTCACCACACAGGAGTGAGATGAGATTTCAGATCGAAGGTTGTGTTTGGTGTTGGGGAGTGGGGGTAGCGTCTGGGCTCCTGGAGCTCTGCTCGGTCTAATGAGACTAGGCTGGGGATTGGAAGGGGGCACTCAGGAGTGAACACCCCAAAATTAGGTGGGGTGGGCATGAAGGAGCCTCCAAGACATTTTCCTGCTGGGGCCCTCCATTCAGAACACCTTTGCAGCAAATCAGTTGTTTTCATTTCCCCATGCCATGCCTCACCGTGACTTTTCGTCCCACTTATTTAAATTAATTAACTTTTGTAAAGACTTCATTTTTTAGAGCAGTTTTAGGCTCCCAGCAAGATTAAGAGGAAGGTACAGAGATTTCCTATATAGTCCCTGCCCCGACACCTGCATGGCCTCCCTGACTATCAACATCCCACACCACAGTGGTACATTTGTTACAGTCGGTGAACCTACATGGACACATCATCATCACCCAAGTCCATAGTTTACATTAGGGTTCACTCTTGGTGTCAGACAGTCTATGAATTTGGACACATGTATAATGACGTGTATCCATCATTACACTATTATATAGAGGATTTTCTTTGTTTTAAAAATCCTCTGTGCTCTGCCTAAATCCCCACCTAAATCCTCACAACCACTGATCTTTTTACTGTCTCCACACTTTTGCCTTTTTCCAGAATGTCATGTAGTTGGTATAGTACATTATATGTAACCTTTTCAGATTGGCTTCTGAGTTCATTTGGGCTGCTATAACACAATGCCATATCACGAGTGATAAACAACAAACATTTGTCACAGTCCTGGAGGCTGGAAGTCCGAGATCGGGGTGCCAGGGTGGTCAGGTGAAGGCCCTCTTCTGGGTTCTGGGTGTAGACTGTTGAGTTCTGAGTGTGTCATGACACACATTCAGGAGGGCTCTGCTCTCACGACCTAATCACCTCCAAAGTGCCTCACCTCCAAAATACCCCACCTCCTAATGCCATCACCTTGAGCATTTAGGTGTTCAACATATGGATTTTAGGAGGATACAAACATTCAGACCACAGCAGGCTTCTTTCGTTTAGCGATGGGAATTCAAGGATCTTCTATCCTTTTCATATCTTAGTAGTTCACTTCATTTTAGTGCTGAATAATATCCCGTTGTCTGAATATACCACAGTTTATTTATCCATTCACTTCTTGAAGGACCTCTTGGTTGCTTCCAAGGTTTGGCAATTATGAATAAAGCGGCTGTAAACATCTGCACGTACGTTTTTGTGTGGGCATATAATGTGGACATCTTTTCATATGTTTCTTTGCCATCTGTATGTCTTCTCTGGTGAGTTGTCTGTGAAGGTCTTGGGCCCATTTTTAAATCAGGTTGTTTGTTTTCTTACTGCTGAGTTTTCAGAGTTCTTTGTATATTTTGGATAATAGTCCTTCATCAGATGTGTCTTTTGCAAATATTTTCTCCCAGCCCGTGGCTTGTCTTCTTGTTCTCCTGACATTGTCTTTCATGGAGCAGAAATTTTTAATTTTAATGCTAGTGTATCAGTTATTTCTTTCATAGATTGTGTCTTTGGTGCTGTATCTAAAAAGTCATTGCGATTGTTTGTGGTGTCGGCGGCCGCGGGAGCCGGACCGCGACACTCGCCGGGCGGGCGGCGTGCGGCGGGCGGCGAGGGTCCGGAGGCCGCGGGCGGGCGGCGGCTAGCGCGAGCCGAGGGCGGCCGGCCTCCCGCGGCCGCCGAGCCGGGATCGCGCGGCAGCCGGAGCCATGTCGGTGAACATGGACGAGCTGCGGCACCAGGTCATGATCAACCAGTTCGTGCTGGCCGCGGGCTGCGCGGCCGACCAGGCGAAGCAGCTGCTGCAGGTGGCCCACTGGCAGTTCGAGACCGCCCTGAGCACGTTTTTCCAAGAAACCAACATTCCCAACAGCCACCACCACCACCAGATGATGTACACCCCAAGCAACACACCTGCCACACCGCCCAACTTCCCTGACGCACTGGCCATGTTCTCCAAGCTTCGTGCCTCCGAGGGCTTGCAGGGCAGCAATAGTCCCATGACGGCCGTGGCCTGCTCCCCCCCTGCAAGCTTCAGCCCCTTCTGGGCCTCGTCCCCACCCAGCCACCAGGCCGCCTGGATCCCGCCCTCCTCCCCCACGGCCCACAGCTTCCACCACCTCCACCACCCACAGCCCACGTGGCCCCCCGGAGCGCAGCAGGGTGGCGCCCAGCAGAAAGCCATGGCTGCCATGGATGGCCAGAGATGAGACTGGATGCTGCCAGGCGCTGGGCTGGAGCTGGGGGCGGGGGGAGCAGTCCAGGGTCGTGGGGACACAGAAGGGCCGGGGTGGGGGGAGTCGGGGCCGGTGGGGGTTTCCTGAAGATCGCACTGGAAGATTTTATAAAATAATTTTTGTGGGTTGGGGGGGATAGTAAACTTCCTGAGCCAAAAAAAAAAAAAAAAAGTCATTACCATACCACTGTCATCTGGGTTCTTTCCTATGTTATCTTCCTGGAGTTTTACAGTTTTATGTTTTATATTTAGGTCTATGTTTCATTTTAATGAAGGGTGAAGGGTGCAAAATATATGTCTAGATTTATTTTTTCTTTTTAAAGATTATTTATTTACTTATTTATTTATTTAAGAGAGAGAGAGAGAGAGAGAGAGCATGAGCGGGGGTGGGGGCAGTGAAGCAGACTCCCTGCTGAGCAAGGAGCCCAATGTAGGGCTCGATTCCTGCACCCTGAGATCATGGCTTGAGCTGAAGGCAGACGCTTAACCGACTGAGCCACCTAGATGCCCCTAGATTTGTTTCTTCATATGTGGCTGTCCAGCGGTTCCCGTACCATTTGTTAAAAAGACTATCTTTGCCCCATTGTATTGCCTTTGTTCCTCTGTCAAAGATCACTTGAGTATATTTATGTAAATCTATTTCTGGGCTTTCCATTATGTTCCAATGATCTATGTTTATTCTTTAGCAGTGTCACACTGTCTTGATTATTGTAGCTTTATAGTAAGTCTTAAAGTCAGGTAGAGTCAGTTCTTCAACTTTGTTCTTCTCCTTCATTATTGTGTTGGCTATTCTGGGTCTTTTGCCTCTCCATATCAACTTTAGAATCACATTGTCAATAGCCACAAAATAATTTGCTGGGATTTTTATTGGGATTGCATTGACTCCATAGATCAAGGTGGGAAGAACTGACATTTTGACAATGTTGAGTCTTCCTACCCATGAACATGGGATATCTCTCTATTTATTGAGATCTTCTTTGATTTTGTTCATCAGAATTTTGTAGTTTTTCTCATAGGAAATTTGAAAATCTTGTACGCATTTTGTTAGATTTATAGGTAAACATTTCATTTGTGGGGGTGCTAATATAAATGGTATTATGTTTTTAATTTCAGATTACATTTGGTCATTGTTGACATATAGAAAAGGGATTGACATTTGTAGATGAACTTTGTATCCTTCAACCTTGCTATAATTGCCTATTAGTTTTAGTAGTCTTATTGTTGATTCTTCCAGATTTTCTACCTAGACAATCATATTATCTGTGAACAAAGACAGTTTTGTTTTTTCCTTTCCAATCTGTATACCTTTACTTCCTTTTTTGTCTTATTGCATTAGCTACAATTTCCAGTATGATGTTGAAAAAAAGTGGTGAGTGACATCCTTGCCTTGTTTTTGATCTTAGTGGGAAGGCTTCGAGTTTCTCATCAAGAATGATGTAAATAAATGGTAAGTATTTTTAACAATTTTTTCTCAAGTTAGGGAAGTTCTTTTTATTCCTAGTTTATTCAGAGTTTTTAATCACGGATGGGTGTTGGATTTTGTGAAATGCTTTTTCTGTATCTATTGATATTCATATGATTTTTCTTTTTTAGCCTGTTTAATTGATTTTTGAATGTTGAACCAGACCTATATACCTGGAATGCCTACCATTTGTTGTGGAATAAATACCATTTTTTATATGTTGTTGGATTCAATTTGATAATATTTTGTTGAGGATTTTTGCATCTATGTTCTTGAGAGATAATGTTCTGTAGTTTTCTTGTAATTTCTTCGTCTGGTTTTGGCTTTAGAGTAATGCTAGCCTCATGGAATGAATTAAGAAATAGTTCTGTTTTCATCTCCTGATAGAGATTGTAGAGAATTAGTATAATTTCTTACTTAAATGTTTGGTAGAATTTGCCAGTGAACCCATCTGGGCCTGTTGCTTTCTGTTTTGGAAGATTATTATGTCAATAAGTAATTTAAACAGTCGATTTCTGTAATAGACATAGGCCCATTTAAATTGTCTATTTCTTGTGTGAATTTGGCAAATTGTGTCTTTCAAGGAATTGGTCCATTTCATCTAGGTTATCAACTCTGTGGGCTTAGAGTTATCCATAGTATTCCTTTATTACCCTTTTAATGTCCATAGGATTGGTAGTGATGTCCCTTCTTTCATTTCTGGTATTAGTAATTTGTATCCTTTCTCTTTTTTTTTAGTTAGCCTGGCGAGTTTTTAACTCTCAGAGTTGGCCACACTGGACCTCCATCAGTTTGTTAGTTACAGTCCGGGGGGTTTTTGTTTTTTGTTTTTTGTTTTTTGTTTGTTTGTTTTGTTTTTTTTTTAACCCAGGCACCAGTTCCTGTGGCATTTCTGTTAGTGAATCTTGGCTTTGGGAAGCCGTGTCTCCCCGTATTTGCTTGTCGGTCTCTCCAGTCTTGGGGACAAAAGGTTGCCTTAAGTCCTCCCGTCTCTTACAGATCCAAGAGGAGTTGCTGATTTTTCAGTCTGTTCAGCTTTTTACTTGTCATCAGGACGTCCAAGCTCTTACATGCAGAACTGGAAACCAGAAGTTCTACTGTAGGATTTTTTTTTCTAGCTTTATTGAGATACAATTGATATATAACATGGTATATGTCTAAGGTGTACAACATGATGATTTGATACACATACATATTGTGAAATGGTCACCACAATAAAGTTAGTTAACACCTTCATCGCGTCACATAATTATATTTTTGGGGGGTGAGAACATGTAAAATCTACTCTCTTAGCAACTTTCGAGTATAGAATACAGTCTTAATGAACTATAGTCTGTACATTACATCCCCAGAACTTGTTCATCTGAAGTGCTGAGGAAACAGGACAGACTCTGGCGGCGAGTATGAGAGAGAGGCCAGTGTAGCAGTTCTCCAATTTTCATTCCCAAGGTTCATTTGAGAGTCTGTTGATGTGCAGTTAGCAAAGGATGAGGGATGCCTTTTTGGCCTGGGAGGAAGAGATTGTCAAGATAGCTCACTAGGTAGAACAAAAGCAAATGCAAGAGCCATGTAGAGCATGATTTGTTTGTTTCATTTCTGTTTTTGTACATAAATTATATATATATAAAAGTATATGTATATTTACACATACAACTTTTTTCTTTCCTGGAAGGAACCCAAGACTTTGGGAGATGAAAGGTAGAGAGGGGGCTTTCATGTTTCATTATTTTATACCGTTGTGCGCCATTAGAATTTTCTAACCATTTTCTTTCTTTCTTTTTTGGGGGGAGTTCTTAGAGGCCAGCTGCCCTGGCTACATGCCTTTCCTTGTCCCACTGACCGGTCATTCAACTCAGGATGCCAAAGGCCTGGGAGGAAGGACTAGGAACTCCTTCTCCAGGATGTTTAGTAATGGAGGAAATAAAATGACAGCAGGGGGCTGTTTGGGTAGGCTGGTGTGAATCACTGATTCCAGACCCAGTGGGGGCTCACTTTCCTCTCAGCTCCCTGGATGAGGAAGCCAGACCAGGTCTATGCCTGCCTAGGTGGTAAAAAGCCCATTTACGGTGCCAGGCAAGTCTCCCTCCTCCAGCGGGGGCGGCATTCCTGGCTGGGCCTTTGCTCCCTGGGCCGATGGCTAGACGAAGGAGGGACATGCAGGCTTTGGACGGTGTTGCGTGTAGGGGAGGTGACGCTTGGCAGGGTCTCTGACCACGGAGGTGGCAGCCGTAAGACCCCAGCTGCCTCACACCTCCAAGCTCTGGGCTAAGTGAAGTGTGAGTGATAAATGTGTGTGCTTTCTCTTTCCTGGCGATTTGCAGGTTGGAGATCATTAGTTTGGCTGTGGCTGGAGGTGAGGGAAAAGAACATTGTTTCCTCCTTCCTGAGCACTGTTCCACCCCCACGCTTTCCAGAGCCAGGGAGAGGGGGAGAGTGGAGGGGATCATTTTGGAGTTTTCGCCTGGCCCGGGGAAAGGGAATGAATGCATCCAGCAAGGAGCTGGCAAGGACCTTCCACATCCTTGCACCTTCCCTCCCAACATCATTGGCCCCATCTGAGCTCCAGTTTCCACTTGAGAAAGGGAGAATCTGAAAACGGGCCAATCAGGTGGGCCGGCGGATGGATGGGTGTGTGTTTAGAAACATTCCACGATGTCCGTTTACAAACTCTTCTCTGTCTGTTCAGTCCGGCCCACCCCTGGAGCCAAGTTCATGCTATTGGATATATAGCCTGAGAGCAATAAAACGACATGCTAAACATTCTATATAACACAGCTTTCCTCCAAATCTGGTTGCTCTTCTCTGCCACAAGGACAAGCCTGGAGCATGGCAAGTGATGGTAACTTGCCTGGTTGTCCCCTCCCCTCCCCATCCGAGGTGTCCAGGTGGATGGAGATACTCAATGACTGAAAACTACCTGATAGCGGAGGAGGAGAAGGAAGTAGGCAGGATTGGGAATTACTATCAGCAAATGCCTGCTCTGTAAGCATTCCACCTTTAATCCCTCCAACCCCAGGGAGGCGTCCCTCCCCTCCCCAGTTCCCGGGTTCCACCTCCCCATTTCTACCTCCCCCACCCTGAATGCCAATCTATATCAGACTTGGCCTGTTTATAAATGTTGGGGGTTGGGGGAATTCCCTGCCCCACCGAGTGTTGCTTTCCCCAGTCCAGCTCCCTTAGAGATGTTCCTGGCTCTGTTGGTCTTTAATTCCTGAATCCCACTGGCCTGCAGACTCCCTAGGGTGTTGTGAGGGCAGATACTCTACAGGCACGCTGAGATGTCCGGATGAGTGGCTCCATAGAAGCCGTAACCCAGCTCACTAGCTTGTCCTCCCAAAGCTTCGTGAGATGTCCCTCCATCTGGGATGCTGCGATCAGCACAGTCACGTGGATGCAGACACTAACCTGCTTTGTCTCTCCCATTTCTAACCCGCGAACCCACTGCTTCTTCGCCAGCCTTTAGCAGGAAGGGAACTCATTCAGTGAGCCTCACGAGGTCGGACTGAGGGGAGAAGGAAAGAGGAAGGAGGGCGACAGAAGCCAAACGGAAAGGGAGGAGAGACACGGACTGAGAGGAACCTTCTGGAAGTCTCTGTTCAGAAGTGAAGAAGTCTCACCATTCTCCATTTCAGGCTCTGGTGCTCACAGAGGTTTTTCAAGAGCCAGGTGTTTAAAGGTCCTGGCAGGGTTTTTGAAGTTAGTCCTGAAGGTTTCAGTTGAATTTACCCTGCCTGTTTTAGACTCACTGGAATCAATGGCTGGAGCCAGGAACATCAGATTCCCTCCAAAAGCAATGGAGGCATTCGTCCAAGAGGTGGGGTGGGGGCCCCTCACAGTGTTTGTGCTCTCCCCTTTGTTGGGAGGGAGGAGCTGTACTCTGCTACCCCTGGAAACCTGCTTTGTTGGCCTGGCATCCTAAGGATGTGCCCAACTTGCTTAGTAGAGGTCCTCCTCATCTGGCAAGCCAAGCAGTGGAATGTAAGCCCTCCTGGGATTTAAAAAAAAAGTCTGGCGGTGCATGAGGGTATCTACCTTCAATCCGAAGAATTTATGAAACCTATTCCCCAGCGATTGTCTTGGTAGCCTGCCTTCTTACCCAGCACCCTCCGTGCGACGCTGTCGTCAGGAATGGCTGGCCCTTGGGCATGCGGTCACTTTCCAGGCAATGCTATATGACTGCAGGTTTCACAGAACGGTAACTAACAAGGTATCCCGCTCACTAGCTCTGGGTTACACAGGGCCGTACCCTATGACGGTAGATACAAGAACAAGCTTAAGAAATGCGTTTTGCCCTCTGGAGGCTTAAAATTGGAGCAAAGGATATAGAATGTCTGCATGTGAAACACGCGAGGACAATGAGAGAGAGTACATGATCACAGGTGAAATGACGATGGCATGATAGCAGTCACTCCCAGTTCTGGAGGCCTTCCTAAGGGACAGGCCCCATGTTAAGGGCATGACATTTGTTCTCTCAACTGAATCCCCATAAACAATCCTATGTGGGGAGGTTCTATTAACATGTCCATTTTCGAGCCGAGGGAACTCGGATTTGCAAGGTGGAAATAATTTGCTGCTACCACAGCTGATCAGGGCAGGCAGAACTAAGATTTTATCCCCAACTTTTAATTTTGAAAACACTTCCAAACTACAGGGAAGTTGGAAGACTAGTATAATGAAGATGCATACAGGCTCACCTACGGTCACCAAGTGTCAAGATGTTACTACATGTGCTCTCTCATTCCATTCTCTGTCTCTCTCTCTCTCTCTCTCCACACACACACACCTACCCATTTTTCTCCCTGACTTACTTGAGCATAAATTGCAGACATCCTTACACTTCACCTCTAAATACTTCAGCACAGACCTCCTAAGAATCTTTTTTCTCGCAGAATCCCAATCCAGCTATCACACATCAGAAACTTAGGCAGGATTTGAACCCAGCTCTGGCTCTGGAGCCCTGACCACAAGCGATGCAAGAGTTCAGGAGAAGGAGCCATCAAGGCAGTCTGGGAATTCCAGGATAGATTTTCTGTGGACCCTCCACTCCTGATTATTCCTAGCAATGGAAGAAAGGAGTTGGCCAAATGATCACAAAGCATGTGTAGTCGAAAAACAAAATTCTGTGAGGGGCTCCTGGGTGGCTCAGTCGGTTGGGCATCTGCCTTCAGCTCGGGTCATGATCCCGGGGTCCTGGGATCGAGCCCCGCATCGGGCTCCTTGCTCAGCGGGGAGCCTGCTTCTCCCTCTCCCTCTCCTCCTACCCCTCCTCGTGCTCTCTCACTCTCTCTGTCAAAGAAATAAATAAAATCTTTTAAAAAAATTCTGTGGTTTTCGGAGTGTGTTCTATTTGAGTGGGAGGGGAATGACATGGATTTGCCTTCCTAATTAACTTCTTCTCTGGCCAGTATTAAAACTGGTCTTTCCTAAAAAATAATAATAATAATAATAGTAATAAAATGGGTCTTTCCTAACCACCTGCTGACATGACAACTGGGGGTAGATGGAGGTTATGCGTTGATTAAACCATAATTGCAGAAAAATCCATTAAGTGGACAAGCTACATATGAATCATAGAGAACTGACCATAAATTCTAGCTAGAAAGGAATTCTTGCTAGAAATCTTAGCCACAGATGAGGATTCAGCATGCACCGTGTAAATCTAGTCCTTGGGCAGTTATGCTCCCCCCCCCAAACTACCAAGGTAAGAAGAGAGGGGCCCTCGCACTGCCCTGCTCCAGAGAGCCCAGTCTACTCACCCAGTGAAATTTCAGAAGCAGGGTGTTGCCTATTGCAGACGGAAGGGGAAAGAAGGCGCCCTGCTACAGACTGCCTAAGACGCCTTGAAGGGCTGGGACCTGGTTTTCTTCTTCTAAACCAGGGAAGGCAGATTTAGAAAGGCTGTCAGATTAGGCCCTGCCCTGCGGTGTGTAATGATCCCCCTTGAACACACACACAGGAGAAATCTTGCCCTTTAAAAAACGCTTGATTTCTCGCAGTAATTTTAAAAAACCCAAAGCCCACATCTAAGTTTGCTTTGCTTTTCGTACTGTCACCAGACACTTCGAAAATCAAAATATTGCAAAATCAAATATTGCCTCCGCGTCTCAGATGCCAGGGCAGAGACACCTTTTTATTGAACTGGGGTTGGGAAAGAGGCCCCCGCTGGGTTTTTCAGACCGTAAGCCTGAGGTGGCCCTTTTGCTCTTTCTCTAGTTCTCTCGGTTTTCTGCAGACACAATCTGATCAGCGGTATCTCCGAATCCATGTAATGTAAACCGTGTTATAATGGGGATCCACTGTGCATTCATGATCTTTGCTGGGGACCTCCATCTGAAGGGCATTGAGATTTCACAGCTTTAAGGACAGTCATGCCCTCTTCTCTTCTCTCTCACTCTCTCTCAGCTTTGTGACTCCAGCCTTGCTTAGGGTGTAAATCATTTTCCTTAAGATTGAACGAGAACAGCTCAGAAGGATTGAGGGGGGAATGTCTGCAACCTTGCTATTTAAAATCTGCCTCGCCTCTCCCTTCCCTCTGCCCCACCCGCCCCCCAGCCTGCAGAATCTAAAATGCCAGAAAGTGACTTATTCACATTGCCTTCCCAAAGCTGGTGAGTGTCCGTCTCTGCGCGGCCCCCCCCCCCCAAAGGTCTGGGCTAAGCCCCGAGGGCTTCCCCTCCTAGAGACTCCGCACACTCCTTAGCCCTGCGGGGATACAGACTTAGCCTAAGACCGAGCATCTGGTCTTTTGCACCGAGGATGCTCCGGTGGCGGGAAGTCGGAGGCAGGGGAAAAAGGGGAGTTAACAGTTCGAAGCCTCGTAAGGAACAAGTCCGGCCCATTTTGGACCTAGTTCAGCAGCCAGCGAGAGGCCTTGAGCAGAAACTTTTATCTGGGTTAGTGCACCGGCCCGCGGGCGTGGGCTGTGCGTGCGGGCCCCTGGCTGCCGAGCTGTCCCACCCGCATGCCCGCGGCGCCCGCCCCTGGGCAGCGCGGCAGTGCCGAAGCACCGTGGCTGGCTTCTCCGCCTGCCTGAAGACTCAGGAGTAAGTGGAGGGCGCCCGCACGGCTCCCACTAGGCTCCCGGGAGCCCAGGGTGGCGGAGCGCTCGGCCGCCGCCGCAGGGGTCTCTCCCCACCCGGGGGTGCCGGGGCTCGAACCCGCCACCCGGTGGCAGCACGCGCGGGGAGCCGGACGCAGGTGGGCGTGGGAAAGCGGCGCGGGCCGGGGTGGGGGGCCGGGGGGAGGCGAGGGAGGGCCGCCCCTGGCTCATGTGAGTCCCCGGGGCGGCGGCGGGGCGGGGCTGGGCCGCGGAGGCGGGGCGTCTCGCCGGGGCCGCTGCGGTGGTTGATTGGTCGCCTCGCAGAGGGAAGGAGGGCCGCCGCGTAGGGAAGAGGGGGCCAAGCAGCAAGAGTGGGACCGGGGTGCCCCTCCTCGCGCCGCGCGATGCCCCGCCTCTCTCCCGGGGCGAGGGTCGTCCGCGGCGCCGGGGCATCCTCGCCCGGAGCGCGCGCGCGACAAATGGCTCGAGGGTCTGAGACGGGACAGTTGCCCCGCGAGGATGTTTCTGTCCCCGGCGGGCGGGCAGCCAGAGAGGCGAGGGCCAAGCTGCAGGTTCCAACGTGCACGTGTAATAAACGTGCAATAAGCCTAGCCCGCGTCCTCTTAAAACAAAGCGCCCCGCGGACCTGGATTTGACAAGGCTCATTTCACGGACTGGGAGCACCGTTAGAGTAACCCTCGCGGTGATCATTCATTCGGTGAAATCATGGGTTTCAGGGACACCGGAGCGTTTGGTTCTGGGCGGGGCTGAAAATACAGCTATGGCGGGGGGGGGGGGGGGAGGAGGAGGCGGGGGCAAAAAGTGAGAGAGACAGAGAGAGAGGCAGAGACAGAGGAGAGAGAGGACAAAGGAGGACAAGCGGGATGGAAAGCGAGCAGAATTTGAATGAGTGGAGAAAATCACTTTAACTTTTCTGAGTTATCTTAATTTTCTAAATCTGGTGTAACCTGTACAAACTGCAGTCCCCCCACTACTGGAACGGTGTGGACTCCAAGCCCAGTATTCTCACGCTGCACCCACAGGGGTGGTTTTGGGTGTGGCGTGTACCTATTGCGGGCGGTGACACCAGGAAGAAGATATTAAGCAAAACGGATCCACTCATACGGCTCATTAGTGGGGGCGCCAGTGTCCAGGAGTGTTCTCCCGGTTCATTCACGAAGCTGTCACCATCTGGAGTCAGGGCCAGAAAGCTCACTCACCGCAGGTCTCCAGTAGCACCGGGCCCGCGCTGCCCTCTCCTCACGTGGAAAAGCACTGGCTAGACCGGGCCTGGCAGCCTCTGGTGTGATTTTACCGGGCATCTGCTTTGGAGGTGGTTCAGGCAGGGGGGTGTGGGGACACTGACCGCCCCCTTCGGCTCTTGCTTCCAAACTGGCACCGTAGCCCGCTCCTGTTCTCGATGGGCCTGGAGTCTGACCGGTGACCCACCTCCGGGTCTCACCTGCCGGTCGTGCCCTTGACCTCTGGCCTTGGATGCCTGCGGTGGAAATTATGGCGCTTTCTCTGAGTAATTCGCTGTAGCACCAGATGACAGAGAGGTTGGCGGTGGAGGCCTTGGGAGGCGGGAGAGATAGAGCCACTGCCATGGGAGGTGACAAGGGCAAGGTTACTGCTCCCAGGTGAGCGTCCAGCCCTTCTTCCCTGGCGCTCAGTGCCCGCGTATATTAGATTCTCCTGCTTGAACCACGGGCCTTCCTCAGGGCCCCTTCATGCCGATGTCTGCCTTCTATGGAGGGGATCCGTGGCAGCCTGAGGCCTCTGGGGTGGAAAAGAGACACTCATGGACCCGTGGCTATTCCTGTCGCCCCAGCTGAAGGCCTGAGCTCATCTGACCGTTTATTGACACTAGGCTGAAGGAACGGGAGACATGGTAGGAAAGCATTTGAGGAGGTTAAGGAAGTGGCTGGGAGTCCCTTGGAGGACCTAACAGGTAGAGCGACTCGGTAGACATTTGGAAACATGGTGCACCTGCTCTGTAGGAAGCTTTGTGCTCAACACTGTTGGGGGGGACGTGTGCTCTCCCTTCCCGGAGCCAAACAGGCATGGCGTCTGGTACAAGCATTTGTTGGAGGCGTGTTGTCGACTCCTTGAGAACCTCGCCTTCTTAGGGAGCGGCCAGCCCGGTAAAGAGCGGTCCGGTCTGCAGGAGGTGGGGTGGGAGGGATAAGCTCAGTCAGGGAGAGCCGAGGGGAGGGAGACAGGGACGGAAAGGGAGAGTGGAATTTGGGAGAGTGGGAAAACACCTGAACATTTTCTGCGTCGTCTTAGGTTTCTCAGTTTCTTCCAAGCTGGACAAGATGCAGCCTCCCAGTTGTCGGATGTGGCGTAAGGGTTGGCTCAGTTTCCTCTGCAGATCACCTCTGCAGTCTAGATTTTATAGGTGTGTACGTTTATTTGATGAGTTGGAGATGATTGTGGTGTTTGGCCAGAGGTGGAAATGGGTATATATTCGGAGCCACCCATATACCCTTGTAGGCCCGGACTCCATGCCAGCAGCCTCACTGATGCCTTGCTCTACTCCGGTTCCTAGGGGACCGGTTTTGGTGTTTAAATTCTGAACCGGTTATGGTGGGTATGGTTCTTGCTTGAGGTAACTAGCTAGTAAGTCCCGTTATTTTCATAGACATGGTGTGACAGCAGGGGACAGGAATTTATCAAGGGATCAGTGAATATGCCTATTGGTGAAAGGGAGAAAATACTAGTAGTCTTGAATTACATGCCACCGTAATTATGTGCCAGTATATATGAGGAGATGAAGGAAAAGCAAAAGAACTTTCTTTCTTTTTTTTTAAAAAATATTTTATTTATTTATTTGAGAGAGAGAGAGAGAGAGAGAGAGAGAGCACAAGCAGGGGGAACAGCAGAGGGAGAGGGAGAAGCAGACTCCCCACTGATGCGGGCCTTGATCCCAGGACCCCGGGATCATGACCTGAGCCGAAGGCAGATGCTTAGTTGACTAAGCCACCCAGGCACCCCAAGCAAAAGAACTTTCTTAACCAGACAAGATCCTGTAATGGTGGCATGGGTGAAATGTCTTTATTTTAAGGGTGAGGAAATTGGGCCCCAAAGACATTAAGCGATTCTCCTTGGGCCACCAGGCAATGACAATTCCAAGATCAGAATCCTGAGTACCCTGACTTGCAGCATAGAGCTGTATAGCGTGCACTAGAGGAAGGTTTGTCCTTTGAGCAGAGAACCAGAAGCACGCCCCCCGGGATGCTGGGGGCCCTAGCTGGGGCTGTTGCAGAGGCAGATTCAGCCCAAGACAAAAGAGTGAGCTAGGGCAACTTTGTTCTTGGCCACCCCAATCTCTCCGGTTACAGCGCCTTTCCCATTTCAGCCCCCTTCCCACTCCAGGTGTCCTGGGCCTGAACCTTGCCCTTCCCTCCCAGCCCGTCTTCTCCAAGCCTCTACCGTCCTAGGTTGTGGACTTCCCCTTGGCTGACACCTTGCCATCCTTGGTCCAGGGGCTGGCTCTCAGTCAAACTGACCTGTGATTGTTGGATTACTCCCGACAATGTATGTTTCCATGGAATTTCAATGCTTTCGTGTCATTCCAATGCTTGGCGGCCATCTCGGGGAGCCAGCCAGCTCAGTGGGCCCCTCACACTGTGCCAGTCAGCTTCTCCTACTCTAAGAAGAGGATTCAGGAAGGTGAGGTATAGCGTTTTGGCAACAGCCACCTGACATCTGACCAGGGTGTAGCTATTGTGATCGATGCGCCAGCCTGCTCCCCTTGGCTGCACACCTTCCCTGATGCCCCCCCGCCATGCTGTATGGACTGCTGTTGGAGACCAGAGGCCACAAATACTGACTTTTTATGAGTTCTAGTTGCAGGTATTCAGGGGACCAATGCATTCCTTCTTCGCCCTGCGGAGGCCCCTGGCACCCAGATGCTGGAAGAGGTCTCACCCCGCAGGTCCTTCCAGTAGCCGACAGTCTTGGACTGGCTCCCCATTCCGCCTGCATCCTGTTCTCCCGAACACAAAGCCTGGCCCCGTGTGAGCTTCCAGCTGGGGAAGGCAAACAGAAGCCAGCAGGAAGACGCGTGTAGCTGCAGCTACTAATCTCCCAGCTTCCACTCCTCCCTGTAATTGTTTGATGTGGTCATTAGAGATCCCTGTGGCACTTGGCTTCCTTCTCTTTTTCTCTTCTTCCCGGTGTTTCCTCCTCTTTCTCTTCCTCTTCTTCCCCTTCTTCTCCTTCTCCCCCCCCCCCCTTTCTTCTTGTTCTAGAAGAAAAGCTGTTAAGTCCAGTTCCCTGGCAAGGGGCCCAGACTGGGCATTTTGCTAACCTGCATTCTCCCTGTGGCATCTGCCCGAGACGCTTTCCATTCATGAGAGCCATAGGAGAGCCGGTGGAATGCCAGGTGCCCCCCCTGGAGAGGCACTGTCAAAGGAGGCCCCCAGCCTCCCCCGGGGCAAGTTCTTGAATAAACTACTTGCCATATCTACCAGTTTACCAAAAGTTTGCCTTTATGGACTATTTATAATATAGGTAAACCTTTTAACTTGTAAAAATTCATTGGGAGGAAATGGTTTTAAAGCTTTTTTTTTTTTTTTTTAAGCTTTTGGAGAGTTCTCGGAAGATGTAGTTGGCAGGTTTCACTTGGTCATTAGCAGCGTCCTGAGTATTCCGTTTGCCGTAGGGAGGTTGAGTTTCCTTGGGAATATATTTAAAATGTGGAAATGTCTATTATTTCATCAGTAACCCAAATTTCAGCATTTTATATGAGAATGTTCATACTAGTTTCATTTGAAGCCTTTGAAAGCCCATTTGCTGTTGGGCCAACTTTAGCGTTTGGGGGATTCTTTCGCTAATTTCTCACGGGGCACGATTTTTGTTGTTTGTTATTTCTGGAAATCAGTAGCCAAAATGTAGTATGCGATGCTGTTGCTTCTGTGGTTTCCGAATTGATTTTCTCCTTTAATGCTCTTCTAGCTTTTTAAAGCAATCCCTTTTGTATCTTTCCTTTACAAATTCACAGTTATGGTTGGTGGCTAGGAAATTTGAGGACCTAATCGTACAGGACATTCCAGTAATCCCCTCTTGGCATCTTCACTCATGTTCTGTTGCTTTAAATGCCTTTACTCTTTTCATGAACTCTCCAATAGCTATTAAAACCACCCATCCGATGCGACTTGCTGTAAACCATGATTCAGTAGGAGAAATGAGTTTGGGTGAAATAGCTTGTTTTCAGAAGGTGAGGTTAATGAAAGATTGTCCATTTGATTACTTCAAATACATTGGTAACCTTAACCCAGAGGTCCTCAGCAGGGATGTGGGGACTGATTTTGCTCCCCAGGGGACGTATGGCAATGTCTGGAGACATTTTTAGCTGTCACAGCTAGGGGAAAGGTGTGCTACTGACATCTAGTGGGTAGAGACTAGGGATGCCGCTGAACATCCTGCAGTGCTCAGGAAGAGCCCCTCGCCCTCCCGCCCCCAACCAAGAATTTTCCAGCCCCAAATGTCAGCAGTGTCAAGATTGAGAAGCCCTGCCTTAAACTAATAACACTTTACCGAACTGGAAGTCCAAAGAGGAGCACCCTGAGTGTTTAGACCAGCATTATCCAGTAGAAGCTTCTATTGGTGATGGAAGTTTCTGGAGTGTTCTCTATCTCTTCTGCCCAGTAATGGGAACCACAAGCCACGTTTGGCTACCGAGCATTTGCCGTGTGGCTAGTGTGACCGCGGAACTGAGTTTTTATTTTATTCCACTTAAATGGATTTAAAGTGAAATAGCCACATGGGCCGAGTGGCTTCCATATTAGACTCAACTTTAGCAGCACTATAGCCCTAGTGGTTCGTGGCTCTGGGACCAGACAGTCCTAAATCTGTGTTCACGGACCACCACTTTCTAGCTTGACAGGTTTGAGTCATCTAAGCCTTCTGAGCCTCAGTTTCCTCATCTGTAAAACGGGGGTAATAATGGGACCTATTCCTTGGAAGATGATGAACATACAATGCAGTAATGTGTGAGCAGTAAATCATGTAGCACAGTGCCTGGCACAGAAAGCATTTGAAAGATGTTAATCATTGCCAGCGATCTGTGGTCAGTATAGTAATTGTCGTCCTGTAAGTGGGGCTTCTGCAGGGCTTCTAAACAAGATCTCCCCTGCAATATTCTTGAAAAGCAGAGCCCTAACTCTCGGCTCTTACCGCGTGACCCTAGGCGGGCCTCTTTGGGCCTTGCTCTTCTCATCTGTAAAACGGGAATAACATGATCATCACAATAATGCTACTTCCCTCTCTGTCGATGTCACAGGATTGCTGGGAGGGCCAAATGGCTCTGGAGGTGGTTTGAAGAGGACAGAGCACTCTATGAACGTGAGGTTTATGTTCTGAGTTTGCACGAAAGAGTGCTTTTGCTTAGAGTCAGCACGGAAGTTCTGCCTTGGGAGAATTGTCGTACATTCGAAACGAGGGTGCCTGCACCGGGGTGGGGGGGTTATTGGAGAGCAGTGGGGAAACCAGGAGCTCTCCACAATGTCGGGCCGTCCTCCCTCCGTCCCCCAGCCAAGCGTGTGGCGGGAGAGTCCAGGCACCACTTGAAGGACGCACGGAAGCTCGGCATTTGGAGTTGGGGGAACTGGAGCAGTGTGTGGACCAGCCTGGCTCCCAGGCCGCGAGGGGAGAGGGGAGGGCCTCACCGCAGCTCACCGCAGGCCATTAAGGCCATGCCCTCCGACGGCTCGGCCACCCAGCACAGCATCTGGCCTGAGAGCTACACACGCTGAAAATCATGGGCACCATATAGTAGAAAGTGCATGACGCTTTGGAGCCAGACATGGGTTTGAATCCTCGCGGTGTTACTTGCTAGCTGTATAGCCATGGGTGAATGAAGGCCTTAGCCTGCCTGCACCTCAGTTGTTCCCTCTGTAAAATGGATATAATGATTCCTACCTCCCAGGGTTGTCACAAGGATTAAATCAGGTAACTGATGGGCCCATAGGTTGCCCTCGGGAAACGTGAGCTCCCTCACCACCTGATGAGCAACTGTTAGCCACTTAATTAGTTGTAATCCCATTTCTGTTCCTCTGGGTTGGAAAAGGAAGTGCAAGTGTTGGCTGAGGGCACGGGTAAACTGTTTAGGCCTTTCTCAAGAGGAGGAGTCTCTCTGCCCAGAAGAGCAGTCTGGACCGTCTAGGGACAGAGGAGGACAAAGGAGAAAGCATGGGGCTCTGAGCGAGTCACAAACACAGTGTTAATGAGCAGCCTGAGCAGCCTCTCCTGAACTTGGGAGAGCCCTGAAAGAAGTCACCGTGCTCTGTGTGCCCATTCTACAAAGCCGGCCACCAGGGGGCCACCGGGGAGAGTAGAGGTAACTGCAGGAAGCCTCATCCCTTACTTTTTGGGAGAGCCATGAAGAACAGGGGACACATGTCATCCACACCATGGGATGAGAATGATGATGAGAATAGCTAACATGTCCCAAGGGCTTATTATGTGTGACACCCCATGCCGAGAGCTTTCTATGAGCTAGTTACCAAATTGCCTGTGAGAGCAGGACCCTTCTCTTTCTTGAGCACCGTTCTGATTTCTTAGCACACGGCAGGTGCTCAACAAACAGTTATTAAATGAGTGAGTCCTCACAGGTGGTGTATGATGGAGGCACTACTCTTAGCCCCACTTGACGGATAAGGAAGTTTAGGTTTTGAACAACTCAGTGACTTGCCCAAGATCGCAAGCAAGTAATTGAAAAGAGCCAGGATTTCAAAGCTAGATTTGTCCAGCTCCATAGCCTAACACTTTTGCGACTATGTTATCCTTCGTCTTCAGAAGGTCAAGGTGCCAGATTTCTCTTTCTGCAATAAAGGAAGGTCTGTGTAGACACCACTGGATCACAGAATCAAGAACGTTGCAGAAAACCATCCTACTTACTCCTTCCATCTCCCGAATTCTGTCCCCAGACAGATTCGTTTCTTGGATAAGGAAACTGAGGCATGGAGAAACTATATGACTTGTTCCAGGTCACACAGCTTGTGAAGATCTTTATTAGTTTGAGTTTCTGTCCTTAAAAGGCTCAGAGCCTGATGAGGAGAGGAAGAATTTCATCTATTGGGGCCAAGGCTAAATGGGAAAAAAATTAACAAAGGGCTCCATCCTGTTAAAGCAACTTACTTGAAATTGTTTCTTTGCAAGTAGAAACATAAACCATTTTACTCATCTAATTTGAACAGTTGAAACTGTATTCCTTGTTACAAACACAATAAGATTATAACAATATAATTCATTTATCCACTATAGCATATAAGGGAGATGTTCAAAATGAGGAGTGAAAACGAGAGGGAAGAAAAAGAAGAGATACAGGGCATGGGAACGTCTAGATATGGATAAGGAAAGAGCAACAAGCTGGCAGGCTTTTGTGTATCTTACAAAAGATTGCTGCTAAAGATTGCTAAAGTCATGTTGCATTTTTTCCATCAATAGGGTCATTATCTTTTATTTTCTGTCCTGCGGACCGCAGAGGCCAAGGACCAGCCCATCCTGTAAGCTATGGGTCATGTCAGTTCCTTACCCTGCATCAGATCTCGCTGCTTCAGCTCTCCCCTTTCTCTAAACTCAAGCGTTCTGGAAGAATGGAGAGAAAAGTAAGTCAAAGGGAGACTCCTCTGATGTCAGTGGGGCTTGGGGAAAGGAAAGCGTCCTGGGAGCCCAGGGCATGTCTGCCTACCCACACGTCAAGCAGAGCCCAGAAGAGAAGGCGGAGAGTCTGCTCCTGTGAGTTTGCATAAAGCACGTGGACAGAGCTTTTGGTGTTAGTTCACTATTCACATGTGCTACTTACAGGATGTCTCCAGAAGCCTTCTAAGGGAATGAAGTGGGGGGGGGGGGAATCCCCACTAAACCTCCATCACCTGTTTTTGAAGAAGAGAGTTTTACTTTGACATGTGAGGAATGTCTGTTTCTTCTTTGCCTATGGCTCTAGAAGCCAAATGTCAAAGATGCAAGACCTTATTTCAGGCACACATGGCCTGTGTTTGCTCTTTCAGACTCGGAGGAAGCAGGAAGCTCTCTGGGATGAGGTGGTTGGCTCCCCCATACGGATGGGTTCCTGATTTGAAAAGATTTTAAAAATAATTTTTTTTGAAGGGGCAGAAAGAACGAATGGGGAAGTTTAAGTCAAATCTGCAACCTTATGCAATTATTTTGCTGTTTTTAAAAATTGAGTGTAATTAACATACAGCATTATATTAGTTTCAGGTGTACAATATAGTGATTCAACAGTTCTGTAAGTTACTCAGGGCTCATGGTGATGAGTGTGCTCCGAATCCCCTTTATTTCCTTACCCACCTCCGCTCTGGCAACCAACAGTTTGTTCTCTGTATTTAAGAGCCTGATTTTTTTTGGTCTCATTTTTTTCTTTGTTTATTCATTTGCTTTGTTCCTTAAATTCCACATGTGAGTGAAGTCATATGGTATTTGGCTTTCTCTGACTGACTTACTTCATTTGACATTATACCCTCTAGGTCCATCCGTGTTCTTGCAAATGGCAAGATTCCGTTTTTTACGGCTGAGTAATATTTCCTTGGCTGTGTGTGTGTGTGTGTGTGTGTGTGTGTGTGTGTGTGTGTGTGTATGTATATGTATAGATGTGATATATACATATATAATCCCATCTTCTTTATCCATTCATCTGTTGATGGACACTTGGCTGCTTTCATATCTTGGCTATTGTGAATAATGCTGCAATAAACATAGGGGTGCAGCTACCTTTTCAAATTAGTGTCTTCATTCTATTTGGGTAAATATCCAGTAGTGGAAATACTAGATCATATGGTAATGCTATTTTGATTTTTTTTAAGGAAACTCCATACTGTTTTCCACAGCCTCTGCATTTTTAAAATGGAAAAAAATAGCTTGGGGGCGCCTGGGTGGCTCAGTCGGTTAGGCATCCACCTTCAGCTCAGGTCATGATCGCGGGGTCCTGGGATCGGGTCCCACACTGGGCTCCCTGCTCAGCGGGGAGTCTGCTTCTCGCTCTCTCTCTCTCAGATAAATAAATAATCTTTAAAAAAAGAAAAACAAAAGAAAAAAATCACTTTCTAAAAATTGCCTCTAAACGATCTGAAAGTAGGAGAGTTTTCTGAAAATATGACAGGCTTCTGAAAGGTCTGCTCTGAAGGCAGATCCTCTCTTGGCCAACTCAAGTAGGGCTTAGAGTGGGCCTCTCCAGCCTTTCTGGAGATGAACTGGGAATTTTGATAGATTATCTCAATGGATCATAAAATCCTAGAATGCCCGGGCTAAAAGGAATCCTAGACTCCAAGTCTGATTGAATTCCTTAGTTCTCAGGTGAGGAAACAGGCCCAGGGAAAGGACTTGGCGTGCCAAGGCCTCACGGCTAATTAATAGCAGAGCTGGGACATCAACTCTCCAAAAGTTGCTATGGGCCTCTTTGGAGGGTCAAGTTTTAGAGATATTTATTAGAAAAACAAAATACTTTCCTTTGTGGTCACTGTCCTCTCTAGACATCATTCAAGTTGCTTTTTTCTTCACCATCCTGCCCCTGCCATCCATACCTTATGACTTCCCACTTCAGCTTTTCTGTCCCAGTCATGCGCAGTATCTAATGTGATTCACAGCAGGGTTTCTTTCCGCGGGGAGCGGGGGGATGGGGGACGGGGGGGGGGGGGGCGGCGCCTAGACCCTTTACCTCAGGATTGCCTGGGAGCTTATAAAGCAAGCAGATCTCTGGGCCCGCCGCCAATGAGGAATTAGAATCCCTAGGGCTGAGGGCCCATGCATCCATGTTTGTCAGACAGGATGTAGACTTGAACCCATTTCTCACACCCATGTCCCCTATCTGTTGTAGTTGTTTAAAAAACCCTACTGTTCAGGGGCGCTTGGGTGGCTCAGTCATTAAACATCTGCCTTCTGCTCAGGTCATGATCCCAGGGTCCTGGGATCGAGCCCCGCAGAGCAGGGAGTCTGCTTCTCCCTCTCCCACTCCCCCTGCTTGTGTTCCTGCTCTCTCTGTGTCTCTCTCTGTCAAATAAATAAATAAAATCTTTAAAATAAAACAAACCCTACTGTTCAGTGAGCACTTCCTTTGTACTGGGCACGGTGCTCTTTTTCATGCACTATCTTCTTCATTCCTCAGATGCTGGCTGGGTCCTTCCCTGTCACTCTCAAGTGGGCAACAGAGCGGTGTCCATGAGGGGGAAGGGGCCAGGCCAACAGAGCAGTGTCCATGGGGGGGAAGGGGCCAGGCCAACAGAGCGATGTCCATGGCGGGGGAGGGTCCAGGTGTCTCCCACCCCCACTGAAGCGCTCCTCCCGGGCGCTCCCCTCAGTGCACCTTCTTCTTCTCCTAGGCCATTCTGACCCGAGATTCTTCAAGTTTAAGGAAGCTCGGGAGATTTCTGCTCTCCAGGTTCTCCCTGCCGCTCTCCTTTCCCCTGAGGTGGTGGCCCTACTGGAAAGAGCTGTGCGCACCCTGCTGACTTCTTCCAAGTGGCGACCCTGTTCCTCTCCCTGCCGGGAACGGCGCGGGCAGAGTGAGGGGATGAACGGGCGAGAGGAGGCCTTGAGAAAACTCTGTGCTTTGGGTTCCTCTCTGCTTCTGCGGCCGGAGGTGGACACAGGAGAAGGGAACCAGGAATCTTTGCTCTGCCCTTGGCCATCTGGGCCTTTCTCTCCTCCCCGACTAGCGGCCTTCTAGCCTGGCCTGGCTCCGGGCCGTCCTTCAGGGGGGTCCCTCCTTCTCTGCCCTCCTGGTGTCTGGCCTAGCGCCAGGCTCTGGGCCGCTCCATTTTCCAATCGGTTGCCGCCTGGCATCCCCGGTGCTAGAGCTTCCTTCCTGTGGCCTGTTGGTATTGGTCCAGGAGCTTCTGGCTTCTTTTCCAGAGACTGGACCGGAGAGGTGTGAGAGCAGACCTGACCCCGGGCAGAAGGGATGTAAGGGAGGCGGGCATCACCCGCGCCTCACTGCCCTGAGCACATCATCCTGGGCCAGGGTTCTCAGGCTCTTCCCGGTGGCCCGGAGTCTGTGGCTGCCACCAGCCCTCTGTGCCCCCGCCCCCACCCCAACTCGTCTATGCTGACTTTCAAGTGGGTGCCTCAGCGTTTAAGTGGACAAACTTTTCTGCCCAGGAGATGGCCCGTCTTAAGGTGGGGCTCATCTCTCAGGCCTTTTGTGATTCCTCCAGCCTTGTGCTGCTTTAAACGGAGGCGCCCGCAAAATCACCCTCTAGAACTTTCTGTGGCCACACGCCTTCCATTCCCCGATTCTTCCATCTGCTCTTTCCCTTCCCTCTCACCTTCCCTTGTTCTTTGACTTCGAGATCTTAGCTCTCTGGCTTGGCTTTGCTGCTCCCCGCCCGCCTTGGCAACGCACGGACTCTTGGGGCCTACAGACCCCTCCCCTATTAGTCAGTATCCTAGAGTTTAGCCTTTGGGTCCTTGTCATAAAATACCATAAGAGAGCACGTGGTAATTTAGTCTCACCTCCTCATGGTACAAATGTGGGAACTGAGGCCCAGTTTGGAGGAGGTGTGGCTTTGTGGCAGGGCCACAAAGATAATCTGTTGGAAGGGCAGAATCAGGACCCAGGCCTTCTGATTCCTAATCAGATACGGTTCCCAAATCTTTCACATGTGCTTGTTTCTCGTCAGCAGAGAGTGGGTCGTTTTATGTAGCACGCATGGGCCCTGGAGTCAGATGACCTCGCCTTGCCCATGGACTTGCCCGTGACCCTGGGCAGTTACTTAGCCTTTTGGGTTCCCTCATTTGCAGAATGGGGAGGATCGAGAATAAATAGTACTGCCTCATGGGATCGTTCCGAGGATCGAATGAGATGACGCGTGCCCGTATTAAGTATCCAGTAAGCGCTAACTGCTGTGTTTCGTCATTGCAGCTCTGAGCCCGTAGTAGGTCTGCATAAAGACTTTGGGATAGCAAAGAGAGGGGGCTTGGGAAAGATGGTTCTGACTTTGTGGCCTGGTTCAGAGGGAGTGATTCCAATGGTGGGGATCCGAGGCCATGTGGAAAGAGAGGTCAATGCCATGGCTAGGGGAAAGGGAGAGATTTGGGGATCAGGGAACCTTTTCGTAGCCCTTCCTGCGACTCCAAATCCGCAGCTGCCTCTGCCTGGCTGCAGGGCTCTGGGTGGGGTTAAGGGCTAAGGAAATCTGGGGCCTCGGGCTCTCAGATATCACCTTAACCGGGAATGGCCAGGGCTCTCAGATTCTTGGGTGTGTATTTCAGGGGGCATGTGCCCTTTGTGGACAGCGGCCTCCCCCTTCCCCATACCCACCCCTTCCCCGTTAAGGCACAGTGCATTCCGAGACCTCTGTGCCCCGCCCTTCAGAACTGGGAGGCCAAGAGCTAGTTATCATAACCATGAGGCAAAGCTGAGATTGCCTTCCCCAGCCCCCACCCCGTGGGCTTAAAGGGCCTGAAGATGAAACCAAAAAGCTACAAGTTGCCTTCATAAAAGGTACAGATAGCGCAGCTTGGCATGGCGGCACATTCCTGGGGCCGGGTTTTCTCCTTCCTTTATCTCCCCTACCTCCTCCCCCACCCCCTGCAGAAAATGACTACCCGTGTCTCATTTTCTAGGGGCCTTTGGAATTCAAAGGCCAGGAAGCATCCGGGCCATAGCCCGCAGACTCCAACCAGCCACGAAGAGCTCACGCCCCACGCCAGCACTGCCACCCCCTTTCTCCTTTTGCCTTTCTCCCCCTCCTTGGAAATTTTTCACACCCCCCTCCCCAAAACTGATGGATTATTGACCGCCAGGAGCTGTAATAACAGCAACCACAACAAATACCTCATAAACCAAAAAACCACTGGCACACTCCGCTTGGGATGGTCTTGAGCACTGGCAGAGAGGTTGAGTCCAGAGCTCTGGGCACCTGACACACCCTTAAAGCTGTGAAGTCCATCCTCAGGGCCCCTTGACTCAATTCTGGCTCTCCCTTGAGTTGTCCAGGGTCCCCATGCTTCCTGCTCCCCTGGCTGGGACCCTACTTCAGCCTGGCCACCCAAGGGGCCCATGCGACAGACGTGTCCCCTTTAATACTGTGTGATGGCTCATTGTAATATGTGTGGCCAGTGAGCCATTTGGGGCAGGATTCTTCATTGTTAAACTGGCCAGTGAATCTTGGCAAAGACGTTAGGGGCTGCGAGTGACCTTCCTAGTTGTCCTATTTTCAGGTCCTGTCATAGACCAGCATGTGAGATTCTTTGGGGGCAGGAGAGGGTGGGCATTTAATGCTTACCAGATTTTGCCAAGTTAGGAGGAAGGAGAGTGTGGTGGTCGAACCACGGTCTCCGAAATCCTCCAGAACTGGATTTGAGTCCTAGCTCTATTACTTCTGCACAGATGACCTCATGTCAGCGAGACTCAGTTTCCCCACCTGGGAAACAGGGATGGACACACCAATGCCCACCTCATAGGGCTCTTGTGAGGCTTCAGTAAAGAACACACGAAGAAACAGCTTTCACAGTGCTTGCCTGGCACGGAGCAGGGCTCTGCAATTTCGTTCATTGTGTTCACTGTGTAATATTAATTGTCCCTGACAGCAAGGACAGAGCCTTGAATCGTAGGATATGTGGACTGACGAGACAGAATGAGACTCCCCATCAGCTAGGCTTTGAGGCCACTGGAGAGATGGCAGAAAGAAACTTCTCGGCCAAGTTCTTTGCATTTTTGACCTCTTGAGGATCTAAGGTGTTAGGGGTGGCCTGAGTTGGGTCTTTCTGAGCTTCTGCTGGTTTACTCTGGGGGGTTGAGGTGCAATGGGGAGGAAGGAAAGGCAGACCTGGAGGCAAGCTAAAGACCTTTGAAATGGAAGCACAGGAGGAGGAAAAGGCACAAAGAAGAAGAAGAAGGAAGAAGAAGAAGAGGAGGAGGAGGAGGAGGAGGAGGAGAAGCTGCAATCCAGTGCAGCTCTTGCAGCTGCCCCCTTAAGATAAGGGGGGGGGGAATCTTTCCTCTTGCTCTCTTCTGGCAGAGGGACGTCTCTCCACAGAAATTTTAAAGCGGTCTTCCCGCCGAGACACATGTTCTTTTGAGGCCGCCTCCAGTCTCTGGGACAAGTCTCCACGCTTCCTGGCTCACAAGCAGGGTGCTAAGAGGTCTTCCTGAAATGGGCTTCCCTATCTATGGTGGGGACATGGAGGGTGGCAGGCTTGCATTTTTCTCTGGCCTCCTGGAGTGGGAGAAAGGCCTGGGTGACAATTTCTCTAGAGCAGGTGTCTGCGGCAGGAGTCCCCTAGAGTGTGCTTAGCCATCTGCTCGATGGTTGTGGTGGTCAGACACCTGTAGGTGAGGGTGTGGGGTGTAGAGAAGTGACCCTCTATCCCTCATATGTCTTCCTCCTGGCGCCCATGGGCACTTGGAGGCGGGGCTTTGCGGAAGTCATTGAAGATGTCACATCACCTAAGGTGCCCCCAAAGCCATGCAGCACTTTCTGCCAAGGGCTCTCCGAGCCAGGCTAAATGACTAGCAGGATTGTTTCCCTTGACCCAGGATAGCGCGAGGGGGCTCACATCTGCTCCCGGGAGCATATGCAAGCAGAAGTTCTAGAGCTAACTGGGCTGGGGGAAGGGAGCAAAGAATCCCAAGGGCTGCTTACTGAGTTCTGTGTTTCATCTTCCGTGGCTCCAAACCTACCCTGCTTCTGCCTTCTTCCTCAGCTAGAGCTGGTTCCCGTAGGACTTGTATTCGTGTCCTATTGCTGTGTAACAAGTGTCTCACATGACGCAAATGTGCCACCTCGCAGTGTCTGCGAGTCCGGAGCCCCGGCACTGTGTACGTCAAGGGTTCGCGAGGCAGCACTGAGAGGATCAGCCATGGCTGAGGACCCATCCGAGGTCGGAGCTTCTTTTCCAGACGAGCTGGTGGGTGGCAGAATTCAGGCTTTTGAGATGGTAGGGTTGAGGTCCCCCACTTTCTGGCTGGCTGTCAGCCAAGGCTTGTTCTCAGTGGCCGGAGGCCACCTGCCAGGCCCTGCCACGTGGTCCTCACTCCCCACGACATAGCGGTTTGGCCCTTCAAGCCCGACAGGAGAGTGTCTGCCGTGGCTTCACATCTCTCTGACTTCTCTGACCTCTGGACATGCTTTTAAAAAGAGCTTGCCTGATTAGGTCAGGCCCACCCAGACTCCAGGGGAGGGGATTTACAGGGCACACACGCTTAGAGTTCTGACTACCACAGACTCCACGAAAAGCATTTCAGCCTGCCAGATTATTTGCTACAAAACGACGCCAGCTGCTTTCTGTTAGCCTTCCCCACTCTGGAAAGCCGGCAAAGCTGTCAAGCAGAGTCTTGAGTTCTTGAACCTGAACCAGGCTGTGGTTAAAAAATTGCAACAGCCTTGGAAGACAGGCGTTATTCCCTTGTTGCTTCTCTCCCCCCCCCCCCCCCCACAGAGCCCGTGTTCAGCCCTCAAGTCAGACAGGCTGAGAAGCAAAAGGCAGCCGCGAGGCCTAAGCATCTAGGGTCGGCCGAGAGCAAGCAAGCATTTAAACGATGACCGATAATGAAACTTTAGATCCCTGCTGGGCGGGGTTTCCTGATGCCCGTTATGACATGAGTTCATGCTCCTTGGAAGCGGTTCTGAAGACCTCTCATTTACTGGATAAAAACATACATTCTTTCCTCCTTCCCTACTCGGCTTGCCAACTTCTTCATGGATTTTGTGCATAGGGGATTTTTACTGAAAGTGTGTCTCATATTGTCCCCATGTGTTTAAAAAAGGGGACCGCTTTCCCTACCGATTTCCTGTTTGTCGCGGCAGCACCCCTACTCCCTGCTCCTGTGTTCGTCCATCCGGAAAAACACGCAGCGAGCGCCTTCTGTGCGCCTGGCCTCGTTCTAGGTGTTGGTGACGTCTGGGTGGGCAAGACACGGTCCCTGTCTTCAAGGCTATATCAGCCGCGACGGAAGCATGCGCAAAGGGCCAAGAGCATGGGGTGCGGGTGGTGACCTTTGAGCTGGGTCTAGAGGAACAGGTAAGATTGTAAGGATGTGGGGATGAGGGAGTTGACGTTCTAGGCCAAGTGGACAGAGCACCGAATGTGAGAGCACCTGGTGCGTCTGGGGAATGACGGGGAATTCTGGGCGTGAGGGCATGAGTGGGGGGTGGATTTCTGGTACAACGGAGAGGGGCAGGGAACACCAGATTGCGGAAGGCCTCGAGAGTCAAGGACTTGGCTCTTACCCTGCCGGCAGCAGGAAGTTGATGAACTAGTTGAAGCTGGGGAGGCTCACAATCAAGACCAAACATTGTGACTTTTTTGAGATACCAATGAGGTGACAGCAGTTTTTGCTAAGTATCATTCATACACAAAAGTATAGACCAGAGGACATGGCCCAAAGGCCATTTTTAAAGAGGCCTGGTCTAACGAGGGAACCAATTCACTTTAGATTTAGATTAGCCATCACGAGAGACGTGAAAGAAATACAATACGCCTCTGTGAGGAGGTACTTGGGAAGCAAAGCTCTGGTTACTAAGGTCAGCCAAGGCCAACAGGAAAGGAGTTTTGCCAGAGGTGGAGGGCTGTAACAGGGTATCTGTTCCTGAAGCTTCCTCTGTGAGGTTCCGGGCCTAGGCCAGCCGAGTGGGGCTCCCCACCCAGGGTTCTCGTGCCTGGGACGTGTAGGAGTAGATTCACTACACCACGGGCAGGAGGGGCCCGAGCGTGCTTGGTTCTGCATAGATGAACAGCCTAGGAGTGGGGCCCACCTCACTAGGAGGGAAGGAAGGCCCTGCAAAGCTGGGAAAACAAGGGGGTCCCCCCCAGGACAAGCGCTCCTACAGCATACCTCTACTTCTAGGAAATTTCTGACCGCGAAGACGGCTCCTATGTTACTTCCCCTTTTTTTTTTTTATTGAATTTAGGCATTCGTGCACCAAACATTTATTGAGGGCCTGCTGTGTGCTAGGTACCATTCTAGGGGCTAGGAGATCCAGTGATGGACAGAATACGCAAAGCCCCTGACCTTATGGAATTTACATTCCGGGAGAGAAGACAGACAAGAGACAAGTAAATTACTACAGAATATGGTTTTAGGTAGTACTGAGTGCTATAAGGATGTTCATAAAGGGTCATGTGATGGAGAGAGACTGGAGGCTCTAACCAGGATGGTCATGGAGGTCTTCTCTGGGAGGGAACATCTGAGCTGACTTGAAAGCTACAAAGGAGTCAGTTGTGCAACTAGCCGGGGAAGAGCCCTCCGGGCAAAGGGAACCGCAAGTGCCAAGGTCCTGAGATCAAAAGGGGCTGGGTGTGTTGGGTGGTGGTGAGAAGGCCAGTGAGGCTGCAGCAGAGAGAGGAAGGAGGAGGGTAACAGGATCGGCGGTCAGGGGGGCACGAGCGTGGGGCCAGATCACATAAGGCCTGGGTGGGGGAGTAAGGAGCTGGGACTTTGAGCGTGATGGCAAGTCACTGGGGGGTTTCGAGCAGGGGGCTGGTGGGACTGATGTGGCCACTGTGTGGAGAATAAGGAGGCAAACGAGGAAGCAGGGGGACTGGTTAGGTCATTGTAGTGATGCAGCAACAAGATAATGGTGTCTTAGACGGGGCCAGAGAGGGTCAGATTCCAGAAACACACGCAAGGAGGACTCGCAGGATTTACTGTCGGATTCGATGTGGCATACGATGGAAAGAGAGGAATCAAGAGCTCCTAAATTTCAGTCTGAGCATTTGGTTAGTGGCATTTTTTGGAGCGGGGTGGGGGGGAACTGGGGTGGGGGAAGGAGTGGGTATGAGGGGAAGCAAGAGTTCCACACACTGTTAGTTGGAGCTGTTGGCTAGGCAGTTGGTTATAGGGCCATGGGGTACAGAGGAGACATCCAGTCTAGAGAGAGACACTTTGGAGTCCAGTGTAGAGATGGTACTTCAAGTCTGAACGAGATCATTTAGGATGTGGTAGCCCCTAGCCACGTGTGCCCTTCGAGCACTCGAAATTGGCCAGCTCCGATTGAGATGTGCCGCCTGAGTGAAATGCGAACCGAATTTCAAAGACCTAGCACGGGGGAAAAAAAAAAAGAACGTAAAATGTTTTGGTTCTGTTGAGTTAAATAAAATATGGTAATGTTTGGGCTCTACTGAGGTCAAAATAACCCCACCTGTTTTCTTTTGGCTTTTTTAAATACGTCTACTAGGAATTTTGCAACAACACTTGTGGCTTGCAGTGGTGGCTCACGTTCATGTTCCTACTGAATGGCACTGATTTAGGAAACAGTCATAGATAAAGAGGGCCAAGGACAGAGGCTTTAGGGGCTACAACATTTTAGATCTAGGGAGAGGAGGAAGATCAAGCAAAGGAGCTTGAGGAAGAATCAGCCAATGAGGTTGGAGGAAAATTAAGGGAGTGTGATGGTCAGTGAGGCGAAGTGATAAAATTATGCAAAAAGGAGGGCGTGTCAGATGTTGCTGGGAAGTCAGGGGACTTGCAGTGGCATTTCTAAGAGCCATTTTGGTGGAGTGCTTTGGAAGGAGTTCGGGTCGGAAGCCTCAATTCAGAGAGAGAGCCCGGGAGACTGAGAAGTGAAGACATAAGGCTAGTAAGTATAGATGACATAACCCTTTAAAGTTTTGGGGTGGTAAGAAAGGGGGTGGTAACGGGAAGAGAATTTCAAATCAAGGGGAGCCGTGTGTGTTTCGCTGTGTTGGGTGGGTGGGTGGTTGGTTGAGACAGGGAGACAGCTCAGCTGATGGTGGTGCTGTCTTCAGGGTCCTTGGGATTCGCTTAAGAGGATGCGGCAAGTGTGCGAGGAAGGATCGGAGACAGTCTGCACTCGAGAGTTAGTCAAATCGAGTGATTCTATTCACGGCTCTAAGGGATTCAGATGCCACCAAGGTGTCCTCTTTCATTGTTCTCCCTCTTGGCCTCCCTATTTTCCTCTTTGGTTATTGCTTTGCTGTCTTCTACCCCTGCCAGTGGTGGGTTAAGGACAATATTAGCCTACTGCGGCCTGCTATTTTGGACAACAGGCTCCTTTTCTATGGACTTCTCCAAAGCTCAGAGAGAGTTTTTTTTCCCCAGCGTGTAAAAAGCCTTCCTTAGTGTCGGGGCAGGGGTGCTGCTGTCCTCCCTCAGGATTTCTGAGGGACTTCTGACCTTCTCCATCCCTTTGTTCCTCCCAAATCTCCAGGTGGAACGTGTTGTGTGTGAGAATTAGGGAGCATTGTATGGGCTTGGGATTAAGTCATCTTCAGGCGGAATTGTGATATTGGCTAATAGAGTTTGAGTGACTTGAACATAGTGTCAGTACTTTTCAGCCAAGGCCAGCCAGGGCACACCTGTCATCGAGCGAGTTGGGTTTATCACTCATCACAGTAAGAAAGAACTCACACCATGGGAAATCATAGGACTTCAAAGTGAGAGGGTCTGAAGCCACCTCGACACCAGGGCCCTGTCAGCCCTCACTGTGGTTTGGAAGCGTTCACTTTCCAAGGCCTCAGTCACTCTTGCTGGTGACCTCTCAAGTCCGCCTTAACCTCAGAGCCTATGGGCGTCCCTCTCTACTTCCGGAGATGTATCGGGGCGTATGGCTGGAGGGCAAGACAGGACTGGCCTGGAATCCGTCCACGAAACAGCAGTGGCAGTTTGACTATGTCTGGGAGCTGAGCAGATCTAGGGTGGGAAAGGGGGCTCCAGAACCTACTTAACCCCCACTTGATTGTCCTTCAACTGGTCGGATCAAGACCCTAGGGGGAGCTCTTATGAGGCCCAGCTCTGCAGGCCTCTCTACAGCTTCCCAGCTGTGTATGAATATAGCATCCTTTCTCTGGGTTAGGGTGCTTGCTGGTCAGAGGCCCCTTCCCAACCCACACAAACTCCCATCAAAAATGTCAGCATTGATTTTTAAAGATCTGGTTATCCACAGACATGTTTCCCTAGACCTGTCAGCCCTAGCTTTTGCTAGAAGGCTATATTGAATGGGAAATTTACAGTTGATGCTCAATTGATTATCTGTACTGATGGAGAAAAGCGTAAGGACAGATGATTCTCCCATGACATAGAATCAGAGTCATGGGAGAATTAGCCTTTTAATGGTCGCTTGGATTGCTTCCCATTTTTGGCTATTTAAAACAATGCAATGATAAACATTTTTGCATGTATATTTCTGTGTATTTTCCTGTTCTAGGCATTTCATATAAATGAAGTCATGAGCTTTTTTTTTTTTTTTAAGATTTTATTTATTTATCTGACAGAGAGAGACACAGCGAGAGAGGGAACACGAGCAGGGGGAGCGAGAGAGGGAGAAGCAGGCTTCCCGCCGAGCAGGGAGCCCGATGCGGGGCTCGATCCCAGGATCCTGGGATCGAGACCTGAGCCGAAGGCAGACGCTTAACGACTGAGCCACCTGGGCGCCCCTCATGAGCTTTTTTTAAAGGAAGGGTAATTCGCTCTCATGGCAATTTTTTGGTTTTCCTTGAATGGTTTAAGAATCTAATGGAAGGATAAAGGGTAAGGTAAAATGAGTGTGTTAGGCCCTGGATATCAAATGATGATCTTTTGCTTTTTCACTCAATATTTTACTTTAGTGATCCTACTATGGCTGAATCACTAAGTGAAGGTTCTGGAAGTCTGGAAGTTCTGGAGGCCGGTGATGAGGGTAAGTAGCCCAGTGGAATCTTGCCAACTAGAACTAGATTCGTTTACTGTTTTTAACCCTAGGAAAAAATGAAGCCACAAGCAAACGAGTTCATATCAAATTTCTAATAACATTAGACTCAGTCTGCATTTACTTTGCAGGGTTTTTTTGCCTCTTTTTTGCGGGGTCCAACTCTGATATCACAAGGTTTGTCTGAGGCCCTGCAGTCTTCTTTGGGGATGGTTACTGGTTTCTACTTACTAAGGCAGGAGAGATGTTTCTGCTTAATTAGAAAAAAAAAATTTGTAGCAGACCATGACCTGAGAGATTCAACTGAGGTTTTACTGTAGAGAGTAATTCAGATTTTTTTGTAATTTGAGGAATAAAGGGGGAATACAAACCAAAGATGCCACCACAGGCTTCTGTAAGTGGGACTCAATTTACAAAAGTTCTTTTTGCAGAACTTACTCAGATGTGTGTCCATTCCCTAAATTGTGGGGCCACCTAGGAGCGATATGTAACCGCGAGTGAGTATCAGTTCAGGGAGGCAAAAGTCACTAGATAGTGATAAGCCTCATCGACATCCCTCCACTGCAAAGGACCCATCAGACATAAAATAAGACGTTGAATTTAAAGATAGGACTAAATGCAACAGTTCACTGGGTTGTTCTCCAATTTTTGTTGAAGTGGCATATGATGTGGAAGACTTGATCCGGAAGAACAGAATGGAACCTTCTTGTGGCTTCCTAGAGGCCTGTTTTTACTGCTGATATGGGGCTGATGTGGGGCAGGGAATGCTGAACCTGGTGCACGGATCCTTGAGGGCAGGGCTTGGGGCTTCGTTTTGGTGTCACCATTGTTTAGTATTGGGTCTCAGAGAGAGAGTCCTTAGATCCCGCAAATATTCAATCAATGAATGGATAAAAAAATGAATGATAGGCCTCTTCACCAAGGCAGCCCCCTACAAAACCAACTGACCTATCTTTTTGGATATGAGCTAGACAGATGCCTCCAAAAGAAGGTGGCAATGCGGTGCATCTTGATGAAGAGTGAAGGTAAGGAAATGCCTTTTCTCTGTTCACAAGATTTCGTTGTTTTAAAAGATCAGACGGTTGGGTACGTTTTTAGAGCTAGTTGTTGCTAGCGAGAGAATAGCGTGGCTGTTTGGAGGTTGATGGAGAGAAAGGCTAGATAGAAATGTTTTCTTTCTAAGCAGCGATGCAAGAGAAAAAGGTCAATGTCATGCGATGCATTTTTAAAGCCCCATTAAGTTCAACCCAGGCGGGCTGCCTGTGTGCACGGCAGATAAGCAAATATACAACCCAGAAGCAATGATTTCTTCATTGGAGTTAACGGTGTTTTCCTCTCTGGGGGGAAAACTGCTTTTAGTGGGCTGTTTTCTGGCATGTGACACATGACCTTCATTGGATGAGGTTGTTGAGAGCTCCTGTCTGGGAATACGTAGTCCTTGGGCTCGGACAGGGAAATCAGTGGCTTTGTTATAGGAGAAGTCCAGAAGCTGGCGGCCGGCAGCTCACTGCCCACCACTGCGGTACCTGGCAGGGGCACTTGTTACCCAGTGTGGAGGTGGCCTACATAAACATTGCTGGATACAAACGTGGGTTGCGACCACGACTCGCTGCCTAGGTCTATCTAGCCTTTGGCACTTCAGCTTCTTTTGAAAACCAGCCTGGGCAGGGCTCAGCTGCTGGTAATTTGAAGGCACCCCTTTACAAAAGAGAGCTTGAAAGGCCATTTCATACACTTGAATATAGGGCAACTCTCTCAGATTTCAGTGGGGTTTCAGAATACGTAGCTTGTGGACTGTTCCCAGACTTGTATCTATTTTTCAGGGCCAATCTCCACATATGGGGTCTGATGTGGATGGGGCTCGGGAGGTCTCCTAAGCCAAAACAGGCCAAAGACTTGGACTCTTGCAGTTGATATTGGATGTGTGGCAATGGGTTGCTCGGTAAGGCCGTGTCTAGCTTCCTAGTCACTGCCTGAGGTCAGTGAGCCACCAACCCACCATGGTGGTTACCATATCCTGGTGCACCCCCAGCTCTACCAACAGAGCTCTATCCCCCCATGCCCACATACTCAGAGCTAGCCCACAGGGACGAATGGAAACATTATTTTCCTTCTAGTGCCCGTAGTTGAAAGAGACACATGTTACTTAAGGTATTTTGGATCCTCATGGGAAAATAGGTTGTTGTTTTTGGCCAGCAAAAATGGAAAACTGCGGGGGGGGCACGGAAATTGAAATACATGCATCATTAAATGTTAGGCCCTGTTATGGTTCTAAAGTCACCAGTCATTTTGCTGATTTAGGGACATAAAAAAGTGTTAGTGCCTAATTTTGTCTGCCCATACGATGATTATGCTTGGTACGTTCAGCTTTGGAGCCCGAATGTTTATTGGAAGTGTTTTTATTCAATTATTAAATGTTTATAGATTGCGTTACAAGTGCAGCTACTAGCCACTGATTCTCTCATCTCTGTCTTTTTGCTGGTTTGTGAGGAGCAGGTTTGCCCTCCTCCCTTCTAGTCGGGGATTTTGAAGCAAGAGGGGCAATGATCACTATGTTTCTAAACACTCTGAGCATAAAGTTGTTCCTCTTTTAGAAGACCGGAAGGAGACCACCCACCAAGAATCAATAAATCTTATTTGTTCTGGGTGAAAACTGGCAGGGACTTTTACACCGGAGAAATAGGCAAATACTACAAATAAGGGCATTTCCCCCAAGAGATCCAGTTGATAAATCTTTTCCAGCAAAGAACTGATCATAGCAATTAGTATAGTATAGTAATCCTCGACCATTTTCAAGCCACCCCCAAGCATCGTTCTAAATAATGTATCATTAGGGCGCCTGGGTGGCTCAGTTGGTTAAGCGACTGCCTTCGGCTCAGGTCATGATCCTGGAGTCCCGGGATCGAGTCCCACATCGGGCTCCCTGCTCAGCAGGGAGTCTGCTTCTCCCTCTGACCCTCTTCCCTCTCGTGCTCTCTATCTCTCATTCTCTCTCAAATAAATAAATAAAATCTTTAAAAAAATGAATAAATAAATAAATAATTTATCATTATAGAAATTAGTTGAACTCTTCCTGAAAAAAAAATTATAGAAGGAAACTTGAAAAAAATATGTTTCCTGCTGTATCTTCGTGTTTTATTCTTTCTATCCGTAGGTAGAATCGCCAAGTTGGTCCCCATCATGACCCTATTTAGGTACATCCTAGTAGATGAGAAATGGCCCAAGCCATTCCAAACAGGAGTTACTTAAATAGGGATTATCAAGCATATAGTCCTCTGTCTTCTTGCATTGCCCCACCCCACGCTGGCTTCTGCTTCTAATCATTATACTGTACAGATCACTATTGATTGATAGATATGGGGCTGCTTCATCTTATCTATAGATAAATAGAACTGATAGACCAATTCTACAGATAGAATTGAATCTGGTCTTAATAAACAAGTAATTATCGGGGCACCTGGTTGACTCTGTGGGTAGAGCCTGCAACTCATTGATCTCAGGGTCGTGAGTTCAAGCCTCACGTTGGGTGTAGAGTTTATGTAAAAAAAAAATTTTTTTTTAAAGGAAACAAGTAATTATTGATTCCCTAGTACTAGCTCACAGTTATTAGCACTTGCACCATACCAGACCCTATGCTAAGCTCTTTACCTCCACTTTTTACAACTTATATCAACCCTGACAAGGGCCAGTGTTTAAATTATAGGATGCTTAAGGATGATTCTGCTTGGCGACCTTAATTTAAGGAAAGTGACAGCTGTGTTGGTATTCTGCATCCCTCAATGGACTCAGTTGTCCCTTGGGAGCTACTGCATGCCTTTCACAGTGCTGGTTGCTGAAGGGGATGCAAAAGAGGGCCTGCCTACAGCCTTGATGTGGGGAACAGTAGCTAAGACACAGAACTGTATCTTATTCCTTTCTCATTGATACCCAAAACATAGTAAGTGCTTGGTCTTAAATATTTGTTGGATGGGTGGATGGGTGGATGGATGGATGGATGGATGGATGCATGGATGGATAGGCAGACTAGAGGGCATTCAGGTGTAAAACTTGGAAGGCCAACAGTCAAGTTTTAGGCATACAGAGAGAAGGGTTGATTGTTGTGACTGGTGGGACACTGGACTGAATGCCAGTGTCCCTTCAATTCTTGAAGTTTAGAAACCCTTCTCATAGGCCATAGGATTCCAGAGCTAGAAGGAATCTTAGTTCAGCATTTCCCATAGTGTGTTTTGCCAGACATTCTGCTTACATGCATTTGGGAGACAACATTGCTGCCCAGTATCTTAAAGCTTCTCTGTTCACATAGGCATGTTGAAGTTCCAGAAAAGTCTTGTTGGAAAGCAGAGCCTTAAACTTCGCCGAATCCAGCGTTTCTCAGAATGACTGGCCCGCAGATCCCTTTCTCATGCAATAGACCAATGATAGCCCTCTGAACGCACTTTGGGAGATGCTGACTGGTGTGATCCCTTCATTTTCCTGCTGAGTTCCAGAGAGGTTGAGTGACTTACCCAAAGTCACAGAGCTAATTGATAGCAGAGCCAAGTCGAGGATTCCAGGCTGTTCTGACTCTTGGGTGGCACTCTCCGTTACACCACTAAGCCTTTCTAATGGCAGCCCCATTGGCAACTCCCTTGCTTGGGCCCTCCCCTGCCAGGGCAACATTGCTGGGCTGGCAAGAGGCCTTCCAGAGACCAGACTGTTGGGAATTGGGATGAGACACCTATGCTGGTAAATTATGGCGTGTGAAAGCAGTAAGAGCTGATTCTTTCCCTCTGGAGAATGCAGCACGCACTCCCCTCTCCTCATCCTTCTTCTGCTGAGCCCCAGTAAAGATACATGGGCTTGTTAGGAAACTAAAAAAAGCCCTAACAAAGCCTTAGGAGCATTTAAAGCTCCAATGCTTTGCCTCTGCCCTGGTGGTTAATGTAGATAGCGCAAACTTGCAATTATTTGCAGGTGCAGAGGGCAGTAGCCCCCTAGATAATCCAAACCAACCGGCAAAAATGGAAGAACACACACAGTGCACATAGTGCACTCACGCACGCAGACACACGTACGCACGCACTCAAGCACGCACACATGCATGCACTCACACACGCACTCACATGCTCACACACATGCACGCACACACATATGCATACACACACTCCCTGCAAAACCCTTTGGTATCTGATTCTGTCATGCCTTTTGCACAGGCAGCTTCTTTGCCCAGTGGCCCTTTCTTCCCAATTCCAAGCCCTCTCCCTCGCTCCTAAATTCCCTCCTCCAGGACAGCTTCCCTGACTGCACTGCCCCGATTGCACTCGCCCCGTGGATCTGCATCCTTTCAGCACACAAGCTGGCCAGTCCCAGCTCCCACCTGCAACTCCAGGGGTCCTGAGGGGCTTTCTCACATGTGGAAGCTCGCTTCCCCAGCTGGGTGGCGGTGACTCCAGACGCCAGTGTGAAGTCGGGGGGGCACCCCGCGCTTGTGTGGGCTCAGTAATTGCTGCAGAGGAATGAGCTTCTTGGGTCAGGAACGAGGTGTGTGTTCATGGTTGCGGTGGCCAGGCAAGTGGATGCCTGGTGAGTTGGGCCTGAAGAGAGGCCTGCTCAAAGACCACAAGCTGGGGCCCGAGCTTCTGCTCTCCCCAGAACTCAGACACTTTGTTCTACGGAGTTAGGAAGAAGGGAGCAGGCCACGTGCATGGTGTTGTGGTGTCGTGGGCCCCGGGGTGGGGAAGGGTGGCGAGGGCCAAGTCTGCAGGGCACCTGGGATCACAGTCCTTGTTCCTGTCACAAAGGCCCCATTTCCTCCCCTTCCACTGTCACACTCTGCCTCACTCTCCTTCCTTAACTTCCAGGAAAGAAGAAATCCAAATTCAAAGCTTTCAAGAACCTTTTTGGCAAGAGGAAGAAAAAAGAGCTGGAAGATGCCCCGGGAGGGAGGAGGCTAAAGCCAAGCTTGTCCAGCGGCAGTATTAACATCTCTTCTCTGAAGCCGGTTCGGGAAGGTCAGCGCACTGAGGCCAGGTAAGTTCCAGTGGGCGGCCGTGGCCTGGGGGCCCTTCTCCGTGCTCACAGCGATGCTTATTGTTGGGGTGCGGAGCTCAGTAGGTTGGCCGCTGCACATCCCTGACCCCGAGAGCGCTGGGTACAGACAGACCAGGGCGGCCCTCCCCTGTCACAGCTGTGTGACCCATGCGACCCACCCCTAGTGAGGCGCTGGAGGCCTCTGTTCCGTAACGTAAAGACAGCCTGCCTCATGCGGGCAGCCGGGCCTGGTTAGCCTGCCTGGCCGTCAGACTAATAGACCTGTGCTTACCTCGTGGGGGAGGCTCCATCTCTTAATGTGTGATTAATATCTCAGATGCTGAAGCCAGGTCGAGCTGGGTGGAGGCCAAGGCGAGAAATCACTTGTGTTAATGTAAAAACAAGCAAAGAAAAGGAGCAGGCAACATCCCAGAAGACGGGGCCGGGAGGGGGGGCGGAGGGAGATGCTGCAACTGGTCCCAGAATGGGGAAGACTGGTTCTTAAGCCACCCCTGTTCCAGTTTTCATCTGTGATGCCCCCACTTCCGTATCTGACCATCCGGTACCCCTGGCTGTTTCCTGGCTCCGTCAGCTCCCCCTCTGTGCAGGTCCACTTGGGCCTGTTGCCCTGGCCTGAACATTCCAGACTTTTATCTGCACTGCCCACAGAGCTCACCTGTGCCGTGACCCCTTCCCCCGAGGCTCTGCTTGCTGGAAATGGGACAGTCAGCAAACCTGACGGTGCCTCGGTCTCCTTCAGGAGGCCCTTCATGAGTGCATTGAGTGTGAGGAATTTCGGATAGCTTTGCTGGTGGTGGGGGGAGATGGTTCTGGACAGAGGGGTTTGTTTCATACCTCATAAATCATGCCGTGATATAGACTACAACCCAATAGCTCCCAGTGAGCCTACGCAAGCACTGCTATAAACCAGAGGGTGGGGGAGGGGAGAGGGGAGTTTGGGTCTACTCTGCCTCGTCTCTACAAATCAGCGAGGGCCATCTCTCCTAAAGTTCTGCATTTCCCCCTTCCGACTTGTCCCTCTGCCTCCAACATGGTGCATTGGTTCTGATGCATTCTCCACACTAAGAAGGCAAGTGCGCACAGGGCTTGCGGGGTGGGGGGAGGACAGGAGGGAGTGGGGGCAGAGGAAGAAGTGGGTAGTACGAAGGCATCTGCCTCCTCTCCTCTTGCTGGTCCCAAGCTACCTTAGTATGGGTGCCATTTTAATCCCCTAACACCAGATTGTCCTCGGAGCATGTGGTTATCAGATCTGCCCATGTGCATGTCCCACAGTCAGACAGGCTCACAATGATGGGGCGGAGGCTGGTCCTACAGTGCCCGAGCTGCTACTCTGGGTACCATTTAAAGATTGTTTTTTAGGGGGGTGCCTGGGTGCCTCAGTCGGTTGAGTGTTAGACTCTTGATTTCAGCTCAAGTCATGATCTCAGGGTTGTGAGATCGAGCCCCTCAATGGGCTCTGCATTGGGTGTGGAGCCTGCTTAAGATTCTCTCTCCCTCTGCTCCTCCCCTCCCCCCGCTCACTCTCACTCTCTTTCTCAAAAAAAAACAAAAAACAAAACATTGTTTTTTAGGGGTGCCTGGCTGGCTCAGTAGAACATGCAATTCTTGATCTCAGGGTCACGAGTTCAAGTGCCACATTGGGCGTGGAGCCCTACTTAGGGAAAAAAATGTTTTTTAAAGTGTCAACCTACATGTATGACAGTAAATGTTTTGTAATAAAGGTAATAAGTGCAAAAAAAGTACATAAAATTTTAAACAATTATTTTATCTAATTTAAAATTTCTACCCTTCCCTAAAAGAAATTCTGTACCTATTAGCAGTCAATCCCCAGTCCCTCCCCACTCCAGCCCAAAGTGATCACTTACCTACTTTCTGTCTCTATCAATTTGCTTATTCTGGATACTTCCTATAAATGGCATCATATGGTATGTGGCCTTTTGTGACTGGCTTGTTTCCCTTAGCATGTCTTTGTTTTCCAGGGTCATCCATGTGGTAGCATGAATCCAATACTTAATTCCTTCATCCTACTGAGTAGTATTCCAGTGTATGAATAACCACATTTTATCTGTTCATCAGATGACAGATATTTGGGTGTTTCCATCTTTTGGCTATTATGGAGAATGCTGCTGTGAACATTTGTGTACAAGTTTTTGGATGAATGTATGTTTTTATTTCTCTTGGGTATATGCCTAGGAGGATACTGGGTCATATGGTAATTTAATGTTCATGTTTTTGAGAAACCACCAGACTGTTTTCCAAAATGCCTGCCTGCACCATTTTACATTCCCACGAGCAGCGCGTGGGGGTTCCAACTTCTCCGCAACCTTGCCAACACTTGTTACTCTCTGAGTTTTTGTTTCTAGCCATTCTATTGGGTCTGAAGTGGTAGCTATCTCATTATGGTTTGGATTTATATTTCCTGACTGGCTAGTGAAAGGCTGAGCATCTTTTCATGTGCTTGTTGGCTCTCTGTATATCTTCTTTGGAGAAATATCTATTGAGATCCTTTGCATTTAAAAAATTGGGTTATTTATCTTTTTATTATTGAATTGTAAGAGTTCCTCATGTATTCCAGATACGAATCCCTTATCAAATATACAATCTGCAGGGGCACCTGGGTGGCTCAGTCGGTTAAACGTCTGCCTTTGGCTCTGGTCATGATCCCAGGGTCCTGGTATCAAGCCCCACATCAAGCTCCCTGCTCGGGGCGGGGGGGGGGGGGGGCGTCTGCTCCTCCCTTTCCCTCGGCCCCTCCCCCCCACTCGTGTTCTCTCTCGCTTGCTCTGCTTTCTCTCTCTCAAATAAATAAATAAATAAATAAACTTTTAAAAAAAGATATGCAATCTGCAAATATCCCCCCCCCCTTTATGTGGGTTGTCATTTCACTTTCTTGCTAGTATCCTTCGAAGCTTAATTCTGATCAAATCCATTTATTTTTTTCTTCAGTTGCTTAAGCTTTTGGAATCATATTCTAAGAATCCATTGCCAAATCCAGGTCATGAAGATATACCCCCCAGTGTTTTCTTCTAAGAGTTTTAGCTCTTATATTTAGGTCTTTGATCCATTTTGAGTTCATGTTTATATATGGTATGAGATAGGGTCTAACTTCTCCCTTCTGTATGTATCTTTCCAGTTGTCTCTGCATCATTTGTTGAAAAAACTATTCTTTCCCCATTGAACGGTCTTGGCACCCTTTTTGCAAATCGATTAACCATAGATGGATGAGTTGATTTCTGGACTCTCAATTCTATTCCATTGATCTATATGTCTATCCTCATGGCAGTACTATACTGTCTTGATTACGGTAGCTTGGTAGTAAGTTTTGAAATTGGCAAGTGTGAGTTCTCCAACTTTGTTCTTCTTTTTCAAGATTGTTTTATCAGTTTGTGGCCCCTTACATTTCACGATGAATTTGAAGATTATCTTGCCCACTTCTGCCAAAGAAAAGAAAAAAGGCAACTGGAATTTCAATAGTGATCACATCAAATCTGTAGATCAATTTGCGGACTATTGCCATCTTGACAAGATTAAGGCTTCCAGGGCCCTGAGCACAGGTTGCTTTTTCATTTGCTTAGGTTTTCTTCTTTAACTTCTTTCATCAGTGTTTTAGAGTGCTCAGAGTATAATTTTGACACACTTTTCATTAAATTTATTCCTACATGTTTTAATCTTATTGATGTTATTGTAAATGTTGAAAATTGGAAGTGTTTTTGTCATTTCATTTCTGGGTTGTTCATTGCAAGTATATAGAAATACAATCAATCGTTACATATTGGTCTTTTATCCTGTAGCCTTGCTGAACTCATGTATTAGTTCTAGTAGTTTTTATTGGATTCCTTAGGAGTTTTATACACAAGATTGTGTCATCTATGATTGGAGATAATTTCACGTTTTCCTGTCCAATATGGATGCCTTTTATTTAATTTTCTTACCTAATTGCCTTGGCTAGAACCCCCGGGACAAAGTTGAATCGAAGTGGCAACAGCAGACATCCTTGTCTTGTCCCTGATCTGAGGGAGAAAACATTCAGTCTTTCATCATTAAGTGTGACATTAGCTGAGAGTTTCTCACAGATGTCCTCTGTCAAGGTTGAGAGTATTTATCATGAGTGTATCTATTATGTATTTGGATTTTACAAATGCTTTTTCTGTATTTATTGAAATGACCCCACAGTTTTTGTTTTTATTCTGTTGATATGGCGTATTACGTTGATTTTCATATATTAAGATAACCTCACATTTCTTGCAAGTTCTACTTGGTAATAGTGTATAATTCTTTATGTTGCTAGATTCAGATTACTAGTATTTTATTGAAGATTCTTACATCTATTTCATAAGAGATATTAGTCTGTAGTCTTCTTTTCTTGTGATGTCTTTGGTTGAAATTTTTCACAGGTAAAATATATTCCCAACATTCCAAAAGGAGTCTTTTGTGCCGTTAGCCCTTCATTTGTTTCTAACTTTCCCCTGATTTGCCCTAATGCTTAATTGTTGTCAACCTGGTTTTATTCCCAATCAGAAGGTATTTCCATCTGGGTTAACAAGCTGGGGGTGGGTGCATAAGATGGCTTTGAAAATCAGACAGATGTATCCCAGAGCCCTTGTGTGAAAGAGGAAAAGATCTAGTGAATGAGGGTCTCCAGTATCTGGGCAGATGTTTGGTATTTTAAATCAAAACAAAAACACTAGAGAGAAATTTGGGTGTGAAAGATCTTTTATAACTCTTACCTTAATAATAGAAAGACTTAGGGTCTTCCCTCCCATTCCACAGCATTGCTGCTCTTGTACACTTTAAATGAGTGAATGGTATGGTATGTAAACCATATCTCAAAACCATTATATAAAAAAGATATGTGTTGATAATTTAAAAAATCAAAATTATACAGAAGTACATAAAGTAGGAAATTAAGGTTCCTTCCCCCTGCCCCCAATGCCATTCCCCAGAGGGAGCTGCCACTAATTATTTGGTGGATATCCTTCTTGATTTTTTCTATGAACATAAACTGTATGTGTATGTAATATAGGTATATATATATTATTTATTTATTTATTTGAGAGAGAGAGCACAAATGGGGGCGGGCAGAAGGAGAAGCAGACACCCCGCTGAGCAGGGAGCCGGATGCGGGACTCAATTTCAGGACCCGGGGATCATAACCCAAGTCGAAGGCAGACGTTTCACCCACTGAGCCACCCAGGTGCCCTTGGGTATATATATTAAATGAGAGCATACTATTCTTTATTTTTTCACTTCATATCTCATGGAAAACCTTCTCTGTCAGCACCTGTGCATCCTTGCCCCCTTTCTGAGGTGTCTGTGATATGTCATGCTGTGGATATACACGTGTCTTCAGTTCCTACAGCCCTTGGGCTGCTCTTACAAGACCTTTTCCTTCCTGTTCAGGGCCAGGAGCAGCATGGGCAGCAAAGCCCTGTCCCATGACAGCATCTTCATGTTGGATTCTGAGCCTGAAATATCAGTAAGTAGAATCTGCCCCTCTCCAGAGCCCCAGAGAGGCAGACCTCTACAGGTAAGAGTGAACTCGCATCAGTGCCTAATTAGACTCCTCCTCTTTCATTCTTCCCCCCCACCCCCATCCCAATCTGCCAAAAAACAAGGAGGGGGGAATATGGCCTTGCTCCTCACCTGATTCTACCCCACAGGGCTATTGTAAAGAAGGGAGAGTGTAGAAATACACGATGCGCTGACCTAGTGCCCAGCACACAGTGTTGGCTAGCATTACCATATTCACTTGACACACCCCAAGAATGCGTTAAGTCTTAGGATGGTGACATTCCACTGTTGGTTAATGTGCAGGCATTCCAACCACCATGTTCTTTCGTTCTTCTACAGAGATCTCAAGTCTCCAGAACTCTGCCTAGATCTGGGACTAGTAACGTGCATGGAGCTGTTTCTGGACTTACGTTTGGAGCTGTGCCCCTTCATGTGCCCAGAAGTGGAATGTGGACTGGGGACTCCAAGATCACTGAGGTAATAGAGGGGAATTGGGCCAAGTATGGCAGCTGAGTCAGACAGACAGACCTATGCTTGAATTCTCGCTCTGCTACTTACTGGCTCTGTGATCTTGGGCTGATTGCTTGACCTCTCTGAGCCTTCCTTTCCTCATCTACAGTGGGTATAATATTAATCTCTACCTCAAACAATTGCTTGTGAGGATAGAATACTCAGAGAGGTTAAAGAAATTGCTCAGTCTCACCCAGATAGTAAATGGTAGACCTGGAAACCTGACCCAGATGCACTGACCTCAAAACCCACGGTCTTTCCAACATCCCAGGCTTTAAGATATTCAATTTCTTTGTGCCTGCCTCAACAGGGAGAAGGGTATACCTTTAGTCTATGCACATGCATAGAGCAGTCTTTTACCTCCAGATAACCCTAACCATTGCTCAGTTAGACTCTTCTGGAGCTCTGATCTAGAAATGTTCCAGGGGCGAACTGGAAATATTGTCAGGGAGATCACCCTAAGCAGCTGCATTCCTCCTCTCAGCCTGTGGGCAGGATGATACCCAAGGATCCCTGGGTAACTGAGAAGGCCACACGAGGGGGAGACCCTTTTCCACTGAAGAGCTGATGATTTTGCATTTGGCAAAAGGTCACTGGGGCTTACTGGTGACACGTCTGTTTAAGACCCCATATCTCTCACTCTGGTTTCTGTACCGTGTGTGAAAGTTCTGCTGTCTACATTAACGGTCGAGGGCAGACAAGCAAACGCTGAGTTTGTCAGAAGTGGGGCTGATCTTATAGTTATAAAGCAGGCCCTAGGTCAGCGGACTCTTGCCCTCTTGCACCACAGCAGGAAAAGTCACTTCTAATCCTCAGTTTTGAACACCAACACGAGCTTTTGCTTGTCTCCACAGCGACACTCCCTTGCCACCCAGTGGCAAAAATCCAGATGTACATGACCAAGTGCTACAGGGTGATTTCTCACATGCAGAAAGGGGAAACCTGGGTGGGAGCGATGGGGTGTCTGGGTGATGGACATGGGGAGGGTATGTGCTATGGTGAGCACTGTGAATTGTGTAAGACTGATGAATCACAGACCTGTACTTCTGAAACAAATAATACATTATATGTTAATAAAAAATAAAACACTATTTAAAAAAAAGAAAGGAAGGAAGGGGAAACCTGGGTCCTGGAAGTCTCCCTCTCTCCCTCTTCTCTTAGTCCTAGCAACAGAGAGACTCTCAGAGCAGGCATGCCATTGCTCTAGAAGGATGATTTGGGGGGAGAGGGGGTTGAAAATTAAAAGTAAAGATTCTAGGGGCATTTCCTCTCGCAGTGAAAGGGGTGGATAGGGAAAACCACGACAGCCCAAAGACAAGTTTTCTTAAATGGCTGGTTTGGGCCCACTCCTCACATCTTTGGCCTGCTCCTCTGGTCCCTCTTCTGAGAAACAGGGCTGAAGACAGGGTGGGGTGTTAACCAAACCTGAGCCATCAACCATCAGATCGATCTTTGCATGGGAGACTTCCCTTAAGTGCCAGGGTCACAACCCTAAATGACAGGGTGGTTGATAGCATCAAGTCGAGGGTCCTGACCGCCCCCCCCCCCCGGGCTACATAGATGCTGAGCAAGTAGGGAAATGGCCAATGGCTGGGTTCCTTGAAGGGGCAGGATCCGTAATGGATCATGTGACATTCAGAGCAACTGGGAGATTGTGGGAGAGGAACCTCCGGTGTATCGTTCTTTTAGAAATACCAAGACTGAACCGGTGTTTTATTCTCTGCCAGATTTTCACCTGCTGTCTTATCTGAAGTGTTAAGAGTGTGGGTGCCCAGATTACTCTCCAAGACATTTCATGTCCTTTTTGTTTGAGGACAAATAGATAAGAGGTACTGGCAGATTGTGAACATCTTCTTGTGGAAACAAATTGAATTAGGTAATTTAAGAAACTGCAAAGGCTGCAAAGCAGTTTTCTTACTGCTCACAGACCTGACTCTTCTTTTTTTTTTTAAAGATTTTATTTATTTATTTGAGAGAGAGAGAATGAGAGATAGAAAACACGAGAGGGAAGAGGGTCAGAGGGAGGAGCAGACTCCCCGCTGAGCAGGGAGCCCGATGCGGGACTCGATCCTGGGACTCCAGGATCATGACCTGAGCCGAAGGCAGTTGCTTAACCAACTGAGCCACCCAGGCGCCCCAGACCTGACTCTTCTTAAGGAAGGAGGCCCTTCTTAAGGAAGGAGGCCCTTCTTAAGGAAGGAGGCACACCCTCTTAAGGAAGGAGGCACACCCTCTCTTCTGGTTGTTGCCTTTAAACTCCCTGAACTTGAGTATGGGACATCCCCTCTTCCTGGCTCTTACAGTTAGGAGACAGGAGTGCACAGTGGTTAAGAACATGGGCTCTAAAGGCAAGCAGACCTTTCAAACGCTTGTTCGGCCACCGTGAGAATGAGGGCCAGTCACGTCATCTCTCAGACCTGGTTTTCCCCATCGGGAAAGAGCAGGTGCTTCAAAGAATTGTTGCAAGTTTCGAGTGAAACGCATCTATGAAGAACACTCCCGGCCTGGCAGGGAGAAAGATCTCAAATCAATAACCTAACTACCTAACCCTTCATCTGAAGGAACTAGAAAGAGAAGAGCAAACTAAACCCAAAGCTAGCAAAAGGAAGGAAATAATGCAGATTAAAGCAGAGTAAAGCCCTCAGTAAAAGTTAGTTGTCATTATTGTTATTAGAATCGGGCTTGGGGCTGGTGAAGTTCTGAGACTTCTTCTCAAGAGCCTCCAATGGGGCCTGCTAGTAATAAGGGGGCACCTTAGACACTAGCCAGGAGTTCTCCAGGGGCAGAACCTTGGACAAATCCTCCTCGGGGCCCCTTGTCTTTGGTTTTGAGAGTTTGAAGGCCATCTGTCCTGAACAGGAGACAGAAGAAAGCATGTCAGCTCCAGGTCAGCAAAGATTTTGTCTTGTTCATTACCATAGGCCCAATGCTTAGAATGGGGTGTGGCACACTGTAGGTGTTTAACCAGTATTTGTTAAAGATCAAATCAGAGATTCTGATCCGCATCCAAATGACCATGGCAGAGACCAGTTCCTCAGATTCAAGTGTGCCATGAGGTTCAAATTGGAATGAACTAAATTGTGTGCTGAAGCCCAGGGAAAACCCAAATGATCAATTTTATCTCCTTAGGAATTCTAGGAAAGCAGTTCTAATCAGGGCTAGTTCTGTAGATTTTCTAATAATTCCCGAAGATCAATCTTGACAGGATTAAGATAAACAACCTGTTGGTTGTTATCAGTCAAGATCTGATCCAGACAATTCCTGAAATGATAGGAGCAAGGATTATAGTTTGGATGCCAAGCCTAGACCTTAACCCCAAAATTCAACCTCCACAAGAACCAGACTTCCAAAGACAAGGCCAAAATCAAAACAAAGATCAGACTCAAAGAAGATTTATAGTTAGCATCAGTAGAGAGAGAACACCAGAATTCTGGTTTTGATCAAACAAGCAGTTCAAAGTTTCTGTCTTTGTCTTTGGCAAAAGTGTGCCACAACCCAGAGCGTGGCCCAAGGCTATTGGTCTTTGGTTTGCATAGGTACCAGAAGCGAAGACAGGGAGGAAGGAGATCTTTTCTTGGCTTGTTTTTTCATTTTGGGGTCTTAGTCTTTCAACCATGAAGCAAGAAGAGAACGCCAGTAATTTGGAGGAAAGCACACAAGTTTTAACTTTTTTCCTTCTACTCTCCTCCTTGGCAGCTCCCCTCACTGTGCCCACGCCACTCCAGCTACAGCCCCCCTCTTCTCCGGTCTGACACAATTTCTGCCGACTTTGAAGAAATCTCTGTTGACGAGGAGTCCCCACATAAGAAAACTTTACCACTCAAGGTCGTGACATTGAAGGTGAGTGTTAGCCCCATCCGAAGTGGTAAGTTTGGTTGGGGGACACAGGTCAGAGGCATAATCTCTTGCACTCTCCTTCTGCTGTAGCTTAACACTAGGGGGCCATTTGGGGAAGAAGCAGCCATTTTTGACTTTTGATTTGCATGGTGGTTTACATTTTCTGTCCAATTCTACAAACCAAATAATTAGCACTTTAGTTTATAAGCTATGGAAGACAGTATTTCAGAAAACAATAAGAGTTTGCAGATGTTTTCAGTTATTTGGGGAAGAAAACAATGGAGATTTTTATGGAAGTAAAGCCTCTATGTTTTCGAAAGCCAAAATCTCAAAGGTTAGGGCACGTAGTATTGTTTGGTAGACACACACCCATACGAAAAATCATTTGACACATGAGAGGGCATGCATGTGCATTTCGGACATCTAGGTTTGTCAATCAAATAATATCCATCAACAAGTGAAAAATGAGTAGATTGTGCCCATATCAATACTTCCATTCTCAACCTAATGTGTGGTTAATTTAATTGGTTGTTGTTGAACTTGAAAGGACTTTTAAAGGTTTTAGTTATCTATTTATCTATCTATCCATCTACTTATTTATGAGAGAGAGCAGAGGCGCAGAGGGGGAGGGAGCAGGACAAACAGACTCTATGCTGAGCCCAACCCGGGGCTCGATCCCACCCGAGCTGAAACCTGAAGTCAGATGCTCAACCAGCTGAGCCCCCCCCGGCACCCCAAACTTGAAAGGACTTTTAAAGTGAAGTAGAGTTTAGAACAATTAACCTTGGGAACTAAAAAGTAAACAGAAAGGTAATTGATAATGAAGATAATTGGCGAGTCAGCACAAAACTGTTTTGATGTTAAAAGATCCTATGGAGGGAAGCAGCCTTCAGTTAGATGAGTCAACAACAACAAAAAAAGCAATCAAGTTAGGACAAACTTAAAGCACAGGCAGGTGGTAGGTGGATATGGATGCTCACTGAGTTATGGATTTAGACTATATGTATTTTCTGCAGAATACCACTAAATCAGACAAATTAGTCTGAATTGGTAGAAGGATTGAATTAGATAATATTTTTACTGTGATAAAATACACATGACAAAATTTATCATGTTACAGTGTACAATTCAGTGGCATTAAGTTCATTCACAATGCAATGCAACCATCACCACTATCTAGTTCCCGAATAGTTTTGGTTCCCGAACAGAAGCCCCACATTTATCAGGCAGTCACTCATCATTCCTCCCTCCTCTCAGCCCCTGGCAACCACCAATCTGCTCTCTGCCTCTGGATTTGCCCATTCTGGATACTTCATATAAACGTAATCATACAGCATATGGCCTTTTGCATATGGCTTCTTTCACTTAGTACAGTTTTTTTTGAGGTTCATCCATGTTGTAGTATTTCAATCCTTTTTGTGGCTGAATAATACTCCATTGTATGGATATACCGAATTTTGTTTAGCTATTCATCCACTGATGGACATTTGGGTCCTATCTACCTATTCGCTATTGTGCATAATGCTCCTCTGAACATTCATATACAGTTTTTGTTTGAACACTTGTTTTCAAGTCTTTTGCATGCATACCTAAGAGCAGAATTGCTGGAGCACATGGTAATTCTATATTTAACTTTTTGAGGAACCACCAAACTGTTTTCCCCAGCAGCTACCCCACTTTACATTCCCCCCTGCTTAGGTATAAGTGTTCTGATTATCTCCAAATGCTAGCCAACACTTGTTACTTTCCATATTTTTAAAAAAATAGTCATTCTAGTGGCTGGGAAGTGGTATCTCATTGTGGTCTTGGTTTGCATTTCCCTAGTGGCTAACGCTGTTAAGCATCTTTTCATATGCTTATTGGCCATTTGTTTATCTTTCTTTGGAGAAAGTTCTATTCAAGTACTTTGCCCATTTTTAATTGTGTTGTTTGTTTTTTTGTTGTTGAGTTATGAGTTCTTTATATATTCTGGATACTTGACCCTTTTCAGATATATGATTTGCAAATACTTCACCCATTCTGTGAGTTGCCTTTTAATTCTTTCAAAAGAATAACATTTAAAAAAATATTTTAATTTTGATGAAATCCAATTTATTGATATTTTTTCCTTTTGGTACTTGTACTTTTGGTGTCATATCAAAGAGACCATTGCCCACTCTAAGATCATGAAAATTTACCCCTATGTTTTCTTCTAAAAGTTTTAGCTCTTATGTTTAGGTCTTTGATCCATTTTGAGTTCTTTTTTATATATGCTGTGAGATAGGGTCTAACTTCACTCTCTTGCACGTGGCTATCCAGTTGTCCCAGCACCATTTGTTGAAAAGACTATTGTTTCCTCCATTTAATGTTCTTGGCACGTTTGTTGCAAATCAGTTAACCACAGATGAATGGATTTATTTTTGGACTTTCAATTCTATTCCATTGATCTGTATGTCTCTGCTTATGTCAGTACCAACTCTCTTGATTACTGTAGCTTTGTAGTAAGTTTCAAAATCAGGAAGTGAGAATCCTCCTATTCTGTTCCTTTTTTTCTTTAAGATCGTTTAGGCTTTTTGGGGTCCCTTGCAATTCCATATCAGTTTTACAATAAGTTTTTCCATATCGTCTAAAGAGCACATTGGGAGCGGCGCCTGGGTGGCTCAGATGGTTAAGCGTCTGACTTCAGCTCAGGTCATGATCTCAGGGTCCTGGGATTGAGCCCCACGTTGGGTTCACTGCTCAGTGGGGAATCTGCTTCTCCCTCTGCCACTCCCCCAGCTCATGCACACTCTCTCTCTCTCAAATAAGTAAAATCTTTAAAAAAATTTTTTTAAAAAAAGCACATTGGGATTTTGATAAGGATTGCATTGAATTTTTAGATCACTTTGGGCAGTATCACCATCTTAACATTAAGTCTTCCAATTCCATGAACACAGGATGTCTTCATTTATTTAGGTCTTTAATTTCTTTTTTCTTTTTTTTTTTAGGTCTTTAATTTCTTTCAGTGATGTTTTGTAGTTTCTAGTGTACAAGTCTCACACCGCTTTGGTTAAACTTATTTCTAAGTATTTTATTCTTTTTGATGTCATTGTGAATGGAAGAGTTTTCCTAATTACCTTTTTAGATTGCTCATGCCCAGTGTATAGAAGTTTAACTGATTTTTGTTTGTTGATCCTGTATCTTTCAATTTTGATTAATTCATTTATTAGCTCTCCTAGATTTATAGGGATTCTTTAGAATTTTATTTTTGTTAATCTTTTAATTTCTTTTCTTCATATTATGTCTTTTTTATTGACCTCTCTGTATAAATTCACTTGATATTTTCTTTTGCTTTTATGAGAATGCAAAATCTATCTGGGAATTTTTTCCCCCAACCATTGTAATTTTCAGTTTTAGGAATTTCTATTTGGTTCCTTTTTTATAGTTTCCATTGCTCTTTGAAATTCCCCACCTGACTATCCAGTATAATTATATTGACTACAACTATATACACATACACACACACACACACACACACACATATATATATAGTTTTCTATATATGAGATCATGTCATTTATATATAGAGATAGTTTTACTTCTTCCTTTCCAATTTGCATGCTTTTTGTTTCTTTTCCTTGCCTAATTGGCTAGAACTTCCAGTAGAATGTTGAATAAAAGTGCTAAGAGTGAACATCCTTGTCTTATTCTTGATTGTAGGGGGAAAGATTTCAGTCTTTCACCATTGCATATGATGTTAGCTATGGATTTTTCACATATGCTTTCTATCCCTAGTTTGTTAGGTGTTTTTAGCATGAAAAGGTATTGGATTTTGTCATATGCTTTTCTGCATCAATTGGGATGATCATGTTATTTTTGTCCTTCATTTTATTAATATGGTATATTATATTGAGTGATTTTCATATGCAAACCTCCTTGCAATCCTGGGGTAAAACCAAAGTCGTCATGCTATACAACTGCCTTAATATGCTGTTGGATTTGGTTTGCTAGCATTTTTGCATGTGTTTTTATGAGGGATATGGGTCTATGGTGTCCTTTTCTCATGATACCTTTATCTGGCTTTGGAATCGTGGCAATGCTGGCCTCGCAAAATCAGGGTGTTCTCTCTTCCATTGTTTTTGAAATATTTCTTAAGGATTGGTGTGGATTATTCCTTAAAAGTTTGGTAGAATTCATCAGTGAGGCCATCTGGTCCTGGTCTTTTTTGTTGTTTTTGTTGGGAAGTTTTGATTACTGATTCAATCTCTTTACTTGTTATAGGTGAATTCAGATTTTCTATTTCTTCTTGGGTCAATTTTGATAATTTGGGTGTGTCTAGGAATGTATCCCTTTCCTCTAGGCTATCTAATTTGTTGATATACAAATGTATAGTATTGTCTTATAATTCTTTTTATTTAAGGTCAGTAGTGATTGTCCCCTTTCACTTCTGATTTTAGTAATTTGTGTCTTCTCTCTTTTTGCCTTAGTAAATCCGGCTAAAGATTGGTCAATTTTGTTTTACTTTTCAAGGATTCCACTTTGGTTTTATTGATTTTCTCTGTTGTTTCTCTATTCCATATTTTGTTATCTCTGCCTTAATCTTTATTATTTCCTTCCTTTTGCTAGCTTTGGGCTTAGTCTTCTCCCTCTGGTTCCTTACAGTGGAGAGTTAGGTTATTAATTTGTGATCTTTCTTCTTTGTTAACATAGGCAATGTATATCTATACATTTCCAAGGACTGCTTTTACTGTATCACATACATTTTGTTGTGTTTCAGTTTTTATTCATGTCAAAGTATTTTCTAACTTTCCTTTTGATTTCTTCTTTGATCCATTGTTTGCTTACAGCTGTGTTGTTTAATTTCCACCTATTTGTGAATTTTCCAGCTTTCCTTCTGTTATTGATTGCTGGTTTCAATCCATTGTAGTTAGAGAAGATGCTTTGTATGATTTCCATCTTTTAAAATTTATTAAGACTTATTTTGTGGCCTCACATATGGTCGATCCAGAAGAATGTTCTATGTGTACTTCAGAAGAATATGTGTTATGCTCTTGCTGTACAGAATGTTCTCTCTCTATATATACACCTGTTAGGTTTACTTGGTTTATAGATTGTTTCAAGTCCTCTATTTCCTTATTGATCTTCTGTCTAGTTGTTTATTTACTTTGCAAATGGGATATTGAAGTCTGTAACTACTATTGTAGGACTATTTCTCTTTGCAAATGGGATATTGAAGTCTGTAACTACTATTGTAGGACTATTTCTCTTTTCAATTCTGTCCATTTTTCTTCATGTATTTGGAGGGGACTGTTTGGGGTGTATATGCTTATGGTTGTTCTTTCTTTCTGATAGATTGACCCTTTTATCAGTGTATTAGGTCAATATTGATCTTCTATAACAATTTTGAGCTAAGGTCTATTTTATCTGATATTGGTGTAGCCACCTGGCTCTTTTGGTTGCTATTTGCTTTGAATATCTTTTATCATCCTTTCGCTTTTGACTTATTTGTGTCTTTGGATTTAAAGGGAGTCTTTTGTATACAGCATATAAAGAGATCATATTTCTTAAATCCATCTTGCCAATTTTTACCTTTTGATTCGAGAATTTAATTTATTTACACTCATAGTTTACATTCATAGTAATCGCTAATAAGGAAGCACTTACTGCTGCCATTTTGCTCTTTTTTCCCTGCCTATCTTATATCTTTTTTTTCCCCTCAGTTCCTCCACTGCCACCTTCTTTTGGATTTAATTGTTTTGTCTTAGTGTACCCATTTTCTTTTTTTTTTTTTTTAAAGATTTTACTTATTTATTTGAGAGAGAGGCAAAGAGAGCACAAGCAGGGGGAGGGGCAGAGGGCGAGGGAGAAGCAGGCTCCCCACTGAGCAAGGAGCCCGATGCGGGGCTCGATCCCAGGACCCTGAGATCATGACCTGAGCGGAAGGCAGATGCTTAACCGACTGAACCACCCAGGTGCCCCAGTGTACCCATTTTCATTCCCTTCTTATTTCCTTCTCTCTATATTTTTAAATTCTTTTCTTGGTATTTATCTTGGGGGTACAATTTTAAAAATTAGGTAACATTTGAAGACATAGGGTTTTTTTCTTTCTGTTAATTTGAGTAGGCTAACTATGTATTTTATAGGTCAATAAATAGAACTAAATTATTTATAGTCAACATTTCCAAGCATCAGTCTAAACATTTGCCCTGCTTGAATGTAACAAACTTTCTATTAGTAAGTTCAAGTACTCGTCAGGTTGCTTGCAATAGGTTAAATGTTGGGCTGCCAGGCAGAAAGTCTCATCTTGGGCGGTGTGGTCAAACCCCTCCCACCCCCCAGGCGTGAGCGTTTCTTAGCTGTTTCTGCCACGCTTCCTGGTTCATTAGTTCACGGTGATGAGCACGCGGAGGGCAGCAACTGCAGCAACGGCGGCATCCCGAGAAGCAGCTGTAATCCCCATCCCAACCAGATGTGCCGGCCTGGATGCTATTCTAAGCTTCCCATAAATTATGACCCCCGAGTAGTTCAACCCCAGAGGCTTTCCCACAAAGCCAGCTCCAACTGCCTTCTCGCTGAGGATCAACTAGGGAGCTAGGCGGAAAACCACATCATCCAAGGAGGGAAGTCAGACTGAAAGATAGCTGAGTCTCTGGGTGGGGGCGGGGGGTGTCTTGCCAAGCGGGCTGTTTTATTTTCCTCTCTAAGCTGCTGCCCCCTGCTGGTGGCAGAAGGAAACACGTTCTCTTTCAAGGACCCCAAGACCCGTAATAATTAAAATGGCAAAAAGTAGCGATAAAGGGAGAATTTTTTTTGAAGATTTTATTTATGTATTTGACAGAGAGAGGCACAGCGAGAGAGGGAACACAAGCAGAGGGAGTGGGAGAGGGAGAGGGAGGCCTCCCGCCGAGCAGGGAGCCTGATGGGGGGCTCGATGCGGGGCTCGATCCCAGGACTCTAGGATCATGACCTGAACCAAAGGCAGACGCTTAACGACTGAGCCACCCAGGCGCCCCGAGAGAGAATTTTAAAAGGACACAGAAGACCTTTTACCCTAGGCTAGCTTTTTTCTTCAAACTCCTGGGGGCAGGATTGGAAGGATTGCCGGAAGCCTTGCTGTCTCTGCCTATTCCTTCCACATTTCCCTGAGTTGAGTTGCTTTTCCCGTTTGAGTTTTGGTTTAGCAAAACTTGCTGTTTCTTCCCTGAGTGATCTTCGTCTGGGGGCCTCCCAGCCCTCTGTCCCAGTTCAGGGGCTTCAGTTCTTTGAGCACAGGCCAGAGTGGCAATGAAGATGAACAGGTATCTCTGCAGAGCCTTTGTGACGTGAGCCACTGTGACTTTCCGCTCGACCTCAGCTCTAACCGCAACAGAGAGACGCAAGCCCAGGGCTCCCTCAGCAGGCAGTCTGCCTTAGCAGGGCCTGACTCACCCACCCCACGGACCATCTTTAGCCCCCACCCTTGGACCAGAGGATCTTCCTACTTAGCACTGCCCTGACTGACCCTCCCACTTTCCCAACCCGGCCCATCTTCATCTGTATTCCCTTATGAGTCGGTAGGATATTTTTCTTCAATATTGCTCTTCACGGGGAAAAAGAATTGTGTGGAAAAGAAGCCATGCGTATGCAGCCCAGTCGGTTTTCACTCTTGAGAAAGGGGTGTATCGGCTACTTAAGTGCTTAAAATTTGAGCTGATGAAACACCTGGGCTTTTGTCCCACTGCAGGATAAATGTCGCTATTGAACATGGTGGGGGTTAAGCGGTTGCCAGTTGTTCCATCATATTGGCTCCTGAAGAGCTCACGTAGACGGCTGCAAGGCTGCCTCCTTGCCATGTCTCTCTTGCTTTACTCCTGATGGCCTACTCCATAATTCACCATTATTATTTACAAATCGGTCTCTGAAGCCCCGCGATATTATTTTTAGTTCTCCGATACTGCAAAGGGAGAGCATAATGCCCCCGTCGCCACTGTTGCATAGAAATTTGTAGCTTACAAAGTGATTTTGCACGTAGAGGTGCATTTGATTGTCTCAGGAACTCTGTATGATAGATGGGGAAGATAGCATTATTCCTGTTTTAGGTGGAAAAGAAACCAAACAAACAGGTTCAGAGAGCTGAAATGACTTGGCCAAGGCTACAGAGCCAACCGGAGACAGAGCTGGGATTCAAACCCAGGAGTCCTGCCTAAAGTCACAGGGCTTTTCACCAAACCATGTGGACTCCAGCAGCTCTTTCAATTTGTACAACCAACACCCATGACAGCAACAGCTGCTCACACTTCCTGAGACTTTCTTCTGTGAATGGCACTTCCCCTGGATTGCTGAATTCCACCCTTACAACAGCACACCGAATTGTATATTACTATTATCCTTTTAGAGACAATGTTTTAGAGACACAGAGATATGTTTTAGAGACATAGAAACTGAGGCTCAAAGAGGTCAGGTAACTTGTCCCAGGTCAAACGGCTAATAAATGGCATGACTAGGACCTCAAATTCGGGCCTATTCAATTCCAAAGTTCATGTCCTTCCTTCTCCATACTAGTTAAGAACTTGAAGAGATGGCCAGAGGAAGGGGGGCGGGCTGCAGGGAATATGTGAAAGTCCACCTCCCAGAACTTTCTGATTGGCAAAATGGTGGCCACAACAGCTCTTATGAAACGGAGATTCCGAGTGAAGCAGCAGTTGTACGGGAATTCTCAGGAATGGGCACAGAAGCCCAATGACACACCCGGGAAATGAAAATCCTAATGGCCAATATCGGGTCTCCTACCCTGTGTGCGTACGTCTTGGTAGAGAAGCGTCCGCTGAGGAACACTGTTCCCATCAAGAGCTGCTCCTCCTTCTGGAGAGCTTTCTATGGGACAGCTTTTGGGGCCCAATGCGTGATGAAACCTGGGCTGAAATAGCCACCAGGTCATGCCCTTATTTAAGACATAACAGTGGGGGTTCTCCTTTGTTCCAAGAATCACCGAAAGTGCTCTCTAGCCTCCCTCAAGTGTTTCTTATCAAGACTTAAAAGAAAAGGGAGAGACCCTAGCATCATACAACAAAGAAACCATCAAAAAGATGACCAAAAGGGTGGATTATTGACTGAACTATTTTGCACTGGGTCTAGAAACTTGACAGAAGGGAAAGAGGGGAGCTAAAATGCGTTTTAATTTTCCAAAGAGCAGCCCTTATCTGAACTAACACAAAAGGGTATCCAGCACCACTACCAACCAGTGCTGAAGGATCCCTTCCTCTGGCCAGGTTCCTTCCCCAGGAAGATTCTGGGTTAGTAGGTGCCAGGCCTGGCACCTCTCCCGGATGTTGAGGCAAAAGGAGCTCATTTAACTCTAGCTGTTAATCAAAAGCTGTCTGTGCTAACTCCCCTCTAAAACACAAGAGAACGAATGAAAACATCTTGTCCTTCCTTAATAATATGCACACTGGGTAGAGAGAGGTGTGTTGGCTCTCAGAGTGCAGGAAGGGAGGGAAGGGGTTGCATGAGGGGAAGGAAAAGTAGAGAAAGGAGCCCCATTTCCTTCACTTGATTTTCTTTCAGAAACCTGCCAGGAAGGGATTAGGCTTGCTTTTCCTAGGTAGCTCATAAAATCCTCTGGTTGGCTCCTGCGGTAACTTTTCTAGGTTTCTCTTAACCAATATGGCTGAAAGAAAAGGTAGGGCCTAAAGATGGGGCCCCACCTCCCAGAGGGAATCCAGATATTACTGGTTCCTGCTCTGAGGCAACCGGTGGGGTTATTTCGGGTTTTGCTGTGCTTCTGCTTGAAAATGAGAGCCTTTCTTGTCACACCAGAGAGTTAGGAGTGATTCACAACCAGGAAGACTCACTTGGAGAGCCTGTTGAGCCTATCGTCAGGCCCCTCCCCCGATAGTCTTATTCATCAGGTCTTGGTGTGTCCTTTAAAATATATTTTTTTTCAACACTCCAGGTGATTCGGAGGCGTGGGGGAATCCCAGACCATACTTTCAGAAACACTGCCCAGAGTTCCAGAGGGTTTATTTGAATCATTTATTTAATGAACTGTTTATTTAATTCACTTCTGAGTTTAAGGGAAATTGTAAAATATACACACACTCTATACCCGTACGACATACTCTAACCTCAACAACAGAGATCCCCTTAGGGCTGTTTCGTGTGGCGATAATGCTTGATGGCTTTGCTCTCTTATTTTTAGCCCCCTTTCAAAGATAGCTGTGGGTCTGTGTTGAGATCTAATGCCCAGAGATTCCTTACCGAGAGTCCATCAAGCACGGGGAGACTAGTGGCTATTGTTAAGTTTGATGGACTCTTGGCTTAGGCTGTGGCTGGGAGCAGCTAAGCTCTCTCCTGCCCACACTCAGTCTGCCATTTGCCAGAATTTTGCTGAGCCTGATTTCTTTGTTTTGCTATAGAGTGAATTTCACCGAACAGCACTTTTGCCTATAGCGTTTACACTACAAGGTTTAGGATGCCAATCAAAGTGAAAAAAAAATTTTAAATTCATTGTGCCTTTGCTTGTTGTCTAGGCATCACGAGTTTGTTTTCGTAGAAAGCCAGTTGTATGGGGCCCCTTTAGGGTTTCTGGATCGCCTCCTTGACTCTTTCCGTTTACCTTTTGGTGGAGCTAGTGAGGTTTCAGAAAGAGTAACTAAGATGATACAGAGAACCGAGGAGCTTTCGCTGGCAATTTCTCAGAAAGGCAACATCTGGTGGAAACTTTTAACATAATCAATTCACCGGTTCTGCAAACATTTATTGAGCAACCACTATGTACCAGCTCGGTTCTAGGTGTTAGGGATGCTCTAGTAAATAAAACAAATGAAAACACTTCTTCATGGAGTTTATAGTTGCCATGGGGGATATGGACAATAAGCAAGATCAATAAGCAAAATACACAAGATATTAGTGGTAAAAAGTGCCAAGGAGAAAGAAAACAACACACGGAAGGGGATGATGATGTGCCCGGGTGGAGGGATGAAATTGTGACTGGGTCAGCCAGGGAAGGTGTCAGCGAGAAGGGGGCTTGTGTATGGAGACCTGAAGGAAGTGAGAGAGGCAGTCAGATGAACATGGGGGAAGAGCATGCCCGGCGGAAGGAACAGCAAGTGCAGATGCTCCAAGGGAAGGGCACGCATGCAATGTTTGAGGTACAGCAAACCAGCAGTGTGCCTGGAGCAGAAAGTGATAGGAGCCAGTCACAGAGGCGACGCGGGGAGACAGATCATGTGAGGTTGGCGGGAGTATAGACGTTGTCACCTAGTCCCCAGATACCAGAACCGTAAGACCGCCCTGCAGCCTGAGCACGTTTCAGAAGAACAAAACAAGAGACCTTACTCTGTACACTGAGTATTAAATGAACCATTCCTACAGATAACCCAAGCAAATATACAGTGCCCGGAAAAGGTGTTCTATAAATTCACGGATGAGAGTTGCATCAAGAAGTTAGAACTTCTGGGGGCCACTCCTAATTTTGCATGACTGACCCCACCAAAGATAACTAGCCTTCCTTCCCCTTTTTCCTAGAATCACAGACAGAACAGTCACCTGGATCTCTCATTGGCCTGACGCATTAGCACCAGGCATTGGAATCACAGATACCTGGTGCTGTGGAAAGCTAGTTTGGAAAGAGCTAGTGAGTGAACAGAGAGGGAGATTGTGTCCACCTGCTAAACTGTATCCTTCGCCATTGGTGTCCAGGAGAGAGGTGGCTCATCACCTGGCCTTCAGAGGGGCTCTCCTGACACAAATATTGGGAGCTTCTCAGGAAAGGGGGGTGCTCTGGCGTGTGTCTTTGAGGTGTAGAGAATGCTATGTTAAGATGCCCAGAGGAAACCAGTTTGAAGCTCCCACAGAGGAACTGAACTGGGAGCCCCAGGACCAGATAGTTTGGAGAGGTGAAGGCCAGCCATAATGAGGACAAGGTGACAGGCTCCATCCCCACCTCCTTGGGGGTGGGGGCACCCAGTTCCCCAGGGTCCTCCCATCAGCTTGGTGTCCTTGAACAGTAAATGGAAATAAAGTTAGTGTGCCGTTTATGCAAACGCAGCTTTTTTTTTTTTTTTAATTCAATTAGCCAACATATGGTACATCATTAGTTGCAGGTGTAGAGTTCAATATCACACCCAGGGCTCGTCACATGCAAATGCAGCTTACAGACAAGCCCTCTTCCAGCCTGATTTTCTCCCCTCCACCCGGCCCTCCTGTGGAGAAACCCCACAGCCCTGACGGGCTTTTCTGACCGAGACTGTGCCTCTCACCCCAGTGGACCCCTCATGTTAATTAAAAGGGGGTAAGGGACAAGAGAAAATGCAAATCCTCTGTCCTTGTAAACTCCATTAAATGGTTGGGTTCCTGTCCTGAGGGCAAAGGGGAGCCCCTGAATCTTTTCTAAGCAGGGGAGCAACCTGGATTTCCTCTTTCTCATTTTCACCTACAAGGAACCCAGTGGAAGTGTGCACCTTGCCTCTAAGGAGCCTATTGACCAGAAGGGTCAATATTGCTGGAGGACAAGGGACAGGAGTTCATGAAGGATCTCTTCTTCATTTAATTTTTTAAAACATTCTTATTTGTTCATTTGCCAGAGAGCGAGAGAGCACAAGCAGGGAGAGCGGCAGGCAGAGGGAGAAGCAGACTCCCCGCTGAGCGAGGAGCCCGATGCGGGGCTCGATCCCAGGACCCCGGAATCATGACCTGAGCCGAAGGCAGATGCTTAACTGACTGAGCCACCCAGGGGTCCCAAGGATTGCTTTTTTAGGAGTGCTTCAGCCAGAGAAGCTTCCAGCTTTTAGGACCAGTGACAGCATAAGGGGTTGACCCATTCCTTTTCTCCCCCTCTCTCCAGAGCTCCTTTGAGCCCTCACCTGGACCCATCCACTCACAGTCCTTGACCCCTTTTGCCATGATTGCCTCTCCCGGCAGCACTCAGCTGCCCATGAGTTTCAACACCCCAGCCACCACTAAGGACTGTTTGGATTCCTCAGCTGCTCGACACAAGATGGCTTTAAACCCCCAGAAACAAAAGAAGAAAAAGAACCCTCAAACCACTGTAAGTCCTTCAAGAGGCCTGGGAATAAACTCCCATGTAATAAGAGATGAGTTCCAACCTTCACAAACTGCTCCTAGGGGAGTGGTATGGTTTGAGGGATCTATGCCCTAAGTAAGGATGGTAAAGTCAAGGGCACTGTCCCAAGCTTGACACCAACCACCACCACCACCACCCCCCCCAGAGAGGTGAGCAAACTTGCATCTAGTGGGTGGGATATCCTATCCACCTGGAATTTACACAAAAGGGACTGAAGAGAGCAGAAACAGTGACCTAAACCCCAGGAACTGCTTCTTGGCTTGGCATCTGGGAATTCACTCAGCACTCTTTGTAGAGCACATTCAACTGTGGCCCAGATCAGGTTTCTTTTAATTATTAATGAGGTAAGACCCGTGAGCTACAAATTGTAGCACTGTTCACCTCCTTTGGAGGCCAGGCTTCCAGCAACTCCAAGCATTCAGAACTCAGCTATTAATACCCCCAGAGATCTCTCAGTGTCTCATAGATATCCCAAGGTTGTGTCATGTGATTTTCTAGCAGAGCTACATTGAGGCAGGCCAGTTATGTTAAAAACATGGCCACCAGACTGGGAGATCTGGCAACAAAGAGACGTGACCATTGATAGCAGAGAAAGATGGCAGAAATGATCTGAGACCATTTAGTAGAGGGATACAGAACCTTGCCCACCTCAGTAAATCCCTCAGGGCCACACCTTATCACGGTCCAGTATAATAGATCGTGTTTATTATTTATCCAAGCCATCAAGAAAAGTTTACCTGTGTTTCCTGATATCCGCTTAAGAAGATAGGGAAGTAAAGCCTTTGGGAAAGATTTTTACTAAAAAGTAAAAGACGTTGGTGTTTAATTTTGATTTACTAAAAGATGTTGGTGTTTAAAAAGATGTGTCAGTTAGCTGGAAGATCTCACTTTGGTCAAACAGCCAATCCCTCAGTGCCTCTGGGCTATAAGTAAGGGTTGTAGTCAGAACTGGAAGACACTAAAAGATTTTATTACATGGGAGTTTATTCCCAGGCCTCTTGAAGGACTTACAACCATTTTATAGGGAAGGACATTAAAGTACAAATAGTTGCCTAAGGTCACACACCCTGATGGTAGCAGAGCTGGGGCCAGAATCCAGTCTTGACTTCCAACCCCCCACTCTTTTCACCCCACCATGTTGCATCGAGCTCAGACACCTCAGTTTAGCTTTGAAAAGACAACGAGGGGCGCCTTGGTGCCTCAGTCGGTTAGGCGTCCGACTCTTGATTTTGGCTCACGTTCAGATCTCAGTGTCGTGAAATCGAGCCTCGCATCGGGCTCTGCACTCAGCAGGACGTTTGCTTGGGGTTCTCTCCCTCTCCCCCTGCCCCTCCCCTACTCTGTGCTTTCTTTCTCTCTCTCTAAAAAAAACAAAAAAGAAAGAACAAAATACGAGTTGAAAAGAACAGTCAGCAGGACAACACGTCCAGGAGGGGGCCCTCTGGTGGCCCTGAGAGGATCGCCTTGGTCCGTTGTCAAGCAGAAGGTGACCCGTTAGTATGCACTAAACCTTATATATGCAATCACCTGGACGCCTCACCACAAACCTGGGAGATGGGGAATGTTGGCTAAGGGAAAAGTAGTATGAGCCTCTGACTCTCTTCCTTCTGCATAGCCTAATTAAGAAAAGGCCTGGGCAGGGCGCCTGGGTGGCTCAGTCGGCAAAGCGTCTGCCTTCGGCTCAGGTCATGATCTCAGGGTCCTGGGATCGAGCCCCACATCGGACTCCCTGCTCCGCAGGTAACCTGCTTCTCCCTCTCCCTCTGTCCCTCCCCTGGCTCATGCTATCTCTCTGTAGCTCTCTGTCTCAAATGAATAAATAACAATCTTAAAAAAGAAGAAGAAGAAGAAGAAGAGGCCTGGGCATCACTCTCTCAGAAGGTCAGGACATTTTCTTCCATGTGACTCTCTCCGACACATGGGTGAATATGAAAGGGTCCAGGACCATGTCTGACACAAAGGCTGCTGGCACTTGCTCCTTGCTTTGGAGTTTCTTAGGTCCCCCCTCACCCCTGATTTAGAGGTGTGGGCCTAGAGATGTAGAGATCGATGTGGGCATAGAGATGTAGAGAACAACCCGGTCAAGCTCACACGGTGAGTAAATGCTGGAGCAGATTTGAACCCAGGCCGGTCTCACCTCATTCACTCAAAAATAAATTCCTTTGTGCTGAATGTGTTTGCACGGGCACATTGAGTGGGAGCGGAATGAGTAGGACATTTGTCTTCAGACGCGTGTCACAGAGGCTCACACAGAGCAGCTTCCCGCCGCTGTTCGGTGCAGTGTCCCTCAAACGTTTCCAAAGCTGCCCCGTAATCATCCGTATACCTTGTTTATAGTAAACCAACTTCAACCCTTTCAGCGTAAAGGCTGAACCCTTCATCATCTTCTCTCTTCTTGCCCAGCAAAACCCCAATCTTCTTTCTTCTCTGGAGCCGGAAAGACCTAATTCATGCTTCCACTGAATTCCCTGAAAAGAAGCCGAATGGGATTTGAGTTTGGCTCCCAGATCTGGCAAAACAAATTTGGGAGTTCCAAATAGGATTGCCGTCAGGCCCCACAGGCCCACTTTCAGACTGACGGCCTTGTAGTGTGGTTCTGCGGTTTTCGGGGAGTTGCAGCAAACCAGCCAGAGATCAGAAGCTTCCAATCTAGGTGAATCACTCCCAACAGGTAAAATAATGATCACTTCCAGTGAGTAAAATGATCAGCAAGGGGATGAATGCCATTGGAAATCATTTCTGTGGTTAATGATATTGTTATGTTCCCAGCAGAGCCCTTTGGAGATCGAGGACTTTTTTTTTTTTTTTCCTGATGTCATCTCCTTTGGCAACCACTCAGGGGTGGGTGGGAAACACTTTCCTTCTGAAGCTCTTTTTTCCGTCTTTCAGGGGAAAGCAAAGCAAGAGGAGCCCACCCTTCTAGTGGTTTCTGGAGAAGAGAAGAGTACAACCATACCAAAAGAAGCTGACAAAAAGATGCTGAAAAAAGACAGCGCAGGTTGGCACATCCCCACCCTCATTCAGAAACGTGTATGATGGGCTTAATCGCTGTGTGAGAGGAGCTATAGAATATGATTTACTTAGGCTGCTGCCTGTCCCTGGTACCCTCTGAGAGCTTTCAGTTTAAGATGTGTATCAAAGGGGTCCAGCTTCCTCCATCTAAACTGCCCGACTCATACCATTGCCCCATGTGTGGGATCAAGGTAAAAGATTATGCCTGGATCGCTATTTTGTCGAAATGAATTTCCAACCAGAGAGGTGTGTAGCTCTTGCTTGTTTGTAAGCTTGTCTAATCCTCTCTAAGGCTAAGGTGTATCTGAGGGTGGCCAATGAGTCCCCCTTCAGTGTCCCCTGAACACCAGAACCAGACAATAATAACAGAATTAGCTCAAAACTAGTTTTTTAAGGTCGCTCTTCTCTTCCAGTAGAGAGAAAAAGGTCTTGTGATAACAGTGAGACCAGTTCCCATATCCATAGGCGAAGTGGGCTCAGGCAGCTGTGGACACATGTCCTTGGCAACCAACACCTACCAAATCCCCCAAACCACAAATACCACTGGGATGAAAATCTGGGCGTGTGTATGTGTGTGTGTGTGTGTGTGCATGGAGATGTTGGTTCCAGCTGATGGCCACCTAATTTCAAGCAATACTTGATAAAACAAAATTCCTGTTCCACAGTTAAGTTGAGCAGTTATTTCATATTTTTTTGCCACAAAGGATTTCACATGTGGGTTCAAAAAAAGGATATCCCTAAACACATTTTTCCATGGAAACTCACAAAACCACAAAACTGTCCCGAAACATACACACACACAGAAGAAAACAAAATGAAATTTAAATTTACTTTCTTTTTAAACGTTTCCTCTTATTGTTTTTAATAGTTGTCCCTTTTACACACAGAGGATAGAAGAGATCCGGTGTCCGTGGGGGCAGATACTTGGGTTTTCCATAAATGGGAGTGGTTTGGAGTGCAGCCAGCTACGCCCAGTGCCCTACCGCTGGATAGGAAACCACTAGATGGAGGTCGGGGATGCACTGAATGATGAGGCAGAGGAGGCAGCGATCCTTCCCGGGGATGGGGGGGTGGGGAGGGTAGGGGGGGTGTGATCAAACTGAGTCCCTCAGCAAAAGTACTAGAGAGGAGAGGGGCACTCTGTGTCACCGCTGCCTTGCATTTGACCTGAAGGCTGTATGGACTGATGTCATTGTTAAGGCTTTCCAAGAATTGCTTTGCCTGTATATTACATCAGATTCATTTAAGACAAGAGAGTAAAAAGCAAAAGAAAAGGGGGTCACAATCTTACCTCCCAGATAACCTCCCCCCCCCCGTTGACACCTTTCTAAAAAGTAAAGCAATGCCCGCACACGATGTGAAAATTAAATAGAATCAAGTAAAAAATATAAATATTAATTAGAAAGTAAAATTCCCCTCTGTCCGGCCCCAGTCAGTTTCCTAAAGGGTGATATTGTTACAGGTTAAAAAATGGCCTTTTTTTTTTTTTTAAAGCTTTTTATTTATTTATTTGACACAGAGACACAGCGAGAGAGGGAACACAAGCAGGGGGAGTGGGAGAGGGAGAAGCAGGCTTCCCGCCGAGCAGGGAGCCCGATGCGGGGCTCGATCCCAAGACCCTGGGATCATGACCTGAGCCGAAGGCAGACACTTAACGACTGAGCCACCCAGGCGCCCCCCAAAACGGCCTTTTAACATGTCTCCCGCCTAACGGTGGACCAGACTATCGATTTGCTGTCGATGAGCCGACCTTGTAATCGGTTCGTAAAATTGGGATTTCACTTGGATTTAAACATTTCCAACTGCAGAGGCTAATAGTGACCAAGTCGCCAACTCTCTTCTGAATAGCTGCTTCGTTATACGGAGGAAGTCAGTGGTGAATAGGTACCCACAGGGCCGGGGGGCAGAATCCTCTTATTTTAGGAAGTCCGAAGCATGCATATTTTTTTCTTTTCCTTATTTCTGTTGGGTACAGGTGTCTCAAGCCTGAAGCAGAGCAAGGGAACTGAAATTTCTTATAAGGAGACAGCAGACCAGGCTGCAGGAGCGGACGCTGCGGGGAGTCAGAGCTCCCCATTGTCAGGAGCGCACGGAAGACGTCGCCCCCCAAAAGGATCAAGTGCTTCGGGATCGAGTGAGTGTGCGCCCAGTGGAAGCAGCCTTAAGCAGTCCATTCGAGGGCTTGGCCTAGCTGAGAGGGCTGGGTCCCCGCCTGCCGAGAAGCCTGCCGGAGAGTGTCTTCTCTGGAACCTGTCTCTGGAGCGCCAAGTCAGGGAGCCGCCCACCACTCCGCAGGCAGAACGCGCTACCCCTCAGGAGCTGCTTCCAGATCAAGATGACAACGGAAAGAGAAAGGCTGGGGCAGATTTGGACGCCGGAAAAGGCCCGGTGTCCCAAGCTGTACCGGAAGACACGGCAGAGTCCGTGGTCGGTGGCCCGTCGCCGTGCCACGAAGATGGGGCCTCCGGAGGCGAGCAGCCAGAAGCCAGAGCTGCTCGTTCATCGGCGGCGGAAAGCCTTTCTCCAACCCCGGACGATGTCCTCTTCTCAGGGGCCATTGAGGGTCAAGTGTTCATGGATCCTTCTCAGATGCAGTCTGAAGGGGAAGAAGCTTTCAGCTTTGATGTGCAAGCGAGCCATTTGAAAATGGCGTCAGTTCAAGATATCCCCGCTGTCTGCAGAGAGAAGTCTCCCGGAAACGTCCTCCCGGCCTTCGCCGCGAGCATTTCAGGTCCGGCAAGTGCTGTGGCGGAGGGAGGCAGGTCTGCGGAGAGGCTGCCTTCCAGAAGCCTCGCCTGGGCGGCTGAAGAAGCGTCCTCGGATCCAGAGGGTGCTTCCGAGGAGGAGAGCGGTTCGGGGCAGCAGCTGCTTCCCAGGCCTTCTTCCCAGGCCCTGGGGAAGCCTGCCGATGACCGACAAGTCTTCACCGAGTCGGAAAGCTCGGCCGCGCGAGCGAGCGGCCCTGAGCTGCAGCTGGCTGCGGGCTACTCTCCCCCGGCCTTCGGGAAGCGGGCGGCGGAAGCGGCGTCCGCGGATCCAGCGAGTCCTTTGGAGGAGGAGAGCGGGGCGCCGCGGCAGCCGGCTCCCACACACCCCTCCCAGTCCTTGGGGAAGCCTGACGGTGACCAGGAGACCACAGACTCAAAAAGTTCTGGGGACTCGGGCAGTTCTGACGAGCGGCTGACGCCCACCTGTGCCGCGCAGGCCTTGCAGGGGCCCGAGGACAAAGGCCGCACAGACCCCCACGGTCACGTGGAGAAGAAGCACAACAGTGCTGGCGCCTGGAGCGGCTCCGAGGAGGACGTGCCTCCCAGGCCCCCTTCCCAGGCCTCGGGGCAGCCCGCAGACCACCAGCACGGCGCCTCGGGTGCGAAGCACCTCCCCGAGGAGTGGGGGGTGTCCGTGGGGCGGCTCGCTCTGACCTTTTCGAGGCCGATCCTTCAGCAGCAAGCGGCCTCAGGGTCGGCGAGGCCCGCGGACCCTCCCCGGAGCAGCCCCGCGGAGCCGGCGCCCGCCCGGCAGCCCGTCCAGTCCTGGCGGAGCCCTCAGGCTGAGCAGCAGGCGCCCGCGGGCCCCGTGGGCGCCGCCGTGCAGTGGGCCATTGCTCTGGAGCCGCCGCCGCCGCCGCCGCCGCCCAGAATCTCGTCTAAGCGCCTGCTCAGGCCTTGGCCTGAGCATGCCGTCTGCAAAGGTCCAGAAATGGCTGCCGCCGTCGGGGTGACTTCCGTGGACCTGCCGCCGCCCCCGCCGCCCCGGAGACCGCATTCTCAGCCGCCGCTGGACCCCATCGCCGAGCAGGCGACCCGGGAGGACCCCGAGTCCCCGGCTGTGGAGGGGAGCATTTCGGCGGAGCTGCCGCCACCCCACCGTCCCTGCCAGGCGGTCGTGAGACCCGTCATTGAGCAGCAGGGGTGCCTGGGTGCCGAAGGCGCTGTGGTCGAAAAGAACGCCCCTGGGCAGCCGCCGCCGCTGCCCGGATATGATGCTCAGACCCCGACGCGCCCTCTGGTCCCGCCACGGGCCTCTGCCAGTCCCGAAAGCCCGGCAGCTTCTGCGGAGCCTCTGCCTCTCAAAGTGCTTGCCCAGGCCTCGTTGAGGGCCGGAGTGGAACCGAATGTGTCCTCGGGTCCGGAGGGCGCCGCCGCGGAGAAGGGCATTTCAGGGGAGCCGCCGCTCCCCCCAGATTCTGCTGCGTCCTTGACAAATCCCAAGGCCCCGCAAGCATCCGAGACGGCTGTCGGGGAGGGCCCGTCCGTGGAGCCGCCGCCCAGAGGCCCCGCCCAGCCCTCGGTGAGGCCGAAAGTCCAGCCGCAGCCCTGCCCGCTGGCCGCAGTGGGAGCTTCGGCTGCCACCGCCGAGCCCGCCCTGGGTCCCGCCCTGAGTCCCGCCCTCGGCCCCGCCCCGGCGCCGGGCCCGGCGTCCCCCAGAAGCGTCTACCAGTCCTGGCTGAGCTCCTCAGGCGAGCACGAGGGCTCCGTGAGTGCCCAGAGCGCTGCTCTGGAGTGGGGCATTTCTCTGGAGCCGCTGCCCCCGCCGCCCCCGCCGCCCCCGCTGCCTCCCAGAAAGCCTTCTCAGAACCCCAGGAGGCAGGGAGGGGAGCGAGCAGCCTCCTGGCGGTCGGCGAGCGCTCCTCCAGAACGGGACGCTCCTCCAGCACCCGGCGCTCCCGCGGCCGCCGCCGCGCGGAAGCCTCCCAGATGCGCTTTCCAGTCCCGGGGGAACACAAAAGTCAAGCAGCCCGTCTCCGAGGCTCTAGAGCGCGCCGAGGCCCTGAGGATCATGGCTATGGAGCAGCGGCACTCTCTCCGAAGGTCTTCTCAGGCCCTGACCGCAGCAGTGGTCAAGCCTCCGGCCTCCGCAGCTCCAGAAAGGGCTGCCACCGAGGAAGATGCTTCTGCAGAGCCGCTGCCTTCCAGGCAGCCTTCCCAGTCCCCTGGGAGATGCAAAGGGCAGCAAATGTCGTCCAGTTGTGAGAGTGCTCGCGCCGAGGCGGCCGTGTCTGGGAAGCCAGTGCCTTCCAAGTATCCTACCCAGGTCTCATCCAGGTCCAAGGTTCAGGAGATGTCCTTCCGTCTAGAGAATACCGCTGCGGAAGGAGATTCGGCTGAGAAACCGCCGGTGCCCAGGCATCCTTCCCGGTCGTTTGTGAAGTTTATGGCAGAACAAGTTTTTTCTGAGGGCCCTGCCCATCCTCCATCTGCGAATCAACTTTCCAAAGCTCTGTTGAGGTCTAAAGTCCAGTACCCAGCTTCCTCGGGCCCAGGGAATGCCAGTACCGGGGGAGGCATCTCGTCGAAGCTGCTGCCTACAGCACGCCCTTTACAGCCCCCGGGGGGGCCTGAAGGCCCCAGAGCGGTTCTCCCACATTCAGAGAGTGCCCCCGCGAAGCCCAAGCAGAGCAGTTACAAGGAGCTGCTGCCGCCCGGACACCTGTCCCCGGCACCGGTGAAGCTCGCGTCCCGGCAAGTCTCCTCCCTGCTCTCTCAGGGCTCTCCTGAAATACAGAAGCGCTCCAAAGAGCGGCTGCCTTCCAGAGGCCTTCCCCAGGCCAAGGAGGGGGCCGAATTGCAGCCCCAGCTTTTCTCCCCAGGCCCCGTGAGTGCCCCTGCAGGTTGGAGCAGGTCTGAGGAGTGCCGGCCTCAGCAGCCTGGACGCACTCCCCAGGCACCGGCCAAGCCCGAACGTCCGCCCCAGGTCCGGCCAGGTTCCGCGAGGGCTGCCGCTGAGGGCGCCCTGTCTGAGAGCCGCCCCGGCAGCTGGGCCCCACCAAGAGGCCTGGCTTCTCCGAGCAAGACCAAGAAACATCGCCAAGGCCCTGAAGACCTCATTAAGAATAGCCTGCCTCCCTCTACCAAACCCGTGAAGCTCAGCACGGCTCCTACCAGGCAGGCATCCACTGCTGGGGGCACTTACTCCAAGGGGGAAGGTCTCGAGAGCGGCGATCAAAGTAACAGCCATGCAAACGTATCTACCGGTGGGTCTGGTGTTGAAACCCTTTTTGGAGTTCGCCTGAGAAAAGTCCCTTCCTTGAAGAAGCACAAGAGTGAGAAACAAGATGACCTTACCAAGCTTTCTTCGCTCTCCTTGGGTCCGGTTTCATCTTCCACATGTAAAGAACAGCGAATCGGAAGAAGCGTTTCCCAGGGGCTCCTGGGCACTGCAGAGAACCCCGCCACAGCATCTGACATGCTGGAGAAGCAACAGAGCAGGCCCAAATCCGAAAGCATGGCCAAGAAGCAACCCATCTACAAGGTCCCAGGTGAGACTTCCTCTTTCCAGACAGCAAGGAGGTACCAAGTGGAGGGAAGAACTAGAGATCAAAGTCTTGAATGGAGGAAGTCTGCTCTAGCCTCGCCTGCTGAGTATTTGCTTTGATAGGGGCCAGCTTGTGGATTTTAGGAGCAGGATGGTGCCCCATTCTGGCTTAGTGGATCTGGAGATGGTTAATTTTGAGTCTTCCCTGTCCCAGGGACATCCATCCATCCACATTCTGTGATGGACACACGACCATCTGCCTATTCCTTCTGTGCACCTTCCCTTTGGATGGAATTTTATACCTTTCTCAAAATACTTGGACAGGTATTATGCTCCCCACCCCCCCTCCCACGACGCCACGTGGTTTTTAAAAGCCAGCTCATTAGTAGAGCACTACATTCAGACTCGCAGCTTGAAATCTTAATTTGCTGTAAATGCTTATACTTCCAAAGCTGCTTCCCACGCCTGAAATGTCTAAGAATCCAGAGCTAGGTGATCTTTCGAGCACTGATCTCTCTCAAAACCTTTGTACCTTCACACTGACCAACCCTGGTCTTCATGCCTAGAACCACACCCGTGAAACCACGCACTTGCACGAGGGAATGTGTAGCGTCAAATGCTATAAGATACTCTTTGGACTTCGAGGAATGCCATCAGTAGCCTGAGCCTCTGGCCTCGTGGGAGTTTTCCCAGCCCACCTGGCCACCCTGGTCCTACCGTGATTTGGGGATACGAAGAGGGATGGACGAGGGAGGGCGAGGGACCAGTTAGAGGACAGTACGCAAACGCGGATCTACGCAAGGAGCTCCTGCCTTGCTAGGTTGTGGGGATGGCACCAAAGAAGGGGGCCCTTTTCGATGGGATCTCTGTTCATTTTCATCTGGCAATTAACAAGGATGCCATCTGGTACATTAGTGTGGGTAGGCCCCGGCCCGGCTCGAGACCCTGCCTGCCTCACTTCGGTTCTAACCACTCTCCTTCCTTTCTCAGGAAAGGTTCTTGGTCGACAGTCAGATTATGCCGCCTCAGAGCCAGCTTGGATAACCATGGTAAAGCAGAGGCAGAAGAGCTCCCAGGCCTACATTCCTAAGAAAGAGGCAAAAACCAAGAACAAAGCTGGAGCCAAGCCTGAGGCCAAAGAGCCTAGACATGGGGGAGAACCTGTGGCAGCCCACAAAACACTCCAGAAGGTCACTAGAGTTGGTTGACTAAGCTTGCGTCGGGAACTCTGCCAAGCCTGCAGCTCCCCACCTCTTTGGGTGCACTAATCAAGGCAGGGGGACTCTTCCCCGGGGAAGAGTTGTGCCTGGTACTCAGAAAATAACGTGCCCGGCTTTATGCTCTGAAAGGGTTTGTGGAAAGTAATGAGTAGGAGAAGGTTCCATAAAGCAAACCCTGTCCTGAATATTCTAGAGCAGGATTCCATGATATCAGTTGAGCAGTGAGGAATAAGTTATAGAAAAAACCCCCAAAGGTAACCACTGGGATGAGAATTGAGTAACTATCCTTACAGGCATTTTATGCCTATGACTATACGTATGTATTGAAGAAGATATAAAGGGAATCAAACTAGAGGGCGCCTGGGTGGCTCAGTCGTTAAGCGTCTGCCTTCAGCTCAGGTCATGATCCCGAGGTCCTGAGATCGAGCCCCACATCGGGCTCCCTGCTCGGCGGGAAGCCTGCTTCTCCCTCTCCCACTCCTGCTGCCCTGCTTGTGTTCCTGCTCTCGCTCTCTCTGTCTCTGTCAAATAAATAAATAAAATCTTTATTAAAAAAAGGGGGGGGAGTCAAACTATACATACTATTTTTCATTTGATATCTCATCTCTGGGCACCTGTTCATACCATCCATAACGATTGACCTTATAAAGGTAATGCTTGATATTTGGGGCTTTGCATATTGGTTGGCTTTGGTGTGGCACCTGCCTACAGGTGAGAAGCAAGGTTACGTGATGAACTAGACTAACGGTCCCACCTGTGGATCAGGGTTGACGGGATGGTGTCTTGCTTCCAACATCCCATTTGCGATGTCTTTGGAGGTGCTGGAATGAGAGCCCCTCTTGTCAAAACCGCAGAACACTGACCTAAGGAAACATATCACATTTACATACCAAGAGATATGTCTAAGTTCCTGTATTGTTGGCTGCTTACTGTAACTGTCGAGGGATCAACATTAGGATCTGCTTAACTCTACTTGAAAGATTTTTTTCATTTTCATCATTAGTATTTTTATGGGAGCAGGAGATACAGGGGCAAAGTGCACCTTGGTTAAAGCTTTCGTCAGGGGAAAATGCACCAGGGTATATAAACTCAGTAATTTAGACCAGTTGTGGCGAGGTGCATTTGAAAAGCTTAAACTGTACAATTCTGGAAAGACCTGTAGCTACGTCTCTTTCTGGTGGAAGGAGTGCAAGTCAGAGGTCAACAGTTTTGGTAAGTGAGATCCTGTGGAACTCACTTCAATTCCTTGATAAGATTTGTTCGTAACCCCCACATTCTGGTAGCTTGTTTTTAAGTGTTGGTAGTGTGTTAGGGAAAAGGTTGTTCTCAGGTTAAATAATTGTGTTAACCTGTTTACACTATTTGTATGATTTGATGGCCTTTTCTTCCAGATCTCAAAGGTGGTAGACTTGAACCAGCTGAGGTTTTGTGAACCTAAATTCTGAGCCAAGTTCCTCTCAGTGCTATTTCCTTCCCTCTCTCTCTCTCTCTCTCTCTCTCTCTCTCTCTCTCTTTCCTTTTGACTAATGTGGAACTCTAATAGCCAGGACAGGGCTTGCCCCTTGGTTTTCTGAATAAGTAATTCACTCTTCTCCATGTCAGGACTTAACAAGCTTTTTGTTTTCATTTTTGTATTAAAGGGAGCTGGCCTTGCAAGTGAAAACCAACCCAGAAAGACTTTTACTTCCGATGTCAATAAACCAGAGAAGATGGCACAGAAGCTACCTAAGTGGACCAAAGCAGGTAAAAACAGCCCCCCCCCCAAAAAAAAAAGTCCTGGCAGCATGTTGGGAAACTTCTGCAATTTCCATCTCAGACAACACATGTCTTTCCCCACCCCCTCCTCCACCCCACATCAGCCTGGTGCTTCACATGGCTCTTCCATTAGGTACAGATATTAGCTTGTTTCAGGAAAATCCAATTGTGAGGACCACTCTGAGCCCAGTGGGTGACTTTCCAAGGGCCTCCCAGTCTTCGACCTTGTCCAGGAAGCTGGTATAGGTACAGAGTTGTGATCACTCACTAAAATGTCCCCGCGGCTGCGAGTCCAGAGGAGAGCACCGGGCTCCTTTCCAGCTCATAGCAAAGCAGTACTTTCTCACCTTCTACAGCCCCAGGGACACTTTAAAAAATCCAATGTACAGGCCCAGGGGTGTCAAATTGTTTCTTTTCACTATTTCAAAGGCTTGCTTCTCCACCTTCTGAGCAGGGCGTGGGAGGTGGGGAGGTGTTGAAAGCCAAGCAAACACCGGGCTGTGATAGAATAGAATGTGGTCTCAACAGTAGAGGTGTGTGCCAGAGGGATTTTCTTGTCAGCAGGAGCGGGTGGGGGGGGAGGTTGGGTTTGCACTGAATCTTCTTTGTCCTCTCCCTTTGTCCTCTTCATGAAGAAATTAGACTAGGAACTTAGGAAGCCATGGTCTGGCCACGAAATCGTGGCACCTGACCTGCTGATAGCTATTAATAATCTCACGGGCATTCTACTCCTGTCAGATGGTTCTCAGCTCTGTACATTAGAATTACCTGGCGAGCTTTGGAAACATTTACGAAAGTACAGATGGCCCTGCTCCATTGCTAAAGATTCTAATTCTGTTAGTTCAGGAAATGGTGCGGGCATTGGTGTTTTTATTTAAAGATTTATTTATTTGGAGATGGAGGGGAGGGGCAGAGGGAGGGAGAGAGAATCTTAAGCAGGCTCTGAGCATGGAGCCTGATATGGGGCTCGATCGCACGACCCTGAGATCAGGACCTGAGCTGAAGTCAAGAGTCAGATGCTTCACCAACTGAGCCACGCAGGTGCCCCCGGGCACTGGTATTTTTAAAAAGAGTTCTAGCTGGGTGGTTGGGTGGCTCAGTTGGTTGGGCGTCTGCCTTCGGCTCGGGTCATGGTCCCAGGGTCCTGGGATCGAGCCCCACTTCGGGCTCCCTGCTTCTCCCTCTGCCTCCTGCACCCCTGCTTGTGCTCTTTCTGTCAAATAAATAAATCAAATCTTTAAAAAGTAAAAGAAAAAAGCTCTAGCTGTATACCAGCAGGCAGGCCTCTACCCCAAATCTGTGTCTCCTGAATTGCAATTCTAATTGACCAAATAAATGTCTGATTGCTTAAATAAAAAGAGAGAGAGAGAGAGCCCTAGGTGATTCTAAAGCATACCCCGCACACTGGTTGAGGCAAAGTCACCGAGTCCGTCAGCCATAAAGCAGGATGAAGGAAGGAGTAGAACTAAGGGATGAGGAGGTTGTCTGCTTGGTCAGAATAGTGTGTACAGTGTTCTTTAGCACAGACTTGTACTGGGTGGATCTACTGAATCCTTATTAGTCATTTCACGTGACACAGATGGGCAGAACAGAAATAACATTACCTGATTTGAAATGTAAAGAAACTGGATAGATAACATATCGTACGGTTTCCTCCCTGGTCTCAAGTCAAAAGTGTGAGACAGTCTGATAATAACCACCCAAACTTGGCCGGTATCTTCTCTTGGGCCTTCCCATGCCCAGGCCCCCGTGGCCATAGCTCTGTAGATTTTATCCCTTCGAGAGACCACCCGTAGCAGGCCCGTGCTTGGGACTTTTGAAAGCCCGAGGAAACCTGAAAGGAGGAGAAATTTTACTGTATCCCATAAACATCCCTGAGTGTCTCTGGGGCTTCTTACTGCTTGCGTGTTATTTGCTGTGGTTCTCGTAGGATTTGAAGATCAGAAGACAGCTCAAGTGCCCACCGTGGCCAAAGAAACCAGGCAGTCTTCAACTCTACCAGCTGTGCTCCGTGAGCCAGTAGAACCGGAAGAGCCAGTTTGGTTCTCCCTGGCCAAGAAGAAAGCCGAAGCTTGGAGCCATATAGCCAAAATCATGCAATAAATAGCTCCTGGGTGGGGCATCAGCATGGCAAGTGATCATTGCCAATAGCTGCATTAATGCCATGTAGTGATTTATTTACTGTAACCACTTTTTATTAAGCAAAAGTGCCTTAAAAGCGGAATTAAAGCTAATCATTATTTGAATGTAACAAGCGCCACGAATGCCTAACTTCAGTACAGTCACTACCAACATCTGAAAACCCAGCATCTCCTCTCTAAAAACAATGTGGAATGTTTGCACTGCTATAGAACTGGGGAATCCTTAACTGACTAAGAGGTCGTGGTCATTTCCCTTGTTCAAATAAATTCATTCGGATGGAAATGGCCCGGTGACTTGGCCCAGGGATTGGCTTTCAGGTTTCATGAGCCTGGTTAAATGCTTCAGTTCTTTGGTTGCTGCTCCCAGTTTCACAAAGGCCCTGAGAAGAGGTGATGGAAGTGAAAATTCTGGGTCTCCAAGAAAAGTTTCACACAGCCAGTCCCCCAATTAGCCATTGCCCTTTGAGACACCGCCCTTGTATCCCTGCCCCCCACCCCATGCCTGCAACATATAAAGCTCCCTCTTTGCGCATGCCCCACATTGCCAGTCTGGCATCAGTGCGCACCTCCCTAGGAGGCAGAACATTCCTTGGGGATTATCGTGCTCCCCTAGATGGTTAGTTCATCAGTGTTTGACCTCTTGTCCCAATGGCACTGTGACTCTCTAGCTGCCGAGACATGTACTGAATGCCATATATATCCTGTTTTTTAAGCACTTAAGACGCTGGGCTCCTGAAGAGCGCTTTTCCCTGGCTCTAGCTTTAAGGCAGAAACCTCCCTGTAGGCCAGTTTCTAGTCTCTTTCCCTCAGCAGCCTCTGTTTCCCACGATTTTAGCCCAAAGCAAGACCGTAACCCCAAAGCCATAGAACAATTAACTTTCTGCAAACCGGAAGCCTTAGGCGATCAAATCAGCGCAGCTTCTCCCTGCCCTCATTCCTGGAGGCACACACCTCAAAAGTCACTAGACTGGATAGCTCCTCGCACACCCGGTCCCCAGTGAGCCACTCCCCCAAGTCCTTTCCTTCTGTGCCGTCTCCCAAACACACCAAACACTAAGGGAGAGCTCCCCTTGGATGTCAAGACAGTACCTAGCTCATTTTCTTAGGAGACCCAGAAGTATCTCCTCACTATCCCTCTCACTGTGTCTGCCTCTGTCACCACGGAGCGGCTTTGTTAACACAGAAATGTAAGCCTCAACATCTAACCGTGCCTTTAGATTCTGAGTGGGGTGCTGCCTCATGCAAAAAAAAATTCATAGAGGCAGTGAGGTGCCAGAGCTAATTTAAGTCCTTGGTGCTTGGTTTTGATGATGATGGTATAACGTGACATTCTACAATCATACGCTGGATTTTGCATTTTCTTTATAAAACATCTATTTTTCCTGATACTGTATTCCTTACCATTCCGATAATGCTAGGTTCTTGACTGATTGAGTTTGAATTCCTTTGTATTTCCATAGTGAACAGTTTATTTAGGTAGATGCCCTTGACCCAGGTGACCCTGGTAATTAGTCCCTACCCCCGTTTCTTTAGGGTGGACCACTATTAGTTTTTTCTCATTCTGAGAGCTCTCCATTAATAATTTCTTTTCCACAGTTAACAAAACTCTGTTTTTAAGTAAAGAGGTTAAGTTTTTTTAATGCCTAGATGCGCATTCTGACAAGTTTTCGGCTTCTTTTGGCATTCTCGATTTTTACTATATGTATGCAACGCAAATAAATTCAATAAAGCTTGTTCTGCAGTCTGTCTTTGTCACATGGGGAGGGAAGTCTAATAAGATATTGATAACTCAGACCTGAGGGTTGTCAGAGAAGCAAGACGTTAAGAGATGAATACCCACCATTCGCATCGACATGGTTGGAACTGGGGGGGATTATGCTGAGTGAAATAAGTCAAGCCGAGAAAGACAGTTATCATATGGTTTCACTCATACGTGGAACATAAATAATAGTGCGGAGGACCACAGGGGAAGGGAGGGAAAACTGGAGGGGAAGAAATCAGTGAGGGAGACAAACCCTGAGAGACTCTGGACTCGGGGAACCAAACTGACGGTTTCAGAGGGGAGGGGGTGGGGGGATGGGGTGACCGGGGGATGGGTATTAAGGAGGGCACGTGTGGTGATGAGCACTGGGTGTCATACGCAACTAATGAATCACTGAACACTACATCAAAAACTAGTGATGTACTATATGCTGGCTAACTGAACATAATAATAAAAAAGATAATTTAAAAAAAAAAGAGATTGTGCAGAAGACAAAGGGCCTACACACAGGTGCGCCTGACCGAGCTGACGGCCTGCAGGTGGGTATTTGTATGGGGAAGAAGCGGTATTAAAGAGAAGTGTTGTGTATAAACACTTGGAGAGCAAAGGAAGGGGCCAGTGGGAGGGGAGGGTACTGCAGTTGGGGGGTGAGTAGAGGGAGGGTGAGGTGGTTGGTGGTTGTACTCCAGCCTGGGCTAGGGACTAGATCCAAGTCTTCCAGCAAGTGGGCTATTAGAACAAGTACTTTCAGAAGCAAGGGGCCCCACTATGCACAGGTAACAAAGTGTAACGTGGGGCAAAGAGGGGAAAGGGGTGATAGACCAGGTATTGAACCTGGACTTCCTGTAACATTTGTAACATTTGCAGGGGTCAGAAAAAGTGTTCAGTTGGGGATCCACATACCATCTAGCTGTATACTTGAAATGTTTAAATCAGCCTGTTTTATTGAATGATTTATCTCCTTCCACAACACATGTACCTTCATAATGACCTGAAAGGATTTAGAATTCTCAGACTCCTCTAAGTCCTGCTCCGATGATGTAGGAAGAGCTGCCCCCCAACCCGTCTCCTAGACCAGGCCCCACCCCTGTTTCAGGCACACGACCCCCTCCCCCTGAGGCCTGGGGGCACGCACACCGGCAGTGCCGTGTCAGCCCTCGCGAGGTCAGCTCTAAGAGGAGCACGCAGGCCCTGGCAACGGGCTTGGGACGGTTCCGGGGGGGCCAGGGACCTGGAGGGTGGGCAAGCAGGGGCACACTCCTCGTTCCCGTGGACGGGACTCCCGGTCCTGTAGGGAGAGGCGTGGCCAGAGGAGGACCAAAGTGGGGCCTCGACAGCAGGCGCTCAGGACACCGGTCCCTCTGGCTTGGGTCTTTTTTTTTTTTTTTTTTTTAAAGATTTTATTTATTTATTTGAGAGAGAGAGAGAATGAGAGATAGCACGAGAGGGAAGAGGGTCAGAGGGAGAAGCAGACTCCCCGCTGAGCAGGAAGCCCGATGTGGGACTCGATCCCGGGACTCCAGGATCATGACCTGAGCCGAAGGCAGTCGCTTAACCAACTGAGCCACCCAGGCTTGGGTCTTAAAGCAATAAGTCTACAACAGCTCCCACGGCGTAAACATTAACCGGAACCAGTTCGAAGGCCCTCAAATCACACTACCTCGGCCTGCTCTTTCAGTTTAAATAATGGTGACAAAGAGCCCTCTGCCTTCTATTTCACCATGTGCTTCTAGCCATAAGGAATATTACGTGATAATACATTTTAAAATGTCAACACTGGTTGGTGACCAAACACGGAGTTGTGGGAGTGTGACGTGTACTTCATTTTAGCAGACATGAATTACACCTAATTAGGGCTTTGGGAAAGAAAGATAAAACCCTTCAAGGTCAGCCCGGGGATCGGTGGTGGTGGAGTAGGGGGTACACGTATGGTAGACTATATGTGTGAGAAACGGAGCTGTGTTAGCACAGGACGTGAGAGAAGGTGTCTCATGCCACCAAGGGGGCACCCAGGAAACCTTAACGAAATGCAGAAATGACGCCCTCTTGTCTCAAACCCCTGGGCCCTTCCCCTTCTCTGATCCTCTGTTCGGGTCAAGTATGACCTTATCTTTTCTTTTTCCTGAAACAGATTCCAGAACTTTAGTACATTCTCTCCCTTTCTTCTTTTATTTTCATTATCGTGAAATATTTCAGATCTCCACAGGATAGAATACTCTATCAAAGTCTGTGTACCCACCACCCAGCTTAAGAAACGTAACATTACAAATACAGCTGAAGCCACTGCGGAGCCCTCCCCGGTGGGATTCCCCTCCCTTTGTTTCCCCAAGAAGTAGCCCCCATCCTGACTGAGTTATTTACCTTTCCCCGCGCATGCTGTCACACACTCTGCATTTGTATGCATCTCTCCTGCGCAAGTTTTTACCCCAGACATCTGTATCTGCAGTCAATACGTGGTGATCATTTTGCATGTTTTTTAGACTTCATACACAGGGTATCGTGTTTGCATCCTTCTGGAAGCAGCTCTTTCCCTTATGCTGCTTTCTGCTGCCATCACCCCCTCTGAGCCACTCTGTGTCTCAGCCCCCTGTGAGTTCTGGTCTCCTCCCCAGGCCAGCGCTTGCCGTCCTGTCCAGTTTACCTGCAAGCCCCAAGCCAGTGAATGAAGGCTGCTTCTACCACAGGTGAGTCTCAGCTTTTTCCCCTGTGGCTCTTTTTTTTTTTTTTTTAAGATTTTATTTATTTATTTGAGAGAGAGAGAATGAGGGATAGAGAGCACGAGGCGGAAGAGGGTCAGAGGGAGAAGCAGACTCCCCGCTGAGCAGGGAGCCCGATGTGGGACTCGATCCCGGGACTCCAGGATCATGACCTGAGCCGAAGGCAGTCGTTTAACCAACTGAGCCACCCAGGCGCCCTCCCCTGTGGCTCTTAACCAGCGCTTCTGAGACCTGAGCTGCATCAGCATCCCCTGAAGGGCTTGTTCAAACACAAGAGTGCTGGGCTTATCCTCAGAGTTTCTGATTCAGTAGGTCTTGGATAGAGCCTAAGAATTCCTGAGTGATGCTGATGATGCTGTTGTGGGGACCAAACTTCGAGAACCAACCACTGCTCTAAAGCAGTGTCTGGGCCCAGGCTCAGCAGCACCATCTGGCCTCCAGGCCAGCTAAGCCATGCAGGAGGTTTCCTTCAAAACCATGTTGTAGGGCGCCTGGGTGGCTCAGTAGGTTAAGCGTCTGCCTTTGGCTCAGGTCATGATCTCGGGGTGCTGGGATTGAGCCCCGCATTGGCTCCCTGCTTAGTGGGGAGCCTGCTTCTCCCTCTGCCCTTCCCTCTGCCCTTCCCCCTGCTCGGGCTTTTTCTCTCTCTCAGATAAATAAATAAAATCTTTAAAAAAAAAAACCCAAAACACCCCCCCCCACCCCCTGCTCGGACTTTCTCTCTTTCTCAAATAAATAAATAAAATCTTAAAAAAAAACCATACTCTAGAGCAGCACTGTCTAATAGACATATAATGCAAGTCACATGTGTAATTTTAAGTTTTCTAGTAGCCACATTAAAAAGTAAAAAGAGGGGTGCCTGGGTGGCTCAGGCAGTTAAGCATCTGACTCTTGCTTTTGGCTCAGGTCATGATCTCAGGGTCATGGGACTGAGCCCCACGTCGGACTCTGCGCTTAGCACAGAGTCCGCTTGTCCCTCTCCCTCTTCTTCTCACCCCTCCCCGTCAAGTAAATAAATAAAATCTTTTAAAAAGAGTAAAACGAAATGGGCAAAATTAGTTTTAATAGTATATTTTAGCTCAATATATTATCGTTTCAACATGTAATCCATATGAAATAATCAGTGAGTTAATGTGACATTTGTATACTTAACAGCACATATCAAATTAGACTAGCCATATTTCATAGCCACGTGTGGGTGTAGTTACTAATGTCGTGGACAGTGTAGCTCTAAAGACCTGACTTACATCTCTCTCCTTACAAAAAGTGTTTTAAACTTGACATTTTATTTTATTTGGGGCTGTAATAAACTAATTTAAAATAGGCTCACCAAATGGTGTGGAAAGTGATACCTTTCAGTGAAGGTACGGTGGGCCAAAACAAAGAGGAAAAAGAGAGATTTGAGTCAAGATAATTTAACTAAGTAAAATCTGCCTACATTCCAGTGTATTAATTTAAAACAAACTTAGTTTTAACTAGAACAAATGCTGTCAAATATATCTGTCAAACGTAAGAGAAGAGTCGTATTTCATTGGATATCACTTTTTGCGTGATGCAGTTTGGAATGACATCGGTGTTAATGAAATTCCCGTGGGCTTCTAAAAAATGAAAAACCTAAAAATAATGAACAACACATTCTTTCTTCTTTCTTCATCTTCTTTCTTATGTGCCAACTGCGGGATGAAATGAGAGAAAATGAGCAGTTAGGCAGCATTAACCAGCACCAGTGACTTTCTAAACCTGTGAAAACAGCCCTGTGTACATGTGCTGCCTTTGTGTGCTGGATCTCAGCAAGTGGAGGACAGCACACTCTCCTCTTGTCACCTGTGCCCTTGTGTATAGGGTGCTCGGGCAACCCATGGCTTCAATTCTGTGATCATACCGACCTTGTCTCCCTCTTGCCTAACTCCGTAAATGCTTCCCCCACCCCACCTTGAGAGGCCATTCTGGAATTTACGGAAATCCCTTCACCTTAAAATCCTCTGCTCATTCCACAGATGATACTCCCTTACTCTCCCAGACCCTCGGTCTCCCTATCTACCATACAAGAATGAGGCTGTGATTATGAAATACACAGCTGTGAAAATGCAAAAAAAAAAAAAAATGTTAATCATTTCAATACATTCAAAGACAAGATACACCTCAAGACTTAATTGCCAATTCAGTGATAAGTCATAACCATACTATGACTAAGTTTCCTTGGACTGTCACATAAAATACAAAAATCTACACCTGAATACTTAGGTATTAATCATTAAGTGTGGTCCTCCTTGAAATTCTTGACTTTTTGCTCTTTGTATGTAATCACCTTCGCAAAGGCATTGTCTCTCCTAGTAAGTACAAGGGGGTACATTTCCATGGCCCAGTAATGAATGTCCAACTAGTGCACAGCCCAGCCACTTTCACTGCTGCTTCTGCTAACCGTTCTCTAAACAAACATTGGTCTCAGTTGCTGATACAAATTACCACTTGTTAGTAGTCTTCCAGGTAGAGGACAAAAGACCTCACAAGAACGAATGAGCAACCATGAAATATATTTCAGAATATACTGTACTTTCTATTACTAGGTACGTGAGTATTCTATTAATGTTCTAAGCAGGTAAAACTGAATTTTTAGACTAATTTTAAACACGCTTAATTTACTGGGAGAATTGAAAAAAAGAAATAAGACTGTCAGTAACAGGTAAATGCCAGGAATGGGGCGGGGGGTGATGTGCAAAGCTGTACCGATACCTGGATTTTCTGGGCCTGTTCTCTGTTGGGGCAGATGCTTTTTAGTCGGGTCCTTCTTGTTTTTTGTTGAACTTGTCTTTTCCTTCGTCCCTTTCAGAGTCGTGGGCCCCAGACTTCTCATACTGATATTTAGTTGTTCCTTTGGTAAAGAATGATACAGACTTTGGAGCAGACATTCACAGGGAAAACCATCCCGATGCGTGATGAATAGTGACACCCAGTACTCTACCCAGAGGACAAGCAGGAGGATCGAAGGAACTCGGAAAAGGAGAGGTGGGAAGCTTCCCATAGGTTGATACGACCCCTCCATGGCCCTCACCGTTCTGCCGCTTGATCACTTACTCTCACGGTGACATTCTTAACAGTCAGTCACCCTGCCACCCTGTGCTGCTATTTCGGGCCCTTCTGAGAAGAAGGGATCAGAATCATCAGGGTCTGCTGCCTTCCGTAAGTTTTTGTCAGAGATTTCTCGCAAAGATGTTGTGCCGCAACGACACATTCTATGGTGAAGCTCGTTAGCTCCTCAACCCCTGAATATTTCACTTGTACCAGGCGCTCGCGGGTCAGTTCCTAATGATCGGGGACGAACTTTTGGAGACTCTTGACAGTTTTAAAAGCCCCGCACAGAAACGAGGTGTGCCGTTGGCTCGCTCTAGTCCTTCAGGCCCCGGCCCCCTGCGCGGACAGCCGCCTGCGGCTCCCGCGCTGTCCCGCGGCGCTCAGCCGTCTCAGCCGAGGCTGCCAGGGGGTCTCACGCCTCCTTCTCAAAGTCGTAGGTCCCTAGGGCGTGGGGCTCCCGCTTGGGCCCTCGGCCTTGGGTTTGGGGGAAGCCCGACCCCGGCTTCGGTGCCCGGGCCGCCCGCAGCCCCCGCCCCCCGGGCGTGCCCGGCCCTCCTCACCCTTGGTGGTCGCCCGGACCTCCTCAGGCTCCTGGTCGGGCTCCTCCGCCGTCTCCCAGGCGGCCTCCTCCTCGGACGAGCCCTCGGACTCGCGGGCCATGGCCGGTGCTGCCCGCGCCGGCGGGGCGGCGGGGGGCGCGGGGTGCCCGCGGGGGCCGCGGGGCGGCCAGGCCCGGGGCCGGAGCGTCAGGCGGCCGCCAGGGGGCCGCACGAGGATGTGGTCGTTGTAGTAGACGCGGCGCAGCAGCGAGTGCACCAGTTCCAGGAACATGAAGCGGAAACCCACCATGGGGAACTGGTGGGCGTCCACCAGGTTGTCCAGGCCCTCCTGCGGCTGCTCTGCCCCACCCTCCTCCGCCGGCCCGAAGTCCGAGTCGTCCTCCTCGGCCGCGGCGCTCCCGCCCTCCCGGCCGCGGGCCAGACCCAGAGCCAGCGCAGCGTCCCCGAGGCCTCCCACGGGCCCCGCCACTTCGACCACCTCAGTCCGGGGGAGCCCAGACTCGAGGGCCACCTCCATTCGGGGGAGGGGCCCGGACTCGAGGGCCACCTCCATTCGAGGGGGCCCAGACTCGACGGCCACCTCCATTTGGGGGGGCCCAGACTCGAGGGCCGCCTCCGTTCCGGGGCTCCCGGTCTCGAGGGCCACCTCCATTCGAGGGGGCCCGGAGTCGACGGCCACCTCCATTTGGGGGGGCCCAGGCTCGAGGGCCACCTCTATTCCAGGGGGCCCGGACTCGAGGGCCACCAGCAACTCCCCGAGGCCTCCCACGGGCCCCGCCACTTCGACCACCTCCATCCGGGGGAGCCCAGACTCGACGGCCACCCCGATGCCGCCTCCGGCCTCCGGGGCCCACGCCCCCGCCACGCGCACGGGGCTCTCCTGGCCACCCGGGGCCCCGCCTGTATCCCCGGAGGCGGACATGGCACTGAGCAATACCTCGCTGGGGCGGCGACCAGGCCGAGGCGACGCCAACGGCAAAGATGGTGGCCCCCGAGGGGGCTGCCGCAGACTGGAGGCCGTGGGCAGCGGGGCCCGACGCGAGGTGGACTGGGCGGCCGAGGAGCCGGCCACGGAGGGGAGGACAGTCTGTGGCGGTGCCTGAGGAGGCCCGCGACGGGAAGGGAAGGGGGTGGATGTCACCAGCGGCCCACCCAGCCCTCCGCTCAGGTGACAGTGGACAGGACTACAAAGGTCCCCCTAGAACCGTGACTGGGGGCGGGGACAGAAGCTTCAACAATGGGCCGCGGCCCGCTGCTGGACCTCCAGGCTCATTTGTCGAGAAGCAAGGATTGACATGCTCAGCCTCCAATGAGTGACCAAGGCCCTTAGGTTCTAGGGTTGCTCGTGGTTACCTCCCTGTTCTTCGAGGCCTGAGGGTCCTCCACGACTCTCAGGTCCACACGACTCCTGTCCCTTTAATTTTACCAGTGTCTGAAAAAGTATAGTGGTCCAATACATCCACCACCTACGTTGGGAACAGAGAGTGAACATTTGGGTTTGGGGAAGCTCAGAGGTAAAGATGAGACCATCACGTAGGTACTTATATAAAAAGAGAGAAAACAAAAATTTTTTTAAACGTTTTATTTATTTGACAGAGACACAGCCAGAGAGGGAACACAAGCAGGGGGAGCGGGAGAGGGAGAAGCAGGCTTCACGCTGAGCGGGGAGCCCGAGGCGGGGCTCGATCCCAGGACCCTGGGACCCTGACCTGAGCTGAAGGCAGATGCTTAACGACTGAGCCACCCAGGCGCCCCAGAAAACAAATTTCCACAAATATTTGATTGTTGAAACTAAAAATATAATAATAATTGCATACAGTTTTTTTTTTATAATAAAGGCCTATTAATGAGAAGAATGGATTCTTTCGGGAGAATAACATTTTAATTGGGATTCACAGTGTTCTCTCTCATCAAAATTGATTGCATATGTTCATCCGTTGATCTCTAATGAGGTTTTCCATAGTTCATCTTTGCAAATGTCTTTTCAGAGATATTGGCAAATATCGATGTCAACCCATTAGGTCAGTACTTCTAAATACTGATATCAATCCCCAAACATATGATTTTCATTGAGCCTATTCATCACTTGGAAGACATCTATAGAATTCCATTAGAGTCTTCTTTTGATATTTGCTTTTATCATGTCATTACATTGCAGATTAATCACTTCCATTCGAAGTTTTTGGGGAAGCTCTTCAACTGCACAGTTAAGTGGTTTTGAAATATGAAAATTTCCTTTGTACTTGCACAGCGGTCTGAAAAAAGCTGCTGGAACTATGGTCTGAGCTTGGATACATATCCATGGCAAATCTGTGTGAGAATAGAGATCTCGCTTACTTTAACTTTTGACAGCATGGAAAGTATATAAAGCAGCCTGACATTACTTTGATTCAAACAATGTTAGTTGTCATTGAAATGACTTTGCCACAGTATAAGTTTTGTATATAAGCACTGCTTGCCTTGTAGTTTTAGTTTGAATTCATTAAGAAATATTACCAAATCCACAACAAAAGCTAATTTCCAAAAACATCCAGTGTTCAATAATAACAGTTGCAGGAGATTTTTCTCAATCAAAAATAATTCAGTCTCCACCTCGAGCTCAAAAAAAAAATCACACACACTCACACACACTCACACATCCATTTACTACTGTGAAGCCATCGAATTGCTGTATGATAGTGCAAGTCAGGATATCCAGCTTCCATTTCTGACAGAGGTTCCCAGAACTGCAGTGGTTAAATTCACGAGAGTGAATGAAGTTCCCCATTGATTTAGGAACGCACGAGATATTCAAGCATCTTCAACGTAACTGCTGATAAACAACATCATGAATGACCATTAGAGTTAAAGACCTTATATTTTCACAAGTTTTTGAATACTTGTTCGCTAACCCTTTTCCTGCTCCACACATATTTTTACCATCAGTTGTAACACATCATAGCAGATTCCACTTCGGGGTATCCTCAGGGTTTTTTCTTCAAAAATATTCTCCCCAGAGTAGTTCCCTGCCGACTGTCCATAGATACTAATTCTTCAGTCACTTTACTTATTGTATTTATTTATTTTTATTATTGTCTTCAGTCACTTTAAACTCAACAGTCTCCAGCCTCTCAGTCCTGCTCTGCTCAGGACTGAGAGGCTGTTATTGCTAAATTCCTGGGATGGCAAGTATGACATTTTTGACAAGGTTTGTTAGTGCAAGTACTCCCCAGACAGTCTCGGCCAGGTCTTGAGACTCAAAGCTCCCCCAAAGTAAATAATGCTCTCTGGCTGGCTACATCTCTCAAATCTCTCGAGAAAAGCCCATAGCTCTGCCACTGGGCCTCCCAAAGATGAGCTCATTAGGAAGTTGTCATTAAAAAACGATGGCTATGAAATGATTGGAGATTACTGTGACTAGCCATTTCAGAGCTGAGTCACTGGGGGCTAAATCACACACAAGGGACAGTAGTGCGAGTATAGGCTTTGATGCTAAAACAGTGCTTCAGTCCATACAATGAAAAGTGGGCTTCCATTCTGCGTCCAGGTTACCTCCAAGTCCCTTACCCCTGACCCCAATTTAACAATAAACTGCTACATGGCTTAACACCATCAGAGTCCATTCTCTGTGCCACTCAGCATGCAGTGGACACGGAACAGCTAACCCGAAGACATTTAAGGAACTCAGACAAACCACTGTCAAAATACTTAGTAATACATGTCCACTATTGGTAGAAAAGCATGAGGGATATGCTGGCCTTTATATAGTGATTTTTGCCTTTTCTTTTTGTCATTTTATTGTCAATAAGTTTAGCCATCGGGTAAGCACCTTATTCATGAGTGAGCACAACGCTTCACTGCATCCAACTCATCAGAAAATTTCTCTACCTCTTATGATCAGAGATGAGAAACCTCACAATAGTTCTATAGACGTGTTAAGAACAATCCTGTCCAATGCACTCTGCCCTTCACAAAACCCATACATGAAGAGAGTCCCAGAAGCACAATGCAAAAAACCCCCCAAAAAACAAAAAACAAAACCCACCACCAACTCAGCATTGACTCCTCAAATAAAGGACAACTTAGCCATATTAAAAACATCTGATGACTCAAGAAGCTCCAGGACATAAACCGCAGGCCCTAGTCATTCAATCATTCACCAAGCATGTATTGGAGGACCTACTGTATGCCTGGAGTTATGCTAGTGAGTCCCCGTTCACGGATGCCTCAGACTCAGGGCTTGCCCTAGTTCATGGTCTAGATGAACACAGGTGGCAAGTGCTGAAACAGGGAGGAACGCAAAGTGCTATGGGAGTACGGGAGAGAGAATGATTAGGTGGCGGGGGGGAGGGGAGGGGATCGGTGCCTGAGAAGGTGCTCAAGAGGAGGCATCTCACCTGGATTCTGAAGGATCCTTAGTTTACCTAGTAATGAAGCACGGCGAGGGAGGACTAGGGAGGGAGGTCGCTGCAGGTACAGGAAACAGCATGAATAGTACAAGAGGGGTGTGTGTGTGTGTGTGTGTGTGTGTGTGTGTGTGTACCTGTCCAGGGAATTAAATGGCTCCAGCATGGGCAGAGAGGCAGATAGGCCTGGAAAGCAGATTGAGGCCCTAACTACTACTACTACTAATTAATTATTACTACTAATAATTATTACTAAGAAAGTCTTTTACTTCCTATATAAGCACATATCCCTCTTTGTGCCACCATTCCCTTCCGCTCTCCCCTAGCATGCTGCCTCCCACACTCTTCACCTCCTACCTAAACCCATCAGCTGTATTCATGAGGTCACGCATTTACACATCTACCACATTTATTGGGTACCTTCCAATGTATCAGTGCCGTGTCTCATTGGAACTGTCATGTGTACCTGTTCTTGTTTGACCCGTGCAACCCAAAGATGGCAGAACTGTCCATGGTCCCCATCCTAGGGCCTCCCCCACCAGCACTCCTGTGCCCTTCTGGGGGGTGGGGGAGGGAGTTAAGATCTCTGGAAGCCAAGCTCTCCCAGCTGCACGCAGTGTCAGCGTTCACATAGATTTGCCAAGACTGTATTTACTCAGTCATATCCTCTCCAGTTGCCTCCTTCACTGATCAGCAGGGTTGAAACACGAGATGATGACTGCTGTCAATCATGAAGACTCTGGGAAAGAAGTGTGCACCCGGAGCCTCTTCTTTGCTCAGGGAGGAGGGACAGGGCCCTAAGGATGCCATGGAGTGAGCGGCTGTCAAGGAGAAACTATAGCTATGAAATGACAGGAGTGAGGAGAACCCTGGAAGAGATGGTCCTCTCCCCGCCCCACCCCCGGCGCAGCAAGCCGTCTCCCCCAATGGTTTGAGTTGGCTCCAAGTATTTGGGAGGGAGAACTAATTAGCACCAGCGAACAGTGGAGAAAGGAAAAAGCTGCGCCTTCAGGAAATAACCTGAAGCAAAACTGAGGGAGGGTCTCCTCCTAGTGACACTGAGACTCTCTTCACGACAAGCATGTGGTCCAGAGGTCCTTGGGACAGTGTCTAGGGCCTCAGTCATCTTCCTGAGCCTTTCCAGGGGTGCAAACTCCAGGGGGTGCCGTCCCCCTGCAGGAGCCTAAAGCCCTCGGGTAAAGGACCTGGAGCCCAGTCCCCCCTCCTGCTGCTGGCGGAAGCCAGGGGAGACAAGGGGACCTTCAGGAGGGCCGGCCTCTCGGGACTGGACCTTGCCGACCCAGGAGGGTCACCGCACAGGCCGGGGACTGGAGCCCAGCGCCTGGGAGTGGGGTGGATCGTCAGCTCTCCATCCTTCCTGGTCCTGGGTGAGGTGGCACCGCCGAAGGCTCTTCTTCCCTCCCAGGCTCACCTAGCTCGTGGGGTTTCCGTCTTCCCCTCCCAGACTCCGTTGTCCTCCCTAACCAGAAGCTCGCAAGTCATTCGGGTGATCTTAACATCCACATGGACCACCTGTTTCTCACCCTGGACTTTCACTTCCATGACTTCCTTCCCTACAACCTTACATCACATATTCATCTCTATGATCAGAGCCTACACTTGCCTTTTTTTTTTTCAATCACTGGAAACTGCTATTGAAACAATTTGTACTCTAGCGCTACAGTTTTGCAGTCCCATCAGACACTTCTTCAATCCATTTTACCTACCAGTTTCCCCCTCTTCATCTGCCTACCATTTTCTTCCTTTGCCTCCTTACCCAGCTTAGAGTTCATCCACTGACTTTTGTCATAACCACTCTGTGGTAGGCAGAATACTGGCCAGGCCAAGATGGCTGCGTCCTCCTCAACCCTGGGACCCTGGGACTCTATGAGGTTACATGGCAAAGGAGAATTCAGGTTGTAGATGGAATTAGGGTTGCTGGTACCAGAGGGGTCTTGTTCCTTCCAGTAGATCCTCTGCACGGCAACCAGTGTGATTTAAATATATATATATATATAAAATATATAAACATATATACTTATGAAAATATATATAAATATATTTTAAAATATATATAAATATATTTTAATATATTGTTTTATATACTTTTATATATTATTTAAAAAATATATATGGGGCGCCTGGGTGGCTCAGTCGTTAAGTGTCTACCTTCGGCTCGGGTCATGATCCCAGGGTCCTGGGATCGAGTCCCGCAGAGCAGGGAGTCTGCTTCTCCCTCTCCCGCTCCCCCTGCTTGTGTTCCCTCTCTCACTGTGTCTCTCTCTGTCAAATAAATAAACAAAATCTTAAATATATATATATATATATATATATATATATATATATATATATATAAAACACAGATTCTTTCACTCCTTCTGCTTAAAAACCTTCACTGGCCTCTCATGGATTAAATGAGATACAAACCACTTCTTCAACCCTGGGAGGCCCTGTGTGATGTGGCCTCTGCCTGCCATTGGTCTTGAAGTTTCCAGAACGCGCGATGCGCTTTCCTGCACACGCAGTTCCATCCGCTTGAAGTCGGCCACGGCAGCATCCCAACCCCGGACTCCCATGCAAGCTTCTGCGGCTTGCTCTGCACACAAGGGCATCCCGCTGAGGCGGACGGTGGGCTGAGTTGGAGCCCACCATCTGCTGTCAGAGCTGCGTGCCCAGGTGTGGGGCTGTAACTGTCCATGGGAAAGAACATTCTCTCTCGGCCCCAAAGTGCCAATGAGCACTTGGCACGAGTCAGCAGGGCTCTGTGTATTCGGAGGGCAGTCCATTGTCCTTTGAGCACAAAGGCACTGTAGGGGTGTCCAGAGGGCCTGCGTCAACTCTTCCCATAGCTGACTCCTCCTTCTCCAAGTCTCAGCTCCAATGTCATCCCCTCCAGGAGGCCTGCTTTGACCTCAGTCACTCTCTACACAGCAGTAGATCTCTTTCCTTCATAGAGCTCATCACCATCTGAAAGGGTAGATTTGCTCGTCTGTCTTTCCCACTGTAAGCTCCGTGAGAACAGGATGGGCCTTCGTCGTGCACAGTAGCGTGTCTCCAGCACCTGATACACAATCACCCACTGAGAGGTGGCAGTTATGAGACAGAAGGAAGGTCCTGAGGAGAGAGTGCATATAAAACAAACTGAGGGTTGCTGGAGTGGTAGGGGGATGGGAGGGAGGGGGTGGCTGGGTGATGGACACTGGGGAGGGTATGTGCTATGGTGAGCGCTGTGAATTGTGCAAGACTGTTCAATCACAGATCTGTACCTCTGAAACAAATAATACATTATATGTTAATTAAAAAAAAGAAATGAAGTTTCCCCCCAAGACAAAAACAAAAACAAAAACAAACCATAGCCACACACACACACACACACACACACACACACACACACACACACACACACACACACACACCCTCCGCTTTTAGGCTCCGGTTCAGTCTGAGTGCACTATCTAGAGATTGCCACTGGGTGGAGAGGTGTGACTGTGTTTTGGAGTAGAGACTGGGCTGTGCCAGTCAGAGAAGACAAACCCGGTTTTGGGGTTTTGGGGTTTTGCTGCTGTCATTTTGTGTTTGCGTGTTTGTTTGGCAACTCTGACCTCAGATCTCATTCCAGGAGGGTTGGCTAGCCAGTGTCTTCAGGAAAGCTATAGTCCTGGTGTCTCCCTTGTCCTTCCAGGTTCACAATAAAAGGACACCTACCTAGAGCTTCCCTCACCTCTCTTCACCCACCCCCACAAAGCTCAGCCACCATTTTCTTGACCTCTTTTTCCCCAACTTCATTGAGATACAATCAAAATAGAACATCGGGCAAATTCAGGGTCTATCATGGGATGGTTGGACATGCGTATGTATTGGGAAATGATTACATTCACTTATGTTAACTAACAAGATTAGTCAACACTTCCAACGTGTCACATCACGACCACTTTTTCTGCTGAGAATGTTTAAGATCCACTCTCAGCAACTTTCAAGTATATAAGGCGTACTGTTAACCTCAGTCACCAAGCTGAACGTTGCAGCCCCGAGACTTACTCATCTTAGAACTGAAAGTTTGAATCTTTTGATCAACATTTCCCCATTTCCCCACCCCACCCCCAGCCCCTGGTAACCACCATTCTACTCTGTTTCCGAGTTCGGCTTTTTTAGAGCCCACATATAGGTGAGAGCATAGAGCATTTGTCTTTCTCTGTCTGACTTATTTCATTTAGCATAATGCCCTCATGGCCCATTCATGTTGTCGCTAATGGCAGCATTTCCTTATTTTTTATGGCTAAATAACATTCTATTGTATATTCCACATTTTCTTTATCCATTCATCCATCGATGGACACTTAGGTTTATTTTCATGTCTTGGTTATTGTGATTCATGCTGCAATGACCATGGGGGTTGAAGAATCTCTTTGAGATAGTGATTTTACTTACTCCAAATATATACCCAGAAGTAGGACGGCTGGGATCACATGGTGGTTGTATTTTTAACTTTCTGAGGAGCCTCCATACTGTTTTCCAGAGTGGCCACACCACTTGGCATTCCCACCAGCAGTGCACGAGTCTTCCCTTTCCTCCACAACCGCCCCAGTCCTTGTCATCTCTTATCTTTTTGGTGATAGCCATTCTAACAGGTGAAAGGAGATATCTCTTTGAGGTTTTGATTTGCATTTCCCTGATGATGAGTGAGTGATGTCGAGCATCCTTTCATGTGCCTATTGCCTATTTGGATGTGTCCCCTGGAAAAATGTCTAGTCAAGTCCTCTGCCCACTTTTAAATTAGACTGTTGGTTTGTTGTTTTTGTTTTTGTTTGCTGTTGAGCTATATGAGTTCCCTATATATTTTGAATATTAACTCCTTATCAGATAGAGGGCTTTCAAATATTTTCCCACATTCCATAGGGCTGTCTTTGCATTTTTTCAATTGCTGCTTTTGCATAGCAAAAGCACTAAAAGGTTTGATGTAGTCCCACTTGTTGATGTTTACTTTTGTCGTTTGTACTTTTGGTTCATATCCAAAAACTCATTGCCAAGACCAATGTCAAGGAGGGGATTTAATTTCACTCTTTTGCTGTGAATATCTAGTTTTCCTACAACTTTTATTGAATAAACCATCTCCTGATTGAATCTTCTTGGCTCCTTTGTCAAATATAATATGACTATATATCGGTGGATTTATTTCCGGTCTCTTGATCCTATTCCATTGGTCTGTGTGTCTGGTTTACGCCAGTACCATCCTGTTTTGCTTACCGTCACTTCATAATATAGTTTGAGATCCGGAAGTGCAATGCCCAGAGCTTCGTTCTTTCTCAGGATTACTTTGGCCCTTCGGGGGTCTTTTGTAGTTTCATGTGAATTTTAGGATTGTTTGTTCTATTTCTATGAAGAATGCTATTGGGATTTTAATAGGATTGCATCAGATCTCTAGCCCCACTTTTTTCCCCTCCTTTTTACTTCTTTTTTTATGGAACTTTTTTTTTTTAGATTTTATTTATTTATTTGACAGAGAGATTGAGAGTGAGAGAGCACAAGCAGGGGGAGCAGCAGAGGGAGAGGGAGAAGCAGACTCCCCGCTGAGCAGGGAGCCCGACGAGGGGCTCGATCCCAGGACCCCGGGATCACAACCGGGGCCAAAGGCAGACACTTAATGACTGAGCCACCCAGGCGCCCCACCTGTTTTTTACTTCTTTATCCTATCTTCCTCTTTTCCTGGGAACCACTCTGTGCCTTGGTTTCCTTACCTGCAAAATGAGGATACGGGTAGCATCGTGAGAGTCTAAGGAGATACTACATGCCAAATCACATTGATCTAACTCAGCACGTAGTGTTTTCATAGACTTTCACAACATTGTTACCCTGACCAGCATAGCTACTCTGGTTAAGCAAGCACAGTTTGTTAATGCCTATTTTCAAGAATATGCGTCACGTAACGTGAGTTATACCTGAACAGTATTTGGGGAGAAAATGCATGCATACTGCTCTCCTGCCTTTTGCTATCCATCATGAACCAGCCTCCTACTGTCCTGGACAGGGAAGGGGCAGAAGGGGTAACAGGAGAGGCTGGGAAGAAGTGTTTTGTTTTCATCTGAAAATGGAGCTCGTGGTCGTTCTTACTTCATGGGCTTGTTGTGTTAAATGCAAAACCTCAGAACAGAGCCTGGCTCATAAATGAACTCTCAGCACATAATTCCCGCCCTCCAGTAGCTTCGAGTTCAGTTGGAGAGGGAAGACTCATGCGGTAAAACGCAATTAGCAGTACGTGCCACCACTTAGCACCACACACATAGACTGTACGTAGTGTTAAGCCCTAAGACAGGCTAGTGAGCCAGACAACTTTGGTATAACCCGAAAAGTGCCAATGAAGTAGAGCAAACAATAAAGACCTCAAGATCAGAGCAGTGAGAAAGTCCTTCGGGATGGAATGGTCCGAGATAGCGTCATGGAAGAGGTAGGACTTGGTGGGGGGGGGGGGGGTCCAGGAAGATGCCAGGGGCTGGGTAGATGGGGACAGTGGTGGGGGTAGATGGAGATGCAGTGGAGGCAAGAGAATATGGACTTAGAGACAGAAATGCCTGTGGGGTGGAAAGGGAGGTCAGACCTGTTTGAAACACACATACGGGAGCCCCTTGCCCACAGCTTTCTGGTGACACACTAAACTAAGAGAGAGAAGAGCGTGTCTTAGCATCCAGGAGCTAGCCGGATACCGTCAGCTAAGCGTCAGTGTTGCCAGGGGCTGGCCCGGCACTAACAGCAACCCCAAACTAGGGCTTGGTGTTCCGCTGAACATAAACAATTTCCCAGGACATCAATATCAGACAGGGCAACTCCGTCACTATGACGGATCAAGACAAAAACAAGACGACGACTCCATACTGTCTGAATCCAGACAAAACATGAGCATTGTCCAAACCACAGAAATGACCGACTCTCTTTCTCTCTCTCTCTCTCTCAGATAATATGAGTGACCACTCCTTCCTTACCAATGGCAGCTTCTGTTTCCCTCTCGTCTGCCCTCCCCCACCCCAGATAAAATCGACAGAAATGATAATAACAGTGATAACAATCACAGGATTGTCCTGCTTTTAGACAGCGCCCGCCCTAGAGGGAAGCACAGCTTCCTTTGACCTCACCCAAGTCAAGTCACCCAACCAAAGCTTGGATCCTAATATACATAAGCCGTATTAGTACCTCTTTCTTGAGACGCCTCAAAGCTCCCCGTGGTGTACATGCTCTCTCACTGCAGCAAGAGATAAACCCAGTTTGATCAGTACATGTGTGTTCCTGGTACTCTTTGGCCAGAGAACATTGGTGTCCTCACTAAAATGATTGAGGGCGATGGGTGCAGACCTACCACCCAGTTTCATTTCAGAAATGCCCAGAAACAATTGAAGACAGCCCTGAAACAAAAGCAGTCCCACCTCCTACGACACAGCATGGTAAATAAAATGACAGAGGCAATCCCAGGTGTGGCAAAGACAGGAGAAAGCCTTCTGGTAGCTACAAATGACAATCCCACAATCCACTGGGCAGAGTATCCTTTTATCCTGATCATGCCCCAGTTTGGGAGATGACTAGACTCCTACCTGCTGCTGGTCCTATACCAACACCTGGACACCGGCTTTGCACTTCCCAACAAGGCATTCATCCAAGGCTGGGTTTTCACTGATCCCCGGCTAAGGGTCCAGGGGAGATGGATCCAAGCTTCAGGCTGGTTAAATACAGAACCCAACATAATTTGCTTTATGGTCTTAGTGTCAGGAGAAAATTGCAATTAATGCTCCTACAGGAGCCCTCTTGCAGCTAGTTCTTTTCTAAGTAAGCTCCACCACCAGCGCAGAGCCCAACACGGGGCTCGAACTTATGATCCTGAGATCAAGACCTGAGCGGAGATCAAGAGTCTTTTGCTTAACCGACAGAGCCACCCAGGTGCCCCTATAGCTACTCTTTAAATGCTTTGTAGGGACATAGACATCGTGTTTATGACTTCAAGCGTGTTCTCAATTGCTTCTGAACATTTGTTTGATTCCAAACTGTGCTAACCCCCTGAGGTGGTAGAAGAGGCAGTAAGCATCTGACAGGGGGGGGCGCCTGGGTCGATTAAGCCTCTGCCTTCGGCTCAGGTCATGATACCTCTCCTTCTTCTCCCTCTGTCTCTGCTCCTTCCCTTCCTTCCCCTACCCGCTCTGCTCATGCTCTCTATCTCACTCTCTCAAAATAAATAAATAAATAAATAAATAAATAAATAAATAAATAAAATCTTTAAAGTATCTGACACTAATCTTATTCGCAGGGAGTGTACACGCCGACTGGGGAGGTAGCAAATCTTTGACAAACAGAGCAAGAACAGGGACACAGAAGAAGGTGCGAAATGACATGGTTCTTTGAATGCCATCTGAACTCGTCCCATAAATGCAGGAGGAATTCTCATAGCAGGAGCTCACAGCGGGCGAGGTGAGTCTAGGAAGGCTTTGTGGAGGAAGAACGGAGGGTAAAATACAATTTAGATCCGAGGGGGAAGAAGAACTTTATGCTTTAATTTATCTCTAGTATAAAGAGAAGTGGGCTAACTAATTAATTTTGAGGGGATTGTACAATGCTCCTTTAGGGCAACTGGAGCCAACCTGGGGATGTGCTAGAAATGTTCACTTTTTATTGCACCCCAGCTCCTGGGAAATGTCGCCAAGCAGCTATCTGCACATTTCATCAAATACCAATTTTCTCACATTTGGAAAAATCATAGAATCACAAGCATGCAAAGGCCTGCAATTTTTGATCTGCAGGGGCTGCCAGAGAGAATTCCTATGTCCCTGACATCTGCCAAGCCCCACCTGTCGCAGATGACTAATATTCATCCTCACTGACATCATTTGTTGTCACCATATTTTATTTTAGCAATTCTAATAGGTGTGTAGTCATATGCTTATTTTTATTTATAACATTTCACTTATTTTGTTCCCATCATGCAGTTCTCCGTAGTTTCGTTTTTTCAACATGTTATACACAGGATTCCATGTAGTGTGGTTTTGAAAATGTCTTTCTGATTGCAGTATGATTTTCTTTTTTTAGGTCTTATTTCCTTTTTTTGATTGAAGTATAATTAACAAGCAATGTCATATGCGTTTCAGGTGTATCACATATTGGTTCAATAATTCTATACAGTGGGGCACCTGGCTGGCTCAGTCGGTAGCATTCAACTCTTGATCTCAGGGTTGTGAGTTCGAGCCGCATGTTGGATGTAGAGATTACTTAAAAATAAAATCTTTTAAAAATAAATAAATAAATAAAATCATTCTATACATTACTCAGTGCTCACCCCCATAAGTGTGGTCACCATCTGTCACCATACCACGTTATTACAATACTATTATTGACCAAATTCCCTAGCCTGTACTTTTCATCTCCATGACTTATTTGTCTTATAAGTGGAAGAGTATAATTTTCTTTAATCATACTAATGGCATATCTTTAGTGAAACAAAAGTGAAAACTCTTCTTGAGTTTCTTGAGCTTTCTTGAGGTGGTTGTTGATAAAGAAGAAAATTAAAATTACCCAGAACCCCACTACCCAGAAATCACCATTATCTTTCCTAGTTTTTTTTCTTCCCATATGTATTTGTAATCATTAAAAATTAAATGGGAAGTTTTTTTTTTTAATTTTATTTTATTGCGGCAAGAACACAACATGAGAACTTTCCTTCTTCAGCTTTCTTTTTTTTTAATTTTCAATTAGCCAACATATAGTACATCATTAGTTTTTGTGGTAGTGTTCAGTGATTCATTAGTTGCGTATGACACCCAGTGCTCATCACCACACGTGCCCTCCTTAATACCCATCCCCCGGTTACCCCATCCCCCCACCCCCTCCCTTCTGTAACCCTCAGTTTGTTTCCCGGAATCCAGAGTCTCTCATGGTTTGTCTCCCTCTCTGATTTCTTCCCATTCAGTTTTCCCTCCCTTTCCCTGTGGTCCTCTGCACTATTCCTTATGTTCCACATATGAGTGAAACCATATGATAATTGTCTTTCTCTGCTTGACTTATTTCACTTAGCATAATCCCCTCCATTCCATCCATGTCGATGCAATTCTCAACTTTCTAAGTGTACAATACATTATTGTCAGCTATAGGTGCAATATTGTACACCCAATCTCTAGAGCTTATTCATCTTGCTTAATGGAAACTTTCTGCCCAGTGATTAGTGACTTCTCATTTCCCCCTGCCTCCAGCCCCTGGCAACCACCATGCCACTCTTTGATTCTATGAATTTGACTATTTTATATACCTCATATAAATGGAATCATGGTGTTCATCTTTGTGACTGGCTTATTTCATTTAACATAATGTCCCCAAAGTTCATCCATGTTGCTGCATGGTGAAGAAGTTCCTTCTTTCTCTTTTTTGAGGCCGAACAGTGTTCCATTGTATGTTATATACCACATTTTCTTTACCCATGCACCTACTCTCTGTGTTTTTACTATTAACGTCTTTCTTGATCTATGTTTTTATCTTACTTTCTTGGGCTATAGTCCTCATGAGAGAGAAAGGGAGGAGATGTGTGTTTGTCACTTTCAGTATATATGTCTAATTTTCCCCACAATATTTGAACTGCTTAACAACCCCCCCCCCGCCCCCGCAACTGAAAATCAGACTAGGAAAGATAATGGTGACTTCTGGGTAGTCGGCTTCTGGATAATTTTAATTTTCTTCTTTGTAACTTCTAATTTTAATTTTTTAGAATGAGTATACATTACTTTTAAAATCAGAAAAATATATCATTAAGGGAAGCCCAATATAATATACAGGGGAAAGCATATTGCATAGTAAGCATAAAGTAATGCTTATTGAAACTGAAAGATAAAATATTTTACACATTTTATAGATTTTCTTTTTTTGGTGTTGTAAAACGTAGGGTCATCAATGTACAGAAACCTATTGCATTTCTATACACCAATAACGAAGCAGCAGAAAAAGAAATCAAGGAATTGATCTTGTTTACAATTGTACCTAAAACCATAAGATACCTAGAAATAAACCTAACCAAAGAGGTAAAAGATCTGTACTCTGAAAACTACAGAACACTTATGAAAGAAATTGAAGAAGACACAAAGAAATGGAAAAACGTTCCATGCTCATGGATTGGAAGAACAAACGTTGTTAAAATGTCTATGCTACCCAAAGCAATCTACACATGTAAGGCAATCCTTATCAAAATGCCACCAGCATTTTTCACAGAGCTAGAACAAACAATCTTAAAATTTGTATGGAACCACAAAAGACCCCAAATAGCCAAAGCAATCCTGAAAAAGAAAACCAAAGTGGGGGGATGGGTTAGCCTGGTGATGGGTATTGAGGAGGGCACGTTCTGCATGGAGCACTGGGTGTTATGAACAAACAATGAATCATGGAACACTGCACCAAAAACTAATGATGTAATATATGGTGATTAACATAACAATAAAAAATTAAAAAAAAAAAAAAAAAAAAAAAGAAAACCAAAGTGGGGGGCATCACAATCCCAACTTCAAGGTCTATCACAAAGCTGTAATCTTCAAGACAGTATGGTACTGGCACAAAAACAGACACATAGATCAATGGAACAGAATAGAGAGCCCAGAAGTGGACCCTCAACTCTATGGTCAACTAATCTTCGACAAAGCAGGAAAGAATGTCCAATGGAAAAAAGTCTCTTCAACAAACAGTGTTGGGAAAACTGGACAGCCACATGGAGAAGAATGAACCGGGACCACTTTCTTACACCATACACAAAAATAAATTCCAAATGGATTAAAGACCTAAATGTGAGACAGGAAACCATCAAAATCCTAGAGGAGAACACAGGCATCAACCTCTGTGACCTCCGCCACAGCAACTTCTTACTAGACGTGTCGCCACAGGCAAGGGGGAAAAAAGCAAAAATGAACTATTGCAACTTCATCAAGATAAAAAGTTTCTGCACAGCAAAGGAAACAATCAACAAAACTAAAAGGCAACCCCCAGAATGGGAGAAGATATTTACAAATGACCTATCAGATAAAGGGTTAGTATCCAAAGTCTATAAAGAACTTATCAAACTCAACACCCCAAAAACAAATAATCCAGTTAAGAAATGGGCAGAAGATATGAATAGATATTTTTCCAAAGAAGACATCCAGGTGGCTAACAGACACATGAAAAGATGCTCAACATCACTTATCATTGGGGAAATGCAAATCAAAACTACAATGAGATACCACCTCACACCTGTCAGAATGGCTAAAATGAACAACACAGGAAACAGCAGATGTTGGTGAGGATGTAGAGAAAAGGGAACCCTCTTACACCGTTGGTGGGAATGCAAACTGGTGCAGCCACTCTGGAAAACAGTATGGAGGTTCCCCCCAAAAGTTAAAAATAGAACTACCTTACAATCCAGCAATTGCACTACTACGCATTTACCCAAAGGATACAAAAATACAGATTCAAAGGGGTACATTCACCCCGATGTTTATAGCAGCATTATCAACAATAGCCAAACTATGGAAGGAACCCAACTGTTTATCGACTGATGAGTGCATAAAGAAGATATGGTATATATATCTTCTTCGGTGTGTGTGTGGTTTGTATATATGGTGTGTGTATATATATATATATGTATATATATATTTGGTATATATATATAATGGAATATTAACCAACAAAAAAGTGAAATCTTGCCATTTGCAATGACGTGGATGGAGGTAGAGAGTATTATGCTAAGCGAAATAAGTCAGTCAGAGAAAGACAAATATCATATGATTTCACTCATTATGTGGAATTTAGGAAACAAAACAGATGAACACGGGAGAAGGGGAAGAAAAGAGAGAGGGAAACAAACCATAAGAGACTTTTTAAAAAAGATTTTATTTCTTTATTTGAGAGAGAGAGTGAGAGAGCAGGGTGGGGGGCAGAGGGAGAAGCAGTCTCCCCACTGAGCAGGGAACCCGATGTGGGACACAATCCCGGGATTCTGGGATCATGACTCCAGCCGAAGGCAGGCACTTAACCAACTGAGCCACCCAGGCACCCCAAGAGACTTTTAATGATAGAGAACAAACTGGGGGTTGATAGAGGGAGGTGGGTAGAAGATGGGCTAAATGGGCAATGGGGATTAAGGAGGGCACTTGTTATGATGAACACTTGGGTGTTATATGTAAGTGATGAATCACTAAATTCTACTCCCAAAACCAATATTGCACTATATGTTAACTAATTAGAATTGAAATAAAAATTTGGAGAGGAAAAAAAACCCCAAAACAATAAAAAAAAGAATAAAACAAAAAAATATAGGGTCAAATTCTGTTTATCTTTCTATGCATGTAGATTCTATATTTGAGTTTTTGACTTCATTTCATTTTAAAGTGATTTATCTTCAGGATAATATGAGTCATGTTTTGGCATCATTTTCAATTTTTGATATTGTTTCGTTTATTTTCCCTTGTGTTTAGCACAGTCACTTGCCATCAATGTCACTAGCATCAAAATAACATATGGACCAGAAAGTCAAAAGTGGGTATGAAATAACTTACAGTAACAAGTTGTTCCTGCATAGACATACTTTAGTTTTATTTCATATGCCTACTCAACATTGAGGGAACATGCTTACATAACACATTTTTAAGTTTTTTTTCTTAGATCTATTAAAATGTCCCTTGTAGAAAAACAGCTAAACTTTTACTCAAGCTTTTAAAAGGTAATAACGGCAAGTATTTGAAATACAGTTAATGGTAATTATGAAACTGTGAAATGGAAAGAACACTTCTTTACAGGACTTGGAATTTCGGTGCTTTATAATTAAAAATACTCCATTTGAGCTGTAATAAATTTAACATTTTTAAAGAAAGTTAACTCTGATTACAACTATTAAACATATTTTCTTTTAGAAATATCCTTTAACATTTGGATGCATCAACTTTTCAATTAATAACACGGTGACATTTTCTTTCTAAAACTGATTATTGTATTTCCTTAGTTATGAATAAATCACAGAGCCAGAATAAGACATTCAAATTCATGCTCCTGCACCAATTATCTCTGAAACTTCAAATTTAGATTCCTTACTTGCAACCTTTCAGTTGCTTGGTAATGTGCATCTATTTCTACTCCATTAACACCACCCTTTCATTTCAAACTGCAGCGCCGCCGAGCAGCAGAGATCCGATTGCCTTAGAAGTACTAAAAACCTCCGGGTCGGTCAGGGCAACACCCAGCAAGTGTTCCCGAATTTAAGTTTCAAGTTGTAACAAATACAGAGTTGTATTGGAGCTAAAACTGGAAGCAACCAAGGTGTCCCTCAATAGGTGAGGGGATGAACAAATTGTGGTATTTCCATGCAATGGCGTTCAACGATACAAATCAACTACGACTCCACACAACATTATGGTTGGATCTTAGATGTATTTTGCTAAGTGAAAGAAGTTGGACCAAAAGGCTACATAATGTATGATTCCATTCATTGACATTCTGGAAAAGGCAAAACTAGAGAGGTAGAAAACAGATTCATGATTGCCAGTAGTTTAGAGAGGAGGAGAACTTGACTAGGGAGGCACAGGAGATTTTTCTAGTAAGACAGAGCTAATCAGTATGGCACTGTGGTGGTGATACATGATGTTATGCCTTTGTCAAAATCCTTAGAACTCTGCAGCACAAAGAGTAAAACCTTAATGTGTGAAAAAAGATTTTTTAAAAAAATCAACCAGGAAGTTGGAGGATCCAAGAGTGAAATGCAGACTGTGAGTAATGGATGGCACTGTATTACTAATGGATGACATAGCTTCCCTGAAGGGAGTGTGGGGAAAATGATGCTGACCCAAGTAACTTTGCAAAATGGTGTTTTGTCTGGTTAATATAAAGCTAAAGACAAATGAGTGCATAAATATTCTACTCTGGTTGTTTCCCATGGGGGCACAGGTACAAATTCTGAAACTGCCGTACAGATCTACATGGAGAAAGTAAGTAAATGGATGGCAGATGGTGGGAGCCCGGTTCCCACCTGTAGTGGGAGGTTGTAGGGGGAGGCTACAGAGAAGCCAGGGGAGGACCCTAGAATGACCCGAGTGGTAATGAACTCATGTTCAGCTTAATACAGATACAGGTGGATAGATACAGAAATAATTACTGATACGTAATTATTTTTTGGTATATAGGGGTTGGTATATAGGCAGATCCTTCCCAGCTCTGTTCACTGAAGGGGCCCAGAAGCAACCACAGCCCAGTAGCAATGAGCACACCCAATTCCCTGATACTGGTTTGTAAAGCTATTCTCCAACCAAAGGAACCAAGGCTCCTTGGAGAAATAGCTGATTCTAGGATGGGGGCAGGGAATATAAGAGATGAACCTGGAACATCTTGTAGTGCCAGAAAGTACGGAAGCGCTAAAAAAAAAAGAAAAAAAAATCCCCAAATAATGGGGGGATGTCCAAAGGACACTGGAGCCAATCTGAAAGAGTTTCCATGAACAAAGCTGAGCCAAATATGCAATGCTAGCATGGGATTATAAACCAAAGTAAAAAAGAAAGATCTATGTGTCCATACTGATATAAATAAATTATTGAATAAATAAGTAAATATGAGAGGAGAGAGACAAATCTCCCGTGCAGAAGAATTCCAAGTAATTTACGTAGATATACTGCCCTTAAAGAGGTGGAACATAGCTCCCTACTCTTTAAGCATGGGCTGGGCATAGTGCTAGAGAGTGTGGTATGGCATGGGAGGGTGGGGAAGAGTAATGTTACATTGAAGCTGATAAACACTACCTCCAGGTGGGTGACCGAAGTCAACATCAATGGTGATAAGTTACATGCTATCAATGTGAGATATGATGTGAGAAAGGCACTTGACTTCTGTGGTTTTCCTCTCCCCACCCACACCTTTTTATAAACTCATGTTAAAAAAACATCACATGTGGGGGCACCTGGGTGGCTCAGTCGGTTAAGCTTCTGACTCTTGAACTCAATCTCACGGTCATGAGTTCAAGCCCCACACTGGGCTCCATGCTGGGCGTGCAGCCTATTAAAAAAAAACAAAACCATCAGATGTAAATCCAATACAATTCCAACAAAATTTTTCCTTCAAAAGCTAATTATAAAATATATACCAAAGAATAAAAGGCCAAAAATAGCCAGGATAGCACCAAATACTAATAATGAATGCAGGATTTACCCCTCCTCCCCCCCCCATGAAATCAAGACTTATTATAAAGCTATAATTATTTTTTTTTATTTTTTTCAAAGATTTTATTTATTTATCTGAGAGAGAATGAGAGAGAGCACATGAGAGGAGAGAGGGTCAGAGGCAGAAGCAGACTCCCCACTGAGCAGGGAGCCCGATGCGGGACTCGATCCCGGGACTCTGGGATCATGACCTGAGCCGAAGGCAGTCGCTTAACTGACTGAGCCACCCAGGCGTCTGAGGAGCTAAGATTTTTAAACAGGAGTATTAGGACAAGGGCAAGAAAGCGGATTCGTACATTTTTAAGGGAAATTTTTTAAGGACCCAAACAGAGTAAATGATACATTCTCTCCTACCCTCCATTACTCAGAACAGGGCTCCCTCAGGTATGTCCAGTGCTTGGTTTCCCTGCGTGGTGTATATCTTTTACCCATTTGAGTTCTCTTTCCCCCAATCTGTGTGGGTACCAAGTGAAGCAAAAGAGAATTGTGATTACCTCAAACTATTCTCTTAACTTTTATATTTATGGTTAAGTTCAGGAAAGTAAGTAAATGTGCCTTCAAAAGAAGTACATATTGGATAACTCCTGAGTTCGCAAATCTGTGGTTATGTCCCCTTTATTTCTCAGGGCATCTGTGGCCTATATTTAAATATAGCTTTCGCCCTCAGTTGGCGAAAACATTCTTCAGTGTGATCAGATAACGCCAGTGATAATAAAATGGGCATTTTCTATTTCTGTACGTTATTCATGAAATGCAGTGTCACTCGATTAGATGGCTAGAGATCATGTCATCTCTATTAAGAATTCATAGGCTTCAACATATTTGTTTTCAAACTTTAGCAAAGGGACTATGGCAAGGCTAAAATAAATCAATAAACAAAATCAGTCTGCGTAAGAGCAAGTTGATACATGAAGGAAAAAAAATAACCCGAACTCATATACTTGATGAGAATAAGACACTTGGAAAGCAATGGAGCTGAAAAACAGAAACAACAACAAAAAGAAAAGCAATGGGGTTGGAAATTAAGCAAGCCGATCCGTGGAATGGACGTGGCCTCAGAGCATACGGGGGCAGCTGAAAGCGTCCCTGTACTTGTGGGGGGAGGCGGCAGGAGGAGGTCAGCGCCGGTTGCTACTTCCTCTGTGCATTGCTAAGGTGTGTTGTATCCCGTCGGTGTATGCCCACCTTCATGTCCACCCACAAAGACTGGGAACTCTTTTTTTTTTTTTTAAAGATTTTGTTTATTCATTTGAGAGAGAGAGCACCAATGGGGGGTGGAGAGGCAGAGGGAGAGGGAGAAGCAGACTCTCTGCTGAGCAGGGAGCCCCACGCGGGGCTCGATCCCAGGACCCCAAGATCATGACCTGAGCTAAAAGCAGACACTTAACCGACTGAGCCACCCAGGCGCCCTAAGACTGAGGACACTTAACTCTTTATGACTTGAACATCTCGGTATTTTGGCACACAATAGATGCTCTCTCTTTCCTTTCTCCCTCCCTCCCATCCTCTGTCCCTGCCTCCCTCCCTTCCTTTCTCAGTCTCTCTCTCTCTCATATATATATATATATATATATATATATATATTTAATTACATACATATATACAGGTTTAATTGAATGGTAGTGAAAGATTAGAAGTCCTAGCATTCTGAGACCATATGACGAACAAAAGGCTCGAAGCTCAGCAGGAATCCAGAGATGGCTAGGAAACAACTATTGAGGCTTCAGGATTGTCTAAGATTAAGAACTAAGTCCCAAAGTTTACAGTAACTAAAAATTGTAGCACTTCAAAGAGAAAAAAGAGGCTGGAGGAAAAATCCTATCGCGGGGCCCTCTAAGTTCAAGGTGAAGGCGTTTCGGCTCTGAATTGTGGCCCCACCCGGTGCCGCAGGGCTGTGGCAAAGCAGGATGTGAACTAGGATCTCCAGGAATTTAAGTGTAATAAGGGGCAGGAAACATAAAACAAGGACCAATAACTACAATACAAGTTAAAATATCTGCCCACTGAGAAGCGAATGGAAATGAGGCTGGATGAGATCTGCACATGGAGACATGGGAGGGAGGCAGTTGAGACTGAACAAATGGAGGGGGGAAGGGGTGGATGATAGTTGGGGTGTATGGAGATGTGGCTTTGATATATAATTCACATACCATACACGTCACCCCCGAAAGTGTACAATTGAGCATTTTGTGGTATAGTCACAGACTTGTGCATCTATCCACAGAATCCATTTTAACGTTTTCGTTCCCCTGAAAAGAAACCCCTAGGTATTAGCCATCAATACCGGCCCCTCCCCCCATCCCTAAGAACCCCCTACGTTACTTTCTAATCATTTGCCACGTCTGGATGTCTCATATAAATGGACTCATAATATGCGGCATTTTTACTTCCTGACCATTATGAATAATGCTTCTATGAACCTTTGCGTACAAGTTTTTGGGCGGAAGTATGTTCTCTGTTTATTTGGGGTATATACGTAGGAGTAGCGTTGCTGGGATATATGATAACTCTATGTTTAACCTTTTGGGGAATTGCCAAAATGTTTTCCAAAGCCACTGAGCCATTTTCTATTGTCACCAGCAAGCGAGGAGTGTTCCCATTGCTCCACACCCTCATCAACACTTGCAATTGACCTGTATTTTTGCTTACAGGCATCCTAGGAGTGTGAAGTGGCGTCTCATGGTGGCTTTGACTTATATTTTCCCTGATGGGCTGATGGTATTGAGCATCTTATCCTGTGCTCATTGGCCATTCGTATAGCTTCTTTGGAAAAATGTCCATGCAAATCTTTTGTGCCCATGATTAAATTGAGTAATTTGCCTTTTTATCGCTGAGTTCTACGAGTTCTTTATATATTCTGGCCACAGGTACCTTACCAGAAATATGATTTGCAAATATTTTCTCTCATTCTGTGGGTTGTCTTTTCACTTTCTTGAAGATATCCTTTGAAGCACAAAATATTTTAATTATGAGCATACCCAATTGATCTATTTTTTCTTTGGTTGTTTGTGCATTTGGTGTCATACCTAATCAACCATTGCTTAACCAAGGTCACAAAGATTTATGCCTGTATTTTCTTCTAAGAGTTTTATAGTTTTAACCATTACATTTAGATCTTTTATCCATTTTGAGCTAATTTTTTTTTAAAGACCCCATCCATTCTTTGACAGAGAGAGACACAGCGAGAGAGGGAACGCAAGCAGGGGGAATGGGAGAGGGAGAAGCAGGCTCCCCGCCGAGCAGGGAGCCCGATGCGGGACTCGATCCCAGGACCCTGGGACCATGACCTGAGCCAAAGACAGATGCTTAATAGACTGAGCCACTCAGGCGCTCCATGAGCTAATTTTTATATATAGTGTGAGGTAAGGACCCAACTTCATTCTTTTACAGGTGGCTCTCCGGTTGTCCCAGCACCATTTGTTGAAGAGCATATTCTTGAATTGTCTTTGTACCCTTGTCAACAATCAATTGACAACAATTTTCTAACTGGTTTCCTCCTGTTTCCCATCCTACCATCATCTCCCACCCACTCCATCCCTTACCCACGCCGACGCTACAGTCACCTTTGAGATCGTAAATCTGATGTATCACCAAATCTAGTGATCGTTTCTCTATCCTTCACCTTTTAGCAACATTTAACAATGTTGACCACACTTCCCTTCATGAAACACTCTCCTCACTTTACTCTGGGCGAACACTCCCCCGATTTTCTTCATACTTCACCAACCCCTTCTTCCAAGTTCCTTTTGCAGGACCCCACTACTCTGCTCAATCTCCACATGTTGGGACTGCCCAGGGCTCTATCCCAGGACTCCTGTTCTCCACAGATTCTCTCTAGCAATCGCCTCCAGTCCCATGGCTTTAAATACTGTCGCTGCTGATGACTCGCAAAATTTTATCTCCCAAATTGACTTTTTCCATGAACTTCAGGCTTGTATACCTATAGCTCTCTACTTGCGTGGCATCTCAAACATAGTATGTCTCCCAAACAGTACTTTTGATTCTCTTGTACGTCCCATCAGTGTTTCCCATTTTAGTACCAAGCTGCCCAAGCCAAAAACCTAATAGTCACCTTTGTTTCCGTCCATGATTTTACACCCAGCTGCAATCTCTTAGCAAGTCCTATTTCCTCTACCTTCAAAACATATCCCAAATCCATCCACTTCATCTCAACCACCACGGTGTTAGGCCAAGCCACTTATCATTTCTTTCCCAGATGACTACAGTGGCCTCCTTACTGGTCTCTCTGCTTTAATTCATCACACACACACACACACACACTCCATTCTCCATACAGTGGCCAGAGCAATCTTGTAAAAACATAAAGCAGATCATGGTATTCCTTTACTTAAGACTTGTCAATGACGGGCACCTGGCTGGCTCGGTTGGTAGAGCACAGGACTCTTGATCTCAGGGTCCTTTGTTCAAGCCCCACGTTGGGTGTAGAGCTCACTTAAAAAAAAAAACAAAACTTGGCAATGGCTTCCCCTGACACATAAAAGAAAATCTAAATCATATCCTACATGCTTTATACAATAGGGACTCTGCCTATCATTATACCCTGATGTTATACCATCCCCCCTTCTTGCTTATTATGTTCCAGTTCCTCTAGCTGGATTTCAGTGTCTTACATACACCAAGCACATTACGGTCACAGAATCTGGCTTCAGCTCTTTCCTCTGCCTGACAAACTCTTTCCCTCCACATCTTCCCATGATTGGCTGTTCTCTGCCATTCAGTTAGTGCCTTAGAAGTCATGTCCTCGGGAAAGGCCTGCCCTCCCAAACTAAATGAGCTCCTTTACTCGATTTCCATCACTATCACATCACTCAGTTACATTTTCATCACAGAGCTTACCACTGCTTGATATTTTCTTGTATATTTACTGTTTTGTTCATGTTCTCTTTCCTCTCCTTGAATTCTAAAGGAAGCTCTATGAGATCAGGGACCTTGTTTATCTTATTCAGCACTTCTTCTACAGCACCTAGGACACGCATTCCATAAATATTGGGCAAATTCACTCTAAATTTGGAACAAAAGCGTGAGGTACGAGCTAAGGAGTGAGTGAGAGAGAGAGAGTTAGGAATATTCACAGATGTAGATAATGCTGATAGCAGGGTGGAGGGCTGAGTATTGACTGAGGTGGATCTTAGCTGAAATATCATGATGTATTAGTCTGGGTTCTCCGGACAGACAGAATCAATGGTATATATATATATATATATATCGTTGACAAGTTCCCAAATCTGCTGAGTGAGTTGGCAAGGTGAAGACCCAGGAGGGCCCATGGTGTAATTCCAGTCTGAGAGCCAGGAGGCTTGAGACCCAGGAAGAGCTGATGTCTCAGTGGAGTCCGAAAGCAGGAGAAAACTGATGTCCTAGCTCACATGCAGTCAGGCAGGAGGAATTCTTACTTAGGGGAAGATCACCCTCTGTGGTCTATGCAGGCCTTCAACTGATTAGATGAGGCCCACCCACATTAGGGAGGGTGATCTGCTTTACTCTCTCTACCGATTCCGATGTTAATCCCATCCAGAAACATCCTCACGGACACACTCAGAGTAATATTTGATCAAATATCTGGGCAGTCAAGTTGCCCCATAAAGTTAACCATCACAAATGATAACTTCCTTCTGTATCATTTGTCACTTTTCAATGAACATTCACATATTTCCTCATATCGTCTTTATAGCTACTGTGTATGTCGGGAAGGGAGGTATTAAACCTAGGGAACACTGAGCCTCTGAAAGGATCCCTGAGACTGAAATCCAGCTGGCCAGATTCCCAACTCCGTCCATCAGCTCAGACCCCACTCCCAAGGAACACTGGACCGTCTAGACAGTGTCACGGAAATAATAGGGACTCGGGCAATCGGCATGGAAACTGAAGAAGGTATTCCCTAAATGACCAGACAGGTCCCACAACCTGTACCTTCTAGCATTGTCTAACATTGTCTTTGCCCATATGTGGGTTTAAATGAGTTGCTTAAATGTGTTGCTTTATGGCTCACCTGGATGATATAGAGGGCACCTAGCGCCTGGCTGCAGGGGAAAAAGAGAGTGGGAAGTGTGTATGAAGAAACTGGAGGGGGGGTGAGGTAGGAACAGAAAGCCACTACCTCAAGTGGCTTTATGCAACCGGAATTCAGTGGGAGGAGATTTGTGAATAACTGGAAAGGGCAAATAGAATAAATGGATGTATCCTTTCCAAATAGCCCAGACCCTATCTATTCAGTCAATGCTTTTTTTAAAAAATACCCTATCTACTCAGTCAATGCTTTTTTTTTTAAGATTTATTCATTTTTTTATTTGAGAGAGAGACGGTGCAAGTGGGGGGTGGGGCAGAGGGAGAGGGAGAAGGGGAGAAGCAGACTCTCCACTGAGCGTGGAGCACCATGCAAGGCTCAATCTCAGGACCCTGAGATCATGACCTGAGTCAAAATCAAGAGACAAGAGCTGAAATCAAGAGCCACCCAGGCACTCCCAGTCAATGTTTTAACTCTTTTATCTCTTTTTAAAAAAAGATTTTATTTATTCATTTGAGAGAGAGAGAGAGAGCGCGCGTGCATGCATGCACACGTGAGCACGAGCAGGGGGAGGGGGAGGGGCAAAGGCAGAGGGAGAAGCAGGCTCCCCGCTGAGCAGGGACCCTGGGGCTCGATCCCAGGACCCTGAGATCATGACCTGAGCTGAAGGCAGCTGCTTAACCGACTTGAGCCACCCAGACGCCCCCAGGCAATGTTTTAATTCTTTAATCTCTACCTTTTCCCTCTTAATTCCAACATGTGCATATTTGCTATGGCTCATCATGTTACCATTCCTAAACATGGTATAGTGGTGAGTGTCAATGAGAGCATTCAGAAGGGGGCAGAACCTCCCAGCAATAGACTTACAAGTTTTAATGCAGGGAATTATCTTCTCAGGATTAAAATAAATGAACGCACATATAATTCTGCCATGCTGCCTTATAGATGCCAGTCAGGGCGAACATCCCCTTCAGTCTGGGAAGTCTTCCTCTCGGATTGGACCGATGAGCTTTGTAAGTTAAATATTAAGAGAGTGGTACGTTATGATGTGTAACCTTGGCTCCGTTACTTGACCTCCCTGAGCCCCTGTCTCTCCGTCTATAAAATGGGGAAAATAGCCGTCTCCTCTCAGCATCGTTTTGGGGCTGAAATATGATACTGCACTTAAGTGCTTAGCACAATTCCTGGCGCATAGGGACAGGTCAATAATATTAGCCCGTAGTGTTTAATGTAAAACAAATGTCATTATAAAGGAAAGTAGCAAACTTCCAGTTACAAGATAAATCAGTCACAGGGATGAAAAGCGCAGCACTGGGAATATAGTCAATAATACTGTAATAATTTTGAATGGTGACAGATCGTGATTCCCCTCACTGTGGTGAGCACTGGGTAATGTATCCAACTGTCGAGGCGCCAGGTTGCACACCTGACACTAATATAACATGGCATGTGTTGATATACTTCAATTTTTTTTTTAAATATTTCAAGCCCCATGTTGGGTGTAGAGCTCATTATCCGCAGCGGACGCCTCTGACCACCACTCCCATAAAGTTCACCCTTTCTCAGTCTTTACTCCTACCTGCTCTCGGCCAAATGCGATCAAAGACAACAAATAAATATATTTGAGAGAGACAGTGACAGAGAGTGCACAGGTGGGGAGGAGAGGGAGAAGGCAGGTTCCCCGCTGAGCAGGGAGCCCGATGCGGGACTCGTCCCAGGCCCCCGAGACCGTGACCTGAGCCGAAGGCAGACGCTGAACGACTGAGCCACCCAGGCGCCCCATCAGTGTTTAAAAACATGTCCCTGAGGTTCTCGGAGGAAACCTGTAGAGGCTCCCGGCCGGGACTGCAGCCCTGCTCTGCCCATGGCCGCAGTCCCGCCATGAGAGGTGGGGGGCCGCAGGAGCGCCCCGCGCTCACCCCGCGGAGAGGGTTGGCACCGCGCACTAGGGCAGTGCGTCATTAGGAAGCCGCATGGGGCCACTGAGCCCACGCCTCCTCATCGACATTTCTGTGCCTCTCCTCTTTGCAGTTGGAACACAAGGGGGTGCTTCGGGGGCGTCCACACAATAGCTCTTTGATGACTGATTCTGGGACAATTAAACATGCGCGCTGATCTTGCCTTCGGCTTTGTGTTCGTGAACCAATACGGAAGCCGTGTTCCTGGAAAAAAAAAAAAAAAAAGAATGCTGCCTTTGGAGCCTGGAAGCCTGTCGATTTCCTATGACTACAATCTGGGACTGAAAGGCTATGTGGCAAATTGGTCATTTTGATTGGCGGGGGTGGGGGTGGGGGAATCATCCAAGCACAGCCAGCCCTGAAATTGGCTTTTGGAGCCTGGTGTGGGAAAGACTTGACAGCAACTTCATGGAAGCTCGCTTGCAGAATTTTCTTTCTCTGGAGGAAAAAAAATAAAAGAAAAAAAGAAAGGAGAGAGAGAAAGAAAGAATGGAGGGAGGAAATGTGGGAGGGAGGGGAAGGAAGGAAGGAAGGAAGGAAGACATGCAGTAAGAAACAGCTTGATTAGTGCTCTATTTCCAGAGACAGAAACTAGCAAAATAGCCTTCAATTTGAGGACTAGTCAGTTTCACTGGCTGAGTGACCAAGAGACACCTACCTATAAGGGACATCGGGCGTACAGGGAGCCCAGGGGGCACCCACGTGGCCAAAGGATACTTTCTACTGACAGTAAGGAACAGCACCACTTTTCTAAATGGGTTGGACAAACCATTCCAACAGTATAAACGTGGAGAACCCTGGGGTACCTCTGCCCTTGGCAGAAGTCTAACGAACAGAAGGGAGTTAAAGCATAATCTGTTCCTTACCACGCAGAAGGGAGGCACAGAGAGAGGCCCGTGTTTCACGCACAGCTCTGTGGGCTGTGTGCCCTTTGATGTGACCAACACATGCTTAGGGCTGGTCCTTAGCTTTTTTTTTTTTTTTAAGATTTTATTTATTTATTTGTGTGTGTGGGAGAGAGAGAGAACGCACAAGCAGGGGAAGAGGCAGAGGGAGAAGCAGACTCCCCGCCGAGCAGGGAGCCCGATGCGGGGCTCGATCCCCGAGACTCCAGGATCATGCCCTGAGCCGAAGGCAGACGCTTAACCAACTGAGCCACCCGGGCACCCCTGGTCCTTAGCTTTTAAAAGATGCAGAAATTAAATTGGGCCACTGCCTCCTCTGGGGTGATGAGGTTCTGAGGAAATAATTCTCATTAACCAAGCTCACAATAGACTGATTTCCAAAAAGCTTTCCAAAAATAATTTGGGGGCAAGACTTAGTCATGATTCATAATCTTCGGGTACTTACTCTGTGACAGGGACTCTGAAAACATGCTTGACATGGTTTATTTCATTTAAACTTCACACAATAATCCTGTGATACAGTATGAGGTACTGTTTCATCCTCACATCGTACGTAAGGAAATGAAGCCTCAGACGGAGGAAGTAATCCACAGATGATCAATGACAGATCTGTGTGTCTCCCAAGCCGTTAGGACAATCTCATGTCATAATAGTAAGAGCCCCTTCCTCAGGCAGCTCGGGAGAATATGGGAGGAGAGAGAGAGAAGAAGTCCTATTAAGTGGAAAACAGTCTCTCTCCTCCTGCCTATGACTCAGCTGCAGCTATGACTCACGGAAGACTGACGGTCACTGAGCAAGTTGGAAATGACCCTGGACTTCAGGACGAGAGCCAACGCCTGAGTGCAGCAGCGCTGCTCATTATCCGCAGCGGACGCCTCTGACCACCACTCCTATGAAGTTCACCATTTCTCAGTCTTTACTCCGGCCTGCTCTAGGCCAAATGCGATCAAAGACAACAAATAAGGTGCCTGAGTCTGCTGTTTGCGGGGTGGGGTGGGCAGAGGTGGGTTCCGAGACCCAAGGGAAGTTGACCAAGGAGCAACTTCCAGGATCCAGGTAGTGGTCTCAGCACTGGTACGGTTGGTGAGATTGGAGACTCTGGCCCCTCTGATGGGGCTGATGTTGATCAGGTGACAGAGTTTCCTCCCACCAGATGCTGAGGAGATAGAATGTGTGTGTGCGTGTGTGTGTGTGTGTGTGTGTGTGTGTGTGTGTGTCTCCTTCATTGTATGACCCAGACAAGAAACAAATTTCTCTAAGTCAAACCCCATTCTTAGCCGCAGGTGCAAAATAAAATAGCCGCCGTCGGGCCTAGTAGCCAGTTCCGCGCTCGAGTCACCGTGCGCCGGGGGGCTGCAGAAGCTGCTATGTCGACTGTCTGCAGAGCATCGAGCGGCTGTGCAGTCGGGTGGTGCGCGTCCTGGGCTGTAACCCGGGACCCATGACCCTGCAGGGCACCAACACCTACCTGGTAGGGATCGGCACCAGGAGAATCCTCGTTGACACTGGAGAACCAGCAATTCCAGAATATATCAGCTGTTTAAAGCAGGCTCTGACTGAATTTAACGCAACAATCCAGGAAATCATAGTGACTCATTGGCACCGTGATCATACTGGGGGCATAGGAGATATTTGTAAAAACACCAATAATGACACTGCATATTGCATTAAAAAACTCTCACGGAATCCTCCGAGAGAAGAAATTATAGGAGATGGAAAGCAACAGTATGTTTATCTGGAAGATGGAGATGTGATTAAAACTGAAGGTGCCACTCTCAGAGTTATACACACACCTGGCCACACTGATGATCATATGGCTCTACTTTTAGAAGAGGAGAATGCAGTCTTTTCTGGAGATTGCATCCTAGGGGAAGGAACAACTATATTTGAAGACCTCTATGATTATATGAACTCCCTAAAAGAGCTATTGAAACTCAAAGCTGATATTATATATCCAGGACATGGCCCAGTAATTCATAATGCTGAAGCTAAAATTCTAGAATACATTGCTCACAGAAATATCCGAGAACAGCAAAGTCTTACATTGTTTCGTGATAATTTTGAAAAATCATTTACAGCAATGGAGCTTGTAAAAAAACATTTACAAGAATACTCCTGAGCATTTATGTAAAATGGCTGAACATAATGTCTTGCTGCATTTGAAAAAATTAAAAAAAGAAGGAAAAATATTTAGCAACACGGATCCTGAGAAGAAATGGAAAGCTAATCTTTAGTTTCAGATTAATGAAAGCTTTTGTTGGTTTGTTTTATTTTTAGAGAATGGTATGTTTTCTTAACTATGATTATTTACAGGGAATATAGAGTATGGAACATTGAAAATAATCCCAAATATACTTTAAAATAATGTCTTATTCCTTCTAAAATATATATTACATTTTACATGTATAATATAGCTTGCTTATCTAATCTGAGTGTTATAACATTTTACCAAAAATTCAGAATCCAACAGTTTATCCATGTTCAACAGATTCATGGTTACTTTAAAAATAATAAAATTTATATAAGTTAAACTGGGAAAAAATAAAAAATAAAATAAAATAGCCGCCTTATAGAAGGCTTGCGATCCCCCACGCTAAACGAAAGTGGGTCAGTTAATCTGTTTACATCTGGTTTGCAGAGGTGTCGCTGAGATGAAAGAAACTAAAGGTGGGTATTCATTTCCAGCAGTTTCTGTATTAATCATCGCCTTTCTACCTGACACTTGTAGGCCTAATGGGAACTTACGGTTATTGTCATAGGTTGTGGCATGGGGCCGGGGGGGAGGGGTGGGGAGGGGGATGAGGGCAGCAAGGGATGTGGCAACTGGGCAGATTAGCCCTTTTAACCTTGGTAAACCCTCCGGTTCCCAAGCCTACGTTTGGTTTTGGGGCTTTGTGTGTGTGTACAGGTACATCCTGTGTGTTCTTGCCACACACGTGGCTTTACTCTCAAGTACCGTGGGCTGGTACTCATCTGCCCCCCTGGCCTGCCCCCTCTTGCCGGGGTGACAGACTCTTAGGGAATCACCCAGGCCAAGTGGCACCAGGCTTTTCAGACCTCAGTCTTCGGCTTTCTGCTTTGTCGGGTTCTGTCCTTCCGCGTCCTTCCACCCCCGACCCGAAGACAGAGACACCACAGAGATGCTCTCGATCCGCACCCCCTTCCCCTCCCCTCAAAGGCCCTCCTAGCAACGGGGCAGCCTGACGTGGCCTCAGGCATTTGTAAATCCCTACTTGTCTCCTTGGTGAGTGGCCTGTAACCTTCGCTCCTGCCGGTTATATAACCATTGGTCAGCCAGTTCCCACGGCTCTTCTCTGACCCAGTTGCACCTCATAATGTAATGATTTCATAGGTTACGAGAGGTATAGCTGCCAGGTTGCTAGAGAAACCTTTGCTCTACTGACCTTCCCCCGCCCAGTAAAAAGTTTTTTTTTTTTTTTTTTAAAGTTAAATTAACTATTCAATGAAGGACTACGTAACCTTTAAGTATCATGTGCTCTTTCCCACTGGGGAGTGCTTGAGAAGTCTTCTACCTCAGACAAATTCAGTTTGTCTCCCAGGTTTTTTGTTTTGTTTGGGATTTTTATTTACATTTTCAGTCGAAATCATCCGGGAATGACCCCTTCGCTGTCCCTGCAGCGGCTGGAGGACTAACTTCCTCGTCCTGCCTGGACTCCTCAGGCTGGAAGGGAGCGACGAAGACCCGAGGGATTGAGAAGACAAAGGAAGGGGATGGCGGGTGTCAGAAGGCTGATTGATGAGCCTCAGGTCACGTTCAAAAAACTCTCCGTTAAGGATTAGGCTCTCAACCCAAGGGATGAGGCCACTGTATCTCAGGCTGCCCCTTGGTTCCCAAGTCATCGAGAATCCACGTTTACACAGAAATCATGTCCTACCATCAGTATCAACCCGTCTTTGCAGCCCAGAGCAAGACGAGCTGGACAGCCTGGAGGGGGCGCATCCTAAGGCAGCTTTCGGATGAGGAATGAAAATAGAGGATCTCGAACAGATCTAGGGAGAAGATGTATTTATGTACGGGTTCTTAGTCGCTCCCAGAGTCCTCGGGGGGGGGGTGGCTAGGGAGCCATGCCCAGGTCAGTGCAAGCAAGCACGATGACCAACACACTGCAGAACTATCACGCTCGGGACGGTTACTGCAGTTGCCAGCGATGGGCACTGGACACAGCAGCCTCTCCCCTTGACACCCTCATGGCTGAGCTGGGAACTCCATCTTGATGGCCCCATCACGGCTGCTAGAGAGGCCTTGCCTCCTACCCATACTCGTCAAGGGAGGCTTCCCCAAGTCCCCCAAGGAGGGGGTTTAGAGTCTGGGAAGTAAAAAAGAGGGACTGAATGTGTTCGCTAGGGCTGCCATGACAAAATAACACAGAATTGGGGGGGGCGGCGCTTACACGACAGAAATTGATTTTCTCACAGCTGTGAAGGCTGGAAGTCCAAGATCAAGGTGCCAGCAGGTGTGGTGCCTCCTTGGCTCGCAGAGGGCCGCCTTCTCTCTGGGTCCTCATGTGGCCCTTCCTCTTTTTTTTTTTTTTAAGATTTATTTATTTGAGAGAGAGAGTGAGAGAGCATGAGCGGGGTGAGGGTCAGAGGGAGAAGCGGGCTCCCTGTGGGGCTCGATCCCAGGACCTCGGGACCATGACCCGAGCTGAAGGCAGAAGCTCAAGCGACTGAGCCACCCAGGCGCCCCGTGGCCCTTCCTCTTATAAGGACACCCGTCAGATGGGACCAGTGCTCACCCGGATGGCCCCGTTTTACCTTAATTAACTCTTTAAATGCCGTATCTCCAAATACAGTCACATTCTGAGGTCCTGGGGGGGTTAGGGTTTGCGCATATAAATTTTGCCGGGGACACGATTCAGCCCACGACAGGGACAAAAGTTTATTCCCCAAACTCGAGGGAAATGAGTAAAATGGGGCCGTCGGAGTGAGCCCCGATCCCACTTACCTAAAGCCAGCCGCTTTCTCTCCCCTACCAGGTCGCTACCGAGGTCCCAGCATGCTCTGCGGCCGGCACTTTCCCAAATTAAAACACCTGGAGTTCTTAAGCCTCCTGCTCCAATATTCTTGATGAACTATTAAGACTCCAAACTGGCACGGCTAGTGGCACACTGTTCCGGTACAAGTATCAACTCATGCCCCAAGGTGGGTGTAAATATTTAGGAACATTTGACTATCAGGTTCCTCGAGATAAGCTCTGGAGACAATGATTCAGAAAGAGGCCCACCGCCCTTGAAAAGATCACAGTGTACATGCACCACTGTTCATCGAAAAAGGCCAGGGACAGATGTTAGGTTGTCATGATAGGAAATAGACTTTTTTCTTTCTGCAATGTACTTTTAGGTCAATGAGGAATATTAACCCAAGAGTTATCTAGCTCTCATTTTGCAAACTTCCATAATCCTGTTTTGTAAACTGATAGCCCTTCGTTCCCCTCCACCCCAATGCATGGCTGTTAGTAGAACTGACCTAGCTAAAACGCTGTTTGGAAAGAATGAAATGAGGTTATTTTGTTTATGAGCCCCCACATATATGCCTCTGGGTTCCATCTGATGGCCTCCTTCCTTCAGCCAAGTAGAAACGACGTTCTGTCCTTTAGCTGCCCAGCCTAGCAGTGGGAGAGGTCGGAAGAGGCAACCTGCTACCCCTGGCAATGGAGGGTTTTTGAATGGTGGAAGCCAAAAGGGGGAGAGGAGAGTCAGACTAGACTTAAAAAATGTGTCACCGTGGCTTCCTGAGTTCTGGTTTTTTAAAAAAAATTTTATTCTTGAAGTAGAGCTGACACACGATGTCGTATCAGTTTCGGGTGTACAATATGGTGATTGGACAATTCTATACATCGTGCAGTGCTCGCCACGCTAAGTGTGGTCTCCATCGCGGGTTTGGTTTGGTTTTGGCAAAGCTGAAATCTATGGGAATCATAATCTCAATGCAAATATATGTTGGAAAGCCATAATGAAACTCGTTGGAAGAATAAGGCACAGCCTGTTTGTGGGAGATGGTGGGCCAGGCAGAGAAGAATCAGGCGTGCAGTGTTCAGAGGCTACTGGGGGAAGAGGGGAGCTGAGACCAGAAGAACAGAACAGTGTCACAGAAGCCTCCAGAAAATCAGAGCTAAAGGAGCGAGGGAGGGAAACGGGTGGAAATACGACTATGGCTGCAAGACGGGAGGGCGCTCAAGTGTGGGGAGGCCAGCACAGAGACTACCAGAAAAAGACAGGGAGTAAACATCCACGTGGCTGTAGTCTACACCCTAGAGTCAGAGAAGGACAATTTCCAAGAAGGGCCCAGGTCAGAAGCTGGAGAGCAAATAGAGCACGATGGACGGCGGAGACCTGTCAGGGGGGCGAAAACTGTGTGCCCGGGTATATGGCTTGTAGCTGATTCTCAAAGGCAGAACAACTTAGATGCATTTTCTCTTTACACAGAATGGCCCCAGAGAGATTTGATGAGTATTTGTATTGCTTGTTTGCTAGACAATTCTACGCTGTAGCCCCACAGGCAGCATGCCAGGGAGACTAAGTCAGAGGGAGGTGTGGGGGGCAGTCCTCGAACTTCTCAAACTGAGGAAGTTGGGAGTTTGGGTCAAGTCCAAATTTAGCATATTGTCCTGATGTGCAGACCCACCACCGAGTCCCTGGAATATGACAGGCTCTCGTGTTTACCTTGGAGGCCTCAAACAATTGTAGCTTAGAACTTCCTGTTAAAGATGGTGGACTTCAGTGTGTAGCAAGTTCTTATACAGAGAATACACGAACGGACTTCATGGATTCAGAGGTCTGTAAACTGTATACACAGTGTATTTAAAATAGTGTGTGTGTGTGTGTGTGTGTGTGTGCATGCACATGCATGTGTATGCATGTGTCTTTTTCTAGAGAACAGATACAGAATGTTCCATGTTTGTGTGACACAATCATGGTGACAACCACCGAGGTATGGCAGTACAAAGAACGATGACATAAGGGTCAACCACCCGCTCAGATGACCAAAATGTCAGGACGAGATTGCTTTGGCCTGGAAGGTCTATCAAGCTTGTGCGCCTTCTCTGGAAGGGACGGTGAGAGCCAGGGCCATGTAACCGCATGGCACTGATGAATGTGAGGGCCCCTCTGCCCCCAGAGGCCGTACGTCGGAGCACAACACAGATGGCAGCTGGGACAGCCATTTGAGCAAGGCCTTACCCCCACGGAGGCTATCTTGCATACATCTACCGAGATTCACCCACAGGACCGGACGAAGCCAATGTTCGTTGTTCAGCTTAAAGCTCGCGTTCCATTTCCAGAGCGTACAGCATATATAGCTCAGTACAGATAAATTTTTACATAAATCCTAGGTTTGTATTAGCTTGTTTGTTTGAATACATTGGAAAGGCTCATACAATGGCAGTGACTGGGGACTTGCGCAACTTCTGCGATTTTCTCACGCGCCGCTCAAGTTCAGCCGTCCGGCTGGGCCCCCATGTGTGCCACGGCGCAGGGGCCAGGCAGAAGGAACAGGCTGGTCAGCGAGAGCCGGGGCTGGGCCCAGGCGGAGCCACGGGGAGAAATGAGAGCTCTGGAAGCAGACCAGCTGCCTCATTCATCTCTCCCTCCACCGCTCCATTGCTGTCTGCCTCTCAGGAAGGTCCTCAACCTCTCTGAGCCTCTCAGTTGGCTCTTCTATAAAATGAGGATGGTAATAGTATTTGCCTTATAGAGCTGTTGCTGACTGTTAGGGTACATCGTAAGCACTCAATATATATTAGCTGCTGCCAACTATGATTATTATTATTATTTATTATTATTAATCCTTATGTGGTGGTGGAGGAAGGAAACCTCTCTAGCTGGGAGCTCCTGGGCTGGGGACAAAATGTAAATCCATTTTGTCACGACCTCCGTGGCATGAATGGGATTCAATGGCTTAATTCCACTGAAATCCTAAGCTGGGGGGTGGGGGGGTGGATAATTTCAGCCTTGTGGTGTGAAGGGGTGGGTGTGGGGGGATGACCGGAAGCAGAAACATAGGAGATTGTGGTGTATCGTGTACATTTCAACAGCCTCTGAAAAGGCGGGTCAAAAAAAATCTCCAGAAGATCTCTGCTAAAGCACAGAGGACCTCAGAGCCCAAACCAGATAGCTAGACTCCTGGCGCTTCGCGTTTGCGCGTGAATTAGTTTTTAGGATTGCTCTTTTCCCTGAAAACGGCTATTGGCATCGGAGGTAAGCTCTGGGAGGGAGAAAGGAATAAGACCCAGAGCTGGGGGCGTGCTGGTAAAAAGGTAGCAAACAGCTCTCTGGGAGGGGAGCCCTAATTTCTAGCGTGGTGTAGATACTCCCACCCTGGCTGATTTCAGCCACCAACCTGACCTGTCACCGAACAGGGACTCAGAAAGAACGGCTCATTGGGGTGCCATTATGTAGCATTTCCACCCTACGGATGCAGTAGGACCTAAATAACTTCAAGAGCATAGATAAGAGTAAAAAGTAGTACAGTAATTAGGTCGTGATAAGCTTTGAGCATTTGTTACTTTGGTTTTGATGTCATTTATTGAATTGTAAGTTTATACAACTTATTTTTTTAAATAAAGGCCGTGTTTAACAACTGGCTTGTAAAGTTTCTGACATCGTAACCATTGGCTCTCATTCCTGCCAATTCCTCTCTCTCTTCCTCGAGTCCAAGCCCTGAGGGGGCTGCTGGGTCCTGTCTGTCATACTGGCAGCCCTGTGCTCTGCCAAGCTGAGTTGCTCACAGTATTCCTATTCCATATGCCTGGCCAGTCCTCTCTCTGGTAAGACCACCAGATTCTTTCACATGTTTCTTCCGCCCAGAATGTTCCTCAACCCCTTTCCATTCTTTCATCTGGAAAACTTCTTATCCTTCATGATTCAGCTCCCGCACCACCTCCTTCAGGAAGCCTTCCCTGAAGCCCTCCCCCAGTGAGATTAGGGGCCTTTCCTCTGAGGCATCACGATGCTCTGGGCGATGCTTGGTTTTCCTCCCTAGGTTGTGAGCCTCTCAAGGGCACGGATGGTGTTGTATTCCTCTCTGTAGCCCAATGCCTAGCATCTGTGTCCAGTAAACATTTGTTCCATTAATAAGTGAATGAGGTGGAGGTATTGATGCCCGTGTAGAGCCTGAACTAGAAATTGCCACTGTAGCTGAGCCCTCATTTTCCTGGCAGTTCCTATAGGTGGAAATGCCTCTGGCAAACACCCTCACATCTGAACTTTGAGGTAGATGTACCAGAGGACTCCTTTTCCACTTCATTTCTTTTTTGAACACGTGTTAAAGATTTTATTTAACTCATTAATTAATGAGGGAACCAGTAAGATGTTACAACCTGCTCCAAGGAAAATTCAAAGCACCCTTTTCCACTGTAAAGATTCCTTGTCTGTGGACCTACAGTCCTGTCTTGCTGAGGGCCAACAAAACCCTCCCCTTCGGGCATCTGGCCTCTGGCAGGAAGGACTGGGTGGACAGCCTTCTTGGTGAAGCTGTTTCCTTCAGGGGCTTTAAGAACATTGGGGAAAGATGGAGACAGCCCAGGCACTCGGTGAGATCATTGGACCTACGACGAACTGACCCTGAAGTTTGTTGCTTCTGGTCTTCCTATTAAATAAGATAGTAAATGTCTATTTGCGGGGGGGCGGGGGGTGTCAGGATATACGAAGCCTTTTGATGACCTGTCCTTTGAAAAGCAAGACCGAATATGTTTTGAGGGCCTGCTCCGGAAGGCCATATTTGGACAAATGTAAATGAGGAAACCATTAATCGCCTGCTGGATCGCAAACGCAATAAAGTGGCAGCGGCAAGATTCTAACCTAAATAGTCTGGCTCTAGAGTTTGTTTCTCCCAAGCAGCCGGTTGTGGGAAAGACAAGCTCCTTGGATGGAGACGCAATCTGCCGAGAAAAGGTGAGGCAGTGGGGGGCGGGGCGGGAGAACCAGAGAGAAACAACAATCCCCAAAGGGGCCTTACCAAATAGGCTGTAGCTGCTTTTACAAAGTTCTTTGTTCTTCCCAATGAAAGCTCCATCTCCAAGACACCCCCCATTGGAACATTCGAGGGGCGCAGAGGGGCAGCTGGGAGCTCCCCCTAGTGTGTAGTGTGCACCAAATAGGAGGCTCTACCTTGGCCGCGACCTCATGGAGAACAATACCAGCCGGAAGCAGGAAACTGAGCTAGACAATTTCTTAAGGCCTCTTCTGGCTCTGGGATGGATGACTCTAGAACTATGGGGTTTGTAGCATCTGAATTTTCTTATTCATTTTACCTTTCGAATCTCCAAATCTCGATTTGTCTTTCGGTGGCAGAAGGCTATTCAAGCAGCCACGGGTGTGGAGAGGGGGAGGGGCTAGCTGGGCAAGCCATGTTGACAATGGGGTGGTGGGGCCACCCCTGAGTTTGTAGCCACTAGGGAGACACGCCTTCATGGAGGAGGGCTCCAAAGACGGAAGGGGCAAGTCTTTGGGGGACTAGAATTAGAAAGAACACGTTAGAACCCAGGAATCAAGGGCAGCCACCCTCCTCCCTGTGGCTCAGAGAGAAAGCAACTTGTGGAAGGCCACGAAGCTAGGAAGCAGGGAGGCTGGGCTCGGAATCCAGGCTGTCTGACCCCACAGTGTCCTCTGCAGTAACAATAGCACCTGCCTCGGGACTAAATCAGATCATGCTGCGCACAGTGCCCAGCACGTAGTGCACGTTCAATACTGCTGGTGCGGCTCTCTTGCTGGCATCATTACTGGAAGTTCCCCACGGGGTGTCCGCAAGCTGAGTCGCTCTCCCGGGTCCATGCCACTGCATGATGGGTGACTCATAGTAGCCCTTAAGGGTGTGGGCTCTGGAATCAGACCGCCCCGGGTTTTCATCGGTAGGACCGTAGGCAAGTCACATAACCACCCTGTGCCACACTTCACTCACCTGGGGATAGAGATCTACTTTGTAGATTAACGTGGGGATCGAATGAGAAGCTAAATGCTTAAAAAAACAAAAACAAAAACAAAAACAAAAACCCTAGAAAAGAGCCCGGCATGCAGTGACCATTCAATGGACATTCGCTGGGCCCGGGGATGCCTCAGGGTATAAGAACAGGACTCCTCTGTTTCCGGAACACACGACCGCAGTTTGGGTTTGGGCATAAACGGCGTCCCCGATCGGGCTGGAAGACCAAACCCAGTAATGTGAGAAGAGAAGACATGAAGTTGTGCCCAGGAGGAGGAGACTTCCGTCGTTCAGACTTCAGGAGCCACTCCAGTTGTCCCGGTTAACCATGTCCAAGTGAACTCATCCCCGTGGACAGCCCAAGCAGAAGGGCCTGACGCCACGTGTGGGCAGTGTCCGCCGTCACCCCTGGTCCCCTTGTGAAAGAGCTCGTTTGGCCTTGCGGGAGGAGCACGTGGCCCTGAGAATGTAGCTGTTCGCTGGGGGTGGCGACAGGTATCTCGATGGGCCAAAGGGGCCGTGATCTCCCCTGCCCCACCCCGACTCTGCTGAATATTCCCATATCTCTAAAATGCAAGCAGCAAGTTTAGCGCAAAACCGGACTTCGGGTGAGTGGGTTATTTCAGGACTTTATTTGTTGCACTTCGTGGCATCCAGAAATGGCTAATAGGGCCTCCCTGGAAGCTAGGCAGCACTCTGCAGGGAGGGTTGGGGCCAGCACTTCCGTAAGTGGAGGAAAGGGTTTTTCGGGGCTTTCTAACGTAACAATGCTATTTGCTAGTACATGTGTATCAAAGTGGGCAGTAAACATGGACGGCTGGGCAATGGCAGGATAGGTTGGAAAGGGAAAGGCAGCCACAGAAAACCGGAAAGGGTGGGAGAAGGGGGCTCAGAGATCCAGAGGCAGGGCTCCTCGGGGCCTGCACTCTCCTGCCTTGACCAGGGCATGCCTTCACATTGGGCTGAATGTGGACAAGGCCAGCTGGGAAATTTCTGCATTATTTGGAAGAAGCCAACATTGGGAGTACTGACACGGGCCCCTTTCCCGTCCCACCTCAGCTCCTCCTGGGAGTGATGAAATCATCGGAGAGAGGAAGGGAAAGTGGAAGTATCTGGTAGGCTGTGGGTCTAGGGCATTTGTTCTTTCCTTCTCTTGCTCTGATCTCATTTGGCGCCTGGGGGAGTTCCTTCCAGGGAGGCATCTTTGGCCCTAGAGAACTCACAGAAGCGGAGCCAGAGTGGATCCCAGAGGAGAGGAAGCAGAAACTGTTGGCTTTGGCTTTGCTCAAGGCCTGGAGGGCAATTGCAAACAAGACCTTCTTTTTGGATGACCCAGAGCAGTTCTCCAGAGAGCGTTAGGCAGGCATTCTGGGCCAGACTGCCTGGGAGGGAAGACTGCGCCTTTGGCCGGGGTGTACTCGATCTCCTGACCACCAGAGAGTGGTGGACTGGGCACAGAAGTCCAGCAGAGCCAAGCGTTTCCTCTGGGATCTACTTGGTCAGGAGCTCTCATTTTTCTCAATTACCCAAAAGACCCTGTTACACAAAGGTCAAGCCAAGTGGGATTTGCTATCATTTTAATTTGTCCCACTCCACTTGTATTTTGTTTTCCAGGGGCAAGACAGAACTTGTGTAAGGTCGTCGATGGCAGGAGACTTAGAACTGGTGCTGAAAAGGAGATGTTGCTGAATCGCTCTTGCTGAACTCAGCTCAGTCAGTATTGCTCACTGTTCCAGCTCAGTTTTACCAGTTTTCCTGTCCAAAGGTTCGCACTGTGGGCCTTAGCTTTAGCCTATTGTGGAGAAACGTTTTGACGCAAATAAAAACATGTAACTTGCTTTTCACAAACATTTTATATTGGCAAAGAAAACAGTAGGTAGTGTATTCTGCTTTAAGCAAACCCAACATATGAACGGATTTACAAACTAGGGGTGGATTATTGGCAAAACACTTCAACGTAAGTCTTTAAATAACAAGATTTTTTTAAAAAACAATTTATGCATTTTTAAAAAACGATTTATGGCCAGGTTTTCAGAACACATCAGTCACATTAACTAGCTCACGCCGGCCTCACTGTCAGATACATGACAGCTTACTGTCTGAGTGCAGGTCTACTTCCTTGAAAGATCTTCTGGTCAAATGTATTATAAGCAACAGGAACAAGAACAAAATAGATGGTCCAATAGCTTTCCATTCTATTCAGCTTCCAACAAAATGATAACTTATTTAGGTAATTCTCACCCTAGGGTTATGGGTAGAGCTTTGTTAGATATAAAGTGAGACGACAGGAAACATTTTTAAAGAATGAACAGCTTTCACAGCAACTGTCTATATCAATCACATTGTTATTACAACATAGATGAGCTGAAACAGCATTTTTTACAGATTTGGAAGAAAGAAACCCCTAAAGAGAAACCAAGCATATAGAGGTAGTTGAATAGCAACGGGGGAGGGGGGGAGCATTATCTTAATTCCCCTTTAAGTTTATTACAGTGCGAAAGTAAAATGGCTGCTGAACAAACAAGTGGACTCACAAACACACGGACACATTTGCCACTGTTTGAGTGGCCTGCTTGATATTTTAATCCTGGCATGACTGAGGACTGCCTGAAATGATGGAACTAGTTTATCTAAGATAAGCCTATGATGCCACATTGACCTATTTGCTCTCCTTTTATTTTGTTGTTTATTGTTGTTGCTTTGACAATAGATAAATGTTAGGCAATTTTTAATATGACACAAGCTACAGCATTGCTTTGTAAACTTCTGTTAATCACATTTGCTGCGACAAATTTTTAACTGCTACAGTCATGAAGCAAAAGCTTTAAAAGGACACCAGGAACAGAGATTAGAGGCACTTCTCTCTCAAGGTTAACTTAGCACATTGAAAAATAACCATTTGTAAGTGAAAACAACTTCATTTCACCTCTGGATGTGCACCACCCAGATTATTAAACAGTTGAACAGTGGGAGCTATCCGTCTAAGAGGAACTGAATGCATATATTTTACATGACTCCTTTTCATTTTTTCCTCTCTGCACTCAGGAAGGGCCACAAACTGTAGCCCATGCAGCTGGCTGCTTTTCAGAACTGCTTTCAATCCTAAATCAAAACCTCATCCCTCAAGCCCCAGATGGGCTGAAAAATCTGTCTTTTTCCATTATTTGGGCTGCCTTCCATTTGCATCTTTATTATACACCTCTGCTATGATTTTGCCTCGATAAACAGAAATGGATGCAAAGTCAACATGTTGGGAACTCAAGAACTGAGTCCTCGAATGAAGTTCCCAACTTGGAAATGGGAGTTGGCAGGGGGGACACAGTCCCCGACGGATTCTGGTCCATCAACAGCATGCCATCTGTTGACAGTTAAGAGACCTCTGGGTGCTGTGAACCAGCCTCAGGAGCTCCACTGCTCTGACGGCCAGTCACAGGGGATTATCTGAGCCCAGGCCAGCCCCACAGGCAGAGCTGGAAACGCCATGGGGCTAGAAGCAGTCAGCCTTCAGAAAAGGCAAATTCTCAAAATAGTCAGTTCTCTGTCCCATTAAGTCAGGGGCAGGCACACTTTTCTCCAAGTTGCCTATAGAAAATTAGTTTATCATTTCTCATTTTCTACATTTTGCTGGTTATTAGCTAGCAGCAGTAGTACAGTACAAAGCAGAAAGGCATAATATCTGCTTGGTACCTAATATATATATATATATATATATATATGCACACATATATACATATATACACACATATACACACACACACAGAGAAAATAATCTAGGTATAATCTAGGTTATAATAAGAAAATTAACCAAATAAATGGCACAATCTACCAAGGGGGAAGTCTTATACTTCTGGCCTAGATTTAGCCTTACGTCTTTTCTCTGTACATTCTTCATACTCAAGCTTGGCAGCAAAATCAATTTATAAGTGGTGAAAATGGTCATGTTCAAATGACTACCCCATTCAAGTACATCCCAAAGAAAGCCAAGGCTTTATCAGCCTTGCATCTTGCCTCCAACCACTGCTGAAACAAAAGAAAACAACCCAAATGTGTATTTAGGCTACTGAGAGTACAATGCAATTCTGCCCAGCCAAGATCTATGTTTGCTGGAGTTAGATACTCATTTATCAACATGAAATATTCTGTAATGTAGAATTTCACTTTGAAAAAATCAAACTTCCCTTTCTACCTAGATTAAGTGAAGATGTGTGAGGTAACTGAATTTTACTTAACCCTCCACTGCCATTTGAATTGTGAGCTTCTGGGGCTCACTTTTGTGACTCGGTTGCCATGCCTATCTAATAAAATGATGTGTAACATAAACTGTTTAAAATGTTAAAAATCTGCAAAGTAAGGGGTTCAAAATCAAGCTTGGCTATTAACTGGCTGTGTTACCTGGGCAAAATGTCTAACATTGCAGGACCTCAGCCTTCTCATCTATAACATGGGGATGGTAACTGATCTCACAGGGTTTGATGTGGAAAATAAGTGATTCCACGGACTCATGTATGTTCATGGAATGAACATGGAATCCCCTGGCTCAGTGCCCGGCACACAGTAGGTTCGCAAAAGATTTCTGTTGCGGCAGCAAAAAGAAATCCCGTGAACTAATAAGCACAAAAGTCAGATTATAAAACTTGTTCACTCTGGCATGGCCAAGGTTTTTAATACTTTTTGGAGAACAAGATGAGCTGGTTATTCTAATGGAGCTAGAACTTAAGGCTTCCATTGTATCAGAAATTTCAGACCTCCAAAGAGCACTACTTTTTAGTCCTATTGAAATACGGAAAAATGTACTGGCCCAGAAGTCTCCCTTGTCTCTGACCCTCATTTGTTTTCTAGTCTTTTCATTTTCCCAAACAGACTTGGCTCCAAAAGGAATTAACCGTAAAGCGTCAAGTTATGGTCCGAAAATCAGTGGTGTGGATCCCCCCAACTACATTTAAAGGGGTAGATATGGGTACTGTGTGTAAAGCGTTTTATGCAAATGTGGGCCCCTGATGATATTCTGTAACTATGAATAACCTAATCAAAACTATTATTTTTCGAACGTCTCCTAGGTGCTAGGCACTCTGCTAAGTGATTTACATATATACTACCTTATATAACGTTCATAGCAACCCTATATGTGGCACTGATCACTACCATTTGCGAGATGAGGAGCCTGGGGCCCAGAAAGAGTTAAATCATAAAACAAAAACATCTACCAAGAGGAGATGCTTATGACAATTTCTTTGCTGCACTTACACTAGATGACAGGAAAATATTTTACTAGGACTGTGCTACGACCTCATGGTTGGGCACCAAGTGGGAGGGGGAGCCTTTAATTTCCTGCTCCCTGAGCCTTGCAGAATTTGCTTGGGCAATAACCATGCCTATACTTCCATTCTTCACTAGCCTAGTCTGGCTGCAAACATCAAGCCTGGTAACATAATGCTCTGACAAAATAGCATCCATTTAGCCAAGTGCAGAAAAGATCGGAGGGCGCCTGGGTGGCTCAGTTGGTTAAGCAACTGCCTTCAGCTCAGGTCATGATCCCAGGGTCCTGGGATCGAGCCCCGCATCGGGCTCCCTGCTCGGCGGGAAGCCTGCTTCTCCCTCTCCCACTCCCCCTGCTTGTGTTCCTGCTCCTGCTGTCTCTCTCTCTGTCAAATAAATAAATAAAATCTTAAAGAAAAAAAAAAAAAGAAAAGATCATTTGGTTTCTGCTTATGTGAATCTCTTTTCTGTTGCCTGGATCATCTCATTCTCCCTTCTCTGTTTCTGGACAGAGGTGGTGATGGAAGAAGTCAGGTTGGTTACTTGAGGCACTAACCTCTCCTGGACGGGGTGGATGGGCCGCACTGTGTTCGTCCAGCATCATGTGGGGGGTGATGTGCACGACGGTGCGAATGGCAGGACTCACTTCTTGCCTATCCTAATCTCTTCACCCCGTCATTGTGACACCCCATCCTCACAGCATTTTTCAGGTTCTCCTGGCACTAAAATAATCACACTAGCTTAGTACTAAGCAGGCTAAACAGGAGCTCCCTCTTCCCTTCTTACCCACTATTCTTCCCCTATATTGAAATCTTTGACCTATGGCATTTGGGAGGGAAGGCAGTGCTTAGATAAAATCATGGATTCATTGTTTCCTTTAAAGAGATTTACAAACCAAAAAGACAGTTTGTCTGTTTTTTTTTCTTTAAGTGTTCTACTTTTTCTACTGGCTTCTTTGCACTTTTAATAACAAACAGCCCTTCTTGACACGTTTCCACACATGCTAGCCAGGTCGTGATCTTCAGAACCCTGAGAAGAGGTGGGGTATGGAGGCTATGATATGTCAAACTGAAAACCATTCCCTCTGAAGGGTTAAAAATCATCCTGCCTCAAAATCCCACTCTTAACTGCACTGGGGAGAAACGATATACACTTGTAATTAGATTGTTAAGATAAATGCCTATAACAGATTGTACCAAAAGACGCCCCTCTGATTCATTTCTTCATTGAAGGAAAATCATTCCTTCAGCCCTGCTCTGTATAACACATAGAAAATGGAGTATTTTACCTTACCCTGGCTTATTCCATAATGTATGCCAAATCCCTTGCGTATCTTATATTGTTGAATTCAGACTGAAAGCCAAATGGAACCTGTGAAGATCAGCAGTCTCAGCGTGACTCTGAACTTCCTTTAAGCATCCAATGGGGTAGATACGAACATGGTTCGAGAGCTGGTTCGAGAAACATAGTAAAGTGTGATTAAAGCAAAAATGGCACATTTCTAGTACTGTTACTTCCCCCTAGGTACATGGTAAACCACGTTAATAAATAAAGCAACTGGCATTTCAGTAACATACACTTAAATAGTTACAAACATACATGTAGAAAAAAAGGATACAGTAGTGCAAAAAAATAAATTATTAAAACAGAATGTAGGATGAACATTATTTTACACAATACTGTATAAAACCTGAACCATTTGGAATGAGAACTCAAGTCAGTGAAATAACACAGCAACATTATTAGCATCTGTGCTTCACATTTCAACCACACACTTAACTATGCAAGAAAGAAAATTAAAGCAAAACCACTTTAAACTTTCAGGAAAGTTTATGTCGAAATCAAATTAATTTTTTTCTTCTGGGCTTTTAAACACCTCTGCTGAGCATGTAGTTGTGCAGCATGTCAAGAAGCATCTTAAGACAGAAAGTTTCAAACAGGTCCCATGCTTTTGGTCTTTCTACACATTTTCTCTCTGTGATCAACAGCAGGGAAAGGCCTGTTTGATACTTCCTTCTGTTAAGATGTTATTGCAATTAGATATATTTACAAGATGACTCCCCCAGGGGCGGTGGGGAGGGTGGCGGCTCCTCTTCGGCAACCCGCTCTCACTAGTTTTGGTTTCGGGATATAAAGGCCAGCACTCTCCGAATACCGTTCAGTCTGTCCTTTAAGGACCTCATTGCAAGGAATGGGAGCTGAGCTCGGCTTTCCAGTGGAAGAACCGCTAACGTCCACCAGCACCAGGCTGGACCATTTGGGTTAACCTACAACAGAGAAACACAACAGGTTCATCCTATTCCCACAGAAGGGAGATCAAGCTGCAGGTTTCCCAAGCCACAAGGTAAACGTCCCAGGTGGAGCTGCTTCTGTGTACGGCAGACGCTGCTAATTACCCCCAGGTCTACTTCCCCTTATCTGAGCCGGGCATGTAGCCACCCAGAAAACAGGCTGCGTTGCAGCAAGGGGAGTCCACAAGACAGAGTTCTGGCTAAGGAGATATAAAGGGAAGTTCTACGTGTAACTTCTGGGTCATGCGCCAGGAACAGGGCGTGTGCCCTCTGCCTTACTCTTGCTCTCTTCTCCCCAGCTAGAGCGTGAACATGGTGATGATCAGCCTTCTTCTATCCGGAAGACGGGGCAACATTCTAAGGATGGTAGAGCTTTGTGAGGAAGGAGACTGGATCCCTGAATGATCTCATGGAACAGAGCTGCCTTAGCCCTCTAATAATGTGGTTCAAGCTACAGTTATTTTTAGCAGTTGTCAAAGCAAACCAATCAATATCCTAACAGATACCCTATACCTGCTAGCCAGTGTGATTCTGTGAGCTAGAATATCCGCTACTCAGTCTGTTCCATTTCGAAGATTCTGTTTAGGTTCTTTGGACTGACACATACCACATGTGGGCATTCAATTCCCATGATCCCTTGGGCTCGGCATGTCTCTTAACTCCCTTTATTTCTCTGCTTCTGGTTGAAGGCAATATAGTCCACATATGCCATGTACATATGGCCACAGCGAGCTTCTCCTCGGAAACCGAAGCCTATGATCCACAGCCCCAAAGCACAGCAATCCCACTTGGCAAAAATTCCAATTAGAGAACACATTCACATTAGAAATGTATTTGGTCCCCAGGTTTCCTTTTTAATAAAGACCTTTCCCGTCCCACATGACACCTTCACCGAAATTCTGTTTGTGAGCAGCTTCTCAGGCACATGTTTTAGACACTGGCGACTTATTTCCTACAAAGCCTGAAATGAGCTCTCGGCTCACAACTTTCAGAAGATTGGTTTAGGACTATACAGAACCCCATTCTGGTCAGACCACCTACATATGGGACTATTTGCCTCCAAATTGGTTTGCCTGATTCTCCTCAAACCCTGCTGCCTTCTTGGCTTCTCTGTGCCTGATAGCTTCATTTGAATTCTTTTTTGTCCCTCACTGTGAGCTGTAACAGGCTCTCCCTCCTATTTTTAGTTCTGAATATGAAATTGACACATTCTAAACTTTCTTTCCCAGGGCCATTAACAAAGATATTTAAGCTGATGTTAATACTTGCGGCTGTTTCTGAGAAATCTCCTCCCGAGACTTAGAACATTCTTATTAATGGGACCACTGGGGCTGCAGCCCTGACTGGATCAAACTGGATGATTGTGTTGTTGTTGTTGTTGTTGCTGCTGCTGCTGCTGCCAAAGCAACATGATAACAGTTCTAATAAGAAAGGAAATGAACCCAAGATTTCAGCTTTCTGTGTCATCGAGCCCTTATGAATCATTCTGTGGCATCTGTGTTTTCTCTTGTGGAAGATGCTGTATCATTGCTGATTGCTACCTTCTGCCTGACTGAGGGAGAATGCTTTCCAGAAGGTGAAGGGGAACATTACACTTGATCATGAGCTTGCTCAGAGCTCTGATGTAGTCCTGAGTCACAGTGGCCCAGAGCCAGGAGCTGGGTCACTGGGAAGCACTGACTGGCCATTCTCCCTTCAACATTCACGATGCCTTTGCATGGGGGGAAAGAGCCACCTTTGTGGTCTGGAGAAAGTGAGACATTTCAGCCCATTAGGGAACAGACTGGTGTTTTACAACCCCAGATGCAAGAAGAAGCAGGGACTTTGGAGACCTCCTCATCCACCTCCCTCATTGCAGAGCTGGGAGAAAGGTTGAGAAAGGAGAAGTGATTTACCCAAGGTCACACAGCTGGAGTGGTAAGGACCAGTCTCCTGGCAGGGAAATCAGAACATGCATATTCTGTTTTACTATTGTGACAGAGTCAGGAATGAGTGAAAGTAAAGAATCAAAGAAGTCAGGGAGGTGATGAGGTAGGGGAGCCAGCTCAGAATGTAGGAGAGGTGATCGGGGGCAAGTATTTGACTAGGTTGTCTCCAGCCTTGTCCTAGAGAGAGAGTATTGTCTGGTTTATACCAGGCAGGCAAAGCTTGGTGAAACTTATCTCCACTTTCCTGAAGAGCTTCTGATCTGCAGCTTGATCTCTCAAGTGGACCTGTCCCCCCAGGAAACAGACTGATCCAGTAGAACCTAATGAACTGCTTTCTAGTATAATTCAGCCAAGGGTAAATTTAAAGATTCGGTCTATTTGCTCAGGAACTGCTCACCCCTGATGAGAACAATGACAAGGGTCTAGACCTACAAGGCTAAGCAGGGAGGGACCCAGGTGTGACAAGATTCTGGGGTCTTGCAGTTGGAATCCTGTAAGGTAGCTGGGTCCCATCTCCTAGCTCCTGCAGCAATGGGAGAGAGGGTTATGAAGTTCCCCAGAAATGGAAAGCTTTGGTCTCAGCTCCCAGGATACCCTTCTCTTAAGCTTGGCCTTTATGTGAATCATGTCACTCCCACACATTACCGTGGTGTGAAACTGGACTCCTACTGAAGGTTCTTCTGTTGATGGCATCTGTGTTCCCAATCTCTCACCTGACATACCTCTCAAAACCTTTCTTGGATCCAAGTTCCTACTGCTTTACTTTATTACTCCAATTCTGACTCAGGATCCTTTGGGTCTTACCCATGATGCCCACTGCCCAGCCAAACAATACCAAATTGGATCCATCTTCCTCTCTGCTCTTGATCTGCCAAATGGCAGCTCTGCACCCATCTAATCCCAAATCCTAGGATCTCTCATCTGGTGGCGGCAGTCCATTACAAAGAGACATTTTTATATACCTGGGGATCAGCATCTTTCTCTGGCATTGGACCAAAGTGACTGAGTATCCGATTCTTCAGAGATGATTTGAGCGAATGAAACCATGATGACGCTTGCTCATAGACACAATTATGTAATCCCATGAGCTCAGCATAATCGTCTCCTTGAACCTGAAAGTACCAAAGTGGAAATGAAGCACTCTGTATCTTCTCCACCACCGCTGAAGCTGCTGCTGACACTGACTCCCTTTGGGCATCGAGCCTGCCTCCCTAGGAAGGCTCACCCACCCGGCCTTCTCCTGTGTGGCATGTGAAAGGCTCCTCAGCCAGAGGGTGGACTGTGTGTAAATACTGCTAAGGGTGGAGGAAGGATAAAGTTTTCTCTGGGTCAATTAGCTGAAACAGCAAGACAGACAGAAAACCAGAGGTGCCAACTGGCTTGAGTGGAGGCATGCTGTCAAACTAGCTTATGCTGCTTTATGCCTCTCTCCTTTTCATGTCTTATATCTGGCTTCCCATTGCCCACTGGGAGAAGAGACATGAGTGTGTCTGTGTCTCACTGTGTAACTCTATTTTACAAGTCAAATGCATTCATTCACTGATCAAACATTTACTAATCTTGTACTATGTAGTGAATGTAAATATAAATGAACATGGGATTATTTACCCATTAGTCCAGAACACCAAGGATTAACTGGACATGTTATCTTTCTGCTTTTTGGTATGATGGGCTATAGGGAAGAACTCTTAACCAGGCTGCACATTTAAAAATACAAATGTACGGGGGCTCCTGAGTAGCTCAGTCAGTTAAGCGTCTGTCTTTGGCTCAGGTCATGATCCCAGGGTCCTGGGATCGAGTGCCACATCAGGCTCCCTGAGCCTGCTTCTCCCTCTCCCCCTGCCTGCCATTCCCCCTGCTTGTGCTCTCTGCCAAATAAATAAATAAAATCTTTAAAAAAAATACAAATGTACATGAGAATCTACAATTATCTCAAAAGAAAAAGTTGGAAAATATGAATAAATTGATACATAAAATGCACATGTGTAGATGTCATAGCTCTAGATCTATCCTTTGGTATCTCTGGCAGAGATCTAACTCCTAGGCTGAATGGGCCCCAGGTTTGTTGGTCTGGCTTGGTATTTCTCATGCATGAATACAACTCAGCAACTAAGCAGGGAAAGCCAGGACACGGGGTGCTCCTGGTGCCATTCTACAATCGAACAGCAATCCAGCAACATTGAATGTTGCTGGCACAGTTTGGTGAGAAATCCCAAGGCCCCCAACAGTGCTGAGAAATTCTTTTGCAAACATCTCTGTGTGCCAAGCTACAGGGATAACCTGGCTTTGGGATTCTTGGCACTGGCCGCCCTCACCTTTTGGTCTTCAATGTATTCAATATCGGCTGTATTGTAACCATCTCGATGGCCCTGATGGAGGACCTTAAAGCGCCTCTTGCCTATGCTGTCCACCACTGAGCGGCCATCAGCAAAGAACTGAACATTTCTGATCTCCAGGATGCAGCCGTATTCCGCGAACCTGCTGTATAGGGTATGCGTAAAGACGTAAATTCTTGAGTCATTTCTGTGGCCTGGCCCTGAGCCATTTCTGTAATCCCAGGCTGTGCCTCAAGGGACTTCTGCCTATTTGCCTGTCCTGGGGTCCACAGCGGCAACGACACAACAGGCAGTGCCCGTGCAAAGAAAAATCTTTATGCAATAATATAAGTGCTCCCATGTATTGAGCAGACGCTATGTATTAGGTACTGTGCTCAGTGCTTTATGTGCACTAACTCACCAATCCTCCCAACAAACCCAGTGAGGTAGGCACTATTATTGTACCCACTTCAAGGTAAGGAAATTGAGTCACAGAAGTAACTTGCCCAAAGTCAAACGTGCTCTAAGGCTGGAGCCAAAATATAAACCCAGGCAGTGTGACTCCAGGGCCCACAGTCTTATAGTAAAACAAATTTTATAGTATATACCACTCGTATAACAAAAGATTAATCCTGGGGTTCCTTTATATAGGCAGCCTATTACATGGTATACTAGGGGCCAAGGAGACCCTGATCTCTATAAATACTCATGGTCATGAACTGACCAAATCTCAGGAGCTGTGCCTCCCCATCTCCGGGGAGCACTCCAAAGTAAACCCAAATCCCTCTCCACCCAAACCTCCCTTCACTCTACAATAGATCTCCACTTACCCTTTGACAGTATCTCCAAGGCACATGCCAAACTGCCTTGTGCCTGTCTCAATGCATCTACGAATCATCAGACGGTAACAAGGCTCAAAGATGTGCAGAGGACAAGGAACGGTGGGATAGGCCATAGTACACACGAAAATAGGCACGTTCTTATTTAAGCTGTCAGGAAGAGCAAATGACATGGATTTCTCAAAGCAATGGAGAACACAGAAAGGTTGGTCAAACGTCACCTTGTGGTTCCCCCACAGGAAGGCAAGGAGACCTCAAGTTTTGACGGCTGATAAAAAAAATTCTGAGATGCAACCAACACTATGGGCTGAGTCCCATTACCTGGTGCAGAGGTTAGCCTAAGCGCTGAGAGATTGAAACTGATATTCTATACATTCTAATTTGGCTAAAGACGTCCTCTAGTACCTTCACATTGTGGGCGATAGCTATACCTCAAATTTTTTTTTTCATTCTCTCTACTCAGAACAATCTCTTCAGGTGTTGGGCTGGTGGTAAAGGTGGACCCAGCCCTCCAGGGGGATGGTGGAAAAATCTGTGCAAGGTCTCCATCAGCATCTCAAATCTGCAAAGCCCCCAGGAGATCTGCTTGGCAAGCCCAGCTAGAAGGAGGAGGGAGCAACAGAGAGGCAAGTGTAATCTAGCCCAGTGGATGCTCAAACGCTCCTGTGCATCAGGCACCAGGGGCCCTTAAATCCAGACAACGGGCTGCAGGACCCCCCCCCGAGATACTGGTACATTAGCTCTGGAGTTAGGACCCAGGAGTTTGCCCTTCAACAAGCGCCCATGAAGAAGCAGACACACAGCCTAACGGGAAACCACCAACCGGGCCAGCTCCTCGTGGATCACTGTTCTCGTCTTTGTCTGGTAAATCCAATACTGGAACCTATCAATAGATACAAGACCATCTGCCCAAATCCCCGAAGTCTTCAGTTTACGATTTCTTTAAATAGGTATCCCTCTAGTATATTCCAGTGTTTATTAATAAGACATTAAATGATATTGGAGAGAAGGGCTTGGAGAAACTCAAGGTGAATTTAAGAATCAGAAATAAAGATGTTCTGAGTAGATCTACTCTAAGTCAATGAGAAAAAAAAAAGGATTTCATTTCTAGCTTCTCAGGAAAACATATCATTCAAAGTGAGAGGCTCACTCAAACAAACCGGTGGCAGTTTAGAAATGTTTCCCCACAGGGTGGGCAGAAAACCAGAGCAGCTTTTGTCATCAGGCACCTCGCCCCCAGAATGCTGTGAGGATTCCACTGGGGATCGGGAGGTGGGAGGGCAGCAGTAGGAGAGGTGGAAGTGAGAGACTGCCTCCTGCTTTTTCTAAGTGAGCTGCTCTTCCAGCTGGGCGGAAGAGGCCTACTTCCATCCCCATCCTTACCCTGCATCTCCCACGTCCCTGGCAAAGGAAGCACAGAACAAGCAGCAGTCTCACTATTACCATTTATTAAGTACTTAAACACATTTGATCTTCATAACTAGTCCGTGAGGTAAGAACTGATCATTCCCAAGCTACAGATGAGGAAACTGAGGTCCAGAGAGGTCAAGTCACTTGCCCAAGGCCCTGAAGTATACTTGCTTTGTGGCAGAACTGGGTCACAAGCCCAGGTCTGGCTGGCACCAAAATTCTTAACCTCATAGCACCTTCTTAAGTATTTGCAGTCTTCTGTACATGCTGTAAGTTCCCCTGATTTAGATACTCCAATTTACTCCTACCTCATAGCACCTTCTTAAGTATTTGCAGTCTTCTGTACACACTGTAAGTTCCCCTGATTTAGCTACTCCTATTTACTCCTACCAGCAACACCCAGTTACAAGTGCCAAGATGTGACCTGGCCGATGGTTTGACTTTCACTTCTTCAGTGGTGTGTTGGTAAATGCTGAACAAACTGGCTTTTGGTTGGGGGAAGCTCTGGCTTATAGCATTTGCCAATTTCTATAGCATAGATACTCTCACCAAGGCCAATGCCAAGCTACCAACATGATATCACCAAGTGAGAAGTTAGGAAGTAATGTGCATATTCAGTTCTATGAGCTGCTATGAGTGAAACTGAAAAGAGAAAAAAGAGAAACGTGCATATACATACTTAGAAAGTTCTTCCATTTCTTCTTCATAAAGCCGCCTTCGTTCCTTGAGTTCTTCTGGAAGGAATTTAGCTATTAGCTCTTCCATTATGACATTTTTGCTATATTTTCTGGATGCCAAGCACTATGGGGGAACAGGGCAATGAGATATTATGCAGTCCTCAGAAAAACACAAAGCACATCTGATGTAATCAGTAGAATAGTTGAATGACCCACATATTGGAGTAATTTGGACCCACACATTAGCAGCTGATAACATCATAATGCATATATTCTCTGGATGTTACATGTAACTAATTACTTTTATAATTAGGCAAAATATTTTAACAAGGGAAAAAGACCTGCATTGAAGTTCTAAAAATCTCAGAGCTTCCCTAAAACACTCAAATTGAGATTACGTTCTTGTCAAAAAAAGGGGGGGGGCGGATCCTTCCCTTTCCTTTTTCTGGTTACTACATTTACAAGCTCGCAAAAATGGTCTCCATCTGGGATATGCTGAAAGTCTGGTCAAAATGTTTGGGGAATGAAAAAGCCACTTTCAAACATTGATCTTTTCCTGACCTGTCCCACCCCTACCGCACCCCACCCCAATGCTTGGCTTCTGGATATTGCCAGTCTAAATATTCACGCCCCTCCGCACTTTAGCTAAAAACAAAACAAAACAGCTATAATACTGGTGATTTTGTCTATTTGTTTTTTAGATATATCATCTAGGTTATCACTGAAATTATGTTATAAACCATGATTTCAGAGCCAAACTCAGGTCCATTTGTCACTATTACTATCCTCCCAAACACCCCTACTCCATGCATATCCAGGGATCCGTAAGCAGTGGGAATTCAACTGTGTGAACCAGACAATGAGAGTTAAAACATCTGCAAATTGCTTGCTATGGACACTACCCACGGAGACCCAGCAGGGGGAGCTCCTGAGTATAAAATTGCTGGTTTGAGACCATTTTTCCTTTCCAAGTATGAGCTATCTGTGTCTATTCTGCAGTGACCATGATTGGCATAAAATATTTTTCTCTCTTGGAAATGGTGTAAGTGCTCCCCTGTGTCAATACGCAGAGACAGATGAGAATATTTTCTAGCCCCTGAGTCTGGGACCCTACAGCATCTGCTCTTAGGATGCCTTTTCAGCCACTGCCATTGCCTGACAGCAGAAGATCAACTGCTTTGCCCAGTCCCAGTCTTTGGGGAAAAGCAATGACTCAGGAGGTTGCTAATCCAGATTCCTCCGCTGATGCTAAAACAAAAACCCAGGAAAGGCACATACTAAAATGTTAACAGTGGTTTTTCTCCAGGTGCTGAGCATGAGTAGATTTTTCTTCTTTCTGCTTATTTGAATATTGTAGTGTTACCACAACACAAATGTATTGTTTAAGTATAAGGACCATGGGCTCCTCACCCACAATCAGGCCAGCAGACCCCACCCCCTGATCTAGGCACAGTGTGTCAAGTGGCCTCCCCTCCAACCCCACACACACCCCCAGGGTTATCCTGGATGATTATTTCACTCCATTCCCTTAGTTCAAATGTTTGGGTGTTGAGAAAGCTCAACAAGTGATTTCTTTGGACCTACGTTCACCTAGAGATAGTCTTGCATCTCTGACCTCTCCTCGGGGACGACAGGGGTCAAGGAACATTAAGATTGACTGTAACGTGTCCTGCACAAGTCCCCAAGGGAGGGAAAACAAGATGGGCTCCCAGGTATTCCTGTGCTATAAGAAATTCCATCAGGTCCACCTGAAAAACAATGGTGGCAGCCTGTGTGGTTCCTTTCGGAGGATCTGTAAGCTGCAGAGATTTTCAAGTAGCCAAGTATCTGCTAATAAGTACAGCAGCTCCTGGGGCGGGGGGGCATGGAACAGGGACCACACTGAAGGTCTGTGAGGTTTTTCTGGGGACCTGGGAGTGATCCCTTCAAACCACAGAATAAACACTGATGATGAGAAGACATCAGAGCTCATCTAGTCCAAGCCCAGAGAGGACAGAGGATTCACCTAAGATTGAGGTGAATCGGGTGCCATGATAGGCTTAGCACCTAGCAGGATCCCTGCTTACCATCAATTTAATACTTTTGTTTCCATCACAAATTAATTTCACTATTTACAGTTCATAAAAACCTAGATGTTGCCCCACTTTCCTGAAGGACTTTGTGAAGAGGGGAGGGGGAGCTCTAAGACAGGAAAAACAGACCGATGGCCCGAGGGAGTATTTTGCCCAAGCACAGTGCACTGGCTTGGGGTCCAACAGGGCAGCATTTTAGTTTCCAGTTCCAGATAAGCTATAACCTAATCAAGGAAGAAAGAACGTCTTACCTGTGCGAGACCGTCTTTGCACAACGGACACTTGGCGTTGTGGTCTAGGCATCTTTCAAGGCATTTTAAACAAAATGTATGCCCACAAGGTGTGGTGACTGGCTCATAGAATAATCTGAAATTTAGGAATCGAAATAATAGAAACATGCAATAAGACAAAAAAATAAAAGACAGAGCTACTCAATGTTAAGGTTTTATAGTATTATTAGGAAAATTCTGTGTAAGGAGAGGGGTCTTTCCTTTTTTCAAATAATTCCCTGCTGTTGTTGCACTTAGAAAAGCATTTGCTTTTTTATTTCTGAGGTGGATTTTTAAAATAATGCATTTATCAACATTTATGACATAGCTAGATCATCTTGTAACATCAGTTCTAGTCAGTCTCTTCTGACTGGCATCCAGATTGTTTTTCCCTGTCAGGTCCCAGAAAAATAGAGATTAATGCCCAGAGTGTCTGAATAGATTACGTTCTAAAATATTTAGCCAATCTGTTCGCCTAAGGATATGGAGACACAGAGACAGATAAACACACATACACTCTTGTCTCACACATTTACTCATTTAAGTACTTTATATCATATATACAATGGAAAAAGACTTGGTTTGTTTGCTAACCTTGATTCCATTTTTCACCTAAGCAATGTTTACTGACTGAAGAATCTCAAAATTGTACCTGTAACAAATACATAACTATCTTTGTATGAATGGATCGTTTTCTTAGAGGCAGTAAAGTAATACTGTCAATGTGCTTACTGATAGACACACACACACATATACACATATGTAGGTCTGCATCCATATACTTCAATTAGATCCGACTTTAATTGCTTTGTAGGAGCTGGATATTTTCAAAGCAATCTGGGGAATCTTTTTAAAAGCTGTTCTGTACATTCAGAGATTCATGGATTTACTTTGCTTAAAAAGAAAGGCTCACCTGCAGCAGGACCACTGGGTGGGGGCAGCTGAAGATGGTGGATCAGAAGTGGGGCTCCCGCTCACCAAAGGACAAACAGAAGGGAAAGACAGATGCCTGACCAGCCTATTTTGACCTCACAAGAGTGTTCAGTTGAGAGGAAGAGGCAGCCAGCTGCACAGCCCCCACGTGTGGCCAGGAGGTGCAACGACAGCCTGGCGCACACAGGCTGAGCAGAAGAATCAAAATGTCAGAGATGACATTAGTACTCCCCGGAAAAAATCGAACCCACTAACCAGAATGAAACTGAGGTCCAGAGGGGAGGAAGCCACTTACATGTTGGCAGTGAAAGTCTATCCAATTTCCACCTTCCAGTCGTGTGCTCTTTCTGTTAAAACAATGATTCTCAACCACTGCTGTGTGTGAGAATCACCTGGAGAGTTTTTTCTTTAAATAGCTTTATTGATGTATAATTGACACGCATAAACTGCACATACTTAAAGTTTACAATTTGGTAAGTTTTAACATATGTGCACATCTATGAAACAGTCTCCACAATCCAGGTCATGAACATACCCGTCACCCCCAAACATTGCCTCATGTCCCTTTGTAAATCCTACCTCCTGATCCGCAGCCCCCAACCCCCACCATCACCTGGGGAACTTTTAAAAATTACAGATGCCAGGGACCACACCTGCAGAGATTCAGATCAGTTGGTCCAGGGTAAGGGCCAGGCACCAGGATTTTTTTTTAAAGCTCCTGGGTGGGTTTAATGTGCAGCCAGGATTGAAAATCACTGTATTATACAATCCTACTAATCTCTGCATAGGTGAATCTTCTGTATTGGTCTCAAACCTAATTATCAGAGCTACCTGTAGAGCTTTAAAAACACAGACATGGTGAAGCTCCACTGGATAAAGTTTGCGATTTAGCGGGTCAAAGAGAGGGACAGAGATTTGGTATTTTTAACAAGCTAATGAAAGTCTAGCAGCTGCTGGCACATTCCCCTCTTTCTTGATTAAAAAGAATTCTTGTGGAATATGAGGGGAAAGCCATCTTGTGGGAAAGAAATGAATAGTTTCTTAAGAGAAATCAGTTTAAATTTAACAAGCTATCCACAAAACAGATTCTCACTTATTCGTTCAGCAAACATGCTCTGCGTGCTGACACAGAGCTAGGTGCTGGCAATATGACAAGTACAAGAAGGCATCTGACTTCTAGGAGACGAGAGGACAGACATTGAACGGTCATTGAAAAGGTGATATTTAATAAGTCCGTACCAGTACAAATAAAAAATGTTAAAATGTTGAAATTAAAAAAAAAAAAAGCAAATGAAGGTCTGGAGTAAGAGAGAGGCTTTTGATAGATTCACTTTTTCTACTTTTTGAATGTTATATTCTTGTTTTAGAAAGCAGCTCATTTGTTTAACAGAATTAATAAATTTTAGTTATTAAATTGGCCAAAAAGTAATATTAGTTTTCAAAAACACTATGATGGAGGTCCTAACCAGTGTACTAAGGCAAGAAGAAAAATCTAAAAGTATGAGGGTTACAATGGAAAAAACAAATCTGTCCTTATTCACACATGATGTGATGGTGAACTGGTCAAATCTAAAAGAATCTACAGGGGGTACTGGGTGGCTCAGTCAGCTGAGCCTCCAACTCTCGGTTTCAGCTCAGGTAGTGACCTCAGGGTCATGAGATCAAGCCTCACGTCAGGCTCTGCACTCAGCCTGGAGTCTGCTTAAAGACTGCCTCTCCCTCTGCCCTCCCCCTCACCCCCTTTCTCTAAAACACATAATTTTTTTAATTAAAAAATCTACAGAATGATTATTAGAATTCATAAGAATTGATAGTATTAGCAAGGATGTTAGATAAATACACACACACGATTGTATTCTATACACCAGCAAAAAACATAAGAAAACACATTTTAAAAAAAGTAACATTTACAATCACGTTTAGAAATCAAGTGCCCAGGAATAAATCCAACAAAAGTTGTACGAGACCTCTGATGGAAAGAACTGTAAACACCTCATCGAAAGGAAGTAAAGAAGACCTGATTAATCCCGATAAAAATCCCAGTGGCTTATTTCACATGTTTGTTTTTATGGAACTTGCCAAGTTGATTTCTAAACTGTATAAGGCAAGGCAAAGGGTCAAGAGGAGCGGAGACACTTCTAAGAGCAGCAGTGTGGGAGGACTTGCTCTACCAGACGTCAGACTTTATTATAAAGCTGTAGTGATTAAAACAGTATAGGGCTAGCACAAGGACAAATAGATCCGTGAATAGAACAGAAAGCCCAGAAATAGACCCAGACCCAGACTCTTGATTTACGACAACTGTGGTACTTCAAAGCAGAGGGGGGATTTTCAGTACATGAATAGCATTCTCAGTAAATGCTATTTGGGATAGCTGGCTGTCCATATGAGGAAATGAAGTTGGGCCATCTCTCACACCATACACAAAAATCACTTCCATGTGCGCTGGAAAGGTAAATGTGAAACAGTGAAGTTTTTAGAAGACACAATAGAATGTCTTGATGACCTCAAGGTAAAAGAAAAAAGATTTTTTAGGCAAGACATGCACAAGGAAAAAAAACACCACTAACTATAAATGAAAAGATCGATAATTTTCATTGCATTAAAACGAAGAACTTGTAAGTTCATCAAAAGATGCCATTAAGAGAGCAAAAGGGCAAGTCACAAGTGGGAGAAGGTATTTGCAACACACTTGACTAACAGAGGACTTATGTTTACAACATACATAAAGCTCCTATAAGTCAGTAAGAAAAAGAGAGATAACCCAGTCAAAGATGGGCAAAGATTGATATGCACCAGCATACATAAAAACTGCTCATAGCATTGTTGGCCATAATAACTCCAAACTAGGAACAACCCAAATATCCATCTATAACAGAACTGACAAAGAAACTGTGGTAGATTCTTACAACGGGCCACTATAAATGAATGAAAATGAACAAACTCTACCAATATGCAGCAACACGAATAAACCTTAATTCTGTGGAAAGGAAGCCAGAACAAAAAGAAATATGTTCTGGATAGTTCAATTTATATAAAGTGTTTTAGAAATAGATAAAACTAAATTACACCATTTAGAGATGCATGCATGGGTGGTAAAACTGTTTTTAAGAAGAGAGAAAAGTCAAGATAGTGGTTTCAGTGGGCAAGGGGCAAGGAGTCGTGATTCGGAAGTGGCACACAGGAGGCTTCTGGGGTCCTGGCCACGTTTTATTTCTTGAACTGAGAAGGGCTGCATGAGTATCCTCTCTACAGAATTTTGTTAAGAGAACAGAATTTTAATTTTACGTACTTTTCCGCCGTGTGTATTTCACAATGTAGAATGTTTCTCACAAGTGTGATTTGCAGGCTGATTTGGAAACCATTGCTGTGATCTCCTGGAGCAGCCAAATCAGAAAGTCTCACTTCCTCAGTAATTTGAGTCCTATGAATCTGAAAACTCATTACACATTAGTCAATGACACTAATGATGATGATGATTGAGGAATCTGTACCTGCTAAACTGTTTTTCCTGAGAACTTCAAAATCGGGCCTTTTGTAAAACAGCAGTGATATGGCTGGCTAATTAACTGCAATAAATACTGACATTTAATAAGCAGATGAACGAAACAGACACAAAAGCAAACAGCAACTCTTAGCAAGAACTGTGATTAAAATGCCCCGATCTGAGTGGTCGCAGACAAGAAGGCTGCTACAGATGCTGCATAATGACTGCTTTGAAATAATTCAAAGTTCAGATGCTCAGAATCTATCATCTTTCAGAACTCAAGTCACTTCTACGTTCAGGGATACTCTGCTCCTCTACAAAGGCTGACGGAGTAAGGTGACAAGAAACAGATGGAGTATATTTCTCTTGCTATTCTTGGTGTAATACTGTTTTTCATATAAATTAACTTCATATATTACTACTGAGGAAATTAAAACTCAGACAGGTTAAATGACTTGCCCAAGGTCACACAGCTAGCTAGGAAGGAGCAGGGCTTGGGGTGTGAAGTCACACCTTATTTCCAAGCTCATCTTCCTGCTCCACTATATGACACAGCTGCGACAGTGTGCACATCTCTATCTAGAACAGACATCATCCATCCATGTGTAGATGCACGTACTGACAACACAGTTTTCTTTCTCCCTCTCTCTCTCCCCACCCCAGAAAGAGAGAGAGAGAGAGAGAGAGAGAGAGAACTCTGTATATATAGATGGAGCTAGAAATAGGTATATACTTAAAGTCCTCTACCTTTTATTTACCACTTTAGGTAATGATTGCAGGAAATACTTCAGGGAGGCATTTATAAATCAGAGTATAGCCAGATTTTCTCACAAGAAAGCATTTTACATTGTCACAGTGGTGGAGTAAACAATAGTAATAATAAATGTTTTCAGTTAGATGTCAGCCCGGATAAAATGCTTGGCTTGTCTGGAAATAGCTATCTTTTCCCACCAGTTACATCCTTGTATTGTGTTCTTCTGCTGCTATCAAATGAGTGCGAGGAGGGACTGAGAAGGAGGGGGGTGGAGAGAGAGAAAGAAAAAGAGAGAGGGAAGGAAGGAGAGAGATGGGGGAGGGGGGAACAGACTCCTTAACACCCAGCTATTTGAGTAGCTAAAACTAGGTTAAATACAAAGTTTTCATTTCAATTGACAAAGAGGTCACTGGGCCATCAGGTAACTGGTTCAAATATCAAACATTCTTGTTCCACATCTCAAAATATCTTTTTGTCGCCCCAAAGGCGCTGTTCCACAATAGCCCCAGCGGTGGCCCACAGTGGCGAGAGTATCCAGCTGGCTAAATCTTAAGGGAAGGTTTCCAGTCACGAAAGACTGAGGGGCAGAGTTCTGAGGGGCTGGAATTAGGAAACAACTTCCCTCAACAGAGTTCTCCCAATCCAGCCAGGGGGACTTGGGAGATTGGAAAGTGTCTCATTAATGCACACTCCAATTCTTGTCCCATTCACTTTTTCCACCCTTTTCCCAGCAAGACATACAAGTGGCTCCCGAGTTTCCCTCTAGAGTCAGATGAACTTCGCACTCCAACTTGCCTTCTACTAATGCAGCGCCACGGCACTGGATTTCATTCTAGAAACTTCTAGAGGAGATACAAATGCCTAGTTTCATGACCCAGCAGATGGTTTGGAAATATCTCAACCCTTAGACACCCTCTCCTTCAAAGACACATGAGGGTCATAATAGAAGCTGACAATAATCCTAATGACAATAAAAAGGGAAAAAAAAGCCCTAGAGAGGTGGAAACAGGAACTTTGTCAAGACTGTATTCAAACTAAAGCATGTATATGAAACCGCCTCTGTCAACATCTGATTTCTGCCTTACAAACCCTGTTGGAAGGGGAGCTACATGCTTCTGACCAAGGGCTACAGTTTTTTTTTAAAGATTTTATTGATTTATTTGAGAGAGGGAGAGAGCACAAGTGGGGGGAGGGGCCGAGGGAGAGAGAGAGAGAGGGAGAGAAGCAGACTCCCTGCTGAGTGGGGACCCCCCCCAACACAGGGCTCTATCCAAGGACCCCGAGATTATGACCTGAGCCGAAGGCAGATGCTTCACCAACTGAGCCACCCAGGTGCCCCAAGGGCTACAGTTAAGAGCCTTGGGGTCAGAAATGCCCTCTGGACTTGGCAGGTTCCTTTGCACCCTGAGGCATCTGGAGTCCCCTTAAAACTTACCAGCCTATACAACAGCTACCCCAGACAAAGCTGGGCTTTTGTTTTGAAGTCTCATTTAGAACAGAGGGGCAGGATAAGGGAAATAATGGCTTTTAAACTCAGGGTGAGCAAACCAGAAGGGGGTCTTATCCTCTTGGTGTTTATTTCTTGGAGCAAATTTCTAACTCTTCTCTGAAGCCCCCTGTTGAGATCAGGGACAAACAAGATGAAAGGGAGAAAGCAGAGGAAACAGAACAAAAGAACTCCAACCTCAGGATTCTGAGCCCTCAGCAAAAACACAAACAGGATGAGTCTGTGTGTTTGATTTTTTGTTGGCTGGATGTTGGGAGGAGTATTAAGGAGGATACGTCCAGCAAAGACCTGGGCTTTCTGAACAAGCTAAACCAAGTCTGGCAAAGTCTAACACCTGAAAGACCGTGGCTTAGAGGCCCAATGGTGGAGGCCCATTTCTCTGCTTGGAAGCAGAGTTTCTGCCTCATACCTTGGCTCCACCATGACCAACCTGACACTTTGTTGTGAGGGGGACACAGGAAGATGGTCAAAGGGAACTGGTTACAAAGCCCACCCCACTCTCACCCACACCCCCTAAAACTCCCCGATTGTATCTGGAAGGCTTTCTTTCGGTGCTGCTGCATTCATCTGCTGAACTGTTCGTTTTCAGTCTGCCCGAGCTCAGGAGCAAATCTGACAATTCAGTTATTTTTAAGAGAAAGTAAAAGTACGTGTCCAGGTAATGGTCTCCGTACTCATTTTTATGTGGATAAGAAAAGTCCTTCCGAATACAAATGCATGTGATTGATATGGAAGGCATACGTGCTTGCAGAGGGCAATAAAACAAACATCTCAGGATCCTTGGGTGGCTGGATCCCACTGTGTGGTAGACCACAGGATTTTTCTTGACATCTCTTGGGTCAATCATCTTAACGACTTTTATGCAAATGTCTCAGCCTTCTTTTAATGCTATTTTGGGGGGAGAAAAGACACTTTTGAGATTCTACTGAAATCTGTGGACCTTTGTTTGAAAACACACACACACACACACACACACACATTTTTACATACAACTTCAGGGAATTCACAGATCTTTTAGAATCCATACATAGAATTCCTCAGGGGTCCGTGGGCCTACAGTTAAAGAATCTCTGGTCTAGAAAAAGAGTTAACATTTATAGAGTATTTACTATGTCAGGCACCATTCTAAGTGTTTTAAATAGATTCTCTCAATTAATCATAACAACCTCATAGGGTAGGTACTACTCTTCTCTATTTTACTGACAAGAAAACAGTGGCAGAGAAAATCACTTGCTCTATGTCAAACAGCCAGTAAGTGGCAGAGCCAGGGTTCAAGCCCAGGCCATCTGGCTTTGGAGCTCCTCCTCATAGCCACCAAGTCACAGCTGTGAAAGTAAACAAATGAAAGTACTTTTTTTCACAAAGCCCAAGCTTGTACCAGCTTCCTTTTTTTCTGAGGGGGGTGGGCAGGTGTGAGGATAATTTCCTTCCCCACTGGGTACAGAAGGGATGCCTGGCCAAGTAGTACATGCCTACTACTAATATTGTTCAAACGAAAACCAGTCAGGTCCTCTACTTGGCTTCCAAAGAATAGGCCTATGGCATTGACATTAGCCCTTGAGCTTTGAGATCTCGACCCAGTAGTTGAGATTAGTTCCAGGGTCATGAACTCAAAATACCTACAAGGTACCAGGAAAGTAATGCAAACATGAGACACAGGCAGTTGGGAGAGAGGGGAACCATGGCTAACTGGAGAGTGTATGTCCTATTGCCAAGCATTCACATTTAACGACAACCAAAAAAAAAAAGTCCCATGAAGGCCAAACTAAAGACATTCAGAGTGTGGCCATCAGTCTGTGACCTCTGGGTAGACCATCTCCTTCCCACTCTTTAGGTATTTCCAAGTCAGGAGTGCAGGGAATATAATCTGTAAGCAAGGGACACAAGCTAGCCCGTGTGACAAACAACAGCGTGCTTTGCATTCTGTTAGAACCATGCTTTTCCGTGCTAACCAACCAAACAATAAGTCACTAGCCGAAAGGTCCAGACTCCCCAGAGAAGAAGGTCCCGGCAATAGGTGATAGTCCCCATCACGTACCTCATACATAGGGCACATTCAAGGTCAGACGCATCCACAGAGGATGGCAGTGGAACACTGACAGCAGCCTCGGCCCGCTGCTCAGCCTGAGGATCTGCGATTTAGAAAGCAGTAAGTCAGAGATGGACCAACTGTGCTTTCACAGACAGCACTCCCGAGGCAGAAGAACCCCTTCAGTTTTTTAGTTTGCCACTCTCAGCCTGCCTCCGAGAGGGTAGATTCAGGGGCCACCTGAGCCACCGCGAATGGGGTACCCCGAAGGACGCTCGGGAGGCTGCCGGCAGCCCCACAGGAAGAAAAATGTGAGGCTGGGAATGTCCAAGAGCCCTGCAGACTGGACTCCGGTGCAACGGGCACCTCACTGGACAGAAGTAGCAGCAATTCCACGGCCTGAGTCAGGCCTTCAAGGCTGGTACTGAATCCCGCCACTGCCAGCCCGCCCTGGGAAGACGGGAGGCGGCTGTGAAGGAGGAGGGCAAGGCCTGACCACACCTCCTTGCTCCTCCGGTCCTGGAGTGGAGACGAGGGTGGGGGCAGGTGGGCCTGGAAAGAGGGGACACCATCAAGGGCGTGAGGTGTCATTACTCGAAACGGGGCCTGACCTTATGCCTTGGCTTTTCCTTATTATTAGTGGACCCCAGCAGTACGCTAGGTACCGTGTGGGCTCTCCCAGAGGCCTCATGGCGCCCCGAGGTGGCAGAGCTCAGTGCCAGAGCTGGGCTGCGCATCCAGAGCCCGTGGAGCCCACAGAGCCCTCCGACAGAGGCCAAGTAACCCACAGACGCTGGTGAGCCCCGGCACCTCCTTCAGGCCCCCTCCTCCCTGGGTAGAGTCAGTACCTGGCTTCAAGGCTTTAGTAGGCACCTCTGGGTCTTGGGTTCCAATTTGACAATGCTTCCTTTTCTTTTCTTGGCATTTGCCAGCCTTGGCGGAGGCAGCGTCCCCCTTCTCCTTGTCTCTTGCCTGGCCTTTCTGGTCGCCTCGCTGCCCCTCCCCCTCTACTTTAACTGGGTTTGCCAGGCTGCTGCGGTCTCCCCCCGCCGCCGCTTCCTCCTGACTAGAACAGTGTGGGAGCTCCGGCTTTTCCTGGACGAAGAAAGAGCCAAATGTCAGTATCCCCTTAAGACCAGCATCGTCCGTCCTCTGACATTGCTACCCACCGGGGACAGAGAGAAAACTATGTAGCCCTGGTCGCTGAGTGGACACACAGCTTAACTGGGGGGCAGTCAGAAGGCATATTTCCTCCTTCTGGCCACACAGCATCACCAACGAAGGCATGCCAGGCCTGGGTGAAACGGAAGAACTTCCCTAGGCAAGGATGGAAAGGTGTATAGAGGACAGACACCTTGGGCCATGGTGAAGGGGACAGATAGAGAATGGGGCACCCACCCCTCTCCTGGCCAAAACTTTCCCCAGTTACTACCTGAGGGAAACCAAGGCACACAGTGGGGGTAGATCCTATCACTCAATCTCCGGCCGCTCTCACGGCCACTCCAGGCCATCTGCAAGCCCCACACCAGCTCCAAAAGGACTTTGGCTAAGGCTTTGGCACAGGTGTGTTCACAGGCCTGCGGAGTCACGTCAGGTTCCAGAGCTCTTTGTTACACTAGTCAAAAGAACTCTGTGTTATACCAGTCAAAAGACAAACTACTCTTTCGACTAGATTTTGAGTTAGAAGTCTGAAAAAGAGACAAGTCATTTGGTAAAATTACCAATAATGTCTCTAGCCTTTTCAAGAATTTTTGTCCAGGAGAGAGCATTTGAAAATGAATCTAGAAATAAATCCAATGACAAGGTGTTTGTGCAGATTTATCTGGAGAACCCTGAACTCTACTCTAAATCCATAGTCCACAGGTCCAAATGCTCATGTTGTTTTCTTTCCTTCCAGCCCCTAGCCCCTCAAAATAGTAGATAGATGGAAAATGGGGAGTGTATAGTCGGGAGAGAACAGTGAGGTAAGGAGAAAAAGGATGTGAGTTTTCTCAGTCTCTAACCTGGGGAGTTCAGGGGATCTGCAGCACCCGAGCAGTGCTGCACCCTCAACTTCCCCTGAGCCCCAGGCATTGTCCATACGGGAGTACACTGCTTTGCAAAGTTTATGTGGAAGCCCAATCCCCCATTCCCCACAGCTGGCTCACCCCTGAAAGCCAGGGGTGCTATTTTCCTTCATTTCTGATTGAGCTGCAATGAGGAGTCACTCCAGGCACTTCTTCAGTTCACTATTAGTGTTCTCAGTCATGTACTCAAACATGATCTCAAACATTATGCAGTAGGGGTTCTCTGACCTCAGAAGATACTTGGTTCTGCCCCGTTTTTTGTTCTGTTTTGTTTTTTTAAGTCAGGCACACCTACTTTTTATTCCTTCTCAAGAGCGGGGAGAGAAGCAGGGAAAACGTTAAGTTTCCTGCCTGTCAGAGAACCCAAGAAACCGTGGAGATCACAGGGCTTCCATACAGGGGAAGGACACACGGCACGGAGGGAGGGGAGACTGTTGCCTCAAGGAGCCTAGGTTTTCAGGGCTAAGTTCTGCCTTCAAGTCTGGACTTCTGAGCCCCAGCTTCTGGCCACTTGCCCTCTGCTGGGAAAGCCAGGGCCTGGAGCCCAGCTCTCCGTGGTTCTCTTCCCTTGTTCTCAAAGATGGGCCCAAACACCCGTCTTCCTCCCAGGGACTTAATGCTTCCCAAATTGCTTCCCTCTTCCTCGCTACAGCTACGTCCTGGAAGTCTACTGATGTGTAAGACACCATGCGGGAATATAAAATTACCTCCACTTGGGGATCAAATGGAGCTGTCTTTGCACAAGGAACTCAGCTGGTGCTCAAAGACCAGCTGCTTGAACAAACAAAAAAAGCAGGAAAGGAGGGGTTGTTAGGCCTCTTCCCAGGCTCCGCCCCTAAACTGATAAAGCCGCCAGGACTGAATGGTTCCAGGGGAAGCGGGCCAACTCCTTTTTACTTCTATTAAATCTCTCTCTCAGCTGGATCTGACCAAGAACTGAAAAAAATGAAGGTAATAAAACCAAACCCCCCCGGGACCGTGCCTGAAATCCAGTTTTATCTGTAAGAAATAACCTTCTAGCAAAGAACACAACCACTAGCGATTCCATTTCTTCCTTTTCAGGAACCGAAGGAGAGGTAGGGCTCACTCCCACGTTTGCCCACACAACAGCCAAACGAAGCATCGCGAGCGAGCTGGGCGAGTTGAGTTTTACCTGTGACAACTTTGGTAGATTATGACTGGTGCCTTCAGTAGCCATTGATTCTACGTGTTCCTTTAATCTAGGGTGAGGTGCCAACAACTTCAGGATATCGGGAAAATGTTCCTGAGAGTCCCCCGGGACTGATGGTGAAAAGAAACTAAGGAGAAGCTGTGACATAAAACAGAAGACTTCACTGCTTAAGTTTCTACAGGTGCTTGGGTGGTGGGGGGGGGGGAGGGGGAGGAAGGGGCAGGGGACACAGTTCGTGGGGTGAAACTCCAGGGAAGCAGCCTGGAACCAGAGACCCCAACATACAAGGGCAGGGGGCCTCAGTTCGGCGTGCATCAGAGGTACCTGGGGAGCTTATGACCACTCCAGTTTCCAAGTTCCCATGCCTGGCTCCCCCAGGTCTGAAGCGTGGCCCCAGAATCTGGATTTCAAAATGGCACCACAGATGCCTTTGTCACCCTAGCCAAAGTTAAGAACCATCACTCCCATGCTACCATTCCATAGAAATATCTGCAGTGGAAATTCAAGACCTATCTAGGAGGAAAGAGACAGAGAGGTGAAGGCAGGAGACAAACAACACCGGGGGACCTGCAGTCACGTCCGTAGCATGCCCGTGGATAGAAGTCTACACGTGTCTTCTAGGTTCCTCCATGTCTTTCCCCTGCCGGCCCATTTTGCTTCCTCCTTCCCGGACCATCCTCCTTGGACCTTTAATCCTTTCCACAGTGAAGTGGTGGGAAGAGCAAAACCCAGCCTCGCCTCCCCCATTCTGGCCTTCACTGTGCAGAGACTGTCGGGTAACTTCAAGTACTGGAGGCAGGCGGGTTCCAGTCTGGGGCTGGTTTCCCTTGCGGTTGGAGAATGTGGGGGGTGGGGGAGGTGGCAGGTGAAGACCCAGAGGACCCAGAAGGGCCCGGGAGTCAAGGATGTGTGTTCTTGTGCAGGCTTCCCCACGAGCTGCCCTCATTCTTGTTTCAATTCTCCCCTGTGCCAGCACGGGTTACAGATAGACATGTGGACATACTGTACGTAACATGAAACACAAGAAAGCAGCTCGCTTGGCTTCGAACACACATTGAAGTGTTTACCACTGGGCAGCCACTGCAGTGTCTGGAGACCCACTAAAGGATGCTCCACGCCCTTGCTCAGCAGAATAGGGTATGAACTGATCAAAGGAGACTGACAGAAACTCCAACCAAACTCTGTCCAATTTAATTTGTCCCCTTGCTGGCCCCCCAGCAGTGCCTTCACGATGTTCCTTGAGACGTCAGCACTTTCCACATAGCCAAACCCTGCTCAGTCTCCAAGGCTAGCTCCGGTGCTACAACTCTAGCCCCCTGATGTCACCTGTCCAGTTCGTGTTCTCTACTGCACATAATGGAGCACCTTACACTACACAGTCTCGCCCTGGTCTCAGAATCGTGCCGCACACGTAAGTCTTTCTCTCTAACCAGATGGCCAGCTTCTGGAGGCCCATGGCAGACGTCCAATGCATACTCATCACCCCGGATGGAATTGAATTAAGACACTTATCCATCCCAGGGCCCAGGCAGAGGCCCGAGTGTTTAAGCCCAAAGTCCTCAGACAGATCGCACTTTCCGTCCAGTTCTGGGAAACCCACTTCCCAGGTCTAAGTTGTCGGTAAAGGAGTGAGGTGGGGAGGTACTCACAGTGCCCAGGGTCATAAATGCCAGCTTTCAGAGGCCCCTCCTCCTGAGGAACCAAAGTTGGCCTTCAGAAGCCCTCCTGAGTGGCCCAACAGGACCAACCCACTTCTGAAGCAGTCTCCCTGGAATTCTCCCCCAAAGAGCACGGTGCTTGCTTGTCGTGAGGAGCACCGCGTGATGTATGCAATTGTTGAATCACTATGTTGTACACCTGAAACTAATATAACAGTGTATGTTAACTAACTGGAATTGAGATAAAAACTTTCGAAAAGAGAGCATGGTGCTCTTCAGTGGCAGCCACACAGCATCCCAAGGGACAAGGTTAAAAGGGCAGAGCACGGAGGGGGGTGGGAAGGGAGGCAGAGGGGAGAAATTGAAGGAGACAAGGCAGAAACAGCAACAGCACTTCACTTCTTACCTTTACTACCTAAGACCTCATTCTAGACCTTTGGAAAACAAAAGTTGGGGTCAACGCTCAGTGAGAATAATCATTCCACGTGAATGAAAGTCAATTCCACTTCAGTGTCAGCCTTAGCAAGACCCGAATGAGTCAAGAAGGGGGAAGAGAAAGAATCCGAGGTAAAAACAAACACTAAAAAGAAACCTAGGCCTGGGAGTGCCTAAGGTAGCTAATTACTGCCAAGTGAAGCTGGACCATCTTTGTCAAATCTTCAGCCCTGAAACTGGAACGGTACAGTAAATAAGAACTGCTGAGGGCCCTCAGTGTTCGTATATGGCTGCCGTGCCCTCATCACGGTCAGTGGGAATTTGCCTCTAAATTCTTGGCCCTGCTTCAGAACTTCAGGACACTCATTATGGGCATCTGCTCCCTTGTATTCTCTGGCATTTATAGGGCGCTGTGTAACACATGCAGGATTGGAAGGTCCTTGAGGACGGAGACTGTGGCTTATGCCTCATTGGGTCTTCAGAGCTTAGCACAGCACCTTGCCCCTTCCCATTAGGTGGTTGTGGAAGTGACACTAGCTGGTCTCTAAAAGTGGCTGGAGAGAGAGGTCAACCCAACTGATGACACCAGAGCCTCTCAGGCCAAGTAGGAAATGGACGAATAGGAGGAAAGAAACCACTCACCCCTGGATCTGACACCTGCCTCTGTTGGCCTTTGCACACTCTGCCCCTAAAGTCAAGATTCTTCTAACCAACCTCTGTCCATCCCCCACCCCCAGAACCAGATGGTCCCACTGCTACTCTCCACCCCACCCCAGCAGTGAGCGCCAAGGCCCCTGGCATGTCCTCCTGGGACAGAAGAATAGTGGAATGGCTAAGAAGGCAGACTCTGGAAGCAGATGGAGTTGGGTTTACGTGCCCTTTCACCAATCACCAGCTGCATGGTCTCGGGAAGTCACCAAGCCTCAGCTTCCTTATCTGTCTCATCTGTAACATGGGGATAAACAACATCAGCTACCCTTAGAGGGATGTTGTGGGGATTAAATTATATTCTCCACAGAGAGCCCTAGCACAGTGCCTGGTGCACTGGAAATGCTCGATAAATGTTAGCTGTTATTACTATTATTTACACCATGGACTACACTTAAGATGCAGGGAAGGGTTCATAGCCTGGAGCAATTCTCTGCCATCAGTACTCCTCTCAAGAACACCTTGTCCACTTTCCCAAACCAGGTCAAAGCAACTTTCCAGAGAAGAAATCTGTGCGAGGAGCAACCTCCAGAGCTTGGCTTCCCCCTAGTTCACTGATTTTGCTAAAGATTCCTTTCTGGAGACTTCAGAAACCAATCCGGTCTCTTGCTCCCTTCCTTCATCCATGGCTCTGCCAAACCTCACTGGGACAGAGGCACTTGAGACAGGTGGTGAATAGCGGGAGGGGCACGGGGAGGGCAGAGGCCACCACTGACTGTCAGCATCCAACTTCCGGGCCAATTAGCCACACACCATGAAAGCACAAAGCAAAGCAGTTCATGAACTGAGGACGCTTGAGCCCTTCACCAGGGCTAACATTTCATGAATTAAAAAGCAAAACAAAAGAACCACATTCTCCTGGGATTCAGGAGTCAGAATGACTGCTTGGATTATATCGTAATGGTCCCTGACTTACATTTGTGAGACAGTGTGTGTTCTATTTCTAGCAAAGGCTGAAGGCTGGAGTTCTGCATATAGCAGGGGAGAGGGTGACCAACATTCCTGGCGAGGAGCTGGCTGCCCTGTATGGCTGGTGAAGCTGTGACTCAGCCAAAGCAAAGTTCTACAACTGCAGGCAGCCCCACACCCCTGACCTCTCATCAACAGCCAGATTCTCAGCAGTGAGCCTCCACCCCCATGTTAACTTGTTTGCTTTGCTTTGCTTTGCTTTGGTTTTCCTACTCACAGCCCAGACCCTGAATCTAAGAAGCAAGAACATTCCTCAGAGGCTCCTCCAAAAATGCAGGAACTGCTCAATCTGATTACATATGCCAAGAGGATGGTGTTTCTAGGCATTTGGCACTTGTGTCTCCTTCCTGCCCCCTTAACCAAGGGAGCCACCCACTCAGGGCCCTAAATGCCAGGAAGGGCAGTTCCCTCACTCCCCTCCTTGGAGAAGACAGGGAAGTGGGAGCCCACTGGGCAGCTGGACCTGACATCATCTCAACTCACCCTCTGGGCTTCAGATCTTGCTCTTTTGTTCTTTCCATCGAGGGACACACAATATAGAAACTCCCTTAGTGCTTCCTCCACCTTGCCTAAGGTGGCTAAGGCTTGTGCTTTTCTGAAGTGTGCCTGGAAGAAAACATTAGCATTCAATCCTGTTCTTATTCACCTACTGACTTATTGACACTAGCCAAACACTTAGTGAGTATTCATTACTCTGTGAAGGTTTTAGAAGGTCTACCTTATCTACAGCCCTATCTGTAGGTAAATGTTCTGAAGCCCATTTTAGGGAAGATGAAACTGAGACCCAGAAAAGTGACTTGCCCAAAGGAACACAGCTGGTAAATTGTGGAATCAAGGTTTAAGTCTGGGACTGACTGTTACCAAAGTCCAATTTCTTAACCACTGTGCCATACAACCTCCCCGCTGCCCCACTGTTGTGTTGGAGGTATTGCCAAATGTAGCAAGAACCCTCCTTTAAGCACATACTATCCAGCGTCCAGAACCCACCCAGATAGGCCTTTCTATTAACTAGTCTGTCAAGCAAAGACCTAGTCCACATTACTGGCTGGGTGATTGCCTATACTTGCTGATCATTTTTCAGAAGAGGCCCAAGGGAAAGGACATGACCTCTCCAAGACCTCAAGGTAGTTAGTGGAAAAGCTGGAACTAGAACTGTGGTCTAGGACCCCAAGAATGCTCTTCCCCACAAAGCTGACTTCCCTTCAAAGGGCTAACCAGGGACTGAGCAAATGCTTTCCCTCCTGTGGGCTCAGCTCACTTCTGTTCCCTTCCCACATCTTTAAAAAGTATAAAGAAGTTTTAGGGGCACCTGGGTGGCTCAGTTGGTTAAGCATCTGACTCTTGGATTCAGCTCAGGTCCTGAACTCCCAGCTTGTGAGATCTAGCCCTGCATCGGCTCCCTGCTTGGCGGGAGTCTGCTTGAACATTCTCTCCCTCTGCCCCTTACCCCACAAATCTTTAAAAAAAAGGTATAAAGAAGTTTTGGGGCTCTCCGGGGTCCCCGCCCAGCTGCCCCAGCAGAGAATCTCTAGAGGTAGCAGAAGAGCCTCTTGGGGAAGAGGGAGGAACAAGAAAAGAGGTTGGAGGAGGGCTACATTCTCTCTTGTGCCTTGGGACAGGTGGCCTTTGCAACTTGGCTGGGAGGGCATTACTCTTGAGTCAGTTAGGATGCCCCTCGGGGGCCTGCTCCCTACTCCCTTGCCTCCACAGCTGACCCTGAGTCTAACTTAGAGAAGGAAATGATCCAGGTTGCAGCTGCTGGGCACTCCCAGCTTCCCCTCCTAACATGCTTCTACAGGCCCTGGGGCGGTGCCCTCTGGCTCCCACCTGGCTACAGGCTCCACCAGCAGGGATCTGCCTTCTTGAGCTGTGACCCCTGCTCCAAACCTCTTGAGGTCCTCCCCTGTACCCCCACCCTTTTCCTGGAGCCTAATCTTGGCTGATATTTGGGTGCTGATGGCTTCCTTCATTGCTCCTCCCAGCAGCGTTTACCAGAGGCCGCCTGGAGAAAGGCTTGCATGACATTTCAGGGCAGCTAGAGGGGATAAGTGTTGGGAGACTGGAGAGGCCTCTAGGACCCCTCCAATCATACCAAATAGCAACCCATATACTCCACCTGCTCAGGGCAGCCAGCCCACCCACCTGCAGGATGTGTTGAGTACCACTGAGCCTGGCTGGACTGGCTGGACTAGGGCTGCCGGAGGTACAGCCCTCCCCTAGGGGCATTGCACAAAGAAATGGTGGGAAGTATGCAAATCGGAGTATGGGCTGGTTTTGAATCATATGCATCAGTTCAAATCTTCTCTCAACCCTCAAGACAATACCGTTCATTCTCTGCACGGCCTCTCCGCTTACCCTAGCACTCTGGGGAAATGAAACTCCTATTTACTCCTTCCACCAAGTCTGATTTCACTGGGGAAGTCACTTTTCCCATTTTATCTGAAAAGGTCTACTACTCCTCAGCCCTGTTTCCCACTGTACTATGAAGACTCCCACCCTTAGGCCCTAGGTTTAGGGTGGGAGCAGAAGAAGCTGCAAGAGAAATCCTCTTACCCCCAGGCAGCTTCCTGACCTGCACTGCTATAAAGCACAAAATGTTCTCACTGAAGCTCCTTTGGGTCAAGACACTGGTGACTTTTAGTAAACTGTAAATCTGTTCCTTGGGAAGGAGGACATACTACTGCCATAACCCATGAAAACCTTCTCATTGAAGCACATAAGAGATTCACTCTGACACTAATGGCCCAGTGTGCAGGTCCATAAATGCTTTACCTGAGGTTCCCAATTCCAGAAACAGTCTGATAATCCAAAGTTTCATAAGCTTGGCATCAAAAGTCATTAGGTGGCAAATATATATGATATAGAATACATCATAGTCTTTATTTCACTTAGTGTGAATTTTCATGTAATGTACGGCAGAAATATTAGTGTGTATGATTGTGAGATGCTGTCCAGAGCTCACTGAAGGTGCCACCTGGTGTATGGTCTTTCTGAAATCAGAAACGTTCTGGACTCTGAACACTTCTGGCCCCATGGGATTCAGATAAGGGATCACAGATCAGGACCTGGGTAGGTTGGGTTTCCGAGGTGGCATCCTGGGGGTTGTGTAGAGAGAACACTGCACCAAGGCCTAGCAAACGGCAGAGCTCCCAGAATGGCCTCTTGATCATGCTCACCAGTGACCCTCACACCACATTCCGCAGGAGGCAAGTGGGGCAGACAGCAATAGCTGTGCTTTGCAACGAAGGACGCTTGGGGTCCAGAGAGTGAAGCGACTTCCCCATGGTCACTTAACTTGCAAGTAGTAGAGCCCAGGCTCAAACCTAATCTCCTAAACAAAATATTGACACGTGGCTAAGGGCCAGTCCTGAGGCCAGAGATGCAGAAAGTGACACTTTGCATCCTAGCATCCTGAGAGGTGCCTAGCCTTTCTCTGACCACGCCTTCATGTGACCTAGATGTCCGGGGATACCAGCAGGCTGATCATATTAAGGACTTGAAATAACGCAACCAGCCAGCAATACTTATACTTCTCTCGTGTTCCTCTTTCTATTATTGTCCCTGAAAATGATAGAACACATAATGCTATGTGCCAGGCATTGTTCTAGGCATCTTACATGTATTAGCTCATGTAATCCTCACAACGGAACCCTGTTAAGTAGGTGCTTTGAATATCCCCCCTCCCAATTTTAGAGGTGAGGAGATGAGGCACAGAGAGGTTAAGCAACTTGCCCAGGACCACACAGCTGGTAGAAGTAGCAGAGCTGGGGCATAAACTCAGGCGGTCTGACTGCTAAGTCCATGTTCTGAAGAGTCACAAAGCGGCTCTGCAGTCATCAGGTGGAAAAGAAAACTGGGGAAGAATCCAGTTCCCTTGCAGACCCCTGAGTCACCCTTTGCCAGGGACCCCCAGCTCCTTAGCAAAGCCCTTTCCCTGCTCTGCTTGAGCTCTAGTGCCCCAAACCCTCAGGGAGGCAGCCCCTCCTGCCAATTCCTGTCTATAGGACAAGCCATTCCCATCCCTCCCATTCCACTCACCTTAAAACCCATTGGGCGGAGCTTACATGCTATTTCTGCATCATGCAGTGCGTCCTCATGAGACTCCAAGGTGAAATAAATTTGAGACCGGTTGCTATAAAGCAAGTGGTCATTTGGAGCTGCCAGAATGAGGGGGAAAAAAAAAAAAGCTCTCATTAATGGTCTCAACGCAAAAACATAAGTCCTGTATGAGAACGGATCTTGAGCAAATGGCAAGTTATCTAGGATTTTTCTACTGGGGATCCAAAGGGTTAGGCTCCATTTCCAGCCCTGATATCGCCCTGCCTGCCACCACCCTCCAACCCCCGCCACTCTGGGTCTGAGCTTCCCCAACTATAAAGAAGTATTTTTTTAAGTTTGTTTATTTTTATTTATTTTTTATTTTTTGACAGAGAAAGGAGAGCAGAGGGAGAGGGAGAGAGAGAATCCCAAGCAGGCTCCACGCCCAGGGCTCCATCTTACAACCCTGAGATCATGACCTGAGCTGAAATCAGGAATCTGACGCTTAACCAATTGAGCCATCCAGGCGCCCCATAAAGAACTAATTTTTTCTCCTTTCTCAAGCAGTTCCTTAGAGGGCCTGTGGGGTCAGTGGTGCATTAGCCGCTCTGACATATAGGAAACCCTTGGCCCCCTACTTCGAGGCTATGCGTGGCTACCAACTGGCAGCCTGGCTTCTGAGTGAGGTATCACCCACAAGGAAACAGGCCAGGGAGGAGGGAAAGGGAGGTGGCCAGATGTGACCCCCATCCTGCCCACCAGGAAGACAAGTCCAGGATAGTCTTCTCATGACATTAGCAACACCTCTGTCTACAAAGCCCAGGCCTATGAAGTTTCTCTGAATGCACCCGCAAGGCTCCATCCTCTCATTAGATGGCCAAATGTGAGTGAACCTAAACAAGGCTGCTGGGAATGAAGTGAGCTCGGCTCTCACTAACACTTTGAATCACTAGGTGCCAGGGCTGGACCGGCCTTTAGAGATCACCTGGCTCAATCAATCCATTCTTCAGATGAGGAAAATCAAGCCCAGGGAGCAGATGGCATCTGCTCCAAGTCCTAGAGCTAGCTGGTCAGCCTTTGAAGCTTTGAAGCTGGGGCGGGGGAGATGTTCCTTTTTCTGAAGGGTGTGCACTACATAGAATAATAAGGGGACACTGGCCATCTTCCAGCACAGAGATACTCGCCTGCTGGGGAGGCCCCGTACCTCTTAAGAAGGTAAGTCTGTCATGATTTTTTTTTTCACCCTGACCGCTCAGATTAACAAAAATGAAGGAAGAAACTCCCAGGGGAAAAGCGGTGGCAGCAACAAAGGGGGAGGAAGACAGCGGGAAGGGGCTTTCCTGGCCCTTGAGGTATGGCTGAAAGGAATGGAACCTCCCTTGGAGATCTGGGTTTAAGTGACCTCCATTGTCTCCAGGTTGCCCCGCTCCTGCCCGGGGACCGGGGTCCAGCTGCGGCTGCTGGAACACGCTTCGTGGGGTTTTTCCCCAAGGCTGTGCAGAGGACTTACTTGGGTGCCCATTACTTGCTCTCCAGACGTTAGCAGAGTTTACAGTGTATGCTATCCCTTTTGTTCTGCAGCACTTGCCAGCCCGGTGCCGGCTCACAGTGTGCCTTGCCTGCGCACAGGATGTGCGTGGGGGGAGGGGTCCTCCTCTACCTCGCACTGCAACCTTGCACCGCCAGCCCGCGCTCCTCCCCCTCCGCTACCTGTTGCAAATTCGGGTAAGCAAGTCAACACGTGGAGCCTCGAGCCCACCCCCTCCTCCGACCCGTCGGAGTCGGGCTCAGGACACCCTGGGATCCCCAGAGCCCCCGCCTGCCCGGCGCTGCCGCCTCCTCCCCGGCACGCTCCGCCAGACGCCGCGCCCCGCCGGCCGAGCTCCCGGCGGCTGGCCCGAGCTGGGCACTACCGGCCCGCGGCTCCGCTGCCACTTCCTGGGTCGGGACGCGGAGGGTCGGCGGGGGCCGCTCCTCGAGGGAGCTCTGGCGCCCCGGTGCGGCCAGAGCCCTGGGGCTGCCCACGTTTGCCCTTGAGGCTGCCAAGCCCACCCGTCCTTCCTCCCGCAGCGCGGCAGCTGGGCGGGGCCCGAGGCGTGCCCCCCTCCGCAGCCAGCCCGCCGTCCCCGGGGATCCCCGAGCAGTTGCGCCGCCCGGTCGCCCGCCGGGCTGGCGGGGTAGGGGTTCGAGGAGAGGGCGCAGGCTGCGGGCGGGGTGGCGGGGGGCATCTATTTCAGCCGAGGATCGTGTGATAGGAAGCGGTGACAATGAGTCACAGGGCAGCGGGGGGCGAACGCTCCCCTCCCCCCCCCTCCGCACACGCTCGCGGGATGGTTTCCGAGGCGAGCGTGGCCCACTTCGGTTACCTCAGCCGTTACACAATCCCGCCCGCGCGGAGGAGGGGCCGCCCGGCCCGGGCCGCTCGCGGCCCTTATGCAACCAGTGCTCTCCTGACCTAATTCCACGCCGGACCCACCCCACCGGGAGCCGCGGCCCCGGAAGGGCCGACTCCCGCCGCGGCGGCGGCCCCGGGCCGGGCGCGAGCGGCAGACGCCCGCGCCGACCGAACGTCGCTGCCCGGCGGGAGCCCGGCGGCCCCGGCGCGGGTGCGGGCAGAGTGCGAAGTTCCTCCGCCCGCCGGCAAGGTGCAGGCAGGTGCGAGAGGAGCTCCGGAGGGAGCGCGGAGGCCGAGGGCGGAGGGACAAGGGGCCGCGCGACCCCGCGCAAGAGACGGGGCGGGGGGGGGGAGACAGAGATGCGAAGGAGACGGAGAAACAGTGACCCAGACAGACGCTGACGGAGGGACTCGGGAATTCAAGCCACGAGGAGACACGGAAAAAGACATAGAACGACAGAGACAGGCAGGGACACAGAGAAAGGGCGATAAATTGGTAGCGACAGAGACCAAGTCAGAGACCGAACTCCAGACACCCCTCCCCCACTCAGGTCACGGCCCGCCCGCCCTCCCAACGGTCCCCCAACGGTCCCCCAACGGTCCCCCGCGCCCCCCTCGGCCCCGGCCCGCCCCCCAACTCCCCGCCGCGTTCATTCCCCCGGTCGGCCCCGGCCCGGCGACGCGGTGGGCTCACCCAGGCGAACCGCCTCGTTGTACTTGAGCAACGCCGCCTCCACCTGGCGCTCGCGGTACAGCCGGTTGCCCTCGTGCCGGAGTTGCGACGCCCGTGCGGGGCCGGGGAACAACTTGCCCAGGAGGCCGCTGAGCACCACGTTGACCCGCAGCGGCGGCGGCGGCGGCGGCGGCGGCGGCGGGGCCGGCGGCGCGGGCGGCGGCGCGGGCGGCGGCGGCTGCGGCGGGGCCGGCGGCGCGGCCGCCGCCGCCTCCTGCTGCCCGACTCGCCGGACCCCGCGCGCCCTCCCGGCGGCCACCATCAACGCCGAGAGCTTGACCCCGCACAGGGCGCAGCGCCGGTCGGCTGCCCGGCCGCGTTCCAGGCACAGTTTACAGAAGGTGTGGCCGCACGACAAGGACACGGGGTCTGACAGAAACCCATGGCACTTCCGGCACTTGAAGCCGTCCCACACCTCGGTGGCCGTGGCGGCCGTTGGCGCCCCTGCCTCTTCCGCCGCAGCCTCACGCCTCGCCGCACCGCTCCTGTCCGGGGGCGCCGGCGGCAGCGCCTCGCCTGGAGGGACGTTCTGGGCCAGGCAGCGCACCAGTTGTTCCAGCTGCTCGGCCACCAGCTGCTGCCGCTCGGAGAGCTGTCTGTACACCTCGAAGGCTTCCCGGAGACGCCCCCCCGACGCCAGGGCGTCAGCCTTCTGGAGCAGGACTTTGCACTCGGGCGTCGAGGGACTCGGAGGCTGCTCCCCCGGCCCCGGCTCCGGCTCCCGAGTGGCTAAAGGTGCGGAGCCTTCTGTAGCCGCCTCGGGCTGGGGGCCCATGTCGCCGCGGGCCGCGGATGTCGCGGGCTCCGCCAGTTCTAAGTTGGTGCCGCCGAGCTCGGCGGGCAAGCTCAGCATCTGTCCGGTCTGAAGCGAATCGATAGGGAGACAGGCGCGCCGGGAAGAGGCGTCTAGGGGCCAGAGACCCAGAGCAGAGAGCAGCGACTGACGAGAATCCCGACTGCCACGGCCGCCGCGTTGCCGCGCGCCGGTCCCTGCCGCGCCTCCAGGAGCGCGATGCCGGCCGCCCCGCGCCGACTAATAACTGTCCTGTCTCAGCAAAGTGTTATATAAAACAGTACCACGTGACGCGCCGCCACGCCGCTCATTGGCCGGCGGCAGGGAAATTGTTACAAAACCAGTTTTGTAACAGTGTTGCGCTTGCTTCTTTTGGCTTCGCTTTTCTTGGCGTCTTTTTGAGGTTGTTTATGTTTACTCTCCTCCTTATTTCCCCCTCACAATGTGGTTGCTTTTCTGAGGAGAGGGAGGGAAAAAACCCGAAGTCTTCTCCCGGGTTTCTCGGTCACCAAACCCTACCCGATCCCACCTTCAAACCCGCCGGGAGACCGGTCCCCTCGGCACGCCGTTCGCGGGCGGCCCTCCCCCAGCCCGTTCCTCGAGACCCTAAGAGCTCGAGGTGCGCAGCCAGCCAAATCTCTGAGGAGACGCGGAAGGCTCGCCCGCCTAGGGGCTACGGTTGACGTCGGCAGAGGGAAGCGTGTGGGGACGGTCCCCGGGAAGCCCACACCCCCCCCACTCCAGTTCCGGCCGCGGCTCGCGAGCCCTGGGAGCCCCGTCCCGGCTGCTCACATTCGGGGTCCCTAACCGCCTTCCCTGGGGAGCCCCCCCCCGCAAAGATAGTGACTGTAGTCATCCGAGGGCGCTTCTGTGCTGGGAGCCACCCGGAGCAGCGGGCCCGGCGGGCGCACAAGTTGGGTGGCGCTCGCCGAGGGGCGGGGGACCCGTCAGGAAGATGCACTTGCCGGACGGGGCCCAGGGGAGGTGCCTCGCGTGCTCCGCGCCTCACCTCTCTCCCGCCAGCGCCAGAACCTGCGGCGGGCGGGCACGAGGCCCTGGGGGCGCACCAGGGGGGCTGTGGGGGCCACGAGGGGGCGCGGCCACGAGAACTCCGCTCGGATCAGCGGGTCCCCTGGGGGCGTGGGAGAACCGCAGGCGGGACCGGAACCGAGAGCGCCCCTCCGGGGAAAGTCCGCGAGTCCTGGCGCGCTCGAGCGGCGGGCCGAGCTGCGTCCAGGTTCGCTGCTCCGGAGCAGCGCCGCGTTCTCGGCCCCGGCGCGTCGCAGCTGGGGGCTGCGCGGGGGGCTGTGTGCAGGCGGCGGTGCTGGGCTCACGGTAGCTGGGCGGCCTCGAGGGTGCCCCGCTTCCTTCCAGAAGGCCCGTGTCAACTGCTCACGCGATCTCTCTCCACCCCTCGCCCTCAGAAGTTGACGGGAGCCACACGCACAAACGAAGAGGCTTCGAGACCTAAAGGAATAAGGCACAGCCCCCACGGCCATGCTGCTGCGAGCAAGGGCGCGGGGTCTGGGCTTGCCTCTGGCTCCGGGAGCCCCCAGGGCCTGCGGGCTCGGGCTCGGGGCAGTGTCTGGAGCCGCGCGCGGGGGCCCAGCGCCGCCCCAGCGCCTGAAGACCTGCAGTTGGCTCCCGCTGTGGCCATTTCCTAGTTGAGGGACCTTGGGCAAGTGACCTAAACTCTAGGAACCGATGTGTGGGGTTCTGAACACATGTCAGGGATGATCTTAGTCGGGATCAAGTCATGTTTCAGAGCTGGGGACCACAGGCTCCGTCAGGGCTCTATGTCTCTTTAGGGCGTTAATCTCCCCTCGAATCAACACCAAAGCCCCAAAAAACAAGTACACTGTCGTGCAGCAATTTCTAGAGCCTCCCTCTGGTAAGACAGGACTGGGGAATGGGTCAGAGGGGAGAAGGAACGCTGGGACAGCGGGGAGAGAGACCAAGAAAAGAAACCAAGGAGCTCAGGATGTAGCCAGGAAGGCATAAGGCGCTCATAGGAAAACTTGCCTTGTAGCCCTAGCTTTGCCATGACTTGCTATGAGACCCTAAGCAAGTTCTCCACTCAGGCCTTAGTTTCTCCGGATCTCGAAGGTTCTCTCCAGCCCTCGCCTTCAGTGGCTTCTATCCTAAGACTGAATTTCATGATAACCAACTCAACTACTTAAGTACAAGACTAGTCCAGATGCTGGGGGTGGCGGTGGCTTGGACAAGGGAGTGAAGTCAGCAGTAGTAGAAGGACAGGGACAGCTAGACTGCTGTCCTCTTCATCAGGGTCAGGACTGAGCTAGATTTTAAAGAGAGAGAAGTCAGGGGACTGGCCAAGAGGGGAGGACATGGCCATGCCAGGCAGCGGAGGAGGGAAGCCCCTTTCACCCTTCAAATAGCCCTGCTGTTGAATGGGCTCGGTCTTAGTCCATTCAGGTGGCCATAATAAAATACTATAGACTGGGTGGCTTATAAGAAACAGAAATTTATTTATCACACTTCTGAAGACTGAACAAGATTGAGATCAAGACTCCTGCAGATCTGGTGTCTGGTGAGGGCCCACTTCCTGGTTCATAGGCAGCCATCTTCCGGCTGTGTCCTCAAATGGTGGAAGGTGAGTGATCTCTCCAGCATCTCTTTTAAAAGGGCACTAATTCCATTCATGAGAGTGAGAGCCCTTTTGATTTAATCACCTCCCAAGGGCCCCACCTCCAAATACCATCACATTAGGGATTAGTTTTCAACAAATAAATGGGGGGGGGTGACACAAACCTTCAGTCTATAGCAGGGTCCCCAATATTAATTATTTTTCTGCCCCTTCTGACACCTATAAGGAGGGACAGTCTGTAGGTAATGGGCAGGTAATGAGAGGTAATGAAAGGGCCATGAGATGGATAATGATGAAAACTTAATTCAAGATCCTCATCCCTTTGACAAGTTTTAAAAAAGATGTTGGTTACTGCCAGTTGTCTTCCGGATGCAGTTCTGAGATGTGCCTTGCTCCCTGGACCACCTTGATGGGTAAACATCCTCTGGGTTGGTTTCCCTCCCTTGCCCATCGGGGTTGGAGGGGGCAAGGAGAAGGCCAAGGCAAGTCAGGAAGTAGGTTTCAGTCCTGCAGGCATGGAGTAGAGATGCTCTCACCAGGTAGCCCCCTTTGGCATCTGTGTGTGCCCAAAGCTGACCGTGAATTTGGCCAGGAATGTTAATAGCTGCCAGGGTGATGCAGGGTGCACTGGTACCGAAAACAGGCAGCACCATGTACTCATTTCCAGACAGACTTCATCAGAGTTTTCCATTGTCTTTGCATATCAGGACTGCCTGTAGAATAACACCAAATGGGCTTCTATGGAATTCTGGAAAACATTACCACAGTGGCTTTCTTCCCTTCTTTATTTAAAGTAAACAAACATTACCTCGATATACATTTGTGGACCAACTCAAAAGTCTCCTACTCAAAACTTCCTCCGGAACCTCTGAGCTCACTAATAGGAGCTCCCTACAAAGGAGGGGAGGGGAGAGATGGACAACACTCTTTCAGATGCAAATATTCCCTTCGGAGTGCCTGGTGCTTCAAACCTCCCTTTAATTTGCTAGGATCCCCCTTGTGGCTAAGGTTGACCATGGGGCGGGCAGGAAGAGCAAGGGTTGATCTGCACTTCCTTTTCCAGTGACTACAGCAAGTTTTCCGACTGCGCGCTGAGGAACCTCTCTGGGGCCCAGAGGAGACAGCTGGTGGGGCTCTACCCTAGCTCCCTTCAAGGGCAGCACTGCATCTGTTGGTCTGTCTGTTTCATGGTGAGCTTGGGGGTACAATCTCACTGAAGAAAGGCTTTCCCTTCATTAAAAATAAAAAGTCTGACAAGACGAAATCAGAGAGGGAGACAAACCATAAGAGACTCTTAATCATAGACAAACTGAGGGTTGCCGGAGGGAAGGGGAGGGATGGGGGAGTGGGGGGCTGGGGTAACTGGGTGATGGGCATTAAGGAGGGCACGAGATGTAATGAGCACTGGGTGTGATATGCAACTGATGAATCATTGACCTCTATCTAATAGTACAGAAATAATACACCATATGTTAATTGAATTTAAATAAAAATAAATAAAATAAAAAGTTTGCAAACCATGGCAATTTTCACCTATTTTCACATATTTGTTGAGCATCTTCTATAGGCCAGGCACTGTGGTAGGTACTGAAGATACAGCATAGCAGCACTTGGCTCCCAGGTGCTCCCTTTACAAATGTTTGCACATACTCTTCCCACACATTCTCATCCCAGCTTCCTAGACAGAGTATAAGTTCCATGAGGGCAAGACTAGTGTCTTGTGTCTTTCATCTCCTCCTCAAAGGACAGGGTTTGTTTTTGATTTGGTTTTGTTTTAGAGAGGGAAGGGGGAGGGGCAGAGGGAGAGAATCCTCAGGCTGACTCCCCGCTGAGTGTGGAGCCTGACACAGGGCACCATCCCAGGACCCTGAGATCAGGACCTGAGCCGAAATCAGGAGTCGGACGCTTAACCCACTGAGCTACCCAGGTGCCCCTCAAAGGACAGAATTTGAACAGATCTTACTGAACACGGCAGTGGACATTTTGGCTCTGGATGGGAGAGTGCAGGGGACAAGAGGACATCCGGCTAGAAAGTCACACCTTTGCCCTGGGTCATTCACAGAGGAGAAAGTGAACATGCAGATAATTAAGCATCGACAGTCCTGTGCTCACGCTGGCAACACATATACTAAAACTGGAAGGAGCCGACACTCCCATACAACCCTGCGCGCGCGTGCGCGCGCACACACACACGCACACACACACACATGCACACACGCTCACACACACACACACACTATGTACAGAAGCTTGGCCAAAGCACTTATTTACTGTTTACGTGAGTTTCTCATTTTATAAACTGGGGGTGACCCATCAATTATGTAGTCTTGGGGCACCTGGGTGGCTCAGATGGTTAAGCGTCTGCCTTTAGCTCAGGTCCCGATCCCAGGGTCCTGGGATCGAGTCCCACATTGGGCTCCCTGCTCTGCGGGGAGCCTGCTTCTCCCTCTGCCTGCCGCTCCCCCTGCTTTTGCTCTCTCTCTCTGTCAAATAAATAAATAAAATCTTTAAAAAAATTATGCAGCCTTCATGGGAGGGGGGGAAAGACATCATGGGCGTTAAAGGCACTGACGTGAAAAAGGCTGCCCCTCGCTATCTAGAGTAGCCAAAAGCCAGAGCTAAAAACTACAAGTGTGAAAACTTCACAGATCAGCCCTGGTTTCACAGATCAGGGAACTGAGGGCTAGCGAAAGCTGGTGATTTGCTGTGGGAATCCGTGACACAGCCTCCTGTCTCTGTTTAACGTTCTTTCCGTGTGAGCAGAAAGCTTCCAAAGGACACAGACCATCTCCCCAAGTAAGTCGGAAGTTATTTCAGGTTTCTTACACAATTTGCAATTCGACAAATGTTTATTGAAAATATACTACGTGCTAACAGACTGGCATTTGTGGGCAAGAATAGAAGGATATGCCACTGTTCTTAACCTCCAGTAGCTAACTGAGGAAATAAGAGGCAAAGATTTGAAATAGTTAAGTAAAAATAACAGGCAATATGTGGGAAGTGCCAAAATTGGGGGAACAGCGAGTCCAAGCGAGAGCGCAAAGGAGACAGACGGCTGCTTTCCATCTCATAGCGAGGGTGCCTTTAAGCCAAGCTGGAGAGGATTTAGCTAGGAAAGTTGAAACCACCTCACTTCTCAACCCGAGGGGGTTCCCTTCACATCAGGGGCCACCTGGCTGGGAAAAAAGGAGAAATTCAAGGAAGCTGGGTTGGTCAAGGCCCAGGGATTTCTAATTTTAAAGGCTACCCATGTGATTATAATACTCAGCCAGGTTTGGCGTTTACCCACGTAAAGGATAATGCAGAAGAGATTGGCTAAGTGCACCCCAATCCTTCTCTCCCTAGCCCATCCTCAGTTTCTCTGGGGGAGGTGGGTATCAATAATTCTTGTCTACTTCTTACTGAAGGGAAAACTGAGGGTCCAGAGACCTTCTTTCCCCCCACCCCCGCCAGAGACTTTCAGTGATGTGGTCAAGGTCCTTCAGCAAGTAGTGTGATCTCTGGTTTCCTGCCAACCAAGAGAAATAGAAAGATCAGAAGCTCTCCTCAAGGAAGATTTTGCTTCATTTCTCTGCAAGACAAATCAAACCCACTTGGTTGGCCAGAGTTGGCTGCCCAGAGGACAAAAAGGAGCAAGTCTCTGGAACTGCCAGGTGTGTGGGACAGAGCCCAGCGCAAGGTTAGAGGCTGGGAGCTCCGAGTTCTAATTCTGCTGTGAGACTCAACCCAAGCCACTTCCCCTCTCTCTTTGTGTGTCCTTTACCTATTAATAATGATGCCCAATGTCACTGTTGGGATTAGCTACCAGTGAGGGCAAATGCACAGTGCAGTTCGTCCCGATGTGATTCCTGGGAACAGAAGGAATCCACAGCCACCTGCCGACTTTGTGAGTAAAGTATGTACTGACTGCCTTCGGAGTAGAGTCGCTTTCTTCCCAGGAGAGTGAGCTAAAGGCCCCGGAGCTGGGCCCTGCCCTCTGCAGGAGTACTGGCCACTGTGGAGGCCCTAGAGATCCTGGCAGAGAGCAGTCTGGTCCTAGGAGGAAAAAGAAATAAAAGGCAGGTTATCTGGAGGGAAAACAGCAAACATCCATCAGAAGGAAATTACCCGAAAGCTTTGGCAGGCCTGGGAATGGTTAAGATCTTTCATAAGTTGTGGCAAAATATATAAAACATAAAATTGACCATTTTAACCATTTTGAGTGTACAGTCTGGTGGTATTAAGTACTTTCACATCATTATGCAACCAGTACCACCACCCACCTCCAGAACGTTCTTCATCTTGCAAAACCAAAACTCTGTACCCGTTAAACGGCAACTCTCCGTACCCGCCTGTCCCCAGCCCCTGGCAACCACTATTCTGCTTTCTGTCTCTGTGAATCTGACAACTCTAGGTACTTCAAATAAGTGGGACCATATAGTATTTGTCTTTTTGTGGCTGGCTTACTTCACTCAGTATAATGTCCTCAATTTCATTTATGTTGTAGCATGTATCAGACTTTCTTTGCTTTTGGGGCACCTGGGTGGCTCAGTCGTTAAGCGTCTGCCTTCGGCTCAGATCATGATCCCAGGGTCCTGGGATCGAGCCCCGCATCGGGCTCCCTGCTCAGCGTGAAGCCTGCTTCTCCCTCTCCCTCTCCCCCTGCTTGTGTTCCCTCTCTCACTGTATCTCTCTCTGTGAAATAAATAAAAATCTTTAAAAAAATTTATTTGCTTTTAAAGGCTGTGCAATATTCCCCTGTATGTACATACATCTTGCTTTCTTGCTCGTTCATTCATCAGTCAATGGACATTTGGGTTGCTTCCACCTTTTGACTATTGCAAATAATACCATTATAAACATGAGTATACAAAGCTCTCTTCTAGACCCTGCTACCACTTCTTTGGGATCTATACCCAGAAGTAGAACTGTGGGATTATATGGTGACTGGCTGGCAATTCTCTTTGTAACTTGAGGAACTACTATATTGTTTTCCACAGTAGCTGCACCATTTTACATTTTCCTACCAGCAATTCATAAGGGTTCCAATTGCTCCATAGCCTTGTCAACACTTGTTATTTTCTGTTGTTTTCTTTTCACAAGAGCCATCCTAATGGGCGTGAGGTGACATCTCATTGTGGTTTTGATTTGCATTGCCCTGATAAGGAGTGATTTGAGCATTTTTTTTTCCATTCGCTTACTGGCTATTTGTATGTCTTCTTTGGAGAAATGTCTATTCAAGTCCTTCGCCCATTTTTTTGGATCAGTTGTTTGTTGTTTTGTTGTTGAGTTTTAAGAGTTCTCTCTATATTCTGGGTATTAATACTTTATCAGACACGTGACTTGCAAGTTTTTTCTCCCATTTCTCCCATTTCTCCCATTCTGCTGGTTGCTTTTCGCTGCTGATAGTGTCCTTATCTGAAAACCTTGGGAGAACTGGGAGATGTCAGAATTCAGGGTTTTTAAAAAAGATTTTTATTTATTTATTTGAGAGAGAGAGAAGAAGAGAGAGAGAACACAGAGGAAGAGTGAGAGAGGGAGAAGCAGACTCCCCACTAAGCAGAGAGCCAGACTTGGGGCTCGATCCCAGGACCCCTGGGATCATGGCCTGAGCCAAAGGCAGATGCTTAACTGACTGAGCCACCCAGGCGCCCCTAGAATTCAGGTTTGGATCTTGAAGAATCTGGATTCAAAATCGAGCTATTTGATGTTGTGCAAGCTACTTAACCTCTTTGAGCCTGCCTTAGTTCTTCCATCTGAAAAATGGGGATGATTCTTATCATAGAGAACCTAGCTCATAAGATTACTATGATGATGCGTAAACGATATCATATGTCTCAAATCTTATCACTGAACCTAGCCCAGGCTAAATACTCAGTAAGTGGTAGCCTTTATTAGTACTGGGTTTAAGAAGGAACCAGAATGGTGTAATTGAAATGTGATATTCGTTATTATCAAATGGGTGAGCAGGCCAACAATATTAAATAACCAACCCGAACATGGTAATATTACATAATACTTAACACTTGTGTAGCAAGTTGCAATTTACAAGGCATTTAAACATTCATCATTCATTCAACAGGCTCCGCTGGAAAATAATGATGAGTAAGGCAGTCCTGCAGAACTGAGTGGGAGAGACTACCATGGGAAAGGCAGTCTTAATCAGGAGATGAGGGCTAAGAAGACAGAAGCAGAGGGTGCTGACGGGAGGCACAGAGGAGGAGAATTCAGATCAGGGGATGGCTTCTCAGCCGGGTAATATGGACCCAGAATTCTGCAGGATTACGGGGCTAGGGGGAGGAAAGGTGTGCTGGAAGGGGCTGAGCTTTCAAGATAGAGGAAAGAGCCACTGCAGACCCTGGAGGTAAGGGAGGCTGGCTGGCCGGCTAGGGAACCGCTACTAGTATATCATGGCTAGAGCCTAGAATTTAGCGAGAGGAGCAGTGTGAGATGCGTCTAGAGAGGCAGGCAGGTGCCCAGCCATGCAGGGCTGTGTAGACCAGGGTAAGGACTTGTGATTTTATCCTGAGAGGAAGAAGATGCTGTTGAAGGGTTTAAAGCAGATTCATGATGTGATTGGCTTTGCTGTTTAGAAAGATCTTTGGCTGCAATGTGGAGAGAGCAAAATGACAAAGCGCAGCCCGGGGGAGACCAGGCAGAACTAAAGGAAGCACAATGAGGCTAGGGAGAAATGAGGGTTCAAGAGACATTTAGGATAAAATGGAGCAGATGTGGGGACCAATTAGATGACCTTAGTTCACTCTTGGGAACAATTTAGATATTAGCATCATTCTTTCACTTAAGATGAGTAATAGAGGAGGCACCTGGGTGGCTCAGTCATTAAGCGTCTGCCTTCGGCTCAGGTCATGATCCCGGGGTCCTGGGATCGAGCCCCGCATCGGGCTCCCTGCTCAGCAGGGAGTCTGCTTCTCCCTCTCCCACTCCCCCTGCTTGTGTTCCCTCTCTCACCGTCTCTCTCTCTCTCTCTCTCTCTCTGTCAAATAAATAAATTTAAAAAAAAGAGTGTTAAAGATGAGTAATAGAGGCCGAAGAAGGGTCAGTGATTTTTATGGGGTCCGAGAGCCAGAAGGAATCTGATCAGGACTCTGGCTTTCTACTCTGACATCTCCAGATGAGTTTCTAGATCTTTACTGTAAATCCCTTTTAAGGAATTCAAGTCTTGTTTCCCCGTCAACTGCTTTGCAGCATATAATCATTTCAGAGGTACTTTATCTGAGTTTTTAATTGGTTGTCAACGTAGGATGGCTTCACACCCCTGAGCTTTAAGACATTCTTTTCCTTTCTTGCTACTTAGTGTTTAATGGGTAGTCTGGAAGCAAACCCTTCTATCCCAGGGAGGCTCAAATGAAGTTTGGGGCTCAGAAAGAATGAGCCTAAGTCCTAGGCTTGGCCACTAATTAGCTGCGGGATAGAACAAGTCACTTTCTATAAACTCCTATCTGAAAACCCTGGGGACTAGAACATAGGAATGCATACTCACTCAAAGTCAATAACTTTATGAGTCTCTTCTAAAATAAGTATGCCTTTAAATTGTGAATAAACACTCCCTCCTGAATCTGTTTGGTAAGTTGGGTTTCTGACTCCATAATATGCTCATAGTCATTACGGATTTTCCCTGAAACTCTACTGTCTGCTCACCAGGGAGTATGTCTCTGCTCTGTAATTGCTGAGAGGAGTGTTATCAGACTTAACTGTCAACCAAGATGCACGGGTTTGTTTGCATTTTGCTCAGGCACCTGTACTGCTAAGGCTCACTTTTTTGGGGCGGGTTTGGGGGGAAGAGTACAATTCTCTAAATTATAAAACCAGAAGGGAGAGAAAACATGAATGAAGAAGGTGAATTCACACTTTATGGAAAACCCACCACCTGATCTGCCTATTGTGAGGCATTGATAAGATGATGGAGAAGTGTCTCTGTGAATGGCAAGGCCCCGCACAAGCGGAGGGTGATATGTACTATTCTTGCTTCAGACCCCACGAGCTAGGTGAGCCTGGGAGGGAAGAAGAGCCTTCGGCGGTGCCACCTCACCCAGGACCAGGAAGGATGGAGAGCTGACGATCCACCCCACTCCCAGGGGCTGGGCTCCAGTCCCCGGCCTGTGCGGTGACCCTCCTGGGTCGGGGGAGGCAAGGTCCAGTCCCGAGAGGCCGGCCCTCCTGAAGGTCCCCTTGTCTCCCCTGGCTTCCGCCAGCAGCAGGAGGGGGGACTGGGCTCCAGGTCCTTTACCCGAGGGCTTTAGGCTCCTGCAGGGGGACGTGCTGTCCCCCGTGTGGGACAGCACCCACAGCCCAGTCTGGCTGTGACACAGCAGGACTAGCAGGCCGGGGTCAGGCCGAGTCAGTGTCTGTGCGGGGCCGGGGCAGGCTCTCACCTGGGGGCTGCAGGCATCCCAGCACCTCAAGCATTGCTGGGGGCTACAGGAGCAGAGACCTCACGGGAGGCCTCAGAGAGGATCCTGAGACAAAGACGGAGAGGGGCTAAGGCCCCTGGTAGACAGTCAAGCCCTAGGTGGGTAGAAGCGAAACGTCCTTGATGAGGACAGTGATTATAAAGCTCTTGGTATTCAGTCAACAAACGTTTGTCCAACACCCCCCACCCACCCCGGGCAAAGACACCATGACTGTTACAAGCTCGAAGGCAGGGACATCCCCCCCTCGATGGCCTGTGCTCACAGGGGAGGTAAACACGGTTCACATAGGTCACTGTCATTCAGGAGAGGTTGTGGGGGTGGGGCGGGGAGCAGATACAGGAAAGGAGGCTCCTGGAGGTGGTGACTTTTGGCCCCGGGCTGTAAAGGAGAGCTCGGAATGGGTCTTTGGGGAGTGGCCCTTGCCATGCCTGACATTGAAGAGAAACCTCTCCAAGCTGTTGTGGCCTTGAGTCCTTCCCCCTGTCCTACTCTGACTCTGGAGACAGGTCTGCAAAGCGGAAGGACTTGACTGCTTCTGCTGACCAACAGGAGGAATCAGGCAGGGAAAGAGAGCATCTTTCCCTAAAGAAATCTGTCATCATGCAAGTGTCTTCCTCTCTAGACCATGAACTAGGGCAAGCACAAGTCTTGGGCACCTGTGAATTCCCAACCACTAGCACAGTTCCCAGTATACAGTAGGTGTTCAAGACATGTTCAGTGAAGGATTGAATGACTAGGATCTGAAATATTTGTCCTGTAACTTCAAGTAGACAGCCCAGCTTTTCGTGACCTGGGAAGACACTTGTTTTCCTAGAAAAAACTGTCTGCCTGGGAGCATTCGATTTTGCAGTAGGCAAAGGAGCTGCCTTATTAGTCGTCCGGCTCATCCCAGGACTCCAATCAAATCCCCCAGCTCTGTCCTATGGCCAGCACAATATCTCTGCGCTCTTTCCCACCCCAAGACTCCGGCTTTTCCTGCAGCCGAGGAACCTCTGAGGTCTTGTGTGCATTTTAACACATGCCCTGTGGAGACAATGTCCTGCCTTCAGTGCCCCAACCCAGTCAGAGGATGCTGCCTATCTTTTGAAACCCCAATTCTTCCTCCCCTTGGAAACCTTTCCTGAGAAAAGCCCACACACCATGACCCCTCCTGCTGAGCGAGACATTCATTATATTACAGGTGATCATGCTTGAGTCACAGAGATGTTTCATGTACCGCCTTTTCTCTCAAATAAACGGGGAGCCCCTTATTGCCAGAGATGATGGCACCGCTTCTCTGTCCCCAGGAATGTCTCTCAAATAAGCACTGTACCTAGGTGTGCAATATATGCTTGCTGATCGAGGGGAAGGCAGAGAGCTGATCTGGGCCTTTCGGGGATCCTTGAGTCACAGACATTTGCTTTGTCTATGACTGGTTACTTAACCTTCTGCCATCAAGTTGCCCCAGAAGCTGTACAGACAAGAAACGATGCTGTGTCGACTTCGGATTGGGTATCAGGACGTCTTGGTTGTGGTCCTGACTCTGTCACTAACTAATACGAATTTTGGCAAGCCAGTTAGCTGATTTTGGCCTCAGTTTCCCCAATTAAAAAATAGGGAGACTGTTACTTCTGGCTAAGGATTTGTATTTACGCCACGCCCCCCCCACATGAAACAACAACAACAAAAAAAAAAAGAAAGAAAGAAAGAAAGAAAGAAAGAAAAGAAAAGAACAATATGAAACAACAGTTTTCAAGACACTAGGTATTAAGCAACAAAGGACAGTGATCCCAGAGAGAAAACAAACAAGATGAGCCCTATGAATGCCTCAACTTTTTAAAAAATAGCTTTGTTGAGATGTAATTCACACACCATGCAATTTAAAGTATACAATTCAATGGTTTTTAGCATATTGACAGACACATGCAACCAATTTTAGAACATTTTCATCACCTCAAAAAGACAGCCCATATCCTTTAGCTATCTATTCCCTATTCCCAGCCCTTAAACAACCACTAATCTACTTTCTGTCTATAGATTTCCCTATTCTGGACATTTAAAATAAGTGGGATCATATAATATGTGGTCTTTTGTAATTGGCTTCTTTCACTCAGTGTAATATTTTCAAGATTCATCCATGTTGTAGCGTGTGTCAGTGTATACGTCATTTTTATGACCAAATAATATTCCATTCTATGGATATAGCACATTTTATTTCTACATTCTTCAGTTGATGGACATTTGGGTTGTTTTCACCTTTTGGTCATTATGAATAATGCTGCTAAGTACAAGCTGTTTTGTGGAAATATATTTTCCTTTCTATACCTTGGAAGAGAATTGCTGGTTCATATGGTAACTCTATGTTTAAACTTTTCAGGAACTACCAGACTGTTTTTCAAAGTGGCTGCATCATTTTTAAATATCCGCCAACAATGTACAAGAGTTCCGATTTCTCCATATCCTTGCCAATACTTATTATCTGACTTTTTTTTATTATAGCCATTCTAGTTGGTATAAAGTGGCATGAAGTTCATTGTGGTTTTGATTTGCATTTTTCTGATGACATCGAGCAAGTTTTCACGTGCTTATTGGCCATTTGTATCTCTTCCCTGGGGAAATCTCTCTTTCTTTCCTTTGCCCACCTTTTAATTGGGTTATTTATATTTTTATTGAGTTGTAAGAATTCTCTATATAGTTTAGATACAACTCCCTTATAAGATTAATGACTTGCAAATATTTTTTCCCATTCTGTGGGTTGTCTTTGTGCTTTGATGAGTGTTCTCTGAAGCACGAAAGTATTTAATTTTGATGAGGTCCGATTTATTTTTGCCTTTTGTTGCTTACATTTTTGGTGTAATAAATAAAAATCTTTTGCCAGGGCGCCTGGGCGGCTCAGTCGCTTGGGCGTCTGACTCTTGGTTTTGGCTCAGGTCATGATCTCAGGATCAGGAGATCAAGCCCTGTGTCGGGCTCCATGCTGGGTGTAGAGCATGCTTAAGATTCTCTCTCTCCCTCTGCCCCTCCCCCTTCCTTTATCTCTCGCTCCCTCTCTAAAAAAAATTTAAAATAAATAAATAAATCCTTTGCCAAATCTGAGGTCATGAAGATTTACCCCTATGTTTTCTTATAAGAGTTTTATAATTTTGGCTCTCATATTTAGGTTTTTAAATCCATTTTGAGTTGATGTTTGCATATGGTGTGGGGCATGGTCCAACCTCATTCTTTTACATGTGGTTATCCAGCTGTCTCAGCGCTCTTTTTGAAAAGACTATTCTTTCACCATTGAATGATCTTGGCACTCTTGCCAAAAATCAGTTGACTATAGACACATGGTTTTATTTCTGGAATCTCCATTTTATTCCATTGATTTATATGTCTATCCTCATGCCAGTACCACACTGTCTTGATTGTCATTGCTTTGTAGTAAATTTTGAAATCGGGAAGTGTGAATCCTCCTACTTTGTTCTTCTTTTCCAAGACGATTTTGGCTATTCTGGGTCACATGCAACTCCATGTGAATTTTAGAATCAGCTTGCCAATTTCTAAAGAGAAGCCAGCTGAGATTCTTCTAGGGATTGCATTATATCTATAGATCAACTTGGGAAGTATTGCCATTTTCACAATATTAAATCTTCCAGTCCATGAGCATCGGATGCGTTCCCACTTACTTAGATCATTAATTTCTTCAACAGTGTCTTAAAGTGTCCAGAGTTTATAAGCATTGTGCTCCTTTTCTTAACTTTATTGCTAAGTATTTTATTCATTTTGATGCTATTGTAAATGGAATTGTTTTTTTTTAAAGATTTATTTATTTGAGAGAGAGAGACAGAGAGAGCACGAGTGGGGGGGGGCACAGGGAGAGGGAGAGGGAGAAGCAGGCTCCCCACAGAGCAAGGAGCTTGATGCAGGACTTGATCCCAGGACCCTGGGATCATGACCTGAGTGGAAGGCAGACGCTTAACCCACTGAGCCACCCAGGCGGCCCCTTGCTGAACTTCTTTATTAGCTGTAATAGTTGGGTTTGTGTGTTTGTGTTTGTGTGTGTGTGTGTGTGTGTGTGTGTGTGTGTGTGTGTGTGTCTGTGCATTCCTTAAAATTTTCTACATACAAGATCATGTCATCTGCAAATAGAGATAATTTTACTTTTTCCTTTCCAATCTGGATGACTCTTCTTTCCTTTTCTTGCCTAAGTGCCCTGGCTGGAACTCCAGTAAAATGTTGAGCTGCAGACATTTTTGTTCTATTCTTAATCTTAAGGGTAAAGCATCTCTTCTTTCACCATTAAGTATGATGTTAGCTGTGGGTCTTTTGTAGATGTCCTTTGTTGAGGAAGTTTCCTTTTATTCCAACTTTGTTGAGTGTTTTTGTCATGAAAGGGTGTTGGATTTTGTCAAATGCTTTTTTTGCCTCTACTGAGATGATCATGCAATGATGCATTACATTAATTGATTTTCAGATGTTAAACCAGCCTTATAGTCCTGGGATAAATCCCACTTTTCATGGTGCATAATTCTTTTTCATATGTTGTTAGATTCAGTTTGCTACTATTTTGTTGCAGATTTTTGCACCCATATTCAGAACAGATAATGATCTCTAGTTTTCTTGTGATGTCCTTTGGTTTTGGTATTAGGGTAAGCAGGGTAATATCAGGCCTCATAGAATGAACTGGGAAGGGTTCCATCCTTTTCCATTTTTGGAAAAATCTGTGAGGAGTTAGTATTAGTTTTTTGCCTGTTCTTATAATTCAGTGATAAACCAACTGAATTTGGGGTTTTTCCCTCGTGGGGAGGTTTTTTAAAAAATTACTAATTTATGGGCACCTGGGTGGCTCAGTTGGTTAAGCATCGGCCTTCGGCTCAAGTCATGATCCCAGGGTCCTGAGATCGAGCCCCGCGTCGGGCTCCCTGCTCAGCGGGAAGCCCGCTTCTCCCTCTCCCACTCCCCCTGCTTGTGTTCCCTCCCTCGCTATGTCTCTCTCTGTCAAGTAAATAAATAAAATCTTTTAAAAAAATTACTAATTTAGTCTCTTCACTTATAATAGATCTATTCAAATTATTTTTTCTTGTTGAGTCAGTTTCAGGAGTTTGTGTTTCTCTAGGAATGTATCCATTTCACCCATCTAATTTGTTGGCATATAATTATCCATAAAATTCCTTTACATTTATGTAAGGTCATTTCTGATTCTAGAAATTTGAGTCTTCTCTCTTTTTTTCTTTGTCCATCTACCGAAAAGTTTGTCAGTTTTGTTAACAAAAGAAACAGCTTTTGGTTTCATCGATTTTTCTCCATTAATTTTCTAGTCTCTCTCCCATCAATTTCCACTCTGATCTTTATTATTTCCTCCTGACTTGCTTTAGGTTGAGTTTGCCCTTCCTTTTACAGTGTCTTAAGGTGGAAGATCTGGCCCAACTTACTGCCTTCAGAAAGTTTCCAGGATAGGACATGGGGAAGGGGAGCCAAGGTAGAGCCTGGCAGACTCCCTGAGTTGAGGACACCAATCTGAGAGTTCAGGGAACCAAGGCAGGCAGAGTTTGTATATTTTGTCCTCCTGGCTTTTGGTTGTTTCAAGTGAGAGGGTAAATCCAGTCCCTGTTACTTGGTCAGAAGTGGAAACTGTGCACAGCTGTATTTAAATCCTAGAATGGCTTTTCTAAAAAAAAAAGAGAGAGAGAGAGAGGGAGAGAGAGAAGGAGAGCAGGAGGGAGAGAGGGAGGGAGGGAGAGGCAAGCATTTGTGGGATTGGGCAGCAGAGACAAGGCTGGTGCGATCGGGGGTTGAAGCCATCAGATACACAGGATTCCAAATTACAAAGAGAAAATATATTTTGTTTTCTCCTTATTGAGATATAGTATGCACATACAGAAGACTATTTTCTTAGATTTAGAAAGTCACTGATGCAGGTTAATGTTGTATCATTGTTAATTTTCTCTTATTTTGCCCTGTAGTTGGGAGGAAGGAAAAGGATGGGAGAAAAGAAAGAACCTGTTCTTCACTTTTTTTTTTTTTTAGGATTTTTGTTTTGCCCGGGAAAATTTTCTCAACACTGATATTTACTCCAAATTTCATCACCCAAAAAGTGATAGCCACTGACAACTTTTTTTTTTTTAAAGATTTTATTTATTTATTCATGAGAGACAGACAGAGAGAGAGGGAGAGAGGCAGAGGGAGAAGCAGGCTCCCTAGGAGCAGGGAGCCCGATGCGGGACTCGATCCCAGGACCCTGGGATCATGACCTGAGCCGAAGGCAGACACTTAACCATCTGAGCCACCCAGGCGCCCGCCACTGACAACTTTTATCCTAAATTCTACACACATATCTGCCAGCATTCATTCAGCTTAGAAATAAATGTTTGTTTTAAATGAATAAACTTGAGCATGGACAGATTTCTTTTAGGTAAATAACACTGACTGAAATCTTTCCCTACACTATTTGTTGCATCAGCAACACTTGAAAGCTTTGTAGAAATACAGAATCTCAGGCCCTCCCTGGACCTTCACAATCAGATTTTTTTTAAAGATTTTATTTATTTATTTGAGGGAGAGAGAGAATGAGAGATAGAGAGCTCGAGAGGGAAGAGGGTCAGAGGGAGAAGCAGACTCCCCGCTGAGCAGGGAGCCCGAAGCGGGACTCGATCCCGGGACTCCAGGATCATGACCCGAGCCGAAGGCAGTCGCTTAACCAACTGAGCCACCCAGGCACCCCACAATCACATTTTAACAAGGTTCCCAGGTAATTCCTATGCGCATTAAACTTTTAGACACATACTGAGGTAGAAAGCACAATTATCAAAGGAAACCCAACTGATGTATGTGTGTACATATATATGCATTACATGTGTATATAATACATAGTATTATATATATTATATGTGAATGTGCATGTGTAGGCATGCATAGGAATGATCCATATAAATAGAGCATATATACAAGACCATGTAGAGGAATGATAGCACATTTAGGATAGTGGTTACCTCTTGGAAGGTGTATTAGTTATCATGTGGTATAACAAATTACCCCAAAACTTAGCAGCTTCAAACATACATTTCCTGGAATCCAGGCACGGCTTAGCTGGGTCTTCTGCTTCAAGGTCTCTCAAGAGGTTGCAATCAAGTGTTGGCCAGGGATGCAGTCTCATCTGAAGGCTCTACTGCAGAGCATCTCCTTCCAAGTTCATTCACATGGTTCTTGGAAGGATTCAGTTTTTCACAGGCTGTTGGACTGAAGATTCATTTCCTCATGAACTGTTGAGTTTTTGCCACGTGGGTCTCCCGTAGAGCATCTCATAACATGGCAGCAGGCTTTATCAGAGCAAGTGAGAGGGCAAGAGAGAGTGCCAGCAGGATGGAAGTCACAATCTTTTGTAACCTAATTACAGAAGTGACATCCCATCACTTTTGTCATAGTCTAGTCATTAGAATCAAGTCACTGAGTCCAGCCCACACTCAAAGGGAGGGCACGCATACCAGGAGATGGGGCCCAATAAGGGTCATCTTTGAAAGCTGCTAGTCAAAAGCAGAGGGTGTCGGTAAAAGAGAATTCTAGGGTATGGGTACACAGGGGCTTCGATTGTATCGGTCATGTTTTATTTCTTAAGCCAAGTAGTAGGCACACGGATGTTTATTGTAATGTTTTATATAACTTTATTAGGTCTGAAATATTTCCTAATAAAGAATAAAGGGGGGGGGTGCCTGGGTGGCTCAGTCAGTTAAGCATCTGGCTCTTGGTTTTAGCTCAGGTCAGTATCTCAGGTCGTGGGATCCAGCCCTGTGTTGGGCTGCATGCTGCTTGGGATTCTCTCTCTATCCCCCTCCTTCTGCCCCTCCCTCTCCTGCCCCTCCCTCTCTAATAAAAAAAAAAAGAAAAAAGAAAAAAAATTAAGGTTGAATGGGCCTGATCACTCAATCTGTTTAAGAAAAAAAAGGATGAAGGGGTGGTTATTCAGAAAAGGGGATGAGAGAAGGGCAAGGGCCCAGGGGTTTGAGGACTGATAGAATGAAGGGGAGTAAGTCGGAGGGGGAGACGAACCACGAGAGACGATGGACTCTGAGAAACGAACTGAGGGTTCTAGAGCGGAGGGGGGAGGGGGGATGGGTTAGCCGGGTGATGGGTATTAACGAGGGCACGTTCTGCGTGGAGCCCTGGGTGTTATGCACAAACAATGAATCATGGAACACTGCACCAAAACAAATGATGTCATAGATGGTGATTAACATAACAATAAAAAATTTTTAAAAAAGAATCATTTCTACTTTTAGTGAAGCCTTCCTAGCTGCCCTCTAGTTAGCATTACTGTCTCCTTCTCCCATATTATACAGTAGCACATCTCACTGTCTGCCTGACATTACTATTACGTAGGTGTGTATGTGTGTATCTATCAACCCCCCCCCAACAGGCATTGTCAGGTTCTGGAAGGGTCATATCTCATAGGATTTTATTTCTCTTTCTATCCTATCTCATCCAGCACTGTGCTTTACACGGTGCCAAACAAATGTTTGCAAACCAAATTGGACTTAATGCTTCCCCATCCCATTCTGGCATTTTTGTTAACAGTTTAGATGCGTTATATCTTAGTATTCATTAAGGCCATAACCACAGGGTGAAACAGAAGGCATAAATCCCTTTGTTACCTTTATTAAGTAGAGAGAGCAGGAAAAATAAGTAGTTACCCATATAATGTGGTGAGGTATCACAAAACTCCTCTTCCAAATAATATATTCTGTACCATGAAGCCTGCTCTTCATTTATCATAGAACCATGTCTTTAGGCTAAGGGATTGTTTCCAGGAGAGCTGTTAAAATATAATCTTGAAATGGAAACTAAATAAACCTTAATGCAACATTTCTTAATTTTTAGAGGGATACTGACCTCTTTGAGAAGTTCAAGGAATCTGCAGATACTCCCCACTCCGGATACATAACATTTTTCAATTTCAAGTAAGGCTTTGTGAACCTCCTAGAGAAACTTCTACCCTTACCATTCAAAAGACTGAATTAGGACACTGAGAACAAATCACCATTCATGGATATTTTAAGGTTGGGGGGGCCATAGTGGAGATATAGTGATCAGGTAGTGGGACCATTGCTTGGAGAGGGGAGAATTAGGTGGGACATTTCTTTTTTTTTTTTAAGGTTTTATTTATTTGAGAGAGAGAGAGAGAGAGAATGAACAAGGGGGAGGGGCGTGTGGCGGAATAAAACACTTCACTTTAGGGCAAGCCGGTAATAGCCTGTGGGGGAAAATGAAGATGGCAGCAGGGTGCTCCTCCTGCGCAACTCAGAATGGGGTCTTGCGCATTCCCAAAATAGTAATTACACACTTGAAGTAGGAAATTCAGTTCAACTAAGCGAACCTGGACAGATGCCCCAACCAGCCCGTGGCTCCAGTGACCACTGCCATATTCTCTACCCCTTTCTTAAGAAAACATGTCTGTGGCCCCATCACAGTTCTCTTCTTGAGAAACGGCATTGTGGGCGCCTGGGTGGCTCAGTCGTTAAGCGTCTGCCTTCAGCTCAGGTCATGATCCCAGGGTCCTGGGATCGAGCCCCGCATCGGGCTCCCCGCTCAGCGGGGAGCCTGCTTCTCCCTCTGCCTCTGCCTCTCTCTCTCTCATGAATAAATAAAGAAAACCTTTAAAAAAAAAAAAAAGAAAGAAATGGCATTGTTAACTCTACTGGAATGGCGGGGGGGGGAAAGGAATGACACAGTTACCCCACCTTCTTCTCTGGTAAGAGAGAAACCTTTCAATACATACCCCATCCCCAGCTTGCCCCTTGGGCCCAGAAACACAGAACCTGCCATGTTGGAAGGGTTTGCAGGCCCATGCTGTTTTTCTTGGCAATTACTTTAATTCCCCCCAAAGAATCCCTTGACTTCTTTGAACTTCTCGGAAGAGAAACTGAGAAGATGGGGGGGGCAAGTACACACATTTAACCACAGTGCCTCATCTCTCAAGCCCACTTTCACTACGTGAAGCTTTTGTGGAATCCATAAAGGAGGCCCTGAAACAGACTCTGAAGGGGCTTTAATGTACTTTAAAAAGTTTTCTGAAACAAGATTTACCAAATACTCACAAATAATTTTGATGAATCACAATCGTGAAGAAACAGTTTTCTGTCTTTATTACAAAGTTATTTTTAAAGCGCTTCTTCATGAATCATGCAAAATAACTGATTGCAACATAAATTGTCATCTTCATGACTATTTCTGAGAGAGGGAAACTCTAGTTTAAAGAAGGCAACCAATATTTTAATTAAAAGAAGGATGTTCTGCACAGTAACAGAAAGGATACAGTAATGAAACCATACACGCCCCAAATGTAAATTATATCATTATTTAATATTACTATTCTTAAATTTTGATGCAATTTGAATCCATAGTCAAGCTCTAAATTATCTAGGCAAAATGGCAAATCCCTCTAGATTATTCCATTCTTTCCGGATCAGAACAACATTGTATCTTAGTTTTTGAAATCGGAACCCAATTTTTTTTTTGAGATAGAAAGAGAGACATATTGATGATAAGAGCCTATGAATTCTCTGTCCAGGCTAGTTTCTATTCACAGTGAAGTGAGGAACACTGAATTCTTTCACAGGTATTAACACCACATACCATTTCTTTGTTTAAAAAAAAAAAAAAGGAAGTATTTTAGTAGAAGAGTGTTACCTCTAGTCTCAGGTCCTTCTGTTCTCCTCACTACCATGAATACCAAGCATCTGGTTGTACTGACACTCATATTCTCAGGACACAATGTTTTGAATTGCATGCAGGGCATTTGGTGCTTACAGAACTACGTTGAGATGCTTATGACTACTAAGACTCCTCCTTGTCTCAGATGTTTCTCACACAATGACAGTTGGCCCTATATGCTAAGCACTTTATGGGATTAACTCAATTAATCCTCCCAATGACTCTATGTTGGGGTCCCAGCAGGTTGAGTAACGTGTCAGAGAGTATGCAGCTAAGTTAGATGCAGAGCCAGAATTTGAACCCAAGCAGTCTGGCTCCAGAGTAATGCTCTTAACCTCTAAACTGTATGCCCTGCTCCCTAGAGTAGGCGTTCGGTAATTTTCAACACAAATACTTATTTATTTGATCTTTTTTCTCTAAACACATATTGGACCTTAAACATCTAAATGAATGTAGATTTCAAAGTTATTGTCCTGGGAAGATTCTGTTGCTCACAACCTTTTGTGATTCCTTCTTGGGAATCGAGTTCAGAGCCAGTTTATGATTCACAGAAGAAAAACAGTCAATACATTACGATGACAGCCCCTCTTTAAATAAAGACAGTGTTATTCAGTTTGGTGAATACCTTGTTTGCCCCATGTATTTCTTTCTTTTTTTTTAAGACTTTATTTATTTATTTGACAGAGAGAGACAAAGCAAGAGAGGGAACACAAGCAGGGGGAGCAGGAGAGGGAGAAGCAGGCTCCCCGCTGAGCAGGGAGCCCGATGCAGGGTTCCATCCCAGGACTCTGGGATCATGGCCTGAACTGAAGGCAGACGCTTAACCGACTGAGCCACCCAGGCACCCCATGCCCCATGTATTTCTGAATAACACCTGTTTTTCCGAAAATCATATTCTCCATTAAAAGAAGAAAGATTGGCCATCGTTGAAGATAGTCCAAAACTATGATGCACAGACATTTTTTTTTTCAATCGACTAACAAACATGTACTGAGCAACTAGTCCTGGACGTGCCTGGCCCCAGGGATACAAAATCAAATGGAACATCTTCCCTACCCTCAGGGAGCCCTCAGCCAGGTAAGGGAGACAATCAGTGTGATAAGTGCTTTGACAGATGTAAGAACAGGATGCTCAGGGTGCCCAGAAGAGGAGCATCAAACCCAGACGTGGGGCTCGGGCCAGCTTCCTGAAGGAGGAGGTGAGGTTGCATTTTAAAAGACAAGCAGCTGTGGCCACACCAGAAAGAACCAGGGCACAGACTGTGAAGGCGGAGATTATGTCCTTGGATGAGCACAACCATACCCTCCCAGGTTTATTTTCAGAAGGTGATAATCATATTATATTTTATGTTCACACCTGGGATTCAAGTTGTGTTTGCCTTTCAGTGCAACCTGGAAGGATTTGTTGATGGTCATTTAAAAGTTGCCTGACTTCATGTTGGTTGTTTGCTTCTGTAAACAAACCATTTATAGGTCTTCAGGTTTCCCCGAAGAGTTTGGCTGATGGAGTAAACAGAAAGCAAACCGATATACTAAGGAGGTCACTGTTAGAATCTACTCATAGATCGTAGGTACATGAGGACCATCTGTTTGAGAAACAAAGAAAGCAGTGAATCCTTAATATTGAGTCTCGGTCGCTGTGAATTTTGTAAGACTGTTGAATCGCAGACCTGTACCTTTGAAACAAATAATAAATTATATGTTTTAAAAAAAAGAAGATAGCAGGAAGGGAAAAATGAAGGGGGGGAAATCGGAGGGGGAGACGAACCATGAGAGATTATGGACTCTGAAAAACAAACTGAGGGTTCTAGAGGGGAGGGGGGTGGGGTTATGGGTTAGCCTGGTGATGGGTATTAAGGAGGGCACGTTCTGCATGGAGCCCTGGGTGTTATACGCAAACAATGAATCATGGAACACTACATCGAAAACTAATGATGTACTGTATGGTGATTAACATAACAATAAAAAATTTAAAGAAAAACTAATGATGTAATGTATGGTGATTAACATAACATAATAAAATTTAAAAAATATTGTGTCTCAGTAATTTAAACAAAAATAGCTTGTTTTCTTCATTTCCTGTGGGCCAAGGTAAGACAGAGCAACCCATGCATGGAGAGGAATGGCTGCCCTGGTAGAGGCTTATAGTTTCCTCGAATATCAATTTCAAGGACAGTAACTTGGAACCATGAGTGGGAGATGCAGTAGTCTAAGAAGGGGTCGTTCTGTTTCTGTGGCTTACCTGCCCTTGAAAACCAGTCTATCCGGGGATCACACAACAGCGTCTTTGGAGAGGGGGAAAAGGGCTTGGGAGATGGGGAGGTATTGCCCAACACAGTGGGGCTCAGTGCTTAGAGATGGTGACGGTTGGTGAAAAGTACAACAGCCTGCTTGCGGGCTGAGGCCAGAGTCTGAAGGCCGTCTTCTTTGGAGCCCTCATCCTCTAGGTGGCTGGAACTGCTGGAGAGAGCAAGAAACAGAACACATAACGAGGAAGCTGAGGGGAGGCTTAGGGGAGGCCTCGGGCATGGGATGCTACCTGGTAAGAACAGGCTTTCCTGACACTGGAGAGTGAAACGATCCTGGGTAGGAGGACACACTGGGCCCTTGGGAGAAAGGAACATGTGGCAGGCGAAGGACACCAAGACAGCCTTGGCCTGTTTCTCCCATCTGTCTAGAGCCAGGCCCGGGGAGCTCAAAGAGTAAAGGGCAAGGGAGAGTAGGAAAGAAAAGATACCTGCCTGCCTATCACTTATTTACTCATGTTGCACATGAAATGCTTAAAGAACCATGCTAGGGAGCTGAAGGAGCTACAGAGAAAGTAATCTAATCCCAAGAGTCGACTCAGACCTCCTTCGCCATGGTTCCATGCAGAGGTTGCTCTGTGGGCTAGGTTGGGGCAACCAAACATTGTCCTTCCCCCATAATATGTCCTTTTATTGACCCTACCATGGTACCAAAAACATAGCCATTGCTTGTCCTCCTCCAGAACACTCTAGGCCACCATAACTCATTCACAATGAGCTTTGGTTACTTTTTAAGATAAGCATTTGTTGAAAAAGAACGCCAAGGAAAAGCGCCACAGCACAGTGTGGGATTGGTGGGGAGGTAGGAAAAAAATACTCCGGGAGGCTGTTGCCGAGAGGGACAGATCAAAGTGCTTAGAGGATGCTGATGAAGAAATGCATGAAACCAAACAGTATCTATTGAACACCTATTGTGTGTCAGGTGTTCTCATAGCTCCTCACAAAAAAACTCTGGGTAGTAGGTATTACTCTCTCTATTTTTACCTGGTAATAGTCTGAGGATTAGAGAGATTAATTTGCTCGTACAGCTAGTAAGTGACAGCCGAACTCCTGTCACTGGGATTCTAAGTACTATCGCCATGCCACCTCAAGGATGAAATTGCCTGAATAGATGTATCGGCCAGGGTCTGATTGGGAGAAAACAACTGCATGACCTATTTGATCAGAGGGGATTTAATAGAAATACAAATGCTGTATAATCTTACTTATATGAGGTACTAGGATAGTCAAATTTATACAAACAGAGAGGGAAAAATGGTGGTTGCCAGAGGCTGAGGGAGAGGAAAAATGTGGAGTTATTTAATAGGTATGGAGTTTCATGTTTGTTTTTTTTTTAAAGATTTTATTTATTTATTTATTTATTTAGAGAGAGAGAGAGAGAAAGAGAGCGAGCATGAGCAGGGGATTGGGGCAGAGGGAGAAGCAGACTCCCCGCTGAGCAGGGAGCCTGATGCGGGGCTCCATCCCAGGACCCTGGGATCATGACCTTGAGCCAAAGACAAGAGTTGCTTAACCGACTGAGGACCCAGGCGCCCTAGAGTTTCAGTTTCACAAGAAGAGAAGAGTTCTAGAGATGGCCAGTGATGATGAATGCCACTGACCTGTACACTTAAAATGGTTTAAATGGCAAATTTGATGTTAGATATATTTTACCGTGATTTTTAAAAATTAAAAAAAGCACAAGTGAAATAAGGACATTTTAGACATACAAAAGGTTAAAAAAAGTCATCACCAGCAGACCTGAATTATAATACATGTTGAGGGATATTCTTTAAGCAGGAGGAAAATGAAACCAGATAAAAATATGGATCTATACAAAGTAATAAAGAATATTACAAACAGAAACTTCATGAGTGCAGCACCTAGGTGGCTCAGTCGTTAAGCGTCTGCCTTCGGCTCAGGTCATGGTCCCAGGGTCCTGGGATCGAGCCGCGGCATCGGGCTCCCTGCTCGGCGGGGAGCCTGCTTCTCCCTCTCCCACTCCCCCTGCTTGTGTTCCCTCTCTCGCTGTGTCTCTCTCTGTCAAATAAATAAATAAAATCTTTAAAAAAAAAGAAACTTCATGAGTAAATATATATTTTTCCTATTTCTTAAATCTCTTTAAAAGATAACTGACTATAAACAAAAATAATAAAAATGTATTGTGGGCTTTACAACTTATGCATAAGTAAATTATATGAAAACTGTAGAATAGGGTCTCCTGGGTAGCTCAGTCGGTTAAGCTTCCGACTCTTGGTTTCAGCTCAGGTCGTGATCTCATGGGTCCTGAGATCAAGTCCTGTGTCAGGCTCCACGCTCTGTGGGGAGTCTGCTTCTCCCTCTCCCTCTGCCCCTCCTCACGCATTTTCTCTCTCTCTCTCTCTCTCCCTAAAATAAATAGGTGACTCTTTTTTTTAAAAAAAAGATTATAGTTAAAAGACCAGGAGAGGGGAAATAGAGGTACACTATTGTCAAGTTTTTACATTATTTGTAAAGTGATAGAATATCACTTGAAGGTAGACTATGATAAATTAAAGCTTTGTATTCTAAACTGCAAAGCAATCACTCAAATTAAAAAACAAAGATTTATAGGGCGCCTCGGTGGCTCAGTTGGTTAAGTGACTGTCTTCGGCTCGGTGGCTCAGTTGGTTAAGCAACTGCCTTCGGCTCAGGTCATGATCCTGGAGTCCCGGAACCGAGTCCCACATCGGGCTCCCTGCTCAGCAGGGAGTCTGCTTCTCCCTCTGACCCTCCCCCCTCTCATGTGCTTTCTCTCTCTCTCAAATAAATACATAAAATCTTTAAAAAAAATAGTTTAAAAAAAACAAAGAATTATAGTCAAAAAGCCAACAAAAGAGATAAAACTAAAACTAAAACATTCAATTAATCTGACGGAAGGCAGGGGGGGAAAAAGGAACTGCAGATGACACAGAGAGAAAACAAATAGCAAGATGAGAGATTTAAACCTAATTATATCAATAATCACATTAAACATAAATGATCTAAGCACCTTATATTACTTTCCTACTGCTGCTATAACAAATTACCACAAACTTAATGGCTTACAACAACATAAATCACCTTACAATTAGTTCTCCAGGTCAGAAATCTGACATGGGTCTCACTGAGCTAAAAATCCAAGTGTCAGCAGATCTGCATTCCTTCCAGAGGCTCTGGGGGAGAATCTGTTTCCTTACCTTTTATAACTTCCAGAGGCCGCCTGCATTCCTTAGCTCATGGCCCCTTCCTCAATATTCAAAGCACATGACTCCAACTTCTGCTTTGTCATTACATCTCCTTCTCACTCTGATCCTCTTGCCTTCCTATTTGTAGACTTTTGTGATTATATTGGGCCCACCCCAATAATCCAGGATACTCTTCCCATATCAAAATTCTTAACTTACCACATCTGCAATGTCCCTTTTGCCATGTTAGGTTAATATTTACAGGTTCACAGGATAAGAATGTGGACATCTTTGGGGGGTCCATTATTATCTACCATACACCTCAATTAAAAGGAAAACACTGTCAGACTGGATAAAAAAAGTAAGACCCAAGTGTATGCTGTTTACAATAGTCTTTAACTATAAATACACAAACAAGTTAAAAATAAAAGGATGGGAGGGGCACCTGGGTAGCTCAGTCAGTTAAGCATCTGCCTTCGGCTCAGGTGATGATCCAAGGGTCCTGGGATCAAGCCCTGTGTCGGACTCCCTGCTCAGCGGGGAGTCTGCTTCCCCCTCTCCCTCTGCCCCGCCCCGACTTGTGCACTCTCTCTCTGTCTCAAATAAATAAATAAAATCTTTAAAAATAAATAAAAGGATAGGAAAAGACAGACCTTGTGTAGTAGGCGGAATGGTGGCCCCACAGTTAGGTCCATATTCTAATCCCCAGAACTTAGCTTATTTGGCAAAAGATGTGATTTAACTCAAGAATTTTGAGAAGAGGAGTTTATCCAGCAGAGCCCTAAATGCAATCACACGTACCCTTATAAGAGACACACAGAGGGAGATTAGACATACACAGAAAAAGCAATATGAAGATAAAGCACAGAAAGAGATGTAGTCACAAGCCAGAGAATGCTGACACCAGAAGCAGAAAGAAGCAAGGAACGGTTTCTCCCCTAGAGCCTTGGAAAAGAATGTGGTACTGCCTGTACCTTGATTTTAGACTTCACACCTCCAGAACTGTAGGAGAATAAATATCTTGTTCTAAGCCACCAAGATTTTGGTAATTTTCTATGGCAGCCACAGCAAACTAATAAACCTAGCTAACTAATAACCAGATCCAGGAAAGACAGATGGCTTTATTAATAACAGGCAAGTAGATTTCTGATCAGATAATATTACTTGGAATGATACTAATAAAGGGATCAATTCATCAAGAGGATGGAACAACCTAAATGTTTATGCACCTGATAATGTAGCTTTAAAATACACAGAGCAAAAAGCGTATCTGAGTCATACTAAGTATGTATTCTGACATCGATAGAATTAAATTAGAATCTAATAACAGAGATCTGGACACTCCTCAAATATCTGGAAACTAAATAGTAACACATTTATAAATAACACATGTCAAAGAAAAGATCAAAAGGGAAATCATAAAGTAATTTTAACTGAATGAAAAATGAAAACATAACATATTAAAACGCGTCAGATACCTTGAAAGAAGTATGTGGAGGAAAATTTATAGCATTAAATGCATAAGTAAGGAAAGAAAGATTTCAGATCATTGACATCATCTTCTACCTTAAGAAACCAGACAAAGTAGATCAAACTAAGCCCAAAGTAAGAAGCAGCAGAAACCAATGAAATAGAAAGCAGAAACTAACCAGAGAAACTCAATGATCCTAAATGTTGGTTCTTTCAGATAATGAGCAGAGTTGATAAAACTCTGGCTGTGTGAATCAGGAAAAAGAGAAGACACAAATTACTAATGTCAGGAATGAGAAAGAAGACAGCACAATGGATTCTACAAATATTGAGAGGATAATAAAGAAATATTACGAAAGGATTTTGTCAGTAAATTTGAGGACTTAGATGAAATGGACTAACTGCTTGAAAGATACAAACTACCAAAGCTCATTCAAAAAGATACATATAACATGAATAGTCCTAAACCTATTACAGACATTGAATTTGCAATTATAAAACTCACAATGTAAACTCAAGGCCCAGATGTTTTCACTGCTGATTTCTGCCAAAAGCCCAGGGTAGAAATAATATCAATTTTACCCACATTCTTCCAGAAAATTATTTTTTTATTATTATGTTATGTTAATCACCATACATTACACCTTTAGTTCTTGATGTAGTGTTCCATGATCTATTGTTTGCGTATAACACCCAGTGTTCCATGCAGAACGTGCCCTCTTTAATACCCATCACCAGGCTAACCCATTTCCCCCAACCCCCTGCCCTCTAGAACCCTCAGTTTGTTTCTCAGAGTCCATAGTCAGGGAGGGAATACTTCCTAATTCATTCCATGAAGACAGCATTACCCTGATACCAAAGTAAATGACATTATTTAAATAAAAATTAAATAAGTAAAACTACATGCTAATATCCCTCATGCACACAGATGCAAAAACCAGGAATAAAATTTTAGCAAACTGAATCCAGCAATATGTAAAAAGAATAATATATCATTTGCAAGTGTGGTTTATGTCAGGAATGCAAGTTTCTTTTACATTCAAAAATAAAGCAATATAATGCACCGTATTAGCAAAGTAACAAAGAAAAGCCATAGGATCATCTCAATAGAGACAGAAAAATCATGTGACAAAATCCAACATCCATTACTGATAATACCTCTGAGCAAACTAGGAATAGAAGGAAATGTCATCAACCTGATAAAGGGCATCTACGCAAAACCTCCACCTAACATCATACTTAATGGTGAAAGCCCGAATGCTTTCCCTATAAGATCAATAACCAGTCAAGGATATTCAGTACTGTACTAGAGTTTCTGGCTAGAGCAATTAGGCAAGGAAATGCAATAACATGCACCCAAATTTAAAAAAAAATTTTTAAAAGACACCCAAATTGTAAAGGAAGAGGTACGATTTTCTTAGCTTGCAGATAACCTCTTCATATGCAGAAAGGTGGTTGAAATCCAAAACAAGTTTCTAGAACTAACACATGAGTTTAGTAGAGTTGCAGGCTACATCATTAATATATAATTTTTTACAATGAAAACCACTGTAATGAACAATTGAACCAATGAACTGAAATGTAAAAACATTATTTATAATAGCATCTAAAATATTAAATAAGGATAAATCAGACAAAAGATGGGCGAAACCTGTACACTGAAAAATATAAAGTATTGCTGGGAGAAACTAAAGAAAATCTAGATAGAGGTTTATACTTTATTCATGGGTCAGGCATAGACTCCACACTATAACTGTGTGAGTCAGTTCTTGTTAAGTTTTATTGGCCCATTCACCTGTTTGTTTATCCGTTCACCTGCTGATGGACGTTTGGCTTGCTTCCACTTTTTAGCCACTGCAAATAAAGCTTCTATGAACTTTTGTGCACAAGGCTTTCTGTGGATGCATGCTTTCTTTTGTGTTGCGTAAATATCTAGGAGAATAATGGCTAAATCATTTCATAGTACATGTTTAACTTTTTTAAAACACCACCCAACTGGGGCGCCTGGGTGGCTCAGTCGGTTAAGCATCTGCCTTTGGATCGGGGCCTGGGAAGGGGTCCTGGGATTGAGCCCTGGGTCGGGCTCCCTGCTCAGCGGGGAGTCTGCTTCTCCCTCTGCCACTCCCCCCTGCTGTGCTCTCTCTCTCTCTCTCTCTCTCTAATAGATAAATAAAATCTTTAAAAAATAAAAATAAACAAAAAACCACCAAACTGTTTTTACAAAGTGGTACCATTTACATTACCACCAGCTGCATAAGAGAGCTCTACTTTATTGGCATCCTTAGCAACACTTGCTATGGCCATTCTTTTTAATTTTAGCCATTCTGCAGGGTGTGTAGTATTATTTCATTGTGGTTTTAATTTGCATTTATTTACCTAGTGACCAATGGTGTTGAACCTCTTTTCATGTGCTTTTGCATCATCTGTATGTCTTTGGTGAAATATGTCTGTTCAAATCCCTTGCCCATTTGATATTGATTGGGTTGTTCATTTTCTTCTTATTGGGCTTTTGGAGTATTTTACATATTCTGGATACAAATCTTTTATCAGATATATGCTTTGCCAATATTTTCCCCCAGTTCGTGAATTATCTTCTCATTGTCTTAACAGTGTCTTTGAAAAAGCCAAAGTTTTATATTTTCATGAAGTCTAATTTATCAATTCATTTTTAATGTACTGTGCTTTTGGTGTCATATCTAAGAAATCATTGCCTAGCTCAAGGTCATGAAGACTTTTCTCCTGTATTTTCTTGGAGGAGTTTTACAGTTTTAACTTTTATATTTAATTCTATGATCCATTTTGAGTTAATTTTGTGGATGGGGCAAGGTATGAATTCAAGTGGCTGTTTTTTCCCTGCAGATAAATATCTAATAGTTCTAGCACCATTTGCTGAAAAGGTTATTCTTTTTCCAATGAATTGCCTTTGTACCGTTGTAAAAAACCACCTGTCTATATTTGTTTGAGTATATTTCTGAATTCTCTCTTTTGTCCTATTGGCATATTTGTCCGTTTGGGTATCACACTGTACAATTTTGGTTTTGGCATATGTATACACCTATGAAACCATCTCCATAATCAACATAATGAACATAACCCAAAGTTTCCAAGTGCCATTGGTTATGATCATTATCTTGATTGTGGTGAGAGTTTCATAGGTGTATACGTATGCCAAACCTGAAATTGTATGCTTTAAATAGATGCAGTTTATTGTATGTCAATATATGCCAATAAAACTGTTCAAAAGGACTGACTCACACAAATACATCCAACTGATTTTTGATAAAGGCAGAAAAGCAATTCAATGGCATGTGAGGAAAGGCTAAGTAAGGCCTCACAGATTCAGCCAATAAAGACACGGTGAGTCATTTTTAGATTCAGACAGTTTATTACTTACATGGAGAATGAAAGGCAGAGTAGCGGAAGGTACCAGCAACCTATGCTCCTTGGCCTACATATCAAAAAGGATGACTCCCAAGCAAATGTGCCTCCCCTCCTCTTGTGTTCTCAGTGGATCACAAGGAGTTCTGCTAAGACTCAGATAAACTGGGTGCCTGGGTGGCTCAGCGGGTTAAGTGTCCGTCTTCAGTTCGGGTCTGTCCCGCATCGGGCTCCCTGCTCGGCAGGGAGCCTACTTCTCCCTCTGCCTCCCCCCCCACCCCAGCTCATGCTCTTGTGCTCTCTCTTTCTCTCTCTTTCAAATAAATAAAATCTAGGGGCGCCTGGGTGGCTCAGTTGGTTAAGCGACTGCCTTCGGCTCAGGTCATGATCCCGGAGTCCTGGGATCGAGTCCCGCGTCGGGCTCCTGGCTCGGTGGGGAGCCTGCTTCTCCTTCTGACCCTCTCCCCTCTCATGCTGTTTCTCTCTCTCTCAAATAAATAAATAAATGAAATCTTTAAAATAAATAAAATCTTTAAACAATAAATAAATAAATAAAATCTTTACAAAATAAATAAATAAAATATTTTTTAAAAAAAAGACTCAGATAAACTGCTGGTCACGCGTCTGCTTCTGTGGCCTATGTCACCAGATTGCCATGACAGAGCTGTTTTCCTGCACATAAAAGTCTCAGATCCCGGGACTTGCACGGGCTTCCTTGGGCAGAGTTATTCTGCACATGTCCCTGCAGTTGACTGCTAGAGAGAAAGCACATTCTGTGCGGCTTCAGATGGGGAAGTCTGTGCCTGACCTCTCTGAACTCTATCCCATGCATATTTTTCCCATTGTTTTTGGTCTGTATCTTTTGCTGTAAAAAATCTTCACTGTGAGTAAAGCCTATGACTGGTCTGCTGAGTCCATCCAGTGAACCACTGAACCTGCATGGTCACGGGACCCTAAAAATAGGTTCTTTTTTTTTTTTTTTCAATCAGTGGTGCTGGGAAAATGAGATCTTCATAGGCAAAAATAGAATAAAACTAGATCTCAACCTCATCCCTTACATAAAAATTAACTCAAATAAGATCATAGATTTAAATGTAAAATTACAGCATTTCAGAAGAAGATGTAGGAGAAAATACTCATGATTAAGTAAAGAGTTCTTAGGCATGACACCAAAAGCGATACATAAAAGAAAAAAATGGACAGACTGAACTTCACCAAAATGAAAAACTTTTGCTCTGTGAAAGACCCTGTTAAGAGGATAAAAAAATAAGCTGCCGACCGGGAGAACATATTTGCAAATTACCCCTCTTACAAAGGCTTTGTATCCAGAATATACCAAGAATTCTCAAAACTCAACTGGAAGAAACCAACCACCCAATTTTTGAATGGGAAAGACTTGAACAGGTACTTCACCAAGAATGATATACAGATGGCAAACAAATGCATGAAGAAACGTTCAACATCACTAGCCATTAGGCAAATGCAAACTGGAACCACAGTGAGATGGTACTACATACCAATTTGAATGGTTAAAATAAAGAACACTGATCACACCAAATGCTGATGAAGATGCCAATAAACTGGGTCTCTCATTCATTGTTGGTTAGAATGCAAAATGGTACAGCCACTCTGAAAATCATTCTGTCAATTACACACACAGTTATCATATGACCCAGCAATCACGCTCCTGGGCATTTATCCCACCAAAATCAAAATGTATGCCCCCACAAAAAACTGTACTCAAATGCTCATGGCAGCTTTTATTTGTATAGCCAAAAATTGAAAACATACCAAATGTTCTTCAATAGGTGAACAGTTAAACACACTGTGGTACATTCGTACCGTGGAATACTGCTCAGCAGTAAAAAGGAACAAACCACTGATACACCAAACAACTTGGATGGATCTTAAGGGTACTATGCTGAGTGAAAAAAAGCCAATTTCAAAATGTTATAAGTTGTAAAGATGAAGATGTTATAAGTTGTAAAGATGTTATAAGTTCAAAATGTTATAAGTTGTAAAGTTGCTAAAAAACCTACTAGGTTACCAGGGGTTAGGTGTAAGGGAGGGAGGAGATAACTGTAAAGGGGCAGCCTGAGGAGCTCCCATTGGAGTGATGGGACAGTTTGGTCTCTTGATTGTGGTGGTAGTAGTTATAAAAATCTACACAAGTGATAAAGTGCCATACAATCACAAAGGCATACAAAATATAAGTGCATGTAGGGGTGCCTGGGTTGGTGCAGTCAGTTGAGCGTCTGACTCCTAGTTTCAGCTCGGGTCGTGATCTCAGGGTCGTGAGATCGAGCGCCACGTCAGGCTCCACGCTCAGCGCAGAGTCTGTTTGGAATTCTCTCTCTCCCTTCTCCCCCTGTCCCTCCCCCGCTCTCTTGCTCTCTCTCTCTCTTAAAATAAATAAACAAATCTTTAAAAAAGTAAGTATATGTAAAACTGATGAAATCAGACTAAGACCTATAGTGTAGTTCATTGTATCGTGCCAATTACTTTTCTGATTTTGGTTGTGAAAGTTACAGTTATGAAAGATGTCACCAATGGGGGGGAGCTGGGTGGTAGGTACGTGGAACCTCTCTGTAGTATTTTTTCAATTTCTTGTGAGTGCGTAATTATTTCAAAATAAAAAGTTACAAATTGGGATGCCTGGGTGGCTCAGTGGGTTAAGCGTCTGCCTTCGGCTCAGGTCATGATCCCAGGGTCCTGGGATCAAGCCCCACATCAGGCTCCCTGCTCAGCGGGAAGCCTGCTTCTCCCTCTGCCACTCCCTCTGCTTGTGCTCTCTCTCTCTCTCTCTCTCTCTCTGTCAGATTAATAAATAAAATCTTTTTTTAAAAAAAGTTACACATTGATACTCAATTCAGTTATTGGCAAACTTTTAAGTATATTGGGAACAACTTGAAAAATGTAAATCTTGAAAAGTAAATCTACCTCTTCAACTGTAAATTTTATGAAATCTAAATACAGATCAAGTATTTCTGGTGAAAATTTATCATCCAAATTGAAATATCCTGTAAGTGTAAAATATACACCTGATCTCAAAGACTTCATATAAAAATATCTAATAATTTTATAGTGATTATATGTTGAAATGCAGCAGATCAGATATATCGGGTTAAACACAATATACTATTGAAATTAATCTCACCATTTCTTTTTACTTTTTTAACGTAGCTACTAGAAGATTAAAGATCAGTGTGTGATTCACATTATATTTCTATTAGACAGTGCTGCTATAAGGTGTCCCACAAGTAAAAACTTTAGGAAGCAGCTAGCACTCCTAGGCTGGGGGGCATGGCGGACAAGGGAAGAATACATAATTACTAAAACTTGGGGGAGGGCCTCCGTGGAGCTGAAATTCAGACTTCTGAGAAGGAAGTGCTTGCTAGCTGGTGCTGGGATCTCTGAGCTTGGAGGTGGGTCCCTGGGTCCTAGGGCTCAGACTTTCGAGAAGAAGGCACAGACCGGTGGTGTCGTCTCTGGGTGGGGCATGAGGAAGCTCATTCTTCCAAGCGATGGAAAACCGCCAAGCAAATTGAGCTGGTGCTATGGGAAGGCACTGCTGTTTCTAGGGTGAAAGTTCACGTAGCCGGTAATGGCAAAGCCAGACCACAGACCCACACTGTTAGGCTCCAGTCTGTTCTCTGAGAAATCCATACGTCGTGCTGCTTCCCGAGGGCCCTTTCTCTATATTCCGACAGCACCTTAAGCATACCTCTATCTTAGCATTGAGCATAATGGTTTGGAACAGTCTGTGTATGTGCCTGCCGCTTCACCATGAGGGCCGTAAAGCTTAAAAGTCTCCGAGGCCGTGTGGGATCGTGGTTAGATCACAAAGTGATCACCTCACAGGTCCTCACCAGTGGAATGTTGGTGGAAGGGGTGTGTGCCACATTCCGGCCATTCTCAGGAGCTCACCTGCCTTCTCCACTCTTTATCTCTTCCCATCTATTGGCTGGATGTCAGCATCCAGGGTGACCTTGGGTGCCATACACCAAAAATGACAGAAGGAGTGTTACCTTAATGGGTATATAATTCTGCAGATACTATGTCTTGGCCCCACAGTGGAAGGGGGCATAGTATCCTTAGTTGCCAGGAGATTGCCAAGGAGGTTTTTAAATCCACTAGCAGGGAGCTCACAAATTTCTTTTTTTTTTTTTAAGATTTTATTTTTAAGTACTCTCTACACCCACTGTGGGGCTCAAACTTACCATCCCAAGATCAAGAGTCACATGCCTTACCGACAGAGCCAGCCAGGCGCCCCAAGCTCACAAATTCCTATCAAAATTCTACTCCCACGTACATGCCACATTTTGTATAAGAAGAACTATTCCTTTTACCTTTTGAACTTATGGATTATTTAGTTGAAGAAAATGGATATTCTTCTCTTAAAAGTTTTAGAGAATTTATTCACTCATTCTAAATTGAAGAGTACTTAGCATGGATAATGCTTCTGGTATGATATCGCAATTATGTTATAATAGCACATTACTAATGTTGTTAAGAAAATCTGTCTGCTTTTATGTAAAATACACATTCATGGGGTGGGGGATGAGGTTGAATTCTAGTGCCTCTCTCATTAGAATAAAAGCATTTTGTTTTTTCATACGCCAAATTATTAACAATGGGTCATCTTCAGACTCTGATTAAAGTCACATGTTAACATACAAATGTGAACTTCCACCAACAACTTCATCCAACCAAAAGGTGTAAAAGGGACTGGCCCTCAGACAGCAGTGTTAACACCAATGATACCCCGAATTCTCTCAGATATGGGGGTTAGATTCAAGGAGGTGAAGGAAGTAGTATTTTTCTGGGTTAGTTGCTTTATTTTATTTTATTTTTTATTTTATTTTTTAGAGAGAGAGAGCAAGCACAAGTGGGGGAGGGAGGAGGGGGGCAGAGGGAGAGGGCAAGGAGACTCCCTGTTGAGTGGGAAGCCCAACACCGGACTTGCGCTGAAATCAAGAGTTGGTCGCTTAACCAACTGAGCCACCCAGGTGCCCCAGAAAGCAGTTGCCTTATGACCTTCCATCCGGGGCGCCTGGGTGGCTCAGTCAGTTAAGCATCTGCCTCCTGGAGTCCCACGATCGAGTCCTGCTGAGCAGGGAGCCTGCTTCCCCCTCGGACCCTCCCCCCTCTCATGCTTTCTCTCTCTCATGCTCTCTCTCTCAGATAAATAAATAAAATCTTAAAAAATAAAACAACGTTCTATCTGGGGCAGCTGAGTGGTTCAGTCGTTTAAGTGTCTGCCTTCAGCTCAGGTCACGATCCCGGGGTCCCGGGATCAAGTCCTGCATTGGGCTCCCTGCTCGGGGCGGCGGGGGGAGTCTGCTTCTCCCTCTCCCTCTCCCTCCCCCCGCCCCCTGCTCGTGCTCTCTCTCTCTCTCTCTCTCAAATAAAAAAATAAATCTTTAAAATAAAGAAATAAAACCTTCCATTACAAGAGGAAGCCTGGAACCTCTACAACAAAGTCATAAGATTTACTTAAATTCCTTTTCAGATCACTATCAAGTTTTAAATGTCTACCTTTTACACTTTGAAATACCATCAGTGAAGACACTGATCAAATATGTTTTTAGAAAGGTTACCAGCCACCTCTTGTGACGATCCTGTTGAGTGTTGGCTAAAGAGGACGGAAGGAAGAGCTGTCTGTACCAGTGTGTTAGTGGAGTGACGGCAGGATCCAAGTGGAGAGATGTTTTGGAAGAGAAGTGACGATGTCTTGAAAGGCAATTTGAATGGTTATCTTTCCCTCCCTCTTAGCCAAGTAGCCAAGACGGGTGGTGGCTGACAACGGGACTAGGAAGAGGGCTGCAGGGGCTCTGAGGACCAAGTACAGGTACCAGCAGGGTTCTGACACAGTTACCAGGCTCTGGCGGGCGTTCCATTCTCTCTCTTGATCTCTCTCTCTCTCTGCACCCGCTGACATGGCCTCTTATATAAGCCTGAAATCCTCAGTTCCCCCTCTCCTCAGCGACCCCCCCAGAATGTGGATTTCTGCCATGCTCACTTTCCTTTCACTGGCTTTCTCTCTCCTGACACTTCCCTACAGCAATATTTCCTACTTTAAAGGGACGTTAACCTCCCGCTTTGATGTGAGCAACTCTCAGTTCCCTCTAGCAAGTTAGGCTCAAAAGGAGTGACATAGAGCTCGCAGATATTGGAATCAAAATTTATAAGCTTGTACAAAACAGTACAAAATAAATTTATTTTTATTAGATTGTGTGTCAGTAGAAGTAAAAAAAAATTGTTTTTATTAGATTGTGTGTCAGCAGAAGTAAAAAAAAAAAAAAAAAGATTACAGGTAGTACCTACTGGTAGGTGAAGGGGCTAGCAATTCACCCAGAGATCAGCATGGATTAAGGCACACAAAAAGATTAAACTACTTGTATCTGAGATCAGCTGCCAACCTCCAAAATACTGCCCTCGGTAGCTTTCCACTATCCCTACAATTCTCACCAACAGGGTCACTCTTAAAGGGCCTTCCGAAGACATACAGATAACACGTTCTTGGAGCAAAGCAGCGACACAGTTCACATTGGCCTTGGCCCAGTCCCTGCTCAACAACTGGGGAGTGGTTTAAACTCTCTGAACTTTGGTTTCTTCATTTGTTAAAAACAATCCTTTCTCTTCTCGGTAACTGACACCCATTTCTTGGCATCCCTGAGCGGCTGGTATTTAATATCCAATAAGATGCAAACTGACAAGATGGTCTCTCTTCCCACGATATCTACATTTTATTTATTAATAGTCTCTTAGTAACTGACATCTGATGGATACTTACAAGCTTTCACCTAAGCCTCCCACTAGTAGTAGTCTGATCATATATCTACCTCTGTCTTACCTGACAAAGAAATGGTCTGAGAGAGGTTTACATGACCTGCCCACCATTATGGGACAAATCAGTGGTAGAACTAGGATCAGAAATCCTATCTCCTCACTCCTGGCCCAGTGCGCTTTCCGAGAGGTGAATATTTCCAACCTCTGTGTTTCGGGACCCTCCATGTTTCTAACCATCTGGACAGAAAAAGGGAGAGGAATCCCAGGCTTTGCGCTGAGCCTAAAACCACAAGCCTCACCTCTAGTTTCTCAGATGCACTGTGTGCTCTGACTCATGTCCAACCCTCTTCCTCAACTCTGGAAGCCCTTACCATCCGAAGTCTACCCATCCTGGCTGGACACCATCTCCAGGCAGCCCCTCCTGACCAAACCCACACTACAGTAATTATCCCCTTGCATTTAAATCCTTTAGCACCTGAGAATCCAGAACCCTCAACTAGTTGGATGTGTGCGTGCGTGTGTGTGTGTGTGTGTGTGTGTACGTGTGTGTGTACGTGTGTGTACGTGTGTGTGTACGTGTGTGTACGTGTGTGCGTACGTGCGTGTGTGTGTGTGTGTGTACGTGTGTGTGTTGTAATAGTAGTAGTTCTATACACCAGATTTTAGGGCAAAAAAGAGAAAAATGAAAACATACCAAACTATCAGAGGCTTAATCAAACTGCCAGATTATTCTAGGCTATGACCAGGATTAATACAAATTCAGTTCAACTTTTTAAGTTTGTCTCTCCATCTAAAATTCTGAAGTAATCACTGATGGTAACCAGGTTGGCTCAGAGGCTCTGCAAGATCCTCGTGGAAGAGAGAATCAGTGGTCTCGAGGCTGTCTTCCTTTATGAAGGGAAGTGGGTTCAGATATTATGGAAAGATCAGCCAGGTGGACCCAAATGTGGTTTCTCCTTAGCCCCAAGCAAACCAAGAAATTCTGCCTGAGGAGCTTCTGAACCCTAACCCTAGTGTGTCTTGGGGGTTGTGTTATTCTCTGAATGTGACATATATGTTTATTCCAGCTTTTCAAGCAGCATCTTCTGCTGCTCTTGGGTGCAAGAAGATGGGCATTTCATTGATACCTGGGACACTTTCGATCACAACCACACTATCCAAAGCTGACCTGGGCATGTCCGGTAACCGTATTTTTCATCCACTTGACAAGTGAAATTTACAGCAGAAGGGATCAAAGCCCTGGCATGCTGGGATGGAAATGTGCATGGGAATTCCAGAACTGAAAAGGCCAGCAACCCAAGAGAATGAAGGGCCCTGGGGAGTTCTGAAGCCCTCGTTCTAAGAAAAGGAAACAAAATGGGGTTCTCTTTCATTTTGAAGGATGAGGAAATGGTTTAGGACGACAAGACCCACTTGGAAGTGATGAGCTCTCCCTTGTGAGCTTTAGCTACACTAAAACGAATGGTGGCAAGGACCAGCACCATATGCTTGTTAGTTATATTGACTGAAGAGCTACAGGGCTAGCTACCCTTTGGAGGTAAAACTCTTCTGGGTGTCCTAGCAAAGTGAGGTGGCACCTCGTGCTTAGCGACAGGGGACCATTTCTGAAGTCATGTCTACTAAAATTTCCTTTAGATATTGAGGTCAGTCTAAAGATCTCCATACTCGTTCAGTTCAACAAATAGTCCTCTGGTGTCTATTTCCTTCCCAGTTGCTAGTTGCGAGAGACGCAGAGGTAAAAATAACAACTAGTTGTAATAGCCAAGCATTACCAAGAGGGTTTTGTTTTGTTTTGTTTGTTTGTGTGTTTTACTATGAGAGACCCTCTGCTGGGTGCTCTAGATAGATCATCCTGTTCCATTGTTTCCATCACCCTGTGGGGTATTCTTAGCCACACTTTACCAATGCAGAAAAGGGAGTATAGAAAGGTTACATAATTTGTGTAAGGACACACACGTAGTACACAGCAGAGGTGGGACTTAGTCCCGGGTATATCTAATCCCAAACTGCCTGATAAAACCACAATCCCACACGGCCTCAGAGACTATTAAGCTTTACGGCCCTCAAGGTGAAGCGGCAGGCACATGCACAGACCGTTCCAAACCATTATGCTCAGTGCTAAGATAGAGGTATGCTTAAGGTGCTGTAGGAATATAGAGAAAGGGCCCTCGGGAAGCAGCATGGCCTATGGATTTCTAAGAGAACAGACTGGAACCTGACAGTGTGGGTTTGCGGTCTGGCTTTGCCCCTTACTGGTTGGGTGAACTTTGGCAAGTTAAACCTCTATGTGCCTCAGTCTCCTCATCTGAAAAGAGGAATAATAATAGAATCTAACTCACAGAGCCATAATGAGGATTAAAAGTGCTTAGAATAGTTCCTGGCACACAATAAACGCTATACATGTGTTAAGATAAATAAGCTTAACTCTGAATGGGATTACAGGAAAGGCTTCTTGAAAGAGCTGATGCCTGGTTTGAGTCACAAAGGATGAGTAAGAGTCAGCCAGGTGAAGGAAAGTGGCAAAAGTGTGCCAGGCAGGGGGAGAGCGTGAGGCCAAACCAGCATCGTGGGTGGAGGCTAACTTACACACAGCTTGGTAATTCTAGACTGGAGCATAAAGTGCAAAAAGGAGAGAGGTTGGGGGAGGTTCTGGAAAGGTCTTGTATGTCACCTGAAGGAGTCTGGACTTTATTTCACATGGACCGGGGAACCATGGAGATAAACGGTTTTATGCAGGGGCACAATATGAATAGATGTACGCAGGAGGATAGATTTATTATACGGTCTAAAACTTACTGGAAAAATACTCAGCACAGGGGCACCTGGGTGGCGCAGTCAGTTAAGCATCTGACTCTTGGTTTCGGCTCAGGTCATGATCTCAGGGTCATGAGAGCGAGCCCCATGTCAGGCTCCGCACTCAGCGCGGTCTGCTTGAGATTCTCTCCCTCTCCCTCTGCCCCTCCTGCTCGTGCTCTTTCTCTCTCTCTCTAAAATAAATAAATCATTAAAAAAAAATATTCAGCACGGGGGTGCCTGGGTGGCCCAGCCAGCTGAGCATCCAACTCTTGATTTCGGCTCAAGTCATGATCTCAGGCTCATGAGATCGAGCCCCGTATGGGGCTCCACGCTGGGCGTGGAGCCTGCTTAAGGTTCTCTCTCTTTCCCCCCCTCTGCCCCCCCCTGCTGTTCGTGCGCACGCACTCTCTCTAGAACAAACAAAATACTCAGCACAGTGTACAATACACACACACCTATGCATATACATGTACATATACATACGCCCTAGGGACAGTTAGTATCTAAGTACCCTAATGAGGAGCGCACTCCAGCGGTGCTTAATTTGCATCTGAAAGACTAATCATGAATACGGACTCTAGAGGCAGCGCTGGAAAGCTTCAATCTACCTAAATCTGCACGAGAGGGTTTGCTCATTAACATAAGGGACGTTGGAAATAAACTTTCACTGGTGAAATAAATGGTATTCTAGATTTATGGATCTATACTGTCGTCAGCCCTTGTGTGAATGGGGCCGAAGAGTGGCATTCTAAGTCTAGGCATTCTTAGAAGAGCCCAGAGTGGCATTCTAAGTCTACGAAGCCGTAGGTCCTGCGTCCTGACACCTAATGGAAGATTCCATCGCCCGATCTGACCACAAGTTTAGCTAAAGCGCGACTACTGGAGAACTGCTGAATGTGCTTCAGTGAACCTTTCCTGCGTTGGGGCTTCATGGTCTTATGAGGACAGGTTGTGGGACTGAGTCTAACCACTACTAAACGTGTGCTTGGCAGAACTGGGTCGAAGCCCTGTTTTCACTAGAACGGACCACCTGGTAGAGAGATTGTGCGGGGTGGGGTGAGGATGACAACCCACAGCTATCTCTAGTCAGTGGAAGCTACTGATAGCCACTGAGAAATCAGTGACGATGTGAGAGGCTAAACAAGCTTAGCTCGATTTGCAGGAGGGCAAATACAGAGGCTACTGCAAGTGGCTCAGTCAAGAGATGACGGACGAGAAGGTCTGGACGAGAAGGTCTGAACGAGAGCAGTGCCGGTCAGTGAAAAGAAAATGGGGTCAAGAGCTACTTAAGAGGTAAAAATCAGAAAGTCTTGGTGATCCATTGGGTGGTGAGGTCCGGGAGCAGTCTGTGACAACTTCTAGATTTCTTGTTTGAGTGACTGGGTAGGCATTGGTGACACTCACTGAGGTAGGGAACAGTAGAAAAGCCAGAGGAAGAGAAAGTTTGGGGGTGGGGCAGGGACAGGCATTTTGGGATACACTGAGCTTACCATCTACACGGAGACGTCCAGCAAGCATTTGGATATTAAAGGCTGAAGCTCAGGGGAAAGTCTGGGCTTGAAATATGGATGGGAAGCCATCAGCACACAGGGACTAGAGAATACTTTAAGACTGGATGATCCCTCACTTACCGTAATACAAAGTCAGTAGATGATGGTTAAAAAGTGTCAGTCAAGAAAACAGAATGTGGAATACAGCATTGTGGTTCCTCAAAAAAGCAAACTGTGGAATTGCCAAACGATCCAGCAATTCCATTTCTGGGGATATACGCAAAAGAGGTGAAAGCAGGGACTCAAGCAGGTATTTATACACTTGTGTTCATAGCAGCACGTTCCTCATGGCCAAAAGGTGGGAAAAAACCCAAATGTCCATCACTGAACGAATGGAAGAACAAAATACGGTGTGTGTACGTGTGTGTGCGTGAGTGTGTGTGTATAAAATAGAATATTATTCAGCCTTAAAAAGGAACGAAAGTTTTACATATGTCACAACACGGATGATCCTTGAAGACATTATGCTAAGTGAAATAAGCCACACCCCAAAGGACAAATACTGTAGGATGGCATTTATATGACTTTCCTAGAACAGTCTAACTCCCAGGGGCAGGAACTAGAATAGTGGTTGCCAGGGACCTGCAGGGAAGGGAATGGGAGGTTACTTAACAGGTACAGGATTTCAGTTTGCGATGATGAAAAAATTCTGGAGATGGATGGTGACGATGGTTGCACGACAGTGTGAATGTCCTTAGTGCCACTGAACTCTACACTCACCAATGGTTAAAATGGTCAATTTTGTGCTATGTATGTTTTACCACAATAATGAAAAAAAAAAAAGAAATAGCAAGAGAATAATCATGTTCTTTTTTTAAAAAAAAGATTTTACTTATTTACTTGAGAAACAGAGAGGGAGAAGCAGACTCCCCGCTGAGCAGAGAGCCCGACGCAGGGCTCGATCCCAGGAACCCGGGATCATGACCTGAGCCCAAGGTAGACGCTTAACCGACTGAGCCACCCAGGCGCCCCAATAATCATATTCTTTTAAATGACTGAGGTAAACACCACAAGGAACACTTCAAGGAGTGATTGTTTCTGGGAAGAAGGAAAGGGGTAGGCATAGGGAGTTTTGCTTCTCATTATAAGGCTTTGGGACTCTTAATTTTTTTTTTTTTAGCTATATGCATGTTTTATATTATAGAAATAAAAACATTTTGAACTGTAGAAAGAAGTGGATGAGGGGCACCTGGCTGGCTCAGTCGGAGGAGCATGCGACTCTTGATCTCAGGGTTGTGAGTTCGAGCCCCACACTGGGTGTAGAGATTACTAAAATAAATAAACTGAAAAAAAAAAAAAAAGCGGATGAGATCACTCAGGGAGAGTAGGAGAAGTTGCTGGGAGAAGAGGTATCTTAGGGTAAAGGTTGCAAGAAACAATATTATCCACTCAAGCAAAGTACTAAAAAGGGTTATTACGAGAATCCGGGAGGATCAGACAGACATTTACAGCAGGAAGCACAACAGCAGCTCCCAGGATCTAGAAAGTTGTCTGGGGGCCGTCTCCTGGGCTCCCTCTCATCACTCCCCTCGCCCCACTGATCCCTCCCACAAAGCTTTCCCTCTCTCCCTCCTCTGCTACTCCACACCTCTCCTCTGGCTCGTGATCTCTTCCTTGCTTCTCTGAGAGCATTGACTTGATTTCCGCGCCCCCCTTCCCTGCTCAGCAGTGTCTTCAGGTCCCTCGCCCACTCTCACATGGCCAGAATCATAGCTTCAGCCTCGGAGTCTATGCAGCTTCTCAGCTCTCTTCCCTAACGGTCACCTCCCTCCATCTCGCTATACTCCTAGGCAGCCCCCTCTGCCCAAACATCCATCCCCAGCCCCAGTGGCCAGGCCCGAGGCTTCACCATCCCTTCCTGAGACACTATGGCGGGGGAAGTATTGCCATAAAGGAGCCTTAAGCCAGGCATTAACCCAAAATATAACTACTATCAAATAAGATCCTTGAGGAATACAGGAGTGGGAGAACAGGAGAAGAAAAGCCAGGAAGAGAGTTTCCAGCGGGTGAGTGGTTGAAGGATGTTGAATGCTGCAGAGCAAGATTACTTACAACACGGACTAAAAGGTTTGGCATGGGGGTGAATGAAAAGAAAGGAAGTGGGACGTCACGTGTAGACTATTCTTTCAGGAGGCTTGGCAGACCAGGGGGACATCGGGTAAAAAGATTTTTGCTTGTATTAAAACAAAACTGAGGTTTTGTGATGGGTTCGAATGTAGCAGAGTATAAAGGAAGAGTAAAGACTTGTCAAGAGATGGGCGGGTGAAAAGGTTGGCATTGAACAGGAGAGAGCACATCCTGTCTGTCCTCGGAGATCAGCAGAAAATCTCAAGAACTGTAGTTACAGCTTTTCGACTCAGAATTCGCCTTATTTTGCCATAGAGACCAACCCTGCCCATAGACCTGCTCTTAATACAAAAAAAGAGGACCAAGGACAGAACCTAGGGCAATGCCAACCCTTAACAGTGCGAGCGAGTTGCCGATTCCAGATCTGATCATTCCTCGTGAATGTTCAACATGGGTCTAGCTTTTTCTACAGTGTATGGCTCTGGAACCAACCCCTTAGCACCCAGTTGGCTATAGGCCCCAGAAATGCCAACTAATAACCTACCAATAACCTTTACAGATCATAATTAGGAAAGAAAATATGTAATGATGAAGTCATATATTCGAGAAAGAGGACAAGAGCGGGAACCATGAGAGCAGCTACCTTCCCTCCGTGGGTGTCTGTTTCCCCCGATGTAAGCACGAAGGGACTGGGCTAAGTTGCTTCCGTGGCCCCTCCAGTTGGAACACTCTGTTATCCTCTGACCTCTGGTTTATCTATGCTTTTTTTTTGTGGTGGTAGGCAATACTCTCTTACACTAATACAAATGGGTGGAAGCTGGCCACAGTGTTTTCAAGCTCCTGATAAAAGGGGAAAACTCCAGGGCACCTGGGTGGCTCCCTCGGTTAAGGGGTTAAGGGTCTGGCTTTGGCTTAGGTCATGATTCCAGGGTCCTGAGATCGAGCCCCACAGGGAGCCTGTTTCTCCCTCTCCCTCTGCCCCCCATTCGTGCTTGCTCTCGCTCTCTAGTTCTCTCTCTCTCTCTCAAATAAATAAATAAAATATTTGAAAAAAAAAAAAGGAAAAACTCCAAAGAACCGGGACAATCACAAAATATGGTAAATAGAAGAAAGTAGGAGTCAAAGGGAAAATGTGATTGACGTCTTGCTGTTGATGTCAGCACTCGGCTGGACAACGGTGAGCCCGGGTTTCCTTGAGATCGAGTCCATGGTGCAGAAGTGGGAAAACCCAAACCACCTCTTTGTCTGGTCCAATGGAGATTGACTCCCCAACCCTGCTAACTTCGGAGGAGACAGTGAATATTTTCCCCTCTTCATAACATCCCTTGCAGTCGTCATAAGCATTAAGAATGTTCTAATCTATGTAAAAGAAAGGGGGTTTCACTATTGTTCTCAAGCAACCAACTGTTCTCACCACATCTTCAAAGCTTCCCTGGGGGGGGGGGGCGGGGCGGGATTAGACTGAGGACAGTATGCCCTGCCCACCTTCTTCCATACCTCCAGCTAGGAACAATTTACCAGTGTTCACGCCTAGGCTCCTCACTCCTATTCTGAAGTCTAAAAATACTTTGGTAAGAGTGGGATTGTGAATAAAGATCGTGCTGTCCTTTCCACAAAAAGCTGGTACGACTGATCTATGAGTAAGCCACAGGCTTTCAGTTCTTTTGCAGGCTCAAAGATGGGATTATTCTATGTCATCTCTACCCCCTCACGCTCTGGGGACCAACCAGCTTCCCTTGGTGACCGGGGAAGGGGGGGGCAGGGCTAGAGGCAAAAGCAGTGGGCAACACCTGGGGCCTCACTCTGACCCTGTCCTGTGGTCTACCAGCAAGCCGCGTGTAGCCACCGGCCGAGTCCCCACACCTCAGTACTGAATGCCTCAGCCCCCCCCCCCCACCCGATCCCTGCTCGGAGCACCAGTCCAGGTTCCCAGCTCCTGCTTTGGGCGGTGAGGCCGGGTGGGTCCCCTGAGCAGGGTATGGGGGGACAGACACCCTGCCGTCCTGTTGCCTGTACTGGGGCAGGTAGAGACAGGCCCCAGGCCTGGATGAGTGAATTAGCACGCAGTCGCCCGGGGCAGGAGGGGAGGCTGGGGGAAGAGCGTGAGCAAGTGAAGATGGAAGACGAGGTGAGCGAAAACGGAAGGGGAGGTGGCTGCCCCCGGCTGGAAATGTCCGTGCCTCTCCCTGCAAGGCTCCCGCCTGTGCTGGCTCTGAAGATGCAGTTCTTGCCCGTTCGCGGCCGGGCCTCAGCTGCCTTCCTAGCTTTCCGGTGTGTGCTTGGTTTCTGCGCCTTACCCAAGGACCACTGCCATTATACAGTTTGAATCTGGTAAGAGCAAGGTGATAAATGGTGCCTTTGATTATTCTTCCGTTGGTTTAAGCATTCTTTTGATGCACTAAAAGGGCCACCTCTATAAAATGCATAAAATAAGCAGCCGTCTGTGTTATGAGCCATCAAACTGGAAAATGGGTGAATTCAAGCACAGTCTGCCAATGGACTCATTGTTGGACATTGGCTAATTGACGGAAATGAGCTGCGTTATTGGACATACACACTCTCACTTCATTAGTTCTCTGTGGCTGTGTCGGGGGCAGGCTGTGAACATAACCTTCGTGAAAAAGACCAAGGCTCTGGTAAACCCTGGGCAGAAGGGGAGCTCACTTTCTGGACTGTCCTACTGCCCTCAGCTCCTGGATCAATCTGGCCACCTGAGACTGAATCTCTCCTCATTTCATCCTCCACCTCAAGTCTCCAATACTTGGCAGTTGAGTTCCTTTTATAAGTAGGACTTCAAGAATGGCCTGCCTGTGGGGAGAAGGAGAAACTAAATAAAGAATAAAGTTCTCCTGAGATCCGAAGGTGCCCTTCTCCTTAGCTTTGGCTAAGTACACTGGATTCAAACACTTAAAAAAAAAATTGGGTTTCAAAGCTCTTGGTGTTTACTTGGTAGTAGATAGATGAGACAGAAGCAAACGAGGCATCCAGCTTTGCGACTCAAGAGTGAACGCCTACGAAGGCATGATCCAGGTATATTTGTGAAATAGGCAACATTTGTTCTCAGCATGCCTCAAGTCCCCCCTCCCCCGTTTCTAGCCCACGTCCTCGGGTCCCAGCCTCTCCTGCTGCCACTTGGACACGCAGGGTCATTTGTTCTCTGTCCTACCTCTAAATTAAGCTGGGGTTCCTATTCCTTAGCACTGGGCACCACTCCAGACCTGTCCTATACCTCAAATCAAATGGTTTTGTTCTAATCTCTCAGGACCCAACTTCAGAATGGGATATCCCCATAAGTGACATGTTTGAGGTTCTTTTTTTTTTTTTTTTTTAAGAGAGGTCTTCTGGAATTTGTTAACCTAGATCAGTGATTCTAATGGTAGATGTTTCGGGGTACTCAGGAGGGCGGTTTAAGAACTCCTGAGACTGTGGTACTCATTCCTTTGTATGGGATCGGCACGAGATTCACACAGGGGCTCCTGAGCAAGAACCATATGTATGTCTAGAAGCCTGCTAGCCACTGCTCTTCTGGTAGGTTCCCCCAAGTGGTGAGAGAAGTAATTCAAGAATAGTTCAGACAGGGGCACCTGGGTGGTGTAGTCGGTTAAGCGTCTGACTCTTGATTTCGGCTGCGGTCACCATCTCAGGGTTGTGAGGTGGAGCCCCATGTTGGCTTCCGCACTCAGCGCAGGGTCTGCTTGAGATTCTCTCTCTCCCTCTGCCCCTCCTGCTTGTGCTCTCTCTCTCTCAAATAAATAAATCTTTAAAAAACAAAAAGAATAGTTGAGACACTCAGAGATGCCGCTTTCTGGTTTTAGAACCTAGAGATGTAGTGCTGGTTTAGAACTTACTATCTACTTCTTGCCTCTCTACTTTTCTTCACCAGAAGAAACAGGTTAAAAACTGGATAAGAGAAACATGCTAATCACTGTAAGTCATTTGACCAAAGGTGATTTAATTGCACAAAAATTACACTGTTACCACACTATTACAAAGCCTGCTCAGAGAACTAATCTGAATAAAATCGAGGAGCAATTCTTAAATTAAAAAATGTGCTTAAATGAATGTTGACAGATGCAACAGTGTGATGAATCTCGAAGACAGTTGCTGAGAGAAAGAAGCCAGTTTCAAAGTTACCTACTGCATGTTTCCATGTATACGACATTCTCAAAACAATAAAACTATAGCAATGGAGAACACATCGGTGGTTGCCAGGGTTTTGGGGTGGGGGTGTATTACAACAAAAGGCTAGCACTAGGGAGCTTTGGGGGGATGAGGAACTGTTCTGTATCCTGATTGTAGTGGTGATTCCGTGAATCTATACCTGTGTTAAAATTCGTAGAACTGTACATACCAATAAGTCAACCTTCCTATATATTAATTTAAAACTAAATTAAGGGATAATTACTTTCCCCATTGGTTAGTCCTCTGCAAAATCAAGTTTACCCTCTAAAAAAAAAAGTCAAGTGATAAGCTCAAGATGCTCTAGGTCTGAAGAATAGGCATGAAAAGGCTGTTGGGGAAAAGATGATGATAACCCTCTGAGCTCCTCCTAAGGAAGTTGTTGAATCTAAGGAGAAGGTGAAGCATGTGTTTGAGTTGGTGGCTAGCCATGAAATGGGCTTTGTAGCCAATCATCTACAGCCTCTCATTCCCCCTCATAGTTTCTCCTGTGGTCAGAGCCAGCTGACTGATCGACAAGGGTTGGGGGTGGCTTTTCACTATACGGAGTTAACTTAAAGGCCCATTTAGGCCTCATATGTTGGCTTCACAGTGATCAGGCCAGTGATTCTGATTTTGGAAGGGCTAGAGTGAAACAGGCTGAGATCCCGTATTTTGGTTTCCTAGTGCCGCCCTCTGCTATGAAGATTTATATAGCAAATGCTTGCTTTTTCACAAAAGTGATTTTCAATTAAATCTGGTTACTGAGAATTTCCAGAAGGTGAACAATACCTCTTTGGATTATCAGAGGCCCCCTAAGGCGCTGCATACCCAGGTGTGGGGGGTCACTGCTTTTGTATAACTAGCCAGTCTCGTAGCCAGATGGCCAATGAGTTTAATGCCTACACAATGAGCCAGATTCCTTAATCCAGCTTCTGGAAACACATTTCAAGACCCTAATTTTTTGTCATTATCTTCTTTTTTTTAAATTAAACCTTTTATTTTGAGATCGTTGTAAATTCACATGCAATTGTAAGAAATAATCACAGTGAGATCCCGTGTATCCTTTACCCAGTTTCCCTTAGTGGTAGCATCTTATAAAACTGTAGTATAATGCCACAACCAAGATACAGACGTCACTACAACCCATCGATCTTGCGCAGATTTCCCCAGTGTTACTTGTAATCATTTGTTTGCGCCTATGTATTTAGTTCTATGCGAGTTTATCATGTGTAAGTTCATGGATCCACCAATGAAGTACAGAACTGTACTATCACCACAGGGATCCTTCCTGCTACTATTTGCAGCCACACCCACCTCCTATCTGCGCCATTCCCTAACCCCTGGCATCCACCATCCATGTCCCCATCCCTATACTTTTTGTCATTTCAAGAGTATTATCTAAACAATCATACAGTACGTAACCTTTTAAGATGGCTTTTCTCACTCAGTAAAACTCCCAGGAGATTTATTCAAATTATTGTGTGAACCATACCCCATTTCTTTTTATTGCTGAGTAGTATTCCATGGCATAGAAGGATGTACCACATATTATTTAACTATTAATCTGTTGAAGAACACATGTAGGGGCGCCTGGGTGGCTCAGTCAGTTAAGCATCTGACTTCAGCTCAGGTCATGATCTCAGGGTCCTGGGATCGAGTCCCCATCAGGCTCCCCGCTCAGCAGGGAGTCTGCTTGTCCCTCTGCCCCTCCCCCTTCTTGTGCTCTCTCTCTCTCTCTCTCTCTCTCTCTCTCAAATACATACATACATAAAAAGAATGAACTGGGGGGACATTAGTCTTTCCAATAAAGGCTTACTATATAGCTACAGTAATCAAGACAGTGTAGTAATAGTGGAGGGTAGACACATAGATCAGTGGAACAGAATAGAGCACCCAGAAATAAACCCAAATTTGTTCAACTGAATTTTGACAAAGGTAAAAGCAATTCAGTGAAGGAAGGATAGCCTTTTCAACAAATAGTGCAGGAGCAATTGACATCCATAGACAAAAAAAAAAAAAAAAACACAAAAAAGAACTTTGACCTAAACATCACACCTTATACAAACAATGAATTCAGAATGGATCACAGACTTAAAGTGTAAAGCTATAAAACTTGTAGGAAAAAAAAAAACACAGGAGAAAATCATGATCTAGGGCTCAGCAAAGAGTTCTTAGGCTTAACACCATAAGCATGATCCATAAAAGGAAAAAATATAATTGAACTTTATCAAAATTAAAAGTTTTGCTCTATGAAAGATCAAGCTACAGACTAGAAAAAATATTTGCAAACTGCATATCTGACCAAGGATTTGCATCTACAATATATAAAGAGCTCTCAAAACTCAATCCAATTAGAAAATGGGCAGAGGGCGCCTGGGTGGCTCAGTCAGTTGAGCATCCGACTCTTGGTTTTAGCCCAGATCATGATCTCATGACCTGGGATTGAGCCCCATGTCGGCTCCACGCTCAGTGGGGAGTCTGCTTCAGGATTCTCTCCCTCTCGCTCTGTGCCTCCTTCCACCGTGCTCTCTCTCTAAAATAACTAAATAAATCTTTAAAAAAAAAGAAAATGGGCAAAAGATATGAATAAACATTTCACTAAAGAGGATATACGGATGGCAAGTAACACATGAAAAGATGTTCAGCACCACCAGCCATCAGGAAAATGCAAATCAAAACCACCGTGAGATATTACTACACATATATCAGAATGACTAAAATAAAAAATAGTGACAACACCAAATGCTGGTGAGGATGTCAAGAAACTGGATATCTTCCCCCTAGAAGCAGACTCCCCACTGAGCAGGGAGCCCGACGTGGGGCTCGATCCCAGGACCCCGAGATCATGACCTGAGCCGAAGGCAGATACTTAACCGACTGAGCCACCCAGGCGCCCCCATTTTGCTAATATTTTGTTGAGGATTTTTGTGTCCATGTTCATGAGGGATACTGGTCTGTAGTTTGCTTTTTTTTTTTTTTTGTACTGTCTTTGTCTGGTTCTGATACCCATCTGGGACCCTGATGATATAAATGTTGGATCCCTTGTTATTTCCCACAGGTCTCTGAGGCTCTATTATTTTACCAGTCTATTTTCTCTCTGTCGTTCAGACTGAGTATATGCTATAGATATGTCCTCAAGTTCACTGATTCTATCCTCTGTCATCTGTCTATACTATGGGCCCAGCAAGTTTTTTTTTTTTTATTTCTGTTACTATATTTTTTCAGTTTTATAATTTCCCCATTTAGTTCTTTTTTATAACTTGTTTCTCTCTGCTGAGATTTTCCATTTTTTCCATTTGTTTCAAGAGACTTTGCAATTGTTTACTGAAGCATTTTTGTGATGGCTGCTTTAAAATGCTTGTCAGATAATTCTATCTTTTGATTCATCTCGCTATTGATGTCAGTTGACTGTCTTTCCTTATTCAAGCAGTGATTTTCTAGTTCTTAGTATGAGAGGTGATTTTTCATTGTATTTTGGCTATTATATCGGAAGACTATTTAAATCTTTTACTTTAGCGGGCAGTCACTCTAGGTTTAGCACACAGGTCCTGGCCTACTTTTGTAGGCTGTGATTTCAATGACAGTTTACTTCTCAGAGCTTTTGCCATGCTATTTCGGTCTGCTTGTTAATGTGGTGCTGACGGGGGCCCCCACTGGTCCGCACTGGTGCTGCCTAAGGGAGCTGAAGGTGCTCCATCAGGCTGGGTTGCCTGAGGCCTAGAGGTGGAAGAAGTGAGTCTGGAGTCTGTGGAAACAACCAATCTTCCCTGGTTTTGCTTGCTCTGGTGGAACCTCCCTTGCCCATGCTGTACAGCATCCCGGTGTCTCTCACAGGGAGAGGGCACTTCTCAGGACCACAGGCCCAAACAGGCTTCCTGGGCAAGAGTACTTGCTGTGGTCGGATTTGTCCTTGATGATGGTCTGGCTGCACCGTACCTTGTGGTAAGGGAAAGGAGTCTGACCTGGTGCCAGCCTGCCTAGCAGCCCGGGCGGCTGAGTGTCAGAGGGGCTCCCTGCTAGATTCCCTTTGCTGGAGTTGCCAGGCCCACTGGTATTGTCAGCAGGACTCCCTTTCAAACCCGAGGAAGAAGCGGCCTACCTGAGCCACCTCCTGTTGCCAGGCTGGGGGCTGGGAAATGCTGGGCCTGGTTCGGCTTCTTCTGTTGGGTAGGAGGTCATAGGTGCCTTGCTACTAGGATGCTCCTCCAGTCCTGGGGTCCCTAACCATTCTGCCTTCCTCTTTACGCCTTTTGGAATTCTTCTTCGGTTGCCTCTTGAATTATTTCTAGGATTTATAGTTATACTTAGCGGGGAGGAGCAAGGAGAAATGAGTCTATGCTGTCTTGTCCAGACTGAAAATAGAAGACCAATTTTGCACTGGTTTCTGCTGTTGCTTCTCCTAGGAATGACTCAGGCTTTCATCTGCCTCCCTTTTCTGGGAAAAGAAGCTCAGGTGGCTTTGCCTTGGTTAATATAGCAAGCTCCCAGGTTGTTGTTTTTTGTTTTTTTGTTTTTTTTGGTTTTTTTGGTGTGTGTATGTGTGTGCACGTATGCATGCGTGCACGAGAGAGAGAGAGACGGAGGGACACAGGGAGACAGAGGGAGACAGAGACAGAGACAGAGAGGAGAGAGGCTGGTAGAGATCAGCCCTAAAATAGAGTCTGTGGTAGAGTGGGGCAAACGCTCTGACAGGACATGGAGTTAGCCGTGGATCTGCCTTGCCTCTGAGATACTCCTATGCCACTAGATTCACAGGATCGTATTTTGAGGAGTCAGAACCACCAAAATTTGGTATTTCCAGATGGGACGGTGGCAGAAAATAAGATTTTGAAACACTCTCCTCCCTTTGTGTAAAACCTCAGGACATCAGTGTGTGGCATACTTTGTGCAGCCCTGGTCCTCAAGGAAAACAAGATGCCACTGGAGAATACTGCCCATTATGGTAGGCTGAAAATCATGAACCGCCCCCCCCCCAAAAACGTCCAACGTCCTAATCCTCGGGAACGGTGAATAGGTTACCTTACATAGTAGAAGGGACTTCGCAGGTGTGATTACATTAAGGATACTGAGATGGGGCGATGGTCCTGGACTATCCAGCTGGGTCTGATCAAATGCCAGAGTTCATATAAGAGAGAGGGGCAGGAGGGTGGGAGTCCGAGAAGGCAATGTGACTCTGGAAGCAGAGGTCAGAGAGTGTGAGAGAGATTTGAAGATGCTCTGCACTGGCTCTGAGGATGGAGGAGGGGGGCATGAGCCAAGGAATGTAGGTCAGCAACAACGGGAGACGGACAGAGGACAGGTGACACAATCGGGGTGGGGGGTCAGGGGTATTGCGGGCTAGGACAAGCGTAGCTGCTGCTAAAAGCAGGAGACTCTCCTGTCTGGGAAGGTGAAACCCGAGAGGAGACTGGCTCGGAGACGAGACCACTGCTGTCCAATAGGACCATCTGTGATAACGGAAACGTTCTATGTCCGCTCTCTCCAGGAGGGTAGCCCCTCGCCACACGTGACTACTGAGAGCTTGAAATGTGGCCACTACTTCTGAGGCACTGAATTTGTAATTTGATTTACTCATTTAATTTCTATTTGAGTTGTAGAAGCCACATGGAGCTAGTGGTTGCTGTATTAAACAGGGCAGGTCCCTACCACTAAAAAGAGTGTGGGTAGGGGCGCCTGGGTGGCTCAGTCCTTAAGCGTCTGCCTTCGGCTCAGGTCATGATCCCGGGGTCCTGGGATCGAGCCCCGCGTTGGGCTCCCCGCTCGGCGGGAAGCCTGCTTCTCCCTCTCCCACTCCCTCTGCTTGTGTTCCCTCTCTCGCTGTGTCTCTCTCTGTCAAACAAATAAATAAAATCTTTATTTAAAAAAAGTGTGGGTAAGGTGAACACAAACTTATTCACTGACATTCTTCAATGCCGGAAAACTCGCCCACCCAAAATAGCTTGTATCAAATTAAAGAGGCACCAACCCTTCTCTGGAGATAAGATTCCTCATAACCTCTACCATAATGTAACCACAAATCTAAAAGAGAAAAAAGCCCATCTAAATAGCAGGTAAAATTGCTATCATGAAACCCAGAAACTTCACAGGAGATGCATGAGGTCAGTCCCTGGCCAGAAACCTGTGTATTAGAAGAACCTAGACTAACGCTGATCGCAGTCTCTGACACCAAAACGAGTAAAGCTGGAAGTTGAAGCAGATGGAATTTCAAAAGCACAGAAATCTGGGACCCATTTAATGGAGAAAGACATATTCCTACATGCCTCAGAGGTCCAGGGCAAAAGCAGATGGTCAGAATGACCGCTCTGAGTCCCAAAACAAGGTCATACTATGTTCTGAATCATCTGAAAAGACAAGGCAGTGAACGATGCAATCTTAGAAAGGAAGGAAGGAAGGAAAGGAGGGAAGGAAGAAAGGAAAGAAGGAGGGAAGAAACGAACTCAACAGAGGAAATGGGTAAGTGCGAAACAAGACAAAAAAAAACTAGCTCTCTGCTCTCCTGCAAAACCTGCTTTTAGGGTCTGGCACTACGCTGTAGTCAACACTGCAGTTCCTCGTCACTGTCACTTACCAGAACCGATATGTGCCAGGGTTGGTAACTCACTTCAAGTACCCTCTCACCATGAACCAGCAACACCGTTCTTCAGCTCATCCTCCTGCCTTACCTGCCTCGCAACTTCCAAATCTGGATCGGTGCGGTCATCCAGCACGGCCGTTCCCACCTCCAGGCTGCTGCGCCCTGGGGGAGGACATAACACAGTGGTAATAGACGGGATCGTCTCGAAAAGAGTGGTCTCTGAAATATTACACAGCAGTTCAGCGATCGATACGTGCCAATATGGAAAAACATTCAAGGCGCGTTACATCAAGGCGTCATCAAAAGGGTAGACACTGACAAGCGTTTGTGACGATGCGGAGCAGCTGGGACCTTCAGAGACTACTGGTGGGGGTGTAAAATGACTGGAGGTTACAGTGACTTTGGAAGACAGTCCGGCAGTTCTTCAAAATGTCAACCATAGATTATCACATGGCCTGGCAATTCCACTCCTAGGTAGACACTCGAGGGACATGAGAATGTGTGTCCATACAGACCCTTGTCATCGAGTGTCCGTAACGATGTTATTCACAATAGCCAAAAGTGGGAAACAACCCAGTGTCCACCAACTGATAAATGGCTAAACCCAGTGTGGTCTATGCGTATGATAGAATATTACTTGGCAATAAAAAGAAAGGACGTGCTGGTTTAGGCTACAACACAAAGGACCCTTGAAAACGTGGTGCTCAGTGAAAGAAGCCGGTCACAAAAGACCACAGAGGATATGCTCCTGTTTATCTGAAAGCCCAGAAGAGGCAAATCTGTAGAAACAGAAAGGAGATCAGTGGTCGCTTCGGGTTGGGGGGAGGGGGCAGGTGATAAGGGAGTGATCCTTCTAAAGGAAACAGGGTTTCTTTCCGAGGCGATGAAAACGTTCTAAAAATGGACTATGGCGGTGGTTGCACAGATCTGTGAATATAGTACAAAACCACTGAATTGTACACTTTAAATGTGTGAATTGTATGGTATGTGAATTGTAGCTCAATAAAGCTGTTATTTTTTTTTAAGAAAGCAAGTGAAAGAATAATGCATGTACTATGAGCTCATTTATATAAAAACAAAAAAACCTACATATGCATGTCATATAAACATTTGTGAATGTATGTAAATACATAGAAGATGATTTGGAAGGATACCCACCCATCTGTTAGCATTGGTTACTTCTGGAGAGGGAAGCGGGGCTGGCTTCTGTAACATCACACTTCCCTGTTCCTCCTCCTACCACTCTGGCTGTTTCTTCAAGTCGCTTCTGTAGGCATCCCTTCCTCTGCCCACCCCCTTTAGAATCTCCTTTTACTCTTCAGGCTCTCCTTGAAGTGATGCTAAGACCATAACCTCTCTCGTGGCCTCAACAACCTCCACCCTAGCTGGAGGATGGCTCACTCATTCTGCAAATATTCACCGAGCACCGGCCAGGTACTGGGCTAGGACCTTTGATTCCTTCCTCCCCCTCCTCTCCCATCCCTCAGCCCGCAAATTCTGCCAGTCTGATCCCTGATTAACATGTCCACCTCTCGCCCCTCCTTCTCTCCTTGGCCTTGGCCTCCCACGTAATCCCAGCCACTGCTGTCTCTCCTGGATCAAGGCAACAGTCTCCGCCCTGGTCTCCTGGCTTGTAAAGGCCATTCTCCATACGACAGCCAGAGCCAACTTTTAAAAATGGAAATCATGTCACATCCATCTCCCTGCTTCAAAACCCTCCAAGAGCTTTCATTGCACTGCGTATAATATCTAAGCTCTTTACTTTGACCTAGTAAGATAGAGCCCTTGCCTAAATCTCTAATCCTAGCCCATCCTGTTATCCTTTTTTGCTAGGCTCCTATAATTTCTCCCCTCTTGAGGGTCTTTGCACCTGCCTAAAATGTTCTCCCATCATCCACGTCTCAGCTCCAACATCAGCTCCTCAGAGAGGCCTTCCCTGATCATCCCGACTAAGTAGGCCCTGACCTTGGCCAGTGTCTCATCACGTCACCCTGTTTTATTATCTCCCTTACTATCATCTGAAATCATGTTTCATTTATCAGTTTGTTTATTACACATCTTCCCCACCCCTCAAATACAAACTCCATGAGCGTGGTGCCTCTCTGTTCCTTGCTCCTACTGAATCTCTAGCATTCGGCACAGTACCTAGCAGGTGCTTGATGAATCTTTGCAGAATGAATGACTCAGGGAATGGATGCTTGAAGCCATGGGAAATGTATGGTCTTAGCATCACTTCAAGGACAGCCTGAAGAGTAGAACGAGATTCTAAAGGGGTGGCCAGAGGAAGGGATGCCTACAAAAGTGACCTGAAGAAACAACCAGAGCATGTGACCCCTAGGTTTGGGGGCTTGAGCAACTAGATAGATGGTGGGTACCATTCACTACGTCTGGAAGACGGGGAGGAGTGAGTGGGGGTGGGGATGGATTTAAGAACAGGGGTTTGCACATATTAAATTTGAGATGTGTGTTAGTCATCCAACTGGAGATCCTAAGTAGCTGGCTGTATATAGAAGTCTAGGCATTAGTCAGGTGGTCAGGGGTAGAGAGGGGAAATTTGAAAACTGAAATTCATCAGCCTAAAGACGGCGTGGAAAACAATGGGAATCACCTTGGAAGAAAGTGGAGAAAGAGCAATAAGAGGGCCTGACACAGAATTCTAAGGTCCCTGAGTTCCAGAACCACTACCAGACTGTCTTACATAAACCCAATGTGTCCCGAAATGACCGCATAGATGTCCGCTCTCCAAAAGTGGTCCTCCTTCCGTATCCTCTATCCCTTCTTCGTCAGTCGATCGGCTCTCTTAACATCTCCAGTGCCATTTCCCACCTTTCTGTCCCTGCAATAGGTCCTTCGGTCCCTCGATCTCATCATCTCATGCCTGGAATACCACAATCGTCTCTTAGCCGGTAGCTCCGCCGCCAGTCTTGACCCTCACTGCTGCCACCGGGGTCCCTTTAAAGTGCCCCGATCGTGGTACCAGCATATAGTAATCACATCAGCCAATATTTATCAAGTGCTCATCAGTGCCAAGTAAGTCCGTAAGTGCTTTACACGTATTGATTCTTTACAACAATCCGAAAGATCGGTACTATTATTATGCCCCACTGACAAATAAGGAAATAGAGACAGCGAGGGTTAAGTAACTTGCCCAAGGTCACACAGCTAGTAAGTAGTGGATACAAGCCCAGAGTCTGTGCTTGTAAGCACTAGTCTCGCAGTATAGATTCAGTAAATAAATGCCTGTTCAATGGATGGGAAATGGGGCCTGTGGGGCCTGTGACTTTTTTCGTGTTATTATTCTGACCTTGACTATTTCATCTTTTCTTTCATTTTTCAAATCCCATTTCGTGCAAAGCTCAGACACAATAAAGTTCCAAAATCAAATAACAGATCTTTTGCCGGGGTGCTCAAGGGAGTCAATCGGGGCACAGGCCATTATCCTCACGCCTTGAGGCACTGGCAAGGTAGGGCTGATTTATCGGTGTCCGGTGACTAGGGCCAAGGCACAGGAAAATAAGATGTCATAAGGTAAACCTCATGACACCTTGACACAAGGCATCGCCCCTGCAGCCATTTCCGGGGAGCTCCGTGGATGCCAGGCACCTGGTGACGAGGTCCACACGCATTCAGTGCCTCCGGTAGCCCTCTGCACGGTCAGCGCGGCTCTGCTCTCCATCTCCCAGGTGGGACAACGGGCTCACAGAGGGGACGTAACTTGACCCAGGTTGCAGAGGTAGTCAGCAGCCAACCAACCGGGACGAATGCCAGGGGCGGCCGTGAACTGCTGTGGCAGCCGGCTTCTGGTCACCTGGGGTTCCCACCCCCCACCCCCGTCATCCGGAGCCGCAACCCTCCCCCCCGCCCCATAGCCCCTAGCCACGTGCGGCTCGGGACACTTAAATTCAAAGAAAATTAAATTAAAAAAATCTAGTGCCTCGCAATGAATCATGGAACACTACATCACAAACTAATGATGTAATGTATGGTGATTAACATAATAAAAAAATTTATTTTTTTTATTTTTTTTTAAAGATTTTATTTATTTATTTGACAGAGACAGAGACAGAGAGAGCAGGAACACAAGCAGCGGGAGTGGGAGAGGGAAAAGCAGCCTTCCTGCTGAGCAGGGAGCCCGATGCGGGGCTCGATCCCAGGACCCTGGGACCATGACCTGAGCCGAAGGCAGGCGCTTAACGACTGAGCCACCCAGGTGCCCCATAATAAAAAAATTTTAAAAAAATCCAGTGCCTCGGTCACACTAGTCACATTTCAAGCGCTCGGAAGCCGCAGGTGGCTGCTGCCGGCCCTGTGAAAGAGCGGCGACAAAGCCCATTTCCCACCTGACGGGGCATTTTCTAGGACAGCGCACTCTCTCTGATGCGGCCGAAGCCTTCTCTCCGCTCTGCCAGTTGGGCTCCTCTCACTTCAGGGTCCTGGGGCAACTCAGAGACATACGCTAAGGTAATAACTTTCACAATTGCCCACCCCCCCCCACCCCCCCCCGTCCCCATCGTTCACCTCCTTGGCAATGTCACCCTTTCCATCCGCTGCTTGCAGTTCGTCCTCAGCCCCATTCCGTTGGCCCCCTCCTCTCTCTGGTTCCGGGAATGCAGAGCTCCGGTGGTGGTTCACTCTCATGCTGCCTCCCACCCGGATGATTGGGGTGGGGGTCAGCCCCTTTGGGGCCACAGGCTGGAAGGTCCCCAAGAAGCAGAGACCCTGGCCGGCCGTCTGCAGCCACGCCCTGCCTCGCCACCTGCTGCCGGCTCCGCTCTCCTGGGGGAGGCCTCGCCCCAACCCGGGCCCAGCTGGTGGCCACTAGGACGCCGATATGATTTTGGAGCTGGTAAAAAAGACCCAGAACCTTTTTTTAAAATCCCAAGTTACCCGATGTAAATGAAAAGTGATAGGATGCTAGAAGGCAGGCAGGTTATTATCTGCTCTGCACACAGGGATGAGGGGGGAAGAAAGGAGACAAAGTACCCCCAGGGATAGCGGAGCTAACCAAGATACACCACTCCCTCACCCGTGGTCATGGAGGATGGATGTGGCGGGTTATTAAAGCCAGCCGATAATCCAAAAGGCGCTCAAATACATGATGTGACCCATCCACGCCCTTCCTCGGAACCCCGGCAGATTTATGCCTCTGATTAACTCTTCTCAGCTTGACATTAAAACGAGTATATATTTTCCAAGCCGATTCCAGCCAACGGCTAGAGGAGGTGGGCAAGAGCGTGCGGACTGGGAAGGGTAGAGTCTACAGTGATCGAGTCACCATAGAAAATCTCTGTGTGGGTATTTGAGAGTCACCTGCACACACTGTCCAAAGAGGGGTTCTGCCTGTCAAGGTGACTAAAGAGTTGAGCCCCCTAAGACTTTTCCTGGAGGCCCACACCAAAGGTATATGAAGGAGTCAAGCCTGGGGTCTCCAGCTGAATGTCTCTCAGTCCATAATGAGTCCAGACGCATGGTATAAGGTGGCCAAAATCAGAGACACCCCCCCCCCCGCCCCGATGATTTCCAGAAGATTCTGAGGCAGAAGCGACTTTGGTGCAGTTCGTGCCATTTAACAATGAGCTGTGGCAGGGAAAGGCAGGCTGAGCAGGCTCTGCCCCCCTCCCCCGTCCCTGGGATGTGTGGGGCACGCTACCTCTGAGAACACAGCTGTAAAATGGGGACAGTAAGCAACACTCAGGGCTCTGATGCAGTCATGCTCGAAGTGCTTAGAGCAGAGTGATAATGGAGCATGGGAAGGACCAGGGGGCAGAAGACAGAATCCACGTTCCTGAAAGCAAGAGTACTCGCTGGAGACATGTATTGGTTTCTGTCTTCCCTCTGAAGGGGAGAAAGTAGGTCAACACACTCAAAGAACTGTGACCAGAAACAGTGGGTCTGAGAGGGAGTCATTCGCTGAGCCCCTGCCAAGATGAAGCAGTGAGGGACACGCCTTTCATTTTAGGCCATTTGGCTGAGGTCACTTGGCTTCGGGAAAGGTCAGGCTGTTGACCCCCTGGTGTGTATTCCCTGCAGGCCCTGGGAGCTGGGTGCAGGGGGAGGCTCGCATTTTGAAACCAACATCTCAATGCTTGGCAGGCGTGAGCTGGCAAGCACAGGAATGTTTATGAGCAAACTGTGTGCCTACTTTGGCGCTCAGACAAGGTGGACAAGGCTCGGGGCAGCTTGGCTAAATATAGACAGCACAGGGGGGCCTAAGGAGCAGGAGAGCGAGGTTTCATTTCCAGGTCTCGCAGTTAACCTTGGGGCAAACTCCCCGAGTGTCTTTCTTCCATATACTGATTTGTTCTTAGGGAGGCAGGGTTCTTGAATAAGCTTTCCCGGGCCTGGAGATGGGTTCATGCTGGGTCTACTGTGTTTTCTTGCCTCGTCTTCCCTCAAAAGATCCAAGTCTGGGGAAGAGACTGGTTGTGACCCCGTGGAAGGGGATGCAGCTGATATTCTTCTGGAACCAGCAAAGTCACGGTGACCCACTGGGAGCCGCAAGTCCTCTTGGACTAACCAAGGTTGTTGCCTACCCAGAGCCAGAAGGAGGCTACCTGACCCCTGGCATGAAGGCTGAGGTGGCAGCGAAGGATACAGAAGCGCCCAATCAGAGCTCCTGCTGCCTAACGTCCGGCCCTCAGGTAAGCAGTATGAAATGCAAGAATTTAGTTTTAGCAGTTTTAGCAGAAAATTCAGAAAGCAAGGCGCCTGGGTGGCTCCGTCGGTGCAGTGTCTGCTTCGGCTCAGGTCATGATCCCAGGGTCCTGGGATCGAGCCCCGCGTTGGGCTCCCTGCTCGGGCAGGAGCCTGCTTCTCCCTCTCCCACTCCCCCTGCTTGTGTTCCCTCTCTCGCTGTCTCTCTCTCAAATAAATAAATAAAATCTAAAAAAAACAAAAAACAACAAAAAAACCCGAACATTCAGAAAGTAGGCAGTTCCTGCCCTTTGTAACTGTCCACATGCCCTTCCTGTCCTCAGCCAGATTCCACTTGCACAGAAGCAGGGAACCCAGACCAAGGCAGCTGCTTGCCAGTCTGTAGTTAGGTGGCAGTGTTCTGAGGAAAAACCTGGACTAGTCAGGGAGCCCGAGAAGCCGAGCCCAAGGAAACGATTTAGTATTTCCTGCCTCAAGACTCTTGGCCCTACTCCCATGCCTGGACACTTCCACTAGAAGTCAGAGAGTGTTTCCCTGTGTGGCAGGAATATCTGGCAGGAGCTCCTCTTGTTTTCTGGTTGCAATATTGATAAGTGTGCTTTTTATAAAATTTCGACCGTAAAGGAAAATGTAAAGTAGAAAATAAGAATCACTCTACTACCACCACCTAAATATTAGTACTATTAACAGCTTTTCTGGAAATGCAAGTGTCCAGGCCTGGATTCAGGCCTTGGCCCTGTTGCTTGGGTAAGTTACAGAACCTTTCTGAACCTCAGTTTTCTCATCTGTAAAATGAGATACTACTCACTAAAAAAATGAGATACTACTAGACTAAATAAATTACCCAAGTGTTGCAAGGATGAGAGAATTCAGGTAAAGAGGTTTAGGAGTCCCCGGCAAATAGTAAGTGATCAATAAATGTTGGCCACCACCACCATCATCATCATCATCACCATTCTCTGTGTCTATGTTCCAAACCATCATATTGATGGCTGCATACTATTTCATTTGGGGATGGTACTACTTCCCCACTGGTCAACATTCCTCCTGCTTCCAAGACGTCGCTATTACAAAGCTGCTGTAAGAACATCCTTGCACGTTTATTTTCTTGAACATCTCCGATCATTTATTTCCTCAACATAAAATTCCTAGAACTCAGGTCATGAGGTAAAAAACAAGTGTGAATATTTTTAAGGCCCTTGTTCTGGACCACAAAATGGCTTACTAGAAAAATCGTACTCATTTACATGGCTACCAGTAGGGCACGTAAGTACCCGTCTCTTCATATTTTCGCCAACACTGAATAAGAACATCTTTTTAAGTCTTTGCCAATTTGATAGGGGGAAAAATGGTGTTTTGTTTTCATTCGTATGATTTTGATTATAAGAAATGATACATGTTTTATGCTCTGGGTTAAACTTATACAAGAACTCACTTGTTCCCAGAGACAAAAATCTGTAACAAAGTCTTAAGAGATGCTAAAATGAAAACACACAGAGACATCTGCACAAAAATAATTCACATTTGAGTAGTTGATATGCTCATTTTTTAACCATTTTTAATTGCAAAATACAACATATAGAAAACCGTAGATCTTGATAAGGGTATTATAAAGTAAATACCTTTTTATTATCATCTCCATCAAGAAATAGAACTTCACCAGCTGCTTCAGAAGCCTGATGCATATAGCCCAATCCTAAAATTAACCACTAGGCTGATTTTTACGGGAATCTCTTCCTTGCTTTTGTTTATAGTTTTATATCACCCAATTACCACTTTTAATGCTGCAGTTTAGTTTTGCATTTTTAAAATATTTTAAAAGTCTCGGGGTACCTGGGTGGCTCAGTCATTAAGCGTCTGCCTTTGGCTCAGGTCATGATCCCAGGGTCCTGGGATCGAGCCCCGCATCGGGCTCCCTGCTCCGCGGGAAGCCTGCTTCTCCCTCTCCCACTCCCCCTGCTTGTGTTCCCTCTCTCGCTGTGTCTCTCTCTGTCAAATAAATAAATAAAATCTTTTAAAAAAAATAAAATATTTTAAAAAGTCTTTTTCACGCTGCAGTTTAGTTTTGCCTTTTTAAAATCTTTTAAGTCTCTTTCAATTTAGTAACTGATACACTGGTAGTAAAAATTACACTGGATTATAATAGCATACAACTTAAAGAAGCAGATGCTCGTTTTTTTTTAATGGTGCTTTACAAACACATAAAACATAAACAATTTTCCCCAGGCATATGACTAAATAAATTACTCTGCCTCAAACTTGGCATGTCACTTTGATACAGTTACATGTATTGGTTCGGTTTTGAAGCAATACCTCCAATGTCCGTATAATTTTAACATTTTCCATTCAAGCTTCAAGGTCGGTTACGAGTCAGGATTCTGATTTTCTTTTCTTTTTTTTTTTTAAGATTTTATTTATTTGACAGAGAGGGAGAGAGAGAATACAAGCGGGGGGAGCGGTAGGCAGAGGGAGAGGGAGAAGCAGGCTCCCTGCGATGCGGGACTCGATCCCAGGACGCTGGGGATCATGACCTGAGCCGAAGGCAGACGCTTAACCGTCTGAGCCACCCAGGTGCCCCAGGATTCTGATTTTCAACCTTTTTTTTTTTTTTTCCTTAACCGATTACATACAACAGATTCTTAGTTGCAAGCTACAGAATCCACTCTGACTAGTTTAAGCAGAACAGAAATTTATTAAACAATATCAGACCGTCCACAGGATCTCTCGAGACCCCCACGGCGAGGCTCTGAAGAAGCCAGAGGCCCGGGGCAAGCATAGTTGGGGCTGCTACTCTGGCAAAGACACCTGCCTCTACCCTGGGTAAGACCTCAGCTCCCACGACCTTTGTCTTCCATTTGGAATTTCCAGGCTGCTGGCGTCTCCCCTCAAACAGCCCCTCAAAGACAGTCAAAGAGAACGCTGGGCTGGATAGACGTCAGCTGTGTGATGTTGCCCTTTGGTTGCTAGTTTCTCCCGCCCAGGACGCTGACCTGTCCTATGTTGGATACCAGCAAGCATAGAAGTTTTCTGTAGATTTCGCTTTTTCCTACTCAACTCTTCAGTAGAATGTAAACCTTTAAGGGCAGAGACCAGCTCGTGATCACATGCTGATTACTGATTAATTATCTACTGCGTTCATCAACAAATATTTCTGAATCCCTACTCTGAATTTGGCATGGTGCCAGGGGCTAGAGCTACTACTGTGGGCAAGACAAAAAAAAAAAAAAAAAAAAAAAGGAGGTTCTTCTCTCATGAGCTTCCATTCTAGGCAGTGCTGTATGACAACAAATACATACATCAATAATCATGATTTCAGATGAGGGGAGGGGCAAGGCTGCCTTAGATAGGGTGGTCAGAGAAGGTCTCTGTGAGGGAATGACAGTGGAAGTAAAACGTAAAGCATCTGAGGGGCACGTGGGTGGCACGGTTGGTTAAGCAGCCGACTCTTGGTTTCAGCTCAGGTCATGATCTCAGGGTCATGAGATAGAGCCCCACATCGGGGCTCCATGCTCAGCGCGGAGTCAGCTTGTGACTCTCTCCCCCTCTGCCCCTCCCTCCCTCTTAAATAAATAAATAAATCTTAAAAAAAATAAAACGTAAACGTTTGAAGGGTTAGGGGAAGAACAGTCCTGGAAGAAGGCAGATCACGTGAGGAGGAAACCGATCCACTCAGTGGTGCGAGGCTAGAGCATGATGAGTGAGCAGGGGACAACAAGGTTTGAATTTTAATCCAAGCCTGTCGAGAAGCCATCAGAGGTTGTGAATAGCAGTGACATATCTGGTATTACACTCTGAAGGATCACTCTGGGTGGTGAGTGGGGAACAGGCCTTCGGGGAGACAAACAGAAACACTTAGAAGGCGAGTAATCCAAATGAAAGCTGATGGTGCTCTAGACGAGGGTGGCTGAGAGAATGAGAGGCAGTCACATTTGGGAAGTGCCTCAGAGTTAGAGCCAATGGGAATCCCTGACTGGCTGTGGGAGGTGAGCAGAAGAGAGTCAAGGATCACAGCCTGACTCGGGTGCTTGAGCAACCGTGCAAATGATGCTGACAGTTCCTGAGACGGAGAAGAGCAGGCTAAGGGATTCGAGTGCAGATTCTGACGAGTGGGGGTGCCAACGCTTATGGGACCAGACATGGCAGGTAGATGGTGAAATATATGCGAGTCTTGAGCTCAGAGGGGAGCTCAGGTCTGGCGTGACTCTGTGCCAAGAGGATCTTCTGAGAGGATATGGGAAATGGAGAAGACACAGCTTAGAAGAGAACATTAATGCAGAAGGTCTTGTTGATCACTCCTTGCATGTCCCCAGGGAAGCCTCGCATCATAAGTGGCCCTGGACCCACCCCTGGGAACATGGCCCTCAGAAGGTTCTCTATGTCTCTGACTGATGATGTTGTTTTGTATGTCCAGAGCAATGGGGCAAGTTGTACCAATTCATGAGGACCTCTCAGAATTGTCTAACAAGATCCATGATGTACCTGGTTTCGATGCTGGAATCCTGAGTTGTGTTGCATAGAAGCCTCAGACCCTGAGGCTTGAGCGGGCTCTCCTGGGCAGAGACATGTCACAGGTGTCCCTGTAGTTTGCTGCTAGTTGCTGCTGGGTCGCCCTCAATGGGGAGGAACCTGAAAGCCCGTGCCTGGCTGAGGCTTACATTTTCCAGCTGCCTGGCTCTGAATCCTTCGCTGTGAAAACCTGAGCTGCGAATAAAACCTGCTGTTGTGGCTTGTGAGCCCTTCTAGTGACTCGCCCAACTTGGAGCGGTTGTGGGACCCTCGAAACGCAGCCATCGCCCTCAGAGGGCTTAAGTTTCAGCCAGAGAGGAGAAAGGAACGAGAGCGAAGCAAACAGGATGATAGAGCTCGGTCCGCCTGAGGACAGGGACTAAGCCTTTCTTCATCTGTGTATGCCCCCAAAGAGGGCTGGGTTAAGTGGGAGTCCTCAGGAAAAGTGTGCTGAACTTAGCACAAGAGGTGGGACTTGCTAGATGGGCAGGATTTTGCATAAGCTAAGAGGAGAAGGAGGGCATGCCAACTGGAGGAAACAACTTGATGGAGCCTTGATGGAGGTCCAAGCCTCCCCTGCTCTTTCTGGGCACGGCTGAGGACGAGAGGTGATGGCACGGCATATTCCTTCTGTGCCCCCTCAGTCACTTGCTAGAGAGCAAACTGAGGCTGAGCGGCCGAGCGGCGAATCTCACTGCGTCACGGACGGGGAGCTGGGCTCCTCTCCCTGTGACTCCGTGATTGAAATTCCAGATGGGACTACACTAACTATTCATCCTGAATTCCAGACGGCAGTTCCAAAGTCAAAACCCCCAGCGCTTACGCTTCTCTAAACAATCTTTCCCTATTCCCAGGGCAGCCTCCAAAAGAAATCGGTTAATAACGACTTCAGCCAAAGCGGGGCTCCCATGAAGGGGGGACATGGGTACCAAGGGAAAAAAGAGAAGACACTCTCGGGGATGGACCAAGAGGTTTCTGTCTGAACAGGAAAGAGGATGGAAGGTTTCATGCTTAGAGCTTAGGCGTCCTCTCCTAGAAGCATCGCCCCCTCCCGCTCGGGCAGGTGGCTACGAGATCTAAGATCACACAGCGGTCCCCGGCTGATGCGGGACCACAGCGCGGTCGGCCTGAGTCCCGGCGCGGTGCTTGACCCTATTTTAGTGCCCTGCTTGGTAGTTCTGCCGCCCGAAGAATCACCCCCCCCCACCCCCGGATGGTGGATGCAGTGCAGTTCCCAATTAGCCTCCAGTCCTCGCTGGAGCATGTTAAGGGCCAGAACAGGGAAAGCGGGAAGGGCGGCAAAATGCCGAGCCAAGGCATTACAATTCCAAGGGCTAAGGGAGACCTGCTTCCGACTGCTCTATGGGCTCGGCAGCCTCGCTGTTTCTTTCTTTGCTCTGAGCCAAGTCAAGCATACTCTGTGTCACGAGATGGGGGCTTGGGGAGAACAGCGAGCCAAACAGACCTTCCTGCTGGCGCAAGGGTGAGGCCAGACTCTTAAATGACCAGCAAAAGGTGGGGGGGGGGGGTGACTGCCCTCGCACGTGACAGCCGCCCAAAAGCCCCCGCCCAACCAGCGTCGCCTCCCGGCCAAGCCCTGCCGGTTCATGGGGCAGCGGGGCAGAAAGCCGGGAGGCCGTGCGAGCTCCACCAGCGGCCTCTGTGCCCTGCCCTGCTCTCCGCCTCAGAGCTGGAGACGAATAGGCTGGGCTGGTTCCTCAGCACGGTGAACCCCGGCCACAAGGGGGCTGGCAGGCAGCGACTTCTTTGAGGCCTGAAGTCACTTCCTGTCGGGGACCCCAGGCCCTCGGCTGCGCTCCCACACAGCTCAGCCTTCCTGGGAGGGTCTCAGGCCGGAGCCTGGGCCACTCGCAGAAATGTGGGAAAGTAACTCTGGGCAGCTGGGGGAGGCTGCCCAGGAGGTCTGAGAGGGGACACCTCTGTGCGGACCAAATCGGAGAATGAATGACTCCCGCCCCTTCGGGCATTCGTTCGGCCTCAGTGCCTGAACCTGAATCTCTCTCACAAAATTCGTGTTAGTTTCAGTCCCTCTCGGGACTTCCAGATCCTTACTCTTAAAAAAAGCCATTATAATGTCATGACAGTAAATACCTCATAATTCTGGTTGAGGCGAGGTAGGGCAGAGTTAGAAGTAACGGGATTTGTGCAGATAAGGGAATCTTATCCTTTAAACTCCCCCCAATTTTTTTTAAAGGTTTTTTTTTTTATTTGACAGAGAGCGAGACAGCGAGAGAGGGAACACAAGCAGGGGGCATGGGAGAGGGAGAAGCAGGCTTCCCGTGGAGCAGGGAGCCCGACGCGGGGCTCGATCCCAGGACCCTGGGATCATGACCTGAGCCGAAGGTAGACGCTTAACGACTGAGCCACCCAGGCGCCCCTAAACTCCCAAAATTTTTAAACAGTATTTTTGATGACATGAAATATATACGTATATATTACATGATTCCCAGATTTCTTAACTCATTCAAATCTTTTTCCTGGCTAACTCAGGGTAATCAGAAGCAACATCTTGTATTGTGCTATACTATTTTGTTTTTCTATCCCTTTTCAGGATATCGGGCCTTCAGTGGGCATGTCCCCTGTCAGTTTGTCTGAGCTTCTCCCCACCCCGCCCCCATCCCCCACTCCAACATCTCTTCCTGTTGCTTTCTAATCTGTACGGTGAGGAAACCAGACTACAGAACTCTTTAGAGCTAGTTGCAATTATAAACAAGGCACTAGAAAAGGCCTAGGGAATAAAGTGTGTGGCTTTAGTGCTATCTCTGTGTGTTTGAGGGAGTTTGTAGCTCTTTTTCTCCTTCCAGAATTGGGGCAAATTACCAGAGAAGAGAAGGTGCCAGAAGCCTGGCCTAGGGTTAAGTGTTCTGCTACTGAATATCTGCCTGGGATCGGGCCAGGCCTCAAAATTCCCTGTCCCCACACCAACTCCCTGGCTCAGACAGCTCTGAGTGACAGAAAATTGGGAAGAATAGCTAAGAATAAACATGAGGCCACGCCAGATTCTTCTTTCAGGAAATCAAGTGCTGACAAAGCAGGGGCAACACTGGCTTGGGAGATCGGCTCTAACTTCCAACAGAGGAGCATCTCTGCATTGTTCCCAGAAACGTGAAGCGCTGAGGAAATGAAAAAGGTGACTTCTCGAGCTTAGACAGATCCTTAGGGAAAGCCAATGGCATTAAAAAAAAAAAATGCACTTATCAATTGTTTAAGTGCACAATACCCTATTGTTAACTCTTGGCACTATGCCCTACAGCAGATATCTGGCACTTACTCATCTCGTATAACTGTAACTTTATGCCCACTGAGCGACACCCCCCCATCCCTGTGCCCCCCCATCTCCTGATAACCACCACTCTACTGTCTGCTTCTATATCTTTGCCTATTTTAGACACCTCGAGTATAAGGAATGGTGCAGCATTTGTCCGGTGACCAGCTTATTTCACTTAGGATAATGTCTTCTAGGTCCATCCAAAACTCACCATATTATATATATTTAATTATTTCCAGGTTTTTTTGTATACCAATTATACCTCAATGAGGCTCGGGGGGGCAATGATAAATAAGCCATGGGTTCTACCTTCAAGAAAAAAAAAAGGCACTTATCAGAAGTAAGCCAAACAAGGTGATTTTTGAAGTTTCTTAACTGTAGCAATACTTGAGATCTTTCCTAAAAGTCTTGGGAGAAAAGCGACACATGCAACTTATAAGGCGAAAGCAATAGCCATCCTGTGTTCCATATTTGCACAATTCAGAAACCACTTTCAGAGCCATTGCTTCATTTGACAAGCTGCAGAGAAGGCCGTTCTGCCTCCCATCCTCAGCCACCCCTTACTTGAAGAACCAACACTTGAAAATGTTCGTTATTGACAGCGAAATCCCCACTGTGTCCACATTCTCTGTAGGCAAGGATTACCCACCAGGTCTTGCTGGGAGAGCTGGGCCAGGCCCCAGAGGCCCAGCTCTGTGCAGGATAAAAAAGGAGGATGGCCTAGATGCTGGGGTCCCTGCCTCTGGGGACTCCTAACCCCAGAGTTCTGCCTCTGCCAGACCATTAACCCGCACATACTGCAGATAAGGCTCCCTCAGCCGGTCCAGCATCATTGTTAGCCCAAGACGGAAGTAATAAGGCAGACCCCACAGGTTATCATTTTGTTATTTTGGGCTGGACATCCACCAACCAGCAGGATGATGAGAGTGGAAAATGTTATTGACCATCTCTGAACCTTGATTTGACATTTGTAAAACATGAAAGGTAAAACTCGTCCCCACCTAGTTTCCAGATATTTGGAGAAGACAAATGAAGTATCACAGTGGAATATTTTCTTTTTTAAGGTGGATTTCTTTGGAGTCCTTGGGGTGATCACATAAGTCTGAGAGATTCTAACTGGCATTAAAGTTAAACATCCTCCATCACTTCGAAGTTTTACTAGAAACCATACGTAACATCTCCAACCAGAGATACGGAAAAGGGGAAAAAAGCTTAGGATTTGATGTTGGGGGTGAGGAGAGACCTTAAGAAGGAAAGTGGCGATCATAGCAGAGATATAAAATAGGAAGAGGAAGACATGAAAGTGTCAAATTGAAGAATCAAAATTGTGTTACAGCAAAAGAAAAGGGAAATGTAAACAGCAACCCTCAAACAGTGTTTTCACAACTAGATTTAAAGATTACGTAAAGGAGGGGCATGGGTGGCTCAGTCGGTTAAGCGTCTGCCTTCGGCTCAGGTCATGATCCCAGGGTCCTGGGATCGAGCCCCGCATCGAGCTCCCTGCTCCGCGGGAAGCCTGCTTCTCCCTCTCCCGCTCCCCCTGCTTGTGTTCCCTCTCTCGCGCTCGCTCTCTCTGTCAAATAAATAAATAAAATCTTTTAAAAAAATAAAAATAAAGCCTACATAAAGGAACTTTTTATTTTTTTTAATTTTTTTTATTTATTCATTTGAGACACAGAGATACAGAGAGAGAGAGAGAGAGAGAGAGAAAGCATGAGCAGGGAGAGAGGCAGAGGGAGAGGGAGAAGCAGGCTCCTCGCTGAGCCAGGAGCCCGATGTGGGTCTTGATCCCAGGACTCCGGGATCATGACCTGAGCCGAAGGCAGACGCCCAACCATCTGAGCCACTCAGGCGCCCCTTTAAAGGAACTTTTTAAAGCAGTGCAAGCTAAAATAACTGAGACACAATTAAGAACACATTATAGGGTGCCTGGGTGGCTCAGATGGTTAAGCGTCTGCCTTCGGCTCAGGTCACGATCCCAGAGTCCTGGGATCGAGTCCCACATCGGGCTCCCTGCTCCTTGGGAGCCTGCTTCTCCCTCTGCCTCTCTGTCTCTCATGAATAAATAAATAAAATCTTTAAAAAAAAAAAAAGAACACATTATAAAGGACATAAGGCTGAATTGCGTGAAATAAATTTAAATGGGAAACTCCAGCCCAAGTGACTGTTGTGCGCGGATCTTAGAAATCTTTGAACCACAATGAGTTTGGCAGTGATTCTATAAAGCGGATGTGATTTATACTTATGAGCTGACATCTGGGTGAGTCTCGCCCCGATTCAAGAAAACGAGATCCACACAGAGTACAGCAATGAAGCCAAAGAGGGAAAGTGAAAACGGATCATCATCACCGCCTTCAGATATAGCCCTTCCTGACCCCCACCTCCTTACATTTCTGCCCCTCCCACCCTTCTTCTCCAACCTGCTCATCAGCCAGCCAGCCACTCTGTGGATAGCTTACTTACAGCTGGTTCAGGGCCTACCCTTCAGAAGGGTACCTATGCCAGAGGCACAGAAGCCGAGCTGCGGGTCTGGCTGATCTGCGCTCCTTGGGTTCATCTACACTCAGTCCACTCACTCCTTTCCTATGCAAGACACTAAAGGCCCTAAGAGCAAAATGACTGCCTTAATTTGCTCATGCCTGAGATTCAAAGGGAAAACGACAGAAGTAAATTGTTGTAAGGGCTCGGCAACCCTACCCACCGAGTACCATAGGATTTATATATGTATGTATACGTACATAAATATATATATCATGTATATTTATATATATAAATACACACACATACACACACACTCTACTACACTCTAGTGGTTATGGTTCAGGTAAACACTGAATCACGTCAGGAACAACCGACCACTTTTTACCTCTCAGGTCCTTCTGGGAGTTTGGTCTCCACTTCCAGCGAGAAATCTGGAAATGGCTCCACCTTCCCTCTCCCAGTGATACTCCTGGACACCGGGCGCGCGGGGGGGGGGGGGGCGGGGGGAGTCTGCTCACCCGATCTTGTCAGAGCACTCACTGTAAATTAACTTAAGCTGAGTCAACCCTGAGGCATTAGGACCACGGCAGACATGGACGGCCTGCCCTGGCCTTGGGAGATCAACTGCACAAAGAACAACTCTGGCACTTTCTTATCCAATTGCTCCCACAGCTCCAGGCAGAACCAGAACCTGGGATGAGTGACAGAGGTGTTTGACCTGGAGGCAACTCTTATGTTTACATGGAGCGTGACTCTTAGGGACAGAAGCAGAAGGGAGAGTGGGGGTTTCATGGTGAGTGACGAGGGGGAAAAGGATGGTCCGTGACAAACAGGGGAGTATGCCTGTCCTGTCTCCTCTCCCTGGAGGAAACGAGCACTCTGCCACACAGAAGAGGGGGTTTGGTGATCGCAGTCCGGTCTGTTACAGAATTAGAACGTCAGCATCACTCATACGTTCCCTGAGTGGGATGGGAAGTTAATGGTCAGTTGGTACCCAGGGAATGCAGCAGAGGCTGTGTCTAGCCACCATATATACCAGGTGCCCCTCTCCATATCCTGATCTCCCTTGCAGTTAGGTTGGGGCGAGCCAATTAGTTCCTGTCACTGAAATGCGCGCAGAAGTGATGTGTGTCCCTTCCGGGATGAGGCAATGAAGGCACGTGGGCTTTCAGCTGTCTTCTTCTCTGCCATGGTGCCCTTCAAGTTCATGTGTTCCAGATGGCATCGCTACATGACGCTACATACCAGTCTGCATCAAACTTTATTTATGTGAGCAACAAATAAACCTGTGCTGTTTATGTGTTCCTGCGTCAGAGGCTAGCCTATCCTGACTAATATAGGAGCCAAAGCAGGGGCCCATCCAGAACATTAGAGACCTTAGTGCAAGAAATTAACCTGGTCACACCCACAAACTCTACAAGGATGATCAGATTTCATATTTCCCAAGACGTTCTTCAACAAAATGTTATCTCTGAGGGAGGATGGTTCGTCCCAAAACAGTAACTTCAAGTGTAAAGTCCGCCTCTCCCAAGACACGTGTCTCCAAAAGAGCGTAAGACATCCAAAATTCATTCAGTAGCTCATGAACTCTCTTCCTAGGCGCGCATCACCTCCCTACTTCCCATTTTCCTTCCATCACTGGACACAAAGCTGACTTATAGCCTCTACATCAGAACTTCCTCACAAATTCAGGTTGCCATCAAAACCAAACAAGAGAAAAGTAAAAAAGGAGACACAACCAAGTTTCTCTCTATCAAGACCATCTCAATTCCTTGCAGGACCTGGCTCAATCCACTTTTAAAGTTTAGAATAGAAGGCAAAGCAACTTCCCTCATTCACTGTTTCTAAAATGTCGAGATCTCATTGGGGCGCCTGGGTGGCTCAGTCGTTAAGTGTCTGCCTTTGGCTCAGGTCACGGTCCAGGTCATGGTCCCAGGGTCCTGGGATCGAGCCCCGCATTGGGCTCCCTGCTCAGTGGGGAGCCTGCTTCTCCCTCTCCCACTCCCCCTGCTTGTGTTCCCTCTCTCGCTGTGTCTCTGTCAAATAAATACATAAAATCTTTTTAAAAAAATGTCGAGGGGCGCCTGGGTGGCTCAGTCATTAAGCGTCTGCCTTCGGCTCAGGTCATGGTCCCAGGGTCCTGGGATCGAGCCCCACATCGGGCTCCCTGCTCGGCGGGAAGCCTGCTTCTCCCTCTCCTACTCCCCCTGCTTGTGTTTCCCTCTCTCACTGTGTCTCTCTCTGTCAAATAAATAAATAAAATCTTTAAAAAAAAATAAAAATAAAAAAAATGTCGAGATCTCGTAGACCACCTAGGTTAGAAGGCACAATGCTTTAAAGCTGGAACCGAAAGAGCCTGGGACAATTTTGGCTTGGCACTCTTCACAAAGGAGGGAAGACCTCTTGACTATTTTTCACCGTAAAACCCGTGGAAAGCCCTACCTTTCAGAACATCTACTCCCTGAGATGACAGGGACCCCATGTATGACCGCTGATAGCAGATGACCAAAATATGGTCTTGAAAAGCATTTCTTTCAAAGGTAGTTCGCATCATCAGCATACGTTGGAGAAATTACACGTGCACATTTTTTCCTTGACCTAGGACTTAATGAAAACTTTGATGCATTCCGCCCCTGTTGAATGAGAAGGCCTGTCTGGTGGCTAGGGGCTATACAAAAGCCATGGCCTGGGCCTCATCTGTAAGCTTGCCCCTCGCTCTGCAGCTAGAATCTGGTTCTGTTGGGAGGAGACAGCCAGAAAAGGCCCTACTCTCTGACCCAGAAGGCCTCTTCTGAGCATTGCCCAATGCTCTGTTATACAACATGCAAAATAAATAATCAACTTTAAAAGTCAGGCAGTCAAAGCTCTGCTCAAATAATAAGCCCTTTTACAAGCTGCTTATCACCTGCCAAAATCAGCTCAAGAGGAACACCAGGAACTCTAAATTCTATTGTTCTCATTAACTACTTGGGGGAAATGGACAAGCTTCAGTGGCCTTATTGATTTTCTAAGAGACAGAGGTGGAAAGGTTTTCATCCACCAGCACCCTGCCCTTGATCTCAATAATTTAAATATGGCTCCCATGCCGCGGTCTCTGAGAGGTCTCTATTACAAGCATGAGCTAGAAAGGGGTCCTGGCCTTTTCTTAGAAGACATACCACTCTTTACATTCCCTCTCACCCGATTGTTGGGGTGAGAAAGGGAAGAACATAAAGGCCAACCTTTTCAGAAAGTTCACCGGGACAGAGTGTGAAAGGGCAGGACAGAGGCACCTCTAAAGCAGTCTTCGGCCTGTGAAAGTTTTCTGGCTTAACTACAAAAAGGAAAGAGGAGTTTTGCTCAAGGAAAACGTCAAAACCATGTTTGGTGCCCTTGGGTAGGCCTGACAATACATCGCTGTTGACCCAGAATGGCTTCTCTGGGTTTGAAAATACAGGATGGGGACTCTTGGGAAGGGGTCTTGTTAAGGAAATCTGTAATAAAACTCATTTCTGATGGACCACAAAAGGGCTTGTCACATCTATTTAAGACATTAATATCCCAGGACCCTCAACCCACAGAGGCAAAGCTCAGAATGTACCTTCTATATAAACTTTACTACCCTCCCTTTTCCCCTCACTGATCCCTCTTATAGGGTTGGTTTATTCCTCACTAGCCTCTATACGTGCTGACTTGCTCACACTTGCTCCCTGCACTAGCCCATGGGTTTTCTGAGAGCAGGGACCAAGCTTTATTCCTCTCTGCCTCTCTACAGTCTAGCACACTCCCCGAAACAACATGGGTGTTCATTAAATCATGTACTTAACAATAAGATTAACAGTAAGCATAGTTAACGCTTAAGCATTCAGTAACTCTGTTGAACTTCCCAAAATTTTTTCTCATTTTCCAGTTGAGGAACCTGAGGCACTGGCAGGTAAATAAACTAATAAGTGGCAAAGCAACGATACGACCTAGGTGATCAGGCTCTAGAACCTTCCTTCTTAGCCACCTGGAGCAGTGCACAGGAATAAGTAAGTGAGATGATAAAAGGGCTATCCACATATGAAAGCACTGAACATGAACTTAAATTAATCTGATTTAGAAACCTGGTTTATTCACACAAAAAGTTATTAAGCACCTAGTATTCTATGCCAAACCCGCTGCTAAGAATTAGTGGCGCAAAGATAAAGGTATGGTCGTATTCCTCGAGGAGAAGAGAGACAAGTAACAAGATGGTATTGAGCACTGACTACATGCTGGGCACCGTTCTAGGTACTTCACGTGTATTAGCTTCTGTCATCTTGACAAAACCCCTACAAGGGGAGTCCTGGTCTTTTTTTTTTTTTTTAAGATTTTATTTATTTATTTGTCAGAGAGAGCGCACAAGCACGGGGAGCAGCAGGCAGAGGGAGAGGGAAAAGCAGGTTCCTCGCTGAGCAGGGAGCCCGATGCGGGACTCAGATCCCAGGACCCCGGGATCATAACCCGAGCCGAAGGCAGACGCTCAACCCACTGAGCCACCCAGGCGTCCCTGAGGGTAGTCCTATTCTTATTAAATCAAGATGAAGCAGATGAGAAACTGCGACCCAAGGAAGTTAAGCAACTTGTGAGAAGCACTGCTTGAACACAGGCAGCCTAGCTCCTGAGCCCATGCTCTCCGCCACCACATTCTGCTGCCTCTTCCGTAACAACCACACTCGGCTCCTCCCAGAGAGAGGAAAAGTAGTTACGGAAACTCTGAGAAGGAAAGGATTCATCTTGCCCGAGAGGGGGCTCAGAGCAGGCTCCGCAGAACAGGGGACACTTGAGCTGGGCCTTGAAGACACGAGAAGAGGAAAGAAATTCAAATGCGAATGGTACATTGAGACCAGGAAAACTCATCTGTGTTTTCGAAGCCATCACAACCAAAACACAGAGCTAAGCAGCAAGCCTGGTGCTGCACCATCTTCTGCTGCTGAGACCCACTTCTCACCAAGGAACAAGGAAAGAATTCGCGGAACTGCGGCCTGAATGTTTATATCAGTTTTCCCACTTGGTTCAAACTCTACCTGGGGTTTAGCCATCCTCACAGTATCTGGAGGAAGTTCTGTTCCTCTTCCTTCCGTACAATAGATAATGTTTTGGGAAGGGGATGCCCACGCTCATTTTAGTGTAACTGAAGCCAGATCCTCCCAGGTCAGCAAAGGAGGCTACAATCACCATGGGGGGCAACGTAGAACAGCTAGATCTCATAGCTGAGAGCTCCAATTCTTTTTTCCACACATGGAGATACTCTCTCCTTTGCTAACCACAGAGGTTCTAAGTCCAGTTTTATTAAAGGCTGTCCAGGGGTTTCCTGAGAGTCTGTTCCACTCAAACGTGCTGACAACTTCCCTTCCCTCAACCTCTAGCTTCTCTGATGACCGGCTACTATGCCAAGAAATGCAGGTGAATAAGGACAAGTAAACTCCAACAACCAGTGAGTACTCCTGAGGCAGACTTGCGATTATTCTTCCCATTCTAAATACCCCCTCGAAATATCCCCCACACGATTCCAGGGACTGCTGCAGTTTTCCACTCTTCTTTACAGCAAAACTCTTTAAGAGGTTTGTCTCTATTGCCTGTGTACGATTTTTCCCCTCCCCCTTCTCTCTTGAATCCACTCCCATCAAGCTTCTGTCCACTGAGATGGCTTTTATCAAGGCCCCTAGGTTGCTGAAGTCTACGGAGAATCCTCAGCTCTTCTCTCACTTGGCCAACCAGAAATACTTTTCACAGTTGATCATTCCTTCTTCCCCGAAGCACCTTCCTCGCTTGACTTCCATGACATCATTCTCTTCTGGTTTTCCTTCTGCCGTACTGGCCACATCCTGCCAGTCTCCTTTGCTTGTTCCTCATTGTCTTGCTAACCTTTAAATGTGGGAGTGCCCTGGGGCTGGGTCCTTGGTCTCCTTCTCTTCTCTAACTGTTCTCATTATCTTCTGGCATCTTCTTACCATCCATCTCAGGGCTTTAAATACTATCTAGATGCCTAGGACTAAAAACTGTTCATCTCCAGCCCCAACCACTCCTATGAATGCCAGGCTCACATAGCCTACAGCTTCCTCGATATCTCCACTTAAATGTCTAACTGGCGTCTCAAATTCAACATATGCAAAATTTAACATCTGATATACCCCCAACCTTGTTCTTCCCATGGTATCTTTTTTCAACAATTTATTTACATTTTTCTAAAAGATTTTTATTATTTACTTATTTGACAGAGAGAGACACAGCGAGAGAGGGAACACAAGCAGGGGCCGTGGGAGAGGGAGAAGCAGGCTTCCCGCGGAGCAGGGAGCCCGATGCGGGGCTCGATCCCAGGACCCTGGGACCATGACCTGAGCCAAAGGCAGATGCTTAACGACTGAGCCACCCAGGTGCCCCTGCACATATCTTTTCAAGTTAGTGTTTTCATTTTCTTTGGATAAATACCCCAAAGTGGACTTGCTGGTTCGTATGGTAGTTCTATTTTAATTTTTTGAGGAATCTCCATGCTGTTTTCCATAATGGCTGCTCCAATTTGCATTCCTGCCAACCGTGTACAAGGGTTCCCTTCTCACCACATCCTCGCCAATACTTGTTATTTCTTGTCTTTTTAATACTAGCCATTCTGATAGGTGTGAGGTGATAGCTCATTGTGGTTCCGATTTGCATTTCCCTGATGAGTAATGATGTTGCGCATCTTTTCATGTACCTGTTGGGCATCTGGTGTGTCTTCTTTGGAAAAATGTCTATTCAGATCTATAGGCAATTTTTAATCAGATTGGTTTGTGTTACTGAGTTGTATGAGTTCTTTATATATTTTGGATATTAGCCCCTTATCAGATGTGTGATTTGTAAATATTTTGTCCCATTCAGATTGTCCTTTACTTTTGTGAATGGTTTCCTTTGCTGTACAGAAGCTTTTCAGTGTGATGTAGTCCCACTTATTTATTTTTGCTTTCGTTGTTTTTGTTTTTGGTGCCAGATTCAAAAAACTCATCACCGAGACCTACGACAAGGAGCTTACCACCTGCGTTTTCTTCTAGGAGTTTTATGGTCTCAGGGTCTCACATTCAAGTCTTTAATCCATTTTGAGTTCATTTCTGTGTATGGTGCTAAGATAGTGGTCCAGTTTCATACTTTTGCACGTGGCTGTCCAGTTTTCCCAGAACCGTTAATTGAAGACATATCCTTTTCCCATTGTATATTCTTTCCCTCCTTTGCCATATATTAATTGACCGTATAGGTGTGGGTTTATTTTTGGGCTCTTGATCCTATTCCATTGATCTATATGTCTGTTTTTATGCCAATTCCACCCTGTTTTAATTACTATAGCTTTGGAATATAGTGATATAGAAATCAGGGGGCATGACGCCTCTGGCTTTGTTCTTCCCTCCCAAGATTGCTTTGGCTATGTGGGGGTTTCTGTAGTTCCATACAGATTTTAGGATTATTCATTCTATTTCTTTGAAAAATGCCATTGGAATTTTGATAAGGATCTTTGAGTAGTACAGACATTTTAACAACATTGATTCTTCTACTACATGAGCACGGAATATCTTCCCATTTATTTGTGTCTTCGATTTCCTTCAAAATGTAGCTGCTGATATACTTCCAACCTTGTTTTTCCCACAGTCTTTACCAATGCAACTCCATCCTTCCAGTTGCTCAGAACAAAAACCTTGGCAACGTCCTGAACAGAAATGCTGTGTTACACAACTCCAGAGGGCACCAGCCACATTTTAGTCAATGCTACTGGTGTTATGCAACATGGTGACCCTGTTTCCCTTCATTCCTCTTTCTCCAACATCCTACATCTGATCCGTTAGCAAATTCACTTGGCTCTACCTTCAAAATATATCTCAGAATCCAACAACTTCTCCCCAATTCCACTGCTATCAGCCTGGTCCAAGCGTGTCCCCCTTATAACTTTTTACCCAAAACAACAACAACAACAACAACTAGAGCAATCCTTCTAAAATATGTCAAATCACATCACTCCTCTACTCAAAATTCCCCAATCCGTCCCCTCTCACTCCAAGAAAAAGTCAAGATTCTTACAATGTCCTATTAAGCCTTGAATTGTTTTTTTCTCTTTGGTATCTATCTCTATGTAGCCTATGTATTTTGTGTTTGTCTCATTGCTTATCTGTTGCCCACATATGAATATAAGCTTCATGAGTCAGGAACTTGGTGTGTTTTGTTCACAGCTGAAGCCTCAGTACCTACAATAATACCTGACACAGAGTACCCACTCAATATATATTTGTAGACGAAATAAATGAAGCAGGTTACAAAGGGGGACGTCTTTACACATGGGCCAGAATCATACCAAAACACAATATAACAAGTGAAATGCTATTTGAGGAGCCAGCTAGTGCTGGGACAAAGTCAAATCCCAGGAGATGTTCAGTTCCAATCTCCTACTGTTCGTTTTTCCATTGCTTTGATATTTACCTGACGCAGTCTCCTTTCTTTTGCCTCCTAAAGAAATGCACCTATATAAAGTAAGGAGCTCCCCCTGGTGGAGGCAACTCCATCCAAGCAATGGAAAAGAAAATCCTAGAGCAACAGGCTTTTAAGTTATAAAGGAGACCCGCCGGGGACAAAGGAAGTGACTCCAACATTTCACAGAAAAAGTCCTCTATAGCAACAAGCGGAACCAATGATTAGATTCAAAGTACATTGGGGTGGGGGGACTTATCAACTTATTTTGCTGTTGAACCTTTTTTGCAGCTGAAAATGAAAAAGAAAAATTCACTGCAAGCTGAACGACTTAAGTACCTACTCCCAAGGAATTTTTAATCTGGTAGAGGATATAAGTCATGCATACAAATAAGTACAAAGCAACAAGTACGGCTGTGAATGAGTGAATGGGGGCCAAATCAGAGGAATAAACTAAAAGCTATAACTTACCCAGGAAAGGGGATAGCTTTGGGCTGAGTAAATCCAGGAAGACAGCTTGGAGGGGGTGGTTCCGGAGCTGAGCCTTGAAAGACAGACAAAATTTGAGTAAGAGAGTATTCCAGGTAAAGCCCTAAGTGTAGGGAAGGGCACAGCCAGTGGAAACCCAAGCAGGCCAACAGGGCCCTGCAAATGTCACAATCTGGGTGACAACACAATGCGAAGCCTTCCTTGAAAAGAGCAGAGACAGATTCTCAAGAGAAAAGTCCTTGGCAGAGGTAAACACAGGAAGGAACCAAAGAAATCCCCCCTTTTCCTTGTTTTCCCTTGGATGAGAGGAACACTACTAAAAACTATGGGGGGAAACAAAGATAAAATACGAACTCCGTGATAAATTATCCAGCTTACATACTAGAGGATTCTGAATCCGTAATATTGAGGCGCACCTGGGTGGCTCAGTGGGTTAAGCGTCTGCCTTGGGCTCAGATCATGATCTCAGGGTGGCTCAGGTCATTTCATTTTCAACTTTTCATTTGAAACATTATAGACTTACCTCCCAAAAAGTTGCAAAACTAGTACGAAGAGCCCTTCACCCAGATTTCCCAAATATTACCTTCTTATATAACCACAGTAAAATTATAAATCAAGAAATTAATGTTCATGCAATACTATAATCGATAGACTGCATTTTCATTTGCCCCACCAATGTCCTTTTTCCTGGTCGGGGATCACGGACGTTTTCTTTGACTCCTTTTAACCTGGAACGGTTCCTCAGTCATTTTTGGTATTTCATTATACCATGATACTTTTGAAAAACACTAGCTGGTTTCAATTTGGGGTTTATCAGATGGTTCATCAAACTCAATTTAGGTGATGTGTTTTGGCAAGAACACTCCAGATATGACAGTATGTCCTTCTTGGTGCATCCTGTCAAAAGGCACATGGCATCGGTTTGTTTCACGACTAGGGATGTTAAACTTTTGATCACTTGGTTAAGGCTGTGTCTGCCAGGTTTCTCCCCAGTGGCGTAACTATTTTGCCCTTTGTAATAAATAAGCTTTTTGGGGGGAGATATTTTAAGACTATATAAACACACTGTTTCTCATCATACTTCTGTCCATTCATTTTCCTATCCATTGATGGTTCTGGCCTGAAATAGTTACTACTGTGGCGTTTGCCAAGTAAGTTTCTAGTCCCATTATTCTTTCTGTATTTTATTAACTGGAATGCTATTATAAATAAGTGCTTTTCCTTCTCCCTCATTTATTTATTTATTCAGTTATTTCTTTATATTCACATGGACTCATGGGTTCTTATTTTCCTCTCTGGGTTATGATCCATGACTACCATTAGTTATCATGTTGCTCGACACAGATTCCACCACTGGAAACCCCTTCGAAGTGACTCCTGCATCCTCCTGGCACATCCCCATTATTCCACGGACACTGTCTTACTTTCTGGCACAGGAAGACATTCCTGACTCATTTTCTAGGCTCCCTGCCCCAGGCCAGGAATCAGCCATTTCTCTGAGAGTTCTGGTTCCTTTTATTTGGAGAATGGTATTTTGAAACCAACATCTTGAGTGTGAGCTGTGCTCGCGGGTATTGGGGTGTCGCTGCTTCCAGGACCTCTAAGCAGACAGAGCTAGGAAATATATGCATATCTACAAACCACTCTATTTCTGTATCTCTCTCGGGGGTGGGGTGGGGGGGGCGTGCGCATATAAAGTGACTCATGACACATTCATACTGATAACCTCTGATCACCACCAGCCTTCCGTCTTTTCTTCTGTGTAACTCCTTCTCCCGACAGTAAAAGCTGGCTCTTGTTAGTCACAATATTTTATATGCTCGAGACTAGAATCTACATAAAGTAGGTTCAGAATTGCCAACCTGTATCCCAGTGGAAAACAAACCCACTATCTAGAGAACAGGATTTAGGTTCGGTTTGGGGGGGAGGGGTTGGGGGTTGGTCTTTAGCTTTAGAACAGTGGTTCTCGAAGTGTTCTCTCTAAACCAGCAGCATCAGCCTCATCCGGGAACTTGTTAGAGATGCAAATGCTCGAGCCCCTACTGAATCAGAAATGCTGGAGGGGGGGGCCATCACCCGGAGGTCCCCGAGCTCCCTAGGGGACTCTGATGCATACTGAAGTTTGAGAACCACTACTGTGGAGTACATAGTCAAAATACTCTTTTCTGGGGGCGCCTGGGTGGCTCAGTCATTAAGCGTCTGCCTTCGGCTCATGTCATGATCCCAGGGCCCTGGGATCGAGCCCCGCACTGGGCTCCCTGCTCGGCGGGAAGCCTGCTTCTCCCTCTCCCACTCCCCCTGCTTGTGTTCCCTCTCTCGCTGTGTCTCTCTCTGTCAAATGAATAAATAAAATCTTTAAAAAAAATACTCTTCTCCGAAGTTAGTGCATTAGTCTGCTCGGGCCAACAAAACTAAAAATACCACAGACGGGTTGACTTGAACAGTAGAAATGTATTTCTCACATCTTAGGGATGTGAGAAGTTCTTCAGGCCCGAAGTCCCAGATTAAAGTGCCAGCAAGGCAGGGGCGCCTGGGTGGCTCAGTCGGTGAAGCATCTGTCCTCAGCTCAGGTTGTGATCCCGAGGTCCTGGGATCGAGCCCCATGTGGGGCTCCCTGCTCGGCGGGGAGTCTGCTTCTCCTTCTCCCTCTGCCCCTCCACCCCCACTCATGTTCTCTCTCACTCGCAAATAAATAACTAAAAATCTAAAACAAAAAAAAAGTAAATTCAGGAAAGTTCTCATCCCTTTCTGCCTCATTCCCAGTCCTTTCAACGCTGTTCCCACCCACGCCTGTAAATTACTAATCCCATTGGTTTTTGGTTTCTCTTTCCACACAAGGAGCATTGGTTTTCCGTGGCTCCTGCAACAAATTACCGCCAATTTAGTGGCTCAAAATGCCACGAATGTAAGATATTACAGTTTTGAAGGTCAGGAGTCCAAACTGAGATTCATAAGGCTAAACGTCCAGGCGTCGGCAGGGCTATGTTCTTTCTTGGCGGCTTTAGGGAAGAAGCTGTTTCCCTGTCTCTCCAGGCTCTACACGCGGCCTGCGCTCCTTGGCTACGGCCCTTCTATCGTCAGATCGCTCTGACTGGGAGCCCTGCTTCCACGAGCACATCTCCTCCCTCCGACTCTGCCCCTTCTGCCTTCCTCTTACAAGGACTCTTGTCATCCGCTTGGACCCACCAGGGTAATCTCCTCAGATTTCCATCCCTAATCACATATGCGAAGTCCCTTCTGTCATATAAAGCCGCATAGTCACGGTTCTGGGGATTAGTGTGTGAACATCTCTGGGGGGGGCGGGGCGTCATTCTCCCACACAGATATTTTTTTAAGTTTTTAAAAACACAGAGTGACAGATCTTAGTATTCTCCTTCTTACAATCATTAAACAGCTTCCCTCTCTTCCTAGAAGGAGCCCAACCATTTCACCCTGCCAGCCTCCTTCGCCTCCTTCCGTGTCCTTGACTGTGCCAAATCCTTGATGGCTTTCAGCCTTTGCACGTACTCTTTTCCTCTGCCTAGAATATTCTTTCCCCAGCTCCTCTCATGGTTGGCTCATTCTTCCAGTCTCATCTCAAATGTCACCTCTTTAGAGAAGCTCTCCCTGATTACCAGACAGGTAACAAACAGCCCATCTCAATGACTGCGATTTAGCCTATTTATTTTCTTTATCATTGATCGTGGTCTATAATATATTATGTTATCAGTTTGTTTACGGACCCATCTTTCTCACTAGGATGTAATCTCCGTGAGGGTGGAGACCATGTGTATTCCTGTATATCCCTAATATCTAGACACTCAGGAAGTGTTGACAGGATAGACGAATGCTGCTCCAGTCTGGGTGGCCAACGGAGGGTGAGTGTGTCGCGGGTCGAAATAGAGTAAACAGAAGAATCCCTGTGACTGTAGGTACTGCTGATGCAGACTTTCACAATCCCCAGTACAACCTGAACAATTTCCTATGTGTCCGTCGTTCCTTCATTCATCCACAAGTATTCGCTGAGTAGCTAATATACACACATTTAATCTACACAACAATACCATAAGGGAGCTACTATTACTATTATCCCCCTTTTACCGACAAGAAGACTGAGGTTCAGGGGAGTAGCGTGGCCAAGGACACGCAGCTAGGAAGCTACCGTATGCTACTATATGTTAGGCTTACCACTAGGCTCAGGGGCTATACCAGGGAACGAGGGAACATGCTCCTTGCCCTCTCTGGTGGACAGACAGTCCGAGGATGAATCCATGCTTACAGGGTGCTGTGCTAAGTGTTACGCTAGGGCTCTGCGAAGGGGGCCGTGGGAGCACCGGCCCGGGACCGTGAAATCAGGGTGAAGTGTGAGAGGAGGCTTCTGGGAAGAGGAGGCGTTTGAACTAAATTCGAAGCCTAAGTAGCTCTTAGCTAGAGGAATGGAAGACCAACTAGCCGGCTACTGATCGGGCTCACAGGCTATCATTTGCCTTGATGAAGTTTCTGGTTTTCTCTGGTCTGGCCTTCACCGCCGCTTTGCAGGGTAAGAAATCCAATATCATGAGTAACCTAGAGTTATCTGACTTTGGGAATACTGGCACATGCTTATAACGCTCGGGAGAGAATGAAGTTTATAAATCCTCAGAGCTCGCTAAGCTGGGAAGTGGCCATGCTCTCCAAAGGCATGGCTCCTGGGGCAGTTTCCTGGGGAGCCGAGACCCGGGCTCCCCACGCTTTCTCTTTAAAGGGCCAGGCGGTAAACATTTTTAGTTTTGTGGGTCATATATGGTCTCTGCGCCACTACCCCGCCCTGCCACTGCAGGGCAAAAGCAGGGATAGGGAACTCATAAACAAATAAGTGTGGCTGTGTTCCAACAAGACTTTATTTACAAAAATAGGAGGCAGGGTTTAGGGAGCCCCGGCCTAGAATAAGAGAAGTAGTTACAAGATTCAAATGCTTCATCACATCCACGTGTCCACTGATGCAACAGAGATAAACCCGCCTCCGGTATCAGACTGGGCATGTTCTCTCCTAGACAGTGCCCAGACCGACACTGCCAACACTGGCCTCTCTCGACCTTTTTTAATGCTCGACTGCCCTACGAAATCCCACCCTTTCCTAAAGTGTTGGGTATATGAAGGCTCTACTCATCAGTAAAGCTCCAAGGAAAATGCCAGCAGCATCAGTTGCCAGCGACTTCACAGAGAAAGCTTTGCTCCTTTGTTACCTGCAGGGGGAAAGAGCAGTCTCCGTTCTTACAGATGTTTCCCGCAAAAAAAGTGGCAGAGTCGGCAGCACTAACACTTAAAAGAGACCCACGAAGGGAGAGATTGTTTTTAAATTAGAATTTTTTATTTTTATAAAAGCAGTGTGGGTTCTCTGTAGAAAATTAGAAAACAAAAATAAGGGATAAATATTTATTATCTTTTATATAATTATATAATTTTATATACATATTATTTATAGTTTATATAATTATATAAATAAATATAAATATATGTTTATATTATTATATTCCCACCTCCCAGAAACTACCCATATTAAGAGCTTAGTACAGGGGGTGCCTGGGTGGCTCAGTCAGCTAAGCCTTCGGCTCAGGTCATGATCCCGGGGTCCGGGGATCGAGTCCCACGTCGGGCTCCCTGCTCAGCGGGGAGTCTGCTTCTCTCCCTCCCTCTGCCCCTCCACCCACTCGTGCTGTCTTTCTCTCGCTCTCAAATAAATAAAATCTTTTAGAAAAAGAGTTTAGTACATATCCTTCCAGATCTTCTTCTAAGTTTACATAATACTTATCTGCACTTTCTACCAAAAGGAGATAATACAGCTACATAATGCTTTGTAACTGCTTTTTATCAGTCAGTCACCTCCGCCACCACCCGTTTATAAATTTTCATCTCATCGAATACCCCTCCATATTCAAATTTCCCTACTTTTCCCCCAAATATCCGATAAAGCTGGCTTGCTCAAATCAGGATCCAATCTCAGACCACACTTTTCATCTTTAGTCTCTTTTCATTTAGAATAGTATCCTTTTTTCAGGACAGGGATTTTGTTTCCTGGTCTAGCTCCAATCCCTTTACCAGTTCTTGGTACCCAGTAGTAGCTCAATAGATGTTTACATAATTAACCAATTAATATAAAACTTAGGGGAAGGGGGGTTTCACCCTAGAGCTTATCTCCTCCACCCATCACCCTTTATCTCCATTTTATAGATAATGAAAATTAGGACCCAGAGAAGTGAAAGTGACTTCCCAAGGTCACCCAGCAAGTACATGGCAATTGCTTTCCATTTCTCTGTTTATTCTATTAAACCAAGAGTTGGCAAACTTCTTCTGTGAAGGACAGAAAATCAATATTTTAGGCTTTATAAGAAAATATAATGACAGAAATACAAGAATACAATTACAAGCTTTTGTAATACAGGTCTACTAGTGAAAAAAAATGGAATGGAAGAATAACATTTTGTTTAATTGTGGCTGAAAGTTAGTGTTCCCCATGATCCTACTGATTGTAAAGGTTCATCTGATAAAACATTCTGAGTTTGCAGGTCATAGTTTGCCAGCCTCTGTCCTACACTATGCTGCTTCTCTGTGATTCGGCTTTTTCTTTGTGTTTGAGTGAAAATAACATCCTTCTTAATTAACAGTTATAAATGGGTTCCGGCTTATTGAAGTTATATGGTACTAAAGTACCAATGGGGAAATCTCCTTAGCCACACCCTTAAAATGCATGTTGTCTTATTTCAGTACCTAACTGTTGGTAATGTCTGTCTTCTTTCGTTTAAACTGCAAGAAGGTAGGTTGCATTGTGATTGTGGCTTTCATAATTAACCATGTGTTAATATTTAATGCGGCTGACCAATTTATAAATCAGCGCAAGTGAAGATGGTAATTGGCCTATGTCAGGGCTATTTTTTTTCCTCAAATAAAAACATTCTATGCTATTTGGAGAACTAAATAGCCCAAGAATTAAAAGAATAGAAAGTGGTTGCTTTTGGGGGAGCAGGGAATGGGGAGAAAAGCTGGGGACTCCTCTCTTTAAAAACAACAACAACAACAACAAAGCTTGTAGGACTATTTGACTTTTAAAACTATCTACATGTATAATTTTGATAAAAATACAAGAAAGAAAACCAGAGGCACATTAAAGCCCCTTCCAGAAAAGCCTTCTTGAATACTTTCCTCCATCCTCCAACTGAAGTTCGGGTCCCTCTTCTCTGCCCCCCACGGCATCCTGTGCTCGATTCCATCAGCGCACTTAACACACTGTGCTATAATTATGTTTCTCTGTCTCCCTCTCAGAGCCGTGAGCTCCTTGCATGGATGGCCTATGTGTTGCTCATTTCAGCAACTAGATCTTATAATTTTTAAAAAGCTAGTCATTAAAGTGAAGTGAAACTAACCAAATACCACTCAATCTAGGCAAATTAACATCACAGTGAGATACCAAACCAAAAGACTAAGCAGGTGTTGGTGAGGATATGGAGAAATTGGAACCTTCATACATTAACCAAGAGCAATCTTAAATGGTGCAGCCACTTTGGAAAAGAGTCTGGAAGTTCCTGAAAAACTGAAACATACAGTTGCCATCTGATGCAGAAATTCCACTCGTAAAGCAGGGAACGAGGGAACATGGCCTTTGCCGTCTCTAGTGGAGAGACAGAGAATGAATTCAAGCTCACGGGGCAGTGTGTTAAGTGTTATGATAGAACTCGGCTAAGGGTGCCAGGGGAGCACCAGCAAAGGGCAGTGAAATCAATCAAAGAATTGAAAACATATGTTCAGGGGCGCCTGGGTGGCTCAATCGTTAAGCGTCTGCCTTCGGCTCAGGTCATGATCCCAGGGTCCTGGGATCGAGCCCCGCATCGGGCTCCCTGCTCAGCGGGAAGCCTGCTTCTCCCCCTCCCACTTCCCCTGCTTGTGTTCCCTCTCTCGCTGTCTCTCTCTGTCAAATAAATAAAATCTTTACAAAAAAAAAAGAAAACATATGTCCACACAAATGTTCCCAATTATTGGATGACTCTTAATAACCAAAAAAAGAAAAAGAAAACAACCCAAATGTCCATCAACTGACAAACGGATCGACAAACGTGGTATATCCATAAAGCGGTATATCCATACCATGGAATATTATTCAGCTATAGAAAGTAATGACATACTGATCCATGCCACAACATACATGAAACTGGAAACATGATGCTAAGTGAAAGAAGCCAGTCACAAAAGACCACATAGTGTAGGATTCAATTCATATGAACTGTCCAGAAAAGGCAATTATATAGAGAAAGAAGATGGATAAATGGTTGCTTAGGGCTAGAGGTCCCAGGAGAAATTAACTGCAGTTTTATGGGACTTTGCGGGGGTGGGGGTGGGGAGTGTGAATGGGGACCAAAATACTCTCAAACCAGATTGTGGTAATGGGTACACAACTCCACCAATTTACTAAAAATAACTGTACACTTAAAATAAGTGAATTTTGGGACGCCTGGGTGGCTCAGTCGGTTGAGCGTCTGCCTTCGGCTCAGGTCCCAGTCCTGGGTGGGGCTCCCTGCTCAGCCAGTACCCTGCTTCTCCCTCTGCCTGCCACTCTCCCTGCTTGTGTTCTCTCTCTCTCTCTCTTTCTCTCTCTGGCAGATGAATAAATAAAATATTTTTTTAAAAAGAGTGAATTTTACCGTATGCAAAGTGTAAGGCTTTTTAAAAATCCCTCAATCTATCCCATTACTTAGTTTCTCTCGAAATTATCCCCCCCCCCCCCCCCGCGCCCCAGCTGGCCTACCCGCGATACAAGACCCGGTGAGAATGGTGGTGAACGAAGTTTCTGACGCATTCCTGTGGGTTGGGGCTGAGGGTTGTGCTGACAGACACATCAAAGTCTGCATCTGTGTGTGTGTGAAATTGTAAGACGTTTTGAGGTGTACGGGGCATTTCCGACTGGGTGATCCAAGTGTGTAATCCGGGCAATCCGTGGCCGGCTTCGGCCAGGCTAAGTGTGGAGTGTGCCTAAGGCCCCTACTCCAAGTAAGAAATGTAGTCAGGTCAGAGATTGACTTCTTGGCAACTCTCAAGCCCTGTGCACGCCCAAGTGATGTTCCATTAGGGCATATGCGCGGAACTGGTGATGTGGGGATGGCGGCGGGGGGTAATTTGGTCAGTGCTTGTTGGGCAAGGAAGTCCTGCGAGAACAGCCAAATGATCCAAACTACCCCCACCCCCACCCCCGCTCCCTGCGCTCGGCGCACTCTCACGGGGGTCCCCCTGGGAACAGCACGTCCCTCCACGGGGACGATGGGAGGTGACAGCACCTCTCCGAGCTAGGGGAAAGCCTGGCACCGAGTCCCCCCCTCCTTCCTCTGCCTCATGGGAAGGGCACAAACGGCCACAAAGCCAGAGGGAGGTGTCTCCTCCCAGGGGCTCCGGGCGCCCGGGAAACTCACGCGGCTGCTCGGCAGGGTGGCCGGGAGGTGACAGGTCAGGGAGCCCGGACTTGAGTCGCTGTGCCGCCGCAGACCCACCACGCGGCCGGCGCAGGGCGGAAGGAGAAGGCGCTGGAGGGAGCGGGGGGGTGGGGGGGTTGGGGGGGCGGTGAGCCGGCGAGCGCGCCCGCAGCAGGTGGGGGCCACCGGGCGGACCCGAGGACCCCGTGCGCCGCTCCCGGTCACGTGGCCGCCGCCCCTACGCGCCGGGCGCTTGTGTCGCAGCGCCCCCTGGCAGCCAGCAGCGGGCACGGCGGCGGGCACGGGCGCCGGCCGGCTTCCGGTGCACCCGGCAGCCCAGGTGAGGCCTCTGCCGAGGGGGCGGGGAGGGGGGGGGCACGGCCGCCCAGGGGAGCCCACCCAGACCCAAACTGGGGTCGCCCAAGGCCTTTGCTTTCCACCCTGGCCACCTTCTCCCCAGAGACCCCAAAGAGCGCACAACGGCCCAATAATTATCTTGCACCTGGATCCCGGCTCCCTTCTGCAAAAGTGGAGCAGAATCAGGCAGTTTTGGGGCGCCTGGGTGGCTCAGTCGGTTAGGCATCTGCCTTCAGCTCAGGTCATGATCCCAGGGTCCTGGGGTGGAGCCCTGTGACTCCCCACTCAGCAGGGAGCCTGCTTCTCCCTCTCCCTCTGCTGCTCCCCATGCTTGTGCTCTCTCTCTGTCAAATAAATAAATAAAATCTAAAAAAAAAAAAAAAAGGCAATTTTGTTGGAGGTGGGTTTTTCTTGATGTGCCTGGAAAAAAAGGTATTTTCAGGTGCGTGAATGTGAGCTAATTATGACCTCCCTGAGCCTCAGTTTCCTCTATAAAATGGGGATAATAATAGCGCCTACTTGACAAGGTGTTTGTGAGGGTGAGAATTAAGTAAAATAATCCACCTGTTAAAAATAAGACCGCCAGCCCAAAATGGAGTCACTCATGCTAATCCCTGAATCACCAAAACCAGACCTAATATCGTTTTCCACCTCTCCCAGAAATGGAATCCTAAAGCAGTCAGTCGGGAATCACCAGGTCAGTACTAATGAAGTAACCTAAAGAAAAGTGACCTCACCCAACCAATTCACTTTTTGCTAGTATCTTCCTTGTTCCTGCTCCCTTTTGTATACAAAAGTCTTTCATCTTGTACAGCACCTCTGAGCTTCTTTCTGTCTGCTAGGTGGAATGCTGCCCAATTCATGAATCCTTAAATAAAGCCAATAACATCATCTTTAAAATGGACTCAGTTGAATTTTTTTTTAAGATTGTATTTATTTATTTGAGAGAGAGAGAGGGTGTACACATGAGCACAAGCAGGGGGAGGCAGAGGGAGAAGCAGACTCCCCACCAAGCAGGGAGCCCGACGTGGGGCTCAATCCCAGGGCCCCAGGATCACGACTTGAGCCAAAGGCAGATGCTCAACCGACTGAGCCACCCAGGTGCCCCATGAATTTTGTTTTTTAACACACATAATGGGTTTGGCAGATTGGTTAAAGCTAGTTATATAATTTGTTTTGCAGGGCTTACTTAGCAAACTACGTAAGAGTAGGGGTCGGGCGCCTGGGTGGTTCAGTCATTAAATGTCTGCCTTCGGCTCAGGTCATAGTCCCAGGGTCCTGGGATCGAGCCCCGCATCGGGCTCCCCGCTCGGCGGGAAGCCTGCTTCTCCCTCTCCCACTCCCCCTGCTTGTGTTCCCACTCTCGCTGTCTCTCTCTGTCAAATAAATAAATAAAATCTTAAAAAAAAAAAAAAGAGTAGGGGTCATCTTTCCTCAGGATTCGGGGAAACGAAAGGATTTTGACACCACAAAATAAACACATACCTAAGGTGAATTATTCATTAAAATGGTAAGTATATGAGAATGAAAACAGTCTATTGCCACACCTTACTGTCTACATACACGGGACTTTGCTAGTGTGCTGTCTTCATTTGCATTGCTTTTCCAGGACTCTACTGTCCACACAGAAGTTTCTTCATTACAGGAACTTCCCCATAGTCCCATCAACTCTTCAAGGGAAAGCATCAACAGTTTGTGCTCTAAAATCCTTCCCTTTCCTCGAAATTCTCCCCTTGCTGTTTCCACCAATCCTAGACTGTTGGTATCATGATCCTTATCTCATCCTAATCAAGTCTCCATGTTGAAAGACCCTCTGCCTTAAATCAAAATCTTCATTCCTCAATAAATCCCGACCTCTCCTTTCCTCCCTGAAACACTGCCAAAACCTTGTGAGGTGGGGGGGTCTCCCATACTGAGGTAAGGAATAAATTCAGCCTTGTCAAATCAACAGGTATGTCGGTGATATTTGGGGAGTTCAGCATTTGACAGCTTTGAAGGCCCCACAGAGATCCGGTGGTGGCTGAGACCTCATCGCGATAGTCCAAGACCTTCAACTTGAAATGAGTGTCCTCTTCTGAGGCCTCTTAAGCTTCCTGCTTGGGGCTCTCTGACTGCAAATGTGGGTTTTGTAGGTTTCACATTGGCTGAAGCTCTGATCCCTTTCTTTGAGCTCCCAGTTGCTAAGGATACTGGTCCTGTGGTCCACACATCACCCCCAATGAGAAGCCATTCCTAACCCCTGGACTGTAGGGCCCTCTGTGTGCCAACTGTCCCGGGCTCCTCCTTGCCATGGCTCTCACTATAAGGGTAAGCCTAGTGGGACCAAAGTTCCCTGCATTGTAATCGTGAGGTCAACCTGTGATGTGGCTGGGACCTGGGTGATTTTTATGGTGATCTCTTTCTCTCCACAGGCCCCATGCCCCCCATCCTTGAGTCTTCTTCTTCCTTGTTCTCTCTCCTTGAGCTTGAGTTCTCTTCTTCCATTCAAATCTTCTCATTGAGTGCCCAAAAGAGTTTTAACATTTTCTTCTCAGTCCTTCAGATTTTATATTAATGTCCCTCATTATTTTAAGACATTCCCACAACTCTCTTGCTTTTTCTGTGAAAACAGTCATACTTACTACAATTAATGCTCAGGCGACTGTGTTTATTTCTTGCAGGCTTTTTTGTATGTTTCTATATTTGCTTAGACTTTACCCCCCTTACTCCTCTTTTTGCAAATGATCTTTAATTTCTGCTCTTGAAATGACTACCTTTATCATTAGAAAAAGAGCAAAAACTGATAGCTATGTATATGTAAAATTCTAGAGAGTATAACCTCAATAAATTTTATATGTATCTACACTCACATACAGAGTTAGAAAAACATTTTACGAGAAATATGCCCAAAGGTTCGGTGCTTACCTATGGCTTTTTTTGCTCTTTCTGTGCACTTTTGTAGCTATTTAAATATTAACCATACAAAATCTTTTACATAGTTTTGTGTCATTCTGAACATCCTACTCTTATAACAACTCTAAAATTATTTAATAAATAAAATAGTTGCACAAAACATTCTGGCAGGCAGCAAAGGAAAAAGTTTGTATGTTGTCTCTTAAGTGTCAACTATCAATGATACCATAGAGAGATACCATAGAGATTCTATTTTCAATTATGTTCTCTTGAGCTAAAATAGATCTTGGTTCATCCAGGGTATTTAAAATCAACCTTCATCAGGGCGCCTGGCGGGCTCAGTCAGGAGAGCATGCGACTCTTGATCTGGGGGGGTGGGGCGTGAGTTTGAGCCCCACGTTGGGTGTAGAGGTTACCAAAAAAAAAGGTAAGTCAACTTAAAAAAAATTTTTTTAATCAACCCCCATCGTATCTCTCTAATAAAATTTATTTTACTTACAGATTTTCCAACAGCTTTAACCTGTGTTTACCAGACAGGAAACTGGGCAAATATTTGTATCTGCCTATTACCCCTGCCCCCACTAATCTTCCACTGCGATACAGTTTTTCTCAGTAATGTCAATACTTTGCCTTGAAATATATGATAGGAAGTTCACAGGCTTTGGTGCCAGGCTTACCATCTGTTTACTGCTATATCACCTTACTTGTTGCTATCTCTTCCTGAGACTCATTTATATCCTTTAAAATGAGGTTAATAATTCTTACTCTATTATTGACATGTTCAACACCTCGCAACTGAAAACAATAGTCGTCCTTATTGTTATTACTCTTGATTATTCTTTAGTATAAGGAAAAGAGCAAACAACACCCCAAACAGTCATATTTTACAGGGCAGTTGCCTTTTTTTTTTTAAGATTTTATTTATTTATTTGACAGAGAGAGAGAGATAGCGAGAGAGGGAACACAAGCAGGGGGAGTGGGAGAGGGAGAAGCAGGCCCCTCTTGGAGCAGGGAGCCCGATGTGGGGCTCGATCCCAGGACCCTGGGATCATGACCTGAGCCGAAGGCAGACGCTTAACTGACTGAGCCACCCAGGCGCCCCTACAGGGTGGTTGCTTTTAATATTTACAAATGCACATGGAGTGACTGGGAATTTGAAACACCTAAACTTAAGGTCTGATGATGTCACAGCAATGAGGCTACAAAGAAACCCATCTCTCACCTTCTGCCATGCGAGGGGCAAATGGTCCAACTGATAAGCCACAACCTGTGAGAGTGAGAAGCAAGCAACTGATCTAGAACGTCTCCCATGTTTCCTACCTTATCAATGAGAGGCGGATGGCGGTTCCATGCGCGCTGTTCTCTCCTTGACCATCTGCTCCCCAGCAGCGCTGGTTCCAAGAGAGCGGCCTGGCACTTCATTCATTCCAGCGACAAACCCGTAAGGCGAGCCAGCTTGTGTTTCAGGCAGCGTACTAGGAGCTGGGGATGCGCCTGTGAACTAAGCAGACTAAAACATTGGCCCTTTTGAGTTTATATTCCAGCGGGGAGAGACAGGAATAAATAACTGATATAATCCATCAGTAAATTAGGTAGCCTAGAAGAGAGGCATGTGACGGAAGGGGCGTGGGCTGGCCGGGGGCCAGGTGTGCCGTTGTTAATGGGCTGCTCGGGGTCAGCCTCATTGAGGCGGTGCCATTTGAGCAAAAACTGGAACGTGATGAGGGATCAAGGCACAGGGACATCTGGGGGGACAGTAACAAAGTACCAAAATATCCAAATGGCGTGCTGTTAGGTATGGGGGTTATAAGCTTAGAGGGGAGGACAGATATAAGCAATTATGACAAACTGGTAAGTACTGACTCTCAACTCTAGAAAACAAACGGAGAGTTGCCAGAGGGGAGGTGGGTGGGGGGCCGGGGGGTGACTGGGTGATGGGCCTGAAGGAGGGCACGTGATGTGATGAGCCCTGGGCGTGATACGCAACTGATGATGAATCATTGAACGCCACATCTGAAACTAAGGATACACACTATATGTTGGCTAATTGAATTTAAATTTAAAACGTGATAAGTACTGCCTAAGATATAAAGAATGACCTCGAGTGGAGTCAGGGAACGCTAGCCCGAGGGGGAGATGATTCTAGAAGGTCGACAAGGGTTTGGCCAGGTGACGAGGAACACTGGGCCGATGGGACAGCACGTTGGGAGTCAAAGATGACACAGAGGACCGTAGACTGGTGATCTTTGAAGGCCCTTTTCCAGAGGGGCCACACTTCATTTGTCTGGTGAGGCCCCAGTCATGTGAAGGCACACCCAGAGTTCTGGATGCAGCGCGTTCCATTCGAAGCACGGAGCCTACTTTGTTCGGCCAAACCTCACTAGTGGTCTTTCAAGTTGTTTGCAGCTTCCCGCTATGACCCGAGAAAGCTAGGGTAAACATCTTTGTTCATAAAACTTTTTTACACTTGTTCAGCTATTTTCTTAGCACGAATTTCAGGAAGTTAAGCTGCTGGATTCAGGGGTTTTCATATTTCAACCTTTGATACGTTTCCCGCTTGGCCTTCCAGAAAGAAGGTGTCAATTCTCAGTCCTACCAGCAGTGTGGGAGAGAGGCTCTTTGCCCACATCCTTACCAACAGTTTGTTATTTTTAGTATCTTATCCCAGAAATTGAATATAAAAATAAATATGAGGAGAAGACAGTTCCAAGCTCTGAGAAGGAAGTTTCCGAAACGGATCGTTTTTCCTGTCTTGTTCGATAAAAGAAATGAGACGGAGGCCATCCTGCCGGGCAGACTTTAAATCGTGAGTATGACGGTTCAGAAATCCGAACTCAGGATGCAGCCAATAGAATGATCAGACCGTTTGTACCCATTACCTTAGGAACGCCTCCTCCAGCTTAGGCACCACCTCTGGCCCTGGGGTGGGGCAGACCTGAAGTTCAGGGCCAGCTCCACCCCTCATTCGCTGTCTGATCTTAGGCAAGTTACTGTAAGTGGGTGTGCCTCGATGTCCTGGTCTGTAAAATGGGCCGGTGAACGCAGCACATATCTGAAGGAGTGGTCATGAGAGACCACAATGAGCTGTAGGTTCTGGCCTCAGATGAGAAGCTGTAGCCGGAGAGCCATGCATCCTGTCAGCATGAGGCTGGAGACCCAGCTCTACTCCTTCTGCCCCCTTTTATGCTGCAGGGTGAGACCCCGGGGAGTCGTGACAGGATTTCAAGGTTACCTGGGTCATGAAGGACTCCTCAGACCGCAGTCCTGGCCCCTTCCCCGCCCCACAGCGGGGAGGCTCGGTGTCCCTCTGCCATGAGCACCCCCTGGCCCCCATCTGTTGCTCAGGGGCGTGGCTTGGGTGGAGGAGGACTTGGCCGGTCTTGGGCTCTCCGAAAGGACCAGAGGCCGTGTGGGGGAAGAAGACATGCCCTGCGGACACATAAAACAAGGAGAGATCCACCTCAGCGTTTAACAAGTGTTCTTTTCTTGCCCTACATCATCGTCACCGTCACCACCGCCATCACCACTGAACTCTCAGGCATTTCCGAATCCACTCCGCGGCTGTCGCTGCTGCAGCCAGACGGTCGCATTGTCAGGTTGACACTAAATAAGGCCCGTCCGCACGGCCTGGACAGCCTCTCATGCGCCCCTGTCTTCCCTTCCGGGGCAGCGTAATGCCTTCTAGGAGAGTAAGAGCTAGCGCTTCTCGAGAGCCTATGGCGGACCAGCCGGCCCTGTGCCCGTCATACGCGGGGCACCCCTGGGAACGGCAGGTCACCTTATCCTGAATGGACAAACCTCAGTTCACTCTGAGGATCACGGCCCCGCGGGGTCGTGATCCCAAGCCAGCCTTGGGAAGCCCGCGCTCCTCACCCCCTTCTGAGCCCTTCTGCCGCGGCCAACTAGCTGCCCGACCCCTAGGCAAGTTTCTTAACTTCCCCGCATGTTTCCTCATCTGAAATGTGTGCTCATGGTAATGCCTATTTTCGGGGGTTAAAGGACTTTGGTACAGGCTGCCCGGCCCACGATAAGCTCTTCATAAACCACAGTTGTAAAGATTTTTTTTTTTTCTTTTTAATACGATCAGGGAGGGATCAAGAAGAGGAAGGAGATTCAGCAAAGGAGACCGAGCAGCGGCACCAACAAGATCAGGGAGGGGGAACCGGGAGAGAGGGGCGTCATGGAAACCGAGGGGAGAGTATGCCGGGAAGGAGGGGCCCTAACGCAAAGGGCTACTCAGAGGCCGGTTTCTTCTGAGAAGACAAAAGAGCAATTTTCATCTCTTAGCGACCGATGAGAAGAAAGGAAGAAAGGAAGAAAATTGGCCTATAGCTTTATTTTTTTAAGCTTTTTCTATTTAAATTCCAGATAGTGAACGACAGGTGTTATAGGGGTTGCAGGTGTACAAATAGAGGGGTTCGACACTTCCATACGTCACCCAGCGCTCATGGTGACAAGTGCCCTCCTTCATGCCCATCCCCTAGTTCTCCCATCAGGGTGTCCCCTGGAGTTCAGTCTGTTTCTTGCTTTGCCTCTCTCTCTCTTTTCCTCCTTTGCTCATCTGTTTTGCCTCTTAAATTCCACGCACGCGTGAAACCACAGGGTGTTTGCCTTTCTCTGACTGACTTGTCTCGCTTAGCATAACACTCTCTAGCGCCATCCATGTCACTGCAAATTAGCCTACGGCTTTCAGGGAAGCCTTTTTTTTTTAGACTAACTCCATTAATCTGATCAGAATGCTCAGGTGTCAGTTCCAAGTCTTCTAATTAGGGAAAATGCATATTTCTTTGGTTTTTTTTTTTTTCTTTAAAGTAAAACAAACAAGCAAAAAGACATGTCAGGTTACATCAGGCTGGTGAAATAAAAATTCAGACAATCTCAAACTGACACTGCGGAGAGGAGGGGAAAAGAAGAAAAAGGGATGGATCACAGTACAGGTTTCCAAAGCAATGGTCTATACTGAAACCCCCAGACTAACTCCCGTGAAAAGGAGGGTAGGAAATGGACAGAACTTACTGGTGTTTCATTCCATCTTTCTATTCTACCTGGTGCCACAAAGAACTTACGGCCGCCTATACTGTGTCTTTGGACAAATATTCAACAAGTGTTTCCAGAGTACAATCGAGAAAAAAACGATCGGGAAGCGGCCTGCTATTCTACTCTAGACTAGATGAGGGAGAAAGATAGCTCCCGAGGGGAGATTCAGGGAGACATAGAAAGGAATTAAGGGTGAAAGTCTACATACGCTGTAAAGCACTGGGGGCCCCTGCGGCTTTGGGGGCCTGAGTGGAGCTGCCACTTACCTGGGGGTGGCGGAAGGGCCCCCTTTGGCTCGGGAGAAATGAGGGTGGCTTTCATGGTCCCAGAGGTGCCCCAGAGGGATGCAAAGAGTGGCCCTGTCCTGGCCAGTTATCAGCTAAAGGATCTGAGGCAGAGAGGCCCACGCAGTCTCCTTCTGGCCCAGAGGGTTGAGAAGGCTGAGGCTTAAGGCAAATTCGGGGTGCTGAGGGTGGGGGAGGGGAGATGGCAGAGCACAGGAGGCCGAGCCTCCAACCCTCACCACCGTCACCACCGAGGGGTGAGTGTGGGTGGCCGAACTGCGGGGTTTTAGGGCCGGATTGTGAGGTCATTGATGGAAAAGGAGCAAGAAGCCAGGGAGGAGCCGAGGGGCTATTTCTGGAAAAAGCAGCACTTCAAGGCGCGTTCTGGGTATGGCAGCCCAGGGAAGACCGCCCCGGCTTCTCCTGCTCCCTCGGGGCCTCAGCCTGCACCCCCCCACCCCTCCTGAGCTGTCGTCAGCTGCTAGCCTAACTAAAACCCCAGTGTCTCTCCCAGAGCCCCTCAACCTCCGCCATTCCTAGGACAACACAGCCCCAGAGTTCTGTGTGACCCCCTGGGCTCTGCGATTCCTCCCAGGCTTCTTGAGGCTGTGGATCTCCGTGTGTTTCCCTGGTCATCGCGCCCTCACGGGGTGGGGGGCAGCTCCCCTTACCCAAACAGCTCTGGGCTTCCCCCGATGCCGCCACCCCCCGCCTCCCCCCCCCCCCCCCCGCTGCCACTGCTGTTTATGGTAACCTCTCAGCTCGGTGGAGTCCCCATTTCAGGCACGACAAATGCCCCCGGGGGGCCTCAGTTCTGGCATTCGGTTCCCTCTCGGCACCCTGCCCTAAATGCAATCACCCCCCACCCCCAGCCGTGTCCTGTTCACAGAAATAGGGACATGTGCCCCTACACAAGACCCAGGGGCCCTCTGGGGCTGGGGCCACACGCGTCCTCTTTTATCACCCTCCAAAATGAGACCCAGAGATGAGACAGGGCAGGTTCCAGGAAGGTCCACCTTTTCTTTCCCTCCCTCCCCCGTGAGTGCCCTCCACTCGACTGAAATGCGGGGTGGGGCTTCCCGGCTTTCTGATCACCAGTACTTCAGGTGCCACCGGGCAACTCTGATGGCGGCTAGTCTCAATTCTTGGGGTGGGGAGGGGTTGCCTTGGAGTCCTCGGGGGCGCCTGTGTCCTCCAGCAGATCCCTTCAGGGCTTATGGGGGGAGGCTCTGGCTCTATCAGGAGCCAGAGCCTCCCGGGCTGGGCTCCCAGGAGGAGATGCCCTCTCCTTCCCTTGACTGGGGAGTGAGGAGCGGTGGCGTCGGGGCCCCAGGAGAGAGTCCACGTTGGGACCGGGATGTCCACAAGCAGCAGGAGCTACAACAATCCAAGGAATCCATCTGGAGGAGGAAGAGCGCTCCTCCCCCGAAGTGACCAGGAACGGCGTCCCCGGAATCCCCCACTTGGGGGCTATTACCCCAGCGCCAGGCCCCTCCACTGGACTCCTTTGGATACAGTAGAGAGGAAGAAAGCATTGGGGCGGTCAACAAGTGGGTGCCATAATCTGGCTGTATGACCTGCGGGACAGGCCAGTTGTGGCAAGGGGCTCTGTCCATCTCCCTCTGGGGACTATTTCAGCCCATTTCTTCATCCCTTTACCACAGCTGCAAATTGAGGTTGATCAGAACCCCACCCGGGGGTCCAACTGCACCCCTTTATAGCTTTGTACTATATTTCTCTTGTTCCTTTTTCTTTACCTTTTCCTAAAAGAGTAACACAGAGACATTAAAATAGATGCTGATATATATTTATTGACATAGAAAGAAGCCCACGACATACATTGTTTGGTGAAAAAATACAGACTATCGAACGGCACTTATATTTGATCACTTTTATCTGCACATATATCTGGGTACATAGGTAGAGGGAAATATCTAGAAGGACATTCGTCAAAGGGTTGACAATGGTTAGATCAGGGTGGAGAGTTTGGGGTAACTGGTGCTTTGACTTTTTTGTACTTTTCTTTATTGTTTGGAGGTTTAACGATGCATTATGCCACTTTCACAAAGAGAATAAAGCCATCAAAGAAATAGGCACACAAAGAAAACAGACCCTTAGGCAGCAGAGAGGGAGTGGGGAAGCAAGGGCAGAGGTCAGGCCGTCTCCCTCCACTGAGCTGGTATCCAAGACCCTTTCTGCTCCGCTCCGCAAAGAAAGCTGCTTGGTGGATTCATGCAATTAGAAGCGCCCCTCCCTAGTCGTCCCATTGCCGGACTCGGAGTTTGGGTTAAGGGTTCACTTAAGGCCGGGGGCTACCACCTCACTGCGGCTCGGAAGGGTCATCTTGTTTGCCAGGGGCCTCTCGCGGCCCCTCCTCCTCCGTATGGGTCAGCTCCTGCAGGGTGATGATCAGATTCTCAAACACCTGGGCCCTGTTGCTCTCATTGTCACAGGTCTCCTTCGAGTGGCCCTCCTCACCGCAGTATGAACAGCGGATCGCGTGTTTTCGCTTCCTGGCTCTACGCAGATTCCCAGGATCATCATTCTTATACCCCGAACCCCCACTGGTGGAAGGAGACTGAGCCCGGGAACTGCTGGGGGAGTCAATGACTAGCACTCGGTCCCGAGGTCTGGGCCTGCGTCTGGGGAGAGGAGACGCCGAAAAGTGCAGTGGAGGGTCCGGAGACTCCACCAGGATCACATCCTCGTCGGAGTCCTCGAGGGCGTCGTCTATCTCTATGACGTTGCAGTCAGCACCGTCCACCACTATCGGGGGGGAGCCCTGGGAGGCCACTGGACTGGTGGCCCTCTCCACCACGGGCTCAGATCTTTTGGGCCGTTTCTGCTTAATGAAAGTGTCGTCCCAATCCTCTTCCTCTCTTACCATTTTGATTAACTCTAGGAAACTGGGGAGTCGCTCCTGCTCATTTGCGTACGTCCTAAGAAGATGCTTCAGCCTAAAGCGCAGGTCCCCGTTCAGCTCGGCCCCTATAAGGAGCTGGTGCAGGCGACTCTGGTTGGCATCTTTCTGAGCTATGATCCCTGCCTGAATAGCGTTCTGGAGCTGCACCTCTAAACGGATCACATAAAGGGAGGCTTTCTCCCCCTGTGCCTGCAGGGTGTTAAAAAATTTACCGTGAGCGGACGCACTGCTCTCAGACTCCCCAAACACCAATTTCATGGCGCGCAAGAAATCAGCCACGCTTAGGTTGGGGTTGGCCGCCTGGAGCAAAAGCATGACCTCCCTGGCGGGGCCTCGCAGGGTTTTGAGCAAGCGCTTGAGCTTTTCCTCCTCAGACATATTCCAATCGGGTAGGGCCCCATTGACTTGGATCAGCCAGTTTTCGAAGGTTTCTTCCCCCTGGGCTGGCACCACCCTCCCCGAGAACACCTTCATGTTTCTCTCGGCCATGGTGGCCATTAAAGGACCGAGACTTCTCCCCAGGGACCTCAGCATAGAATGGGCCCAGGGCGGCAACGGTGCGTTCTGCCGCCGGCTATTACCCATGCGCGCAATGATGCTAGCCATGACTGACGACGATGGGGTGGGGGTGGGGGGGTGGGGATCCGAGTATAACAAGACGCTCAGGCTCCGTGGAAATGCCTAATCTGCGGGCGCGCTGGGGCACTCCGCCTTCCTCCTGTCTCAGTAGGGACTGTAAAAAAGAAAAAGAAAAAGAAAAAACAAAACAAAAACGGGGAGTAGTTAATAAAGGAACTGGCTGCAATGGTATTCTCTCCCTTCCTGAATGTCCTGCAGTACAGTTTATATCTGCCCACTGCCCTAAAAATATCCTCCAGGAGACCGGCAATTACAAGCTCACGGAGCCAGCCGGTGTCTCCGTTGTTAGCAGGGTGCTTTTTACAGCCACATCCATCCCCTCCCGCCCGTCGTCCAGGAGGAGGGAGGGCAACTGTTGCTTCTAAGTGTAATAGTGGATGGAAGCTGATATTGGGCCCTCAAAATAGAGCACAGTGGTCACAGATTTATAGGAATAAATAAGGTCTCATCAACCTCCTGGTCTCAGGTCCCAACCACACCCCCTTCTCAAAGTTCTCCCCTCCCCCGTTATTTCTCAGATTCTCACGGGAGCGCAGGAACAGGCGCGCGCGCCTTTATTCCGCTTCCAGCTTCTGCAGCCGGGGGCCTCCGTGGGAAAGCTCGTCTCCGGGCTCGGGCCGATCTCTGTCCACCGGGGGTCGCCGATCCGGGACCTCGGGGCGTCCAGACTGCGCCGCCGCGGAGGGCAGGGCAGGGAAGGGTCAGGTGCAGCCTCATCCCTCATCCCGCTCCCTCCCTCCCCGCATCCTCCCTCCCCGCCTCTCCCCCGCCCCCCCGCCCCCCCCCGCCGCCTCCGCCGCCCCCCCCCCCCCGCCGCCGCCGCCTGCGCCGCCTCCGCCGTCTGCAGGCGGAAAATTCCTCTCCCACCTTCTGAGTACGAACCAAAGCGACCCCCGCCCCAGGATATTTCCCCCGGGAAATCGTCGGCCTACCAGCTCTGCAATCGGCCGCGCAGAATTCAAGTTCGGATTCGGCTCTGATGGCCTGCCACGGAGACAGGGAATAGGAGTGGGACACGCACAGCCACACACTCCTCTCCAGAAGAGATGAGGAGATGCAAAGGGGGGGATCAAGGCAGACAGCTTGCGTTCCTCCCCCCCCGCCCCCACCCCCCGAAAACGCCCCCCTTCTCAATCTAGGCAAATCCTACCCATTAGGCAGCATCCAGGGGCACCCCACTTCCTCCCTGAGCGCCGCCGGGCCACGGGAGTGCTCCTGACCTTCGCAGTCCTCGATTCCCCAAGCGGGGAGCCGCCCAGGACTGGTGGGGCTTCCCCTCCTCTCTCGGCGCCGGGCCGATCGCGCCCCCTTTCTTTACCTGCGCTCGGGCCTTGCCCGCGGTGGACGCCGCCTTCCGGTCTCCGCGGCCCTGCAGGGGAGAAGGGACGGGCACGGCCTCGGCCGCCCAGCGACCGGGAGCTGCCCGCGGAGCGGCTCCGCACGGCCTCCCAGCGAGGGGTAGCCGAGTCCAGACAGCGCGGTTCCCACGGCAGCCGCCGCGGCTTTTATCCTCTGCCCACTGAGACAAAAGAGCGTGACGAGAGGGCCGGCGCGGCCAATCAGCGGGGCGCGGGGGCGGGCTCCCGCGCGGTCTCCAGCCGGATGCAAATGCACGCCCGCGGAGGCGGTGGCGGCGGCGGCGGCGGCGGCTGCGGCGGGGGGGGCGGGGGGGGCGGGGGGGGGCGGGGGGCGCCGGGGAGGGGGAGCGTGAGGTGGGCCGCCGATCCGTCGGGTGTCAAGCGCAGCTGCATTGCCTCGACTGGAAGAGTTCGCGACTCTTCCCTTCTTCTGTCTCCCTCGGCTCAGCTCCGCGCCTCGGGGCCGGGTGCATTAAACACGGGATGGAAATCAAATCGACGAGAAAAGTAGTTCACCTTTGTATGGGGCGGGGGGAGGGAGAGAAGAGCATTAGCGCTTTCTGGGTGCAAACCCGCTCGCCCAATTCTTTTACTGTGAAGAAGGTGGTAGTGCGTCCATTGAACAGTGAAGGTCCTCAGGCATCCAGGCGCTTAACCAGTACTCACCGAAGGATGGGTGCAAGGCTGGCTGCATGAGAATCATTTTGGGGCGCTTGTTAGATAGGCAGACTCCTGGGCCCCGAATCGGGGGGATTCTCATTGCCTAGGACTAGAGCTGGGCGTGGTTTTGCGCCTCGTATTTTTGACCAGCGCTGCAGTTAATTCTGAGAGGATGCAGGGAGGATGGTGAATGAGTAAATGGACCTGCCCTCAATGTATCTGTTCATAGCATTATCTGTGGTGAAACGCAGCTCGGGAGCAGATGCCCCTACCTGGGGGGTCCGTGGTCTTGCCGAAATTGTATGCAAAGATTCTGGACTCTGTAGGAAACTGAATCACGGCCACCCAAATATACCAAGTCCTCATCCCTGGAACCTGTAAATGGTACCTTGTAAAGTGAAAGAGTCTTTGCACTGGTGGTTAGATTAAGGATTTTGAGGTGGGGAGATTATCCTGGAGTATCTGGGTGGGCCCTAAATGCAATCACATGCGCTCCTGAGAGAGAAGAAGAGGGAGAGCTGACGCACACTGAAGAGGAGAAGGTGACATGAAGACAGAGGCAGGGAGTGGAGTGGTGTGGCCACAAGCCCAGGAATGCTGGCAACGACCGGAAACGGAGAGGCCAAGTTGGGAGCACTGCCCTGCCCACTCCTTGCATTCGCCTGAAGAAACTGATGTTGAACTTCCGGTCTCCAGAACTATGAGAGTATAAATTTTTCTTGTTTTAAGCCGCTGAGTTTGTGGTAATTTGTTATGGCAGCTGAATCCACAGCTTTGTCGATTTTTAGAGGGGCCTGTGGTCCAGTAATGGTTAAAAACCCCTCTCTTCCAATCTTTCTTCATTAATATCTTGCTCCTTTGGGGCGCCTGGGTGGCTCAGATGGTTAAGCGTTTGCCTTCGGCTCAGGTCATGATCCCAGGGTCCTGGGATCGAGTCCCGCATCGGGCTCCCTGCTCCTTGGGAGCCTGCTTCTCCCTCTGCTTCTCTCTCTCTGTCTCTCTCTGTCTCTCATGAATAAATAAATAAAATTTTTTTAAAGATTTTATTTATTTATTTGAGAGAGAGAGAATGAGAGATAGAGAGCACGAGAGGGAAGAGGGTCAGAGGGAGAAGCAGGCTCCCCGCTGAGCAGGGAGCCCGATGCGGGACTCGATCCCGGGACTCCGGGATCATGACCTGAGCCGAAGGCAGTGGCTTAACCAACTGAGCCACCCAGGCGCCCAAATAAATAAAATCTTTAAAAAAAAATCTTTCTCCTTCATTTTGTACTGCAGGAAGAAGTGTGAGGAATAACACACCCTTCGACCAGACCCCCCGAACTGCAGCTCTCTGCCGGTGATACAGTTCTTCCGTTTCTCACCTCGAGGACAGGGTTCTAGGTTGCCCTTCTGTGAGCTCCTGAGTGGACCACTCCTTTGCTGGATTTGGCATCCCTGGCCTCAGAGAAGGAGCCACCCCATGAAGGATGAATGGGGCAGAAGCTAGGGGCTCCATGTACTAGCCTGCTAGGGCTGCCATAACAAAGTGCCACAGATTGGGTGGCTAAAACCACAGACATGGATGTTCTCACAGTTCTGGAAGCTAGCTGTTCAGGTCGAGGTGCCCACGGGATTGGGTTCTCCTGAGGTCTCTCTCCTGGGCTTGCAGAGAGTTACAGTCTCGCTGCCTCTCCACAGGGTTGATGCTCTGTGTGCCTGCTCTGATGTTCAAATTTCCCCTTCTAAGATTTTATTTATTTATGTATGTATGTATGTATGTATGTATGTATGTATTTGAGAGAGGAAGAGAGAGTGAGTGAGAGGGAGAGAGAACCTCAAGCAGACTCTGCGCTGAGCACAGAGCCTGACGCGGGGCTCGATCTCACAACCCTGACGTCACGACTGGAGCCGAAACCAAGAGTCGGACGCTCAACTGACTGAGACACCCAGGCGTCCCTCCAATTTCCTCTTCTTATAAGGACCCCAGTCATATTCGACTAGGACCCACTCTCACAGCTTCATTTTGACTTAATCACTTCTTTTCAGGGCCCATCTCCAAATACAGTTACATTCTGAGGTACTGGAGGCTAGGGCCCCTACACACGTTCTTTGGAGGGACACAGTTCAGCCCATCACGCTCTATTTTCCCTTACTTTTGGTTCTGGGAAAGCATGTCTCCTTTTCCTAATGTACAGTGTAGCCAGGAGGTCCCTGTGGGACTTTCGGGGCTCAGGGTGGTGGTGGCATGCACTGTCCAAGGGGACCACCCAAGTTCAAGGTTGTTGCTGTGTTGCTTGTTCTTGACTGGTGATGCTTGGAAGTAAGTGAACAACTGGATGCCCTTCAGCTCCTGTTGGATTCTTCTTTAGCCTGTCGAGATACTTCGCCTGCTCCTTCCTGCTTTCTTATTTCCAACCCTACTACTTAGCATCCCTTGGAGTATATGATCCAAATCTGGAGGCGAAGCCCCTTCCATCTCAGGACTGTGGCCTGTCTCTTGTGGATGGAACAGTGTAGGGTGGGGAGGGTGGTAGAAGTAGGGAGAAGGCAGGCCGGCCACCTTGCAGAGTCAGGGGTGAGCTGGCAGTGGCTTATGGGTTAACTTCGGACTGTTCCTTTGGCTCCCCAGCACTAGGACATCTGACCCTGGCCTCTAAGCAGATTCTTTTTCTGGATTTGAACGGTTTCATCACCACGTCAGGTCATTTGCAGCTGGACCTGGTGGGTGGCATCCAAGAAGACAAAGACGAGACCTCAGAGCTCTGGCAGAAATGTTGAAAGGAAACAGAGGGTGTATCAGGTGTCCAGGTTGGGTCATTAGAACAAAGAGAGGGTCTTTCCACACGGGGCTAGGAGGAGCATTTGCTAAGCCAGCTCTGGTCGGTTAGAGCATCCCTTATCTCTGGCTTCCTGTTTTGGGGGTTTCCGGGGACACTTCCAATCACAACGATTCAGGCTCTGATGGCTCTAAGGAGGCCACATTTTGTTTTCCAGTTGCAAAATATAAACTTTAAAAAACCCGATGATTACGAGCTAAAACTTTCAGTCGAATCAGTAATAGCTACCTTTGGTTGCCTCGCTCCTCTTTGTCAGGAATTTCCCATCCATTATGTCCCTTCAGCATCTCCAGCAGTCCTGTTGAGACATTGTTCTCCCACCAAAGTAGCTAAGGGCTTGCAGACACTTCACACCGGAACTCTGGCTCATGGGAAGTCAGAGCCAAGTGGCAATGTTTATGAAAGACCCTCCCCAGACTAAGCTGGGACCCCATGGGCAGCATCTCTCATGAAAATAGTCCACGAGATGGTGATAAAAAGCTATTTTTAGACAAACAAAAACTAAGAGAGTTTGTCACTGGCAGACTGCACTAATGGAAATTCTAAAGGATGTACTTTGGGAGGAAAATTATCTTAGAAGAAGGAGATGCAGGACGGAATGAAGAGCAAGGAAAGTAATAGTACGTGGGCAATACAACTGAACATTGATGGAAGAAGGAATCATAAAAACGTCTGTTCTGTTTTTTTAAAAAATAAAGTACTTTACAATATGAAGAGACGTCAGGAGCGACATAAGTGGAGCTCAAGTTTTCTAAGAACCTCATTTCATATTGGAAGTGATTTAGGTACTTATTAAATCTAGACTTTTATCAAAAGTAATAATGTATGTAGGAAGTAATAGGATGTAATTATTAAAATAATAGCAAGAAAATGTAAATCTTCAAACCAGGAGACAGGGGAAAATAATTTAAAATTTTAAAATTTCTCAATTCTTTTTAAGTCAAGAAAGAAGAGGCAAAAGAAGCATAGGCAGGGGGGCGCCTGGGTGGCTCAGTCATTAAGCGTCTGCCTCCGGCTCAGGTCATGATCCCGGGGTCCTGGGATCGAGCCCCGCATCGGGCTCCCTGCTCCGCGGGAAGCCTGCTTCTCCCTCTCCCGCTCCCCCTGCTTGTGTTCCCTCTCTCACTGTTTCTCTCTCTGTCAAATAAATACATAAAATCTTAAAAAAAAAAAAAAAGAAGCATAGGCAGAACCAATACAAGCACAAAATAAAATGGTAGCTTGGGGAAAAAAGGGGTAGCTTGAAACCCCAATCTATCAATAATTTTATTAAATGTTTATGAGCTAAATGCTCAAGTATTGTCAAATAGGATTATCAAATACATCCATATGCTGTTTAGGATAGACAAATCCAGGGCGCCTGGGGGACTCAGTCGGTTAAGCCTCTAGCTCTTGGTTTCAGCTCAGGTCATGATCTTGGGGTCGTGAGATCGAGCCCCGTGTCAGGCTCCATGCTCAGCGGGGAGTCTGCTAGATATTCTCTCTCCCTCTCCCTCTGACCCTGCTCACACAAGCTCTCCTCTCTCTCCCTCTCTAAAATAAATGAGACTTTAAAAAAAAGGGGGGGTCACCTGAGTGGCTTAGTCGGTTAAGTGTCTGACTCTTGGTTTCAGCTCAGGTCGTGATCTCAGGTTCCTGAGAGCGGGCCTGCATCCTGCTCGGCGCTCTGTGCAGAGTCTGCTTCAGTTTCTCTCCCCCTCTCCCTCCGCCCCTCCCCTCCCCAGCACTTGGGGAGAGAAATCCAAAATATAAGGATACAGATAGGTTGACAGTAAAAAGGTGGAGAGAGATAAATCATACAAATAGTTATGCAAGTGATAGAAAACATGTATAGTGATATTCACATCAGACAAAATACAATTAAAAGGCAAAAAGCATTATCAGAGATACAGAAGTTCATTTCATAATGATAAAAGATTCAGTTCACCAGGAATGATTATGCATTTATAACAAAACCTGGAAAAGTTAACTTACTAGAAGGAGAAATAGACAAATATACAATCAGAGTGGGAGGTCTTTCCCCACCTCTCTCAGTACTTCGTCAAAGAGACAAAACACATGTCTCTAAGGATATAGAATTTTTGAACAACATAATTAATAATCTGAGTTTATAGCCAAAGTATAGGACATTGCAATCAATAACTACAGAAGACACATACAGAACCTTTATAAAATTTGACCATGTACTAAGCCAAAAGGCAAGTCTTCACACATTTCAAAAAATTGGAATCTGATCATAATGCAAATAAGTTACACATTGATAACTATAAAAGATAACTGGAAAATCTCTGTATGTTTGGAAATGAAGATACACATTCTGGAATAACTGATGGGTCAAAGAAGAATGATAATGGAGTTACAAAACATTTGTAGTTGAACAATAATGAAACTACATCAAAACTTGTGGGATGCAGCTAAAGCAATGCTTAGAGGGAAAAAGTATCTCATAGCAATGATGAAAGGCCAAAAGCTGATGAGTTAAGTATCCACTGCAAGACTTAAAAAAGCAAGGGGCGCCTGGGTGGCTCAGTCGTTAAGCGTCTGCCTTCGGCTCAGGTCATGATCCCAGGGTCCTGGGATCGAGCCCTGCATCGGGCTCCCTGCTCAGCGGGAAGTCTGCTCTCCCTCTCCCGCTCCCCCTGCTTGTGTTCCCTCTCTTGCTGTGTCTCTCTCTGTCAAATAAATAAATAAAATCTTTAAAAAAAGACTTAAAAAAGCAAACAAGATAATCTCAACAAAAGTAAGAAAACATGAAATTATAAAGAACAGAAATTAATGAACTAGAAAGAAAGAAAAAATCCCCACAATTCAATGTCCTCTCTTGACAATTCTATTAAACATTGTACTGGGGTATGATCTAATGATTTATAAGAAATATATATTTTGTCATTCAGATGACCAAAATAATATTCCTCAGATATATTGATTCTTCATCCCCAGTTCCTGTAAATGCTTCAGAGGCATAAAGGTGAAGTGGGTGTCTTGTTATTGATGAAGGTTGACTTTTGGACCCCACACAAGGGTAGGGGCTGGTTGCCAGGAGGACCAACCAAGTGATTAAAGTGTTGGAACTGGGCCTGGGCGCCTGGGTGGCTCATTTGGTTAAGTGGCTGCCTTTGGCTCAGGTCATGATCCTGGAGGCCCAGGATCGAGCCCCGCATTGGGCTCCCCGCTCAGCGGGGAGTCTGCTTCTCCCTCTGACCCTCCCCCTTCTCATGCTCTCTCTCTCATTCTCTCTCTCAAATAAATAAACAAAATTTAAAAAAAAATAAAGTGCTGGAACTTTCAGTCCCACCCACACTGGAGAAGGGGGAGGGGCTGCAGGTTGAATCAACCAATGGCCAATGGCTTAGTCAATCAAGACTGTGTAATGAAGCCTCCATAAAACCCAGAAAGGACAGCTTTTTGAAGAGCTTCCATGCTTGGGAAACCAGAAGGCTTCCACATGCCACAGAACCAGGCCCCAAGCTCCGTGAGGACAAAAGCTCCTTTGTTCAGGACCTCACCCTATATATCTCTTCATCTGGCTGTTGATTCGTATCCTTTATCATATTCTTTCATAAACTGGTAAACATAAGTGTTTCCCGGAGTTCTATGAGCCACTCTAGCAAGTTAATCAAACCGAAGGAGGAGGTCGTTGGAACCTCCAATCCATAGCCAGACAGAAGCACAGCGAACAGCCTGGGCTTGAGACTGGCATCTAAGGTGGGGGTGGGGGACCCTCTTGTAGGACTGAACCTTTAACCTGTGGAATCTGATGCCACCTCTGGGTAGACAGGGTCAGAATTACACTGAATTCTCAGACCCCCTGGTGGTGTTTGAGACTTGCTTGGTGTTGGCCGGGGGAATCACCTCTCCATGGTGGAGTTGGGTCTAGGAATCCTGAAAAGATGGGGGTTCTAGCCAGGGAAATTAGGCCAGAAAAAGAAATACACAACATCCAGATTGGAAAGAAGTAAAATGATCTCTATTTGTAGATGATACGATTTTGTACATAGAAAAGCCGAAGGAAACCACTGAGACACTACTAGAACAAATAGATTAGTTCAGCATGATTGTAAGATACAAGATTACTATACAAAACTCAATTGTATTTCTATACACTAGCAATGAACAACCCAAAAATGAAATTAAGAAAACAATTCAATTTACAGTAACATCAAAAATAAAATATTTATGAATAAATTTAAAAAATGTGAGACTCCTACCATAGGAACCACAAATCATTGCTGAAAATACTTAAAGATCGAGGGGCACCTGGCTGGCTCAGTCAGTAGGGCATGTGACTCCTGATCTCAGGGTTGCAAGAGTTTGAGCCCCACATTGGGCATGGAGCCTACTTAAAATTTTTTAAAAAAGAAATTAAAGATCCAAATAAATGGAAAGATATTTCATGTTCATGAATTGGAAGACTTAGGATTGCTAAAATCGTGATCTACAGATTGACCTACAAATTCAATGTGATCCCTATCATAATCCCAGTTGTCTTCTTGGTAGAAATGGACAAGCTGATGGTAAAGTTCATGTGGAAATGCAGGGGACCCAGAATAGCCAAAACAATCTTGAGAAAGAAGAGCAAAGCTTGAAGATTCACACTTCACAATTTCAAAACTTATAAAAAGCTACAGAATCAAGACTGTGTGGTACTTGCATGAGAATAGATATACAGATCAGAATAGAATAGAATTGAGCATCCAAAAATAAATCCATACATTTATGGTCAACTGATTTTCGACAAGGGTGCCAGATCATTCAGTGGGGAAAAATAGTCTGTGCAAGAAATGACACAGGGACAGTTATATATCCACATACAAAATAATGAAGTTGGACCCCCACCTCACACCACATATACAAATTAATACAAAATAGGTCATAGATTTAAATATAAGAGCTAAAATTATAAAACTCTTAGAAGAAATCATAGTAGAAGTTTATATTTGTGACCCTGAGTTAGGCAGAACCTTCCATGACACCAAAGCACAGGCAACAAAAGAAAACACAGATAAATAGACTTCATCAAAGTATAAAACTTTTGTGCATCAAAGGACACTATTGGGAAAGGGAAAAAACAATCCACAGAATGAGAGAAAATATGTGCAAGTCGTATATCTGATAAGGGACTTGTATCTAGACTATATAAAGTACTTTTATAACTCAATAATAAAAAGACAAATAATCTGGGCACCTGGGTGGCTCAGTCGGTTAGGTGTCTGCCTTCGGCTCAGGTCATGATCCCAGGGTCCTGGGATGGAGACCCATGTCAGGCTCCCTGCTCAGTGGGAAGTCTGCTTTTCCCTCTTCCTCTGCCCCTCCCCCCACTCATGTTCTCTCTCCCTCAAATAAATAAAATCATTTTTTATTTTTTTATTTTTATTCTTTAAGATTTTTATTTATTTATTTGAGAGAGAGAGAGAGAATGAGAGAGAGAACACGAGAGGGGGGAGGGTCAGAGGGAGAAGCAGACTCGCCGCTGAGCAGGGAGCCTGATGTGGGGCTCGATCCTGGGACTCCAGGATCGTGACCTGAGCCGAAGGCAGTCGCTTAACCAACTGAGCCACCCAGGCGCCCCTAAAATCATTTTTTTTTTAAAAAAGACAAATAATCCAATTAAGAATGGGCAAAGGAGGGGCGCCTGGGTGGCTCAGTCATTAAGCGTCTGCCTTTGGCTCAGATCACGATCCCAGGATCCTGGGATCGAGCCTCGCATTGGGCTCTCTGCTCCGCGGGAAGCCTGCTTCTCCCTCTCCCACTCCCCCTGCTTGTGTTGCCTCTCTCGCTGTGTCTCTCTCTGTCAAATAAATAAATACAATCTTAAAAAAAAAAATGGGCAAAGGATCTGAATAGGTATTTTTCCAGGGAAGATACAGAAATGGCCAATAAGCACATGAAAAGATGCTCAACATCATTAGCCATCAGGGAAATGCAAATGGAACCCATAATGAGAGACCACTTTATACCTACAAAGATGTCTACAATAAAGAAGACAGACAGTAACAAGTGTTGGCAAGGCTATGGACAAATTGGAATCCTCAAATATTGCTGGCAGGAATGTAAAATGATACAGCCATTTTGGCAATTTCTGGAATTTCCTCAAAAGGTTAAATACAGAATTACCATACCATGCAACAATTCCACACCTAGGTGAATACCGAAGGGAATTGAAAACATCTACCCACATCAAAACTTGTACACGAATGTTCAGAGCAGCATTGAAAGTAATAGCCAAAAGGTGGAAACAACCCGAAAGTCCATCAACTGATGGACGAATAGAAGGAATGAAGTACTGATCCACGCTACCACACCCATGAACCTTGGAGACATGATGCTAAGTGAAAGGAGCCAGTCACCAAAGGCCACGGATTCTATGGTTCCATTTATATGAAATGTTCAGAAGAGGGGCGCCTGGATGGCTCAGTCGGTTAGGCAGCTGCCTTTGGCTCAGCTCATGATCCTGGGGTCTTGGGATTGGGCCTCACGTCGGGCTCCCTGCTCAGTGGGGAGCCTGGTTCTCCCCTGCCTGCCATTCCCCCTGCTGGTGCTTGCTCTCTCGCTCTGTCAAATAAATAAATAAAATCTTTTTAAAAAATGTTCAGAAGAGCCAAATCCAAAGTGATGGAAAGTAGGCTAATGGTTGCCAGGGGCTGGGGGGAGGAGAGAAAAGGTGGCGACTGCTAATGGGTACAGGGTTTCATTTCAAGGTGACGGAAAAGTTGTAAAAATCGATTGTGATAATGATTGTACAGCTCTGAATATATTTTAAAAACCACTGAATTGTATACCTTAAAAGGATGAATTGTATGAGTGTGCACTGTATCACGATAAAGTTGATTTTTTATCATTTGTTCATTTTTATGTATTTATCTTTTTAACTAGGCTCCACACCCAACATGGAGTTCGAATTCACGACCTGGAGATCAAGAGTTGTGCACTCTACTGACTGAGCCAGCCGGTTGCCCCTACATTTTTATTTATTTTTTCAGATCGCTTTCACATCTGTGTTTTTAAAAATTTTAAGTGGCTTAGATTTTCTTTTATTCTTGAAGTATAGTTGACACGTAGTGTTGTATTAGTTTCAGGTGTACAATGCAGTGAGTTGACAATTCCACACATTACTCAGTGCTCGCCACAAGAGGAGTCTCCATTGGTCACCACACGGATGTTATTACAATATTGTCGACTAAATTCCCTGTGCTGTACTTCTCATCTCCGTGATTTATTTATTTTATAACCGAAGTTTGTATGACTTAATTCCCTTCATCGATTTCCCCCCGCCCTCCCCTCTGGCAGCCACCAGTTTGTTCTCTGTGTTTTAAGAGTCTGTTTGGGTTTTTTGTTGGTTGGTTGGTTGGTTGGTTGGTTGGTTGGTCTTGTGTTTTAGATCCACCAGAAGTGAAATCATATGCTATGTGTCTGTCTCACGGACTGATCTAGAGCAAGAGAGGGAGGAGGGTGTTGTGCAGAGGCGGAAGGCAGGCCGGACAGCCCTGGGTGTCCCCCTGGTGGAGGGAGGCTGGCGGGTGAGCAGCCTCTGAGGCTGCTGGCCTTTCTGGTGTGTGTGATCAAGGGGAACACTGAACCACGTCCTGGAGGCCTGGGTTCAAATGGCAGCTCTGCCGCTCTTGGAACAATTCATCAGTCTCTGGGTGTGTCAGTTTCCTCATCTAAAGGGCAGATGTAGTAACAATGGGAGCTCTTTCATCAGACTGTGGCGAGGACCACATAAGATCATGCTATAAAAGCACTGTGAGGGGCGCCTGGGGGGCTCAGTCGGTGAAGCGTCTGCCTTCGGCTCAGGTCGTGATCCCAGGGTCCCGGGATCGAGCCCCGCATCGGGCGCCCCGCTCAGCAGGGAGTCTGCTTCTTCCTCTGCCTCCACCCCTCCCCCTGCTCATGCTCTCTCTCTCTCTCTCTCTCTCTCTCTCTCTCAAATTAAAAAAATAAATAAATAAAGCACTGTGAAAGCTCGTGGTATACAGAAAGACAAGGTTATGTTTTTGCTTGCTTTCTTTACTTGTGCGTCCCTGGCACCTGGGACAGTGTCTGGCACACAGAAAGTTCTCAATAAACACTTGTTGAATGAATGAAGAATATATATACTAGATTATGAGTACTATTTGGAAGACTAGGTGCTCGCGATAAGCAAAAGTAGGAGAGAGGCAGAAGCAAGTTTCTGCACCCTTCTCCTTGGAGCCCCGTCCCCTGTCCCTTGACAGGGAGGTGCCCTGGAGGTATCAATACCCAGTGTGCTCATGCTACCACGTTTCCCCTTGCCCAGCCCGCTTGGGACCGGCCACGAAAAGGGCAATGGCTGCCATTCCTCCAGAGCTTCTTACCGTTCTTGGCACTAGCCTTTGCATGCACATCTTCAGCTTCAGCTTCCAATCTACCCCCAGGTTTCATGACTATTTTTCTTGGGGAAAAAAAAAATACATATTAATGGCTCTAAAGCTTGAGTTTTCTCACTGAAGCTGTAAGGCAAATCGTACCACAGAAACTCGATGGTATGTGGGAAGGGGCCCAGCCACCATAGCTGTGCCATTAGGCGTGGCTGTGACTGACCGGGGCGAGAGCAGGGACCAGGCCCAGGGGCGCGAGCTGCTGGGGCTCTGCTTCCTGAGGTGGTCCCCAGTGTTGTGACGAGCCGGCTAAAGACCCCTCCTGTTGCTGGGTTCCAACCTGCACTAAGGCGCCGAGGCTTTTCTATTCCTTTCATAGCTTCATCTCTGGGACACGGCAGCTGTCATTCAAATCCAGGTAATCTCTTTTCAGTGCTCTGTGACATTTAAGGGAGCAGATGGAACGGCTTGTCAGATGCTTGTCGGAAGCTGCTCACCTGGGCCCACAAATCCTTCCCCTCAGCCAACAGATTTTTCATAAAGGAGCGCTAATCTCTCTGGCTTACTGCCCTTTGCATCCCTACAACCTTAGATGCTGGGGCCATTGGCTAGGTTCAGAACCTTCTGGTAGGCTCTCCCATACCACCACCTCCACCCTTCCTTTGTAATTCTATCACAGGTAGAAAGAATAGAACTACTTGTTGATTACCTTGGGTCTTCCCTAAGTGCCCCCAAGTTCCATGGCAGTAGATGGAACTGACTACCTTCTCTGCTGGACTCATGGTGCCCAGCTGGGCCTGGCCCAAAGCAGATGCTTAATCCATATTTGTCGAAGAATGAAATAATGAATGAACTAACAAGTGAGTGAGAGAGAAAAGTAGAATCACATAAATGTGGTAATCGTTCTCAAACCTTTGAAGAGCCGTCATATGGAAGAGGAAGGATTTTTTTATTAACTTTTTCTTTTGAGATAATTTCAAGATTACAGAATAGGTACAAGAGGGGTGCCTGGGTGGCTCAGTCATTAAGCATCTGCCTTGGGCTCAGGTCATGGTCCCGGGGTCCTGGGATCGAGCCCTGCATCGGGCTCCCTGCTCCATGGGAAGCCTGCTTCTCCCTCTCCCACTCCCCCTGCTTGTGTTCCCTTTCTCTCCGTGTCTCTCTCTGTCAAATAAATAAATAGAAATCTTAAAAAAAAAAAAAAAGAATAGGTACAAGAATACTACAAAGAGGGGCGCCTGGGCGGCTCAGTCGGTTAAGCTTCCAACTCTTGATTTTGGCTCAGGTCGTGATGTCAGGGTTGTGGGATGAAGCCCCGCGTGGGGCTCTGCTCGGCACGGAGTCTACTGGAGAGTCTCTCTCTCTCTCTCTCCCTCTGCCCCTCCCTCTGCTTGAGCTATAAATAAATAAATAAATAAATAATAAATAAATAAATAAAACCTTTAAAAAAATACTACAAAGAATCCTCCTAGACTATCTATCCAGATCCCACCAATTGTGAATATTTTGCGACTCTCTCCCTACTTACGTATTAATGTTCTTTTTTCTGAACCATTTGCAGAACTATTGTATATGTCATTTCACTTCTTTTCATATTTCAGTGGGTAATTTCCAAGGACAAGGACATTCTCAGAGATAACTACAGCACGGTTATCAAATTCAGGATCTACCATCTACAGTCCTTGCTCCCAGTTTGCCAATAGTGTGGAAAACTTTTTTGTTCTCTTTGTTTCCCCAGGGCAGAAGGATTCACAGGTAGATGGATATACAAGGGAGACGATTTTTGACCATAGAATGTAAAGACTGATCTAAAAAAATTAGAATGGACTATCAGAGAATGAAACGGGCTCTCTCCAATAACAGAGAACTCCCTGTCGCTGGAGGTATTTAGGTGGAGACCAGATTACCTGTCAGGAACGGGGGAAGAGGAGATCCCTTAGGAACATGAGCTACAGAATAAGCTTCTCTCTGTGTGCACCTCTCCAAACGGGCTGACTTACATGCAACATTCTCGGCTTCTTTTTTTTCCACTTAGCATTTCTAGTGTCAGGGTTGGCCCTTTGTGTGTGGCTGGAATAGCCAGTCTTTTCCATGGCATGGTGTCAGAGCAACCTCATTCCAGCAGCCTGATAGCCTTTCCCCTGACATGTTCTATGAACAGTCAGCCCCGAAATATACTACTAATGTGTATTATGTGCTTATGATGGGCCAGGCACTGGTTTAAAGTGCTTCGCAAGTGTTAACTCATTACGTCTCAAAAAAAAAAATAAAAATAAAAATAAAAAAAACCCCAGGATGTATCTACTATTATCCTTATTTTACTGATGAGGAATCTGAAATTCAAGTAGATTTTTGATATCTTGCGTTGGTTCAGATCCAATGTGTTAGCATATTTAAGACATTATGTTCCAATTCAAATGAGTGTATGTGGAGATTTTAAAAATTGGCTCAATTCTTAGAAAGGAAAAAAAGTGAAAGAAACTGAAACATGGTGCTTTGGGACTTCAAGAATATTAGTATTTCTTTATCTTCTTATATGTGTTCTTTTCCAAAAAGGGCAGGCTAATACAGAGTTTGGGGGGTTATTTTTGTTGTTGTTGTTGTTCTGTATTTCTTTAAGATTTTATTTATTTGAGAGAGAGAGTGCACGCAGAGGGGAGAGGGGCAGAGGGTGAGGGAGAAAAAGTCTTTTTTTAATTGTTATGTTAATCACCATACATTACATCATTAGTTTTTGATGTAGTGTTCCATGATTCATTGTTTGTGCATAACACCCAGTGTTCCACGCAGAATGTGCCCTCTTTAATACCTATCACCAGGCTAACCCATCCCCCCACCCCCCTCCCCTCTAGAACCCTCAGTTTGCTTCTCAGAGTCCATCGTCTCTCATGGTTCGTCTCCCCCTCCGACTTACTCCCCTTCATTCTTCCCCTCCTGCTATCTTCTTCTTTTTCTTTTTTCTTAACATGTTGCATTATTTGTTGCAGAGGTACAGGTCTGTGATTCAACAGTCTTGCACAATTCACAGCGCTCACCATAGCACATACCCTCCCCAATGTCTATCACCCAGCCGCCCCATCCCTCCCACCCGCCACCACTCCAGCAACACTCGGTTTGTTTCCTGAGATTAAGAATTCCTCATATCAGTGAGGTCATATGATACATGTCTTTCTCTGATTGACTTATTTCACTCAGCATAACACCCTCCAGTTCCATCCACGTCATTGCAAATGGCAAGATCTCCTTCCTTTTGATGGCTGCATAATATTCCATTGTGTATATATACCACATCTTCTTTATCCACTCATCTGTCGATGGACATCTTGACTCTTTCCACAGTTTGGCTGTGGAAACTTCATGTTTTCCTTTTTTTTTAAAAGATTTTATTTATTTATTATTGTGGACATTGCTCCTATAAACATTGGGGTGCACATACCCCTTTGGATCCCTACATTTGTATCTTTGTGGTAAATACCCAGTAGTGCAATTGCTGGATCGTATGGTAGCTCTATTTTCAACTGTTTGAGGAACCTCCATACTGTTTTCCAGAGGGGATGCACCAGCTTGCATTCCCACCAACAGTGTAGGAGGGTTCCCCTTGAGGGAGAAAGAATCTTAAGCAGACTCCGCACTGAGCGTGGTGCCCAATGCGGGGCTCAATCTCACGACCTTGCGATCACGACCTGAGCCGAAACCAAGAGTCAGAAACTTAACCAACTGCACCATCCAGGTGCCCCTGGTTCTATATTTCTATGTTTCCTGATTTTCTGATTGTTGTTGTAACTATTATTTTTATTTTAAACACCTACTTTTCACTTTAATTGACATGCCAATTCCAGACTCAAGACTCTCTGAGGGACTGTGTGTATAAAGCTGATGAATCTCCCTATTGCACTATCATCCCAGAAGACAGAGGAACCAGGACAATGGCTCCTTATTTCCAAAGCCTTGGGGATTTCATATTTTTCAGAATAGTTATCTCCTGGCCAATTTGTACTAATCGTTCAAATTTCAGCTTAAATGTCAGAAAAGTTTTCACTACCCTTCAAGATGTGATCAGATTCCCGTTTCCTGCTCCCACTGCAGCATCCACCTTTCCCTCAGAGCAACGATCACACTTCTTATGACTGTCTTCTGTCTTTACAGTTAGACTGTCATACAATTTTATTTATTTATTTGAGAGAGAGTGAGAGTGAGAGCACGGGAGTAGGGTGAGGGGCAGAGGGAGAAGCAGACTCCCCGCCGGGCAGGGAGCCCAATGAGGGGCTTGATCCCAGACCTGAGCCGAAGGCAGACGCTTAACGACTGAGCCACCCAGGCGCCCCTGTCATACAACTTCTTGAGGGGCCACATCTGTTTTCCTCCCCAACGTGGCTTCAGTGCTTAGCACAGTGTACCCACTCAATAAATGTTTGCTAAATGAATGAACCGAAAAGACGAAGACCCGGTTCCACTCCAGAAAAGGAGGTTGGCAAAAGAAAACATCGAAGGAGGAAGCGGTGCCCCTGGAGGCAAAAACGAGGGTGTCCTAATATCAAAAGTCAAAGCCAACCAGTGACTCGGTCAAAACGAGGGATTTGGTGGGTCCAGCGGAGAGCTGTGGTCCCAGCCAGAACCTTGGTCGGCAGCTACAGGACAGCAGCGGGGGCAGGAAAGAGCTCAATTCGGTGCCAGCATGCCATAGCTGGCCGGAAGTAGTCTGCTGTCAAGGGTTAAACGCTTCCAGAAAGAAAGGATACTACAGAACACGTGCCCCCACAGTTTCCTCCGTTGGGGATGGAGGAATAGACCTAGCCTAAAAAGACTTCGAGGAAGAACTATAAAAGGTTTTTGAGAGGAGGGGTCTTGGTGGCCCCCAAATCATGTCCCCTCTCCCTAAGTGGCAATCACAGAGCTGCCATTAGCATTTCTCCATGCAGCCCCCAGATGGCAGCAGTGTGTTACTCTGGAGCTGCGAGTTGCTGGTAAGGGCTCTGCCTTGCGGTCTCGCTTGCCACTGCATGACTGCCCTGTAGCAAGCTCAGATTTGGAATTTCTTCACCCTGTGCCCAGAGGCTTGCAATGAGTCTTCTGGGAGTGAGCCCACTGCTCTTTTCCCGGGGGCTGGCTCCCGCACCCCTGACTCTTGAAGTTGCTTTGCTCTCATTGCCACCCGAGTGCCCTCCAACCTTGTTGGAAATCATGACCCAGTGGTTCCCGCCAACAGCCTACAGTCCACATGTCCAAAACAGAATTCGTGTTTCTCATCCGCCCCCTCCCTCACCCCCACTCCAGGCTTTGCTTCTCTATAGCATCTTGAACATCTCCTGTTCATTCGTCAAGTCCTGGTGAGTCCACCTCTAAAATATTTCAGATCTGAGTTCTCTTTTCTAATTTCCCTGGCACAGGAGAGCCTCGCCACCTCTCAACTAAGCTCCTACCTCATTGGCTTATCTCCATCGTCTTCCTCCCACAATCCATCCTGCTACCACCATCTGTGACTTTGCCCAACCTCTTCCCAGGACAAGAATGCCCCCTTTTGTGAATCTGTTCAGATTCGACTCACACTTCAAGGTTCAGATCATTCCTTCTATTGCCTGTCTACAGCACTTCATTTGGACCTCCTTTTATAGCTTTAATTTTTCACACTCTGCCTTGAAGATTATTATTTATATATATGGATCACTCCCTCCCTCCCTCCCTTAGCCCAGGATGGCAACTACGTGGCACAAATTCTTCAAGTCATCCCCCAACCAGTACCCCATGAGAGGCATCACTAACGGATCTTAGCTGTCTTTCTGCTGAGCCTAAACGCAATCTCAAAATCCTTCTCAAAACAGTATCTCCAGGCAGAACTGGTTCACCAGATGAAACAGATGTCCCGTCCCTAGCTCGGACTCTGAGAAACAAGGAGACAGAAAGCAAGTCCTATTCTTCTTTGAACCCACCACAGCATCTTATACATACTCTATACTCATGTAAAGGCTTCCTGAATGAAGGAATAAAGCAGTGGACTAGAGCAGACCCTGGTAGCAGGAATGCTGCTCCCAGACTCCACGGTTCAATTCAATCAGCTTTTTTTCACTCCAGTGGATCTACTCCATCCTGCTGGTGGTAGTCACATGGTGCATATCAATATTTCCCAATGCTATCCAAGCCAACAACTTACCAAAAGCTGCATGACTAAGTGTTCACTCAGCAGGTGGAAGGAGCACGTACTTAACCACACATCATTTCCCTCAACCTACCATGCAGACTCCTAAGCCTGTTTTTCCGGCCTGCTTTCCAGTTTTCAGTACATTTAAAAATATCCTAAAGGGGTCACGCCATTTTGGTCCTAATGAATCCATGCTTAAGTGTTTCTTCATTATCACATTTCCAACATGCTTATATCAGTCCTTATCCCAAGGGGGGAGAAATGATACAACACAGATATGCTTTCGATTGCCACGTGCACAAACATTCCCTACGCGTATTAAAAGTTGGCATTTGGTTGTGTGGGGGGTGGGGCAGGGTGTGTGTGTGCGTATAGGGTTGTTGTTGTTTTTTTTTTTCCAAGGAAAACTGAGTGTTGGCTGTGTAAGAACTTCCAAGGCCAATCTTGAGTTTTCACTTTGTTCATGGCTGACTTACTGTCCTTATCAAGAATTTCCAGAGCCCAGTGCAAGACACAGTGACCCTAATGTGCAGTCAGAGCAATCTGGAAGGTCGTGGCGGGGAGCTACTTTGTGGTGACAGGGCCATACTCATTACTAGATGCCAATGCAGTAAGGTTTTGAGGGCCAAACAACTATTTGTTCCTAAATCCTTGCCCCTATATATAACAAAGTGTTGGTATTCAAAAATCCACCATGAGCCTTGCTGGATCCTGATTCGAACAAACAATAGAAAAAAAAGAAGTGAGACAGTTGGGGAAGTGTAAACACTGACTGGATATTTGATAATATTAAGCAATTATTGTTAATTTTTTTAAGTATGGTATACTTAATGGTATTGCAGTTTATTTCTTGATTGATTTCAGTACTTCATGTTTTCCTTTTTTTTTAAAAGATTTTATTTATTTATTTGAGAGAGAGAGAACATAAGCAAGGAGACTGGCAGGCAGAGGGAGAAGCAGGCTCCCCGCTGAGCAGGGAGCCCAATGCAGGACTCATCCCAGGACCCCGGGACCATGACCTGAGCCAAAGGCAGTCCCTTAACCAACTGAACCACCCAGGTGTCCATACGTCACATTTTCTTATCTTACCTTTTTGGAAGTGATCTAGACAGTCCATGATTTTCACTTCACTCATCATTTAATTTGGCAAAACTTTATAAAGTTACTGGTTACCAAAGATTTTGGAAGCTATTTAAAAGTTTGCCTATAAACCTTTTAATCTTATTTACATCTATTTGATTTACTTGTTCTTAACAATTATGTTTAGACTACCCACAACACTTCGGGAGGCACTGGACAAAGTCAACCATTATTTCAAGTTTTTTTTTTTCTGACAAATTTGCAACAGAGATAACATGAACTTATGTGATTTTCAGTAAACACAAGCAGAAGAGAAGTTGTATATTTAATCCCGGTAATTCTAAAGACATGTCTATTTTCATTAACCCCACAACCTTAAATTAGCTTTAATAACGAACACTTTCCCTATTGTAGTTTTTTTTTTTTAATAAAAGGGGTCCTTAGTTTTTAGAGATGTGTACTGAAGTATTTACAGATGAAATGATACAACGTCTGGGATTTGCTTCAAAGTAATTCATTGTCTGTGAGATGGAGAATGGGTGGAGGTAGAGACGAAGCAAGACCAACCATGTTGATCATTGGAGGATGGTCATTCATCTTAACAGTCTCTCCACTTTTGTTTATGTTTGAACTTTTCCATAATAAAGGATTTTAAAAAATCCACCATGAAAGCGGCAGCATGATTTCGGAAAGGCTCCTCGGACGATGAATCTCACCCAGGAGAGGGAGCCCACAAACACGTTGGCCTTCCTTGACCACGTTAGAAAGGATGAATGGATCAAACGTCTTGTTATCAGGAGGCAGAAGCCAAAAGGGAGGAGAAATGAGGTGAGGCGGAGTCTGAAAAGAGAGGAAGGTAGGAAAGGTCTGGAACATGGACTCTTGCCAGACTGGCGAAGCCACTGCCAGCGACGGAAAGACAGCACTGAGGGTGGTGGCAGCTGGGGAGAGGATGCTGAAAGAAAGGAGTCGACTCGGGGCACCTGGGTGGCTCAGTCGTTAGGCGTCTGCCTCCGGCTCAGGTCATGATCCCAGAGTCCTGGGATCGAGCCCCGCATCGGGCTCCCTGCTCAGCGGGAAGCCTGCTTCTCCCTCTCCCACTCCCCCTGCTTGTGTTTCTGCTCTCGTTGTCTCTCTGTCAAATAAATAAAAAAAATCTTAAAAAAAAAAAAAAGAAAGGAGTCGACTTGGAAGGGGGAAGATATCTTGCCTACGCACTCTGGCGGGGGCTGGTGGGATGCAGCTTGAACGTCCAAGCTATAAAGCCGACTCACGCTTGGGAGAGAGCTGTCCTTATTGCCCCTCCACTGCTTTCGGACACAGCACGGAGAGAAGACGTTTGGGATTCACTCTTAGTCCAATTCTTAAGTCAAACAATAACGCATAGAATCATCTTCTGGTTTTGTCTGCATTTTCAAATCTACAAGTCTTAGGTCAGCTGCTCTTTTTTGATGTCTGCTCCCATTATTTTTCTAGAAAAACGACTCCAAATTGCCATTTTCTTAACTGTGAATATTAGACCTGAAAGGCCCCCTGTAGATCGCTTACTGCTTTTTTCCCAGGTGAGAAAACACAAACTAAGAGAAAGGAAATGACTCGCCTGGCAGGCACGTGGTAGGTGCTCAGTACCTTTCTACTGAGTCCGGTAGCGGGTCATACTAATCTGCCTCTACCAAGAAATTGGCATCAGATCTGGCAGGTTGGTGCCCATGTCATACAGTTTGCACATCACTCCTGGTCGAAAGAAAATGATCACATCGACAGAGAAGGCAAGCTTAGACTGTTCCTAGCTTGGGTACCTTCTTCCTCTATGATTCTAGTTCTAGTCTCTGTGGGTCCCCTATGTGCTGGCAAGGCAGCTCCTGGGTGCGAAGCTCACAGCTAACCCAGGCCTCCTCTTCGGGCTGAGGCTTGTCAATTGTCTCTTAGCCTCCTCAGTGCCCCCAGGTACTGGCCAGCCTTATTTTGGGCTGCATGGCAGGGCGCGCATTAATCCCCATACATTAGATGTTTACACTGCACTCCCATCCTGAGAAAATGGTTAGTTTGGGCTCCAAACAGCCTATTGTACTGCCAAGGAGCAGCTATCTAGCATTATTTCTTCAGTTTCCATCTATCCCAGGGGAAGGAAGGAAAGGGAGGGAGAGAGAGAGGGAGAAAGATAGAATGGAAGAAAGAAAGAAGGAAAGAAAGAAGGAAAGAAAGAAAAACTACTTTTGATTTGGGGCGCCTGGGTGGCTCAGTCAGTTAAGTGGCCCACTCTTGATTTCAGCTCAGGTCATGATCTCAGGGTTGTGAGATCAAGCCCCATGTGGGGCTCCGCGCTCAGCAGGGAGTCTGCTTGAGGATTCTCTCCCTCTGCGCCTTCCCCCTCCTTCTTTCTCTCTCTTTCTCAAACAAATCTTTAAAAAACTACTTTTGATTTTAAGTGTTTTTAGAAGCATAAAAAGAGCTAAGATTCTGATGTCCTAAGAGTTGAATATAGCATTCTTTTTCTCGAAACAGTGCAATTGGGAAATGTCATGCCACTGCCAAGTCAATACAATGAAGGAAAATAGTGCAACATGATATTGTAAAAGCAGGATACATTGCTGTCACCATGATTCTCATTTTCGCATAAAGGAAAAGGAGCGGCACCTGGCTGGCTCAGCCGGTGGAGCGTGCATCCCTTGATCTCAAGGTTGTAAGTCTGAGCCCCACGTTGGGTATAGAGAGTACTTAAAATCTTTAAAAAAAAAAATTATATGCCCAAGAAGACATCTCATTGTGAAATTTTAAAACACTAGAGACCAAAAGAAAACTTTTAAGCTTGCAGAGAGAGTTACACCCAGAAAATTGGAAATCAATAAAGGAATCAGACTTTTCAAAAGCAACGCTAGAAGCAAGAACATAGTGGAATATGGTTTTAAAAATCTGAAGGGAAATTGTTTCTAATTAGGAATTCTTCACCAAGGGCTAATTTTAATCATATGTGAAGATATGTTCAGATACAGAAGGGTTTTATTAAAAAAATTACCTCCCTCGCGGGCGCCTGGCTAACTCACTCACTTAAGCATCTGCCTTCAGCTCAGGTCATGATCCCAGGGTTCTGGAATCGAGTCCCGCATCGGGCTCCCTGCTCAGCGGGAAGCCTGCTTCTCTGCCCCTCCCCTGCCTGGCTCGTGCGCATTCTCGGCATTCTCTCTTTCTCTCAAATAAATAAAATCTTTTAAAAAAAATATATACCTCCCTCGCAATCTTTCTAAGGAAGTGAGTACAGGATGTAGTCTGGCAAAACCAGGGCATAAAGCAAGAAAGAGGACCACCTGAAATGTGGAAAGCAGAGTCGAACAAAGAAGAGAAGCTAAGGGCACTCCCCGGATGACAGTTGGGTGGCAGGCCCAGAGGGCAAATATTCCAGAATGGATCGGGTAGCCAGCAAACTCCACGAGGGTTGTCTCCCAAGAAAAAGAAATGGAACTCATTGATTACGTGTGATAGATGACCATGCCAAATGGAGTTCTGTGGTTCTCTCAGCAAGTTTGGGGCTGAACTCATGACAGGTACTTAGAAAAACAAATCAAAGAAAAGAGACAATTTGGGGAAGACAAGATAAAGGAAATACAATTTAATGGTACTGTACATGGATCAACTGTGCATGATTATACAAATATTGCAAATATTTAATATTTTAACCAAAATTTTTTTGTATTTGTAGAAGTGTGAGTGCCTGTGGTGTATGTCTGCATGTGTGTGTGTGTGTTGGGGACATATAAGAGAGCTAGTTCCTCATCCTCCATAGCAGAAATTCAGAAATAGGTAATTTCTAAACCTAAATAAAAATAAGAAACATCATTAAGTATTTGGGCATTAGTCAGAAGGGTTAGATACCAAAAGAACCAGCTAAAAACGTTAAAAGCAGTTTAAAACAACACAAATTTATTATTTCACACTTCTGTAGGTCAGAAGTCCAACAAAGTATGATTGATTTTCTGCTTGAGGTCTCATAAGGCTGAAATCATGTAGTTGGCCAGGCTGGGCTCCTATCTGGAGACGCTAGGGTTAGATTCAGATGCCAGGCTCATTTCACGTTGTTGGCAGGATTCGGTCCTTCTAGCGCTTTCTAGCAGCCTCTTCATTCTCAAGCCCATGACAACACTTTGAGACCTTTCTGTGCTTTGACTCTTCCATTTCTAGCCTGAGAAATTTCTCTGCTTTTAAGGGCTCAAGTGATGAGATTGGGCCCACCCAGATAATCCAGGAAAATCTTCCCATTTTAAGATCTATAATCGTAATGACATCTGCAAAGCCCCTTTTGCCATGTAACGTAACGTTTTCACAGGCTCCAGGGATAGGGTGAGGGCATCTTTTCTGGGAGCAGGAATCAGGGGTCAGGAGTGGTGGGGCAGGAGACCACTGTGTTTTATAAGACCTGTGGTATTCTTCGATTTTTAAAATTATGTACATGTTGGGGCACCTGGGTGGCTCAGTCGTTAAGCGTCTGCCTTCAGCTCAGGTCATGATTCCAGGTCCTGGGATCAAGCCCCACATCGGGCTCCCTGCTCGGCGGGAAGCCTGCTTCTCCCTCTGCCACTCCCCCTGCTTGTGTTCCCTCTCTCGCTGTGTCTCTCTCTGTCAAATAAATGAAATCTTTAAAAAAAAGATAATGTACATGTTTCATTTTGATCAAATAAAAACCAAAAAGTTAAATCCAATGACCAAATTTGCAAGTATTGAATTCAAAGGGACTCTATTTTAGGTAACGTATCAAATGTCATTATAGAGGCAATCTGTATTATACAAAAATCCCTTTTTGTGTCTCTAGGCAAAATGACCTACGATCTGCAAAGCATGGTAAGAAATAGTTGTTAGGCACAATCATGGCTGGGCCCTTGTGAAAAATTCTGATTTGGATGTACCACAGGGCTCATCCAAGGTATCAATCCCTCTGTTCGTACTGTTGTATTAAAGGACCCACTCTGGTTACTTTTGGCAGTTAACCACCACTCATGGCTAGCTATTTCCTGTAGCAACAGGAGGTGACCGTAAATGCATTTTCTTGATATGCAAAACAAGTCATTATCTCAGTTTTTGTTGGATGTCAGAATAGAGCTAATCTAGTCCAGTCTCCTTATTTTACAGAGAACACTGATGCCCAGCCAGAGGTAGGGACCTGCCCATGGCATTGCTTGTGTCTGTAGCAAAGACCCCCACTTCTGAATGAGTTCCACAACTTACGGCCACTGTTAGGAACTTTGGATGGCATGAAAAATCGCGAAGTCTAACATCTTCATCTTATAGATAGGGAAGCCAATGCAAACAGGAAGAAACGTCTGCCCAAGGTCATTTGGAACTCCGACATTCTAAGCTAGGTTACTTTGCACTGTGCAAAGCACACAGATGAATAGCATGCACAAACGAATCTGAAGACGCTGTAAAAAGCTCACTTAAATGGTTTAAATTCTCAAATAGCTTCTGTTTGATAAGCAATTTGGCAACAATTTGAAAGAAAATGTTTCTTCTTTAGGTAGCTTTCTTCTTAGGACAAGTAAATATATCACTGGCCTCCTAATACAGGCTCTCATGTCAGGCTGACTTGGTTTCCAATTCTGTCTCAGTCATTTACTAGCTGGGTGATCTTGCATACACAACTCAATTGTTTTATTTTTTTTAAATATTTTATTTGAGAGAGAGGGAGGGAGGGAGAGCGCACGAGCTGGGGGAAGGGCAGAAGGACAAGCAGACCCCCAACTGAGCGCAGAGCCTGCCACAGGGCTCGATCTCAGGACCCCGAGACCATGACCCGAGCGGAAGTCAGATGCTTAACTGAGTGAACCATCTGGGCGCCCCCAACTCAATCATTTTATATCTCAGTCTCTTCATCTATAAAATGAAGGTAACAATGCCACCTATCTCATGGGTGTCACATGGGAATTTAGTGAAATAATACATCTAACTTGGCACCTGGTAGCCACTCAATAACTATTTTCTCTTTTTATGTAATGTTCATACCTAAAAAATGTTGAAAACTAGCAGTCAAATATTTTCCTGTTGCTAATAGTAAACTAATAGTGTGACGATTAGGAAAGACAGTTAAAGGCCAAAGAACCTTCAGGAAGAATTCATCTTGGGGATTGATGTCAAAAATATCTAGCATATCCAAATGCCAATAAATCTCCTCCCTCGCTTAAAGTAATAGCATGCCATGACTTAGCTACAGTATTTACAAGAAACTTACTGCTTGATCTAATCATCAGCGTTTAAAAGAAGAGTCTCTGAAATAAGTGTTCTTGTTTCCTTGCTTTCTTCTGAAACTACTAATACTCTGATGGCATAACGTGTTTCTTATGTGAGCTTGGAAACGAGCAGGACTTCATGGAAATGACAAAATGGTAAATTACTCTGGAAATCAAATGTACTTCAATCATTCTGGCTCCTCTCCCCGAGACAAGGTGAACATGTTTATGACTACAAAAATGTGTTTTCCATAGATCTCATATAGATAAGCAACCTCAAGTGTCTGTACTCAAATGTTTTCTGTCATAATACTCAGTATATTGATGTATTAAGCAGCAAAGCTTTCTTATTAAAAACACAACTATACTTACCTGGAGACAGATTTCCAGACTCTTCTTGGATCATTCTAGATAGTTACAGAAATAACCTCACCGAGCTCAGCAGCCCCTACCCACCCCCTAGGGTTTGGATCTTGTAAAGATTCAGGGTAATTAATAAATGTGGTCTGGCTAAAGACCCATTCCTAGAGCTTAACACTGTTAAATAACAAAAACTCAACAAAGTAAATTTGAAAGATCTAATCGGCTTTATTATTTGACTCATGAATCCAGCAGCATCCGCACCTAATACGTAGAGAAGAGTTCAAAAGGACCACAGAGGGGCGCCTGGGTGGCTCAGTCATTAAGCGTCTGCCTTCGGCTCAGGTCATGATCCCAGGGTCCTGGGATGGGGCCCCGCATCGGGCTGCCTGCTCAGCGGGGAGCCTGCTTCTCCCTCCCCCACTCCCCCTGCTTGTGTTCCCTCTCTTGCTGTCTCTCTCTGTCAAATAAATAAAATCTTAAAAAAAAGAGCCACAGAAAAGAAAAGTCTTTTGTATTTTTTTAAAGATTTTATTTATTTATTTGACAGAGAGAGACAAAGCGAGAGAGGGTACACAAGCAGGGGGAGTGGGGGAGGGAGAAGCAGGCTTCCCGTAGAGCAGGCAGCCCGATGCGGGGCTCGATCCCAGGACCCTGGGATCATGACCTGAGCCGAAGGCAGATGCTTAACGACTGAGCCACCCAGGCGCCCCAAGAAAAGACTTTTTAAAATTTTTATTGTTATGTTAGTCACCATACATTACATCATTAGTTTTGGATGTAGTGTTCCATGATTCACTGTTTGTGCATAACACCCAGTGCTCCATGCAGTACGTGCCCTCGTTAATACCCATCACCAGGCTAACCCATCCCCCCACCCCCCTCCGCTCTAGAACCCTCAGTTTGTTTTTCAGAGTCCATCGTCTCTCGTGGTTCGTCTCCCCCTCCGATTTCCCACCCTTCATTCTTCCCCTCCTGCTTTTTTTTTTTTTCTTCCTTAACATATGTTGCATTATTTGTTTCAGAGAGTGAGGGGCGCCTGGGTGGCTCAGCTGGCTAAGTGTCCGACTCTGTATTTCAGCTCAGGTCACGATCTCAGGGTCGTGAGATCGAGCCCCACATAGGTGGCTCCATGCTGGGTGTGGGGCCTGCTGAAGATTCTTTCTCTCTCCCTCTCCTGCCCCTCCTCCACCTTACCTCTCTAAAAAAAATTAATAATAAAGATAGGGAGTGGAAAAAAGGAAATTATTAGCAAGGAATCCATTGTTTTAAGCAAGGTCACCCTCCCAAAGGGAACGGAAAGGGTCTATCAGTAAAATTCCTAGTGCTGAGCAGGAAATTCCATGTTGACTGGCTAAAGGTTAAAGGCTGAAACTGCAGTTACGTATTAAGTCTTGGCTTACTGACTTGGGTTAAGTGACACCATGCTGGGCCCGTGGTTTCCCTTTTAACAACACGAATGAGAAAAAAAAAACCCTCCATGACACTGAAACCATTTTGCTATAGTTATAGAAAATACGAAACCACATTACCATCTCTTAAGAGGACAGTTATTGAAAACTGATTATTAGGCTCAAATCTCACCTGCTCATGTGACTAATTTCTAACTGGGGGTCCCCCATCATGTATACCAGGACAGTCTCAACAATGTGCGTGCGTGTGCGTGTGTGTGTGTGCACGCACGTGTACACTTGTATTTCTTTTTCTTTTCCCACAGGTTTCCTGCCGCTGGTTGGGGGTCACAATCAGGTTGGTGACGACAGACACTCTCTCCCCGCGGTGGGATGACATCGTGGGCAACAGGCCGGAGCCGCTCCCCGAGCTCTAAGGTGGTGTTGGTGAAGGTCACGCCCTTGACTATGGTGACACGCTGCTCTGCCGGGAGGTGTTGCAGTCTTGGTAACCCTTCTTCACCAGGACCACCCAAACCACCAGGTATGTCAGGATGGAGATGCGCAGGCAGCCGGCAGAGTCGCCCCCACCCCCACCCCATCTTTGGCAATGACATACTTTGCTGTCCCGCCGTTGGAATGACGACAGCTGGAGCCCCTTGCAGCCGCCTGCCCCGTGGAGCTACCTCAGCTGTACCTGTGGACCCCGCTCTCCCTCCTGGGCCCCCCACCCCCGCCCTGCAGCCGCCCCGCAGTGCATTTCCCTTAATTACCACAACTACGGTTTATCAAATACTTGCGTCCCTTTAGGTACCGCTGATACTAAACTCGGTGCATGTTCTTATCAGAAAACACAGGCGCACCGAGAACAGCAGAGCAGCTTATAAGAAATGACTGTAAGATAAAATAGCTGTTTTGGATTTTTTTTTTCCCCACAACATTTATTCTTTTAACTCCAATTTTTCCACCACCCACTCCTCACAACGCTTTACCCCAAAATAAGACCAAAGGAGAACATGTGGGTGACATACAAAAAGACAGTATTTATTTCACTCAAGCTTTCCTATAAGAAGTTAAACAAAATGATCCCTAGTTGAAGGCATTACCAAAAATATTCTTAACATTGTTTCGCGTATCCCTTCAGTGCCCAGATAGAGGAAAAACTTATCTGAATGAAAGAATAAGAATGACCATCCTTACACTGGGTTTACTTAGGTGGGTGGAGGGAAAGATAATCCATATAGTTTAGGCATGACACAGCGAACGAACCTACGTGTTTCCTACAGGTTATGGAAATCCCACTGATGTACTCAAGTTCCCGAGAGCTCCCAACACCGGGCGAATCACTCTTCAGCAATTCTCCAACAGCCATAGGTACTCCTGTAGTTTGCTGCCCCCCTTTCCCTCAACTATCTGACTGCTCAAAGCGGAGAATGGAAACCAAGTGTGATGTTCCCGCTCCCGGGCTGTGACTGTCACCATCTGCAGTCCCTTGGGGAACCATGATCCCAAAGCATCCCCTCCCTCACTGCCATCTAAATAGGATATCAGGAAAAATGGCCCTGGCTGAGGCATGTAGGTGTTTTGCTTTCCAGAATTATAAAAGATTTGACTGGGAGAGAATCTCATTCCGACACAGGAAAACCAAATGCTCTTTCTAGAGAACCGCAGAACAAGGTGGGACATCTACTCTGCCTGTCTCTCACCTCAATCTGACCTAAAAAAAAAAAAAAAAGGCACAGGGAGGAAACACGTTGACATCTACCCCTGGCCCACAATTTCCTCCGACAAGCCAGGGCTCACTCCTCCTCCGCGGCCGTGCCAGCCGGTGGCCACCTGGGCCCAAACCTCTGACCTCCTGTCGTCCCCTAAAAGCAGGAGCTGCAAGTCGCAACATCTGATTGCTGCCCACGGGTGAATGTCTGGAGAACCTGCGGTATCACATTTTCAAGTTCTTATCAGGGATCGGAGTCCGTGCGTCGGGGGAGAGAGACTCGGGGGGGGGGGGAGGGGGGCTTCTCGCTTCCACGCTTCTTTAAATTTGGAGGAAGGAGGAGGAGTGGAGGGAGCATCTCTGTGGGTCTGATGCAGGGCTGGGTGAGAATGGAACCCTAACTGAGTATGCAAAAAAAAAAAAAATACAAATGTTGGAGCCTCAGATGTTGTCCATACAAGAAGCAAAACCTACTCATAACCAGTCGTGGCTGGAAGGGAAAAGGGGAAGACGGAACTATTCCTTTCTGAAGCCAAGAGCAAAGCTCGAAGTGAAGATAATACCTCGTTTCTGCTTAGAAAATGCATAGAGAAATAGTACACACTGAAAACCTTCCAAGAAATGCAGACTCAACGCAGAAGTTACAAAATATGCAAGAATCAGTCATTGTTTCTTAGTCTCCTCACACTTTACCTGAGATGCAAATTACTCCCTGCCCCTCTAGGTGTTCTGCGCAGCTTTACGTTCTAATTTCTAGCCAGAAGGGAAAGACCCGCTGGCTGCCGGGAATGAAGGTGCACGTGGACGGCCAAGGTCTGGCACCTGACCGGTGGAGATAAAGTGGTAAGGACAGAGGGGTCTCGGCCCAATTGTCGTCCGTCCGAGTGAGCGGCGCCTCAGGGCTGGGGGCCAAGTGCAGGGGCACGGGGGGTGGGGGGGGGCGAGCATCTGCTCTGAGCAGTGGAAGGGAAGAAGGCATGAGCTGCACACCCTCACACCCAGCAAGTCCTGCCACCCGCTACGGGGGCCCCCAAAAGCCTGCCGTGGCTTTGAAAGGTGTCAGGAAAGGAGCGGCCTCTGCTTTTTCTGGAGGTGCCCTCCTCGGGGCCAGCGCGGATGTCCGAGCCTTTCCAAGCGGAGACACCTGCTGCTCACGGCGATGAGGATTCCAGGCTGCTAAGAGGTTTCAGAGCCACACACATTCCTCCACAAGATCCCAAGCAACAGATAACAGATTTTATCAATTTCGTTTGCTAGAAGTTCTCTGTGACTCAGGGGCTGGCATGAGCAACTGCACCCAAAATGAGTTTCACACAACAAAATCGAATGTGTTGGTTTTGTTGGACACAGAGAATACAAAGCAGGCACAGATCCCTCAGTTGTCACAACTCTTGGTAAGATTAACTCTACCGCCATCATCGCTGTTTGCTTTGTCCCTGACTTTGAAGGCGTCGCGAGGGCGGTCTGCTTTCACAATTCGACAACAAGGACTCCACTCTCTTCACCAAAGAGCCCCTTACGTTTAGTTTCTCAGTGCTCCATTCAACAGAAAGACCGCGGCTCTTCTGAGCTGCCTGTTTTTAAATGGCCCAGTAGTTTCAGTTTCCGTTTCACGAGTTCCCAGATAACAAATGCAGAATGGGATGAATCTTCACAAGGTCATGCTGAAGGTTAAAATAAATATCCCCGTCACTGAGAGGTTCTCTTCAGGTTTTCTATCAGCACCACAGAGTCGGTCTCTTCTTTGGTTTGCTTCTCATAGATGTCGTACTTCTTCCAGTGCTGGAAGGAAAACACACACAAACACAAACACACACACACACACACACACACACACACACACACACACACACACACACACACACACACACACACACACACACACACACACACACACACACACACACACACGACTCTTCTAAATAATGTTCTCTCCCTGAGGACCAGCGGCCAGGGCTTATTTTTAGGTTTATGTGTTGGAACCAGGAGTGTATGTTATCCTGTTACGGTTTTGGTTTGGGGTTGTTTTTGTTTGTTTGTTTTGTTTTTTTACTAAGAATCTTCATCTATTTGAACAATTCATGAAACCAAACCATCGGGAATTAACATTCAAGGGGGAGGGGAGAGCGTGGGATTGTTACATGATGTCTGATAGCTATCTTGAGAGAGAAAGTGGACATCTCCAAAACTGGAAACACAGTCTTTTGAAGAAGAAGAATATAAGGGTGGCGTGCTTTTCTTCCATTAACTGTTACTACCTTCATTTTCTTGCCACTCAAATTTGGCCATTGCTCCAGAGATAATAGGCTCAAAAAGTCAACCAGTGTCGAGGTCAATGGCAATATATAAAATGTCCCCAAAAGTCTTAGTGCAGTTAAAACTTTTGAAAGACCCTATATTAACAGTTTCATGCTAGACATGAATTTGCTTGAACCGGGAATCATGCACTCAAAGGTAAGTTCATCCTGAACTCAATGTTAAGTGTGTCTCTTAATGGCAAAAGCCAGTATCCTGGCCTTTGCCTTCTTTACTTACAAAACAAGGGAAAGGGTAGAACCTGAGCTCAGTCGCCTCATCTGTAAAATAAAGTTGCTGGACCAAACCAGGGGTCAGCAAACTGTGGTGGAAGGGCTGGATCCAATAGGCTGCCTGTTTGTAAATAAAGTTTTATCGGCACCCGACACACCTCCTCGCTTCTGTGCCCTCTGTGGCTGCTTTCAGGTTACCACAGCAGAGGTGAGTTGCCATGACTAAGACCGAATGGCCGGGTGAGTCAAGAATGTTCCCTCTCTGGCTCTTTACAGGAAAAGTTTGCCACCCCTGCGCTAGATTATTTCTAAGCTCCTCTGCGCTGACGTTTTCTGGTTTGAGAAGCCTAGTAGGAAAGGAAAGGGAAAGCAGAAAAACAGAAGCAAGAGCAAAAGTGACGCTTCCACTGCCTCGGGCTGTCTAATGAGAGATGGACTAAGCAGGTTGGGAGCACCCGGTCTTAGAAAGCACAGGCAGGGACGAGTTGAGAGAAACTGCTGAAAATATCCAAATTATTCTAAATAAGTGATTGAACCCTCATATTCCTAGTAGAATGGCTAAAATAAAAAAATACTGACATTCCCAAGTGCCGACAAAGATGCAGAGTAACCGGGTCTCTCCTATAGTGTCGGTGGAAATGTAAAATAGCACAGCCTCCATGGAAAACAGTTGGATGGTTCCTTATAAAATGAAACATACATCTACTTCATGACCCAGGAGGCCCACCCCTAGGTATTTACCCAAGAGAAGGGGAAACCTATGTCTACATAAAGACACATACATGAATGTGTACAGTAGCTTTCTTCAAAAAAGCCCCAAACTGGAAACAAGCCCACTGTCCTTGAACAAGTGAACAGTAAAATAAACTGTGGTATAGCCATATCACGGAATGTTGTTCGACAACGAAAAGGAATGAACCACTGATAGACACAACACGGATATCTCTTAAATGCACTGTGCTAAGTGAAATAAGCCAGACCCCAAAAGCTATGTGTTTGAGGATTCCATTCGTAAGACATTCTAGAAAAGGCAAAAATTTAGGGATACAAAACAGATCAGTGGTGGCAAGAGTACAAGGTCAGGGGTGAGGGGACTGACTACAAAGGGGTACAAGGGACCCTTTTGGAGGACGATGAAAATGTTCTAGATCTTGACCGGCATGAGCGGTGGCGACAAAACTGCACACATCTGCTACAACCACAACCGTACAGAATAACTGCATGCTTAAAAAGAAGAAATTGTATTTTACATAAATCAAATCAACAAATCTGGCTTTTGAAAATGTGAAATGCACAGGATCTAATAAGAAACAGTCTGAAAAAAATTACATAACCTTGAAATAATGGCTTATTCAATAAATGGCACTAAGACAACTGGCTAAGCATTTGAAAAATAAGGTTAAACCCTACTTGACAGCCGACATGGATAAATTCCCTACGGATGAAAGACCTAAGTGTAAAAAACAAAATCAAATAAGAACTAGAAAAATATAGTGGGCAACAAGCACATCAATCTGAGATGGAAAAAGGCTTCCTGCACACAAAAAATACAGGAAGATTTGAATGCATAAAAAAAGAAAAACACCATTAAATACCCTAAATACTACACAGAGGCAAACGGACAACAAGCAAAGGATTAATAGCTGATAGATAAAAAGAGCTTTACAGGGGCACCTACCTGGGTGGCTCAGTTGGTGGAGCATCTGGTCATGATCCCAGGGTCCTGGGATCGAGCCCCCCGGATCGGGCTCCCTGCTCATCGGGGAACCTGCTTCTCCTTCATCTGCCCCTCCCCCCTCCCCCCTGCTCATACTCTCTCTCTCTCTTGCTCTCTTTCTCTCCCCCAAATAAATAAAATCTTTTTTTTTTAAAGAGCTTTACAAACTACCAAGTTTCCAAAACATGAAAATGGCAAGGAAAAAGAAATGGACAATGGACAAGAATTTCACAAAAGAATTCAAGCCCATAAACATACAAAACAATACAAAAGTTGATATATAAAATGAAAACAAGATGCCCTTTTCTTGTCTGTCAATTGGCAAGAATTAAAAAAAAAAAAGGCTGACAAAAGCACGGCAAAACCACTGTTCAGACATGCTATGGCTGGGTGTGTACGCTGGTATAACCTACTTGTAATCTATGCTTCTTGTGAAAAAGCTAAAAGTATGTATTCTAATTGCCCCCCTTTCCTTAATCTCAAGGAATCATACTCTACGCGTGTAACCAGGGTGTTTAATTTAACAGCATATATTACAGACTTTTATATATGAGTAAAATTAAGCTACCTCATTTTCTTTACCCTCTGCACAATATTTCATCGCATGAAGGCACCATAATTTATTGAATCAGTATCCTTAATAGATATTTAGCCTGTATATCCTTTCTGGATGACAATTTGTCAATATTAATCAAAGAGTTTAAAAAACATAATCTCCTCTGATCCAGCAATCTTACCTGTAACAATATATCCCTCCCCCAAATAATAAAATATATATGCTAATATAGCTATGAAATGATGCCTATAATGATGAAAATTTAGAATTGATCTAAATGCCCAATAATAGGGACTTGGTTAAGTACATCATGATATATTCACACAATGGAATACTATTTAGCCATTAAAAAAGTATATTATAGGACCAGGGTTGGCAAACTTCTGTCAATGGCCAGATAATAGGTATTTTCAGCTTTGAGTCTCTGTCCCCAAAACTCACTCTGCTGTTACAGCATGAAAACAGCCACAGAGAACATGTAAATAAGCAGGTGTGACTGTCTTCCAAAAAAACTTTAACGGATGCTGACATCTGAATTTCAGATAATTTTCATGTGCTAGGACAAAATATTCTTCTTTAGGTCTTTTCAACTATTTAAACGTATAAAAACCATTCTTAGCTTGCAGGCTGTAGACAAGCAAGCGGCAGACAAGATTTGGCCCGTGGTCCGTAGTTTACAGAGGAATCCTGGGAGGAAGGTAGTGGTTGGCAGCATAGTTTTGTTTTTGTTTTTAAAGATTTTATTTATTTGACAGAGAGAGAGCGAGCAAGCACAAGGTGGGGGAATGGCAGGCAGAGGGAGAGAGAGAAGCAGATTCAGGGAGCCCGACGCGGGGCTCGATCCCAGGACCCCGGGATCATGACCTGAGCCGAAGGCAGACGCTTCACCAACTGAACCCCCCAGGCGCCCTGGCAGCATAGGTGTTTTTTTTTTTTTTTTTTTAAGATTTTAATTATTTATTTGACAGAGAGACACAGCGAAGAGAGGGAACACAAGCAGGGGGAGTAGGAGAGGGAGAAGCAGGCTTCCCGCTGAGCAGGGAGCCCGATGTGGGACTTGATCCAAGGACCCTGGGACCATGACCTGATCCAAAGGCAGGACACCCAGTGACTGAGCCACCCAGGCGCCCAGCAGCATAGTTTTTAAATGTCCCCAAATGCCACCATAGAAAACACAAGTAGGAAAGGTAACTAGGGTAAGGAGGGAAGCAACAGCCAAATCCACAGACACAACCTATGACAGAACCGGATCAAAATGATTCCCCCGTGAACCCCGAAATACGAATGGGTGGGACAAATTTGAGACAGCTACAAGAGCACAATGGAATCAGTTATGGAGGGATATGGAGAGGGAACCAGCCAGACATTTGATAGATCTGAGAACTCTAAAATAACTCAAACCTCAGCAAGCTAATTTATGAACAACAACTAAGACTGGCAGGGGTTTGCCCTTTCAAATAGTGACTGAGTGCAAGGAGTCCATGGTAGAGCCTGGGAGCTGCCCAGGCCCCATGAACTCTCAAAACAATCCAAAGTTCCCTTCCAGGGCCAAATCCCACTCTGAGGAGCAACTGGGGCACATAGACGCCACATTGACCCAGACAGAGACAGGGTGGCTCAGTGGGTTAAGCAGCCAACTCTTGACTTCAGCTCAGGTCATGATCTTAGTAGGGTCCTGGGATCCAGCCCCGAGTTGGGCTCCGCACTCAGCGGGGAGTCTGCTTGAGATTCTCTCACTCTCTCTCCCTCTGCCCCTACTCCCGCTCGCACGCACACACACACACACTCTCTAAAATAAATAAGTATATTTTTTTGAACATCTTAGAAAACATGAAGGTGCATAAAAATTATTCAGGAGGATGTGACAAATATAGAAGACGGGCAAAGAAAACAAGGGAACAGAAAAAGTGAAGCCTATAAGGAAAGACATTTTTACTGACATTAAAAACAAACATCTCAGACTGCATACTGAAAGGGTACACCACCTACCTCAGAAATCAAGCCTGGATGACCAACACCACCAAGACATATTCTGGTAAAATTATTGGACTTGGAAGAAATAAAGCTTTTGACAATTGGACAGAAAAGAACAAGTGTTTGTTGGTTTGTTTTTAAGTAAGCTCTACACTCAACATGGGGCCCAAATTCATGACCCCAAGATCAAGGGTCACACACTCCACTGACAGACCCAGCCAGGTGCCCCGAGACCAAGTATTTCAATACAGAAAATTACATTGTCAGCAGACTTGGACAACATTTTATGCCAGAAGAAAATGGATGCCACATTTAAGATACCCAAGGCAAGAACATGTGAGCCATGAATTTTATATCTAGCTAAAATGACTTTCAATTATTAATGCAGCAGACTCCATCAATGTGTAAATAATTCAGGAAATGCTGGTCCCATGAATCCTCCCTGAGAAAACATTTAGAGCTTCAAACAACCAAAGTGACTGGAGAGACATGAACATGAAGACCGGTAGTGAGCATCACGTATATATATCCACCCAGAATGAAGACCACATGAGGGTTCTAAGGGAGACACTGTGGTATAGAATAGTTACCTGCACTGACAATGCAGACACTGGACAAACTTCAAAAAAGGAGAGAGAACAGGAAGAACATATAGGAAAATGGCTCTTTTCAATAATCATCAAAACTTATTTTATAATTTGTCAGAATTTCAGAAATTCCTTCAGTTCCACCTGTTTCTCATCTGTTAAATTAAGGATTACTAAGGTAATCCTTAATTAAAATTAAATATGAGCATTGTATTAAAACATATCCTATGACTGCCTCAGAGTCTAGACTGGAGAATCAGGATGCCTGGGTTCAGCCCCCACGTCTGACTCTTGTCCGTTAAGTTTGGATCCTAGCTCTGTTGTGTCCTCGCAATGTAACCTGGAGCAAGCTACACCTATTCCCCCTCTGGTACCTCACCTTCATCGGTGTGCTGGAGATAAGGCCGACTGCAAGATGGGGACACACTAACGAAGGAAGTGTGTAGAAAAGTGTCTGATACATAGCAAAAATTCAGTAAGTACAAACTATTATTATTGCTGTCATCTGTTACTCCATTTATGATTAAAAGTTCCATTTCTCTCTGTTGTTCACATAACATTAGAGATGGTTATATCAGGGTGATAGGATGAAGAGTGATGTTATTTTTCTCTTTTGGTGATCTGTATTTCTCCTTTCTCTATAATAAATACATGTTGCTTTTAAAAAATATTTTTTTATTTTTAAAAATGCATGCTGACAATTACACCTTCATTGGTTTCTAGTTGTTAGATCCAATGGTTAGCTGGGTTGGACAGGGGAATAAAAAAACAATCTATTTTAATGAGGTGAACACCGCAGCAGAGATGGCTTCCAAGAAGACATTAATTTTTTCAATTGCCTTTTTTTTTTCATTTCTAAAACTCAGATTACTCTCATTTTCATTCATCATCAGCATTGTGGCCTTTTCCTGAGGACTGCTTTTATGAATAAGTCCGTGTAAGAAAAGGGAACAAATGCTCTGACCTATTATTCAATTTCGTGAATTATATGCCTGTCTATTTTTAAAATTACTTGCAGAAAAAAAAATAAATCCACAAAATTACCCATCTGTAATTCGATTCTCACACTGCCAATTTTTTAAAACAAGGTAATCAACAACAGAATAATGGCCAAAGATGAAAAAGAACATAGATGGAAAAAAGAAAAATCAGTGTTTGGGAGGCTACCACCACTGGGTTTTAGTCGTTAGTCATCCAATCCTAGAAAAGCAGCAGGCTACGTAGGCTTTTATATTTTAAAGAAATAAACAAATTTCGTGGTTTCATGGAACACTAAATGTCCAGTTAAGAATACTTTCAAGGTCTGGTTGGTTCCCACAGTGCATTTTCCCTAGGAGCGAAGTGGGTTTCGTGCCCCTAAGCCCTGTGCATAACAGTGGCCTCTTGTAGGAATACAAGTCAACGGATTACATGCCCTGGTTTTCTTCAGATCAACATCCACAACAGAAAGTTGAACAATATAAACTGGGGGTCGCCACTGCCTTAAAAATCACTGCAGCTTAAAAAAGAACCAGTTGAGGGGCACCTGGGTGGCTCAGTTCGTTAAGCGACTGCCTTCGGCTCAGGCCATGATCCTGGAGTCCCGGGATCGAGTCCCGCATCGGGCTCCCTGCTCAGCGGGGAGCCTGCTTCTCCCTCTGACCCTCATGCTCTATCTCATTCTCTCTCTCAAATAAATAAATAAAATCTTAAAAAAAAAAAAAAAAGGAACCAGTTGAGGGGCGGCCGGCTGGCTCAGTCGGTAGCACATGAGATTCTTGATCTCGGGGTTGTGAGTTCGAGCCCCACGTTGGGGGTGGAGTTTACTTAAATTAAAAAAAAAAAAAAAAGAACCGGTTGAATGTGGTGTGAAGGGGATGAAGGTGGTACCATTTAAGGTGGCTATGGCTCCAACCCTTTAAAAATGTCTTTAAAAATTGAGAAGTAAAGGGAAAGAATTAAACACGTACCTGCCTTCCTAGCAGAAACAGAATTTCAGAACAACCAAAGAGCTGAGTTAATGACTCAAAGCAGTGCTTTAGAGAAAAGGGGCAGCTTATAAATGTAGAGTAGATGACAGATGAGAAAAATCGTCACTTTGAACGCCTGCTGAAATTCTTGATTCACTGAAGGAGACCAACCAGCACAGAAAGCATTAGCTGCAGAGCTGAGCTAAAGCGCCAACAGGGCGCTCACTGACAGGGTGCTAACCCAGCACCGCGCAGACCATCTTCAGCCAGCGAGGGGGGAAATAAGCATCAAGGGGCAGGAGGGGACACCCCGTTATCGCCCTACACACAGCGCTCCCTCTTTGCGTCCCTAACGGTGCCATGACTGGATCCGACCTGGCTCCCCACGATTGGGGGACAGCTGGAAAAACTGCAACAGGGGCTGAGTATTAGATGATATTAAGGAATATGAATCCTTTTTAAAAGGACGGCCATTCTATTCTGCTTATGTAGGAAAGTGTTCCTAATTTTTCTTGCGTTCCTAGTTTTTAAAGATACATACTGAAGCGAGAAAAAAAAAAAAAAAAAGGAAGAAACAACTCAGCAGTATCTGGAAGTCGACTCCCAGTTAGAAAGCCACTTTCCAATCAGGAATGTGAAACTGGCACGGTGCTGAAAACATAGTTGGTTTCCAAGAAGCGGGGGAAGAATAGATAATTTTTTATGGATAAAACAGAAATGCAGATGCGGAGAGCAATCCCCTCTGCACAGACCCCCGCCCCCCAGACGTGGCCCGCAGCCCAATTAGTCACAAAGGAAAGGCAAGCAGCAAAGCCACAGGAAGAAATGCTGTTGGCCACAATGTTACTATAGTGATGAACAAAACACTGTCAAAACACTAGGAACCTTAAGAAAAACTATACAGAGGATTTCATTCCTTTGTGGCCACACCTAAATGAGGTTTTTTCTGTTTTTGTTTTTGTTTTTTGGATGGATGTAGTGGGGAAGAAGAGTATTAAGAAAGGACAGGGATTATTATCCCTGTCTATGGATGGTGTAGTGGGGAAGAAGAGTATTAAGAAAGGACAGGGATTATTTCTTGGGATTAGGAGGTGGTAACTCGGCTACCGTGGCTTCTGGTTCAGGTTCTGCCATGACCTCTCTCGGGACAGTCCCTGAGAAACATCTCTAGGGCCTCTACTGTCCCTGTCTCTAAAAATGAGGGGGTAGGACTAGCATCTTAGCGTCTTAACAATTCATGGTTAAAGATAAATAATTCAACACATGAAACGTCCACCTCACTGGATGACCTGTAGGGCTATGTTCACTGTATAATTCGATAATTCTAGAAGTAAAAGGCTCATCTTTCTGCTGCATATGCAGTTCCACTGGGGGAGAACTACTGCCATGTAGAGAAAAGAAGATTATTCATTTGCTTAAAAAGAAAACATGAAAATTTGTTCTATTACCCTTTCCCCTGTCTGGCATTTTTATTATACTTTCAGTTTTAAACCCTGATTTTATTTAATGGTCTGCAACCACCACAAACAAAAACATCTTATGCTTTTAGTGGTCCCATCTTGTCAGTGTATCTGCCTCGCTAAATTATAGAATTCTGACTCATCGGGACAACATATTATCCTCTAGACAGCAAATTGAAAAAAAGCAATTTTCCCATCTCTGAGAAAGATAATTGATCTGATTTTGCTGTCAATGTTACCATCATTCACTCTATCACTCAGGCTCCAAACCTTGAGATTATTTTTACTCTCTGTACCTTTCATCGCCCACAGAGTCCCCACGTTGTAATGAGTTGCCTTTAATAATGTCTCTTGCGTCAATCTCCTCTGCTGCGACCTAAGTTCAAGTCCCTATTATCTCTCAAACCCGGATGACCAAAATATTCTCTTTTCCCTTAATGACTTGTACACGGTTCCTTTTTATTATGAAAGTAATACCTGCTCATTACAGGCAATTTGGAAATTTCACAAAGGCAGAGAATAACATTAATTATCCGCGCAGCCCTTCTGCCCTGAGATGATATTTCGATTCCTTTCCTTCCACTCGTTGTTCTATGTGTATGTTCATGCGTTTTTATCCAAATTAGGATTGCAGTGTACTCTGTAGGGATGATGTTTCTTACTCTTGTATCATGAGTCTATTGCTGTGACATTAAATGCTTTGAAAGCCTAACTTGTTTTTTATGAGGACACGATAAGGAACAGAAGCCCAGCACCTGATGTGCTGTATCCACACAGCAGACTTTCAAGGACCAGTCAGAGGTGTCCGAGGACCTGCGCCATCTCCAGCCCCCGGCTGCTAGCGCACTAGCTGGGGAGATGAAGAAAGAGATGGGGTCTTCCTAAGGAAAATAGCCACAACAGCATTTTTCAAAGTGGGCTCTGCAAACCATCTCACCAGAATAGAAACCCTCTGTGGGCTCCTGTTAAATACGCAGATTCCTGGGGCCCGTCACAGACCTGCGCAGTCAGACTTGCTGGGGGCAGGGCCTGGGATGCTCTATTCTTGCAAGCGTTCCAGTTGGTTGTGACTCAACTAAAGGTGAAGAGCCACCGGTTGCCATATTCCCTCTTGGTGACAGTGTACCATCTCCTCATCAGGCACCTGACTTTGGGACCCACCTGCCTGGTGATGCCCTATTCGCCCGGGGTCTGGCAGCGTGACCATGACTTGGTGAGAAAGTGATCCAGATGCATCCTCTCCTGAAAGCACATCGGCCTCCCTGCCTTCCTTCCCCCACTATACATCATCGTTGCTATTGTGAATCACTTGTTATGACAAGAATTGTTTGGGGAGGGGCGCCGGGCTGGCTCGGTTGGCCCAGCATGTGACTCTTCATCTCGGGGTCATGAGTTCAAGCCCCATGTTGGGCGTAGAGCTTACTTTTTGAAAAGAAAAAAAGAAAAAGAACTGCTTGGGGATTAACAATAAATGGAAAGTTATCAACAGTAAGACTAATCACTGATGCTTACTGAGCACTCATGAATGCTTGTGTGCTAAGTGGTTTTTATGGTATTAAATTAATTGAACCCACATACCACCACCATGAGGCAGGCGCTATCACTACCTCCACTTTACAAATGAGAACACTGAGGCACAGAGAGGTTAAGGAAGTCACCTGAGGTCAGACAGATGGTAAATTAGATTTGAATCCAGACAATCTGACTCCAGAGCCCAGGCCATTATGTGCTATGCTGTACTACTTCACTAAATTAACTGCCCTGTGCCTGATATTACTAATTTAAAATATATGTAATAATATTGATATTTATTCCATTTAGTGTCTTTGTTATTTTATTTGGGTGAATGTACTTATCAGGGAAACCTGAAACTCTTTGGTTCCCCTGAGGTCTTGGGTTTTCCAGCCACAAATTCTAGCATGAGAGTCTGCAGCAAACTAACCATAACAGTTTGGGTGGGTTTGCCTTGTCCTCAGAGGCCAGCTTTCCAGGCAATAACACGAAGAGAATCTATTTCAATTGTTTACCCTATCTTTATATTTCCCCACGTCTCCAAGAGTCAGAAGCTCTGTCTATGGACTGGTTTCAACATGGAGGCTCCACTCCTTGAATGTTTGGATTAAACAGATTCCCTGCTTCCGGGACAGAATGAAGTCCCATGAGATGAGATGGGCAAAGTATTCTGAGGACTTCTCAAATGGTATGCTTAGTATGAGATACCACATTTTTTTAAATTAATTATTTATTTTAAGCAGGCTCGATGCCCAGTGTGGGGCTGGAACTCATGACCCCGAGATTAAGAGTCACACGCTCTATTGACTGGGCCAGCCGGGCGCCCCTGGGATACAACATGATAAACTGCCTCTTCTTTAATCTTTTAGATAAAATGAAGTTTAAAATAACCAATGTTAGGGGCGCCTGGGTGGCTTAGTCAGTTAAGTGTCTGCCTTTGGCTCAGGTCACGATCCCAGGGTTCTGGAATCGAGCCCCGCATCGGGCTCCCTGCTCGGCGGGGAGTCTGCTTCTCCCTCTCCCTCTGGTGCTTGCTCTGTCAAATAAGTAAGTAAAATCTTACAAAAAAGTAACCCATTCTGAAATATAGTTCTGACATACACTACCACATGGATGAACCTTGAAAATATTATGCTAAGTGAAAGAAGCCAGATACAAAAAAGGACAAATACTGCGGGATTCCACTTACACGAGGTACCCAGCAGAGGCAGATTCAGAGAGACAGAAAAGCAGAAAAGAGGTGACCAGGGGCTGGCGGGAATGGGAACTTAGTGCTTAACAGGCACAGTTTCTATCTGGGATGATGAAAAAGTTCTGGAAATCGTGACAATGGCTGCACAACACTGTGAATGTACCTAATGCCATCGAGCTGTGCATTTAAAAATGGTCAAAATGGCAAATTTTATGTTTTGTGTATTTTACCAAACTCTTTACAAATCCCATAGCCTCCCAACAAAAACCAATTTCAAACTTCATTGGAATCAGGGCTTACCAGAGTATCATCGTTCTGGTCTCCAAACATTTCTTTAAAAATCTTGCCAGGATCAGGAATTGGAGGGAATATAATGATCTTGAGCCTTTAAGAAAACAGAGACATTTTTTGATCAAATCTTCCAGCCCATAGGAACGCCCCACTTAAAAAAAGCCACATTAAAAGAAGACTTGGACTAAAGACATGGTATAGAAGTCATCTTGAATGATGAAGCGGCTGTGAAGAAATTTCACAAGAAGCTGAGAGACCGATGTCCTGAGAGCACCCAGTATGGGCAGACCAAAGGGGCCATCAGGGGAAACAGACTGCTCATACCCTATCATTTTTAAAACTTTTTTTCCAGCTTTATTGAGATATACTCAACAAATAATCATCTATATTTGAGATGAACATGGTGCTCTGATATATGTATACATTATGAAATGATGACTACAATCCAGCGAATTAACAGATCCATCACCTCACATGGTTATGACTCTGTGTGTGTGTGTGCATGCACAAGTGTGCAGGCATGTGCACTCTCCCCTATTATTTAAATAATAATGGTGCTTTACTCATCAGAGACCTGATGGGGGCTTACTGCTTATAATTTTGAAAAAAATAATCTTCTGAGAACAGGGTACATTCTTCTTCAATTTTTCTTTCTTCTTCTCCCCCTGTCCATCTTTGTACCTTAGAGTACCCTTTGGTGGCCCCACCTCATCTCCTGGGCCCTAAACGTTGGTGTGGCCCAGGGCTCTGTCCTTCACCCTCCATCCCACTCGCTCTGCGAGTGATCTCTTCCAGTCTTAGGGCTTCGGGTCTGTTTACATGCCGAGGGCTCCCCAAATTCGATCTCCGGCCCAGACCTCTCCCTTGTACTCCAGGTTCATCACACAACTACCCATTTAACGTCTCTACTTGGGTATCTACTAGGCATCTCGAACTTCCGTTCAGACCTGAAGTCCTCACCTTCGCCCTACAGCCAGTGCTCCTCGCAAATCTTCTCCGTCTCAGCAAACGGCTCCCGCGTTCACTCAAGTTGCTGAAGCCCCATGTCTGAGCACTCCTTGAACCCTCAGTACCTGCCTCAGACCTCCACGGATGGATGAGCAGCTTTCAGCAAGTACCCTCAGTTCGCCCTTCCAAATACATCCCACCTCTGACCACATCTTACCGACTCCGCTGCTCACTTTCTAGGTTAGGCCGCCCTCACCTCCCCCCCCCACCTCCCCCCCCACCCACTGCAAGGCCTCCTCCCTGGCCTACCCGCTGCCATTCTTGCGCAAGCCAGTTCTTCGTTCAGCAAGTGAGGTGACCTTTTATGACAGTACAATTAGGTCGTGACCCTTCCCTGCTTAAAACTCTCCAATGGGTCCCCGTCATGCTTAGGAAAAAAAAAATCTCAGTTCCTTGCCACGGCCTACGGGAGCTGGCTCTGGCCTCCGCTCCGGCCTCCGCTCCTGTGGCTCTCCACTGGCGTGCGCAGAGCACCATCCAATCACACGCAACTCGCTGAAGCGTTCTTTCCCACAGCTTTAAGCCGCAACCTGCTCTGCAGTAATACTAGCCGGGTCATTTATGGCCAAAGCGCTCCTGATACCCGGGCCAAACACCCAACACCCTCACAGAGTAGTAACTGGAGCCCGCAGGCTAGCAGAAACTGCCAGGCCGACCGGGGCCGCGGCCTCACCTTTTGAGATAAAGCAGAAGAACTATGATTGCGCCCGCGACAATGACCGGAGTGGCGAGCAACATGCTTATGTAGAACGTGGGGTCGGTGTTCTCACCTGGCAAATTGGAAAGCAAACACAAAACGTGAGCAATCGACCCCTTTGAGAAAAAAACACCAAGCAACGGTTGGCTCAAACTAGCGAGATCACAGACATGTCTGCGCTCCGCCCCAACCTACTTTCCTAAACTCTTTGATTATCTTATCTTCTGCTCCCTTAATCGTGAACAACACAGTCCTGCTCTAGGGCCTAAAATGCTGCGCGGATAAATAAACACCTTGAGGGTTATCCGATACCAGCATATCTTAACTAGTTTTTGGACACTATTCACAATGTTAGACCTGTTAAAAAAGGTCATCTCATTAACAGTGACTACCTTTTACTGGTTACTTACCACTATTAGAACATGTATTAAATTAACCCTAACTACCACTCCTTCTTAACTGAGCATCTACTATATACGTGATACCATCCCAAGGGCTTGTACATGTTCATATCTATGCAATAGAGATATGTAATAGTATCTCCCATTTATACAGATGAGAAGGACAAGGCTCACAGGGGTTCAATGGCTTGTCCAGAAGGGTTTCGGAAGTGATGCCATCAAGCCTCAAATCCGACACTGTCCAAAAAGTTCCAGAGCTTTTTAACTGCCTTGCTATACCTCACACACAGAATGTCATGCCTACTTATAGGCTCATCTTTTCCACTAGGGCATGACCATCTAGAAAGCAACATCAGGGCCTAGCATCATTGTGTTAGCCTCTAAGGTGACCCCAGATGATCCCTGCCTCCTGATATTCACACCCTTATGTAATCTCCTCCCCTTGAGGGTGGGCTGGACTGACTGTCCTTTGTAAAGAACTGAATAGCAGCGCTGACGTCATTTCCAAGATTAGGTTATAGAAAGACTGTGATTTCCACCTGGGTGTTCTCTCACACACTCTTGCTTGGGTCACTTACTTGAGCAAGCTAGCTGCCATTTCATGAGGCAGCCCCCTGGAGAGGTCCAAGGGGCAAGACACCGAGGGACGCCTCTGCATTAGCTCCCTAGGGCTGCTGTGGCAAACCACCACACACCAGTTGGCTTAAAACAGGCATGTATTCTCTCACAGTTCTGGAGCCTGGAAGTCCAAAATCAAGGTATCCACGGGGACATGCTGCCTCTGAAGGCTCTAAAAAAGATCCCTTCTTGCTTCTTCTTAGCTTCTGGTGGCCCCCAGGAATCGCTGGTGTTCCTGCATCATTCCTGAAGGCTGTAGTTGCATCACTCCATTCTCTGCCTCCATCCTCACAGGGCCTTCTTCCCTGTGTGTCTGTGTGTCTCTCGGTGTTTCCGTGTATCCTCTCTTCTTACGAGGGTACTAGTCATTGGATTTAGGGCCTACTCTAAGACAGTGGGACCTCATCTTAACTTGATTACATCTGCAAAAACTCTATTTCCAAATACAGTCACATTCACAGGTATAGGAGTTGGGACTTGAATGTATCTTTTTGAGGGATATGATTCAACCTGCCACAGCCTCCATCCAGCAGCCAGCAAGGAATGGAGGCTTTCCAACGACCACAAAAGTGAGCCTGGAAGTGGGTTCTCCAGCCCTAGTCAAGCCTTCAGATGAGGCTGCAGGCCCAGCCAACAGCTTGACTGTAACCCCACGAGAGAACTTGAGCCAGAGGTACTGAGCTAAGCGGGGCCCTGATTCCTGACCCACAGGACCTATGAGATGGTAAATATGTATCTTTTAAGCCACCAAGTATTGAGGTACTTTGTTATGCAACAATTCATAACTAATACAACCATGCCTGGCCCATAGCTTGTTCGGTCCCTCAATTAATAGGGAACTGCCTACCTCAATGATCTGTTTCTCTGACCGTTAGAGAACTATTAGAAGGTTCTGCAGTTGGTCCTATTTTGCCCCGTGGAGCCACGAAAGAAAATAACCTATTCCCTCTTCTACCTAACAAAAGCCCAAATATTAGAATTCTGCAATCAGGACTCCTCACCCCTGAGCTTGCTTCATCAACCACTCCCCCCAAAGTTTTGAGATTCTTTCACATCCTGTTACCCCTTTTGTGGATAGATTCCAGTCTGCCACTGAACCTCCTAGGGTGTTGTGCCCAGAATCGAATACCGCACCCTTGTGAGGTGGTTGGGACACTGCATCCCCACCCCGTAGCACTCCCTTGTTCCGGGTGCTGCACCCTCACTGCGGCCTATGGCTGCATATGCCTTTGGGGGATATTTAAGTCAATGCTGAGTCACTCTGAGCTTACAGTTCAATAAAACCCTATGCCCCCACCCCACCCCACCCCACCCCCCCCCCCCCACACACACACACACACACCCACCCACCCATAAAGCATAGGTCCTTCCAATCCTGTACTTGGGCCTGACACAGAGTTTGCTCAGCCACTCCATTAATAAATGAAACTGTTGTTTTCAAACCTAGATACAGTTTGATCTCTATTAAATGACATCAAGGTCACTGTTCTACTCTCGATTCTGTCACCAGCACACAGGCTAGCCCTCTAGCATTGCACAATCTGCAGATTTAATCGTGCCCGCCTTCTGATATTTTTGTTCAGGTTGTTAAGAAGATGGAGACAGGACAGAAGAGAGAATAACACCCTTTGGACTGTGGATTTTCAAAGAGCTGTACATTGTGAATTGAACCTGGGTGATTTGACAGTAATTAAACAGAAAACACAGTTCAGTTGTAGATATTCTCTGGATGACATCAGTAATGCAGGACAACCCCTCACCCCAGTCTCTTTTCTGCTTCAGCTCAGTCCCCGCGCATCGGTCGCTTACACTGTGATGAAGCCCGGTTTCGCTTACCTATACTCATCACTTGACTCCAGTTGCTCCAGAGTTTGTCATCCTCATAGCATAACTTATTTGTTCTGACTCTTATTCTGACTGTGTTCAAAGTATCAGGAAGAACACCGGGGACCATGAAACAAATTGTACCCTTAGATATAAAATAAAAACACACAAGGAATGTTATCAGCTTATTCTCTTTCTCCGCCTCTGAATCCTAAATACAATTATCTGCCAAATTCTGTATATGATTAAGACTTGGACTGCAGTCCAACTTATCTGACTTTAACTCCTCAACTAACAATTGGCAATAACCCAGAGAATAAAGGAGTCTGTTTTTCTCAAAGCAGTTCAAATTTAGGCTATGGTCGCCCTGCCCCACCCCCAATTATTCTATGACTTTAAGCCCAAATAGCTAAAGTTGAATTTACTGACCTCCAGGTTTCCCTCAAATTCTGAATTCTGACATTTGGCCTCTTCAACCTTGAAGATATAAAAAACAAATAAATTCAAAAAATTTAAGAGACTACATTATATCATTTAACTATTTCTAACAAGGTTTCCTTTTATCCCATCAAAAGAGGACCAGGTGCAGTGAAAGAAGGCTGGGTTTTTTTGTTTTGTTTTGTTTTAATAAGTGGTGCTGGGTCAATCACATATCCATACAGGAAAAAAAAGAATCTTGACCCCTACACCTCACGCTATTTATGAAGTCATTTCCAGATGGATTGCAGATCTAAATGTGAAAGTTAAACTGAACAAATACACAAATACAGCAAGATTTTAGAAGAAAATGTAGAACATCTTCATGACCTTGAAGATTTCTTAAATAAAACCAAAAAATATTAACCCTAAAGGAAAAATTGTTATGAAGTCATCTATACTAAAATTCAAACTTCTTCTGTTCATCAAAGATATCCTATTAAGGAAATTAAAAAAAAGTCATGTATAGAGTGAGAGAAGCTATTTGCAATTCCTGACAAAGGACTTGCATGTATACGTATCATATAATATATACTTCCATTTATATATAATACGTACACACATATATACCTATATCCCACCCAACCCAACAGAAAAACTGGCAAAGGATTTGAACAGGCATTTCACAAGAGGGTATTCAAATCGATAAGGAACATGTGCAAAAGTGCTCAACTTCATTAGTTCTCAGGGAAATGCAAATTAAATCCACAAGATAACAATACACACACCTACCAGACAATACCAAGTGTTGTTGAGGATGTGAAGCATCTAGCACTCTCAATTTCTGCTCTTAGTAGTGTAAACTGGCACAACCATTTGGGAAAAGTCCTATTATCTATTAGAGACAATCCTACGTAAGCCTCTGAGCCACACATGCCCCCCAGAAATGTATGCACACGCACACCAAGAGACAAGTAGGCAATGTTTATAAAGACTCTATTCATAAAACCCCAAGCTGGAAACTATCCAAATGTCCACCAAAGGGAGAATGGAGAAATCAAATGTGACATAGCGACAGGATGGAATGAATGCAATGAGAATGAAACACTGACAACTGCAGGCAACAATATCTGTGACTCTGTAACATCGAGTGAAAGAAGGCAGACACACACAAAAAGGAAATTCTGGGCGCGCCTGGGTGGCTCAGTCGGTTAAGCAGCTGCCTTCAGCTCAGGGCGTGATCTTGGGGTCATGGGGTCGTGGGATCGTGGGATCGTGGGATCAAGGCCCCGCATCAGGCTCCCTGATCTGCAGGCAGTCTGCTTCTCCCTCTGCCCCTACCCCACGTTTGTGCATGCGTGCTCTCTCTCAAGTAAATAAAATCTTAAAAAAAAAGTAAATTTTGTATACTTCATTTATATAAAGTTTAGAAAGAGGCAACAAAACTAATCTATGGGATTAGAAGTCAGACTAACAGTTGTTCTTTGGGAGGGTAGTGACCAAAAGGGGTCACGATGGGGCTTCTGAGGTGCTGGTTACATAAGTGAAAAATCATTTGCAAAAATACACTTGTGAAAAATCACTGAGCACTACATAACAACTTGTGTGATTTTTCTATTGGACACAATACGTCAATTAAAAGTTAAAAAAACAGGGGCGCCTGGGGGGCTCAGTCAGTGAAGCATCTGCCTTTGGCTCAGATCATGATCCCAGGGTCCTGGGATGGAGCCCCGCGTCGGGCTCCCTGCTCAGTGGGGAGCCTGCTTCTCCCTCTCCCTCCGCCCCTGCTCCTGCTCTTTCTCTCTCAAGCATGCTCTCTAACAAATAAATAAAATCTTAAAAAAAAAAATGTTAAAAAGCAGTCTCCCTTGTTGAGAGTATAATATATCAAAAACAACTGGGTTAGAGTAAAGATAGTATAATGCAAAATTCTCATCCACACAATTTAAGTCATTTGCTGTCTGATGGAAAGAGAAAGATCAGTTCCTAAAATGCAAATATTTCAAAACTGGAGCAAAAAATCAACACATGAAAATCTGTTGCTTAGTATAGTCTACTTCTGGCCAACAGGTTATATGAAAAGATGTTCAACATCACTAATCATCAGAGAAATGCAAATCAAAAACACAATGAGGTATCACCTCATACGTGTTAGAATGGCCATCATCGAAAAGGTAAGAGATAACAAATGCTGGTGGCAAGGGTGTGGAGAGAAGAAAACCCTCCGTGCCCTGTTGGTGGGAATGTGAATTGGTACAGCCACTGTGGAAAACAGTATGGAGCTTCCTCGAAAAGTTAAAAATAGAAATACCAGCATAGGGAATATAGTCAATAATACTGTGATAACATTGTATGGTGACAGATGGTGACACTTATGGTAAGCACTGGGAAATGTACAGAATTGTTGAAAAAATATGTTGTACACCTGAAACTAACACCATATGTCAATTATACTTCAATTAAAAAAAATACCATATGATTCAGTAACTCTACTATTGGGTCTCTGAAGAAAATGGGGGCGCCTGGGTGGCTCAGTCAGTGAATCCTCTGACTCTTGGTTTCAGCTCAGGTCATTATCTCAATGGTTGTGGGATGGAGCCCCGCATCAGTGGGGAGTCTGCTTAAGATTCTCTCCCTCTTACTCTCCCCTCACACACGTGCTCTCTAAAATCAATCAATCTTTGGGAAAAAAAGAAAATGAAAACACTAATTTGAAAAGGTACATGCACTGCTGGGGCGCCTGGGTGGCTTAGTTGGCTAAGTGTCCAACTCTTGATTTCGGCTCTGGTCATGATCTCAGGGTTGTGAGATCAAGCCCCGCGTCGGGCTCTGCGCTGGGTGTGGAGCCTGCTTGGGATTCTCTCTCTCCCTCTGCCCCCTGTCCCCGCTCATGTGCTCTCTCTCTAACAAAAAGAAAGAAGAAGAAAAAAGAAAGAAAAGATACAAGATATACACACCCCTATGTTTGCTGCAGCGTTATTTATAACAGCCAAGATATGGAAATAAGCCAAGTGTGCACTGACAGATGAATAAAGATGTGGTGTATATATATATATAATGGAATATCATCCAGCCATGGGAAAGAAGGAAATCCTACCATTTGTGACAACATGGATGAAACTCGAGGACACTGTGCTAAGTGAAGTAAGTCAGAGAAAGACAAACACTCTATGACCTCCGTTAAACGTGGAATCTAAAATGAGCTCCTAGAGGCAGAGAGTGGAATGGTGGTTGCAGGGGCTGGGTGATCGGGGCAAATGGGGAGATGCTGGGCAAAAGGGTACAAACTTCTGGTTGTAAGTTCTGGGGATCTCATGTACAGCGTGGTGATTATAGTTAACACTACCACATTGTATACTTGAAATCTGCTTAGAGAGTAGATCTTCAGTGTTCTCACCATTTAAAAGAAGGTAACGGTGTGATGTGATGGATGTGTTAATTAGCATGATTGTGGTAATCATCTCGGAAGACATATGTATATTAAGTCATCACGTTGTACACCTTGAAAATAATCACACTGTACAACCCAAATATATATAGTTTTACTTGTCAACCGTACCTCAATAAAGCTGGAACAAACAGCCAGCTTCTTTCAAAGGGACGTTTAAACATGAGACGAAGGCCAGAACACACAGCTCTGATTTTTGACCTTGAATGTTATTTACTAAATGGTCCCTAGCCACATCTGTGAGGAGCTGAAAGGCCAACTGAATGACGAAGAGCATCCTACTGATGCTTCCTATACGGCAGAGAATAAGCCACTTGGGAATCAGAGGCCTGGAGGGGAATCGCAAGTACCAACTAGTGCTTGAGGGATCAGGTTGCAGGTTCCTGTCTCCCTCCCCTGGGCCATCTCCCAGATGCGTGTCCATTCCCAAACTGGCACATCACTGTGTAAACTGAAGGTTCTGGGCTCCTGTTCAAATGTAAATTCCCTTGCACGGTTTATCCACGGCTCAGATAACTCTGTGAGGAAAGGAAAACAAGGGCACAGAAGGCCAAGTAGATCGATCGTGTGTGGAAAAGCGGGCTGCTCAAAGGTCGGTCCTCGCTTTGTGATTCTGTCATGAGCCACCTCTGACCAGAGCCCCCCTGTGACGGCACCAGTTCATGTCCCAGCCAACTTCCCCCTCTTAACTGCAACACCAGGCGAAAGAATTCCTCAAAAAATCTTGCAAAAAAGGGGAAAAAAAAAAGGTCTAACCAGCAGAGCTCAAAATCAGTGAGCACACAAAAAGCTGATGACATTTTAGGAGAGGAAGCAGCTGGTGAACATCTGCTAGGAGAAAGAACATTCAACTCAAATGTACAAACAGAGTTAATTCCAAATAGACTACGGTTTGGATTCAGGAGGATAAATTCCATAGTATGTACATTCTCTTCAGTGCAGAAGTTTGTGGGGGAAAAAAAGGTAACTCAGTTCAACAAGAGTTTCTTTTCTTTTTTTTTTTTTTAAGATTTATTTATTTGACAGAGAGAGACACAGCGAGAGAGGGGACACAGGCAGGGGGAGTGGGAGAGGGAGAAGCAGGCTTCCCACCGAGCAGGGAGCCCGACACGGGGCTCGATCCCAGGACCCTGGGATCATGACCCGAGCCGAAGGCAGACGCTTCACCGACTGAGCCACCCAGGCGCCCCTCAACAAGAGTTTCCTAAGTGAGGACTATGCACATGGTGTTAGACCAAACGCTCTCGGTCAAAGTTTAATATGTGAAGACCAACCTTTGAATACATAAAGACCAACTTATCAGCTGTGTGGCCTGCGGCAAGTGTCTTTACCTCTCTGAGCCTTAGTTTCTCAATAAAATACAGGTTAAGATAGAAGCATTTCATGGACTGTTAGAGGCTATTGTAGAAGTGCCTGGAAGAGGATCTGTGCAGCGCATCATAAACACCAAGTGACGACCGGGGACAGTTAAGAGGAAGTACTGAGGTGGCCACCGGGGTTAGGGACACAAGCTTTAGAGTCAGACCTGCTGAAATCTTGGTTCTACCACTTACCTTAGGAGTAAACCTCTGAGATTGCCTTTTTCTCATCTGTGAAACTGGAACAAAAGCACGGGCCCCAGATCCTCAGGGTTACCGTGAGGACTACACGAGACAGCTGAGATAAGGTGCTTATGAAAATGCCTACTCCATAGTAATCGCTCCATCCACGTCAGCCGCTATTAGCAGGAGCCGCACAAAGTAAACACCACTACCTACTAACTCCTCCCTACGGGAGCTTTTATTTTTAGTCGGGACGCAAGGCCTACCCATGTGATCAGGGGAACCAGCAGGACATAATTCAGTGCCAAGTGAGTAATACAAGCAGCATGATGTCTCAGGATTTCAGACAGAAGAGAGCAGTGAAGGCCGGAGTAGTCATTCTGACAGCTGACTTCGTTGTAAATCCAAGCCTCACCTTCTCCCCACGTGGAAGCCCTCTGCTTTTTCCCTTTGCAGTACCATATGGGGACACCGGTTTCTGGTATGGAGAGTGACTATTCTATTTCAGCAAACAGATTCACCTGCGATTGCCCAGAAAAGCTCTGGTCAGCTGTGGACCTGGGCACTCCCTCTGGGGTTACAGCCTGTCAACGCTGGCTTTAGTATTTTGAAACTCCCATGGTAAGCTAAAACAACTGGACCAAGGAATTTGTCCATGTGCGAGATGTGGGGCTCCTTTAAAAGCCAATATAAAACCCTTGGTCTCGAACTTCTCCAACTCCAATGCACCCCGGGGCCTGGGGTGGCTGGCACGCCAGTGACCAGCACAGTCCCTGTGGTCTTGAGGTGCCACCTTATGGAAACTACACTCCCCGGGACCACGGTATTTAAATCTGGGCAAAAATTTTCGAATTTAAGCAAAACCCCACTTGGTTTGTCGTTCAGACAAAAGCGTTGAAGGCCCGAGTGTGTGACCTCTACCATAAAGCGGAACAATGGGACCGATGCTCCAAGGTTACCCCACATCCTGTTATGCCCAGTGGCCCACAGGGACCTCTCATTAGTAGGTTTTCTACTAGATTCCCAACGGCGTAAATGTACCAAATCCAACAACTACAGGCTACTCAAATTTGACAACTCTAGTTGCCACGAACTCCAAGACCATGGAATGGCCACCACCAGAGCCTCAAAGTATGTACCAGATCGGACCCCGGCCTCCTGCTTACATGTCTTTCCCTACTCTATTTTGGCCACACCAGTCTCCTGTCTGTCTCCCACACATGCCAAGCTCATTCTTGCCTCAGAGTCTTTGTACTTGCTGTCCCCTCCACCCCCAGATCTTCACAGGGCTAGCCCCTGCTTGTCACTCTGGTCTTATCTCAAATGTCGTCACTTCGGATGACGACCCAACCTCTTATTCCCGCAGGCCCTCCCATCATGCTACTACATGACCCATTTGATTTTCTTCATAGCATTCATGCTCTGAAATTAGCTTGCTCATTTACATATGTACTTCCTAGTAGGTAGGCTTCACGGGAAAAACAGACCTTTTCGTCAGGGTCATGTGCACATAAAACAGTGCCTGGCACATGGCAGGTATGTAAAAAAATTTGTTCAGCAAATTAATTGATGAATGGCTTGAATCTTACAGCTAAAGCTCCTACCATAAACCATCAAACCTTCCACCATGCCCTATTTCAGACAAGAAATTTCATCATCACCATCGTCACCATCAGGTGACAAATCTAAGAGCTACATTTCACTGATGTTTCCCTTTCTTACCCTACAAGAAATTCAAGTGAAAGAAAAATATCCAAATAAAATCAACTAGCTAGGAAAAACTTACGTAGAAAATATCATTCGTCTCAGTTTGGCTGTTATTGACTTCTACTTGATAAGATAAACATCTGCTGTAAAAATTCTGTGGATTCTTCCATTGCACATACAAGTTACCATTTTGGAAGAAGAGACGTTTAATATGTGGGGGATCAGGTTTCACTGAAAGACAGAAACAGAAGAACACAAATTAGCTTCCAGAGTATTTGTGATGAGGTTCATATACGGGTAGACATATGAAGGTCACGATTAATGTAGAAAGCTTATTTTAAACTGCTCATAAAATGGATCCAAAGAATATCTCTGGGGTGTCTGGCAGATGACGTGAACTCTGACCTGCATCGATCCAGTGAGAACACAGCTGGGGTATCACCAGGATATCCAGCTGTGACACAGAGAATAAAGAAAAGAAGCACTTGGGTCCAGATGTGCATCCACCTAATGGATAATGAGGGGCACCAGGGGTTTCCTCAGCTGCCACTCACTTGTGTCAATCAAAGACCACAATTAAAACATTAGCCTAGTCTCTGTCACATACTGCAACATGGACAAACCTCAAGGACATTAGACTAAGTGAAATAAGCCCATCATAAAAGGACAAACACTGCAGGATTCCACCCATATGAAGGATCTAAAATAGTCAGAATCATAGAAACAGAAAAGAGAAAGCTGGTTACCAAGGGCTACGGGAGGGGAAATTAGTGTTTAGGAGGCATCGAGTTTCAGTTTTAAAAGATGAGAAAGTTCTAGAGACCTGTTGCACAACAATGTGAATATACTTAACATTACTGAACTGTACACTTAGAAATGGTTACGATGGGAAATCTAATGTTATGTGATTATAACCACAATTAAAGTAAAAAAAAAAAATTACCCTAGTCAATTTAGTTTTTCAGGAGTCAACTATGCTTCAGACTAAGTGACAGAAGAGAGTGGAGGATGAGCAGAACACAACTCGAAAATATCATCTTCCAGCTGAGAAGGATCTCCCTTTATGTCGCCACTAATCTCCAGGAAGAAGAAGAGCAAAATGAGCTTTAAAAGGTCCACCGAGGGGGCGCCTGGGTGGCTCAGTCGTTAGGTGTCTGTCTTCAGCTCAGGTCATGATCCCAGGGTCCTGGGATCAGGCCCCACGTCGTCGGGCTCTCTGCTGGGCAGGAAGCCTGCTTCTCCCTCTCCCACTCCCTGACTTGTGTTCCCTCTCTCTCTGTGTCAAATAAATAAACAAAATCTTTAAAATAAAATAAAAGGTTCACCGAGGACAATCCACCAAGCAAGGGGGAGGACAGCAAAGGGCTTTGCTTCAGATTGTCCCACTTGGCAAGTTACCACGACCTCACTCCCCTGGCCTTCGGTCCACAATTAGAATTCACTTGCGTGACTATCTGAAGGGGTGGCAAATAGTGTTCTGCTCCCAGACTTGGGAACCTTTGTCAATTCATGGTTATGTGCCTATAAATTTTCTGTATACCACTTCACCAGAATCTGCGCTCCCTGTTGGGATCTTACAACAAATAAATAAACACGATGCTTATAGTAGTAGTCTGCTTTAGAGATTTACAAAATACTTATATACCTCACATCATTTGGAACTTCGGACAGTCCTCTGAGGTCAAGAGGGACTACGGACCCTGTTTTACAGATGAGGAAACAAAGAGAGTTTATATGCTTTGTCCAAAGTGAAGACCTAGGAGCTCAAGCAGATACTGTGTTTTCAAGTCGAGGCCTCTTTCTAATAGGCCAACATTTGGCTGCGTTGGCTGTTCTGAGCGGTCGGGGCTTACGCCACCCTGCATGTTAGCTAGTTTGAATCATTTCTGATCACTCCTCCTCCAGTTGAAGCCTTTTTTCAACTAAGAGAAAGATTATTCAGGAACCATATTTGATTTTATTCTGCAGCATCATCCTCTCGAGCATCATCAGTAAAAGAGAACAGATCTTAAGAGTCAGAGAGCCTGGTTCCAGTCTCGATTCTACAACTGACTGTGTGTTCGAAGTCTTGGCACACTCAGAAGCAAACAAGAGCAAAGCATGTGCACATATACTCAAGAAATATTAGAATTTCCAAGCCTGCTGCTTTAAAAAAAAAATCAAATAAAGGTATACATAAATACAGTCCTTTTTTTTTTTCTGGGAAAATCTTAAAACCAAAGTCATCCCTTTTTTATTCTCTGTATTGACTGTTCGAAAGATGTAACACTTTTATCCACACTGTTGTACAGGACTTCTAAAACTTACCATGAGAAGTTAAAGGCACTATATTGAAGGATGGTCTAATTTTTCCTGCATTATCCTTGACCACTATTTGGACACTGTGTTGTTCAAAACTGGAATCCTTCAAATTAGTCAGAGCAAAGGAACAACCAATGTGTTGACCTTCCCTATAGATGTCTTCACATTGAAGAATTTTTCCCAGGCTGCTGTGCCTGCAAGATATAATGAGACAACCTTCTGGATTATTTTTCACAAGGTGTTCAGGAAACAAAGGCAGACGTTTGTTTTCTTTTAAATGGCTGAAGAGGACCATGAAAGGCAACATTTGCAATATGGAAAGATAACTTTTCTTAAAACCCTATTTTATAATGTGGCTCCGTTTCATACTCTAGGAAGAAACGAATGTTCCTTTTTGATGAACACTGGTACTTTCTTCTTCTTTTTTTTTTTTTAAGTAAGCTCTACACCCAATGTGGGGCTCGAACTCACGACCCTGAGATCAAGAGTCACCCAGCCAGGCGCCCCAAACACTTGTATTTTCTTTCTTTCTTTTTTTTTTTTAAAGATTTTATTTATTTGTCAGAGGAAGAGACAGAGAGCGCAAAAGCAGGGAGAGCGGCAGGCAGAGGGAGAAGCAGGCTCCCCGCTGAGCAGAGAGCCCGATGGGGGCTCGATCCCAGGACCCTGGGGATCATGACCTGAGCCGAAGGCAGACACTTCACTGAATGAGCCACCCAGGCGCCCTAACACTGGTGCTTTCATTAGCTATGGAAACTATAGGAGCCCTGACTCCTTTTCGTCTTCTGTATGAAAGATGTTATGAGGCCAGCATGAGAAGTTTTGGGCTTCTTGAAAATGCCTCATCTGCTGAATTCCTTGGTTCTCCTCTGGCCCTTCTGGCTGCCTGCCTTGTTTTCGTGGCTTCTCCTCCCTTTCCCCTTTTCAGAGGGTTCACATTCGGTCCTCCGCCCTCTGCACTTTCCTCTCTACTGCTTCCTCCCTCATCCATTCTCCCCCAGTTTATCACGCCTGTCCCTAGACTAGAATTTCTACACTGGGGATTCCTCAGAGCTAGTCCCAGATTTCTAACCGCTCCATTGGAGTCCTCCACTCCGGCCTCAAAGTCAACGTCCTTATGCCCTCTCTTCCCTGCCAAACTGCCTGTCTTCTGAACTTCCCCGTTCCCATCAGTCAGAGCGCCTTGTCTCTGGACTCCTTGAGTAAGGCCTTTGAAATCACCCTTTCCCCTCCTCCCCTTTCCCCATATTCTGTCACCAAATTCTGTTACTTCTTCCTTCGCAAAGCTTCTTGGATTCTCTCCTGCGACATTCCTGGAACCCTCACCCTGTTTCGTGCCCTCATCACTTCAGGCTTCATGTCCCTTCCAGAAGGACCTCTCTGACCTTCATTATTAGTGCCCTCTAACCCCTGCCAGATCAACGTTCCAGAACCCAGTGGTTTTCTACATGTCTTACTCCAGCTGTGGCTTTAGATGCCTTCAATAAGCAGCAATGCTGGCATCTTATTTCCCATCCCGAACCTCTACACACACCTTTCCCCAGTGAGCATCAGCACCCAGTGTGGTGCGGGTCCACAGAAGGTACTCGTGACACTTCTCTCTCTAGGGTGTCAGAGGGTTCTGTCTTATAGTAGCTGGCAGAAGCCAGAGTCAAGCCCTACCTCAGCCATAATGGGAGCTGTGCAAAGGTTCTACAGAAAAGGAAGGCAATTTTAAGAATGACCTAACAGTGACGAGTCCCAAACCCTTGACTTATTACCTCCGAGTCATCTGTAGCTGTATAAAATGCAGATTCCTCAAGCCCTCTCCCAGGAATCCTACTGACAGGTTCTGCCCAGGGCCGAGGCATCAGCATTTTGACAGCGATTCTCCAGGGGATTCTTTTGCACATCAGATACTCTCTCATAAATACAGTCAACTGATCTTTGACAAGGGGGAAAAGACAGTCTCTTCAACAAATGTGCTGGAACAACTAGACAGACGTCCATATGCAAAACTGAATCTAGACACAGTCCTTCCACCACTCACAAAACTAAACTCACAATGGATCACAAACCTAAATGTAAAGTGCAAAACCATAAAACTCTTAGGAGATGACAGAGGGAAAAAGCTAGATGAGCTGCAGTGTGGTGACGACCCCAAAGACAGGGATCTAGAAAAGAAATAATCAGTCAGCTGGACTTCGTTAAAATTAAAAAACTTCGGCCCTGCAAAAATCAGTAGTAAGAGGATAAGAAAACAAGCCACAGACTCAGAGAAAATATTTGCAAAAGACACATCGGAAAAGGACTGTTACCCCCAAATATACAAAGAATTCTTAAAACAATAAGAAAACAGGCACCTCACCAAAGAAGAAATATAGATGGCAAAGAAGCGTCTGAAAAGATGTTCCGCACCGTATGTCATCAGGGAAATGCAAATTACAACAACACGATGCCACTACACACCTATTAGAATGGCCATGACCCAGAGCAGTGCCACCAGCAAATGCCGGGGGGGTGGGGGGATGTGGAGCGACAAGCATGCTCTCTCGCTGCTGGCGGGAATGCAAGATACTACAGCCACTCTGGGGGCAGAGTTTGGTAGTTTCTTACAAAACGCCACATACTCTTATACCATACGAACAGTCATCACACTCCCCAGTATTTACCTAAAGGAGTCAAAAACTTATGTCCATGCGAAACACTGCACACAGATGTTTACAGCAGCTTTATTCATAACGGCCAAGACTCAGAAGCCATGAAGACATCCTTCAGCAGGTGGATATTTAAACTGCAGTGCATCCAGACAACGGAATATTATTCAGCATGGTAAAAAAGAGGTATCAAGCCAGGAAAAGACACAGAGGAAATGTAAATGCACATTACGAAGCGAAAGAAGCCAATCGATCTGAAAAGGCTGCATGCTGTAGGATTCTGACCACAGGACCCTCTGGAAAAGGCAGCACTGTGGAGACAATGAAGGATCAGTGCTGTAGGGGCTGCGGAGGGAAAGATGAACAGGGAAAGCACAGAGGAGTTTGAGGGCAATGAAAATACTCTGTACGAGGAGGCTATGATGACGGACACGTGTCATTATACATTTGTCCAGACCCATAGTAAAGACGACACCAAGAGGGAGCCTGAAGTTAAAGTATGGACTGTGAGTGGTTAGGATGTATCAACGTAGGTTCATCAGTTGTGTCAAATGTACCACCCTGGCGGGGGGGATGCAGAAAATGGGGGAGGCCATGAATTGTGGGGGCAGAGGGTACACGGGAAATCTCTGTACCTTCCCCTCAGTTTTGTTGTAAATCTAAAACTTCTCTACAAAAATAAAGTCTTTAAAAACAAACCCCAAAACTCAGATCTAATGTATTTACTCCTTCAAAGGCTATGCAAAGAAATATTTAAATACAGAAAATGCAGGGCGCCTGGGTGGCTCAGTCAGTGAAGCATCTGCCTTTGGCTCGGGTCTTGGGATCGAGCCCTGCAGGGAACCTGCTTCTCCCTCTCCCTCTGTTGCTCCCTCTGCTTGTGCTTTCTCTCTCTCCAATAAATAAATAAAATCTTTTTAAAAAATACAGAAAATGCTCTTGTCCCTTACGAGATGGTACATAAAGTTTTTCTCCTAGTTGTAGGCCCCTGTGGTTCATGAATGAATACAGTCTTAGAAACTATAGTTTCTAAGTTAGTGCCATGGCTAGTTTTTAGATCAGACAGGCCTGGAATGTTTTCCACCCACACCCAGAAACAGAAACTGAAGAAATTTATGACACTTTTGTTACATAACTTAAAAAAAAAAAACAACTAGGCAGAAAATTAATTTTTTCAACCAGTGAAAGGAACTTCTCTAATGGGCAATCTTTAAGATTCCTTTTTCACTTCTGTACCTTGGGTGTTTCACGATACTCTCACGGACCCCAGATAAGAAATTTTTAAAAACATTTTGTTGTTGTAATTTGGACAAAATAACAAAAGGGGAAATATTGGGTTTTGAACAGACAACTTTTGGGGACTTCTTGCAAAATGCTAGATAAGAACCTGAGCCAGAAGGCATTCAGGTGCTTCCTGTGAAGATTCAGACACTGAAATCTTCCACAGAATCACACTATAGACATAAGGAGGAAATGGACAGATTTAAAGACAATTTCCCCAACTCTGAAGATGGTTAATGTGGTAAGAAATTCCCTAAAATTCATTGGCAGAGCTAGTCTGTGGCTACTTTTTTTTTTTTAAAAAGATTTTATTTATTTATTTGAGAGAGAGAGAATACAAGCTAGGGAGAGAGGCAGAGGGAGAGGGGAGAAGCAGACTCACCACTGAGCTGGGAGCCTGACATGGGGCTTGATCCCAGGACCCTAGGATCATGACCTGAGCTGAAGACAGACTCTTAACCGACTAAGCCACCCAGGTGCCCCTAGTCTGTAGCTATTAAGGTCAGGCTCCTTTCAATGCCAGACTAGCCCTGCAGAACCACAAGTCATTGCCCTGGGGCTTCAAAGTGATTCCAGTTTCTGACTAGGGAGTAGGGAAACAGTCTCTGGCAGTTCGTTTGACATGATTTAAACTGGTACCTAAACCAGTTCCAAGTGCTTGATAATGAACGAGCCAAGCATCTGCCTTTCTTTTGTGGTTTTGATTGGAAAGGATCTCTCTAGGGGAGGACAGGGGTAGAGGAGGTAAGGACTAGCTGCTAATTCTTCCAAGTGGGGTAAGAAGCCACCGATGCATACCAGCTACATCTACAAGGGAGTGGGGATGAATAATAGTAATAAAAAAAATATAGCTCTCACACACTGATCACTTACTCTGTATGTGTTAGCAGTTGGGCACAGCTCCAAATATTTCTCACCCGATAACAGCCCTTACACCAACCTTAAGAGGTAGCACTAATATTACTATGCCCATTTAACAGAATAATCTGTTAAAAGAATAAGCTGCAGAGTGCCGAGGGCAGAAGAATATAGAATCTGTACCAGCACTGTCCAAGGAAATTTTCTGGAATTACAGAAATGTTTGCTATCTGTGCTGTCCAAGGCAGGAGCCACTAGCCACGTGTGAAAGTGACCAGTAAGACCGAGCAATTGAAGTTTTAATTCGATTTAATTTTAATTAATTTAAATTCGTATCTAAGCAGTCACAGGGGAGTTGTGGCTTCTGTATCGGACAGCACAGGTCGTATGTACTACAGAAAGAGTCCACGCTGATGACCGATGCTGGGAACACGCATGACAAGAAGTGGTGTCCCTAACACCTGCCCCCTCGGGCACCAGTGAACCACCACTCTCTTGGGATGGCTTTGTGAGCCACCCCCAACGGCTGCAGGTTATACTCAGCACAGTGGCATCAACTGAGGGCTGATAGCCAGCCCAAGCACCATCTGCTCTCAGCTTTGGCAAGATGCTGCCTCAGCCCAGAGGAAGAGGAATCTTTCAGCCCAGAGGAAGAAGAATGCTTGTTCCAATTGGTGGGTCCAATTTTTTTTTTTTATAATTTATTCACCCAGAGGGGGCGCAGGTTTTGCGATTGGCACAAAGACTTGTTTTGTGCTAGTACGTGCCTCAAGGCACTTCCCTATCTTTGGCTCAGAACTCCAAGGACTGGGCCACTGTTTGCCTCCAGCACCGCCCTGACTCCTAATATCTGATTGCTTTCCGGCACAGGTGGCCATGGAACGAGGGACGGTTTTCATGCTTTTCCTTCCTTCCCCTGCACCTTCTATAGACACAGATTCTAAAGGTTTTCCCTGTGATTTTACCAATAACTACTCCAGGGAAAGCAAGAGAAGTTAACAGCATAATAAACACACAAAAAAAGTTGGATGCTACCAACTTCTAAGACATCTTAAAAGCCTGTACTAACAGCTCTCCCCAGACTTCACTGCAACATCTTCCGAGCCAGGCTACTCCTTTTAAGGCTTAGTCCTCTGGCCCCTTCACTAGCAATTCCTTGGGGGAGTCCGACCGACTCGGTCCTTCTCTTTTTCCTCCTGGACCATAATGCTCCCAAGTTGCTTACCCCTCCTAGGTCCTCACGCTAATCCCAAATGTTCTCTAAGCTTTGGACCCTACCACACATTTCAACCTTATTTCTGGAGCCCCTACCATGTGTCAGGCCCTGAGGGTAACAAGACACAGCCTCAGCTCTCAAGGGAGACAGCAGCCCGGGGAGGGCTACCGCTAAGTAAACAGGAAGTGACAACACAACGTGCTGAGTATGAGGACACAGGAAAGTGCAAGGTACCACGGGACACAATGACCCAGCACATATCTAGATTTGAGAGGTCAAGGGAGGCTTTCTGGAAGGGAAGTGATGTCTGAGCTGAGCTGAGGACAAAGCAGAGGTGTCCAGGTGAAAGGACGAGGTCCTCGCTACACGGGGACGCGGCGTGCTGCCACTGTTCTGTTCGAGTGGCTGAAGGGTCTGTTTGAGGAACTGAAAGGCGCTGGGCGCTGGCTGGACGGCAGGGGAGGATGCGAGAGGGTGGGGGTGCACAGAGGGAGGGGGAGGAAGCTGGGGCCAGACGGGGGCGGAAGGAGCCAGGTCAGAAAGGGCTTTTGTCCGTAGTGCTGAGGAGTTTGGACTTTATCCCAAAGCCACCAGGGAGCCACTGCAGGGCTTTAATGAAAGGAGAAACAAGTACCACAAAGTGGGCCAGTGAAACTACAAAACCTCAAATGAGAATTGTTGATCTCGGGAGGAAAAAACCACCCTCGAGACTGAACCACACAGTTTCAGTGCCGTCCGGCTTCCCAGGCGCACTCGGCGGGGAGCACCCCGCGTGCAGCAGGGGAGGAGAGCGCGGGCTTTTCTCAGCGAGCCCACAGGGGACTGGCCGGAGAGTCCTGCGATGCCGGGATTCGCAGAGTGCTTTGAGATGCCAAAAATTTGTCTCATCACATCATCGGGCAAAATGGACGTTCCGGGAGCCGAGGCCATGTTTATCCTACAGTTTCGGAAGTCCTGGACGTGGCCCTCCGCACCCCATTCTCTCAGAAGCAGTCTGAATGAAGGACAGAAGGAGGGACAAGGCCATGGGGAGAGCACACTGCCGACGCAAAGTTCTCCCTCTTCCCCAGCCTGGTATCACACAGACGGAACATGGCCCTTCTCCCTCCCCCGCCCCCCGCCGCCCGTGCTCAGAGAAACCCCCCATGGGTGCAGTCCACCCCCTTCATCCCAGCCCCCCAGCCTTGCCCTGCCACCACCCCCAAGCTCCACCCTAGCTTCTAAAGAGCATTTGTGCCTCTGCTAGCCTTCATCAGACACTGTTATTTTTATACAGGTAATTGGGTTGGGGGCTGTCTCTCCCCCTCTACGTTTTAAACTTATGAGCAAAGAGCCGTGTTTCCTATCTCTGCTGCCTATTCAGTGCTTTACCCACAATGTGCGCCAAGTCAAGTCTTACTGAATTGAACTGATTAACCTGGTCCTTTCTTCCTTGTTCTGCTGCTAATAATTCTAGGCTCTAAAAGAAAGGAAATGCTTAAAGATCAATTTAGAAATTTAACACATTTTGTGGATGTGCTCACAAATCTCAGATATGTTATTTTGTGGGGAGCTAATCTACTTTTTTTTTTAATAGTTGTTTTCTCATCAGTTCCTTAATTTTTTTTAATTGATGTAGAGTTGACATACAACTCTACATCATCATCATTTGTAGAGTATGTCATTATATGTCATCATCAATGTAGAGTTACATTAGTTTCAGGTGTTGAGTCAACTTACTTTTTATCACCGGGCATGATATTGTTTTCCTTTTTAAAGGTAGATACCAATCACTCATACGTTGCTGGTGGGAATGTAAAATGATACAGCCACCCTAAAAAATAGTTTGGCAGTTGGCTATAACACAAAATATGCAATTACCATATGACCCAGCAACTGCACTCTTGGGCATTTCTTCCAGAGATAGGAAAAGTTATTCTCACATAAAAACCTGAACACAAGTATTTATAGCAGCTTTATTCATAGCTGCAAACAATTAGAAAGAACCAAGATATCCTTCAATGAATAAATGTTTAAACAAACTGGCACATCCACACCATGGAATAAAAAAAGAAAAAATGAACTACTGATACACACAACTTGGAGGGACCTCAAGGGTATTATGCAGAGTTTTTTTTTTTTTTTTAAAGTCAGCCTCAAACAGTTATATGCTATGTCTATTCTAGTAACATTCTTGAAATGACAAAAATATAGAGATGGAGAAGAGTTTAGTAATTGCCAGAGGTTAGAGACTTGGGGGAGGGAAAGGCGGGAGAGGGGTGCAGAAGGGAAGAGGGTATGGGCATAAAATAGCAACTCAGGGGATCCTTGTGGTAATGGAACTGTTCTATGTTTACACGTGTGATAAAATTACATAGAACTCACACACACACACACACACACACACACACACACACACACACACAAGTGCATGTGACACTGGTGAAATTTGAATAAGGTGAGTGGATTGTAACCACAGCAACTTTCTGGTTTTGATACTGCCTTCTAGTTGCAGACCGTGTTACCTTTGGGAAAAACTGCATGAAGGGTACACTGGGATCTCCCTGTACATTTTTTGCAACATCCTATGGATCTACAGTTACTTTTTAAAGAAAGTAGACACCAAAAGCAGATGCACCTTCCACTGAAGCAAATTGCCCATCTTCTTGGATTTGTAAAAAGAATATGTGGTATATATACACAATGGAATACGACTCAGCCGTAAAAAAAAAAAAAAATGAGATCTTGCCATTTGCAACAACATGGATGGACCTAGAGGATATTATGGTAAGTGAAAGAAGTCAGACAAATACCATATGATTTCACTTCTATGTAGAATCTAAAAAACAAAACAGACTCTTAAATACAGAGAACAAACTGGTGGTTGCCAGAGGGAAGGGGGGTGGAGGGTGGGTGAAACAGACAAAGGGGATTAAAAGGCACACACTTCCAGTTAAATAAGTTAAATAAAAATAAGTTAAATAAAAAATAAATAAGTCAGGGAGATGCAAAGCACAGCATAGGCAATATAGTCAGTAATATTGCAATAACGTGGTATGGTGACAGGTGACGGCTGCACTTATCGAGGTGAGCACTGAGTCATGTACAGAATTGTTGAATTACTATGTCATCACCTGAAACTAATATAACATTGTGTGTTAATTTATACTTCAATTAAAAATAATGATAATTAGGGGACGCCTGGGTGGCTCCGTTGGTTAAGCATCCGACTCTTGGTTTCTGCTCAGGTCACAATCTCGGGGTGGTGAGATCGAGTCCCGCGTCGGGCTCCACGCTCAGCAGGGAGTCTGCTGGAGACTTTCTCTCTCCCTCTGCACCCCCCTCCCCATGCTCATGCTCTCTGTCTCAAAATAAATAAATAAAATCTTAAAAAAAATAATGATAAACAAAGCCCCCAAAACCAGGATGTTCTTTCTTCGGTTTCGGTTTTTAAGTAGGTTAGATCCCAACGCTCCCCAAACAATCACAATCAGTCCTTCCCCCACACGACTCCCATACACACTCACCAATAGTAGAGAGTATAGTTGGTGTCTGGACTTGTATTCCTTCCAGGGAGCCAAGTACACTTCATGTAGCTCAGGTTGTGCCAAACGCATTGTAGCTCAGTCACAGCAGACTCGGGATCACCTAGAAGATCCAGCCAAGGGTTTAGGATGCTTCTTTCCCTGTCAGCCAAACCCGCCAAACCCCCTGGGGCATGAGGGATGGTGAGAGTGTTTTACCAGAAAACCAATCCCTAATTTCTCATACCATTTTACACAGAAGTCACCCAGGATGGAGAAAACCCAAATCTAACTTGTCACAACTTTCTCTCTCACCTCCAGATCCCAAGAAAATTATCTTTACTATCACTGAGGGACCCTAACTTTGTATTCCTAACTGGAGAGAGAGTTTCATGGTCAAATAATGTTTCAGTGGTAGGAAATGAGTATGGCATTCCTAAATGAGTGTGAAAACACAAACAACCCATATATCTACCCGTCTTTAAAGAAAACAAGTCTATTGAGTTAAAATTTGCTTTCCTGTCTTTTGACCAATACTAACACATGTTGTTTTAAAGACGAAGCAAACATTCTTCCTGAAGCAGTTTGGGGGAAAGTCAGCATTAATATAACTCTTGGTAGTTGTTTACTGTGTGTTAAGACTTTAGGAGCCATATAATCTTTATCATCTGAAATCCCTACCTTTATAATATAGCCTTTTGAGTTAAGGCATCGTGTCCGGATTCTTGAAGGAGTATTATCCGGAGGCATCATCAACCATTTTAATGCCATAGTACAATTTAGGCTTTTTCGTATTATTTACTAAACTTCTAAAGAAATGAGAATGGGGCAGTAAGTTGTTTCAAACCAGGTTCCCAGCCTCGTGGCAGTACTGAATTTTACAGTTTTACAAATGGGACTTCATGTACTTTTGATCTGTGCAAGGCAGGTAGAGGGAAAGGCCTGCAGAACGGGCCACATAGTGCTAAGGTTTGGAAGTGGGAGAGATGGGACCCTCCAAACAAGGGGCAACACGGGATTACTAGGTGATACACAACCAGCCTTTACGCGTTGCCGGGCGCTGTTCTAAACCCCTCACCTAGACTGACTTCCGTAACCCTTTCGACAGTCCTGGGAGGCAGGTGCTACCATCAAGGCCATTTTACAGCTGAGCAAAGTGAAGCGGGGAGGGGTTAAGTCGTCTGCTGAAGGTCACGCAGCTGTTCACTGGCATCGCTGAGACTTAAACATGGACATCCGGACTCCAGAAGCCCTGCCCTTCATCAGGATAAGCTCCTCCCTGCACACAGCCCAAGTGCCAGCAGGACATGGGTGATGGGCAGGAAGGGGCCTGGGGGCCAAGGCCCAACCTGCCCACGTGGCCGCTTTTCCTAGGGCTCGTCCTGAACTGGAGCTAGGCCAGCAGGCCCATTTTCCTTTTCTAACATCTTTCCCCAAATACATCTTGTCTATCAAGCTAATCTTTCTATCAAATGAGGAAGATAGTATTTGGGGTTTTCTTAAGGCACTGGACCGGTAATCTGAAGACCTAGAGTAACCCACTCAGTTCCCTTCTTGCTCATAAAATGGAGCAGGGTAATAATCCATGCCTTGCTCGCTTCGCAAGATAAGCTTCTGAGGCTCAATTTAGGGGAGGGCGTCCGTGTGTGTACATCGCATGCCGAGTGATTAACCGCTATAGAACTCTGAGGCACAGTGAGTCAAGTCGTAAGCATCTCGAAGGCAGGGATGTCCTCATATTTATCACCTAATAACATGCCTGGAACTTATCAGACTCAGCAAATATTTGAAAACTGAATGAATTAACGAACACTGAACATGAACATATGGACAATTTGCCTTTCTCCCCCAAGTACCAACAAACAGTGCTTTCGGTTGTTACCTTCCGGGGGCGGGGTGCACTTCTCCACCAAAATGCTAGGATTGTCACTTTCATTGGTGCTGCACTGGGACCCCACTTGCAGACAAATCCTCTCGTTCAGGGGCACTTCTTTTGAACGATGGGTTTCAGGAGCAATTTTCTAAGGTAAGGAAATTGTAAAAAGCTATTGCTCTAGCAAACATATAGCAAAACACTTAGGTAATAAAACATTAGCATGTTCAAATGTGTAAAAAAAAAAAAAAGGGAAGGTTATCAGATGGCACAGGTCAGTGACTCTCAACCTCGGTGATTTTGCTCTCCCTGCCCCCAGCCCCAATCCCGGGACCGTGTTTGACTGTCAACAACAACAACCTAGGAGGGCACTGCCACTGGCATGTGGTAGGCAGATGCCAAGGATGCTACTGAACATGCCTCAGTGCGCAGGACAGCTTTCCCTCCCCCTACAGCAAAGAATTATCCCGCACCAAATGTCAGTAGTGCCACCGCCGAGAAACCCTGGTATAGATAAAAGACAATTTCCCGCATTTTAAATGTATAAACATCATGACATTTGCCTATAAACCTACCACGCTAACACATCAACTGTCTAAAAGCGATTTTAAAGGAAACACAATAAGATGATCAAAATTAAATTTCTAGGGGCGCCTGGGTGGCACAGTCAGTTAAGCGTCTGACTCTTGGCTTTGGCTCAGGTCGTGGTCTCGGGGTCGTGAGATCAAGCCCCACATCGGGCTCCGTGCTCAGCATGGAGTCTGCTTGGGTTTCCTTCTCCCTCTCTCTCTGCCCCTCCTCCTTGCGCTCCCTCTCTTTCCCTCTCTCTCTCTCTAAAAATAAATAAATCTTAAAAAAAATTCATTTCCTGGGCACCTGGGTGGCTCAGTGGTTAGGCGACTGCCTTCGGCTCAGGTCATGATCCCGGAGTTCCGGGAGCCCCGCATCGGGCTCCCTGCTCAGCGGGGAGTCTGCTTCTCCCTCTGATCCTCCCCCCCCATGCTCTCTCATTCTCTCTCTCTCTCAAATAAATAAAATCTTTAAAAAAAAATTCATTTCCTAACTAGATGCAGTATACTATCAAGATCAAGGTAAAAACTGCTTTAAGAATTCAGTAATCCGGGGCGCCTGGGTGGCTCAGTCGTTGGGCGTCTGCCTTCAGCTCAGGTCATGATCCCAGGGTCCTGGGATGGAGCCCCGCGTCAGGCTCTCTGCTCCGCGGGAAGCCTGCTTCTCCCTCTCCCCCTCCTCCCGCTTGTGTTCCCTCTCTCACTGTGTCTCTCTCTGTCAAATAAATAAAATCTTTAAAAAAAAAAAAAAAAGAAAGAATCCAGTAATCCTGGTCACTTCTGAGGACAGAAAGTAAAGGAGGCCCCGAGGACCAAAGAGAGACTTTTCATTAAACATCTTTCTGTACTGTTTGACCATTCTGACTACCTCACACAAACACAGAAATTTTAAACGTTGCTATGTGCACTGAGTATACCACACTCTTATTCTGAAAAGTAGATGGGCTTGTGGAACTACAGAAAGCCAACTTATAGACAGCATACAGATATAAATCACAAATCTGGTCATTATGATTCAGAATAATGAGATTAGAGGACTCTTTAGGAAATTAACATTTCCCAAGCGGACAGAGTTGGATTAAGAATGAAGCTGCTTTTAATCAGAGCTCCAAGGAGCTTCCTGTTTTGCAATGGTTTCTGACTCAAGTTGGAGAGAGCATTTCCTTTTATATACGTGCTGATGGCCCCGAAGTGGAAAATTTGTCACATTTACCTCTATCTGCCCCCCTAAGGAGCTACTCTGCCATTTCCCATGCCTGTGGCCTGCTGAGCATGGGGGCTACTGTGAGATATTCCCAAAACCAAGACGTAAGGATGCTCTCAGAGAGGTAGCTAGCAAACCAACAATTAACGAATCATAGCAAAGACATGAAAAAAAATCACGTCAGAGAGACTGAATAGCTCTTCGGTCCAGGCAAGACAGCACTCTGAAAAGGGAGCCAGCTGGTCAGCTCTGAAGAAAAGACAAACAAAGGTGTGTGAGCAAACTTCTGGCAGGGAGAAAAGAAGGGGATTTGGCCCCATAGACAATGAGTACTTCTGTCCTACTGGCAAAGCTATGCCTACCTTCAGTGAGACCTCTAGCTACTCTAAGTCAAGGACATTTGCACAACTAATTTCTGATTCCTTCACAAGAAACCTACTTATCATTTGGCTTTCTATAGAGTTGCTGCCTACAGGGATGGAACACACCAGTTATGCCAACAGAAAGCTTTCTAGAATCCAGTAATAGTCTTTCTAGAATCCAGTAATAGTCTAGAAGACCAGCCCGAGGATCATGGTAACAGTGGCACAAAAGTTTCAAGTGCAAATTTCACCAACGTTACAATTTTACTAAGCTCAAGTCCTATATACCCCTGAAGGAGCCACCCTGACCCAAGGATCCTTGATAATTCTTGTTTGGAAGCAGCCTCTGTTCTTTGAAGATACCAGACAGAACATGTATGGTTAAATGCCATAAATTAGAATCAGCATGGGAAAAACCCCAGTTCTCTTATATTAGATACTGTTCCAGTGAGAGGGCTGAGGAATTTTATTACACAAAGATTATTATAATCAAATTTTTTAAATTAAAAAAATACTTTAGTACTTAATCTGAACCTTGTCCTTGGGGCATATAAATAATAACTGAGAGCGGCGCCTGGGTGGCTCAGTCGTTGGGTGTCTGCCTTCGGCTCAGGTCATGATCCCAGGCTCCTGGGATCGAGCCCTGCATCGGGCTCCCTGCTCTGCGGGACGGCTGCTTCTCCCTCTCCCGCTCCCCCTGCTTGTGTTCCCCTTCTCGCTGTGTCTCTCTCTGTCAAATAATAAAATCTTTAAAAAATAATAACAACTGAGAAAAGAGATAGTAGGGGGAAAAACAAAATCATTTTTAAAAATCTCTTTCGGGGGCGCCTGGGTGGCTCAGTCGGTGAAGCGTCTGCCTTCGGCTCGGGTCATGATCTCAGGGTCCTGGGATCGAGCCCATCAGACTCCCTGCTCATAGGGAGCCTGCTTCTCCCTCTCCCTCTGCCCCTCCCCCTGCTTGTGCTCTCTCTCTCTCTCTCTCTCTCTCTCTCTCTCTCTCACAAATAAATAAAATCTTTAAAAAAATATCTTTCAAAGTTTAAGGTAAACAATATTAAATTGGCATGAAAAAAAGGAGAAACCCCAGTTGTCAATGATCACCAAGTCCAGCACATCTCTATCAGACAAGGAACTAAATCCCTCCCAACAGATCTGGATGAGATATGGCTGATGGCTCCCATGTGACTTTCGGCTGTGGTGACTCATTCCCCTGGTAGCTGCTGTAGGACACTCTGCTCCACCCCTTGGGGAATCTGGGCTTCTTTGAAAATTTATCAAAAACCAAGGCCAGAGTCCTGAACTGGTCCCTCCCCCCTCAGGACCAATGTTCATTTGGCTGGATCACACCTTTCCAATTCCAGATTCCTTTCTCAGTAGAAAAAGAGAGTCGGATTCAGCTCCTGCCTCTCTGGATGCCTGGATGGAACAATAGCTTTTTAATTTATTCACCTAGTAAGACTTGCTATCTCTGGGTGATGAAAGAGATCTAATCTGATGCCAAAGCACATACATCAACATTCTTTTTAAGAACAACAAGTCAAAAACAAAAACAAAAACAAAACTTGATGCCAGATCCTCCTTCTACTTGCCAGATTGGGAAACTAGTAGATATTGCTAAAACAATGGTGGAGGGCAGCCACTTAAAACTGACCTTGTGTTTTTATTTTTTATTTCTTTTTAAAGATTTTATTTATTTATTTGACAGAGAGAGAGCGTGCACAAGTAGGCACAGTGGCAGGCAGAAGGAGAGGGAGAAGCAGTCCCCTTGCTGAGCAGGGAGTCCGACTTGGGGCTCGATCCCAGGACCCTAGGATCATGACCTGAGCCGAAGGCAGCTGCTTACTGACTGACCCACCCAGGCGCCCCTGACCTTGTATTTTTTTAAAAAATCATCTACAAATCCCTATCTCTCGTGTTAATGGTCCTCTAATTTGAAGATTGAAAATGACCTCAAGGGTTTATCTCATTTAGCACCTTAGGATCTTTAGAAGGTCGCATGAGCCCCCCTAACATGTACAAACTATCCGAAAGCTGCTCCTTCAATATGCTTCAAAGCTCATATACACCCTAGTTTTGTCTGATGATGGCAATGCTTTGTCTAAAGGATGGAAAGGGGAAAAGGAAATCACTCCTGCCCTTAATGGTCGGCCTCAGGATTGTAAACTTCAAAAGGTTAGCCAGGAAATCTCCCATCACTGATTACAAGGGATAATCCGTGTTTATCAGACTGCAGCACGGACAGCCATGAACACTGTCAAATGGCTGGACTATAAAGGAGCAGGCCTCAGGCAGAGGTCTCCCTTCGTGGTCTCCATCTGGTCTCCGCAGGGGCAAAATGGAGGGTAATATTAGGTTGAACCATACGACCTAAAGGAGCAACAATTTCACGTGATTCAACTTAATAATAATAAAAGCTGACAATTATTGAACGTTAATGTGGTGCCAGGTGCATTACAAACATCATCTCCTTGAATACGCACACCGTTCACACAAAGTAGGTCCTACCCCAGCATTTTACAAACAAGGAATTGGAAGCTCAGAGAGGTTAAGTGACTTGCTCAGGGTCACACACCTCCGAAAGGCAAAGAGGCGAATGTTCAAACCCAATTCTGTCTAATTCCACTGCCTCCTAAAGCTACTTTCAAGTCTAAATGTCTGTATCTACACTGTGGAATGAGCCCCATTTCTAGGCTAGACTACCACCATGTCTACCTGATCGATCCTCGGGTGTGCTTGGCTGGCTAATGAATGTGGACCTGTTAGGAAAAAAAGGTGACCTCTCCTCAGTTTCAATGAGATACTTAGGCGAAGGACTTAAAGGTCTTTCCCAGAATTTCTCAAGGCTCAACTAGGAAAGTGGCCACCAGGATCCAAATGCCTACGGCCCCTCCTTAGGAACAAGAGGAAGCCAACAGTGTGAAAAGGGGAACTGAACTCCTGAAAGTATTACAGGCTTCTTTTTGCATCGACAGCATCTCTTTGTTTGTTTGCTCTTATTTAATTGAAGTATAGTTGACCTACAACATGATACTAGTTTCCGGTGCACAACATAGTGATTTGACATTTATATACCTTACCCAGTAATCCCCGTGATAAGTCTAGTTACCAACTGCCACCATACCAAGGGCCACCATAAAAAGTTATTACAATATTATTGGCTATATTCTCTACGCTGTTCTTTTCATCTCCATGACTTATTTATTTTATAATTGAAAGTCTGAATGACTTAATTCCCTTCACCTACTTCACCCATCCTCCATCCCCTGCAAACATCAGTTTGTTCTCTGTATCTATGAAACTGTTTCAGTTTGGTTTTGTTTGTTCCTTTTGTTTTTTAGATTCCACATGAGTAAAATCATATGGTATTTGTCTTTGGTTCCAACCATGTTGTCACAAATGGCCACATTTCATTCTTTTTTATGGCTGAGTAATATTATATACATATTAATATGTGTATATATATATATATATACCACATCTTCTTTATCCATTCATCTATCCATCTGTCAGTAGACACTTAGGTTGTTGCTTCTATCCCTTGGCTATTGGAAATTGACCACTGTCAATAATGCTGCAATAAACACAGGCGTGCGTGTATCTTTTCAAATGAGTGTTTTCATTTTCTTCAGGTAAATACCCAGAAGTGGAATTGCTAGATCATAGGGCAGTTCTATTTTTAATTTTTTGAGGAACCTCCATATTGTCTTCCATAGCGGCTGTACCAATTTACATTCCCACCAACAGTGCAAGAGGGTTCTCTTGTCTCCACATCCTCGCCAACACTTGATATTTCTTGTCCTTTTTTTTTTTTTTAAGATTTTGTTAAGTAATCTCTACAGCCAATGTGGGGCTCAAACTTACAACCCCGAGATCAAGAGTTGCATGCTCCACTGACTGAGTGAGCCAGGTGCCCCAATATTTCTTGTCTTTTTGATACTAGTCATCCGGACAGGTATGAGGTGATTTATCTAATTGTGGTTTTGATTTGTATTTCCCCGACGATGAGTGATGTTGAACATCTTTTCACATGTCTGTTGGCCATCTGTATGTCTTCTTTGGAAAAATGTCTATTCAGGTTTAGAGAACCTTCTTTAAAATGCAAATACTTCTGGGGTGCCTGGGTGGCTCAGTCGGTTAAACTGCCAATCCTTGATTTTGGCTCAGGTCATGATCTCGGGGTCCTGGGATTGAGTCCCCTGTGGGGCTCCATGCTCAGTGGGGAGTTGGCTTGAGATTCTCTCTCCCTCTCCCTCTGCCCCTCCCCAATGCACTCTCTCTCTCTAAAATAAACAAATCTTTACAAAAATTAAAAATAAATAAAATGCAAACACTTATGAGTAGCCTCAATTCTTCATCAGTGAACACCTGAGCCATAATTAATACCTCAGCAGAAAAGGGGCAAGAAAGGCAGATTAGCAAGTTTCCCTCAAGAGGAAGAACCTTTTCCATCCTCACTTTATTAAGCTTTCACATACATTATTTGTCATGTCCCAGCAAGCCAGGGAAGTGAGTAAAGCCATACTTTACACAGCAGGAAACTAAGGCTCAGAGAGGTTAGGTAACTTGCCTAGGCCACAGAGATAGCTGAGTGGTCCGCCAACTAGAACCCAGGTCTCCTGACTTTCCCTGCCACCGAGCTGCATAAACCTGATGATCTCGAAATTCACTGAGCTAAAGCCCTGTCACTGATAACAACTTCTCATTCGGCCTCCTCACAATCCTGGACAAATTCAACCCCAAATGTCCCTGACCTCCCCCCTCACTGAAAGAAGGTATAAAGATATAAAACAGTTTTGGACAGATGATCTGATGCTTTGAAGAACCTGTCAATTAGAAGGGACTTCAAACCAATCAGGCCTGAGTGAAAATTCCGCGGAATAAGACTATCATAAAGAATCTGAAATGATCCAATCCTGTTAACAAAAATTCACTTATGCCAGTTGACCACATCTGACTGGGAAGGCTGAATGTTCCCCTAATTTCTCCTCAGGCATCGGGAAACCTAGTCAAGCCTATCTGCCACAGACATCTTATTTTTTCACTTGCCACGTGGCCATTTATTCTTGCGTTGCATGGTTCCTGCATATCTGTGTGCATGTTGTTAGCAAGACGCTGAGTATGAAAGCTCCCTGAGAAACTGGAAGTGTGGTCTACATACGAGGCTACAGGCAGGAACACGGGAACACATTTTAACATAATTATTTGTTGAGTGCCTAGTAGATAAAAGATATCTCGTATTTCCTAACAGAGTAATCTCACTGCATTTGATTATCAGATAATGAGCAAATATTTTCAAATGTTCAAATGCCCAGTTTTTTTTTCAACAGTCTTTTCAGCCATCTTCCCAGGTAAAATTGGGACACGACCCAAAACAAAATTCCCACTTTGAAGTAAGATTAGAATTCCGTTTATTCTTGGCTCTAATTCATAGTGTTCACTTTACCTCATCAATGCAATACGTTCCAGAACACTTACCTTATCCTGCTTGTTGTCAAAATGACTAAAATACCGTAAGGTGCAATTCGGGCTGGCTCCCTCAGGAGGATCCCATGTCCAGATGACCGTGCAGAGGTTTTCAACAGAAACACTCAAATTTGTCACAGGTGGCTGAGTTTCTGCTCAAATCAAGCACAAGAAATAAATTTATCAACATCAGCCAGTGCTTTTAGTGGGCGACGTAAGCCACTCCTCCCAGTCCTAGAGGCCAAGAATAATAAAACTGAGTTAACGACAGCTAACATTTATTGAGCCAGGCACTGTTCTAAGTACTCTCCCCACTAATCCATTGGCTCCTCACAACCATCTTGCGAGGCAGGGACTATCAGCCTCATCTTAAAGATGAAATGACAGAGGTCAAGAACAATGAGCCACTTGCCCCATGTCCCCCATAGCTCATAAACGCCAGAGCCAGGATACAAACCCAGAAAGTGTGCCTCCAAGGCCACATTCTTAATTACTTACTATAGTGTGGACCCAGGGAAGAGTATAGTCTCAAATTTCCGTTTCCCTCCTGCAGGAATTTGGGGTTCCCTATGCTTGGGATCTACACCTCACTCGACAGAGCCACTTCAATCTCAGCAGTTCTGGGCGTGAGTTTAAGCAGCATATCTTTTCATCATGCTTGCTAACGTGACCTGGTAACTGTTTCTATAACTTTTCCAAAGAAGTCCTGAGAGAGATTTAGGAGTCCTTGTTGTTCCCCTGAGGTCTGACAATAAACAGCTGGGACTGTAGCCTTGACTAATCTGAAGAGGGAAGAGAAAAGAGGAGAAACTGAACCAGTGTCTCAAAAATGTGTTTCATTTGAAGAAAACCCACCACTGCTTCTACCAAATACTTAGTGACTCTACTATTTTGGACCAAGTTCTATCACCAGGGAAAGGAGTTTTAACGCTTCTGCCCAACGCAGGGAAATACAGAGAGCGGGGGCTGGGGGAACGAAACATCATCTCAAACTCTGCTGACAGCTCCTGTGACCAGGACTACCAAAACTATCCCCCAGAAACTGGATGAGGAGTGTACAGGAACTCTCTGTCCTATCTTTGCAACTTCTCTGTAAATTGAAAATCACTCCAAAATAAAGTTTATTAAACTAATTAAAAAGAAAAACAATCCCTCCAAATGGTCCAACGTTGCAAACAATCATTAGTAATTACTTACGAGCCACAGTTGTCTTAATTTGTCAATCCGCAGAGTTGTATTTTTTACTCTATGCCAACACTCTGTAGTGCACTGGGCCTCTTACATGATCTGTAAATACTTACACCATTACCTTCCTCTTTAACTGAACAAAAAATGCCTTTTGTCCCCAAACAGGAGCCCCACAGGCACTACATAGTTGACATTTCCCCAAACGTCAGTTTTAGTCATGCAGCCTGCAAAGGCCCTGGACTTTGGATATTCATTCCCTCTTTCCCAACTCTTCTACCATTAGTTTTTCCACAAGGCTGACCAAAGGCCCAACTGTGGGCAGAAGCAGCCCATAGCAGGACCAGCAGAAGCAGAAAATTCCTATTGCACTGCATCAAAACCCAGCTAGTGTCTGGAAGCCCCCACGGCTCGGGCAACAGTGCTAACGTAAGGATTCGAAGCGATGACCGGCCAGTACAGCTACTCCATTTTGGTCTTTCTAACATCACGTGGATGAAACTTGGGAAGACAAATCATTTGTCAGCTATGGAGCCTCTAATAAAACCTTTGTTCCGGGGCACCTGGGTGGCTCAGTCGGATGAACGTCGGACTCTTGGTTTTGGCTCAGGTCATGATCTCAGGGTCATGAGATCGAGCCCCGTGTCGGACTCCGCGCTCAGCACAGAGTCTGCTTGAGATTCTCTCTCCCTCTCTCTCCACCCCTCCCTCCCCCTGCTCTTTCTCTCTCTCAAATAAATAACTCTTTAAATAAATAAATAGTACAAAAATAATTAAAAAATAAAAACTTGGTTCCTCCTAAAGACTATAATCTACTTTAGGCTTATCAGTCTTATTCTGTACTTTCCAGAAACAGAGTGCAGCAAACTTGCTGACACTCTACCTTCCTACCCCCACACAAAAATCAAAGCTCTGATAATAAAAAAAAAAAAATTACCTATTTATGGTTCACATAAATCACACTCCAATCTTCAAGGCGACTTATAAAATCTACTTTTTAACCTCAGTATTTTGATAGAACAATAGCCTGCATTATTTCCAATCTCTCCAATGGGTTTATTTTTCCCCCCATCTGTTCTGAAGTGTCTTTTAGTCAAATCTCCTAATTGGTTTGCATTTTAGAGTATTTGCGGCTATCTGCCATCCTTTTTTCCCCCCAATGGTTCCTTCCATTTCCCTTGAGATTTTTCTACTTCTTATACTTTAAAATACACGCATGTACGTGCACACACACATACGCGCACTTGTCCAGAAACTTTAAATACAATCTCCAAACGTTTAGATAGAAATGAATACGTGTGTATATGCATATAACACATTGAGCTATGTACATAAATAAGTGGTGGCTGTACTTTTTGTAAAGACCTCTGACAGCTCCTCATGTGTAAGACATAATATACTTTCAGTAGAGGTTAGGATTAAGAGCATGGACTCTGGAGCCAGACTGCCTGAGTTCCTGTCCCAGCTCTGCTACTTACTAGCTGGCAAGTTACTTAACCTCTCTATGCTCTAGTTTTCTTACGTGTAACACAAGGATAAAAATAATAACCCATCAAAAAAGGGTCATTTTGAAGATGAACTGAGTTAATGCAGATAAAATGCTCAGAACAGTGCCTGGCCCAGGGCAAGTGCTATGGAAATGTTATCTACTTTCTTTTTGAAGAAACAAAACAGCTCTTAACAGTTGCTTTTGTTGGCTGTGGAACGTATACGTGCCCGCAGCCTGTGAGACAGAACAAGTTAGACCATTTCTTAGAGGTTGATCACTGCCTTCCAAAAGGGGAATGGGCAGGTGGGAGGGACTCAAGTGGGTGGCTCCCCCCAACTCAACTTCAGACCTCAAGTGAGTCTGTATGGTCATGAAGCACAGCGTCCCATTCTACTTAGGAACTGACACGGTCCGTGCTCTTTCTAATAAGGCATTTTGCTTAGGGATTCACTTTTGCTCTCTCCTATCCCATCCCAGGAGCTGGCAGAGGCATGCATATTCCGGGAAAAGTTAAGGAAATCACAACAGTCATATATGAGTCACCGCCTCCTTCCCTTACATCTAGTCAGTCATCAATGTCTGTCCATTTCTTCTTGCAACATCTCTTTTAATCATCCCAATTACACCAACGTGCTCTGCTGGGCCCCTTGAGGCGGGCTGACACCAGTTAAGTCACTGCCCTGGACAGGAGACACTCACATCTGTCTAGGGGACATCTTCAACCCTGGAGCCCTGGGTAGCTTTACATTCCAGCGATTGCTGTCACCCGGTCAAGTCTCCCTGCTTGCTTCTCCTCCGCTGTCATGTCCCTCACGCTGTGCCCCGCTCAGGGCCTTCGTGGGCAAACAAAACTCTTCCGCCTCGACCGACTTTGCCAACACACCCTCCTGCCAAGCCGGGCTGCTCACTGCCCACAAAGGAGCACCCTCTGCCCCCACACTCCTGCATCTCTGCTCCTGCTATTCTCCCCCAACTCGGAAGAATTTCTCCACCCAAATTCTACCCATCCTGAAAGTCTAGCTCAAGTTTTTACCACTTCCACACAACTGCCGGCCCTCACGGCTCTCCCTCCTCCAGAAGCCTACAGTGCTTACCGTTTGGACCACGCGCTGTGGCCATTATAAAGCGAGTCTCCAATATACAGTCCGTCACTTCTTAACAGATGACCTGGACATCTGTTCATGGGTCCCAACCAATCCTGCCATGCTGCTCTGGGAGGTGCCCAGCTCCTCTCCCAGCCAAGGACTCCCCTCCCTTCAACAGAGCAGGCACTGAATACAGTGGTCAAGGGCATGAACCCTGGAGTCTGGCCACAGGGACTGGAAGCCTCGCTCCACTCTACCATAACCCATGAGACCTGGAGCAAGGCTCTTAACCTCACCGTGCCTCAGCTACCTCACGTACAAGGTGGGACTCAACAGCAGCACCTACAGGATAGGTTTTGTGTAAAGACGAAATGAAACAACGTAAGTGGAAAAAACTCACAACCCTGCGTGGCACAGAGTATATTAAACACTACAGAATGCTAGTTGTGGTTATTAAGACATGCCGCCACGTGGACCAGCAGCCTAAACAGACTAAACAAAGCTGGTAACCTAATCATTTTCATGAACACTGAGAAGCTTAGAGCTAGGAAGAGCCCTTAGAACTTACGGATCAGAAATTGCCATGCGAGCACAGGGAAATGACTAGCCCAGAGCCCCACAGCTGGGAAATGTCAGAAAACTTAAGTCCCCTGTTTCTTTCTTTTTTTTTTTCCCTTCACCATACCTCCTTGCAATTCTACCAATATTTTTTTTAAAGATTTTCTTTATTTATTCGACAGACCAGGACCCCAGGATCATGACCTGAGCCGGAGGCAGCCCGCTTTTAACCGACGGAGCCACCCAGGCGCCCCATCAATATTTTTTCTAATGGGAAAAAAGTTTCTGTATTCTAAGTAACCAAGTTACCAATGAAGCGCTGAGACAAAACTGATTAAGTGGGGGGTTGCCGGGCATTATCTAGAAGGCCAGCTGTTGTTTGTTGTGTGTGTGGGAGTCTGTAGGAGGGAATGTGTTGGAGCAGGTCGGTGAAAATCAGGAGCCTAACGAGTGGGGTGACCCTCAACAAGTCCCTTCCCTTCTCTGCACTGAGCTTCCTCATATGGTTGTAAGAATCCGATCCCGCACCTGCACTGGAGGCACGTGGGGGGCGGCAAGGATTATGCTGTACACTCTAAGGCTCTCCGAGAACCCCCAGAGCCTGGCTCAGAGCTCAGCAACGCAGACGCTTGAATAATTATTAACTGGAAACTTCAAACCTGCCTCAGGCCTCCACTTTAAATGCCACCTTTTCAGTAAGGGCTTCCCACTCACTTCACCGTATTTATAACGGCAAACCCCTTCCCGGCTTCGTTTTTCTCCATCGTACTCGGCGCCACCTGACATACCTGATATCTTACTCCCCGGCTCCGCCCGCCCCCAACCCCGGGACTCTGCCAATAGCACGGAAGCTGTGCAGGGCGGGGGCTTGGTCTGTTTCACTCACTCCCGCATCCTCAGCCCCTAGAACACCACCTGGCATAGAGCTGACTGCGTACGTTTTGTTGACTGAATCAATAGAGGGCATCAAGATTTCCCAATCAACACTTCAACTTGGGTTTCAAAGCCCAACACACTGGTGAAAATGCAATAAGCAAATTGTGGGTGTCTGTGTCAATATGGTAATAAAACCTCTCAAATTTGGAGCCACTGTGGTCACCCGACGTGGCCACAAGGCCACTCGAGCCGGGAGCTGTCCGTGAGGAAGTCATTCTACTTTTCCCGGTAGAACTCTGCCCGGCTGATTAATGAAAAAGTTGCCGCACAGGGTGAGGGGTATATTCGAACTCCCTGGAGTACCTTGGCAACTTTTCTGTAAACCTAAAATGATTTCCAAATCTAAGGGCTATTAAAGAAAAAAAAAAAAAAAGGCCTCCACCCCGATGCTGCTCCGGGTTTCCCAAACGGATCTGTCGAACGCCAGAGGAGGCCGTGGCCCCCACGTCCTTTCTGTGCGAGGACCGGGGTCTTCAGGAGCTCCCTTCAACTCCATCCCCGCACTCGACCGGCGAGGTCCCCGGCAAGGAGCCCCGGGGCGATCCCGGCTCGCCCGGACCTTGGTCGCCAACCCCGCCGGTTCCTGGCCCCCTCATCCCCTCCCGGGCGACTTTCCGGGTCCCGACCCGCCGCCCTCGGACACCGCGGCCCCTTTTCTCTCCCGCGCCTGGGCCCCGGGCTCCTCGGCTCTTCCCGACGACGCGAGGGAAGTGCGGCGGCGAGTCGTCGTCCCGCTCCGTCGCCGCCGCCGCCACGGCCGCCCGCGACCCGGGAACCCCACCTCGAACCGGGCGCCGAAGGCTGCGGTCTCCGAGCGCCGGGCGTCGTGAGGCGGCCCCCCGCAACCAGCGCCCTCCCTCGCCGCAGCCCCCGGCCCCTGTCGGCCGCGACCCCAGCCGCCCCCTCGGCCGCCGCCCCCGGCCCTCAGCCAAACTCACCGGTAGGCGCGGCGCCCTCGTCGCCGCCGCCGCCGCCGGCGCACAGCAGCAGCGCCCACAGCCCGCAGAGCCGCGCCGGCCGCTCCATGCAGCCCCTGTCCTCGGAGCCCGGCAGGGCTGCGGGGCTCTGCAGTCTCCGCCTCCTTCGCTCCCTCTCCCACTTCCCGGCTCCGCCGCCCTGGAGACTGGGGGCCGGCGCAGACCGGAAAGGCCGCCCCGCCCACCCGCCGCAGGTAACCCGAGCCGCAAGCTGCGGGCGCCGGGGGCGGGGCGCCGGGGGGGGGGCGGTCCTCGCGCCTGCCACGCCTCCCGCACCTCCCGCGCCTCTCGCCGAGCCACACCTGGCCCCGCCGCGGCTCCACGGCCCCGCGGCGCCGCCGCCGCAGCCCCTGCCTCGGCCCCTCCGGAGCACCGGCTCGGCTCGGGCCAGACTGAACTTCCTCGAGCACGTCGCGGCTCAGCCCAGGCGCCTGCCGGTCCCGCCCTCCGCGCGCCCGAGCCAGCCCCGGCCGGCGCGGACCTGCGGGACCTGGGTCGAGCCGGGGCTGCCGCCGTCCACCCCCCCCCCGCCCCCGCCCCGGGGCCCCGGGTTAGGGCCACCGCCGTGAAGGAGCCTCGGCCTGGGAGTCCGGAGAGGCGGCTCCCAGTCGTCGGCCTCTAAGCCCCTGTTTCCTAAACTCTGACTCCAGCCTTCCTAATCCCAACCCCACCTCCCAGGATGGGCTCAGGCCCAAGACCCAAGAGGGGACTTAGCAGGGGCTTGTTTGGCGAAAAGGCCGGAAGGTGTACTGGAAAGCTGGTAATACAGAATGTTGAGTCGGGGGTGGTGGTGGGGAGCAAAATTTTAAATGGGAAGGACAGTGCCACACTATGTCCAGTACTTGCATTCCGAACAGCACGCAACCAACTTTCTACATACTTCTTTTTCACAGGTTTAGAGTCAGAAGGTGAGTCAGAAGGACACACAGAAAGCGGGTGACTATGAAGGTCAATGAGGCTGGGGATGGAGGAGAATGGGAACCCCTGTTACTTTCCTATTGCTGCTATAACCAATTACCATAAATGTAGTGACTTGACACGGGTTTTTTTTTTTTGAGTTCAGGAGGTCAGAAGTCTCACTGGGCCAAAATCATGGCGTGAGCAGAACCGTGTTCCTTCTGGAGGTTCTGAGAGAGAAGCAGTGTTTAGCTTCTCCAGGCGGCCCAGGCCACTGCTCAGGTCGCTTCTCTGATTCTGACCCTCCTGCCGCCTTTTTTGATTAAAAAAAAAAAAACTTGGTAATTAGATTGGACCTACCAGATAATCCCCATCTCAAAATCCTTTATTGAATCACATCTACAGAGTCACTTTTGCCATATAAAGTCACATATTCACAGTTGGCTGGGACTAGGGCATGGATATCTTTGGGGAGGGGCATTATTCTCTCACCACCCCCCAAAAAAGGGTCAGATCTGGATGGATGATGAGACCCACTAACCCAGGTGTATTTTGGTTGAATTAAGCCAATGTGTACACCTGAAATCTGTTGCAAAAAATACAGCAGTAAAAATGCGATAACACACCTAGTCTCCAGGCATAGGGATGTTTAATCTACCTGAAACAAAGGCCTCACTCTGAGAATTATGGCCCTTGAGTTCAATAAATATTTACTGTCCTTCTGGGAACTGGGGTAGCCCCTAATTAAAAGCAGGCCCTGCCAACAAAGAGCTGCCACCCGTGTGGGGGGCTCTCATAAGGGCAAAAGCAAGGAACTGTGGGGCACAAAGAAGGGGCACCTTCTGGGAGAGAAGGAGCAAAGGAGGCTTCCAGGAGGCAGGCCTCCCTGCAAAGAATCTCGAGATAAGTCTTGCGTTCAAGGTTCAGAATCACTCGTCTGCATGTATTACTGAACGACGTAATGTTTATGAAAACACTTGGTAAGCTATGGAAGCTGGTAGAACTGAGAGATATTACTATTCTGAATCCCCTTGCAAATAGGCCCCCCACTCTAACCTAAGACCTCCCCCCCCGCTGACATCACCACACGCATATACTTGTTGACATTTGCTATAAACATTATACAATAAGTTTATAATAACATTTCCAAAATGATCATGTCATCGGCCTTTTACGAAGTCTCCACTTGGAACAGGAGCCCCTGGGGACTGGCTTAGTGCCACCGTGGGCACTGTCTGGCACAGATTGAGTGCCTAATGAATTGGCAGCAAATGATTAGAAAAATAAGGGTCACGACTGGTCATTAGCCTCCAGAGAAGGTCCTGAGAATTGTGAGAGTTGTGAGGCAAAAAACAAAGGGCAGTGGCATGACCATAATTTTACTGAGCTGCTGACGGTGAGCACAAGTATTCTAGGCAGGGCCGCCTGGGTGGCTCAGTTGTTAAGCGTCTGCCTTCGGCTCAGGTCCTGATCCCAGGGTCCTGGGATCAAGCCCTGCATCGGGCTCCCTGCTCAGCGGGAAGCCTGCTTCTTCCTCTCCCACTCCCCCTGCTTGTGTTCTCTGTCTCTCTCTGTCAAATAAATAAATAGAATCTTTAAAAACAAAAAACAAGTGTTCCAGGCAGTCCCACTTCCTCTCTACCCTAAATTTTAAGCCACATTTAAAAAAAAAATGTTTAGGAATGCTCTCTCTTCAACATCAATCTTTTATTTGTAATTTCTGTGTACTTTTACTCAAAGAGCATCTTAGATTGAATTAGGCCACTGCTCTGGTCTGCAGGAGGATGAAGACGACGGGATAGGTTCCCAGGCATTGCAATAAACAGCTCTTACTTGGGCTTTGTGTAATCGGAGTCACGATGAGTCCGCATCACGTTTAGCTTTAATTTGTAATTCATTGGGCCCCTGACGATTTGGGCGTGAGACTACCAATTGTCCTTCCTTTCGCCTTGGCTCTGAGGTGGCTGGAATTCTGGACTGCCCCAGGTACCCTGGCCGCTCCCGTTGGCTTTTTGGATCTTTACCCTTTTCGCTAAGGCCTCCTCCTTTTTTGTGAGTGGAGTTGGGAAAGGGCAGAAACAAGAAAATAGTTGGGGAGAAAGAATGATGTTCCTCTTTCCAAAGTCAGGTCTCCTTCCAGCCAGTTAGAAACACCCTCCTGAATTCATCAAGGACACAGACGTCAGCATATATACCAAGGGCTGAGCTAAGAATTCTGGCCTTTAGGTAAAAATCTCACAAAGGGTCTTATGCCTTTTATCAGGCCAAAACCGAACAGATACCACCACTGCAGTGAAAAGAAACAAAGGGAAACAGCAAATAGGGAATTTCCCTTCTTCTGACACTAAAGCAATAGCTCCCCACGAGGGTTGATTTGTCCTCTTCGGGAGACATTTAGCAACGTCTGGAGATATTTTTGGTGGTCCCCACTTGGAGTGGGAGGGTGTGCTACTGGTATCTAGTGAGTAGAGGTCAGGGATGCTGCTCAACATCCCACTAAGCACAGGACAGCTCCCCCGCCCACCCCTACAAAGGATTATCCAGCTCAAAATGACCATAGTGCCAAAGTAGAGAAATCCTGAGCTAGTGTACTCTTTGTTATATTTGCACTTGGCCCATATCCATCCATTGTCCACATGTCCACCAAAAATCAGTGAGAGGTTGGTGGTCAAAGTATTTAACCTTGACACGTTCCTTTCCTGTATCTGGCGTGTGTGGTTTCCCCGCCCAGCCATCCAGCCTCGCAGGGCTTCTATCACAAAACATCTCTCATGTCAATTCTCCCCCTTCCTTGCCTCCACTGGTCTCAGGTCCTTACTGCCTTTCCCTTACAAGGGTCTGCCCTTCTCCCCACCAGGTGACAAATCTTCCTGATGTGCAGGTCGGATCATTTCACTCCCAGCTCAATCTTCTTAAAGGAACACCTCTTCCCCTCAAATGCCAAAAAAAGGTAGTCTTGACGCCTTTGCCTGCGGGCTTGCTTCTTCATGACGGATTCCCCGAATTTTTCAGTCTCTTCACCAGCCAGGCTCCCCCCAGTCACTCTGCGGCCCAGCACTCTCAGCCAACCGGCCAGCTTTAGGCTCAAAGTCCTTTGCAGGCAGTTTTGTTTGGCCCACATCGTGTTTAAATATATTTGGATTTAGATACTAAACATGAAAAAAAAATCAGGAGATTTTGCATGACACCCCGGATTTTCAGCTTCTCTTAAGAAATCAGAAGTTCTGGGGACACGTGGGTGGCGCCGTCAGTTAGGTGTCTGCCTCCAGCTCTGGTCATGATCCCAGGGCCCTGGGATCGAGTCCCGCATCGGGGTCCTTTCTCAGTAGGGTGCCTGCTTCTCCCTCTCCCTCTGCCTACCGCTCCCCCTGCTTGTGCTCTCTTTCTCTCTGACAAATAAATAAATAAAATATTTTTTTTAAAGAAATAAAGATACCAGAAATTGGGGTAGCGTTGGACCTGAGTTCCAGTGCACCCACGGTCCGCAGGTGCTCATCAGGTGCTGCCACCTTATCAACAGGGCATGTGCTCCCAGTCGGCACAGGCCCCATGCTCCCTGGCCTGGCCTGCTTCCCCCACTTACCACTTGCCTGGCCCCTGTTTGTCACCTCTGATGTTTTCTCCCTACAAACCATCCCTCTTGCTGTTCTCTTTAACCAGAACGCTTTTCCGTTCCTCCAATGTCACATTTTTTAAGGTTCTTTAACCCCCAAATGCAAAATTCTTTGCTCTCTCCCGACAAATGCCTCTACTGTAGCAATTAACAAAGAGGTTTGTGTGCATGTCCTGAGCTGCCACCAGATTCAAGCTCCTGGAGGCCGGAGACTCTGCCCAGGGTAACTCTTGGATTTTCACCTAGGAGGAGCTTCCGGGCAGTAATCTGATTGGAAGGGAAAACCACCGGGGGGCTTGTCCTGAAACCATGTGCGTACAGCAAGTGTGGACACGCTTCTCTTACTTAGATTCTGAGTTTGTTTGGGGTGGCTTGAGGAAACACGCTGTCTGGCACCACAGAGAACGCAAAACTGAACGTGACACAGTCAACGTCGGTGACATATCATGCTCTTGGGGTCTGGGTTTCATTGACTTGGAGGTTCTTGCTCTTCTGTAAGTGGTTTTCCTCTACAGGTTTAGTGCAGCTCACTCGAGAGAGTGCCGTTTGCACAAGGGGCTCGTGACCAGATCCCCTGGGTTTCGCCTGAGGCCGAGAAGTGTGGTGCTGGGGTATCTGTCTGGATCAATGTCCTGAAGCTAATTGACTTCAGGTCTCCAAACTTTACAGTGATTATTAAATTGACTCTTGGATTCAACAGGGCACTCATGTGCTCAGGACCCTCCACCAGCCCCCAAGGCCCTACCCTATCCCACCTGCTCGGGACCCTCCACCAGCCCCCAAGGCCCTACCCTATCCCACCTGCTCGGGACCCTCCACCAGCCTCCAAGGCCCTACCCTACCCCATCTGCTCAGGATTCTCCACCAGCCTCCAAGGCCCTAACCTAACCCACCTTTCCAAACTCCCCTCCTGCTGCTCTGCCCCAGGCATGCTCCTCCAGCCACCCTGACCTTCTGGCTGTTCCTCACAGGAGTCAAGTGCCCTCCAGCCTCGAGGTCTTTGCCCTGCCCTATTTCCTCTGCGAGTGGCTCCAACCTCCCAGGATAGCCACACGTCTTACTCTGTCGTGTCATGTAGATGGCTCATCGAGGCCCACTCTAGCCACCGCTCGAAAATTTCAAGCCCCACCTGCCCCCGCCTGCTAGCCCCCTTCCTGGGTCATTCTGCCCCATTACCCTGGAATGTAAGCTTCATGAGGGCAGGGAATGTTTTCTGGTTTGTTCCCAGCTCTATCCCCAGCACTCAGAACTGTACCCGACACATAGTACATACTCAATAAATATATGAATGCATAAATCACACTGTGCTAGGTGCTGTGAGGGATACCAATCGACCAACGAAAGGCAGCAGTTCGTGTGGTTGTCCTTGGGAAATTTCCAGTCAAAGCTGTGGGGAGGCATAGAAAACAATTAGGGAAAATGCAGCAAACACACAAACATAAATGCTCAGAGAAAGGCAAGACGGACCAGTGTGGTTGGAAATGCTTTGGACGACTTCTTGGAATGGATGGGCACTGAACTAGACCTTGAAGGATGACCAGAACTTGAGAGAGGCAGGCGAGAGGGAGACAGGAGAAAGAAGTCAACCGCAGTCACTTTCTGGCTGGATCTCATAAGCAGTAAGGAGCCACGGAAGACTTTTTTTTTTTTTAAGATTTTATTTATTTATTTGAGAGAGAGAGAATGAGAGATAGAGAGCACGAGAGGGAAGAGGGTCAGAGGGAGAAGAAGACTCCCCGCTGAGCAGGGAGCCCGATGCGGGACTCAATCCCGGGACTCCAGGATCATGACCCGAGCCGAAGGCAGTCGCCCAACCAACTGAGCCACCCAGGCGCCCGCCAGGGAAGACTTTTACGACCAAGGTGGTGACATCGTAAAAGTGACATTTGGGAGATCTGGTTTTCTGAGATCAATGATCAAAACTTCCTTGATTCTTGCCTGGAGGCCAGGAGGCTGGGGGAAGACTAGGTGAGGGATTGGCAGTCAAGGACAGGGGCGGCCCCCACACCCACCTTCTGGCTCCACCATCAGACCCCAGGGGCTGTGAGGCTGATTCCTCCCTGCGCCCAACTCCTTGGGGGTGCTGCTCTATGAAAGAGCGTGCCCTCGGGGCCTGGCCCCCTAGTTTTTCTTGCACCCCTTGAAAGCAGTCAACATCCCGTCCAGTCACTCCATGGCCTCAAGTCCCTGCAGGCTGCAGACTCTTCCTCTCTGGAATCGGCTCTGTTCTGCTTTCCAACACTTCGGTCTCCGAAAGAGGAAGGGCCTCCATGCGTCAGCATCCAGGGCTCCTCCTCTGGCTTTTGGTTTGGGGTGCTTTCGTTGCTGCCACCACCCCAGCATCTCACCGCACCCTCTCCCCCGCCGTGCCTGACCCTATGTAGGTCCTGCCCCCTCCCCTGGCCCAGCCAGGACGGGTCTAGTCTTTGCACACCGTTGACAGGATCGTTACTGTCTCACCACTTAGCAATCATTGGTGTCTGTCTGTCCGTCTGTCTCTCATCTTGTCAGCCTCAAGGCTCCTGAGTTTAAAGATTCAAATGCCTCCTTTGCATGTTAGTGCCCCGCACCTTCTTGCCCTGAAGTCTCCATTGTTTGTTTGCCTTAAGCGTGTAGGATAATTCCTCTTCAGCCGTGCCCTCATTCACGCAGCCTCTTGGGGGCGGGGGGAGGAGGCCATTTGCATAGCCGCGACTCCCACAGGAACCCACACTCTAATTTGCACATCCCCTCCCTCTCCCAGGTCGTTTTGCCTACCTGCCTGTTGGACAGTTCCCTAAACAAGCAAGGAACTGAGAGCCTCAGTCTGGAAAACACTGGGCTGGGCTGGGGAGGGGATGCGTGGGAACCGCCAAACTCATCATCGCACCCTCGTCCCGAATGGCCCTGCCTCTCCCACATCCCCTCACCTGGACTGCCTTTTGTGACTGTACTAGTCAGAACCAGGCAACTACAGGACTGCGACACTGCCTAGCTGCTAGCCTCCCCCCGCCGACCCCCCCCTCCGCCCCCGGCTGAGCGGTGGCCGTGTGTGCTCTGCGCTCTCACAACGGAAGGCCGGGAAGTGGCTAGTCATTTCCCTTCTCTGCAGCCTCAGTTTCCAGGATGCTACCCTTCCTTGCAAATTTGATGAGGTTCGCTTTGTGACACAATGTAGAGTTTATTTTTGTAAATGTTCCATGAGTGCTTGAGGAAAATGTAGACAGTTGACTCTGGAACAATGTGGGGGTTAGGTACGCCATCCCTGTGCGCAGTTGAAAATCTGCAAATAGCTTTTGGCTCCTCCTAAACTTAGCCTACTCCCCCAAAATAGCATACTCTTGATATGAGGCCTTACTGGTAACATCAACCATCAATTAATACATGTTTTTGTATATTCTGTGTATTATATACCATCTTCTTAAGATAAAGTAAGCTAGAGAAAAAAAAAATCTTATTGGTGGGGGGGGCGCCTGGGTGGCTCAATCGGTTGGGCATCCGACTCTTGCTCTCAACTCAGGTCTGGATCTCTGGGTAGTGAGTTCAAGCCCTGTGTTGGGTTCCATGCTTGGTGTGGAGATTACTTAAAAAAAAGGGGGGGAGGGGAATCTTATTAGGAAAATCATAAGGAAGAGGAAATGCATTCACAGTACTCTGCTGTATTAGTTGAAAAAAATCTGCGTACAAATGGACCTGCGCTGTTCAAACCCGTGTTGTTCAAGGGAACACTGTATTCTCAAATTATAGGCCCAGTGTTCTTTGTATGGATCAAGTTTGTGGATCATGTTAGTCAAATTAATATTCTTGCTAATTTTTTTGTCTGTTGGACCTATCAGTTACTGAGAGACATGTTAAAATCTCCCGTCATGACACTACGATGGTGGATTTGTCAAATTCTTTTTTTTTTAAGATTTTATTTTTTTATTTTAGAGAGAGAGCACACACGCAAGCAGGGAGAGGGGCGGAGGGAGAGGGAGAGAAAGAATCTCAGGCAGGCTCTTCACTGAGCATGGAACCCGATGTGGGGCTCGATCTCACGACCCTGAGACCATAACCCAAGTGGAAATCAAGAGTTGGACGCCTAACCTACTGAGCCACCCAGGCGCCCCGGATTTGTCAAATTCTTTGTAGACTTTAGTTGTAATACATTTATGCTTGTTTTTACCATCTGATTTTGTGCCATATACCCCCCTTTTTTTCTGTTTCTTTTTGTCCTTTCCTCTCTCAACTTCTTTTCAAAGCTGGGCTCTTGGGAGTCGTTTTCTCATTACAAGAGGGTGTTTCATCTTTTGTAAAATAGGCGTAATAGGGGCGCCTGGGTGGCTCAACTGGTTAAGCGACTGCCTTCGGCTCAGGTCATGATCCTGGAGTCCCGGGATCAAGTCCCGCAACGGGGGGGGGGGGGGGGTCCCTGCTCAGCGGGGAGTCTGCTTCTCCCTCTGACCCTCCCCCCTCTCATGCTCTCTCTCTCATTCCCTCTCTCTCTCAAATACATAAATAAATAAAAATCTTTAAAATAGGCATAATAGTAGTGCTTACCACAGGGTTTGTTATAAGGATTGAATGAGATGAAGAAACTCACATTGAATGTTAATCCAGTGCCTAACATATAGTAAGCACTAATAAATGGGAACTATTATTAGAAGTTCTAGTACTCTATCATCTTCAGGGTTCCCTTGTCTCTCACGGTTCCGCTTCTATTGTTCTCCTTTCTGCTGATATTGTCCCATTTGTTCTCAGTCTTTTTTCTTTCATTTCTGCTTTACTGCCATTCAGTTTCCTGTTTCCTCGTACCCCTTCATCCCCAGGCGAGCTCCGCATGCAAGCTGCAATGGTGAGGCCCCTTAGGGAAGAGTGTCAGCATGGAGGGGCTTGGTGGCCCAGCGAGGGCAGGAGGCAAGACAGTGGTGCCTTGTCCCCTGATTCCCATTCCACAAGGTGACAAACGTACCGCCCAACACGAAGCCAGCCCTACCCATTACTCTAGGTTAGATCGTCCCTGGTGGTCTAGTGGTTAGGATTCGGTGCTCTCTCCCCATTACTCTAGGTTGGCTCTGGGGAAATTGGACCCGCTGGGATCATCGGTTTCTGTGAAATGGGTACAAAGCCAAAGAACTCGCCACCTAAGGATACAGTTGCATTCCTTAGTGCCTTTGCCTGTGGAGTACAGCTGGGGCCTCATGGTCTGCTCTCAAGAAGGAGTCCTGCTGTGGGAGAGTGGGTGTCACCTCACTAGGAATTTGTATATGTACAAACCAGAACCTGGAAAGAGGAACCATTTGTGCTTGAACACATTGTGGTCAGAGGAAAATTTTGTCATCATTGTTGTGACAGACCTGTAGCTAAATTTAGCAAGCTGTGTATTTGTGTGTGTGTGTGCGTATATCATGCTTGGACATCACACACGATGTTTCCGAAAAGCAAAAACTCCCCAGACCAAAAAAGAAGCCCTCTTCTGATTTGGTATTTGATTGCCATGGCCATCCCTTAGTCCAGTTACTTCAGAGCTTTGCTTTTTTTCTGTGTCCTTTGGAGCATGACATTCCTTCAAGAGACATTGTGTCACTGGAGGAACATTGGCACTTGGTGGAGTTTTGGGTGTTTTTCTGTTCTCTGGTGGTTTCCACACTTGGATTGAAATAAACAGAGGTGTTTAACTTCCATATTTCAAATGGGCGTCACTCGAATATGAGAGTCTAATCTTTTGATGGCAATTAAACATACACCTTTCTTCTTCACAATAAATTTTATTTTGTTTTAAAGATTTTATTTATTTATTTGAGAGAGAGAACATGAGAGAGAGATCACGAGCAGGGGGAGGGGTAGAGGGAGAAGCAGACTCCCCACTAAGCAGGGAGCCCAATGTGGGACTCAATCCCAGGACCCTGGGATCATGACCTGAGCCGAAGGCAGACGCTCAACCATCTGAGCCACCCAGGTGCCCTTCACAATAAATTGTAAAAAGATGCTGTTGATATTTTTGCAACTTCTTTTTAAAAAAAAAATGATTATTTATTTATTTATTTGAGAGAGAGAGAGAGAGAGAGAGAGAGAGAGAGAGAACAGGAGGAGGAGCAGAGGAAGACGGAGAAGCAGACTCCCCACTGAGCACAGAGCCCAAAGGACGATGCTGGGCTGGATCCCAGGACCCTGAGATCATGACCTGAGCCAAAGTCAGACGCTCAACCCACTGAGCCACCCAGGCGCCCCTGAAACTTCTTTAATACAAAAGTGCAATCGCAACTTCTGATGTAGATGAAATGCAATATATTCTTGGCCGTTAGCAAATCACAGAATGCCTGTCTGTGATTCAGAAGTTCAAAAAAAAATATATGTGTATATATAATGTGTTGGATCTGTCTTCCTGGAAACAGGAACAGGAACCATTTAGTTTCTTGTAAGCCACAGAAAGGATATGGAGTAGCAGATGAGATAAACATGCTGGAGATAGGGGTGCAAAATGGGAAAAGGAACGGAGATGAGAGGGAGAGAGAGTTTTCCAATTATAGAAGTCGGATAAATATTTTGACTGAAGTGACTCTGAGTGGGTTTTACTTCCCTTAGCATGCTCCAGACCAGTGGAGCTGCAAATTTTTCATCTCAGGACCTGTTTAAACTCTTACAAATGATCCAGGACCCTAGATCCAGTCCCAGATTTTACTTCCTGGGGAACCGAACCTGTGACAAGTGTCTAGCCCAGGGCACACCACATTGATGCCTAAAGTATCGAAGCAACTAGTTTCCTCAGTTACAGGTATAGTTGACCTGAAACAAACTACATGTAATAGCTTCTAGGCACACGTGGGGGTCATTCATTTTGTGAACAAGTTCTTTAAATCTCTTAAGGCGTTTCTCGATCATAAGATTTATTAAAAAGAAGGTGTAATCGTTAGGGAAACGCAAGTTAAACCCGCAATGAGATGCCACCCCACAACCATTCAGAGGATTATTATTTTAAAAACAACAGGAAATAAGTGTTGGTGGGGATGTGGAGAAGTTGGAATGCTCGTGCTGGCGGGAATGTGACCTGGGGCAGCCACTGTGGAACATAGCTTGGCGGTTCCTCAAAAACTTAAACGCGGACTTCTGCTACTGATGTCGTTGGGAATGTTGGTGGGGTCCGGAGCAAAGGCCAAGAAAGAATTCTTGAGACATCTTCGGTGCAGAAAGGTGATTCTATGAAAGCACGGGGACGGGACCCGTGGGCAGAAGGGGTTGCTGCAGCGGGGTGGTGAGGGGTGGCTGATTATATACTGGGGAGCTGGGGGAGGTAAGGAAAAGGGGGGTGTCCAAAAGGACTTTCATATGCTGAAGAAGACTCACAGGATACTGGAGTCCTGGCCGTTGTCAAGCTAAGGTTGTTTTTCCTTCTAGTAAGGCATTAACATTTGGACAGCTGGGAGCTTCCTGGAGGAATGTTATACTCTGCCTTTCTCAGGTCCTTGTCAATGGGCTGCAGGTGGTAAGGAAATTTAAATTTGTTCCCTTTCCCTTCGGCCTCGGTTTCCCACATCACGCATGGAGGGGAGGGTGACGTTGGGGCTCCAGGAAATTGAGTTATGCATCTGTGGAAGCTAGGTTATTGATAAGAATGCTTTTTCCTTGTAAATCACTAAGTCATTGGTAAACAGATGGAGACTCAGGTCTGGCAGGACTGTGATCTCTGTCAGTTATCTATTTGTTTTCCCTTCCTTTAGCTTTAGGGCAGCCAGGGGTGCCCGAGGAATGTCACACATGTCCCACCTGGCAGTGGTGGTGGTGGGGGAGTTTGCTGGGTGTCAGCTTCTGCTTTGTCCTCAGCTTGTCTTCTGTTCCCTCATCTGTATGATCCAGCAAGTCCACTTCCAAAATTCAAAGCAATGACTTAAACAAATATTTGTATGCCCAGGTTCAGAGCAGCAGTATTCACAGTAGCTAAAACACGGAAGCAACCCAAGGGCCCATTGACAGGTGAATGAATAAGCAAATTATGGTATACACGTGGAATGGAATGGAATGTTCATCAGCCTTTTTTTTTTTTTAAGATTTTATTTATTTGACAGAGAGAGACACAGCGAGAGCAGGAACACAAGCAGGGGGAGTGGGAGAGGGAGAAGCAGGCTTCCCGCCGAGCAGGGAGCCCGATGCGGGGCTCGATCCCAGGACCCTGAGATCACGACCTGAGCTGAAGGCAGTCGCTTAACCAACTGAGCCACCCAGGCGCCCCTGATGTTCATCAGTCTTAAAAAGAAAGGCAACTCCGACACATGCTACAACAGAGATGAGCATGGAAGATAATTGTGCTAACTGGAATAAGCCAGTAACAAAAGGACAAATACAGTATTACTCCTCTTCTATCAGGTATCTAGAACAGTCAGATTCATAGAGACAGAAAACAGAATGGTGGCTGCCAGAGGCTGGGGGGAGGGGGAAGTGGGGAGTTATTGCTTAATATGCACGGTTTCAGTTTGGGATGATGAGATAGTTCTGTAGTTGGACGGTGGTGATGGTTGCACAACAATGTAAGTCTATTTAATGGCACTGAATTGTACACTTAAAGTGGTTAAAATGAAAAAAAACAGAAAATGGTTGAAAAGGAAAATGTTATGTGTATTTTACCACAATAAAAAAATGTAAACAAGTATTTTTTTAAACAAAGATTTTATTTAGGGGCACCTGGGTGGCTCAGTTGGTTGGGCATCTGCCTTCAGCTCATGTCATGATCTCAGGGTCCTGGGATCAAGCTCCGCATTGGGCTCCCTGCTTAGTGGGGAGTCTGCTTCACCCTCTACCCCTCCCCCGACTCGTGCTCTCTCTCTCTCTCTCTCTCTCTCAAATAAATCTTTTTTAAATGATGTTATTTATTTATTTGAGAGAGAGGGAGAGCTAGTGAGAGAGAGCACAAGGAGGAGGGTTAGGGAGAAGCAGCCTTCTCGAGCCTGACGTGGGGCTCGATCCCAGGACCCTGGGATCATGCCCGGAGCGGAAGGCAGATGCCCAGCAACTGAGCCCTCCAGGCGCCCCTAAACAAGTTTTAAAGTACAAATATGTCTGAAATCTTGCAATACATTAGTAAAAGGGTTGCATTAAATAGTTAATGAATCATTCCTTTTTATTGCCAAATGATGGTTCATTGTATGGATATACCACCTTGAAAACATTAGGCTAAGTGAAAGAAGTCAGTCACAAAAGTTCACATATTGTCCGATTCCACTTACATGAGATGTCCAGATGAAAGAAGTCTATAGAGAGAAAAACTAGTTGAATGGTTGCCTAGGGCTAGGTGGAGACGTGGGAGGAAAAGAGCCATGACTGCTAATGGTGCTAATGGACCCAAAGGTTTTGGGGGCAGGTGATGACAACGTTTTAAACTGATCATGCTGATGGTCATACAACACAATGGATGTACTGAAAATCACTGAATTCAATTTATTTATTTTTTTAAAGATTTTATTTATTTATTTGACAGAGAGAGAGACAGTGAGAGAGGGAACACAAGCAGGGGGAGTGGGAGAGGGAGAAGCAGACTCCCCCCTGAGCAGGGAGCCTGATGCGGGGCTCGATCCCAGGAGCCTGGGATCATGACCTGAGCCGAAGGCAAACGCCCAACAACTGAGCCACCCAGGTGCCCCTGAATTCAATTTAAATGAGTGAATTATATCTCAATAATTCTGTTGTTAACAAAAAGGTTAACAAAACCGAAATAATAGAAAGACCCTCTAGAGGAATATCTTTCCTAATTGACCTAGGAAATTAAACTTTGATGCCCCAGTGTGGAAAAGTTGATGGGTTTTCTTGTATTTCCCTTCGATCATTCAGTAAATATTTATTGAAAACTTTCTGTGGGCAAATAATACTATTGAAGGTACAGAGCAATCTACAAAAAAAATATTGTTTTAAAATATGGTGTCTGCTGGGGCCCCTGAGTGTCTCAGTCAGTTAAGCATCTGCTTTCGGCCTGGGTCATGATCCTGGGGTCCTGGGATCGAGCCTTGCATCAGGCACCCTGCTCAGCAGGTAGTCTGCTTCTCCCTCTCCCTCTAACCATGCCCCCTGCTTGTGCTCTCTCTCTTTCTAAAAAAAAAAATAAATAAAATCTTTAAAAACAATATGGTGTCTGCACTGATCAATGGAACAGAAAGCCCAGGAATAAATCCACACTTATATAGTCAATTAATCTTTGACAAAGGAGGCAAAAATAAACAATGGGGAAAAGACAGTCTTTTCAATAAACAGGGCTGGGAAAACTGAACAGCTACATGCAAAAGAATGAAACTGGATCACTTTCTTACATCATATACTAAACAAACTCAAAATGGATTTAGGATTTAAATATAAGACCTGAAACCATAAAACTCCTTTTTTTTAAAAGATTTTATTCATTCATTTGAGAGAGAGAGAGTGAGTGAGAGAGAGCACAAGCTCGGGGAGCAGCAGAGAGAGAGAGAGGGAGAAGCAGACTCCCTGCTGTGCAGGGAGCCTGACTTAGGCCCGACGCCAGGACCACGGGAACGTGACCTGAGCTGAAGGCAGATGCCTAACTGACCGAGCCACCCAGGCACCCCAAAACCATAAAAGTCCTAAAAGAAAGCCTAGCCAGTAATGTCTTGGATGTGGGCCTTAGCAATATTTTTCTGATTTGTCTACTGAGGCAAGGGAAACAAAAGCAAAAATAAACTACTGGGACGACATCAAACTAAAAAGCTTCTGCACAGCAAAAGAAACCATTAACAAAATGAAAAGGCAACCTACTGAATGGGAGAAGATATTTGCAAATTATATATATCTGATAAGGGATTCATATCTAAACTATTATAAAGACCTCATGTAACTCAACAGCAAAAAAACCCCAAATAATCTGATTAAAAATGGGCAGAGGAATAGGCATTTTTCTAAAGAAGACATACAGATGGGCAACAGACACATGAAAAGATGCTCAACGTCACTGATCATCAGGGAAATGCAAACCAAAACCACAATGAGATATTACCTCACACCTGTCAGAATGGTTAATACCAGGGGCACCTGAGAGGCTCAGTCAGTTAGGCATCGGACTCTTCATTCGGCTCAGGTCATGATCTCGGTGTCATGGAAACGATCTCCACATTGGGCTCTGTGCTGGGCGTGGAGCTTGCTTAAGATTCTCTCTCTCCCTCTCCCTCTGCCCCTTTCTCCCTCTCCCTCTCTAAAAAACAAAGAGTGGTTAGTATCAAAAAAGCAAGAAATAAGTGTTGGTAAGGATGTGGAGAAAAGGAAACCCTTGTGCACTGTTGGTGGGAATGTAGGCTGGTGTGACCACTATGGAAAGCAGTATGGAGTCTCCTAAAATGTTAAAAACAGAACTGCCATTATGACCCAGTGATTCCACTTCTGGGTATTTGCCCAAAGGAAACAAAAACACTAATTCGAAAAGATTATGCACCCCTGTGTTTATTGCAATATTATTTACCATAGCCAAGATATAGAAGCAACCGAAGTGTCCATTGGCAAATGAAGGGATAAAGAAGATGTTGTATGTGTATGTTCACACACACACACACACACACACACACACACACACACACACACACACTGCAATATCACACAACCTTAGAAAAGAATAAAATCTTGCCATTTGTGACAGCATGCATGGACCTAGTGTACTATGGGAAGTAAGTCAGACAGAAAAACACAAATACCATATGATTTCACTTACATGTGGAATCTAAAAACCGAAATAAGTGAACAAACAAAAAGCAGAAATAGACTCATAAATACAGAGAACAAACTGGGGGTTGCCAGAGGGGAGGAGGGGAAGGGGTTGGGGGAAATAGGTGAAGGATATTAGGAGGTACAGACTTCCAGTTATAAAATAAATCAGTCTCGGAGATGAAAAGTCCAGCATAAGGAATACAGTCCATACTGTAATAACTTTGTATGGTGACTGCGCTTAGAGTGGCGAGCATTTTGTAATGCACAGAATTGTCAAATCACTATGTTGTACGCCTGAAACAAATATAACATTGTATGTCAACTGTATTTCAATTAAAAAAATACAGTGTCTGCCTTTCAGAAGCTCGCTCTCTGATTAAGGAGACAAGCCATACCCACGTGAAATCAGATTAATCAAGGCAATGCCATGCTGGGGTTCTTTATTTTATTTTATTTTATTTATTTTTAAAGATTTTATTTATTTATTTATTTATTTATTTGTCAGAGAGAGAGAGAGAGAAAGCACGTGCACAAGGGGGAGCGGCAGGCAGAGGGAGAAGCAGACTCCCCGCCGAGCAGGGAACCCCATGCGGGACTTGTTCCCAGGACCCCGGGATCATGACCCGACCCGAAGGCAGACGCTTAACTGACTGAGCCACCCAGGCTTCCCATGCTGGGGTTCTATTATCAACTCATGTTCACGATTGCACTTGCCCCATACAACCAACCAAAAGTATTGTTATCGTAAAATTAGTGATACAGAAAATAAGACTAGAGAGTGGTTAAGATCAAGGGCTCTGAAGCCAGAGCGCCTAGTATGAATCCTGGCTCTACCACTTACTAGCTGTGTGACCCTGTGCCGGCTACTTAGCTTCTCTGTGCCTCAGCTTCCTCCTTTGGAAAATGGGGATGATTATGACAATAACAGCGCCTAGTTCAGATGGTTGTTGCGAGGATTAGATGTGTTAATGCATGTCAAGTGCTTAGAACAGGTCCTGGAATATAGCAAATGCTCCATAAAAGTATTAGTTTCTGCTATTTCTGGAAAATGATGGGTCATCCCTTTGATGAATATTGAATATTTGTCCAGTGAAAAACCTTAAACACACATTAAAAGATACTTCTTAACAGAGCTGTGGCCATTTTGCCAGAGATTTCAGACAGTACATATGGCAGGGTGTGATTCAGGAATGTCACAGTATTATTGGCCTGGGGTATCTAGAATGTTCAGTATCCTGAGGTGCCTGGGTGGTACAGTCAATTAAGCGTCCGACTCTTGATTTTGGCTCAGGTCGTGATCTCAGGGTCGTGAGATCGAGCCCCTCAGCATGGAGTCTGCTGGAGATTCTCTCTCTCCCTCTCTCTCTGCTTCTCCCCCTACTTGTGTACTCTGTAAATAAATAAAATCTTTAAAAAAAATAAGAGACATTAAAAAGAATAGAATGTTCAGTATACTGGTTGGGCACAAATCAGGGATTCAAAAGTACTAGAAGGTAATGAAAAAATTTACATTAAAATGTTAACATTTTTGGATGATGAGATTATATTACTTTTGCTACTTTCGAATTTTTTTCTCAAAATGACTGGATTACTTCTGGTTTTACATTTTTATTCTTAATATTTTCAGCATGCAGAAATGTATAGAGACCAACATGATGAACACACATGCCCATTACTTAGCTTTATTAAACTAACCCTATGCCATATTTATCTGAGTTTCCTCTCTCTTTAAGAATTAAAACGTTATAAACAGAGTTGACACCCCGTGTGAACCCTTCCTCGAGTCTGTCCCGCACCATGTCTCCCTAGAGGTACCATGATCTTGAATATTTTTATACTACTACTACAATGAGGATATTCATAAATATGTAGAACTGTTTTGCATATTTTAAAACTATATACAAATGGTAACCCGTACCTATATCACTCTGAAACTTGCCTTCTTCTCACTTGTGTCGATACATATAGGCTGTTGTAGTTCATTCGTTTCCCTTGTTGTAGACTATTCCAGTGTGTGTGTGTTTCCATATCCATTCTCCTGATGGAGGATGTATATATTGTTTCCATTTTTTCACTATTACAAATAAAACAGCTGCTATGAAAATTCTTGGGTATAAGGGCAGATTTCTCTAGGTGTCCGTCAAGAGGTAATATTTGCATCTTACCAGGAGTACCTGAAAGTTACCATTGCTTCACACCCTTGCCAAACTTCTTTGTTGTGCTTTTAAAAGTTCTGCCAAGTTGATGGGTATGAGATGGTGTCTTATGTAAAGCCTTTTAGAATGTTGCCTGGCACATAGTAGGGTCTTGGTAAGGTTGAGTTATTATTTTAATTAACATTTCCATAATCAATGTGGACATTGGGCACCTTTTCATCTGCTCACCGCTCATTCAAGTTTCCTCTTTTGTGAAGTGCCTTTTCATCTCCTTTTTCCGTTGTTTTTTTTTACGAGGTTGTCTTTTTCTTATTAATTTATAGGTTTTAAAAAATATTTTCTTGGGGCGCCTGGGTGGCTCAGTCGGTTAAGTGTCTGCCTTTGGCTCAGGTCATGATCCCAGGGTCCTGGGATCGAGCCCCGCAGAGCAGGGAGTCTGCTTCTCCTTCTCCCACTCGCCCTTCTTGTGTTCCTCTCTCACTATATCTCTGTCAAATAAATAAAGAAAATCTTTAAAATATATATATATATTTTTTCTTGCATGAATCCTTTGTTACTTATGTAGTTTGTGGCATGTCTTTACTTTCATTTATGGTGCTTTTTGTCATTTGGAACTACGCTTTTTATTTTAATGTACTCCGATTTATCATATCCCCCTTTGGGTTGTGCTTTTTAGAGTTTGTCTAGAAAATCCTTCCCTATTAGTGGTTATGAATTCTCAAGGCGGCTCTATTTTTCTGGCCAGAATCTGGGCCTGGGTAGGCAATCTTTTAGTTAGATCTCTTCAGCCAGTGGACAGCTATTTTCCTAATTCGCCAGTTCAGTGAGGGATAGCTAATTGAGGGTCCAGGATTTAGATGAGGTTCTTGGTTCCCAGGCCTTGGCTTCTTTCTCTGTGTACATTATACTGATTGGTGTTAGGATCAGCTGAGAACAACAGAGCTCCAAAATAATAGTGGTATAAACAAAAGAAAAATGTCTCACGTAACAGTCCAGAGAAAGGCAGTCTAGGCTGTTGTGGAGTGTTTGCCCTCACTGTGCTCTCAGATACCCGAGCCTCTTTATATCATTTTTTTTTTTTTAAGATTTTATTTTTAAGTAATTTCTGCACCCAGCCTGGGGCTGGAACTCACAACCCTGAGATCAGGAGTTGCACGCTCCTCCAACTGAGCCAGCCAGGCGCCCTCGTATATCTTCTTGTTCCATTCTATGTGGTCTCTGTTCCTCAGGTCACCTCATGGTCCAAAATGGCTACTCCAGCTTTAGCCTTCACTTTCACGTTCCAGCCAGCAGGAAAGAGTCAGAGGTTAATAAGGGACATTGGGGCGCCTGGGTGGCTCAGTTGGTTATGTGTCAGACTCTTGATTTCGGCTCAGGTCATGCTCTCAGGGTCATGAGATTGAGCCCCGTGTCAGGCTCCATGCTGTGTGTGGAGCCTGCTTAAGATTCTCTCTCTGCCCCTCTCCTCCCCTCTCTCCCTCTCAAAAAAAAAAAAAAAAAAAGAAGAAAAGAAAAGGGGGGACACGGCCGCTTTTAAGGAAGATTCTTAGTAGCTTCCATATGACATTTGCTTTTAGATCCCCTGCATGTTCTCGGGGCACCTGGGTGGCTCCATCCCGTCGGTCAGAACTTAGTCACAGTAGGTTTTATTTTGGGTGGCCATGTATCCAACTGAAAAGTAAGAGTTCTGTTACTATGGATATACAGGAAACTGGATGGTGGGGGATAACAGTCTTGGCCACAATGGTCAAATCTCAAGTCAGTGGTTCACAGGTGACCTGTACGCCGCTCTAGTTTTTAGTTCTCTTGTTCTTTCTGGTGCCTTATTTTCTTGTAATTTCACCCGTGCCTTTCAGCCGTTCATCAAATAAATATTTACTAAGCACCTACTACAGGCCAGAAACTGTTTTCAGAGCTGAGGTTACAGCAGTGAACAAGACAAAGGCCCTGCCCTCACAAAGCTTGCATTATAGTCGAGGGAGACAGACCATAAAGGAACTGGGAAACGTAATGTTGGAGGGTGTGTATTGGTATGGAGGAAAATAAAGCAGGTTACGGGGGAATGGAGAGTGCTGGGGAGTGGAGTGAGCAGTTATTTCAGGGAAGACCTCTGTGGTGAGGTGACATTTGAATGAACCCTGCATGAAACGAGGAAGCAAGCTAGGGGGTTATTTTGGCCAAGAGCAAGTGCAAAGGCCCTGGAGTGGACGTGGACACGGTGTGTTCAAGGACCAACAAGGTGGCCTGTGTGATCGAAGCAGACGGGACGGTGGAGAGAGATAGCAGTGGTGTGCCAGGGGTAGCAAAGGACCAGATCAGTTAGGGCTTCGTAAGCTTTTGTTTTCCCCGGAGGGAGACGAGAAGCCACTGGAGGGTTTAAACAGAGGCATGATATGATCTGCCTCATGTTTTTTTTTTTTTTTTCTTTAAAGATTTTATTTATTTACTTGACAGAGAGAGACACAGCGAGAGAGGGAACACGAGCAGGGGGAGTGGGAGAGGGAGAAGCAGGCTGCCCGCCGAGCAGGGAGCCCGATGCGGGGCTCGATCCCAGGACCCCAGGATCATGACCCGAGCCGAAGGCAGACGCTTCACGACTGAGCCACCCAGGCGCCCCATGTTTTTTTTAAGATTTATTTATTTATTTTAGAGAGACAGAGAGACAGTGCGGGGAGGGGAGGGGGCGGAGGGAGAGGCGGAGAGAGAGAATCCCCACGCAGACTCTCCATGAGCATGGAGCCCAACGCGAGCCTCGATCCCAAGACCCATGAGATCATTACCTGAGCCAAAACTAAGGGTCGGATGCTCAACAGAGTGAGCCACCCAGGCGCCCCCGCCTTATGTTTTCAAGGATCTCTTCAGCTGTTGAGTTGAGAATAGACCCTAAGTTAGTAAATGGTGGATGCAGGGAGATAAGTTAGAAGACCACTGTGGTTGGCCAGGCAGGGGAAGCATGTTATTTGAACTAGGATGGTAGTAATGGAGGTGGCGAGAAAAGGGTGAGATTATATTTTGAACGTATGCCAAAAATATTTGCTGAAGGATTACAAGCAAGGTGTGAGAGAAGGAGAGAGGCAGTAGACCCGACTTCTAGGTTTCTGGCCTGAGCAACTGATTGAGGGGCGATGCCATTTACTGAGAAGGGAGACCGGGGAAAGAGCAGGTTTGGGGGATGGAGATCGAGAGTCCTGTTTCAACCAGGTTAAATTTGACAAATGCCAGAGGAGAGGTCATTATACAATTAGGCATAGGACTTTTGAGTTTAGAGCAATCTGGGTTGAAGGTACAAATCCGGGAGTCATCCGCACATACGTGGCCATAAGATTGGATGAGATCACCGGGCAAGGCAGCAGGGAGCTTGGCAGATTTGGCAACACGGAGGACAAGAACATTCTCTTCTGATTCCTCCTGTTTTTTTCAGTGAAATCAGAAGATCATTTGCTAGTGGTGAGATGGTGAAGAGGAGACTGGAGGTTTGAGGGCAGGGGAGATGGTATAATATCTATCTGTGATGTGATGTATTTTTTTAATTAATTAATTAATTGATTGATTTTTAAAGTAGGCTCCATGCCCATCGTGGGGCTCCAACTCACGACCCTGAGATCAAGAGTCACATGTTCTCGGGGCACCCGGGTGGCTCAATCGTAAAGCGTCTGCCTCCGGCTCGGGTCATGATCCCAGGGTCCTGGGATCGAGCCCTGCGTCGGGCTCCCTGCTCGGCGGGAAGCCTGCTTCTCCCTCTCCCACTCCCCCTGCTTGTGTTCCCTCTCTCGCTGTGTCTCTCTGTCAAATAAATAAATAAAATCTTTAATAAAAAAAAAAAGAGTCACATGTTCTACTGACTGAGCCCACCAGGCACCCCTGTGGTGTTATATTTTATTTATTTTTTGTGATGTTATTATTTTTTTAGATTTTATTTATTGAGAGAGAGAGAGAGAGAGAGAGCATGAGCAGGGGTCAAGGAGAGGGAGAAGCAGGCTCCCTGATGAGCAGGGAGACTGTCACGGGGCTCGATCCCAGGACCCCTGGATCATGACCTGAGCCGAAGGCAAATGCTTCACCGACTGAGCCACCCAGGTGCCCCTGTGATGTTATATTTTATAAAACATTTATAGGTGTTTATTGTGGGGAGGAGTTTTGCATTATCCAGTGAGCAGTTTGCTGTCATAGCTCACTTTTATGAAGAAAAAGTTCCTTTTTTAAAAAAAAAAAGATTTATTTTTAGAGAGAGAGTGCGAGCGAGAGAGCTCGTGCACAAGCGGGGAGAGGGCCAGAGGGAGAGGGGGAGGGAATCTCTAACAGACTCTGCACTCGATGTGGAGCCTGATGCAGGGCGCCATCCCAGGACCCTGAGATCATGACCTGAGCCCAAACTATGAGTTGGGTGCTTAACCGACTGAGCCACCCAGTCGGCCTGAGGTCCTTTAAATGAAAAGACATGTAGCTACTTACAATCATCCTATCCAAAATAAGCCAAAAGATGCTTTATTAAGAAACTGACTTATTAGGCAACATAGAAAGAAAAAAAAAAAGGAAACAATTGAAAATCTAAAAATGTTTCTTAAGTTTCAAAAATGAATAAAATAAAATAACAAAATAAAAGTAAATGCGTTCCCCTTATTGACACAGGAGGAGTGACATCAAAGACTGATTTACTGAACATTCCTTGCTCCCACCAAGACTTGGCGACTCTCAAGCAGGCAGGGTGAACTCCCAGGATGTCTGGCCTCTGGTCATGTTTCCAGAGAAGAACACTGCTGCCCAATGCCACACTGAGACAGGGCAGAGGACTAGAAATTGAGGAGCAAATGTTTCAGAGGTCCTTAGCTGATCAGCTGGGTCCTAGGCACATGCAGACGGTGTGGCTCCAAGCTAGAGCAGATCTGAGTGTCCAGTCTGGAGACCACTAGAGAAAAGAGGCCCGACCTAGTCTATCCAGCCCCTGAGGTTAGACAGAGCCAGCATGCACCCAAGTTGTCTTTCCCACTCCTTTTGTAGTCCTTCACTGGGACTAGATTATAGAGCACCATTTACTTCTCTCCCAGGCCATCGCAGAAAATGGTGGCATACATTAGCGATATCGTGTCTCCAGTGCCAGATGAAGGAAGAGGCAAACTAATCTGTAGCTTATGCTTCACACTGTGAGGAACTTAAAAAATATGAGAAGCACATGCACTTCCACTTCCCATAGCTGTAGAGGATCTTTCCTTGCAGACTTCAATTTTGCTCAACTGTCCATGTCAGAAAGCAATACGGGCAAGTACCTGAACTAAAATGATGTAAACATGGATGTTTATCAACCATTTGCATTTCCTCCTCTGCAAATGGCCTATTCATGTCCTCTACCCATTTTCCTATTGGGAAATTCGTTTTATTGATTTGTAAGAGCTCTTTTCATATTAAGGATATTTATCCTTAATCCATCATACGCGCTACAAATATCTTAGTCATTTTTTCCTTTGAGTTTACTTATGTTTTTAATTTAACTTTGATGTGATCAAATGTATTAGTTGCTTTTCCTTTTTGACTTCTGGATTCTGAGTCTTCCTTAGCAAGACCTTCTCAACCTTAAGATTGTACGCATGGTAATGCATGTTAAATTCTATTTTTTTAAGGGTCTTGTTTTTCACATGTAAGTCTCTGATCAACTTGAAATTTATTTTTGTGTAAATGGTAAGGTAGGGAATCCCTTAAATTTCGTGCAAATAGCCAATTATTCCAACACTATTTATTGAATAATCCCAACACAATTTATTGATTTATTTCTTGAAATGCAACCTTTGTCATATAGATTTTTACATACACATGGATCTATTCTGTTACATCTTTCTGCCTATTTCTATATTAGCAAATGCCCAGTCTCTAAAACATTTGTTGAGACTTACTTTTTTAAAGAGCATTTTAAGGTTCACAGCAAAATTGAGGGGAAAGTACAGAGATTTCCCATATATCCCCTGTTCCCACACATGCATAGCCTCTCCCGTTATCAACATCCCCCACCAGAGGGGTACCTTTGTCACAGTTGTTAAACCTACATTGACACATCATTGTCACCCAAAGCCCATAGCTTGCATTAGGGTTCCCTCTTGGTGTTGGACATCCTATGGGTTTGGATAAATCCATAATGACACGTGTCCATCATTATATCATACCGAGTAGTTTCACCCCTCCCCACCCCCAACCCTTGGCAACCACTGATCTTTTTACCATCTCCCTAGTTTTGCCTTTTCCTGGATGCCATAGTTAGAATCCTACACCATGCAGTCTTTTCAGATTGGCTTCTTTCACTTAGCAATAAGCATTTAAGTTTCTTCCGTGTCTTTTCATGGCTTGACAGCTCATTTCTTTTTAGCCTGGAATAATCTCCCATTGTCTGGATGTATCACAGTTTCTCCACTCACCTACTGAAGGACATCTTGGTCGCTTCCAAGTTTTGGTAGTAATGAATAAAGCTGCTATAAATATTCATGTGCAGGTTTCTGTGTGGACATAAGTTTTCAATTCTTTTGGGTAAATACCAAGGGGTGTGATTGCTGGATCATAGGGTAGGAGTATGTGCAGTTTGTAGAAACTGCCAAACTGTCTTTCAACGTGGCTGTATCATTTTGCATGCCCACCAGCAATAAATGGAGTTCATGCTGCACCACATCCTTGCCAGCATTTGGTGGTGCCCATGTCCTGGATTTCGCCATTCTAGTAGGTGTGTAGTGTTATCTCATGGCTGTTGAAATTTGCATTTTCGTGTTGACATAGGATGTGGAATATCTTTGTTAATTCCTTTTTTGGGGGTGGAGGCAAATATTTTCTCCTAGCCAGTGCCTTTTCTCATTCTGTTAACACTGTCTTTCAAAGAGCAGACGTGTTTGAATTTAATGAGGTCCAGCTTATTAATTCTTTCTTCAATGGATCTGTCCTTGGTGTATCTAAAAAGGCACCCCTCTACCCAAGGTCATCTAGCTTTTCTCCGATGTAATCTCCTAAGAGTTTTAAACTTTCTTAGTTTTACCATTTTGCATTTCACATTTAGATCTGTGATCCATTTTGAGTTAATCTTTATGAAGGGTGGAAGGTATGTGTCTAGATTTGTTTCTTCGCATGTGGATGTCCAGTTATTCCTCAACCATTTCTTGAGAAGACTGTCTTTACTCCCTTGTATTACCTTTGCTCCTTTGTCAAAGACCAGTTGACTACTTATGAGGGTCTGTTTCTAAGCTCCCTATTTTGTCCCATGGATCTTTCTGTCTCTTCTTTCTTCAATATCACATGTCTTGATTACTATCACTTCATAGTAAGGCTGGAAGTAGGGTCATGTCAGTCCTCTAACTTTGTTCTTCTGGAAATGCCCAGTTTTCATTAGCTATTTATTCCTTTTAATGTCTGTGAGACCTTCCACTTTTTTAGGGGGTATTCTCTTAGCTATTCTTGCATCTTTATTCTTTCTGACCAACTGTAGAATTGTGTTGTCAAGTTGAAAACAATCCTTTTGGGATTTTGATGGGGGGGTGGCGTTGACTGAAATTACAGATATTTAGGAAAGAAGTGGCATCTTTATAATTGTAACAAGGTACGTTTCCTTATTGATTTTCTTTTCAAATTTTATCTATTTGACAAAAAGAGAGGGAGCGAGAGCACAAGCAGGGGGAACTGGAGGCAGAGGGAGAAGCAGAGTCCCCATTGAGCAGGGAGCCCGACACAGGGCTTGATCCCAGGACCCTGAGACCATGACCTGAACCGAAGGCAGACACTTAACCGACTGGGCCACCCAGGCGCCCCCAGGACGGATTTGATTTTTATACCCTTCAGTAGACAGTCCTCTCAACCTACTGCTTTTCCTTCAGGGCTAATATCTTAAGAGGACTTGGGTGTTGTTTTATTAAGGGAATCAAAGAATTAAAGTGCTTCCTAGGCGGCAGCCACAAGAGAACTGGAACTGTTGGGAGGGTTGCTGGTAGCGAAAAAGACTTCACTAGAAAGGGGAAGGAATAGCTACAGAGATCGGGAGGCAGACCTCAAGCATAGCCAACCTGCAGCCCGAGTCAGGGTTACACCTGAAGGTCAGGTGCACCGCTACTGCTTGCAGCGTGCAAGCACGCAAGGGGACAGATGATGGCAACCGAGGGTAAGAACAGTCACTAGTAGGAAAGGGATCTCCCAGTGGGCTTCTTGGTGGGATGACCAGCTAGAGGGTCCTTGAGGACAGGCCATCCGGTGGAGTGGCCATCAAGGAGTCCAGTGAGGCAGGCAGTCTTTCTCAGACAGCGTTTCTCAACTCTTGCACTACTGACATTAGGGGCTGGGGAGACTTTTGTCGTCAGGGCGGGGGGCTGCCTGTGCATAGTAGGATGTTTAGCAGCATCCCCGGTCTCTACCCACTGGATGCCAGTGGCATGCCCACTTCCTATTGTGACAACTAAAAATGTCCCCAGACATTGCCCAATGTCCCAGGGGAGCACAATTACTCCCAATGAAGAACCACTGCTCCAAGATCCAAGCGACCGTGAAGCAAACTAATAACCAAAGTGAGCATGTGAGATCAGCCAGCAGGGGGCCAGTGGTGAAGGCGCCGCTGGCCTCCTGGAAAGGGGAAGTGCGAGATACCCCCACCCCCACTCTGCCACATCCTGGTAGAGGGGGTGGGTTGGTGAGGGCGCTGACTTCCTAAGGATGGCCCAACGTCCATGCAGGGGGAAGCAACAGAGCAGGGCCAGAGACAGATTTGCTCATGACCATCTGAAGGCGGAAATCCTTGCTGGGGAATGCATGGCAGGGAGGGAACCCGAGGGCAGAAAGGTATCCATCTCTGAGAAGGGTTTCAGATTCTTGGTTGAAGAACGGGAAATTACGGTCATTTCCACCTCAGGAAGTTTACCTCGTGAAGACTCGGCCGATCCTGGCTAAATGTCAGTGTCCCTGAGTTGCAGCAGCTTGCAGACTTACTGAAATGCCCGTAGGTGAGCTGAGCGGGACTCACGGGCCATGGTTGTGGAGACTGGGTCATCCAGACAGCGGACGGCGGGAGCCTAGCGTGCCCAGCATAGGTGTGTGGAGGTGCCCTTGACGAAAGGAAAGAACTGAGCGCGGGAGGACAGTCGAGGAGGGGCTTGGGAGGCAGGGGCCAGCACTTGACTAAAATGCAAGGAAGGGCGCCTGGCTGGCTCAGCCGGCAGAGCCTGTGGCGATCTTGCCGTGAGTTCGAGCCCCATGCTGGGGGTAGAGAGGACTTTAAAAAAATAAGTAAAATGCAGGAAGGAACCAGCAGACCTCAGCTCCAAGCCCCATCACCCCAAGTGAGCATAAAATGTCTTCCAACAAGCTTGGTTGGGCAGAGTTTCCCCTATAGGGTTTCTATGTTTCTAGAGCTACAGAGAAATGAGTAAGAGATGGGGAAGGGGAATTCTGAGAACCTTTCTGATCTATTTCAAGAGAGTTGCAGAATGGGTTTTTTTTAAATATTTTATTTATTTATTTGTAAGATTTTATTTTTTTAATTCATTTTGAGAGAGAGCACGAATGGGAGGTGGGGGGAGGAGCAGACGAAGAGGGAGAAGCAGGCTCCCCGCTGAGCAGGGAGCCGGTTGCAACCTGGGATCCTGACCTGAGCTGAAGGCAGACGCTTAACGACTGAGCCACCCAGGCGCCCCGATTTCATTTATTTGTTAGAGAGAATGCAGTGGGGAGGAGCAGAGGGAAAGGGAGAAAGAACCCCAAGCAGACCCAACATGGGACTCAATCGCACAACACTGAGATCTTGACCTGAGCCGCAATCAAGAGTCGGATGCTCAACCGCCGAGCCCCTCAGGCGCCTCGAGAGCTGCCAAATAGTTATGTGTGAGTGTTGACAGCAGAAATCCAGATGAGAGATATAAATTAAACTCGGGTGAAGGAGGCTGTGTGTTAGAGACTCTAGAGAGGGAATACGGAGGGGGCGCACGGCACGAGTTCAATTTCAAATCCGAAATCACTTTTGCGTAGTCCTCCTAGTGGAGGAAGGTCGGAGGAGGTGCCACGAAGCAGAGAGGTCCTAAGTTGCGGGGGCATAAGGGAGCACCCGTTAGTGCTCAGATGTGTATGGAGCCTCTAAGTAAGTGGATTCTGTTCAGAAAGATGGACACAGGGGCAAGGCTGATATTCAGCCAGGAGGTACCAATATGGCAGCACTTACCAGCCAGCACCTGTGTACATTTGTTGGCACCTGTACCACGAGGGTGATAAGGCCCCTGCAGGAGGGCACAGATCTCCATCATATGGCGAGGTCTAGTGAGGCCAGAGGTGATCTGTGGAATACCAAATGGTAAAAATGGCCTGACCTTGACCCATCCATTGTCCCCACCCCTACTTCCACTTAGAATGGAGGGATGGGTCTAGAGATATGGAAGGTATGGTGGCTGGCAAAATCCTGCTATGCTTTGGGGTAGATTATAGTTCTAGCTAACACGCACATGGGTATAGCAATATATAGACATGCCAGATTTCATTCTCTATGCTTTATGTACTTTGTTGAATTTTCATGTGAGGACGTAGGTATAACTCGTCCCTCCATTTCAGAGATGAGAAAAGGAAGGCATAGAGGGGTTAACGTGTCCAGGGTCCCACAGCTCAGTGGGAGCTGGGATTCTCAGTCAGTGGGTCGGGCTTCAGAGTCCGTGCGCTTAACCACTATATGCTCTATAGAGGAAGTGCCAAAGTTCTCAAAACGAGACCCATCATTAGAGAGCGACCAAAGCTCCTGAGTAGGCTACGGGGACCCCGAACTAGCCCATCCCCATGAAAGAGTCTCATCTAAAAGCACAGTTACCAGGAAACATCCCTGGGGGCCATCATGGCAGCGGCAATTCGAAGAGAAATGAGAAAAATCACAAGATGGTTAAACCAATGAGGAGGGCATTGGAATTTTCCCTCCTGAAGATTCTCTTTCGAGGGCTGAAATTTTGATTGAGTTCTGTTCCTATAATAAAGGAAGAGGAGGTGGTGGGAGTGGGGTTACCTTATTTTCAGAAACAAAACATTCTGTGTAAATATCCAAAATTATTCCCAGGAAAATCAACTCTTACATGTGACTTGAATTGTCTTCAGCCGCTCCTGTAACTACTTGGGGCTGGTGGGGGAACGAAGTACAGCATGGTTTCCCTCTGGAAGTCTTTTGTTGTCATTGTACTTGCTCTGCTGGAGGTGATTTTGTCAACTCAGCCCTTTCTCCTCTCTCAGTCTCCATCTTCTTTCATGCGTGTGTCTAAATGTGGTTCAGGATGAGGAGGGAGGGCATGGTACTATTGTCGTGCTATTACAGTGGCTCTGGAGACATCTCGGATCCTCACTAGGCTATGGAAAAATCCTGAAGTAATGCACTGCATGAGTACCATAGGACCCGGTCAGCTTCGCATCGAACATAACCCCACATCTATATTGGCTTTGTTTCTGCTTTGCTGTATTAAATGTTCACATCTGCCAGTGCTAGGCACCATTATTTACGTCCCTCCAAAATACAGAAGATGTTTTCCCTTCAAGAATTCAGAAGACTCAGTCCAGTTAGTGACAGAAACAGACAACCCTTGGATTATCTACTAGATTATCATACCCCAGCTGCCTATCTGCCCCCAGATTCCTGCCTTGATCATTCATACACCTGGCTCACGATGGGTTCCCAAACACATGTGTGATGAATGATCTACAGTTCCCAGACTGCAGCCCTGACCTGCCCATGTGATAACTTCCACTGGTTTTCTATCAAAGGCACATGCAGTCAGCAGGCAGGAGGAGTCCAGAGCCTTCAAGACCCAACCGTAAGAGATTTACTGAAGCAGTGATTATTACAAAATCCTGCAGTACATAAAGAATGAGACTTGTAGATGAGAAATCAGCTGAGGCTGGCTGAAAACGTTCTCTCAGGGAAATGAGGCAAATTGAGCATTAGTTTTCTGAACAACAACAACAAAAGGCTGATCTATTCCGTTTGAGTCTCAGACCAAAGGATAAAGGAATCTGGGAAAAATGAGATGAAGAATGTTGCCTGATTTTATATGCACTATTTGCACGTTCCTTGTGCAAATAGTAGCGATTGGTCTTAGTGGTCAGAGTTCATATAACAATTAAAATGAAGAAGTGAATTTCTTTGCTTCCTGTTAAACACTTTCTCAACACACACACACACACACACACACACACACACACACACACACACACACACGCTAATTCCTACTCATCCTTCAATGCCATGTTCATGCCCTGTCTCCTCCACAAAGTCTTTACAATTTTTTTTTTTAAATTCTACACCCAACCTGGGGCTTGAACTCACCACCCCAAGATCATGAGTCACGTGATCATGAGCCAGCCAGTGACTGCCACAAAGCTTTTCTGTCCCACACTTAGAAAGTCTTGACCTATTCAAGTACTTGTCATTACCACTGATTTGCTATGATCAGACCTCTTCAAACAATCTTTTTATGTAAGTCTTATCTCCCTCAACCACAATCCCTCTGAGGGCTTTGATATCTGTCCACAACGCCTTGCATATAAGGAAGACTTCAGAAGTATCTGCTTATCTAAACTGGTTTTATTTGAGACTCATCAAGCACTTACTCCACGCCAGGAAACTTTTTGGTTCTGGGGAAACAGGTGAAAAATCAGACACAGACTTCACCTTGACGGAGCTTACCTTTTCCGTAAAAAAGTGGGGGATAGAAACTTTTTGGTGTCTCTCCAGAAAGTTGCAGGAAGTTGTAGCAGATCCTAGGAAATAGTATAGAGAGTTGAAAACACTGTGGACTGTGAGTCGTGATCTACCTTGGCCTCATCCCTAATTTGATGGGTATCTTAAGTACATTTCTTAGCCATATGTCATATAGGCATCTCGGTTACCGGGAGAACTGGATCAGAAAAGATGCAAATCATGCTGGAGGGAACTTCCTCAACCAGATAAAAAGCATCTATGAAAAACCCACAGCTAACACCATACTTAAAAGTGAAAGACTGGGCGGGGGGCGGGGGGGAGCACCTGGCTGGCTCAGTCAGAAGAGCACGTGACTCTTGATCTCAGGGTCATGAGTTTGAGCCCCAAGTTTGGTGTGGAGATTACTAAAAAAAAATAAACTTAAAAAAAAAAAAAGGTTAAAGACTGAAAGCTTTCAACCAAAGTTAGTGTGTGAACCAGACTAACGCCACCTTGAACAAATCTGCCTCGGTGACCTCTCTGTGACCTGAAGCCTTCTTGAACACTGTCCCTTTCTCCCACATTCTTTGTTTAACCATACCCTTAAGTACACCCTTGCGGCATCATGTCCTTGATAGGACTCCTCCTGGATGGTCCCCTAATGCGGACTCCTTAGCCCGTAGGGCTATAAAAGCAGGTCTTATATAGGAAGGTGGGATTGCAGAGATCTAACCATAAGTTCTCTTAATATACCATTTCCTGTCAGGCTGGATTTGTCAGCCTTTTTCTTCAGTCTTATGGCTCCTTCGGCGTTTGGAGGTTATTTTGCATATATCTCCCCCTTTCATGGAACATTCAGTAATAAGACAAGGATGTCTGTTTTCCCCACTGCTATTCAGTATTCTACTGGAAGTTCTAGCCAGGTTGTAGGTAAGAAAATGAAATAAAAAGAATCAAGATTGGAAAGAAAGAAATAAAACTATCTCTATTTTCAGATGACATGTTATATAGAAAGCCCTAAAGAATTCACAAAAAAACCCATATTAAAGCTAATAAATGAATTTAGCCAGGTTTCAGAATACAATATCGATATAAAAAATCAGTTGTATTTCTATGAACTAGCAACGAACAATCTGAAAATGAAATAAAAAAACAACTCCATTTACAATAGCATTGAAAAGAATAAAACGTTAAGGAACAGAATTAACACAATACAAGACTTGTACGCTGAAAGCTCTAAAACATTATTGAAAGAAATGGAAGGCTTAATATTGTTAAAACGGCAATACTCCCCAAATTGTATTATAGATTCACAGCAAATCCTACCAGAATCCCAGCTCTCCCTGCCTTTTTTTTATTTTTGCAGAAATTGACAAGCTGCTCTGATCTTAAAATTCTTAAGGAAATTCAAGGGCCCCAGCATAACCAAAAATTCTTGAAAACGAATACAATTGGAAGACTCACACTTCTTAACTGAAAAACTTACTACAAAGCTACAGTAATCAAGACTGTGGTATTGGAATACGGATGACCTACAGATCAATGGAATAGAACTGAGAGCCCAGAGCAAACCCATGCATTTAGGGCCAACTGATTTTTGATAAGGGCACCAAGACAATTCAATGGGGGAAAAGAATAGTCTTCAACAAATGGCGGAAGGACAGGTGGATAAACATACACAAAGGAATGAATTTGGATCCCTACCCTGTACCATATACAAAAATTAGCTTGAAATGGATCAAAGACCTGAAAGTGAGAGTTAAAACCATCAAACTCGAAGAAAACACAGGTGTACATCTCTATGACCTTGATTTAGGCAAAGTCCTCTTAGACACAACATCGAAGCCCAAGCAACCAAAGAAAACATAAGTAAATTGGACTTCATCGAAATTAAAAACTTAAAAAAGCACACCATCACGAAAGTGGGAAGGCAGCCCCAAGAATTGGAGCTATATGGAGATCCTAGATCTGATAAGGGACTCTAGAACATATATAAAGAACCCTTATGACTTAACAATAAAAAGATAACCCAGTTTTCAAAAAAAAAAAATTGGTAAAGGATCTGAATAGACAGCTCCAGAGAGGATATCAAAACGGCCCATCAGCACATGAAAGAATGCTCAACATCATCAGCCATCAGGGAAGTGCAAATGAAAACCAGAATGAGAGACCACTTCACACCCGCCAGGAAGGTGATAATCAAAGCGGCAGATAATAGCAAGTGTTGTAGGGAATGAGAAACTGGAGCCCTTAGACACCTCCTGCTGGAGAAGACAGTCTGGCAGTTCTTCAAAAGGTTAAACGGAAGAGTTGCCATCTGGCCCAGTGATGCTCCTCTTCGGTATATGCCCAAGAAAACTGAAAGCCTGTCTCCCCAAAAACTTGTACAGACATGTTCACAGCATTCATCACAGCCCCCAAATGGAAATAACCCAGATGTCCATCAACTGATGGACAGAGAAAATGTGGTGTATCCACAGGAGTATTATACAGCTGGTAAAAAGGAAAGAAGGACTGAGCCATGCTACAACATGAAGGAACCTTGAAGACATGTCAATGAAAGAAGCCAGTCACAAAAGGCCACGTATTGTAGGATTCCATTTGTATGAAAAGTCCAGAATAGGCAAAGCCAGAGAGAGAAAGTAAATTTGTGGTTGTCAGGGGCCGGGAGTGGGGTGATTCATAGGCAATGGGGAGTGGCTGCTCAGATGTATGGGGTTTCTTCCTGGGGTGATAAAATGCTCCAGAATTAACTGTGGTGATAGTTGCACAACTCTGAATATACTAAAAACCACTGACTCATGCATTTTCAGTGAGTGACTTGTATGGTATGGGAATTAGAGCTCGATAAAGAGGAAAAATCGGGGTGAAAAAGCATACCAGAGTAAGTCTTCAAATGCCGTACACAGAGGCAAAACTCTTTGTTGACTTTAGTCACAACTTCAACCAGGAGGTGGATAAACATACGTATGCGTAGAGAGCGATCATTATGTGGTTAGGGAGTGGGAAAAAAAGCCTTTATTATAATTGGAACCAGATAAACAAAGCACTCTTATTGGCCAACTCTCAGGATAGGGGAAGAGCCTTGTTACACAAACCCACTCCCCATCCCCGACCAACTTTTATTCTGTTCCTTTCCCTTTGTGTATTGATAGCTGAAGTGGTGTACTTTTAGCACAAGACTGAGACTGAAGGTAGCCCACCATTTTGTGGGTCAGGGACCTAAAGCACTTAGCTGATTATTAATATTTTGAAGAGTTGGGAAACTCCTAATTTTCCAATACGTCGCTCGGATTCTTCATCTCAGATACAACTAGTATTTGTATGTAAAAAGCCTGGGTCGTTACGCTGACCTATTTAGTTTGTTAATTAACCAGTGAGTCACCCCTAGTTCTATGATAAGGTGGTCAAGGTTCCAAGACTGTTGCTACCACTGCTGCTTTCTATTTCGTTTTTAAAAAAGATGTTTACAATATTTATACGGGCAGGCAGATCACATAAATATGATACCACTCTCTTCCACAGATGTGATGTCACTGGCGACAGCTGGTTACTAGGAAAATTTGCATCGACTTTTGTCTCTCTGGGTTGTCACTGTAGTGATAAACACTACCGATGGTGACTTGTTCCTGTTTTATAAAGAAGCTTCCGGGGGAATTGGATTCAAGCTGAACTGTGAAACGGTCGGTATAGCAGAAATGCACTCTGTGATGTGAATTAATTTGTAGAGGCTAAATCACTTCATGAAATCATTCAGCTATATAAACGGTGATACCTGCTACATGCCGTGTTTCCAAACATGCGTTCCTGGCTTTCTCCAGTCCAGCCCACCTTGTCCTCTATAGCTTGCTGCCCTTAGTCTGAAAGTTGGAGAGAGAAACCTAGTGAAATTGGGTCACGACCTAGAGAACTCACTGGCCACGGGACACACAATTATCCTTAACACTTCCTTTTTTCTCCTGAGTCATCACTAACTCGGGTCCAGGCTTTCCACAGAATGTCTCTTGTACTTGGCGTTTCTTCTCCATGCTTGTTCTTATCTAGAGGGTTAGGGTCTCTGAGCTAGATTACTGTAAATTGGTTTCCATATTTCCATCTCTTTCCGCCTCAAAAACATCTGACAGCAACGCAAAGGATTAAACACCTAAAAGTAACATTTAATCAAGTGATCTCTCTGTCTAAATGCCTTTGCCTGGCTGCCCCATGTTTAGCGAGTAAAGTCCAAACACGATTAGCCTGCCATTCAAGGCTTTCCGCCACCTAGGGCCAAGTTTTCATTCTAGATTTATGTCATCTGCCACTCCCTTGGACAAAACTCATCTCCTTGCCATCCCCTGAACTTCTGCTAATTCGTTTCGCGCCTTTGCACACCGCCTTCCTCCTGCCTGGGATACCCGCGCATTTTTGAAAGCCTGTTCAGAATGCCCTTTCGTCCACGAAACCATCCCTGAACACTACAGTCCAGTGACCTCTCATTCCTTGGAGGTGATACAAGTTATGGACAGTGGCCTTCACCTGGCGATGCTCCCAGACAATTGTTCTTGGCTTATGTTGTCAATTCTTGCATCATGTTTAATTTTGTCCATCTTGCCTCCACTACATTGCAAGCTCCTTGGACACAGAGGTCACTTATTATACTTGACCAAAATGTACCCACGGTGCATAACACCGTGCTGGGGGCCACGGAGGGACTAGTTATTGACTAAAGAGCACTCCAGCTTCCCCAGGATGCTTCATTCTCAGGTAGCAGCAGCTGGTCTAGGTGCTGGCTCCTTACACGTACAAACCACACCTAATCACTTTAAAGGTGAAATGAACTCTACAGGGTTACTCCAAGGTATTGAGGAATTACAAACCGCTTCTGAAATACTTCTGAATCCCCTGTGAAAATACAAAATTAAACCTTCAATAAATAACGTCATGCTCCCCTAAACGCTTCAAGATGACATGTAAAGAAAAACGGCAAGCCAGGAGCATCATCTCTAAGATGTCTTGGACACAAAGCATTAAAAAAGCCAAGTCTCCATGTGATTCATTTAGACTTCAGTGTCTTTTTTTTTTTTTTCTCTGAAAAACTGGCTAAACTCTATAAGGAAAATACGTCTCACGCTTAAAGTTTACACGAAAGGCAGACAAAATTATATGGATAATGCAAGCTAAAAAAAAAAAAAAAAAAGTTCTTTACACCTCGGCGGCTCCTGAATGATGTAGGTAGTCTGAGAGGTCTTCATAGTTAGAAATGGAATCCCTAGCTAGCAGTCACCAGATCTGCAGTGGGTACGTACCCTGACCCCCCCCCCCCCCAAATGCTGCAACCAGCCAGTTCTATCAAGATACTTGTTAACCTTGTACACAGAAAAGAAAAATGGTCATTACATAAATACCTCCCTGACTCTGCTCCTTTGAAAGCTTTGAAGTTGCATAGGATGTACTGACTGTAATTTCTCAGAACTATTTTATTTGGCCTTCTGGATAGCCCCAGAAAGCTCTGGGAACAAATGCCACTTCCCAGGGAGAGCTAGGTCACATATGAATCCCTTGCCCTGGAAGGCAGAGAGAGACCAACTTGATCACCTGGCATCACTGGCTCAAAACTTGAAGGAACAGTAAGTCCGGTATTTCTGTGTATTGCCTTTCCTTGTGAAATCCTCCTTTTAAAATAACCCTTTTGTTTCCTTTAGCCTCGCCTTGACTACTAGCAGGCAGGAGTTCAGACTACCTCCCCAATTTGGAAATATCCGTGTTTTATGGAAATTTGATCAATTTTTTTTTCTCTCCAAGGATCAGTATGATCATGAATTGAGCTTCCTGTCAAGAAAAATGCTAAGTTCAAAGTATTATTTCCTTCACTTCTAATTACAAATAAGTTTTACCTTTTATTGTGTTCCATTATACAATTTTACACAGTACCATTATTATCTGAAGCAATAATTAAGCAAATTGAATGAATGTTTTTGAGCTCTACTTTTCCGTACATAGATTTACCTAAAAAAGTACAAACCAAGCACAGTGGTGCAATTTTCCAGGCACTTTCAAGTTGCTTAAATATTTACAAATATGTAAGCACCCTGTTTGAAAGCATGAAAATTTTGGTGTCAGGAAGAAACACTCCATGTATATCAAATCTTTAAATTTTAACATTTGCACAGCTCCGATTATTCCTGAGAAAGGTCAGTCTCGTTGTCACTTTGCATCTGCATGTCCTCAGATTTCAGCAGTGTATCTCGGGGAACCATAACCTCTGTCGCTCGATGTACCACTAATTGCACAAAATACATGTAATGTGTTGCTCATCCAGGGGGAATGGATCGTGTCTTCTTGTAATATCTAAAACAAAGAAAAAAAAATCTGCATGTTTATCATGGAGCAAAATAGCTGCTGTCAAAAAAGTATGTGTATATGAAATTACAGGCATATTTCAATTTGTCACCGACACGTAGCTATTTAAAATGACATAAAACAGAAAGAGCAAAGAATAACATTACCGACTTAAGTCTTCAAAGCTGTATTACAAAGGCAGCGCAGCAAAAAAGCAGAAAAGATCTGGTTACTCAATAAGAAAAACAAAAGACTGTAAAATGCAAAATTCAAGAAAAAGTGAGAGGCAATGCAATCTTTAAAAAAATTTTTTTTAAACGAGTGATCATAACAGTGGTTCTCGGAATCACCAGTGGGGCTTTTCAAACACACAGATACCCATGCTCCTTCCCTGGAGACTTGGAAAATATTCTTAAGTAAAGTCACAAGTACATACCTCTATTCTAAAGACACACTAGAACTATATAAGCTAATCGATACAGAAGGCTTTTCATGGAAATGAAGAACTTCACACATATAACATGTAAATCTTATATCCCATAAGTATATAAACATATATATTCATATTGTATATGATATTTTTTATATTTTATATATGATATTTTTAAAACTTTCCATGTTGTGTGATCAAATATGCTTGATTAGATGGAAGAAAAGAAGGGGTGCCTGACTGGCTCAGTTGGTAGAGTATGGGACTCTTGGTCTTGGGGTCATAAGTTCAAGCCCCACATTGGGTGTGGAGCCTACTTTATTTTATTTTATTTTTTTTAAAGATTTTCTTATGTATTTATTTGACAGAGACAGACACAGCGAGAGAGGGAACACAAGCAGGGGGAGTGGGAGAGGGAGAAGCAGGCTTTCCGCTGAGCAGGGAGCCCGATGCGGGGCCCGATCCCAGGACCCTGGGACCATGACCTGAGCCGGAGGCAGCCACTTAAGGACCAAGCCACCCAGGTGCCCCTGGAGCCTACTTAAAAAAAAAAAAAAAAAAAAAAGATGGAAGAAAAGAATACCATACACATCACATCCAACCTCTTTACTGTATGATCCCAGCTTAGGTTTCAAGCTTCCAATACTTGGTTCTCAAGTTAGCTCTGAAACTTCACTATTAAGCCCACAAACTGGTCTATGGTGACAGTAATGAGTCATACCATTTGTGTTGCTACAAGTTAGGTCTTAGAGAAATTCCGTAATAGAGAAATTTCCTCTTACAGAAACTGTAACTCATGACATGAGTCTGGAAGCCAAGCAGAGGTTTAAGAGATGACTATTTATCCACACCTGTCAGATGTGACAAGACAATATGGGACTCATTGTATAGAAAACAAAACATACCAGACCCTGCAGTGGCCACCACTAACTCTAGCTAATTAAGAAATCTTCAATTCATCATTTTAAGATAATATAAATCCCCTCTTATTTTTTTTAAAGATTTTATTTAAGTCTCCTTTTAAAAGTCAAAAGCTTGAAAAAGTTTTACAAAGAACTGTATATTTTGGTATACTATGACAGATGACATTGAAGAGGGCGAAGAATATCCAGGCCACATGTCTTTTGTCAAGTAATCATTTATGGGGCGTAACAGAATAATTTATATTGCACTCTACAGCTATATTTTACCTTATTTTGTATTATTTTCTTTTCCCTTGGGAAATAATGTATCTCAAAGTGTAGGACTGAATAAAGGCTCTCTTTTGTGAGAATCTAATAGGAAACGTTAAATTATAAAAATTCACTATAAAGTCAACAGTTAGGGCACACCTAAATACGATGCATTATGACGGGACAGCATGCATAAATATAAACCAATAGAAACTTAAGATTTTTCAATAAAACAAGATGAAATCAAAGAGGGAGACAAGCCAAAAGAGACTCTTAACCACAGGAAACAAACTGAGGGCTGCTGGAGGGGGAGGGGGCAGGGGGCTGGGGTAAATGGGGTGATGGGCATTAAGGAGGGCACGTGATGTAATGAGCACTGGGTGTGATATGCAACTGAATCACGGACCTCTACCTCTGAAACTAATAATGCACTACATATTAATGAATGGAATGTAAATAAAATAAAATTAAATTTAAAAAAGAAACTAAGATTTTTCTTGGTTACCTGTCTATATACAATATCAAGGGTCTAAAATACTGGTCTCTCCAACTCAATAAAACAGCCACGGTTTATGGGAATCAAATGAGAGAGACAGGTGGGAAGTAGCACAGCAGGTTTGCAAAATCCCTACTTCGGGGGAGAGGGGAAGAACGTTATAAAATGGCTGCTGTAAATATCTTGATCACTGTAATTAACAGTAAATTGAATAATTTGTTTTCCATTTGAGTACTTTAGAGTTTAAGGCTACGTCATGCAGGTGCATGCAAATGGAGTAATTGCGGCATACTACACACTGGCTTAAAACAACGTCTATCGTTATTGTATTTTTGTGAAGGAGTTTTTGATTTTCTAGGGATTGTGAAGAATAGAAACCCATACACTGGACAGCTCCTAGGAACAAATGACATCATCTATTTGCCTCAGAGCAGTGATGGCACAGAGAGGTATATGCCCCCCCACTGCTCGTGGGCTGAGCTTGGGACACAGGGAATAAAGGAAGTGGAATGATTTCCTACCTTCCTGGTCCTGATCACCTGGCTGCTTTGGGGAGGAGACAAAAAAGGATCTCTGAACACTGAACAGCAGAGGGATGCCTTGGAACAGTTTGTACTCCTTCCCAAATGGGCTAATAGAAGTAGAGATGGCAAAAAGGAGAACTAGAACACTGATTCTGGCCTCCTCGGGCCAACGGGATTCCCAGACATGGAGAACGGGCGAGTAGGAGAGTTGGGGGTAAGCGGTCTCACTGAACAGATGGGATGATGGAGGTCTGGCTGGCTGACTTCTTCATGCTGAGAAGATGACAATGGCTGGAAAATGAGACTCCTGGTCATTCAGTGCAACCTCGTGCTAACTTCCTAAATTTCCCACAGCAAGCAATTGCTGAAACGCAGCTACCAGGACAGAGAAGGTTCTGGAACGAGCTTTAAGAATGTGTTCTCTAAAGGGTTGTAGTTATCCTTTTCTCTCTGAAGAAGCCTTGCTTTCTTCAAAATTCAGAGTTTAAAGAGTTTCTGAAGCAAATATTTATCTCATTGGCTGTTTTCATTAGTAAGGAAATGAAGCTTAATGGGCTCAGTCGCTGAGGGACTAGACCATCGTGCTGGGACTTTTACAAACGTGTTGAAGACACTAAAATACCCGAGTGACAATCCATGTGTAGAGTGGTCGGGACTGCAGCATAAAAATGAAGTTTACCAGGATAACCCAGGAGTACTCGGGTTGAAGACAAATGGGTGTATAAAAGTCCTGGGGGGGGGGGTGCCTGGCTGGCTCAGGTGTATGAAAGTCCTAACGACCTAATTGTGACATAATGTGGCTGTCAGTGGTGAACAGGCCTTGGCTTCCATATTTTTCAGGTTGTGGCTTTACTAAGTTAGCTGCAGTTGTCATGGACACTCAGTCATAGATGAAAATGCCAAGACAGTTCTCAAATTTTGGAAGCCCCTCAGTGTCTCACCTAAACGATAGAATCTATAGTTTCTTACAGCCAAGATAGAGATATTCTTTTAGGGACTTGGCTCCTGTGCCAATCATCTCACTTCTCTAGGACCCCTCTTGAGAGACTCTTACCCATGTCTCCAGTAGATCAATTTAGATTGGCTCAGCTAGTTACTTCTAATAGCACCGCGGCCCAAAGAACAAAATGGCTTATTACTGATAATTGCTTTAGCAATTGCTTCAGATAATTATTTCAAATTCGATTTGCGTTGTATCATTTAAGCGATTAAAGATAACAGGAGCAAACCTGAAAACACAGACGGAGTAATTTCAAGGTAATGCATTTCGAACAAACAGACTTTGCTAAGTAACACTTCAGGGGCCCCAGATCATGTTTTCATTTTCAACTACCCTAGTACTTGCCTGCTCGTGGATAATGTCAGACAATTCTTTCACCATGTCTCTGAAATTTGACTTGAGCCCTTCATGGTACTCAATTTGATCTTCTTTAATTAGCCGCTCATTTAGTTCAAGTGCAAGGCTGCATGCCTGTATGAATTTCCTGTGGACAAAGAGCAAAGATAAGGCTTTCATCATTCATTTCTAGAAAGTCTCACTGACCATCAGTTTGATATTCACTTTAACCGTGGCTTGCCTAGAGGGAAGACTGGAATCCTGTATTTTCTCACCGTGTCTTCGCTAATGCCACTTCCCAAGTCCGAAATACCTTTTCCTTTCTTTCTCACCTTTCCCCTCTGGTTTCTCACCTCCTTTAAAACCTGGCTCAAAACATCGACCTTCTAGAAAGGCTATTTGCTCAGCCACATGATATCAAATCAGCTAAAGCTGTGGTAACGTTAATTTGCACCTGTAGATAATGAGTTGTGCGTTCAAACATAATTTATTTGGGGCTACCATGTACCCAGTACAGGGCTGGGTGTTATAGGTAGGAATTATCTGCCCTGGGCTGGGAGTGGGGACGAAGATTGGGGGGGGGGGAGTGGAATGGGTGAAATTGGTGAAGGGGATTAAGAGGTACAGCCTTCTTGTTATAAAATAAATAAGGCACGGAGGTAAAAGTACAGTCTAGGGAATACAGTCAATAATACTGTAATAACATTGTATGGTTACAGATGGTGTGACCACACAGCGTGGTGCGCGTTGTACAATAGAGGGAATTGTCAAATCAGTATGTTATACGCCGGAAACGGATCGCATTGTCTGTCAACTACACTTCGATAATTTAAAAGAGTGGGGACAGAGAGTTGATGACTTATTATGAGAGCATTTGTCCATCATTCATGCGTTTGTGTGTGATGTCCATAATCAGAGCGTAGGTCTTAGGGGACAAAGTACCTCATTGCCCATTTGGTTTGCATCCCTGTCATAGCAACTTTCCTCCTAGTAGAATCTTCACACACCAGGCATTAATAGATATTGGTGAACGAGTGACTACTGGTTACTCTGCAGCCTGGAACAGTTGCTAACACGCAGACAGGAAAAGTAAATGAAGTCGGGAGCAAACGAGTGGATGAATTCTCATCTTCCCTCTTAGCCTATTTTACTCAACTGTCTCTCTTATTCTGAATGTGAACTTTTTTATATATATTAAACAGACTGTTTTCTAATGCAAGACCGTTCAGACATGCCTTAGCTTACAGGGATGCTCCCTCGAGCCACGGGGTCGCGTGCCCTGGACCAGCAGAATCCCGAGTGAAAGTAAGAACACAGCACAGGGGCAAGCCTGTCCAACCCTTCCAGTTCAACTTCTGTTCCCACCCTAAACGGTCTGAAATGCTGTAAGAGGAAGTCGCTTAGGCAAAGGAGGAAAGCACATAATGAATGCAGGCTTCCATTTGTGCTGCACTATCCAAAGCAATTAGGTAAATTGGCATATTTCATCTCCTGGGACGTTAGGACATTGTCAATGTCCTGCAGCCAGAAAGAGCTCGCGCATTTCCTCGCTACTTAAAAGTACCGTTGACAGGTCACTTAAAGTATTGTAAAAGAGAATGGAGAATGTCTTTTTTGGAGGGATGTTATTAAGTGAATATTTTGGTTTCTATGAAGAAGGAAATGGGAGTAAAAGGATAGAGGTCTAAAGGGAAAAGGGCACAGCACTTACCTAAACATGTCTTTCAACTCATTTACTTTCTTAGGTGGATACTTGCCAGCTTGGCTATCATTTAAGAAAGCCCTTGCGTATGCTAATGGACCAGCATTTACCTAAAGTACAAAGGGAGAAAAATGAGAGAGCTGTTAGAATGTAATCAAAAAGTAATATTTGCCTTTCTCTTTTTATTTTTATTATTATTATTTTTTTTAGATTTTAGTCATCTATTCATGAAAGACAGAGAGAGAGAGAGAGAGAGAGAGAGGCAGAGGGAGAAGCAGACTCCCCGCTGAGCAGGAAGCCCAACGCGGGACTCGATCCCAGGACCCCGGGATCATGACCTGAGCCGAAGGCAGACGCTTAACCATCTGAGCCACCCCGGCGCCCTATTTTTATTATTTTTTTTAAGTAACCTCTAACCCCAGCATGGGGCTCAAACTCACAACCCTGAGATCAAGACTTGCAAGAGGTGCCCCTGCATTATCTCTAAACAAAACAAAACAAAACAAACGAAAAAAAAAACAACAACCCTAGGGCCCCTGGGTGACTCAGTCGGTTAAGCGTCTGCCTCAGCTCCGGTCATGATCCCTGGGTCCTGGGATCGAGCCCCGTGTCCAGGCTCCCTGCTCAGCGGGGAGACGGCTTCTCCCCCTCCTTCCTGCTTGTGATCTCTCTCACTATCTCTCTCTCAAATAAATAAGATATTTTTAAAAAACCCGAAATACATTAAAAATCTCTACCTGAGGACCACATTTACTATTCTTACTAGAAGTTTATTTGAAAAGCAATGACTAAAGCAAATGATCTGCAAAGATGGTATTCGAACAAGTCACTTAATGAATTTCAGCTACAGAAGTACAGAGCGTGGCTACTGTCACAGGGGTTTATGTTAATGTCTTCTGCCACAATGCAAAATTGATGCACACTGAGCCTAATTTCTTTCAGTTCATCGAGAACAGTGCACAAGCAGAACACACAATTGCAATTCATGCTTGCTCTGTGCCCTTATGAAAGCAAGAACATCAGGGACCGGTCAGGACACCTTCAGCAACCAGCCTACCTGCACTGAGACGCAGCCCTGCAATTTCAGCTGGAGCTGAATCATGTCCACGTCAGCAGAAGAGCAAAGTTTCTTCAGCTCTGCCGTTTTATCTTTGATTTCATCAGTAGCAACATCGATGGGCTTTAAATTAATCTGCTGCTCATAGTTTATAGGGATCCTCTTCTTCACATACGGAAAGGAGTTGGAAGCTGTTAAAAGGTTCACACTGATTTGTTATCTTGGAAAAAAAAAATCATTCGTGCAAACAGCCAAACCAAAGGAAAAGCTCCACTATGCTTAATTGCCCCCACCATGCATTCTCTAGAAAATACCCTAGGGTATCAGAAAGCACCTTATTAGTTCAGGATTGAGGGGAAAATTCTCTTTATGGGACACCCTGGAGCAATCAGTCACGAATTACATATGGGGTGACTATGGTATATAACGTTGCCGAGTTTGTGCAAGCTCATGAGTGAATAGCAGGACAACGCAGGATTAAATTGCAGCTTACGTCTTCCTGCTTGCCACCTGCCTGCTACTTGTGTGTATCAAAAAGAACCAAGTCAAACAAAAGGTTATCATGCAGAGTCCCACTCACTAGTCAAGATTGTGCGGCGTTTGCATTGTTCTTCTACGCGACCTTGCTTTTTGCCGGATAATGTATAAGGAGCTTCAAAAACAAATCTGTTGATATTATGGTTTCTTTCAAACTCGGTCTTTCTTTCTGTGAGTTCTTTGTCATCAAAGTAGGGCTTCACGTAAGTGACTTGGATATGAGCATATTTTGGATCGAGGTCTTTGGCATTCACCTATAAAGTAAGAAAGTTTTGGGTTTTATTCAGTGGAAGAGAAGAGGGGGAACAGGTAAGCCACTAACTCCTTTGAGATCAACTGAGGAACGCTGTCATTATGATTGTGTTCCCAGCTGAATGCACACCCGGAGGGGGGCTTCGTTCTTTTTTTAAGGATCGTGTCCTTCCGATGATAAAGAAGTTACAGAAACCTATTTGGAAATTATAGGAATGCGGGAAGAAAATACAAATCGCAATCCTACCACTCAGCAAGGACCATTATTCACATTTTCACTTATTTCCTTCCAATCTTTTCTTTGGCACATATTATTTACAAAGCTGAGGTCATACTAAACACTGTTTTATAATCTGATTCCTTAAAAATATATTTCAAAGGTTAACTGTACATTTGAATTCTACCTCGATAAAAACATATTAATGGAGAGGATTCTGAGAAGGTGGTAGAGCACCAGAAATCTATCTTCCTACCTAGACAACATTTACACTGGCCGAATCTGTCTGATCTAACTCTTTTGGCACTCTGGAGTCTTACTGAAAGCTTGCAACTTGCAGGGGAAGACTTGGACAGAAAATTGCAGTTAATTTTGATTTCGGTCAGTTTCATCTCTTGGCGCAATGGCAGCTACTCTTATCCTACACCTCAGCCTCATGGCAGGCAGCTGTGCACATGCTCCTGGAACAGCCTGCAGGAGCCAGGATGGGCAAGAAGGATCCTGTCTTCCAAATATTGGGGATCTGTGCTCCGACTGCTGTTACTGACCACAGAGGTACAAAGAGGCTGTAGCCATCTTTTTTTAACTTTCTAAAAAAAAAAGACTTTATTTATTTATTTGACAGAGGGAGAAAGAAAGAGAGAGAGAGCACAAGCAGGGGGAGCGGCAGGCAGAGCGAGGGGCGGGGGGAGCAGGCTCCCCACTGAGCAAAGAGCCCCACGCAAGGCTCCATCCCAGGATCTGGGATCATGGCCCGAGCTGAAGGCAGATCAGATGCTTAACTGACTGAGTCATCCAGGTGCCCCTGCTGTGGCCATTTTTGTTGTACCTCCCTGCCCCTGGCTGAAGTGACTTCCAGGGGACTTAACAGATCTCTCCCCTTTATTTTTCTTTTTCCCCTCTTGGGAGCCAGACATTGAAGACAAGGACACTCAAAAGCAACAGTATATAGGAGGGAAATTAGAAACTCACCATGCATGCCCAGGGGAAGGCGCGGGTTCAGAAAAGACCTGAGAAGACCCTAAATTTACACCTCAGGCTGATCCATGGCACAGAGACAGACTATGACAATTAAAAACAAAACCCAGCAAATCCTGGGAAAGGGGGAGAATCTGATTTCTAGAATGACCACAGTATCAGATTCAAATGTCCAGTTTTCAACAACAATAAAAAATCACAAGGCATGTGAAGAAACAGGAAAGCATGGCATATTCAAAGGAGAAAAATAACCCAATGGAAACTTGTCCCCAAAAAAAGACCTGATAGCAGACCTATCAGAAAAAGACTTTAAAACAACTCTCTTGATCAAAGAACTAAAGGGAGATGTGGAGAAAGTCAAGAAAACAATGTATGGACAAATGTCAATATCAACGAAGAGGGGGAAAAACTAAAAAGAAACCAAATTTTTGGAGCTGAAAAATATAAGTAAAATGAAAATTCACCAGAGGGATTCAAAGGCGGATTTGAACAGACAGAAGTAATAATCAGGGAACTCGAAGATATAACAATCATGTGGACCATCACCCAGTGGACCAACATGCACATTACAGGAGTCCCTGAAAGGAGAAGAGATAGAAAGGGGCAGAGATAATATTTGAAGAAATAATGGGTGAAAACTTCCCAAATTTGAGAAAAGACATGACTATAAACGTCCAAGAAGACCAAAAGATTCTAAGTAGGATAAGTCAAAGAGACCCACATGGAACCACATTAAAATCAAACTGTCAAAAGTCAAAGACAAAGAGAGAATTTTGAAAGAATCAAGAGAGAAGCGACTCATCACATGTAATAATTTTGTTTTCTACATAACTTAAGAGATTAAATGCATTAAAAATTATTAGCTTATTTTTTTGGACACACAATGTATAAAGATGTAGTTCTACAACATCAAGAACTGAAAGTGGTAGGGATGGGGCTGTTAAAGAAGCAGATTTTTTGTATGCTATTGAAGTTGAACAGGTATAAATTCAAATTAGAGGGTTATAACTTTAGGATGTTAAATATAATCCCCATGAAAACCACAAAAATAGAGTTGAAGAATACAGTCAAAAGGAAATGGGAAACAAATTTAACTATTTCACCATAAAAATTAATTAAACAGAAAGAAAACAGTAATGCAAAAAATGAGAGACAAAATAGCTCTAGGGCACATAAGAAAACGAATAGCAGAATAAAAGAAGTCTCTCTTTATCAGTAATTACTTGAAATGTAAATGGATTAAAAGGTAATCAAAAGAGAGATTTGTAGAATGGATAAAAAATTATGATCCAACTACATGCAGTCTACAAGAGATTTATTTTAGATCCAAAGATACACATGGGCTGAAAATGAAAAACAGAAAAAGATATTCTACACATATAGTAACCAAAGAGAGCAAGGGGTGAATATACTAATATTGAACAAAATCGACTTAAAGTTTTAACAGGTCACAAGAGACAAAAAAGGACCTTGTATATTGATAAAAGATGCAGTACACAGCAAGAAGACAGAACAATCATAAACATCTACACACCTAATAACAGACCATCAAACTATATAAAGCAGGGGCGCCTGGGTGAGACTCAGCCCTTAAGCGTCTGCCTTCGGCTCAGGTCATGATCCCAGGGTCCTGGGATCGAGCCCCGCATCGGGCTCCCTGCTCAGCGGGAAGCCTGCTTCTCCCTCTCCCACTCCCCCTGCTTGTGTTCCTTCTCTCGCTGTGTCTCTCTCTGTCAGATAAATAAATAAAATCTTTAAAAATATATATATAAAGCAAAAATTGACAGAGCTCAAAGGAGAAACAGTTTTCCAATAATACACGGAGACTTTAATACCCCACCCTCAATACTAGATACTGCAAGCAGACTGAAGGAAGAAATAGAGGACTTAAAGAACACAACAAACCAACTACATCTCACAGACATATACAGAATACTCTACCCAACAATATGCTTTCTTCTCAAGTGCACATGGGACATTTTCCAGGATAGACTGCATGTTAGGCCACAAATTACGTCTCAAAAGATTTAAGAAGACAGATACCATACAAAGTATTTTCTCTGACCACAGTGGGATAAAGTTAAGAGATCAGTAACAGAAGTAAAATGGGAAAATTTATAAATCTGTGGAAATTAAACACTTAAAAAAAATCAATGGTTCAAAGAAAAAAATCACAAGGGAAATTAGAAAATACTTAGAAATTAATGAAAACAAAATCACAACATACCAAAACTTACAGGACACAGCAAAAGCAGTGCTAAGGAGGAGATTTATAGTGATAAACACAACATTAAAAAATGGGAAAGATCTCAATTCAACAACATAATTTTACAACTTAAGGAACTAGGAAGAGAGGAACTAAACCCAAAGCTAGCAGAAGGAAGGAAATAAAGATTAAGCAGAGATAAATGAAATAGAGAATAGAAAAATAGAGAAAAGCAATGAAACCAAAGCTTGGTTCTTTGAAAAGATCAATGAAATTGACAAATCTTTAACTAGATGGACTAAGAAAAAAAGAACACTCAAAATTACTAAAATCAGAAATGAAAATGAGGACATTACTACCAATTCTATAGAAATAAAAAGGATTATAGGAGAGTACTGTGAGCAACTGTATGCCAACAAATTAGATAACCTAGATGAAATGAACAAATTCCTAGAAACGCAAAGCCTACCAAGACTAAACCATAAAAAAAATAGAAAAATCTGAATAGATCTATAGCTAGTAAGGAGTTTGAATCAGTAATCAAAAATTTTCGGTTGGGACCCCCTGGGTGGCTCAGTCGGTTGGGCGACTGTGAGTTCGAGCCCCATGTCAGGCTCCGTGCTGGGGCCTACCTAAAAAAAAAAAAAAAAAAAATTCTGGGGTGCCCGCGTGGCTCAGTCGAGCATCCGACTCTTGATTTCAGCTCAGGTCATGACCTCAGGGTCATGGGATTGAGCCCCACGTCGGGCTCCGCGCTCAGTGCAGAGTTTGCTTGAGATCCTCTCCCTCTGTCTCTCCTCCTGTTCTCTCTCTCTCCAATAAATACATAAATAAAATATTTTTAAAAAATTTCTGATGAAGAAAAGCTCTGGACCTGATGTCTTCACTGGTGAAGTCTACAAAACACTTAAAGAAGAACTAACCTCAATCCTTCTCAGACTCTTCTGAAAAACTGAAGGAGAGGGAACACACCCTGACTTGTTCTATAATGTCAACATTACCCTGAAACCAAAGCCAGACAAAGACAGTCCAAAAACCTACACCAGCACCCCTTATGAACACTGATGCAAAAATCCTCAACAGAATACTGGCAAATGGAATTCTGCAGCATATTAAAAGGATTATATGCCATGACCAAGTAGGATTTATTGCTGGAATGCAAGGATGGTTCAACATATAAAAATCAAGCAATGTAATACATTACATAAACAGAATGAAGGGGAAAAAACCTACACGATCATCTCAATTGACACAGCAAAAGCATTTGACAAAACTCAACATCTCTCATAATAAAAATACTCAACAAACCAGGAACAGAAGGGAATTTCCACAATCCAATCAAGGGCCCCTATGAGAAACCCACAGTGAACATTATATTCAATGCTGAAAGGCTGAAAGCTTTTCCTCTAAGATCAGGAACAAAGCAAGAATGCCCACTTTTGCCGCTTCTTTCCAAGATGGTGCTGGAAGCACCACTGACCTGTATACATAAAAATGGTCAAAATAGTAAATTTTATGTTATGTGTAACAAAAAACATATTATAGTTATTATAGTTCTATATGGTCATTAGCATGGCTTTTTAAAAAAAAATTTATTTATTTATTTGAGAGAGAGAGCACAGGTGGGAGGGCAGGCAGAGGGAGAGGGATAAGTAGACTCCCCACTGAGCAGGGAGCCCGACATGGGGCTTGCTCCCAGGACCCTGGGATCATGACCCGAGCCAAAGGCAGATGCTTAACCGACTGAGCCACCCAAGCGCCCTGGTCATTAACATGACTTTTAATGGATATATGGATAGACACTATTTATTGGATCAGTCTCTCATCAATAGAGTCTTAGGTTGTTTCTCAATGTTTTGCAATTGCAAATAATACTCTGCTGAACATCCTTACATTTAAAACTATGTGCATTATTTTCTGATGGATTCCGCAGCATAAATTCCTAGAAGTTGCTTTGTTAGAAGATTTACATGGTACTAAGGATTTTGATATATGTGACAGAGTTACCCTACAGAAAAGCTTACCAAGTTGTACATCCACAAGAAGTGACTGACATTGTAAGAGTGGGCACTCTTGATGACATTAATCCTATCTTAGGTCCTCTGGTCCTCCAAAGGGACCACAGGAAGACAGAATGGTTCTCTTCCAGAGACATAAACTATGGTAGTTATGGACCATTTCATGAAGAGCCAAAATTCCATGTTAAGAAGCTACGCTGCTGGAGGCAAATCTCAGAGCTGTCCCTGCTGGACATTCCATCTGTGGATGGAATACCCAATACCCTCCCCTCCATCAGTCTCCCCATTAACCTGAAACTATGCCCAGGCCCCTCTTTCAGTGTTCTCCCAACTCAATCTGACCTGGGCCTTGGCTGTTGGTGACTTTGTCGATGTCACTGCATTTTATGATAGGCCTTTTTTGTGTTTGGTGTAGAAAACAAAAATTGAAACAAACAACCAAAAAAAGACAACAAAAACCTCTCGGGGAACAGTCTCTATATCCTTTTTTTCTCCACAGATACAGGAGGATGGCCAGGGGAGAGAAATTTTCTTAGCATCTCTTAACTTCTCCAAACCCATTCTATTTGATCTTACATAAAAATCTAAAAGCCTATCTCTCCAGAAGCCTTAACCTTCTTTTCTCTCCTAGTAAATAGCTAGATTTCTCTACAGAGAACAAACGGGGGGGCACCTGGGTGGCTCAGTCGTTAAGCGTCTGCCTTCGGCTCGGGTCATGATCCCGGAGTCCTGGGATCGAGCCCCGCGTCGGGCTCCTTGCTTGGCGGGGAGTCTGCCTCTCCCTCTCCCTCTGTGTGCTCTCTCTCTCAAATAAATAAATAAATAAATAAAGCTTTAACAAAAGAACAAACTGATGGTTACCAGAGGGGAGGGAGGGTAGGGGATGGGCAAAATGGGTGAAGGAGAGAGGGAGGTACAGGCTTCCAGTTATGGAATGACTAAGTCATGGGAATAAAAGGCACAGCGTGGGGAATATAGTCAATGATACCGTAATAGCGTTGTACGGTGACGGGGGGGGGGGGGGGGCTGCAACTGAGCACAGCATTAAGGTATAAACTTGTTGAATCACTATGTTGGGCACCTAAAACAAATGTATCATTGTGTGTCAACTAGACTCAGGGAAAAAAAAAGTGAGATTTCTCTTAAGGGACCTCAGGAGATGGTTGAGGTAATTATCTAAGCTAAGACAAAATATAGAAGGGAAATAAAAAAGAGGTCAAGCCTGATTTTCACCTTATAAAAGTAAAATATGTATATGGTAAAACTTTCAAACCGTACACAAGGGTATACATGGAAAGTCAAGTACACAAGGGTATACATGGAAAGTCAACAATTTCTTGCCAGGTAGACTCTAGTCCCTCTCCTCAGGGGTAAGCATGGTTAACAATTTTGTATGTATCATTCCAGAAATTTCCTAAGCATATACAAGTTATTGCGAATATCAATTTTTACACTAATGTGATCATCCTATCCACGACTGCCTGCACCTCACTTTTTTCCCCCTCAATAATATATCTTAACAGGTTCAAATCAACACTTCTAGATCTATGTCAATTTTTTTTAATGCATAGGTTACTATATCCGTCATGTGGATAATACCATTTCTTTAGCCATATGGACATTTAGATTGCTTCCAGGTTGCTATATAAACTTCGCAGCAATGAACACCTTTCATCATACATCTTCTTTGTAGTGTACACCTACAGGATAAAATCTTAGACACGAGGGGCGCCTGGGTGGCTCTGTTGGTTAAGTGTCTGACTTTTGATTTCAGCTCAGGTCATGATCTCACATAGTGAGAGCGAGCCCCGGATTGGTCTCTGTGCTGGGGGCGTGGAGCCTGCTTCAGACTCTCTCTCCCTCTCCCTCTGTCCTCCCCCCCTTTTAAAAAAAACCCTTAAATGTGAAATTGTTGGGTCCAAGGAAATGTATGTTTAAAATATTGGAAAATATTGCCAAGCGGCTCTTCGAACTGTCTGTATCCTTAAGCAGATTTTGTTCTTTGGCAAGATAGAAGAGTATTTTTAATTTTTATTTGCACACATTAAGAAAGAAATAAGGACTTTCAAAGTAGCAACTGCTTATGATGTCTGTTGCCAATGGAGAATGACTCACATACTGTGCATACAAATAATGTCAGGAGTCCACCTGCCTGAGAGTGGTTTGTCCCTAGCACTGGCTCGCCGGGTGTTCAGAGGCAAAATAAAGCAGAAAACTGCGTGTTGTTCAGCAAGCCTGGCTTTCCATTAACTTTCCATTTATAAGTACCAGTTGTGTGGCAATGAGCCTGAAACTATCTGGCTACAGGGAGATAAAATCTTCCGTTGTCTTAACTGAATAAAACACAAAATAGTGACACCGATAAAGAAGGAAGTAGAGGGGTAGTGCCAAATACTAATGAATTTGGAACCCACCAGCATATCCACTTTTAAATGTCTCAGGCACAGAGGCAAGGTAAAACCATCTCCATGGGAGACGAGCTAAGTCTACAAAGTGAAGAGATCATTTTCATGACGGACCGTGAAGTGTCTTTACTATGGCCGGGAGCTTTTCGCTCTAGCGACGCTGTCTATTGGCTGCTAAGTCGCCTGCACCCTCGTCGCTCCATAAATATCGCTGTGGCCTGCAGATCCTGCACTGCCCTAACCACCAGCTCTCATTCTGGGCACATCTATGGCGACTAGGAACGGTCAGGCATTCCTACTGTGCTTTCCACAAATGTCGCCTACGGGACACGATGCATCTCTCGGGAAGAACCTCTCTTGCTGGGACCTTTTTCATCCTGGCCTGGCAGGGCCTGGTGGGATGGGTAACCTTCCCAGAGCAAGGCCAAGGGATGTCTCCTAAACTTACTTCATTGCCCATGTAACTACTGAACTAAGGATAGCTTAGAAGGAAATGCACTAGTATTATCTCCATTTTACTAACGAGAAAGATGAGGCACAGGAGAAGTTAAGTAACTTTCCTATAGGTCACCTAGCTAGCAAATGGCAAGAGAATGGAGATTTGGGACTCCTGGGTGGCTCAATCGGTGAAGCGTTTGCCTTTGGCTCAGGTCGTGATCCCAGGGTCCTGGGATGGAGCCCCTTGCTCGTAATCTCCCTCTCATGCTCTCTCAAATAAATAAATAAATAAATAAATAAATAAATAAATAAAAATCTTAAAAAAAAGAGACAGAGAGAATGGAGATTTGAACGCTGCTGACTCCAAAATCCCCATCCTTTCTTTCACTATGTGGACAGGCTCTATTTCCATACTTCTCCCCCACCAGCTGAAAAAGGACAAAATCAGCAGCGTACCACGTTTGGAACTCACAATGATTTTGAAATGCAGGGTATATGTTACCTTGTCAGAATCCTGAATTATTTTAACATTCTCTGTGCCAAATTTTTCACCATAAAGTTTCACGAGTCTCAGGGAAATCTCTGAGAGGCCGGTGAGCTTTGGTTCTTTATAGATGTACTCCTTCCCATCTTCTTCTTCAAAGAAAGACTATTGTAGAGTGAAACACACAATCACTTATCGTCTGAGCAAGCACAGCACTTAAAGAAAGTGTACAGAATAACTAGCAATAATATATTTGAAATACATTTTAAATAGTACTGAAAGCCACATGGCATGTCGTATTCACTCTTTTAACTTCAAATAAGTAAGAATTTTCAAACTCGCCATCATAGGGACATAAAATTGGCCTGAAGATTTCCTCACTAGGGTTTTTCTCATTCCCTGTCATACTTAGCTGTTTATTTGAAAGCTTGCAGTGCCAGATATTAAATATATACTTTAAGAAGTTCAACAGAAAAATGAAACTGAAGGAAAAACTCAAATCTTCTATGTTGTACTCTGACCTAATGGATTTAGATATGGAAACCAGAGTGAACTTTACACTTACAGCGCCTTCTGGCCTGCTACGATCAACCCTCGATCTAGACACACTCCAAGAACCAGTACCCGCTGCTAGAGCAATCTAATAATTCAAAGGTGAATGTTTAAAAAGAAAAACAACTTTATGAACGGAAGTATACTTACTTGGCCATAAAAGGCAACTCTGAAGAAAGTTCCTAAAAGTCTTTTTTTTGTATGCATAACCTCTAGAACTTTTGTGTAAGCTCCATGGAGAGTTCTATAAACTTGAGTAAGTTTCTGAAAAAGGAAAATATACAAATCAGCTTTGTCTTTTGGTTCATTACTAAATGGCTAAGATACATGCACCAGGTTGGGGGAAGCAATGCTATTTCCTTTTCAAAATGGTTTTGTTGGGGTCCCTGCCCCTTTGTCACAATTAGACAAAATTCCTCAACCGTGTTGTCTAAGGGTAGAGGGGTGCCTGGGTGGCTCAGTCGGTTAAGCGTCTGCCTTCGGCTCAGGTCGTGATCTCGGGGTCATGGGATTGGGCCCTGCATCGGGCTCCCTGCTCCGCGGGGAATCTGCTTCTCCCTCTGCCCTCTGCCCCTCCCTGCCACTCACGTTCTCTCAAATAAAAAATCTTAAAATTTTAAATTAAAACAAAAAATGCAGATATAAAAATAAGAGTACACGCCTCAGTGAGGACTGCTTTAATACAAGCTTACAGAAGTTTTCAAAGAACACCCAGAAAAAGGGAGTATGTTGTGCAAAGAACACTATTAAGAATGTGAAAAGACAACCTATAGAATGGGATAAAATATTTGCCAATTACAGATGTGATAAAGATGTACTATCAGAGAATATAAAGAACTCTCAGGGGCGCCTGGGTGGCTCAGTCGGCTGGGCGTCCAACTCTTGATTTCAGCTCAGGGTCGTGGGATCGAGCCCCTTGTCGGGCTCCATGCTCGGCGGGGAGACTGCTTCTCCCTCTCCCTCTGGCCCTCCCTCCGCTCATGCTCATGTTCTCTCTAAATAAAATCTTTTAAAAAAAAATCTTAACAAAAAAAGAACTCTCACAACTCAACAACAAAAAGATCAACAACCCAATTTAAAAATGGGCCAAGGTCTTGAATAGACATTTCTCCAAAGAAGACACGCAAATGGCTAACAAGCACATAAAAAGATGTTCAAAATCATTGGTCATAAGAAAGTACAAATCAAATACCACAATGTGATAACACTTCACATCCACTAAGATGGCTTTAATGAAAAACCCAAAACAACAAGGGTTGTTCAGAATGTGGAATGTGTACATTGCTGGTGGGAAGGTAAAAGGGAAAGCAGTTTGGTGGTTACGCAAAAAGTTAAACAAAGAATTATCCTATGACCCAGCAATTCCATTCCTAGGTATATACCCAAGATAAATGAAAACATATGGCCACACAGAAACTTACACACGAATGTCTGTAACAGTCGGTGAAAACAACCCAACTGTCTGCCAATGGATGCACGGATAAACAAATTGTGGCATATGCATGCGATGGAAAATCATTCAGCCATAAAAAGGAATAAAGCTCTGATCCAGGCTACAACTTGGAATAACGTCTAAATATTATGCTAAGTGAAAGAAGCCAGACACAAAAGGTCACATCTTTATTAATCCCTTTTTATGCCACATCCAGAATAGGCAAATCCAGAGAGACAGAAAGCAGATTGGTGGTTACCAGGGAATGGCGGGTGAGGCGGAGTGATTACTTAGTGGGTAGGAGGTGTTTTCCTGGGGTGATGAGAATGTTTTGAAACTAGAGAGAGGTGGTGGGTTTGGACTATCATGAATGCACTGAATGATCCTGAATTGTACACTTTAAAATGGCTAATTGTATGTTCTGTTCTGAATTTCACCTCAGTAAAAAAGGGAGCACAGAAACAGTTGAGCTCAATTGGAGGGAAAATTTCCTTATCTTTACGGCTGCTATCTCTGACACTTTTCAGCCCATCCCATAAAGATACAGTGAAACATTATACATCAGTGTCCTAGAAACAACGACTACGTCTCGTGTAGAACGCCAGGGGATCTGCACGGACCTTCACAAGCCTCCAGGGAAACAGGAGTAGTGTCCCTATAGAAAATATCGTTTCCTCTCAAGTGTAGAGAAGATGTATTTTTCTTTCTTCCCTGTTAGTTGAGTAGCAAAATGCTCCCTGGGTTTCTAACAGCCTGATCTTCAAGCTAGTAAGAAAGTAGGTACTATGGACATTTTACAAAGGTTCTTAGGATATAATGCTTTGAGAAAAGGAGCAATGCCATTTCTTTTCTTTTCTTTTTTTAAAAGATTTTATTTCTTATTTGAGAGAGGGAGAGGGAGAAGCAGGCTCCCCACCAAGCAGAGAGCCTGACATAGGGCTCGATCCCAGGACCCTGGGATCATGACCTGAGCTGAAGGCAGATACTTCACCGACTGAGCCGCCCAGGCGCCCCTGCCATTTCTTTTCTTGTCTCATGGGCTATTTTTTGCCACCTCTATGACCTAGGTTGAATTATTCAGCTCTTGCTTATTCACAGAATCACTTGAACTCCATTATGGTTTTTCAGGCATGTCCCATATACACCACAAGTATGGCTTTAGAGAGACAGGCCTAGAACCTGGGAAGAAAAAGTGAGTTGGACCAGAGCCAGTCTGAAGCAGAGATTAGAACCCTATGCAGATGGTCTTAAATGGATGTGTTTCCCCTCTGGGAGACTTCTTCAACAATGAAAGCGTGCTTGCTATACATAAGAATAAATGGCTTTGCTTTAAAAAAAAAGGGGGGGGGCTTGAATCCTAAATCACCCCTTCCCAGCACAGTAGGGGTAGAAATTATGATACAGACTCAGAGACTTGAATATAAAACATTCCTATTCAGTGTGGTTGGCAACAGGTGTTCATTATATACTAGTCTATTTTTTTTTTAAGATTTTATTTATCCATCTGAGAGAGACACGGAGAGAGCACCAACAGGGGGAGGGGCGGAGGGAGAGGGAGAAGCAGGCTCCCCGCTGAGCAGAGAGCCCGACATGGGACTTGATCCCAGGACCCTGAGATCACGTCCCAAGCTGAAGTCAGACACTCAACCGGCTGAACCACCCAGGAGCCCCACTACTAGCCTTTATTAATTACCCTTTATCAACAGCTTTGGCTGGCAGACTAAATTGGAAAAACTCCTCATGGCAGGACTACTACTAGTGTCTTGATTACCTCCCCCAATCTCAGCTGCCAGCACCTTTGGTCTTCTCGGGGCAACACAGAAATTCAGTAGCTCTGGGGCGCCTGGGTGGCTCAGTTCTTAAGTGTCTGCCTTCGGCTCAGGTCGTGATCCCGGGGTCCTGGGATCGAGCCCCGCATCGGGCTCCCTGCTCAGCGGGAAGCCTGCTTCTCCCTCTCCCACTCCCCCTGCTTGTGTTCCCTCTCTCGCTGTGTCTCTCTCTGTCAAATAAATAAATAAAATCTTTAAAAAATAATAAGTTCAGTAGCTTTTTTGCGTGAAGGTTTGGTGAAGACAACACTGAATTTTTTATGCCCTGAGGGGAAAGGGGGAGGGAGTGCTAGATTAAAATGTTTTAAGAACCACTTATATAATCAAAATTTAAACTTAATTTCATTTGGAAAACTTATATGAAAGTAAGGTAGAATTCTCATTTTAGGATTCCACAGGATTTTCAAGGATAGGAACTTTCAAATTGGACAAATGTGTCAAAATGACACAGTTAAGTATCTATATTCTATAATAAAATACAAATGCCATAATACAATGAACCTTCTAATTTTGAGAGGACACGTAGTAGAGTGACATAACTACATGACTGGTTTGTTTTTTTTTTTCCAAGACCAAAATAAAATGTAGTTGAGGCCAATGATGCAAATGTTTAAATTACCTACCTCAAATTCACGACGTTTCTCGTAAATTGGAATGATCAACTTGGAAATCTCAGAAATCACTTCATAACGTTCTGCTTTCCATAAGCCATCCACACATTGTTCTAGCAACTCCAGCAACACTTCCTGCATTAAGAGCAAAATGCAATCAGGAATTAGAGATGGTTTGACAGCTCTGGGCAAATAAATTCTGAACCATTTCAAGTTCACAGAGAACAAACAGAATGTGCACCGAAGGAGTAGGGCTTATGTAACTCTATTTTCTAAATCAAATACTTGAAATACTTGAAATGGAAACCCTTCTTAAAATTAGGAGAGTAATCCCTGACCATAGTGAAGTGTACCTATTTATTTTGTTCACTCACACAATGAAGATGTTAACTGTACTTACAAATGTCACCCATTAAGGAGTATCTTTAAAAGGGGATGCATTGTTTGTTCCAAATGGGAGAATGAATGAAGGTCTGATGGGATAAACCCCACTAAGCTTATGAATGTTCATTGTTTTTTTTTTTATCCTGAAGTTATATTTACACATAATATAACAGGGTCTTAAGAAGAGTTGACAACTTTTAAAGCTCTTGTGTTAGCGATATGGATGTTTATGAAAATGAAGCTTTTGGTAAAGAATGTTTCCTTCCTGGCTGCTGGCCCTAGAATTGGGGAGAATGAGAGCATAATAGCTCAAGACAGAGACCTCTGACCATGGCAGAATGATTACAGCTGCGACAAATTATTTTATGACCCACCATCTCATGTTCTCAACAATAAGGAGATGAAGCCCATTTCTGCGGCTAGCCGTAAGTCTTAACAGCTTGTTTCTATCTTGAAGACATGCTCTTGAGATTTACAGAACTGAATGCTAAAACGGCTCTTCCTGTATGCCCTTTAGGCAATTTTGAACTCAACTTCTTCCTAAACTGGTTCTTTCACTTGGGTTTTTCCTAGTCAGCCAGGGCAACACCCTACGAGCCCTGAGCTAGAAAACTGAAGCGTAGTTTTGACTCAGCTCCTGGGATGGGTTCAAGGGTGTCCCTCAGAAAGAGATGTTGAAGTCCTAACCCCCAGTTACCAGAAGGCCAGAATGTCACCTTATTTGGAAACAGGGTCACTGTGTATATAATTAATTACGGCACAGTGATACTGGAGTAGGGTGGGCCCTTAATCCAATATGGCTGGGATCCTCACAAGAAGACAGGGACTCAGGGAGGACCCCACGTGACTACAGAGGCAGAGTCTGGAGTAACGCAGCTCCAGGTCAAGGAACGCCAGAGACCAGCTAGGAAGAGGCAAGGAAAGATTGTCCCCACGGTGTCAGAGGGGAACATGGTCTGCTGACACCCTGATTTCAGACTTCTAGATGCTTGAGCTGTGAGACGATACGTGTGTGCCCTCTGTTAACAGCAGCCCTGGAGAACCAATGTGCTCTCTCTCCAGTCATCCTCTCATCAGCTCATCACCAACTTCTGCCAGTTTGACTTCCTAAATATTTCTCAAATCTGACTCTTCCTCCACTTCTACTCTCACTGCTAAAGTTTAAGACCGTGTCATTTTTTTTTCTAATTGGTCTTCCCGCCTCCAGCCTCGACACTTATAAATCTATCTGCCGTAGGCTTGGGATTCCAAGGCAAACCAGACCATGTCCCTCTCCCCTTCTTAAAATCTCATCATGGCTGCCCCTTCGTTCACAGAGCAAAGGACAAGTTCTTTCATTTGGCACACGAGGCTTGCAATGGTCTGGCCGATGCTTCTATAATCTCATCATTCACCATGCGCAGCCTTGTACTTTATGCTCCAACAACAATGAGCTACTAGTAGTTTCCCTGCCCTCACTCTGTGCCTTTGTTCATGCTATGCCCTCTGCCCTTTACACCGCTTCACTTGGTTAACCTCTTTAAGACGGCTTAGGTATCACCTCTTCTGGGACCCTTCTCCTGATCAATACAGACCAGCAAAACACTAGATACCTTTTATCCTGCTCTGAGAATTCACTGGGTGGATATACATCCCTCTACTTGCCCATTATCTATGTATCTGACTTTCCAAATAGGCTGTGACTCTTCAAGAGTAGTAACAGTATCTTATTTATATTGGTTTCTTTAGTCATCAGTATACTGGCAGTGCCAAGTCGTTGTTCATTAAATGTTGCTACTTGAAGAACTGTATATTAACATTTACTAGCCAAATTAAAATTTCTAGCAACAGTGGGAAGGAAGGACTTTGGGGGAATTAAAAATCTTTTACAAACTAGTGAGACCCAGAAATGTAAAGGTGGTTTTTAATAGGGAAGAAAAATTCACCGTAATATATAGGACAAAGCAGGATACAAGAGAAAAATGGTACCTCCAACAATAGATACAGAAAAAGCACTTGAAAAAAATCAACATCCCTTCATGATATTAAAAAAGAACTCTCAGCAAACAAGAACGAGACGGGATCATCCTCAATCTGATAAAGGGCATCTACAAAACCTACAGGCTGGACACTCTTCTCATAAGTTTGAGAACGAGTCAAAATGTCTGCTCTCACCACTTGAATTCGACATGATGCTGAAGGTGCCAGCCAGTGCAACATGGCAACAAAGAGAGAAAAGGCATATAGATTGGCGAATGTAAAACTGTCTGTGCAGATGACATGATTGTGTACATAGAAAAGCCTAAGGAATACACAAACCACTAAAACGAATATGCGTATTTAGCGAGGTGGCAGATCGTATAAGAGCAACGTACAAAAATCAATTGTATTGATATATATTAGCAACAATAAATTGAAAAAGAAATCAAGCAATACTATTTACAGTGGGAGCAAAACACCAATTATCTAACAATAAATCTAGCAAAAGACAATAAATCCAGCAAAGCTCTGAAAAAAATCACAAAATACCACCGGGAGAAATGAAAGATGACCAAAATAAAGGTTCACTGAAAGATTCAACTTTGTTAAGCTTGCCACTCTCCACATAAACTTAACAAAATCCCCCAAAAACTTCCAGCAGGCTATTTTGAGGAAATCCGAAGAGGATTCTGAATTTTATATGGAAATTCAAAGGATGTAGAATAGCCAAAATGACTTGGAAAAAAAAAAAGCTGGAGGGCTAACACTACCTGATTTCAAGACTTAGAAACTTAGAGTAATCAAGGTGGTGTAATATTCATATCAAGATGGACAAATAGGTCAGTGCTACAGAACAGGGTCCAGAAATAGGCTGCACACATATAAAGAACTAAAATTTGACCAGGGTGCCAAGGAATTCAATCAGGCAAAAGGAAAGCTTCATTTTCCCCCGTATGGTGAGAACCATCTAAATATCTGCTTTCAACCTTGACCTCTATCTAATTCCACGCTCAAAAATGAATTTTAGATTACAGACCTAAATATAAAACTGATAAAGTTTATAGAAGAAAAGGTAAGGGGCGCCTGGCTGGCTCAGTCAGAGGAGTGTGTGACTCTTGATCTCGGGGTTGTGAGTTTGAACCCCACGTCGGGTGCAGAGATTACCTAAAAATAAAATCTTTAAAAAAAATGTAAGACAATACCTTTGCAATCTTGAGGTAAGCAAAGATTCCTCAGACCAGACACAAAAAGAACCAACCCCTAAAGATGGTAAATTGGGCTTCGTCAAAACCAAAACTTTTGGTTCAATAAAAGATTCAATTAAGAAATGAATAAACAGGGCACCTGGGTGGCTCAGTCGGTTAAGCGACTGCCTTTGGCTCGGGTCATGATCTCGGAGTCCTGGGATCGAGTCCCACATCGGGCTCCCGGCTCGGCAGAGAGCCTGCTTCTCCCTCTGACCCTATCCCCTCCCATGCTGTTTCTCTCTCTCTCTCTCTCTCTCAAATAAATAAAATCTTAAAAAAACATGAATAAACAAAGATAAATCTGCAGCACATATATCTGACAAAGAACTTATATCCAGAATATATTAAAAAAATGCCTACAAATCAACAATAAAAAAATTAACAATGCCATTTCTAAAAATGGGCAAAAGACTTGAACACACATTTCACAAAAGAAGATAGATGAAAGGCAAAGAAGCACATGAAAAAGTGCTCAACATCATTAGTTAATAGGAAAATATAAATAATGGGGTGCCTGTGTGGCTCAGGAGGTTAAGTGTCCGACTCTTGACCTCAGCTCAGGTCTCAGTCTCAGGGTCGTGAGTTCAAGCCCTGCGTTGGGCTCCACACCCAGTGTGGAGACTATTAAAAAAAAGGAAAATGTAAGTTAAAAACACAATGAGATACCAATTCACGCCTAATAGAATGGCAAAAAAAAGATTAGCCACATCAGATGTTGGTGAAGATGTGGAGCAACTGAAACTCTTGTCCATTCCTGGGGGAAGTATAAAATGGTCCAACCACTTTGAAAAACTCTTTGGCAATTGCTTGTAAGATTAAATACACAACTTCCCTAGGATCTAGCAATTTTACTTCTAGGTATTTACCCAAGAATAATGAAAGCATATGTCCACAAAAGGTCATAGATAAGAATGTTTAGAGCAGCCTTATTCATAACAGCCCTGAAGTGGAAACAATCCAAAATTCATCAACAGGAGAATGGGTTAAAAAAAAAAAATCAGTTATCGGGCGCCTGGGTGGCTCAGTTGGTTAAGCGACTGCCTTCGGCTCAGGTCATGATCCTGGAGTCCCTGGATTGAGTCCCGCATCGGGCTCCCTGCTTGGCAGGGAGTCTGCTTCTCCCTCTGACCCTCCCCCTTCTTGTGTGCTCGCTCTCTCTCATTCTCTTTCTCTCTCTCTCAAATAAATAAATAAAATCTTTAAAAAAAATCAGTCATCAATACAATGGAATACTATTTAGTAACGAAAAAGAACAAACTTTTGATATACTCAACAACATGGATGTATCTCAAAAACATTAGGTTAAGCAAAAGAAGCCAGACACAGAAGGGTCTGTACTGAATGGAGTGAATGATTCCATTTTTATGACACCAAAACAGGCAAAAGTAATCTATGGTGATAGAAATTAGGTGGGGGGGAGGGGAGACTGACTGGAGATGGGCATAAGAGAACCTTCTGTGAGGATGGATATATTCTATTTCTTGTTTCTGCTGGGAAGTTAAACGGATGTATACAACTGCCAAAATTCATCAAACTGTTCACTTAGGAATGTGTTAATTACATCTTTAAAAAATTGGAGGGAGAGATGAACCATGAGAGACTATGGACTCTGAGAAACAAACAGGGTTTTAGAGGGGAGGGGGGAGGGGGGATTGGTTAGCCCCGTGATGGGTATTAAGGAGGGCACGTACTGCATGGAGCACTGGGTGTTATAAGAAAACAATGGATAGTGGATCACCACATCAAAAACTAATGATGTATTGCATGGTGACTAACATAACATAATTTTTAAAAATTAAAATAAATAAATAAATAAATAAATAAACAAATAAATAAAAACTAGTGCAAATCATGGGACGCCTGGGTGGCTCAGTCAGTTAAGCATCTGCCTTCAGCTCAGGTCATGATCCCAGGGTCCTGGGATTGAGCCCCGCATCGGGCTCCCTGCTCCACAGGGAGCCTGCTTCTCCCTCTCCCTCTGTGGCTCCCCCTGCTTGTGTGTGCTCTCTCGCTCTCTCTCTCTGACAAATAAATAAATAAAATCTTTTAAAAAATAAATAAAAACTATTGCAAATCAAAGGTCAGGAAAGCAGTTTTAGAAACAAATTAATTTCATCCTTATCGGTTTAATTCATATATTTAAATTCAGGCACTAAATAGACAACCATTTGTACTTTTCATTTCAATGAAGCTCATAAATCAGCATCAGTTATTTTTCCTTCGGCTCGGGCATGAGGACGAAGGCTTCTTCCATAAGCTGAAACATACAAAGGCTCTTTTTGAACATGATTCTATCTGTATACATCAAATAAAATGTGTAAATTATTACTGTAGAACACACAAGAGTTCCAACAAATGTGTTTACATAGAAAACAGATTATAGCTCTTGACTAATAAGAAATGTTGCCACTCTCCTTGAAAAGTATTAGAGTCAGGCTCAAGGCTATTTCTGTGAATAAGGTGAAGCTGTTATTTGGACGACAAGAATGTAACTTCAGTTATGCTCAACCATTTATCTTCCGTGAACTCCGCTGAGTCCTTCCACTGTCAGCCCATAACAACTGGAAGTCTCTGGAAAATCATTTAAGTCTAACTAAGACCAAAAAAAAGTGAATTAACTTACCCAAGGCTTCACAGTCAAGAATTGAGCTGGAATTAAAATTCAAGTTTCTACATGCTGTAAATATCTACTCTTCTAGGTTCTGGGGTAAAAGGTAACGTCACTGTCAAGTAGGTCAACCATCAAGTCTGACATTTGTGTAGTACTTAATGAGCCACAAAGAGCTTTCACATTTATTTTTTTTTTAAGATTTTATTTATTTATTTGACAGAGAGAGACACAGCGAGAGAGGGAACACAAGCAGGGGGAGTGGGAGAGGGAGAAGCAGACTTCCCGCGGAGCGGAGAGCCCGATGTGGGACTCGATCCCAGGACACTGGGACCATGCCCTGAGCCGAAGGCAGTTGCTTAACGACTGAGCCACCCAGGCGCCCCTTTCACATTTATTTTGAAGTGACCCGGATGGTATTGTCTTTATGTTACTGATGAGGCAAGAGACCCATATAGAAATAGTTAAAGCTTCTAGGCATGTGATTTTAGCTAAATGAACGAGAGCTAACTTAAGATTGTCTTGTATTAAAAAAACAAAACAAAACAAAACAATTCAGGACGCCTGGGTGGCTCAGTTGGTTAAGCGGCTGCCTTCGGCTCAGGTCATGATCCCAGAGTCCTGGGATCGAGCCCCACGTTGGGTTCCTTGCTCAACGGGGAGCCTGCTTCTCCCTCTGCCTGCTGCTCCCCCTGCTTGTGCTCTCTCTGACAAGTAAATAAATAAAATCTTTAAAAAAAAAAACCAATTCATAAAGTATATCTGTCACTTCAACCTGATTGCTTACGTTTCTTAATACAACTCTAAAACATGTATTTCTATGGGACTACAACCCCTTAAATTTCTGTTTTTGTTCATTTTCCATCTTCCCATTCTTTGCAAACTTCTCTGTGGTTTGGTCTTTGGTTCTCTGGTTTTCACTGGCTACGTCATCTCCCATCCTCACTCTGCTTTGGTTCTCACACAGATGACTTCCAGATGTGGCTCTCCAACCCTGATCTCTCTCCTCAGATTTGGTTCCAAACTTCTAACGGCCTGACGGTTATTTCCATTTTGATACATTCCTATTTCAAATTCAACACACGTCAAAAACGGAATTCATCATCTTCCCTGGGAAAATCATCCACCTGTAGTTTTTCTGGAATATCCAAACCCAAAAGCTCAGAGCTACCTTTGACTCTTCCCTTCCCACAGCCAGCAGGCCTTCCTCCTTTCTTCGTAGTGTTTCATGACTCTGTCAGCGGGTGGGTTTTGGCCCTGACCGCCTCATGTCTGGACTCCTGGGCAGCCCTCTCTCTAGCTCCCGTGTTACCGCCAAGTTACCCTCTCCTCTTCGTTGCTCTCATCCTGCCATGGTTCTGCCCCCAAAACTTTGAGAGCAATTCAACATTCTGCTGGATAAAGCCCAAACATTCAAATTTTCTCAAAAATCTGACCTCAACTACTTCTCTCTGTGAACCCAACTGGGTTTAGCTGAAAGGATCCATTCTACTGCCCCAATGCCTTACACTTTCCCACCTGCAGCTGTCGACCCTGCTGGTCTCCTCTGTTAGACCACCTTCATGGTGCCCTCTTTCTTCACCCCACCCCTCTCTAATCACAGCTCACTGCTCTACCTCAGCTCAAAGGCATCTCTCTCACCTTTGACTTTATGTGGAACAGTTCACTGTGTATATTATTCAAATGGCATGGTCTTGTTTTTTTTTTTTTCCCATTCCGTGTAGGTAGACATTGGAGGTCAGGGTTTGGCCCTCGCTAATTATTTTATAGCGCCTACATCATCAGCTCCAGAGCCTTGCTCCTAAGTCAATAAATATTTGTTGACTGACGACTGAAGCCGTTTGATATCCTTATGAAGTTTACAGCAGAAATGTTCCATTTCTGAAAAAGACTCTTATGCATACTCTGCTTAGCTGTTACACTGTGAGCTATAATTTTTATGGAAATTTTTCTGAAGCATGTTGACCCTGATCTGGTTACTGGGATGGTTATTTGAAGATGATAAATATCGCCTCTCTAAAGCCAGACAATAGGAACAGTTCCAGAGGCAGGGTTCCACATTCCAAATAGGGACATCTCTGCCCTGGGCAGTTTTCATGCTTACAGTTCATTGGTCCTTAGTTCCCTTCCCAATTAAGTTAGCTGTAATAATTTTTTAATATAAATTTTAAGAAGTTAAATTTATATAACTGGCATTGCAGGCCCTGGAATCTTACTTCACTATAATGGACATCCATCATTCCAGCATCTTCTTTCATTGCTCCTTCTTCATCTATATTGGGAGTAATTTTCTTAAAGGCTGAACATCCACTGGGGAATAATTCTGTATGAATAGAAAGCAGTGAAAGGAATTTAATTTTTAAAAAAAGCATTTTGTAAATAACAGCTTTACTAGGACTGGTTACCCTTAAAAACAAACGCAGATATTTTTGTGCCAATCAAAAATCCTAAGTGCAATTTTCAGTCTGTAAAGAATTTTACAGATGATTCCCATCTACCACACATTTTACCAGTCTTTTCCCCCAAAATGCGAGCTCAAGTTACCAACAAGTAAGTTTCCTTCTCGGACTCTGCATCATCTCCAATGGCTAGTATAGTCAATGTTTTCCTAGTGTCATCTAACACTTTGATCCTGTATGTTTCTGGTTTGTCCCCTGATCAAGGAGGGCGTGTACTTTTCAGGTAACCAGAGAATAAACTTTTGTCACCATTTCTAGTTCCTAATTTCACTGTAGAACTGGAAAAGGAAGTGGGTTGTTGGAGGAAGCCTAGCCTAGGACTTGTAAGAGAGGCAGAAAGAGAAAACATGTGGCAGGGCTGAAGCATCCTTGGAGAAGAGGGGCAGGCACTGGGAGAACTGGAGCTTTCGGAGTTCGAGGGCTTCAGGTCTATCACTAGTTGCGTGATTCAAGACCTGCTCATCTCTCCAGAACTGTAAAAATTTCATCGGCTGTAAAACAGAGAGAACAGCTACTTCGTGAGAATTAAAGGAAATGCAAAGTGTTTAGAACAGAACCTAGCGTATAGGGAGTGCTGAATGAGTTATTAATGACCAAAGCTACCAATAAATAGATGGGTTTTTCCAAGATTGGACAATTGTTGCCAGCTGGTATAGTCAGGCTACAGCTGGGCCCCTGGAAAGCAGCAAGTGAGCCCAAGCTGAGAACAGCTGCTGTAGGATCGTGAACCAAATGGTTCCTGTCCAGCGAGAGTCTAGGTAGAGAAGGCAGGCCACGCGGCTGCCCTACACACTCTGGACAGGGGAACATGTGCAAACAGCTCTTGTCATGGCTGCCTTTATTTACCCGTCTGTAAGTGGGCTGTAATTTAAGAATTACAGGAAATCCAGGCTCCTTATAAAAGAATCTGCTAGTCAGTGAAAAGTGGCTGGTCACAAGCGAATAAAGACTGTTGCAATCTATTGTTCTATAACCTCTAGAATAGTGGTGCTTAGAAAGCATGATCTACTCACAGCTAAAGCGCTGGAAAGCTTCCCGAGGTTAGAGGCTGGGGGGGGGGGGGGAAGAAGGAAGATTTAAGAGTCAGACTTCGTATTTAGGAGATTTCTCAGAATTCTGGGACAAAAAAAAAAAAAAAGATCAGGTATTGGGGCTTGGATTTTGCCAACTCCTCTTGTCTAAATGAAAGCTAACTGGACATACGCCATCTGGTAAGAGGCTTGATGGAGCGGGAGTTAACAAGTAAGCACCATGCTTCTGTGAGAGAATCAGAGAGAGACAGAATTCGGGCGAGGGAATATGGGGTCATTCTGAAGTCCTTCTTCAAGAATGGAGAAACACATTGGGGGCAATCAGTGGATTTCTGTGAAGGAAGGAGAAGCAGAAATGAAAATGAGATTGACTTTGACCCAATGGACTTTAGGGCCGTTTTTGTTCAAAGAAATTAGGTAATAAAAGATACTGAAGATAGGGCATGACACACTCCGTTTCTGAAGATAAGCATGCCTCAAATGGTCTGTGATAGACTTCTAGGAGCAGTCTATTCAAAGCGCTGGACCACAACAAGATAAAGAACCGGCACCAGAACGTAAATCAATACATTTTTTCCTTCTTCGAGGAAGTCTACGGGGGAACGAATGTCCACTGAATTAAATATGCTCAGTGACATAGCTGATTTACATTTAGGATAATATTCTTAGTTTGCTGTGGACCAGTAACAGGTCTCAGATCGGCCACTCTCTGGGTAGTGCATCAGGAGAATGTTTTGAAATCGAGGAGAAAATGTCCCACTTGATCACCTCTGTGAAGTCAAGAGCCAGGCAGGAGGGAAGAGGGCCCCCAAAACTTGAGCGAAGCGATAAGAGTGTAGTCCTCGACAGAGAAAAACCGTCAGTCCCTGAAGGCCTCTGGCCGCTAGGTCCATGACTAGGGAAGAAATTCCCGTCTGCTCTGAGATTTATTGATTCCCAAATCTAGGATTCTTCTAGAATGCTGTGATTTAGGGGAGGACAAAAAGAGGCACACTCCTATGCCTGAGATCAGATGAGGCTACAGCACCGCAGGAGAGAGGCTTCTGGTATATATTTTAAGTAGAAGGAGGGCAAACTATGTTTTGTTTGTTTTTTCTTTCTCAGAAACTGACAGGTCAACACCCACTTCGAAGTTCGATGTCTGCTTCATCTGGCAGAAAGCCTACTGTTATGGATTGCTAGCCTCGAATTCCACTATTCTTGGTAAGTGTGTTATCTTGATTCCTATGCCTGATGACGTAACTTTACCTAGAAGAGACTATAACCCCTTGTTTGCTTAATTTATTAGCACCCACCAAACTATCCAATGATGTGAGGACCCTTTTGGTTGTGAGGGTCTTTAAAATGCTGGAAAGATTTTCAGATGAAGCAAGTTGCTGCATCTAGAAGTGGCCAGTTGTATATACCCCAACAGAGGGAGGCATGCATTTCAGGAACCTCACATAGCCCTGTGTAGCATTACAGAAGGTGGTCTTCAAGAGTCTGCTATCGATCTTTCTGGTACATGACCTGGATTCCTGACCTTGCCCTTCATAGCTACAGCTTCTGGATTCCTGACTGCTGTCCCAGGGAAAGCAAGATGAAAACAGTCCAAGGACAGGCAACTACCCTGAGCACAAGTGATCCTAGGGGAAAAAAAAAAAGTGGGGAGGAGTTTGGAGGATGGGGCAGCAGTCCAAGCCTTGATAAAGTAAGACTGCTGGTCAGAAGAAGGCTAAGAGGTTGAGAGTCCTGAGAGGAGGGCAAAAGAGGGGAAAGGCTGTGATTGGCAAGGAATCGGGAAATAAAAAGCCTGTAGAACTTAAGCTATCAGACCCCGGGTACAAAGAGTTGAGAAAGGGAAGCAACATTACCCTATAAGGAATGAAAAGAACAGACTCTATGGGAAAGGAAATTCCTTTTTCTGGGTTGTTGGGGGAGCCCTCTAGGACGGAAGCTCTGTTGAACCTTGGACGCCAAAATGGGGGTGGAAGAATGCAGAGACTTGACGTTTGTCTTCCCGGGGCGGGGGGGGGGTGGGGGGGGGCTGGCGCACGCGGCGGAGAACAGTTGCGCCTGCCCTCAGGAAGAGAAGAAGGAGAGGTACATGAAGTCTAGCCTCCAAAGAAGGAGATGTAGAATATTTGGGGCTTCTCAGATAAAACAGAAATAGAGACATTTAGACCTGGTTTCTATTTTATATCCGTGGGGGTAAGAGTAACCAACACCCAATAAACATCACCACTTAGAGGTAACTTAGGTAAAAGGAAGAGAATGATAATGCCTAGGGTCCCTCTGGTAGGAAGAGCAAGAGCTTTGGCTGACTGAAAGAAGTGGGGGTGCGGGTGGCAGGGAGAACTGCACGTCTCCTTCCCCTTTCCAGTTCGGTGCCTGCAACATGAAAAAAAAGGATCTAGGTATAGGCCGTTGCTGGTCTTCTGGAGTCAGCCCCCCCCCCACCGGAAACGGGGGGGGGGGGGAAGGGCCCAAGCCTTTGCTTGTTAGGCAACCACCCAATGGGACAAACTAGTTTTTTTCCTTAAAAACTCTAAACAGGAGAACATCTGTCTTCAATATGTGAGCTGGTCGGTAGTATTTCATTTCATCTTGATTAAAAGAAGTGCTTTATAATGACTTCAAGAAAAATGGCATAGGAGTTTGAGAAAGCAAAATTTTTGCAATTGAGCTGTCAAAGATTTAAAATACCTTCTAACTCTCCTTCCCCTCTGTCTTCATGATCAAAGGACACTTAACAGTAGGAAGGTTGTGGAATTGCTCACTATTTTCATGAAGTAAGTCTGTCTTTAAGTGTTAATAAAACTTTTTTTTTTTCTTTTCTGCACTCAACTGTATACTTTTATTTACTGGGCAAATAATCCCGCTCTCATCTAGATCCTGAGGTTCTCAGACTGGATAACAGGTTAACGGATTAAGTTTTTAACTTGTGTTTTCAATTACTAGTCCGCATTGGTATAACTAGCATAGTTTAATCAGCTAATCACCAAAAGAAGGTGTTCTGGATTGTCGAAATGACTAAAGCCAAGGGTGGGGGGGGGAACCCTGAGGATTTTACTACTGCCATCATTTTGGAATCAGCTTTGCTAGTTTAAGCAAGTAGGATTTTCCAAGTTTAAAAATAGACGGCAGCTCTAAATAAATATGTAAACTCCTAAATTTAACATTACGTTTTGTTTAAAATGCTAAACATTTTTCCCTACTCTGAGAGGGGTCCCCTGATTTCCATGAAGGGTAAACTCTAAAAAACCTCGACGGGATTATGAAGTAAATATTTAAATGGGGGTTGAGCAAAATGGGTGAAGGGGTCCGTGGGAGATACAGGCTTCCAGTTATGGAATGAATAAGTCACAGGAATAGAACGTACAGCACAGGGAATATAGTCAATGATACTGTAACAGTGTCGTATGGTGACAGATGGGAGATACACTCTTGGTGAGCGTAACGTAATGTACAGAGAAGTTAAATCACTATGTTGTACACCTGGCACTAGTTTAACATTCTGTGTCAACAAGACTCAAATAAAAAAAAAAAAAGGTTTTTAAGCACCATTTACACTTACTGAAACATGTCACACTCTTTGGTGTTCAGGCTAGCTGCCTCAAGCTAATGTCCAAAAAAACCACAGCAATGTTTATATATATATATATATATATATATATATTAGTTGCTATTTGTCCAGTATTATATTTTTAAAGCTTAAGGATTGATAATGGAGATGAATAATTCTTGATTTTTGCTTGATTGTAGGGGTTTTGGACTTGTGGAAACAAATTCTAGGGAAATATTTTAATGTTTTTAACCATTTTCAGTGGACATAAAACTCTTATTGCAGATTTCTCTAATTAAAAAGAGGAGGTAGTATTAACCTCATTTATCTGAAAAATAGACCTAAAAATGTATCTGCGTGTTTAGAGTTCTCTTGGAATTTCAACATTTCACGGGCAGACCAGTGATGTAGGAAAAAAAAGTCTCAAATGGGGTCTTCTTTTGATAAGTGAGATTTTCTACTTTCAAACCACCTATGTACTAAAAGGAGAAAACTAGAGTATGCCAATTTCAAACACGGGGATTGTTAAAAAAATATTTCAGTATCAAACAGAAAGTGTTCATTTAAAATGCAGATTCATTCATAAGTAAAATGAATCTACATTTTAGTCATGACACCATGCTTGGGAAGGCTCTTTTTGGAAAGAGGGTCTCCCCACATGGGTGGTATTATATGAGGCAATCAAACACTGAGCCTTAGACGTGAAATGAAGGCCATATCGTTAGCTGTAGGAATTCTGGAGTTAAAAAACCAAACCAAAACAAAATATGGCTGTGTTCTCATAGACCAAGCCAGAGTGATAGGACTCCCACAAGACGGTTTCATTTTGCTCTCATGTTACTCATTCAACCGCCTTAAAGTAGCTTGGCCATTATGATAGATAGTGGAAGGTTTCTTTGCAATAATCCATCGCCGATCAGTTTTTTAAACCTAGCTCACTTGTTTGACTGCTTGAGTAGTTTTTACAGCAGGAGCCAGCAATATTGTTTTCAGAAAGGGAAGCTTTCTGGCAGGTTCTTCAATTAGACCTGCTGGATCCGAAGCCCTTCAAGACCATTGACTCCCTTTTTGTTTCTCACCCTCCCCCCTTCCCGGAGCCACTCCCCACCTCCCCGCCAGCTCTATTAACATAACTGATATATAACACTATGTAAGTTTAAGGTGTGTGTGTTGATTCAATATGTGTATATTGCAAAATGATCACCACAGCGGTGTTAACACCAACACATAATTACCATTTTGGGGGAGATGAGAATATTTAAAATCTACCCTCTCAGCAACTTTCAAGTATATAACGCAGTGTCGTTAACTATAATCACTGTGCTGTGCATGGGATCTCCAGAATTTATTATCTTGTAACTGAAAGTTTCTACCCTTTGACCAACATCTTCCCTGTTTTCCCCACCCCCCAGCCCCTGGCAACTACCATTCCACTCTCTGCCTCTGTGAATTCAGCTTTTTAGATACTACATGGAAGTAAGATCATACAGTGTTTGTCTTTTGCTTTTTGACTCAGTCCACTTAGAGAGCACCCTCAAGGTCCGTTCACATTGCCCAAACTGGCAGGATTTCCTTTTTCTTGCCGCTGAATAACATTCTATTGTGTATGTGTGCCACATCTTTATCCATTCATACGTATCCATTTCATATGTTTTTGTGTCATTAATTAGCATCTTTTCATTTCAGCTTGAAGAACTCCTTTCAGCATTTCTTGCAAGGCAGGTCTAGTGGTGATGAACTCCTTCAGCTTTTGTTTGCCTGGGAACATTTAACTGTCCATTTCTGAAGGACAACTTTGCTGGAAAGAGTGCTCTTGATTGGCAGTTTTATTCTTTCAGCGCTCTGAATAGATCATTTCACTCTCTCCTTGCCTGCAAGGTTCTGCTGAGAAATCCACTGAAAGCTTTATGGGGTTCCCTTGTAAGTTACAAACTTATTTTTCCTGCTGCCCTCGGATTCTTTGTCTTTTGATAGTTTTACTATAATGTGTCTTTTTTTTTTTAAAGATTTTATTTATTTATTTGAGAGAGAGAGAGAATGAGATATAGCACGAGAGGGAAGAGGGTCAGAGGGAGAAGCAGACTCCCCGCTGAGCAGGGAGCCCGATGTGGGACTCGATCCCGGGACTCCAGGGTCATGACCTGAGCCGAAGGCAGTCGCTTAACCAACTGAGCCACCCAGGCACCCTATAATGTGTCTTTAAAGCAGCTCTCTTTATGCTGAGTTTTTTGGGGGATCTCTGAGCCTCGTGAACGGGGGTGTCCAAATCTCTCCCTAGTTTTGGGATGTTTCTCAGCCATTATTTCTTGAAATAAAAGCTTTCTGTCTCCTTCTTGGAGAACTCTAAGAGTTCACGGGTTGTTTCTTTTGATGCTGTCCCGAAGATCACCCACATAGACTTCACTCTTTCTCATTCTTTTGTCCTTTGTTCTCCTCTGATGAGGTCATTTTAAAGGTCCTGACTTCTTCTCCCCCCCCCCTTTTTTTTTAAAGATTTATTTATTTATTTTAGAGGGGAGGACCCGGGGGAGAAGGAGAGAGAATCTCAAGCAGACAACCCACTGAGCATGGAGGCCACGTTCACAACCCTGAGATTGTGACCTGAGCCTGAACCAAGAGTCGGATGCTTAACCGACCGAGCCACCCACGTATCCCTTCAAAGGTCCTGGTTTCTAATTCACAGATTAGTTCTTCTGCTTGATCCATTCTGCCGGTAATGCTCTCGGTTGCATTTTTCACTTCATTCGTTGTATTCTCCAATGCCAGAATTTGTGTTTTCTTAAAAATTTCTATGTTTAACTTCTTGTTGTGTTCTTGTATTGTTTTCCTGATTTCATTGCATTGTCCTTCTGTTTTATTGCAGCTCATTAAGCTTCCTTAACACAGTTCTTTTGTTTTCTTGATGAGGTAAATTGCAGAGCTCCAGGTCTTTGGCGTCGGTTACTGGAAGAGGACTGTGATCCTTTGGTGGTGTCATGTTTCCTTTGTTTTTCCTGTTCTCTGAAGTCTTGCATCTGAAAGTAGCAGCCATCTCCAACCACCTTTACTGACTGACTTTGGGAAAGAAATACCTTCCATTTGCCCTGCTAGGGAGTCTACGGCTTTACCAGACCCACTAGGGATATCCTTGCTTCACACATCATGCTCCCCTTTGTGGCAGATTCCTTAAGCTTGTATGCCTTCTCTCCATCATGCAACACACCAGGTCGGGTGCTAACGGCTCCCTTTTGCTCTGTCAAGGGTGGCGCTAAAGCTCAAGTCTGTGGTCCCTTAGTGGCCTACAGATTCTGGATGGCTTTCTGGTCGTCTGCCAAAGCTTGCTCTCTCCACACATCAGGAGAACACACAGGGAGCTGGCTATAGGATAAAGGAGTATGTGGTTTAGATGCACCGAGTCCGGAGAGTGCCTGTGGGCTAGACGGGGCAGGGGGAGGGGAGTGGAATCCATGAGCTAAGTGTCCCTAGTGCCTTGTTGGCGGGGTTCTGAATGGGGCCTGCAAGGCAGCTAGTAGGATCCCTGTCTTTTTAGTGCCCTCTAGGAGTTCTATCTGCGGCACTCCCCGCCTCTTCCTGCTGCCAGTCATGCGGCTCATGAGCCAGGACTCTGGCGGGGCAAGAGAGAAATAGGCCCCTTTGGCTGGTCCTGTACTGCTGGGGAAGCCAGGTGCCCACTCACAGGCTCTCACTTTTTCCCACTGAAGAAATCATGGGCGAGAAGGTCTCTCTTGGCCCTGAGCTGTGCCACCTTGAGGAAGGGGGGGGGCATGAGTCAAGTCAAACTGGTCCTCTTACCCTCCCCAAGGCATCCGAATTTGTATCTGTTTTGCTCCAAAGGCATGCTAGAACTTCTCAACTGGACCCCAGGCCTTGCACCCAGGTCCTCTCATCTGCGGATGATTGTCTAAGGCAGTGTTCTCCAGGGGCTCTCAGACCGCAGCTGAGAAGGGCTAGGGCCAGCTAGGGGACCAAGGTCCGACTGCCTGTTATGTAATGTATGGGTGGGATTCCTCCCCAGGCCCCCTGGCACACAGTGCTGGATCCCACAGCTCCCGCAGAGGCACTGTTGTGCCGGATAGATGCCCAATGGCTGGGGGGGAGGGTATACAAACAAGGGACACCTTATTTGGCCATCTTGCGGATGTGCTGACTCCCTTTTAATACCAAAGTATTGGTGCATGAAAGTGGCTACAGAGATAGCATCGGTGGGCAGCTTTTGTGAAGTTGGGAGAGATGAGGGGAACACAAATGATCTCTATTAACCCGGGCTTCTCATGAGCCCTGAGAAGAATTTAATCGGTGGCAGTCTTCCAGGGAGACAGTCTTGAAAAAATAAACACTGGGCATCAGGCCTGGTCCTGTGCTATTTAACTTATTCTTGTACTCTTAGTGGAAGCAGAAGGCAAAATGAATAATCTGGTTTTCTTTTATAACAGCTTCTGTTTAACACGGAATGGGGCTAAACGTGAACATAGTTTTCGGAGCTCGATGACATCAAGCTACAAACATAAAAACTCTCGTGCTAATGGAAATCCTCCCTGTCTCTAAGAACAGAAATATCTTACTTTTTCGATGAAGAAACTCTGCAACCAAAGCGGCCACGTGGACATAACACATTGCTGCCTGAAAAAGGAGGACAAAGAGAGAACGGTCAGCCCGTGTTCCAGGGTTTTTGCAGGACTGTGCTTAGAACAAAGTCTTAAGTCGTCACCTCGGAAAAATCTCCATTCTTTATGTGAATCTTGGCCATGCTATCAAGCCAGGTTTTCCTGAGCTCTGGGGTGCTTGCATAGGACTTGGCTAAGCTATACTGGAGATCAATGAGCATTTCGGGATCTTTCTCATGCTCCTTCATTTGAGCAGTGGCCATAAGAACGGTACGGATCCTCTTGGTCAAGTCTTTGACTTCTGTGGGAAAAGCAGTTGCCTAATTTCAAAACAAACAAACAAAAAAAGACATTATTATCAATGTGCTCTAAGCCTTGGCATCCAATTCTGGGAATAACATGATTTATATTCCTGGTTACGGTTCTTGGTATTTGGTTCTTGGTATATTACATGTCTAAAGAGCTTTATTTATTTATTTTTTTAAGTAGGCTCCAAGCACAGCATGGAGCCCACCACAGGGCTTGAACTCATGACCCTGAGATCAAGACTTAACTGGGATCAAGAGCCGGACACTTAACTGACTGAGCACCCAGGGACCCCTAAAGAGCTTTAAATTAATTCTTTTTAAAATGTCCAACTAGCTCAGGCTTCAAAGGCTGAAGGCAGTATGCTCACAATACATAAAAGCATGGATTCTGGAACCAGACTACCTGCTCTGAACTCTAGCTTGCCCACTGTAAATTCCACGGCCACGGGAATTATTTGCCATTATTGTGTAATTTTAGTTACAAGAGTAACTAAAAATTGACAGCTTACTATGTATCAGGCGATGGTCTAAGTGCCTTACATGTTTCAATCTTTCCAGCAACCCTATGAAATAAGTACTGTTATAATTCCATTTAACCAATGGGAAAACTGAGGCACACCACAGTTAAATAGCTCAGCCTAAGTGTCACAGTTGGTTAAGTGGTAGGGACAGGATTTATGCCCAGACATCCTGGCTCCAGGGCTAGTCATCTCAGCCACTCTCCCACACAGACAAGCATACCTATCCCATCCACCAATTACCATATACACTCAGGTAAAAACCATACTGCAAACATTTCCATTTCTACAACTAAAAGGTTATGAATCACAGAACACTCTCAAGAATTTACTAGCGCCTCTCGGAGTGTTGTATTGTTCTCCAAACCCACTAAGTCACAGTTTCCTCTTATCCCAGCCACTATTAAGAAAGTACTATCACTTCCTCTTAACCCCAGTGGACTAATCACAATTACCTGTAGGATTCAGAGAAGATGAGCGAGGGACAAGTACAGGGGTTAGGGAGCTTCCCAATATGAATATAACCAAATGTGGAGGAAACAGTTCTTAAAAGTGCTTTCCTGATCCCTTTAAAAATAATAATTATGCCCAATATGGTTTTTTTTTAACTTTTATTTAAATTCAATTAGCCAACATATGGTACATCCTTAGTTTCAGATTAAAGTTTCTTCTTATACCCCAGTAGCAATTTTATTTACTGGGATAAAGGCACACCTTGTTGTTACAGGGTTTATTGGTGATAACAGCCCTAGAATACAACTAAAAAATGAGTCATGACAAAGAGTTCTTATCAAGGTCAGCCACAGTAGAGCTCGTTTCCACAGTAGAGCGCGTTTACTTTGAAAAAGATGCTAATCCAACTTTTACATAACATAGAATTAAGAATGGTAATAACTGGTAAAAATAAATTTCACGGTAGAAGATCCTAAATGACATAAATTGTTTCTGTGCTCATGGGATTAGTTGGAACATACACTGATCTCGCAGAGAACCAGTAGAACTGGCTGAAAAGCAAACTTTCCCAGCTGGAGAAGGGCTGGTACTCAGTGGGTTGTTTTGTTTTGTTTTGTTTTTTGTTTTTTGTTTTTTTCAGTCTAAGCAACATTCCTATGGGAATAATTTTTTTTGGTACATGGATTCTACGTGTCCTAAACATCAAGTATGCTGTGACTGGGAGCTTTTTTTTTTTTCCCTTCCAGTTTTTTTTTTATACAATATTGTTAAATTATCCTGGAGGATGGATGACCTTTCCCAAGAATGGGGATGATCCCTCTGGGAGGGAATGTCTTCTATTGGCAAAAGATTCTTCTTCCCTTGCACACATGCATCACTGAAGATCAGGACATGTTCTCCATGCAACAAGACAAATGCAGTTTTACAATGTTATGGGTTGTGAGTATACAGGTAAGAAAGAGGGATGGTGGTCAGGGTCTTGGGCTCAGCCTCAGCCAGCTGATACCTAAGAACAACAGGACTGGGCTTGGGTTTTCCAATACATATCTAGGGCAAGCCGTAATCAGTGAACGGAGGATTCCTGAAACCCAGTGCTTCAGTAACCAGTATCATAAATGGCAATAACTCTCAAAAAAGAAGGTTGCTGGAGTGGTGGGGGGGTGGGAGGGATGGAGTGGCTGGGTGATGGACACTGGGGAGGGTATGTGTTGTGGGGAGCCCTGTGTATTGCGTAAGACTGATGAGTCACAGACCTGCACCCCTGAAACAAGTAATACATTATATGTTAATAATAAAAAAAATAAATAAAAATTAAAAAGCCATCTGTTTTCTGAGCAAGTTTAGAAATCAAGCTCAGAAAAAAATTCCAATCCCACCAGCTGTAATAACTATGTATACACAGAAGAGTCATTCCTCCATCCAGTCGGATTAATTTTGAAGATGTACCACGTACCAGGCCGTGGTCTGGGTGCTGGAGACGCAGGGCTGTACAAGACAAAGCCCACGTCCTACACACTCGACACTATCAAGAGTTGTGAATCCAGTGACAGTGTAACGAGAGGACTGTAAGCTTCTCTGCCACGGAAGGTGGTTCTAGTCTACTCCCTGCAGTGAGAACATACCTTCATGGGTCTGTCACTGTTTGCAAAATTATTGATAATGAATAGAGACTCCTGAAATCGCGATCCTCCGCTTAGCGCCACGTCGGCTATCAGCTGGCTCACCGCGATTATGATCTGTGGGAAGAAGCACACACGGTTTCTCGAATGTCTTTTGAACAAATGCTGCTTATCTTCACCATTGTGGAAGCCCATAAGCACCCGTATGAAATGTTCCTTTTATAAAAATGCTGCACTGGGCACCTGGGTGGCTCAGTCGGTTGAGCGTCTGCCTTCAGCTCGAGTCATGGTCCCGGGGTCCTGGGATCGAGCCCCGTGTCGGGGGGTCCCTGCTCAGTGGGGAGTCTGCTTCTCCCTCTCCCACTCCCCCTACTCATGCTTTCTCTCTCAAATAAATGAAATCTTAAAAAAATTAAAATAAAATAAAAATGCTACACCGTTCCATCATAATCCGTTTTCTTCATACATGAGGGGTTTAAATTCTTCTAGTGAAAGAGCAACTTCAAAAGGTCACAACTGCAAAGTTTATTCAGCCTTTTCTTGGTTAGAGGCTAACAACTGTTCACAACTCCTAGCACAGCTAGAGCTAAAAGAGCTTGCAAGATCATGAACTGACACGACAGTGGTCGGGTCTCCTCTGGCTAGTCACCATGGCAAAGCTGGGAATAAATGGCATCTTTCTTGGATGGTTTCTCAGTGCCCTTCCCTAGTCAATTTCAGCATGCTGGACTCCCAACTGCAGCCCCTCAGCTCCCTTCCTGGTTTCTGACTCGGCTCTCTCCAGTTCAGATGGCCGGATACATTAGGGCCTTAGGGGGTGGTCTGAATCTCTCAAGCTCCCTTGGATGATCGCTTACGTGATTCATGCTCCGGTGTTGATGGCTGGAGGCTTTACCCCCACTCACGGGAAGCAGGGTTTTGTGGGGGCTGTGAGCACAGGCTCTAGAGTCGATTATTCACTGTGTGGCTTTGGGAAAGTTATGTCACCCTCCTGCACCTCACTGTCCTCATCTGTCCTGTGGGGAGGCTAACAATACCTACTTGATAGCGCAGTTATGAGAATGAGAGAGATCCTAATTATAATACTAGTTAACCCTTTATTGAGCACTTACAATGTGCCAGAGATGGTTTTAAGTCTTCACATTTATTAATGCACTTATATTTCCATAAACGACTTGAGAGAACGGATGCTCTGACCCCGAAGAATCGACCTTAATGGGGAATTTCAGGTACACTGGCACGGTTACTGCCAAAGTGTTTTGGGGAAGGCGGTCTTTAAGCGGTGCCTCATGAAAGCAAATAGCAGAAGCCCTAACAGGTAATGCTGGCCCTCATATCCCTAAGTAACCACGTGGCAGATTTTTATAGGAAGTATCTACCTCTATCAGATTTTCCCATTCCCGATGACGTTTCTAGAAAGCCACTTATGGCTGCTTCCCCGTTTCTAACCCAGGCTCCAATAAAACACCAATAGAACAGACTGTGGCAGGGAAGAAGATGGAAATACAACCAAGGATTTCCTAGAGGGCAAAGCTGCCTAGTGAGTCAAGAAGTCCCATCTGTGGTCTGGCTCAGAGTGGTTTCATCCAACAAGCAAAAGAAATGTAGACATTAAATGACAACTACCATGCACTAAGTGTCCCTTACACACATGCCAGGCACAGGGCCTGACATTACACACCCTTTCTGTTTGGCCCTCACAGTAACCCAGCAAGGTGAACCACACCTGCCTCATTTTACAGATAAGGCAAAAGTTGAAGACAGACTGAGTCCCTTGCCTAGGGTCACACAGTAAGTAAGGAGCTGAACTGGGATTTAAACCCAGGTAGGGGGGGCGCCTGGGGGGCTCAGTTGGTGAAGTGCCTGCCTTCTGCTGGGGTCATGATCTCAGGGTCCTGGGATCGAGCCCCACGTCGGGCTCCCTGCTCAGCAGGAAGCCTGCTTCTCCCTCTGCCTCTGGCCCTTCCCCCGGCTCATGCTCTCTCTATCTTTCTTTTTCTCCCAAATAAATAAATAACATCTTAAAAAAAAAAAAAAGAAAGAAAGAAAGAACAGGAGCTTTGATTTTCACAGACCTGAAGATGTGTCCTCAAAAAGGTTTTCCTTTTGGTATACTCAAAGTTGTTTCTCATCAGAAGGTACAAAAGTGCAGATGCTTCGTTCCTGGTTGAGCTAATCTTCGAGGTGCAGCACTTTAAAACCTCATAGCAAAATGCAGCACACATGTTCACCCTTCCCTTGAAAAAGGCTGAGGGAAACTAAAGAACAGTAAAAACATAAGTAAGTATCTGAAAACCCAATGACAAAAATCAATCAACTATCAAATGCCTACTATATTCTCACTCAAAACTACTGGGTGCTGGCGTGCCTGGGTGGCTCAGTCATGACCTTTGGCTTGGGTCATGATCCCGGGGTCCAGGGATCGGCCCGAGTCCGGCTGCTCAGCCAGGAGCCTGCTTCTCCCTTTCCCTCTGCCCTTCCCTGCCTCCCCTGCCACCGACCCCCCCCCCCCCAGCTCATGCTCGCTCAGTCTCTCTCACTTGCTCTTTCTCTCAAGCAAATAAATTAAACCTTTAAAAAAAAAATAACAGAACAATTCAAGTCCGTGTACAGGTCACTACAAAAATGTGTGGTACTGACTATAAATGCGACAGATCTGAGAAGAGCTCACGATGCTCTGGAAAAGATGACGAGTAGGTTCTTGATAATATGTATTAAATTAATGAATGGCTGAGATGATGAATGATTGATGGGTGTCGGTTTGGGCTCTGAAAATGGGAAGGACAATCTGCATTGCTTACTCTTCTGCTTTCTATTTAAAGAGTTCCTTACATTATGAACTCCCAAATGCTGAAAAAATTATACTGGGAATCTATCCATCAAGTAAAGTTGATCTTTTAACAAAATGAGGTAGAGGTGAAGTGTATACCCACAAACATATGCGCGTGCATCTTCTACTCATAAACAAGTGTTGAGTAAAATACATTTTGGCATTAGAAAGAGAGTACAAAAGTGATGCAAATCGTCAAAACAGCCAAGTGGCTATTACTCTGAAAATGTATTCGGTCTTCTTTGTGGAAGATAAACTGTTCATACAACATAGGCTGGTTACAATCTCCCATGCTTCCATGCCAAGGCAAGCAAGTAGTAAGTTGCTTCAAGTGTACACGATGGATTTTTTTCAGGGAGTGTGAAGCTAGAGCGCCAGTCAAAAAGCAGTCATTAAACATGCATTATCTGCCCTGCACGTTGGCACTTGGTGTTAAGGCGATAAAAAGGAGTAGATTCCTGGGACTCTTGGCTGGCTTAGTCAGTAGAACATGTGACTCTCGATCTCGGAGTCATGAGTTTGAGCCCCACGTTGGGTGTAGAGGTTACAAATTATTCCTTGGGAATCTTGAGTTTAACTAGGAAGTTCCACGTTACAGGAATCCTTTTTTTTTTTTTTTTTAGAGTAATCTCTACTCTAGATCCTTCCTAGAACTTATAATTACTATTTTATTTACTCGTTTATTTTCTTTCCCCAACCCCACTAGACTAGAAGCTTCATGAGGGCAGAGACTATGTTTCTTTTGTATCCCCACCATTGTATCTGTAGTACCTGGTACAGTGCCAGAGAAACGGCGTTCAATAAATATAGGATGGATGGATGGACGAATGGATGAATGGACGGATGAATGGGTGGATGGGTGGATGGATGGATGAGTGGATGAATGGATAGATGGATGGATGGGTGGGTGGGTGGGTGGGTGGATGGTTGATGACTCCAAATCTAGCTTTCTAACCCAGATCTCTCTCCAGAGCAAAGATCTATATATCCAACTGCCAATCCTAATAGCTCCAACTGGATGTCCTAAAGGCACCTTTAATCCAACATGTCCACAAAACAGAACTCATTAACTTTTACCCCAAATGTAGTCTTTTCTCTAGATTTCACATTACCCACCACACTTCACCATCCAATCAGCGAACTGATGACCAAATCCCATCAATTCAATTTCTTTACCATGTCTTATGTCTGCCTTTGACTCTCCACCTCCACTGTCACTGTCACTAATACTTGAGGTCCTCATCTCTTATCTAGCTTACTGTAGTAAGCCTTTTTCCTGCGTTTATTTAATATGGGCACCAATCCACCTTCCACACTACTTTTCAGAGTTTTTTTCCCCCCGCCCGCACTGATCTGCTTTTAATACAAATCCAATTGTATTGGTTGGTTTGGTTGTGTTGGTTCCATGCTCCCTGAGGGCTCAAAGACGAAGTCTAACTCCTAAGAGGAGTATATAATCATCTGGTTCCCATTAACCTCTTCAGTCTCATCTCTCACTCAGTCCATACTAAGTTCTATCTCTACAGCTACGGAGAAACTTGTGCTAAATTAGAACATTTCCCTCCTCCCGCCCACCCTCAGTTCCCTGTATAGACTTCTTTTATTCTAGCAGTATTTGTGGATGTGCCTACATATATGTATGTTTCCCTCTACTGGACAATAAGCCCTCGGACTGTATCCCTGACACAGTGTCTAACACCAGTAACTTCCTACCCGGTCACTGTTTATAGTCGATGAATTATTTCTGAATCTCTTTCCCTTAGTTGCTTATATCATGCTTGTGTTGAATTCAGTTCTCCACATACTTCTTTATTCAAAAATTATATTAAGGAGGGATGCCTGGGTGGCTCAGTGGGTTAAGCATTTGCCTTTGGCTCAGGTCACAATCCCAGGGCCCTGGGATCAAGTCTGGCATCACTGGGCTCCCTGCACAGCGGGGAGCCTGCCTCTCCCTCTTCCTCTGCCCCTCCCCCCACTCGTGTTTTCTCTTGCTTGTTCTGCTCTTCCCTCTCTCAAATAAATAATCTTTTAAAAAAATTATATTGGTGTGCCTGGGTGGCTCAGTCGGTTAAGTGTCTGACTTAGGCTCGGGTCATGATCTCAGGGACCAGGGATCGAGCCCCACGTCGGGCTCCCTGCTCAGCGGGGAGTCTGCTTCTCCCTCTCCCTCTGCCCCTCTGCTCGTGCTCTCTCTCTCCCAAATGAATAAAATCTTAAAAAAAATTTAAAATAAAAAAATTATATTAAGGAGTGGCAATTACAAAACAACCTTCAAATCCACCCAAGTTCCATATCGAGTAAATGCAATAAGCTACCACACAAATAATGATGACAAAAAAGTTTTCCAGGCTCAGCTATTCTACTACACAAATCAATTAATTGAATTTCTTTGTCTTGTCGGAGTTTCATACCAGAGTAAAGGCCTCGACTGTAGCTTTCCGTAATTGTAACTCCATCCTGGTTTATGATGCTTTTTATTACGTTTAAAAGCTATCAAAAACGGACCAGAAATAAATTTTGGCTATCTGTTTCAGTCAGATTTATTCCTAAAAGCCTGGTCTGAGGTTTGTGTTGAGATGAGGTAAGCAGCCTGAACATTTAGAACCCGCAGACACAATTGGCATTGGAAGGCAGAATTCATTCGTCCGAACTCGTATTGAGTGCCTACCATTTGCAGGCTATGATACAAGACCCTGGGGTTAGACAACCTGGACTCCGCTTTCCATGGGCTTTTACAGGAGCACGCAGATTAACTTCTATATCCTCGGCATGAGAGTACTTTCAAAAAGAAGCAAACTGGAAGAAAAACTGTTGAAGCTGGTAATCCGGAAATGATACTTTTCATAGGAGCCCGCTGAAAGGCGGAAGGAATGGCGACATGAAATAAAAAGCATGTTCAGACTTCACCGGGTTCTTGGTTGGGCCATCTTCGTGTATTTTGCTGTTCTGCACCCATACTTGCAAGGGGCCATACTTAACAGCTTTGTGACCTGAGGTTCGTGGATGTCATTCCAGGGGCCCGCATTGCCCGCTTACCTGCCTGCCACGCACGGAGGGAGCCCATTCACATCTATAAAGCTGTCCTCCTTACCTTACTGATGAAAGCTCGCAGTGAGGCAAAAACATGTTTCAGCGACACTTCAGACTGTCCGTTTTTAAGGAAAGCCAGATGAATATCAAATACTTTTTTCATTAACGGGTTGTGGCCGTCGTTATTTAAAAGTTGACTCTACAAAACATTAAAAAAAATACATTTTGGGGCACCTGGCTGGCTCAGTCGGGGAAGCGTCTGCCTTCGGCTTAGGTCATGAGCTCAGGGTTGTAAGATCCAGCCCCAAGTGGGCTCCATGCTGGGCGTGGGTTCTGCTTAAGACTCTCTCTTTCTTTCTCTCCCTCTGTCCCTCCCCTGCCCACTCTCTCAAAAAAAAGTAAACCTGGAGGGCTGAAGCAACTAACTGCATTACATAGAGAAGAGGGAAGAAAATAACTGATTGTAACTCAGGGGAAAGCAAGCAAGATTTTTCACTTTTGAGTTCTCCCACTGTTACGTTACGTGAGTTACATAATTTTTACTCTTCAAAGCACTCTCCTATTATCTCATTTTACTCCCTCAACAACCCTGCAAGATCATGGCTTTTACCTCCTTCTTTTTAAAATCCTAGCAATGCCGATTTGTGTTGAGAGGCAAACATCTGAGAAAAAGCGCTGAACGCCTGGCCAGGGAAGCCAGCCAGCCTGCCTGGGCATCGTCAAGCCTGACAAAATACCTCATCACCAAGGGTATTTGGGCAAACCGGTTCAATCTGAATTCGAGCTAAAAATTACTGGCTAGATTAATAAAAGTGTGACAGAAAACGGGTTTTAAACACACACACAAGAATCAAACAGCAGAAGTTCAGAGGTAGAAGGAAGCTTAAGAGCAAATGAGTCCAAACCCCTCCCTTTGTGGATGTGGCAAGGGAGTCTCCGTGAATTCCCAAGGTCACACGGTAGCCAAACAAGGTCTGTCATCCAAGTTTCCGGACTGTTCATTCGGGGCTTTTTCACTGCATTACGCCTCCTCTGACTAATTAGTTTGTGTATAATGTTTTCTTTATGACACCAACTGGATTCTGACTTCTCATCTTTACCTTGAAGCACTGGGTGAAAAATGAGATGGTATCTAGCACTGTTAGGCAAACTTCAGTAGCAGTGTTGCCTTCAAGAAGCGCCTGATGGAAAATGTCTGCCTCGGTTGTTGCAGAGCCTAAGATTAAAGAAAAAAAAAAAAAGTAAATGAAAACTGCCCAACGCAGAGAATCACGTGACAGTTTGGAATGATTTCCCCCCGCCCCCAACAAAGACTGAGAGAGAGATGGGCAAGAAGGAGGCTCTCAATATCCGCGGACCTAATGAGCTTCACTGTATTTATTCCTTAATCAAATATGATCCTGGTTAATCAATTCCACTCATTCTTACTTCAGCTCTGTATCAACAGCTCTGCAACACATAATTAGGTGTCTCCGCTCCTTTGGAGACAAGATTTCAGGGATAAACTTGGGCGATGTAACTAGGGGATAACGATGGTGATGTGACTAGGAGTAACAGAGGAAATTAGGTGTGCAAAAATGAGAAATCGTAGACAGTAGGTGACTTCACATACAGTGGTGCCCTATGGCCAGGTGTTTCTAATTATGCCAATGTTAGGGGACTTGTTTCTACATCAGAAGAAAAACAAAACATCTGGTCCAACCGAAGGAAGTAGGACCATTATATTTTTACAAGTGACAAGAGCAAAGCCGAAGGCTGTAAAACTTGCATTTTTTTTTTTTTTTAAAGTTCTTGAGCCTATTATTAGCTCAGGGTCCATCTGCTCAGGACATTTGTTTTTATTATTAGTCCTTATCACAAAACCTGTTTGGCTGGCTCCAGAGGACTATATGGAAATGAAAGATTTCTCTTTGACTTTTTATTAATATTTGCTTTTCAGAGGATAGCTTCCATTTATATAACCCTCTAGCTTTCCCTGGCTGGTCAACATTTCTCTCCTTGTCCTATTTTCCTTGTCAATATTTCAATACATGTGCAATATACCTTTGTCAAAATAGTATTTACAGTTCTTTCATTTCTGCAGTCAGCTCAGCAGGTGTAATTCCTTAAAATCATTGAATGAACAGACATTATATATACTAAAACAAATATTATAGATACTATTACATTAAGATGCCATTATTTGCACTGAAGTTTAACAGTAGGAATGAAGGATATCCAGTGTAAAATAATATGATGACAACAGCAATTCAGTGGGGAAAAAAACAGTTTCTTTAATACTGAACTAAGAGAAAAACCACCATTACCGACAAACCGCTGGAAAATCCACACATATTTTATGAGATATTCCTGTATGATGAAAGGATTGTAAATAAACACAGAGATACGCAAATACAACCATGTATGTGAAGTCACTTCCAATCGTATTGGTGATTTAAGCTAGAATTTCTTCAGGGTTACATAGCATTACATGTATGTTTCAAATGGGTAGACTACCCACATTTTCACTTACTGTGATTAAGTGTAAATGAACTTTCCAGGCTGCTAAGATGCTGAAGTCGGGCCTGCATCACCCCTGATCTGTTTCGAAGAGCTGGCATGGTTTGCGATTTTCGGTCTATTCCAAAGTGCTTTGACAGCCAGGCATCGTGCACCCTAAAATAAATTTTAAAGTTAGGAAATGGAGTACTCTTCGTACTAGATCTCAATGTTACTTAAAAAAAAAAAACTTAATAAATGATTAGGTTTCCACATAAACAGTATACTGTGTTCACTATTCTATCTACTATTACTTGGCTTAAATGAGGCAGCACTGGAAATTGTATGAAGTTTTAGTGTATATTTAAAAGAGCTTTTGCGGGGCGCCTGGGTGGCTCAGTCGTTAAGCGTCTGCCTTCGGCTCAGGTCATGATCCCGGGGTCCTAGGATCGAGCCCCGCATCAGGCTCCCTGCTCCGCGGGAAGCCTGCTTCTCTCTCTCTCCTACTCCCCCTGCTTGTGTTCCTGCTCTCACTATCTCTCTCTCCGTCAAATGAATAAATAAAATCTTTAAAAAAAAATAAAATAAATAAAAGAGCTTTTGCTATGAGAATATAACTAAGGGATTTAGAAAAACCTTCTTCCTTCCCTCCTTCTCCTCAAAAAAATCAGAGTCAAGTGGCCAACACTCCATAAGATGCAGTCTTTTCTCAAAAGGCGAGGAAGGAAGGGCCAGAGTCACAGAAAATCGTGGGAGGGATACTCAGAGTGGAAATGAGGATGCGGAGTATTCCTGGGGTTGGGTGTGCAAGAAGGAATGCCTATCTAATCTGTTTCTAGCCTGGAGTTAAACCTGGATCAGACACGTTAAACATGTCTGTTACTAGGATGTGCCAACTTCTGTTTTCCTTCAGTTTAAAGATTCCATTAAAAAAAAAAAAAATTACAGCTGGGTCATATGGCAACTCAGGAAGAAAAAGAGTTTGCCCGTCCTCTAGTAAATGGAGTGGGAGAACAGGCAGAATCATAGAGGTTAAGGCTCAGGGTGGTAGTCACCGTGCCGACTCCGAGTCACGGGGAAAGGCAGCGGACATGGTCACCTGAATTACCCATTATTAGGATGTTCCCGACACTCATCAATAAACTCCATCCAAAGTGCCCCTTTAGTTTTTGGAAGTGCCATGGCATTTAACTTTTAAAAAAGGACATTCTTTTTGAGCTCCTTAACTCTACCCCCTAAAAGCAGATCTTAATGAAATAAGGAATCTTTTCCTTAGGGTCCCTCAAACATGTTTTGAAGTATTTATTTCATTAAGACTTAGGTGGCAAGGGGCGCCTGGGTGGCTCAGTTGTTAAGCATCTGCCTTCGGCTCAGGTCATGATCCCAGGGTCCCGGGATCGAGCCCCGCATCGGGCTCCTTGCTCAGTGGGGAGCCTGCTTCTCCCTCTCCCTCTGCCCCTGCTTGTGTTCCCTCTCTGGCTGTCTCTCTCTCTTGTCAAACAAATAAATAAAATCTTAAAAAAAAGAATGCTAAAAAAGACTTAGGTGGCAAAAAGAAGAGAACAGCTAATAGAGAGTACAGGTCCCAGCCGCTGCTGCGGCTTTCTATTTACCTTAGCAACTGAAGTCAATATTGATAGGTTGTTGATAAAAGTACAGACCTTACAGTTGTTCCCTCTTTATGACTTCCTGCCTTCCCCTGGATCTAGGCCCTTTCTCGCCTCACGCGTCCGTTCTAGGATCAGAACAGAAGCTCCACGTAGCAGGCTAGCCACTACCCTTTGGGAAACTTAAAAACATGTCAGTTCACACTAGTTTAATTTACAGTTTGAGTTGAGACATGTTAAATAAATCACGGGTAACTTCATGTTAATGCAAAATGAAGAATCTAGGTTTTACATGGCATGATCAAGACTGCCACCTGTTGGAAGGAAGGGAAAAAAGTGGAACTTGCAACGGGAATTACCTTGCTATGTTTCTTTTCCCCATGTATCTAAAGTGAAACAAACACACTCTAGAAAGAAAAACAACAGCATAGTTAGTAAGATATTGCCACGCTTTGCATTTTAACAAGTAATATTTGAAAACTCATGTGTTACAAAGAATGGCCTACTTAAACCATATTGCAATAATAAGTTTTGGCGTATAGACGTATACACATAACTACTTGCAGGCTTTGCCATATTATATCTTTCTAGATTTATTTGCCACAACTACATTAGCAACAAAAAGCTCCATGTCTTCACATACAATTCAACGACATTTAAAAAGCCTGTCAATGCAAATGATGATTCTACATCGTGCTCAATAATGTTTCATAGCAAAGATCTCTAGTTGAGCCATTAATACCTAAAAAAAAAAAAAAAAAAAGTTTCTCAAGCCCTAAAAATTGGAGCAATTGCTATATTTTTATAATGGCATTAAAATACCTTCTGTTATTCAGAAATCTCAAACACATCCAGAAGCTGGGAGGATAGTGTACTCAACTCCCACGTACCAAGCACCCACCAGCTTCAACGGTTATCAGCTTAGGGCCATTCTTGTTTATCCTCTACTCTGAACAGGTGCCCTGCTCTCCCTCCACCCTCCCTACATCCTGTATTTTTTTTTTTTTGAAGCAAACCCCCAACATCATACATTTTCATTAGTAAATATTAAGGTATAGTTTTTAAAAATCGTAACTGCCGTTTTGTTTGCTGACGTCTGCAAAACTGCACATACCGATTATCCCCTTTTTGTTTTGAAAGACATGCACATACAAACATCATTTACGCGTGCTCTTTATTTATTTTTTAAAGTAAGCTCCGCGCCCAACCTGGGGCTTGAACTCATGACCCTGAGATCAAGAGTCGCATGCTCTACCGACTGAGCCAGCCAGGAGCCCCTGTGTGCTATTTATCTAAAAATTTCTTAGATTTCATTCTAATTTTTCTTTTGGCTTTCAGTAAGGATTACAGATAGCTCAGCAAACAATCTGGGACAACTTCCCACCTCTGCCTAGGAAACAAGACTGGATTTTCCCCCAACTGCCTTGGAATGGAGATTACATATAGATAGATAGGTAGACATACACATATATACATACATCTATATCTATATCTATATGCATTTCTGATGCCGGGAGAATTAGTCAGCTCTACAGAGGAGTACAAATTCTACATTCCAGTCATTGAAGCTGCTCCATTAAGCCAGCATCTGCTCCAAATGAATGCTTTTGGACAGCTGATGCCACTTCTAGTTTTCCAGATCACAGCAAGACTGCTGCTGGGCTGAACAATGATCTATTATTAGCTAATTTCTCTGATATCATAAGTATTCCATCTCCACATTTTCTTCCATCTGTGTGAAAAACCTGTGTGCTATAGCCTCAATGCTACCAAAATAGTTGAATATTTCCTATGTTATTGGCAAATACACTGTTGGGAAAAAAAGGTAATATTTTATCCCCCAAATAAGGAGAACATTTATGAAAATAAATTAATATAACTTACTCTAGAAGTATGAGAATGTTTATGAGCTCCTGAGGAGATACTTTATTCCAGTAAGTTAAGAGAGTATCTGAAAATGGAATAAATAAAGTGGTGGATCTTGAAATAAGTAAACAGCACAGTGCACCCCACCCAAAGTACCAATAACCCAGCTTCAACAACCACCAACTCACAGCCAGTTGTTTCATCTATGTCCTCTCCCAGCTCATTGTTCAATACACACACTGTACTTGTTTGAATTAATTCCAAATGTACTGCTTTATCTGTAATTATTTTAACAATTATTTTTATTTACTTTGTAAATATTCTTTTGGATGGCTGATACTAATCTTGATATCATCCCTGAGGACAGAGGAAGGGAAAGAGACCTGGAGTTTTTAACGAACTTCCTAAAATTTTATGCAACCCGGTGTGCTTATGTGTATCTTTCCAAACGGAGGGTCAAGTACCTTTGCCTGCTACTCAAAGGGCTCTGTGAACCAAAAAGTTTGAGAACTTTAAACTTTAGAAGAAGAGTTTTGTTTTTTTTTTTTTTCCCTCTTTGCCTTTGCATTATAAACTCTGAAGTCCTGGTATTATGTAAATACACACACACAGGCTTAAAAACAAAACAACAGGCTGAATGAAAACGGAGTTGCTTAGGCTAAGCCCCACATCACCAAACCAAGACAATTACAGTTTCCGCTCTCCCGGGAATGGAATCTTAAACCAGTCAATTAGGAATCATCTGATCAGCACCAGTAATGTAATCTGCCTGATAGAGCCCAGGCATCCCTTAAACAAAAGTGACTTTGCAATAACCAACCCACTTTCTTTCCCTGTATAAACTGCCTTGCTCCAGCTCCCTTCTGCCGCCAAGTCTTTCATTTTGTACAGCTCCTCAGGACTTCTTTTTGTCTGCTAGATTGGATACTACCGGATTCTAATCAATTTTTGCTCAAATAGACTCTTAAAAACGTGCTTGTTTATCTTTTAACCAAATGTCCACACGCATATATCGAACTATTCCAGATTTAAAAGTCCCTTAAATCTATCACATATACTTCTCTTTTGACTTGCTTCTTTACTTCCAACATAGTGATTTACTGAGATAAAAAAAAGAAAGAAAAAATACTGCTGCCACTTAACTCTCCATTCTTTTTTAATTTTTTTAAAAAAGATTTTATTTTAAAGTAGTCTCTATAACCAAAGTGGGGCTAGAACTCAACTCCGAGATCCTGCCGCATGCTCTACCCACCGAGTCAAACAGGTGGCCCTCTCCATTCTCTTTTTATGCTATTCAGATATAGCTAATGGTGCCTGCAGCTCTTAAACGTAAACATGTTATAGGCATCACAACAGTGGTAAATGACGAAACTGCCAACGCAGCTAACAACCTGGGCGAGAGGGATGGAAGACTAGGCGACGTGGGCTATACGGGGGGGGGGGGGGGGGGGGGGGGGGAGGGAGGAACGTAGGGATTTTGACTTTACTTCCAACTGTTTTTAAAGCCATGAGTGTCGATAATTTCCAAAACACTGATCCTCAAGAAGAAAAATGCTAACATGGCAACAAGTTAGATTTATTTTAAAAAATAAAGCGAACAGGGACTTCCGGTCTCCCCCACTCCCGCTTTTGATTGCCCGGCTGCTCAGAGAAGCCCAGATCTCCCAGAAGCCACTGGGTTTCCGGTCTCTCGGCCTCTCGTCGAAGAGCGGCGTGAAGGCGCCATCTTCCCTCTCCCGCGCACCAGCTCTTCCCACCAAAAGCCTGGTGCCTTCTTTCCGCCCCAAACACCCGGACTTTCTGCCCGTCCCTGAACTACGCCTGCGCCAGCCTTGTGCCCAGAGACAGCTTCGCAGAAGGTCTGTAAAGGGGGTGACGGCCTCATCCCAGCCGCGGCTTAGTTCTAGTCAGCAGCAACTCCGCCATTTTCTCGGCAACGGCGGTAGCGCTGTCAAGCCGCTGGCCCGTCTCAACCGTTTCCAAATCCCAAATCGGTGAGACATGATGCAGGCAGGGAACATGGGTGGAGGAGACAGGGGCGGTGGTAAGAAACCTTCGGGAAGAGATAAATTACAGTTTAGTGTATGTGACACGTCGTCCGACGATTTTAAGAAAACCTGGCTAATGCTAAAAGAGCTCCATGACAAAGAGCTACACCGTTTACAGGCAAAATTAGCCAATTTGAGGAAAGAGCGATTGGCAGATGGAAGGTGGACGGGCTCCATAGCCAAAATTAAAAAGCTGACCAAGCAACAGAAAGTCCTCAGTAGGACCATTTGTGACTTGCAAGATCAGTTAAGTGCAAAAACATGTGACCGCTGTTTGCTGAATGAAACCTACAGGAACACACTACAGCAAGAATTTTATAATATCCAACAACAAAATCTTAAGTTTATTGCTGAGCTTACTGAAGAAAGGAATAGGTTAAGAGAAGAAAATAAAAAGCTTTCTGCAAAACTAAAACTGATTGTGCAGGCGCTTCCCCCTTCTTCTTCTGATAACGATGATGAGGAATTCATTCCCTCTACTCAAAGGTCTGTGCCAGTTTTTTCGGTCAGGGAGCCTTCCCCAGGAACTCAGGTGCATCTGCCTAACAGATTGATAAATCAATCAAGTACTAAATGGATGAAATCTGGACAAATGGAACAACAACAAAGTCCAAAGTTTTCGATTCCATTTTACAGTCAGGACCTCTTCGAGAACCCAGAGATCTCTTCTGAGAAGCTTTCTTCTAATAGCAGTAAGCCTGCCACAAAGAGCAGTGCCAGTCAGAAGTCACCTGAAGGTCTTCCTTTAACATCTACCCTTGATCCTGAACAGGGGAATGGATTTCAAGATGTTTCAAACGTTCAGGAAGACAAGTTTGGCCAGCCAAAAAGGAAACTGATCTTCACCCAGAAGACCTCCACACAAAAGTGTGAAACTCAGATTGACTTCTCTTGGAGCCTTTCCAGTATTTCTACCACAGAACACCCCACTACTCAAGTCATATCTGAAACTTCAGAGGAAAATATGCGTGATTATAATGGAAGTTCATTTCCCCCTTTTACACAGAGTAAGGAAAAGTCCCCTTTAACTGGATTTCCTTTTGACTCTCCTTTAAAACCAAGTGGGAAAATATCAAAGAGTAGTGTTGCTCATTACAGCACTGGGTTTTCTGTAAGAGATGGCAGCAAGCAGACACCTCCCACCGAACGATCCACTGGGAAGAAGGATGCTAGTGAATCTACAGGTACAAAGGAGTATGATGCCAAAAAGCCTCAAGGTGACATCCAAAGTTCCACGTGCGGGTCTGGAATAAAGAGAAAAGCCAGGATACAGATGAAAAGAGCGGGAAAGTAGCTTTCCCTCATCCTCTCAAGGGAAATGCTTTTCTTTTACAAGAGGACAGTCTTCTTGTCAATTCGGACTGTGTAACTGATTAACTGATTACCCCTGACTCGGATTCCCTTTCTCAGGAAATAGTAAACAAGACGATAAGAACAACAACAAAAAGTCTGGCAAATGACTAAGACTCTGAAACAGTGAATTACTGCCAGTGAATAAAATATAGCCACAAATAGAAAAGGAAATTCATTCTGTAGAATGCCTGTACTTCCATATAAAAGTGTAGAGGTCTGTCATCTTTTTGTTGAAATTAACTTGCTACCGTTCATGAACCAACAAAGAAAGCCAAGAGAGGACCTGAAGAGTGTGGACTTATAAGAGTTCAACATTTAAATGCATACAGAGTGACTAAAATATTTACCAGACAAGACAAAGTAACTAGAACACATCCATTGAGAAAGATCCAGAAGCAGATTTTTTCAGAAAAAAATGAATACGACTTTACACGCACAAAAGATAAAGAGAAGATGTGACACGACTGTGTACTGGTTATTACAAATGTGCTTTTAAAAATCAAAAAGGAAGAGCAGAAGAAAGAGAAATCTAATGAGCAAAAACCAAATATTCAGCAAGCAAGGTCAACATTTACAAGAGGAGCAGAACTATGAAGTTCTCAAGAAACAAAGCAGTTATGGTCTTATCCATGACCTTAAAAAAGCTGCCAGAGGCTTGTCCCTGGTTATCACAGTATGTGGTGTGAGAGTGTGTGTGTATGTGTGCGTGCACACGCACTCTACTAGAGTGGAGATCAGAAGTCAGCTGTGCATCTCCCCCCACTCCTTGCCCCACCCCCCCTCCCTTTTTCCCTCCCCCTGCCCCCAACTTACTTTCCCTGGGCTGTGGTGGTATTCAACTACTTTTCTTTTTCTGTTGTTGTTTTTTTTTCATGTGTCTCTTAGGCCTTTTTTTTTTTTTTTAAACAAATTTATTGAGAGAATTCATGGGCCATAAAACCCATTTAAAAAGGGCACAATACAATAGTTTATAGTATTTTTCAAGAGTTGTAAAACCATCATCCCAGTTTTAGAATATTTTCATCACCCTAAAAAGAAACCCTGTGCACATTAGCAGTCCCCTTCCATGTTTGCCCACTTTCCACCTTGTGGGAAAAGAAAAACAGTGAGCTGCACTGTAGTTGTTAACAGATCCATTATCTCTCAGAATGAAATACCACCGGGGTCAAAAATGATCTCCCTTTGTTTATTTCTTTCCCAAAACAGGGAGGCACATCATATAGTCTCAATATAATCTTTGATTTTTACCCTAAGTTATACAGTCAGGATTTAAAGATTAGAGTTGTTTGTCTCCTATTTTATTAATATATTCTAGAATTTATTATTCATATCTAGCTATTTTTAAGGTCTTTGATAATTATCAAATTATTTTATGTTTTTATATCCTGCATTATTATAATATTAAAAAATATTTAAACATAAAAATAGAAAATAAGTAAAATAGAATGATTACGATATAATTAGAACCCAGGTGCTTTTATGTTCTTCATTCCTGCATACATGTTTCTTAGTAAAAATATTGAGAAAAGGAAGAAAAGGGAGGGAATTGTGGAAGTAAATGTGATATCTGGGAATAAGATAACCTTTTGATTTTACTTCCAGAGGACATGCAGTTTATGAAAACCCTTTGGTTATTCTATCATATAAATAACCGGTAATACTACTAAGTAATACAACTGTACACCAAGGGGGAAAAAAACTGGAGGCTGAAATACAACCTAACACCACGCAGCACCACACTAGGAAGATGACAGCGGCATTCCCAACCCTCAGAGAACACTTCCTGTCTTTTTGTTTGCTTTTGGTTTTCCAAATCCTGGGTCAAATAAAAGCTAAAGTATTAAATATGACTTCTGGTTATTATTTCCTTCTGTTTACATTGGTCATTTAATGTGTTACAAGCTCTGCATGGAAAAAAATACGGTTAGCACTTTTAAACTACGGTTTCATTTTAGAAATCAACTTTTAAATTTAGAAAAAAATAGTTCAAAGAATCAAACCTGTATGACCCAAATGAACCTATTTTAAGTTAAAAATAGAGGAACGTTTTAAGGTCAGAGTCTTCAACGATCTGTTTCTAATGTGCACGTGTTTTACATACAGGTGATGATCACATATCTGTTGCATGAACCTGTGAGGGTGGATGTCTAGTAGAGACCATGCTTAATATGCCGGTAACTCACCTTCAGAAATCATTTTTACTATATACAGGTAGCACATTAAGAGGCTTCTGATTTCATACTGATCAAGTCGGTTATACTGGGATACACTACCCCTTGTAGAACTCTGTCGGGTCTGCAATAGAAAGACAGGACTTGTGTCAAACAATATTGGTACTACACTTTTCCATAGCTTTTAACTTAATAACTACTTGTATCATTAGTCCTGTCTGGGAACATTTTAAGCCTAAATCCAAATTTTCTATCATACTTGGAAGGTAAATGAGCTGAATCTTCCTTTGTTGCTACTGCACAGAGTAGTATCACTAGAAATTACCTGGGGGTCTTCAAGATGACAGCCATGGACAACGTGTTTCATTCCCTTAAGTCCTGTGTTTTAGTAGTAAAAAATTTAAATAACCATATGTGGCTCTTCCAGGAAAAATAGCTTTTACATGGAGGAGGAACTTAACTAAGGTATATGGAAGCACAGAAACATTTTAAGCTCTTTTAATTTGAATCTTTCAGAGTTTATTAATTAAAATTCAACCTACAAATAATAGGTCAGGAAATCTGTATTTTTTAAAAAGGGCTAATATTACAAGATAATTATATGATGAAGAATCCAGTAATAATTTAGAACTACAGCTTCTACAAACCAGTGATGTTCCTTTTAATGACTTTTGTTAAAATATCAGTTGTTAAGCATGACAAGATCTGACTTATTTGGGGATTTATATGAATAGAGTACTAATGATCTAAAGAATTTACCTTATTAAAAACCAGTTCTTTCACAGTTGGGCTAAACTGGGCTGGACATATGCATTTACTAAACCAGGATTTACTAAGAACGAACTTTCTCTTGGAGCAAAACACCTAGGTTCTGAATGCTTGCTAGCCGTGTGATTATTAACAAGTCATTTAACTTCTCTGTCCTTTATCTGCCTTACTTCTGATAGTGTCTGTGGACAGAATTCTAAATGACGTAAAATAGGAACCTTTGTGAATAAATTACTATTTACCCCAAGGCTCAAGGAAGTATATTCCAGTGGTTCTCAAGGGGTGGTTCCCAACCAGCAGCATCAGCATCACCTGGGAACTTAGAAATACAAATTAGCAGGCCCCGTCCCAGACTGAATCAGAAACTCTGGGGGTGAGGCCCAGCCATCTGTTTTTTATTAAGTGCCCAGGTGATTCTGATGCACACCAAGAATGCCATGAAATAGGAGAAACATTGCTAGAATCAGAAAACCCGGGTTCAGGTCTGGCCTGCCATAGCCGTGTGGTTGTCCTAAGTCACAACCTAGTTTTCATTTGTAAATTGAGTTGGAATTTATTATTTTTATGCACCCTTCTAACCCTAATTTTATAATAATTCTGTGATTTTTACATAGCAGCGTGACACGGCTTCATTGGTCCAAAATGAAGTTTCTCGGGGCGCCTGGGTGGCTCAGATGGTTAAGCGTCTGCCTTCGGCTCAGGTCATGATCTCAAGGTCATGAGATCAAGCCCCACATCGGCCTCTGCGCTGGGTGTAAAGCCTGCTTAAGAGTCTCTCTCTCCGGGCACCTGGGTGGCTCAGTCGTTGGGCGTCCGCCTTCGGCTCAGGTCATGATCCCGGGGTCCTGGGATCGAGCCCCGCATTGGGCTTCCTGCTCAGGAGGAAGCCTCCTTCTCCCTCTCCCTCTCCCCCTGCTCGTGTTCCCTCTCTCGCTGTGTCTCTCTCTCTCTCTGTCGAATAAATACATAATCTTTTTATTTTTTTTTTTAAAGATTTTATTTATTTGACAGAGAGAAACACAGCGAGAGAGGGAACACGAGCAGGGGGAGAGGGAGAGGGAGAAGCAGGCTTCCCGCCGAGCAGGGAGCCCGATGCGGGGCTCGATCCCAGGACCCCGGGATCATGACCTGAGCCGAAGGCGGACGCCCAACGACTGAGCCACCCAGGTGCCCCCATAAACAGTTTTAAATATCCAAGTAGCAGCTGCCATGGTAGGAAGGAACCACTGCAACATCCAAGAATTACATAGGATGCTTTTAACAGATCCAGGCCAACGACAGGAGTAGAGAGCCTTTTATTTATATAAAAAGACAGACTGAAAAAACAAACAAAAAAAGACTGTTGTAACCTAAGATATCCCTAGAGTTATCCCATATATTTAGGTTCTTACATTTTCAACAGTTCCACTCTGATCTGGAAATCCTGTTGCTCCTTCTGGGATGAGGGAACCTCTTGAATCTTCCCTCTTGATTCCATGTCCATTTTGAAAAGCCCCATAAGCTGGAAAAAAGCCAAGTCCTTGTTAACAACAGGAAGAATGGTCAAAAAATATTTTTAAAAATAAGTACTGGGTTAATTTAAAGATAGATTTTAGGGAACAGATCTTGGTCATCTAAAATGTGAAGTTTCTGTTTTATATCAAAACATCATAAGAAGCCTAACAAAGGGTGACTTTTTTTTTAACCGCTTGAAATACTGTACTATGTATGAAACTACAAGAGTTTCCCTGGAAGTATTAAATGAAAGCCACACAATTTGAGAGAGAGTTTTATAGGTAAGGAAACTTTGGGCCCAGAAAAGGGAAGTGTCTTGTCTAAGACTGGAGACAGGATGGGAAACCAGTGTTTTTCTCATTATCCTTTATCAGTATACCAAAGCTACATTTTAAACAAGCTTAGATAAGGAAACTTAAAGCAAAAAAAAAAAAAAAAAAAAGTGGCAAGTGTGAGTCAGATTTAATTAAACTTTAGAAGAGATCATGCCACGTATAGTTGTTATTATGAAGTATTTTAAAAATACAGAGAAATACAGGGTGCATTTCTACACAGCCATGCAATGTATAATCTTTAAAGGACTTAATTACCAGTGTCTTTGTCAGTGCTCAGACTCCCTCTATTTGTAGGTGAAGTGAAGCCACAAGCAAACTCATCCCTGGATGCCTGTAACACAATGTGACACCTCTGTCATTTCAACAAATTTGTACGCGAGGATGAGAAACTGGAATTAACAGAATGAGAGGGTACCCTAACTTTAAACAAAGCTCACTGTGAAAGTCCAAATCAGGTATCACTGTTGGTATTTTGGTGACATCTCTTTAAAACCGGGCCACTAGTATACTCTGCAAGCATGACCCCTGGCCAAGTAACAGAACCCTAGATGGCTGGTAAAAGTTCCAACTGGTTGCAGTCCAATCATGGCTCAGTAATCCTCCTTGGAACTAGGTGCAACGCTAGGAGAAGGAGTGTGACCAGAAGCCCTAGATGAATGTGAGCTACAGAAGAGAGAACAGATAAGTAAGATATTTCCAAATATCACTGTCAAAGGTTGTGGAGTGAGCATAAGCATGAGTTAACTGTGTTTGTGAAGAAAGACCAGGCTAAAACCCAGGTAGACAACGCAGCACCCACATTTAGCTGACTTACATAATCGGGAGCTACAGGCAATAAAGCCATCAGGGAGGCTTAAAAGCAGTTTTCTCAGGAACCCAAGGCAGGCTGGACAAACCGACTGGAACATTTGATAGGGGCAATTTCCAAAGGAAGCTGTGAAGGACACAGTTTAACCTGCCACCCAACAATATAACATGGCTACTGAAAGTGTGCAGGTGGTCTTGGGCCATTCAGAACATGGAGTGGGGGCAGGGCAGGATTTAATAGGCCCTCTGGGCAGACCATAAAGCATACCATTCTGCGCACCACATTTTAATAGGGCGACTGGTAAAATGGAGCATATCCAGAAGAGTGTAACCAAGATGGTCAAGGGTTTGGGGATGGCAAAAGATGAAGTAGAGATGTCTGGTCTGGAGAAAGATGGAGAAGGCACTTGTGCAAGGGGTATCGTGTGGAAGCGGGAACAGATGGGTTCTATGTAGCTCTAAGAAAGCAAAACTAGGACAAGTAGATAAGAAAACGTTTCAGGGGCGCCTGGGTGGCTCAGTTGGTTAAGCGACTGCCTTCGGCTCAGGTCATGATCCTGGAGTCCCGGGATCGAGTCCCACATCGGGCTCCCTGCTCGGCAGGGAGTCTGCTTCTCCCTCTGACCCTCTTCCCTCTTGTGCTCTCTGTCTCTCATTCTCTCCCTCTCAAATAAATAAATAAAATCTTTAAAAAAAAAAAAGAAAGAAAGAAAACGTTTCAGGTCTAATGTGAGAAGGAACGTTTTAATTAGTACAAAGGCAAAATGTTGTTTTGCCAAATGGGAGACTGGCCACCCTCTGAGGTTCCTTTTAATACTAAGATCTAAAGGTGGGGGGGGGGGGGGAAGCACAGACCGATTGTGCTGAGCTAAAAGCAGCTCAAAAGAAGAACTAAAAGGAGGCTGTCCCAGGAAGGGAGAAGCAAAGGAATATGCCTCACATTTTGGAAGCGAAGAATCTTTCATTCCGTTTTCAAGTTGAATATATGAAGGCAAATAACAACAGTGAATCTTAAAACACTGGGTGGAAGGGATTCTTGGTATTCTCTTGGGCCTTGTTACTGAAAGTGTGGTCCCTGGACCAGAAGCAGGCAAAAGTGTGTTAGAAACGCACAGTCTCAAACTCCACCACAGGCCTACTGAGTTAGAGCCTCTGGTTTAACAAAATCCCCAGGTGATTGGTATGTACATTAAAGTACGAGAGGCAGGGGCGCCTGGGTGGTTCAGAAGCCCTGCTCTAGGAAAAAAAAAAAAAAAGTATTAACTGTAAAAATGGAACGAAAAGTAATGATTAAGAAAGAGCCCATACAGCCTATGACCCCAGTTCCAAATGCAGTCAATAAAATGGGATAAAACGCCAGTGGAAACACATTACTACTTACAGAATTAGGCAAGGCTGCACAAGAATACAAGGTATCTCGACCTGCTAACCGCTGTATATTTTCCAAGAGCAGTCCAACAAACGGTAGGTACAATTGTGCTATTTTGGCCTGTTGGTTCTGAAAAATAATTACCCAAAGCTTAGGAGGTATATAATATGTCTATTTCACAAACAAAGCTGGCCCCATCTATCAGTTTCAAGACTCAAAGCGGGCTAATATCCACAACGAATTAGTGAAGCATGAGGCTATTTATACTTACAAGTCTCAAAACTAATTACCACAGAACTTTCTTGGTCTTTGGATTTATACACGATACAGAGTCAAATCACATCCCTCAATAACTCTGTAAAGTAAAAGGCAAAAGTTCACTCTTTTAAAAATAGTGGTTGACCTAGAAAGCAGACACCAGTTCTATTCTTCAACTCCAGGGAGGGTTGAGTTTTCACGAGCACAGGGATGGTGTCTATCTTGTTCACCACTTCAACCCCAGTGCCTGGGCAGATAGGAGGTGCTCAATACACATTAGCTGAATAAATGAATCAGTGGAAGAAGTGAAAAAATGGTGAGCTACTGGGGCGCCCAGGTGGCTCAGTCAGCTGGGCAGCTGATTCTCGGTTTCGGCTCAGGTCAGGATCTTGGGGCCCTGGGATCAAGTCCCGCATCGGGCTCTGCACTCAGCACGGAGTCTGCTTCAGGATTCGCTCCCTCTGCCCCTTTCCCTCTTCTCTTTCTCGCAAATAAATCTTTTTAAAAAATGGTGAGTTACTCTATTCCTTGAATTAACGTTTTTTTGTTGTTTTGATCAAAGCGATTAAGATAATGTGGTCTTGGCCCCTTGAGTCAATTGTAAGACTTGGGAGATATATTTATAAATAAATATATTTATTTACCTCCTGGCCACTAGTAGTCTTAATGTGGTACCTCTTATATGAAAATGTATTTATTGCTTCTCTCAGCTCTAGACATTCCTCATCTGACACGTACATACACTCGAGTCAGCAAAAACAGTGGATGTAATGGCATAAAAGTTGCCCTTTACATTTCATGACTCTGGGAGGTTTTCCCAGAGACTTAGAGAAGGCCTCTAGGGCTCAATAGTCAACCTCCAGAATACAGAAGATCAATAGTATCTCCTTGTTGCTTGGATTTGCATGTTATTCAGGTTGAACAATTTTTCATATTGTTCAATTATTTCTGGGACTCTGCCCCAGATTGTGCTGATGGGCACAGAGGTCTGAGAACCAACGATCAGGTCCAACTTCCCACCCAAGGCAGGAATGGCCCTTCCCTGCATCCCTGACAAATGGTTCACTTTCACACTCCAGCCTTTTCCTGGATTCTGTTAGAAGGGTCCTTTAGCTGCTTTACTCCTTGTAAGTTCTACCTGCTAGGTATAGCTCTGGCCTCTGCGACTACAGAGAGTAAGGCTACTTCCCACTTTCACATGGCAACTCTTCCAATAGTTAAAGATAGCTACCACAAATCAGCTTCATTCATTCTTCGCAAGGCTAAATGGCCCTAATGACTTTCCTTTGTTCTTCACGTGGCTTTGGTTTCAAGACTTTTTCCCCGATCGTGGTCACCTGTTTTTGGCAGTTCCGTAGTTTTCCACTTTGGATTTGACAGGCACTATAGTCTCGTGGCTAAGAACACAGATTTTGGATTTTATACATACATGAATTCCCAGTCTCCTGTTCCTGTTCCTTGACTGTGATCAAATCACTGAGCCACAGTTTTCTTTCGTAAAATATGGATAATAATAATGCTATTAATTCAAGTGAGGTATTTAATAGTGTCTGACATGTAGCGACTCCTCAATAAATTTAAGCTGCTATTATTAATACTATAGCTTCGAGATGGGAGTCCACTTTCGTTTGATAGTGATCACTAGGGAAGGAGATACTACAACTCTCTCAGGGGAACGGGAACACAGGAAAACATACAGTGTAAAATATATTAAGCTTTGCCTGCACAAAAGACAGAGAACAATCTGAGAATCTATTACTAGAAGACAGTTTAAAATAAGGCACAATCCAGGGGCGCCTGGCTGGCTCAGCGTGCAACTCTTGATCTCAGGGTTGTGAGTTCAAGCCCTACATTGGGTGTGGAGCCTACTTAAAAAATAAATAAATAAAATAAAATGAGGTATATCGATATGATGGAATAATATGCGGGGTTTTTTTTAATGTGGTAGATCTAATCTTCAGGCTGTACTGTTAAGTAAAAAAAAAGAAAAATGCAAAATGGTTCCCACATATGTGTGTGTGTATACATATATATATATATATATATATATAGGCTTGTGCATGGACAAAGTAGAAGTGTGTATATGAAACTGATAATAGTAGCTACTGCTGGAGAGATGACTTGGGACATGGGGATAACAAATGAGAGAGAGGCATTTTTTAACCATGTACATGGATTACTAAAACAAAACAAAACAAAACAAAACAGTGGGGTGGTGGGGAGTGGGAGGAAGGGGGGGGGAGAGTGGAAAAATATCTGTCCACAGCCCAAGTCGAAACTGCAATTCCCTTAGGTATTAACATCACTTGCAGTGGGTACAGGAACAGATACAGGCCTCGGGGCAAACATCAGCCGCTGGCCATTTTTGTTCTGAGTAGAGAAGAGGTCTCATAGTCATTAGAACAAGTTAGGAGATCTCCCAAAGCAGTTTCTGAGTAGCACATAATAGGGACCAGTGACATCTTGATAATTTCATTAGCGGAGGGGCCAAAGAGTAGCAACATGGTTGAGGGGGTGTGACTAGGGTATCTCAAAAGCAGACTTTCCATAGGAAGCATTTTTTTCCTTGACTGTATATTTATTTGGGGTCACTTCAGGGGGAGCCAATAAAAATTACGGGAGCCTAGGGGCACCTGGGTGGCTCAGTCGGTTGAGCAGCTGCCTTCAGCTCGGGTCATGATCCCAGGGTCCTGGGATGGAGCCCCGCATCGGGCTCCCTGCTCGGCGGGGAGCCTGCCTCTCCCTCTCTCACGGCCCCTGCTTGTGTTCCCTCTCTCGCTGTGTCTCTCTCTGTTAAGTAAATAAATGACATCTTTAAAAAAAAGTTAAAAAAATTTACGGGAGCCTAAAGCATCCATCTCTATCCTTACCTTGGCGTCACCATTAATGGTGAACATGTTTTACTTGAATGTTTTTGACAAATGACCCCTTACTCAGTCCACCTGTAAATTCTTTGGACCCCACAGAGAAAGGAACTAAAGCGTTGGTTAACCAGGCCCATGAAGCAAAGTTCTATCAGAAAGAATCCCATACTCATGTAACAGCTGTTTAAAGCTTTTGAACAAAGAGAAAAGGGATTTAGAAGTCACTGAAGGGGTAATGAACTTGGCATTTCAATCTTTCCCACACTCTCAAACCTCAAATGCTCAAGTAGGCGTAGTGTTGAACTTTTACAGATATCAAGAGTTACGTGTGTGTGTGTGTGTGTGTGTGTGTGTGTGTATACTGTAACATCTCAGAACTTTAAAAAGGGAATAATGTCCAAATATGTGATAGAAAATATTTAAAATTCCACCTCTAGATAAGACACTAGTGAAATCCCATTTTCCTGCACTTTCATCTGAAGAGGCAGAGGTGAATAACACAGTTTCCTGCTTTTGGGAGGGGAAGTTCATTTTGTGCTTTTCCCACGAGTCCTTTGAAATCACAGCTAGAGACATTTTCCTCCACGTCGCCTAAGACCCTTTTCTGCACTACTAGACATAAGCAGCAGTTCACCAGAACCCAGTGGTCACTGGCAGTTTTAAAGGTTTGACAAAGCTTGGGTGGAATGGCTAACCTTTGAGATATCTTTTCATTTAGATGTATTACACTGGTTACCTTGCGTTACGTCAGTATTGACATTCACAAAAAAAGAAAATAGCACATATATATGGAGCAATGGGAAGATGTTACTACAGTTATAATGTGACAGAAACCAATGCAAACTGATACCGTAGAAAAAGAATAAGCTCTATCTCCAAGTCAGCTTTCCAAAGTGATGACAATAATAAATGATATCCTAATTTTGATTTGTATTTGAATGTAAAAACCAAAGGACAAATTATTAATTATGAAATAATATGATGTCACCTGGAGGCATTTGATTCTAGGTATGTGAGTTAGGTTATTCTAAATCCACAGAGTTTGCGAACTCCTTTTTTAAGCCCATAGGGTTTAATGTTAATAAGATCTGAATATATATGTTAAAGGTGCAGCAAACAACAACTATAACTATGGCCTTCACACACACAATGTGCAATGTCTATAAGGTTTATAGTCACACCTACCTTTTTTTCAATAAGAAGAAAATCTTCGTATTACGTATTTCATATTTGATCCAGTTAACATGTCTTACTATTAATCACTTAATCAATAATATAACTGATTTAGGGATACATATTTGAGAATGTATACTAAGAAATATACTTGAAAGAGTCCACATGGCTACAACCATATATGATTTTTCGAAAAGTCAAATTAGCTGATGTAACAACTCATGAGGCAGTTATGTTGTTCTTTACACATGATTTGAGAAACCAGTGTTTTTCTTCAACAGTTAACTGAACAGTATTTTTAAAACCTAATCATTTGATACTGAAACAAATCTTATTTATAAAAGTAAGTTCATCGATGCTCAAATTATGTGCCTTATGAACACATCATCTTTAATGTAAAATCTTAACAGAAATTTACTACTGTGATACTGATTAGATGGGCATCCTTACCTTGTGTTGGTATCTAGTGTCAAATGCATGTTTTATCAAAAGATTCTTTATGACAGAGATAGCTGTATATCTGATCTCATAATTGTCTTGAAGAGCAATGGAAGTTTCCCTCAGAAGTAAACCAACCAAGAAGTGATGCTTGCAATATTCATCTGATAAACTGTATTCAAGATTTGAATCTGCAGTACAATGAAATGTAAAACCCATTTATAAAAGTAATCAAAAATTACCTTGACATTAAAATACCGTATTTATCATTTAGTGATATGTGATCATGCTAGCAAGAGCTATAATTTTATTCTTAACAAATGTGAACAATTCTTTTGTCATGTAGAATGAGCATGCAAAATTTTTACAAGGCAGGCACACTCACAATTAGGGCTGTAGGATAGTCTTCATGATCATTTCAGTCGGTAAGATAGTCCCTAGATTCCTTTTTCCTAGATTCTTTTTAATTCTTAGGAGTCTTAAGACTGAACCCGGAATGAAAGAATACTATATTTGGCAATATCTTAACACATGTCTATATCTGAAGAGATTTCGTTACAACTACAAATTGGACAGCTTCTATACAACAATACTTGAATTACTTATCTGTTTACACTTGTAAAGTAGGAGAAGGAAGAAAAAGACAAGTGACTCATTCTAATGGTATTAACTATGGACTGTTCTAGTAAATGTCACATCCTGGCCCGAATACAACGGGATACAGGAACAGTAAGAAAAACAGCCTCATCTCCCTCCTAATTCATCAGCAGGCAAGTACAGATCTTTGACTTCAGAAAATCACCACTTCACTTCAAACTGTCTTTCACTCCCTTTTAGACCTCAGTCCATTTTAAATCCCAGCTGCTAATATCCTGGTTGGGGCCTGCCCCGTAACTACTCCCAAGGGACTGTGATCAAGTTCAGTCATTTCTACCGTAGATCTTCACAATCTTTATTTCCTCTCTTCTACCCTTGTATTTAATTAAGCTGTAAAGCTAAAGGATACGTTTTCTATTTTGCGGGGGGAGGGGTGGCTCTTCAGCAGTTCACATAATGCTGCGTATTCACTTAGGACATAATAAATGCTGTGAGTAGTCAGATTTAATCCTAAAATCCTGAATATCTGTCGACCCCTTCCTTTCTGACAGGAAAGCATCTGAGCTATACATGCTCAGAATCGAATACGGGAGTGGTTGAGCACGGGTGCTTGGTTTTCTAAATACTTTTTCTTCACTTTCACTGGCTCCAATTCAGTGACTAACCCCCCCCCCCAACACCCACACACACACAGCCGCTCAGCAGCTACTCCCCTGGAGACCAAGGCAGCCGATTTTCTTCTTGCCCTGGCTCATCCCCTTTTTGAATCCAGAGCACTTTCCGCACACAAGGGCCAGTCATGACTAACCCAGGTGGCTCTATCTGGATAGATTCTGCAATGGCAGTTAAGTTTTTTTGTTTTTTATGGTTTTTTGTTTTTTTACTTCAGTGATTTGAATACATCCAATCTGGTACTTTCATCCAAACCTTCAAAACTGCGGCCAAACAGTCATTAGACAGGGTCAGAGAGGAGGGACGCAAGCCTGAGCGAGAGGACACGCACTTATAGAACAGATACACCCTCCACTCCCCACACTGCATTGAGCAGGAACTTGTTTTTAAGCGGATTCCTCTAACAATCAATGTGTAAGCTGATTTTAAAAGGAAACATGATAAAACCAATACTCCTTGGTTTGCTGAGTCCATTAGCCTAACGCCTCACTGTGGCTAGGGACGATTTGAAAAGCAAACAAAGCCCCCCCCCCCCACCCCCGTCCATCTTAGCCATTCATCAAATCAATTGTTTTTAAAGACAGTGAACTACTTTAGAGTGAACCGAGTTAAACCTACCTACTGAAGTCAAACGGTCCACCGCAAATGAAAAAAAATCTAATTAATATATGAAAAGAAAAGGGACAAATAAAAAACATAGTAACATAAGAATAGTGCTACACAGCAAAGCATTCAATAAAACTAGCAATGGAGTTAACTGAAGGCATTTCATACATTTAATATATACGACAAATTACAATTCCACTCTGCTTTTATGCTTCTCTTTTGAGGTTCCTTTCAGCGGAAATGCATTTCTATGGTTTTTTTGTTTTTTAATTCGGTCTCATGTAAGAGTGCAAACACTATTACAGAAAGCAATTTTACGACTATCTGACATCTCTGGTTAAGGAGTCATCGATGTAATAATGCACCTGATTTTTCCACGCTGTGACTACTATCACTGACATGAAGAAGCAAGCGTGGAATACCGTTAATGAACGTATCTTCGGACAGTTAACGATTCTGAGGTTACCTTTCAATTCATGGCTTGCCTAGAAAACAGTACTCTACGCTAGCGCTAGCCGCCCCCCCAAAAGAAAACCACAATTTCGAGTGATGGAAAATGCAAATACATACCTTGAACGCGCTGGAGTTTAGGTTTTGCAAATGCCATTGGCAAATTCAGAGGAATGTAATGTTCGTGATTGCAAATTGTTTGCAGAAATTCAAACTTGTGTTCAGCCAGAACCTAAGTGGAAAGAAGCGATACATGAACTCCCTTTTTCGTCAGCATTTACTGTTTTAATAATTAAACACAGGGCATTCATTTCCCAAACAGAAGTGTATGGGGTTTTAAGCACACCTTGAGATGTGACCCGCGCAGGAAAGAGTTAACACAGCAGGCTCTCCTTTTAAAGCAAGCCTGCTCGCAAGGTTGATTGCTGGCTGGCATTTGGGAAAGTGGATTTTGAAATGCTCCCTACATGATAAGGTAGTGCCTTCTCTCCCAGCCTGCTCAGACTGTTGGTACAAACAATGTGATTTATTGTGAACACCTGCTTTCTTTCCCTTTCCTGCCTCTGGAATTTTGACCCGTCTCCAGTATATGGCCAGCCCCCAAGAAACAACCAAAACTCCAAGTCTCACACGGGCTTCCCTGAACGGCACTGTTGCACGCGTGTGTCTGTACTTTCACTGCTAGAGGAAGGCTGTGCCCCGTGTGACCTTCATGGGAGGGAGGAAGGGCCCTCGGGAAGCCTTCATTGAGAACGGCCAAGGACTCCCCTGAATGTGTGTTTCCCTTACTGTTCCAGCTGTGTATCCTCACTGTGTCACCGTCATGAATCTTTAGCTGGGACTAAGACTGCCATAACTATGTGCTGAGTCCTGTGAGTCTTTCCAGTGCACCACGGAACATGTGGGTGGTCTCGGGGACTCCCCAAACACTACCCAATATCCCCTGCTTTGAGGTACAGCTATACCCCAAGTAGCTAAATAAAAACAGCAGCTCCAAGTCCTCCAGGGAAAAAATATCACCCTTGGTCTCATGCTCTGATGTCTGACGGCCGCCACGGGGACATCCTTACAACTTACCTTGGGATCTTTGGGGCTGAATCCAGAGATGTAGTCATTTATCAAATTGAAAACAAATCCTCTATCCATTAGTGTCAGGCAGCGCTACAGAAACCAAAACAAAATGAACGGTGACATAATTCTGGAAGTCTGGCAAGGGTAGCTTTTTAAAGTTTTCACATTTGTTCCACATGAAGGGCATGACGTTCTCACTTTTACAGATAATAGAATAATGGCTTTCAGAGTTTTACTGTGGGTGACTTAAAGAAGAAGATAAAGGGCAAGTGATTTATGGCTGGAACAGGGTCCCAACTGTACAATTTTCATATAGAGATGGATAGATGCGCATATATACACACAAATACACAAAGATCTATAAGCATACACACATAAGCACATATGTATAATCTATTCAGCTACTCTGTCTCATTTTGGTCAATTCTAAAAGCTCAAAGTGAAGCATACAGTGGTCAGTTAGCTCTAAAAGTGGGGTTTGGCTAGGGCAACACTTCAGACTCGAAGAGAAGGCTCTCCTGTGTTCTGTGAAGTCTTGGCCCATTAATACAGCCCTCCCCCGGGACAGCCCTCACCGCTGTCCAGAGGTACCTGCTGGCTTCCTCCCAGTTAAGGCTCTCATTACTGGGCAAGCATACAACTCCAGGAAGCCTCTGAATCAGTGTGCACCCATCATCTCTCCATCCATCTGCTTCCAGATTCATCTCTAAGTCCAAGCCCTAATCATGTCACCTTCCCTCCCAAGAGCTTTCAATACTTCCCTATGGTCTCTAATATAATTTCCAACTCCTTAGCCTGGCATTCAAGGACACTCACAATGTCATCCCAACCTACTTCGCCCATTTTACCGCCCAATACAGCTCATCTGCTCATTATCTGCTCCGGATGCGCTGTGTATTCCCAACTCGGGGTCTGTGCTCAGGCCAGGCCTGGCTAGGAATCTGCCAAATCCTACCGATTCCTCAATGTTCGGATGAAATCCCATCTTCCTGAGCCATGTTGGCCCACAAGTCCCTTGTCAAACATTTTCTTCTACGCTGGCTTGTGTTTTACTTATTAGTTCCCTGTCTTTTTACCTAGATAGGACAATAGGAAGTCTCTCTTTCTCTTTATGTTCTCCACAGGGCCCACACTATCCCTGTGAGATACAAGGAACTCCAGATTTGATCAACCAACCGCTTGCATCTCATTTCTCATGGGGATTGAGTTTCTCCCGCTCCCTCTGCCTGCCGCTCTGCCTACTTGTGCTCTCTCTGCCAAATAAATAAATAAATAAATCTTAAAAAATAAATAAAATAAAAATTTTAAAAATCAAAAAGGATAAAGGCACATATTTGAAAAAACATCATGTGAAATGAGCAAAACATGCCTTCCGGCTAAGTCACCTGGGTGGGACTTCTGATTTAATTAATTAGCCATTTCAGTGGGGGGCTAAAAAGAAAATCAAAGCAGACTGTTTATTTTTTTTTAAGATTTTTTATTTATTTATTTGAGAGCGAGAACAAGGGGGGGGCAGCAGGCAGAGGGAGAGGGACAAGCAGACTCCCCGCTGAGCAGGGAGCCCGATGGGGGGCCGGATCCCACGACCCTGGGATCACAACCTGAGCCGAAGGCAGACACTTAACCGACTGAGCCACTCAGGCGCCCAAACTGGGCTGTTTAACTGATGGATCGATTCAGTCAAAAGTTTCTCCAGGGGCACCTGGGTGGCTCAGTCAGTTAAGCGTCTGCCTTTGGCTCAGGTCGTGATGCCAGGGTCAAGCCCCAAATCTGGTTCTCTGCTCAGTGGGGAGCCTGCTTCTCCCTCTCTCTCTGCCCTTCCCTCCCCACCAACGCCCCGGCTGGTGCTCTCTCTCTCTCTCGAATAAATAAGTAAAATCTTAAAAAAAATTTTTCTTATGCAGACCTAGCCGAGTCTCTAGAAAGTGGGCAATTTTTTTCTTTGGCTTTAAAGACCATATTGGTGAAGAATAATTCCTTACCACGTTTCAGCTGCCTTTAACTCACCTTCAGGAAGCTAGCCAAACTATAATTGACATTTCGGGACTCATCGGGAATCTCGGCATAGCGAATAGTCACGTGGGGAATTATTGCAAGAAGCAATGAATGTAAGACATGATGATATGCCTCTGGAAATCTCTGGCCTCTGGGAAGCTTGAAGTAAATACGCATAGCAAAAAGTCAGAGTCGCAAAAGATCTAAATCGATTGCCATTCTTATTTTCAAACATTTTCTAGACATAAATGTGTTCAACTGCAGTAGAATTTTTCTCCCAACTTAAAAATGACATTGCTAGTTCAACGTACACTTCAGATTATCATAGGAACTATCTGGACCTTGAATAATATAACTGACTGAAATCATCAACAGGCCAACTTTGGAATCACGTTCCTGAGATGTAGACACACCCCAGGCTTTCATTCCATTTTTTTTTTCCTGACACACAAAGAATTCATGTATCCATGCATCTCTATTTCGGTAAACCTACCCTGAAAAGTCTGATAAAAAGGGTAAATACAAGGTGACTGTCTTCCATTTCACAAATCTGAACTCTAGAATTCCTATAACCAAGAAAATGTTTCAACATAGACATGTTTAAGCTACAAGATAAGGGGAAAGCTTCAAAGAAAATGCATTTTACATGGCAAATAACTAATAGGAAAGAAGGTATGTGCAAGAGTCTCTGAGGACTTTGAAAATGCCTAAACTGTCAGACCTCAGATTTATGCAATACATCCAATGCTTTTTTTTTTTTTAAGGCAAAACTGAAAACGCGAAGGGCTGAGCGCCCTTCAGTATAAGAGGATTTGCGTGTCACTGCTACCTGTGAATAAGATTAGCCTTCTTTGCCTATGTTAATTATTATTCTTGAGCCTACTTACCTTAATTTTATTCTCTTCCAACAAGTATGTGGCCATAGACTTTGCAATAATTTCAAAAAAAAACCATGAGTACTAAAATAAACAAACAAATAAATAAAATCAATTTTTAATAGTTATCCAAATCCTGAAGCTTAGCAAAGCTGGACAAATCAATATGGATCTTATCTCTGAACTTTAACAACATTTTAAAGTGATTGCAATTCACTATCAAAGTTCCACAAAATGCCTTTAAATTGCGTTGCCAAAAAGGTAATATTGTACCCTAGGGCCGGCTGCTAGGGTACAAGGAGCCTGTGGTGGGAATGCTCCCCTCCCTGGGGAGGCGCATCTTATCACTGACATTGTTTTGATTTGCTTACGTATGGTGCTGACGGCAAACCAACTTTTAGTTTATTTTATGGTTGTTTTTCAATTCTCTGCAGATAATGAATCTTACTAGTGTCTGCACCCAGTGAGGGACCCAACCTTGCCCTTGGTACATCACTGGGGCCAGCCCAAGGAGCAGAGGTGTTTGCCTAAGTCTATTTGAAAGGTAGAGAGAAGCCTCCAGCAGATATATCCTCAGTTGTCTGAAACAGAAATTCTACCATTACCAGAAATAGTAAAAATCATGACAAAAATAAGAGCCACCACTTGAACGCCTATGTGCCAGAAACGACGTGTTAAATGCTTTACTTATATTTTAGAAGTGAGGAATTGGACGTCCAGAGCCGATCGATAACGGGCTCCAGATCACAGAACCACTAGGTGGCGGATTCTCACCCAGGTCTTTCTTTTACACAATTCTTTCTATTAAACACTCAACTGAGAACAGGGTGGTGGGGTTGGAAGGGTGAAGAGAACGAAGAAGGTTCTGTGGAGAGCATGAGGGAAAAGGATACATGAGCAGAGTGGTAAAGAAAGGGGGCAAATGACGAAAAGACCAGAACCCAAGTGGGAGGGTATCAAGCGAGTACATCGCCGGCTGCTTTTGTTACCCTGTTGTGTCCCGCTTCCTTACCTTTAGCAGTTTGTTTATTGCTAAAAAGTCGGCAGACTGCTTCAATATGGCAATCATCGTGGTAGCCAGGGTTTCATGTATCAGCTGGGCCTGAGGGGCGCTCGGTTTTTCAGGTCGGAAGCTATACTACAAACGAAGGAAAAGGAACCGTCAGTCAAAATTCTCATGGAAAAGAAACCGCTCCCAAAGAAAGCTTCCTCCACAAACCTTGATGAAGGATCTTAAATAATTATCCAAGCCTTCTTCGTGGCACTTCGAAACGATATGTAAGAGAACCCTGAAAACACATTCGCAAAGGGCAGCATGTCAGATTACGGTGAATTTCCACCGTTGGACTGTCTAGCCCTAAAAATACCCCCCCACTGCCTGAAGTGTTAAAAGTGAGAGGACTGCAGAAGATATAATAAGATGGTCTAACAAAGATTTCCGCATCTAACATGCTCAGGGCCCTGCAAAAACGCTTCCCAGTTCAAGAGAAGGCTATTATGTTTTGGCAGCCCAGATGTCTCTTCTCCGCTCTAAATCTCTGCGCACATTTCAAGTAGGATCACGGCTACTATGGGGCAACAGACCTCCAGTGGGGTAAATATTAAAATCCCCTCCAGTGAGTAAAAGGAAAGGAAAGGAAAGATAAAGATAAAATGAAAAGCACAGCAACAGATGGGGGAAAAGGAAGAGAGAGACAGGACGGGTATATAACGGCGTGACCTGTGACTGGCAGTAAATCTAAAATTCATATACGAGACTGGCAGTGGTTCTCAAACGTGATCACGCATCGGAATCACCCGGAGGGCAGAAGGCTGGGTCGCTCTCCCAGAGGTTCTGATTTTTGAGGTCTGGGGTGAAGTTCAATGACCAGCATGTGTCATCAGCTCCCAGGTGATACTGATGCTGCTGGGGTAGGAGCGGTATTTGAGAACCACGGGACTAGAGGAACGCTTTGTAAATTTTTGAGCAGACTGTCCCCAACAGCAGAGCAGAGCAAACAGGTGCGCAGGGGTGTCGCTTAAGGCCCAGCCGGAGAGGGCGTGGCCTCTTTGCAGCAGAAGCAGCAAAGCCAGAAACATCCAGCACTGAGCTCTCAATGCTTTTCAGTATCCTATTTTAATTGCAAAATTCGGTGCATTTTGCCTTCTACTCTACCATATATCCTTGTTTGTTTCTATAAAAGTAATAGTCCCTCACTGTTTTGAGTAAAAATTCATGGCTTAGGGTGACTCTGTCCAACATGAGAGCCACTAGGCACCTGTGGCTATTTAATGAAAATTGACAACAGTGAAAAGTTCAGTTCCTCAGCTGCACTAGCCCTATTTCAAGTGCTCAAAAGCTAAATGTGGCTAATGGCTACCATATTGGACAGCACAAGTGTAGAACAATTCCACAATTGCAGAAAGTTCTATCGGACAACACTGGTCTAGGGCAATGGTTCTCAAACTCTGTTGCATTATGGAATCACCTGGATAGCTTAAAAAAAAAAAATACTGATGCTGAAGTCCCACCCCTAGATATTCTGGTTTTGTTGGTATGAATGTGGTCTGGGCACAGACCTCTTTAAAAGCTCCCCAGGTGATTCTAACATGCAGTCAGGTCTTAGAACGCCTGGTGGAGGAAAACACATTAAGTTTCTCCTATGGTTTCTGGTACCATCTAGCCCTGGCAACACATGACCCCAGTCTGAAAAGCATGAAACAAGAGAAAACGGGTATTAGATATCTGACTTTGGGGTTCTCGTCTGGAAGATAAATTTATAGTGAAAATGAAGAAACGCAAAAAGAAACAAAAGTTGTGTCTTCGTATTTTAACACCGAAACTCACATGGTGCAGTTGATAGGAACGTCATCTTCGTGGGTCATATTTGTGAGAACCCGGAAGAGTTGCATAAGAATTACAGGTAGAAACTGTATCATGACTTGGATCTCCATGGCATGCAAACACTAAAATAAGTCATTATTAGTTATGAAAACAAACAGAAATATGATATAACTTGCAAATGTGAAACAACAAAAAAATTAAGCAATGAGAAATACATTCACTCGAACATAAGCCCACTTCGATGTGAGCTTCATAAGACAGGGGACTTTGTTTCGCTGATTACTTTATCCACATCTCTAGTTTGGCACTCAGATTTTGTTCGTGTATTTCACGTTAAATACTTTATCTACCGAAAATAAAAAGTATAACTGGGATAAAGGGGTTTTGGAATAAAGACAACTGATTGCTGGTGAGCCAGCACTCCACCGGAGTGGGAGAGCACATGCGTGTGAAGGTTCTGGAGACTGGCCTGCTGGAATGTGTTCTACAGAACGTGGGCCATCCGTTAATCTGCTGAGAAGGTAAATGGGATGCAATAAAGTGCACTCCTCTGTGTAACTGGCTTCACACTGGCACCACCCACAAAACTGAAGCAACACTGCATTCAAACATCCCTACGGTACATTTCTTCCAAGTGCTCTAGCCATAGATATGTCAACAGCCCAAAGAAGACGTGTGTTCGTATGTCTGTAGAAATGATATGAGCAGCAAAATCTGTAAAATGTCTTTCTTCTTCCTTCCCTTCTCCCCACCTTCCCTCCTTCACTCAGGCATTCACTCAATCATTTCATCAACCAGCCAACCAAAAGGTGAAAACAGGTCTCACTGGGCACCTTGTACACCAGTTCATGGTTCATCGCGATGGGAAATGCAGAGACGGAGGAGACAAGTCTCTGGACCTAAGGAACTCACTATTTCTCTTTTGCTCTGTCTCTCCATCCTTAGCCTCACCATCCCTTTTCAGGACACGATCGTCTATATGCGAAGCATCTCAGCCGTGACCTCTTCGTTCCGGGCAGATTCTCTTCAATCAGATGCATGAGGCAAGAGATCGAGCTCAAGGAACCCATGTCTATCCTTTGAGTTTTTCCTTCCTTTTGCCCCCTTTCTTCTAGCCTTACTGCCATCACCCCTCTTAACCTATAGCCAAAATAGTCTAATCATTTCATAGTAGGTCTCTGTACAGGTCATCTTAACTCTCCACGCATCCACATCTCATTTCCAAATTCATCTCCCTCCGATTTGGTTCCAACAGACCACCTCCTGCCAAAATGCCTGTGATGCCTCCCCATGACCTAGGGCAGTGGCTCTCAACCAGGGGCCACTTTGTCCCCCACGGGACATCCCCCAATGTCTGGAGACATTGGGGGTTGTCACAACTGGGGGTGCTCCTGACACCTAGTGGACAGAGGTCAGGGATGCTGCTAAACGTCCTACCATGCGCTGGACAGCCACTTACCACAGAGAAATTGACCTGTCCAAAATGTCAACAGTGCCAAGCTTGAGAAACTTGGGCCTACGGTCCAAGATTACTTAAGACCCAACCTAGATTTCCAGCCGTAACACCCTTCATTCCTCATAAGGCCAAACAGGTGCCTTGACTGCCCTGGCAGTATATCCTATGCATTCCCACCTCTGTGTATTTGTTCGGTTTTTAGCCGCATCCTAGCCATCCTTCCAAGTCAAGTTGAAACCCCTACCCATTCGACAAAGGCGTACTGAATGACCCTCCAAGGGCCAAGCACATCAAAAACACCTGGTTCCTCCCATCAAGCCGTTCAGAGTCTATGGGGAGAAAGACCTGGGACGAAATCTACAATACAAATGGTCAACAGTACAACAGTGGTATGTACAAAATGCACGAAGGAAGAAGCAACTGAGGCCTCACGTGGGCCGAGGATGTCCAATAAGGCTTCAGAGAGGAGGCAGGCGAAAGGTGAAGTGCGATGATATCAGGTAGAAAAGAGGGATGGGCATTCAAGGCAAAACTGATCCAATATCGCTCCTCGGTAATTGACTCTCAACGCAACAGCTAGAGTGTTCTTTTTCCCCCTTGTTACCGACCAAACAAACCACCATGAACAAAAGGCTGTCAAGGGCTTCCTGTGCCGACATGTACCCCACCTCCCTCTCCAAGCTCATCTCATGCCACCTCCCCCCGCCCGCAGCTGCTCACTGCGTTCCACCTGTACCATCTTTTCTTCTTTTCCGTCCTTCTAACACCATCGCAAGGTGTTTACACCTGCTGCAATAATCCGTCCTCCTTTGCCACAGCTTTAGCCCCTACGCTCGTTTTCCTCTCATCAATTTCTTTTCGGCTTGATGCATCATCTCCTCAGACAGCCTTCCCTGACAACTCCATCTAGAACGCATTCCTGTCATGTCGGATCCCATTCATCTGTTCTATTTTCTCTGCAACATTCATCTCGATCTCAGATTACTCATTTATACCCTCTCTACCCCAACTACAGCAGGGATGTAGTCTGAATTGCTTCCCCGTCATATTCCTAGTGCCCACCGCACTATCTGGTCCGTACAAGGTGCCCAGTAAGTATTTGGCGAATGACTGTATCAACGAATAAAATAAGGAACTGAAGCATTAAGATAAAGATGGGAGGCCTCTAGTCTCAGAGGTTCCTCGGTTCCCCGGACCCTTAGCACTATAACCTGGACTGTGCATTTGCTATCTATCACAGATTGGTACTGCTCACTTATATTGTCATTCCACTTGTATGTGTCCTGTCTCTCTGACGGGTTTTAAGATCCTCATGGGCAATGACCCTAAGTTATTCTTCTCTGCAAGCCTCCCAGCATCTGGGAAAATATTACATATTACATATGCCACCAACAAGCAGGTGGCAAGTGAATTGGTGAAACAATGTCATTTATGGGGTCAACAGCACGGTTTGGTAGAAAGAACATGGGACCAGGACTCAAGAGACACACGCCACAGGCTCGGCTCAGCTCAGCTCTGCTCCTAACCAGGTGAGCGACCACAGGCAAGTCCCCTCTACTTGGGCTTCAGTCTCCTTATCCGTCAAATAAAAACTCTCAAGACTCCCTTTCAGGGCTAACGGTCCCTACAGGAACTGGGCTATTTCTGTAATCGTTCAGCATTTCACTCGCTGCCACTAGAGGGCGAGCAAAGGTCACATAAATATCGGAAGTTTCCACACCCTCACTTCCACACAAAAAGGAGTACTTTTTTTTTCTCCATTTTAAGACTACCAGTATATTTGAAAATGAAGCTCTGCTCTATTCCATTCTGTTAAAACTTTTACAAAGTTTCCCCACTGGAAGAAAAGCCAAAGAACTTAACAGGCTCAGCATACACACATAAACCTGGCATTCTAGATGTTACCCAAGGAAAGGATTTGAAAGGTAGAGGACTATTAGACTTCTTAATAATAATTAAGAATAACAGTCACCATTTATCAACTGTCCCCCTGCTCTTACCCTTCCAACAGTATATGCTCAATATGGTAGGCAGAATGAGGCTTTATTATTATTTTTTAAAGATTTTACTTATTTATTTGAGAGAGAGAGAGAGACACAGCGAGAGAGGGAACGCAAGCAGGGGGAGTGGGAGAGGGAGAAGCAGGCTCCCCAGTTTAGCAGGGAGCCCGATGCGGGGCTCCATCCCAGGACCCTGAGATCATGACCTGAGCCGAAGGCAGACGCTTAACTACTGAGCCACCCAGGCACCCCAGAATGTGGCTTTAAAAACCCAAAGCCCATCATGTGGCTCCTCTGTTCAGCACCCTGCAAGGCTTCCCAGCTCCTTGAAGGTATAATTCAAACTCCTCATCATGGCATATGAGGCCTTCCCCGACTTTCCCCGACTAGCTCCTCAAGGGGGGTCTTTGCACCTGCTGCTCCCAGCTCGCCCAGAAGTCCACCTAGCTGGCGCCCTCATTTCCCTTAGGTCTCTGGCAAGTGTCACTTTACCAGAGATCTTCTCTGACACTATATCTAGAAGAGGGACCCCTTAGAATCTTTATTCCTCTTCGGTATGTTTGGGGTTCCTTTGTGGCACTTATCACCACCTGAATGAATATATATATTCATTTCTTTGTTTATTGTCCATCTGCCTCCACAAGAAAGTAAGCCCCTCGACAATGGAGATGTTGTCTGTTTTCATTTATATTCCAAACACTTAGAATGATGCCTGGCCCGTAGAAAAGCCTCAAGAAATCAATGTAGACTCAAGGATTGCTATACTGTATAGTAGATGCCCTATCTCAATTAAGCTTCAAAACCACCCTAACAAGGTGGCGTTGCTGGTTATCCCTATGTGACAGATGAAGAAGCAAAGGCCTGGAGTAGTTCAGGAACTTGGCCAAGGTCAATCTCAGGGCTAATAAGGGACAGGTCTGGGACACACACTGGGTGAATGATTCCAGAACCCATCCGTATTATCTCGTCTCCTACTACCTCTCTGAAAGAAATGCACGTTTTTATTTCCTGAAAATGGCATTAAGTAGTAACACGTGTCCAAAGGGAAATCCTGTAGAGATTTCACTTAAAATAAAAATTCCTGGGGCGCCTGGGTGGCTCAGTCATTAAGCGTCTGCTTTCGGCTCAGGTCACGGTCCCAGGGTCCTGGGATCGAGCCCTGCCCTGCATTGGGCTCCCTGCTCAGTGAGGAGTCTGCTTCTCCCTCTCCCACTCCCCCTGCTTGTGTTCCCTCTCTCGCTGTCTTTCTCTGTCAAATAAATAAAATCTTTAAAATAAAATAAAAATTCCTGGGACGCCTGGGTGGCTCAGTTGGTGAAGCATCTGCCTTTGGCTCAGGTTGTGATCTCAGGGTCCTGGGATCGAGCCTCACATCGGGCTCCCTGCTCAGCAGTGAGTCTGCTTCTCCCTCTGTCTGCCGCTCCCCCTGCTTGTGCTCTGTTATCTCTCTCTCTGACAAATAAATAAAGTCTTTAAAAGAGTCTCAGAAAAAATAAATAAATAAAATAAAAATTCCTCAGGCTTGCCATGGCTAACCTACCGAAGGAACAACCAAAACGAGAGTCACTGTCAGCTAGGTCCCATGATGTGCAATTCGGTCCTACCGTGTTAGGGAATAAATGGGAGCCTTGGGTTCTCAATACATTGGACAAAATGTGGTGTTTCTTAAGACTCTCTCCCATGCAACATGCAGAAATGAGGTTTTTCTCTCTTTAGTTGACCCCTTTGATAATCTTTCACCCATAGACCCAGGAATCGTCATTTTATTCCAAGCAAAAGGGACTCCATTTCTCCTGACCCTTTTCCCCCCAGCACCTTTCCTGGGCAGTAAGCAGGAAAAGACCTGAAAACGTCAATTTATGGAACTGAAATAAACATTTTCATGAGATTTTCAGAAATATGTCGACAGACTCTAGCTACAGCATTTTCTTCCTAATGTAGCAACTCTGCGGTCTGCTCCTAAATAGGCACTTGACAGAAAAGCACATAAAAGAAAATATTCTCTTGAGGGTACACAGCCCAAAGTATTTTAAGGGGTTAGTTTGATTCCCCCCCCCCCCATCAAAAGGTGGCAACAAGAAAGACACTAAAACCAACCCTTTTTGCAGAAAGCTGCTGTTCATTTACCTTTAAATATTTAATGAGCTCCCCCGGAACCTCTTTTGAGCCTGACTGAATCAGCTGGCAATGATGGAAGAATTTGTGCACGTGGAGATCCTGAAAAACAGATGGACACAGCCACATGAAATGTGATTCCTCACCCTCAGACGCTGGCTCTCTAGCGCCCCCTCTGCCCACATCTTGCAAACCTACCCACCAGGGTCTCCAAGCGCCCAGACCCGGCGGCCGCGGCTACCAACATCTGTCTCCACGTCCCTTAGTCCCCTGGACCATCACACAAAGCGGCAAAACCAGGCAAAGTGAGCATGTGCCTAAGCACACCGGGCAAGCCACAGTTTTTGCGTGACTAGTCAAACCTTTGTTTAATTCCTTTTTTGACGGGTGTAGCCTCTGAAGTTGGGCTGCTTCTACGTTTTTAATGAAATGAGTAGGAGTAGAGGTCTGGACTGACAGACGAAGGAAAGGGAGCAGCAGGGAGCTACCAGACAAGTCTCGGGCATTCGATGTTCAATTTACCATGGCACTTGGCTGGCGAGTGTCCAGCTGGCCTATATAGAATCTATATATTATATGCAGGCTCTGTGGACAGCACGTACCGTATCGGGAACGGAGATAATAAGATTTGGATTTTGACCTGCTTCTTCTAATTAGTATCTGTGTGACCCTGGGTCAGTCATCTAATCCGACCGAGTTTCAGTTTCTCCATCCATGGAACGGTGAAGTGGGCAAGGGGGCCACACCAAGGAACATGGACTGCATCTTGTCGATCGGTGATTTTCTGAATGGTTGCTTGAGCCTTCCAACAGGCATCTGACTCTAACTGCATGGCTGATAAGGCTAAGAGTAAACTATACTAGTCATCCATGATCCACTGACTTCAGATTTCTGGGTTTGACTCCGGTCTAATGGTGAGAAAAACATCAGACAAATTCCAACAGAAGGGCAGCCTACCCAATATCACTACTCATGAAGATGGACAAGGTCATCAAAAACAATGAATAGAACGTCTGAGAACTTGTCACAGCCAAGAGGAGCCTAAGAAGATGGAACAACTACATGTAATATGTTATCCTGGATAGAATCGTAGAACAGAAAAAGGTCATTAATAGGTAAAAACTAAGGAAATCTGAGTAAATACAAACCTTAAGTCATTGATTATGTATCACTACTGGTTCATTAATTATAACAAACGTGTCATACTAATGAATGTAAGAGGTTAATAACAGGGAAACTAGGTGGGGCACCTCAGTGGATCAGTTCGTTGAGCGTCTGCCTTTGGCTCAGGTCACGATCTCAGGGTCCTGCGATCGAGCCCTGGGTCGGGCTCCCCGCTCAGTGGGGAGCCTGCTTCTCCCTCTGCCCTCTGTCCCTCCCCCTGCTTGGGCTCTCTCTCTCTCAAATAAATAAATAAAATCTTTTTAAAAAATAACAGGGAAACGAGGTACAGGGTATATGGGAATTCTCTGTATTGTCCTATTTTTCTGTAAATCCCAAACTGTTCCAAACACTAAAATTTATTTTTTTAAAGAGGTGATAAGGGCCTCCACAATTCTTTCAGACTTTTGTGAGGCTTGAATCCATTAATGGGAACAAAGGGATTCGGGGATTTGAAAGGGATTATAAAATCTGAGTTATTACTATTAAGAATGATGTTATTACTAATGAGAAAGCCTTTTTTTTTTTTAAAGATTTTATTTATTTTACGGAGAGAGAGAGAGCACAAGCAGGGGGATCGGCAAGTGGAGGGAGAGGGAGAAGCAGGCTTCCCGCTGAGCAAGGAGCCTGATGTGGGGCTCGATCCCAGGACCCTGTGATCATGACCTGAGCCGAAGGCAGATGCTTAACCATCTGAGCCACCCAGGCGCCCCAATGAGAAAGCCTTTGAGGCCACAATCTCTCTAAGGCCACAGGAATCAAATATAGTCTGTTCTAAACAAGAACTAGAATCAGGGGCTCCCGGCTGGCGCAGTTGGAAGAGCATGCGTCGCTTGACCTCGGGGTTGTGAGTTCAAGCCCCGTGCTGGGTGTAGAGATTACTCAAAAATAAACAAACTTAAAGAAAAAGATTCAAATATCAAAATTGACAAAATTCACATGATGCAACTTACTTGAGTATAAATTGTAGACTCTAAGTGGCTTTTAATCTTCAACAAAGGCTTTGCACCATCTACCCACTTAATATCCACATTAGATTGCTGTGAACGGAAAACAGATAGGAGTTTCTATAACATACCTATGGATAGATGAGCGACACGTGACTCCTTTACACATTTCAACTTTTTCCTTTTTTTTTTTTAACCCCAGAAACAAATGTGTTTGTTTCACACATAGGGAACTATTGGAGACAATAACCTGCCTTGAGAATAAACGGATCCTAAATCATTTTCAATTTCCAGTGCCTTGGCGGCTGAACTTCCATAAATTACAATAAAAATGAATTACTAAATAAATGCATTTTTAAAGACGATGCACAAAATCCAAGCCTCAGCTCGTAAAACTGTTATTAGAATCAACAGACACGAGGGGTGCCTGGCTGGCTCAGTCAGAAGAGCATGCGGACTCTTGGTCTCAGGGTCGTGAGTTCGAGCCTCGCATTGGGTGGAGGGATTACTTAAAAATAAAATCTTTAAAAAAAAAAAAAAGAATCAACAGACATGAGGTAACTTGGTCAAACTGCTCTCAAAAGTTTTCCAACGCTCACTTTCCATACTTAGCTTTCTTGTGGACCGGTCCTCAGACTGGACTTTGTGAAGCTATCCACTAGAAGAGCGAATTCTACTTTTTAAACATTTCATCGCGATCCCTTCAACAAATGCAGTGATTTTCCTACCCTTCTTGATTCTGCATCATTCAGATTCAAGTAGCCCGGAGGAAGATTGGCGGAAACCGGCAGCTGCTGCTCAAATGTAATGATTCTACCATCCTTCAGCAAAGGTACCCAGGCAAAGCCAACTGCCAAGACAATAATCAACCGTGAGAGATGAAACTGCAAATGCAATTAGCTACACAGATCTCGGAATGCTGGGGAACAGGGCGGGGTGGCGATGTTTCCAGGGGTCTGTAGGGGGGAGTCCACACAGTGGGCATCTGAATCCTGGGGAAGGAACAATGCATTTGGATGGCTTCCTAATCACGGCCTGGCCACTAATGAGTTCTCTACTCAACTTCCTGGACTATAAATTGGGAACGACACATAGTCTTTCTGCCTACTAGTTACTGAGAGACCAAAGAGAGATAATACAGGAGAATACTTTTAAAAAATTTTAAAGGGCATCAGTACCATTATCTTTACCCTTTGGGGGATGAATTGGGGTAGACTTATTTTTTAAAAGAGTCAGAGCTCCCTCATCCATCCTTAGTGAGAGCACAGAGTCTCGGGTCTGGGACAATCTCAGCCAGCAATCAGCATGTTGCAGATTTTCTTTCAGCACCCCGACGGTGAGGGACGATGAAAAATTAAGGCCACAAGTCAAGGTCACAGCCCATATTCATACAAGGCAGTGTTCAGCTGGGCAGGTTTTCCTGATTATAGAAGGACGAGGTGTAGTAGCAGAATGCAGACGGGCCATAGTGTTTACGACTCAAATCCACTGAGAGATTCCCCCCGCCCCCCCCCCCCGTCTCTCTATTTCCTAACAGTTCTGCTCAAAAGAGCCTCTTGGATTTCTATTAGAAAACTCATCATGTTCTAGCTAAAAAAGCCTGAGCCGTCGGTATTCCTCAGGTTAAGCAGTGTCATTATTTCCATTATAGAGCTTACTCTGGGCTTCGAGTGTTTATAACTCAGCTGTAAAAAAGCTTGCTTGGGACCAAGGTTTGGCACATGAGTGAGGGTGTTGGCTGGAGAGCCCTTTTTGAAAGCCACTGCCTTCTGATTCTTTAAAATTCTTTGCGTGAGTGTGTATGTTTATACTGTGAACACAGAAGTCAACACAAATCTGGTTAGAATGTTTTCATTCACGTGTTTAATTTGGCAAATGCTTTAATTCTTCAAAGAAGACAAATATGTTGCTTTCTCTAAGGAGACTAAATGGCTTTCTCAGACTCCGAAACACGCCTGAAGGGCATCTTTACTAGCACAACTTCAGAAATGGTTTACCCAGAGCTCTTCTCTTGTAAAGAGCAGAGGAAAGTAATGTGAGCACGGGAACCATTCGATAGGACTCTGTCAGAGTGGTTAATTGAAAAAGCAGACCCATGACCAAAGGTCTCCAGTCCAGAAAAATAGGAAAATCTATTTCTTGTTCTTGGTTGAAATTTTTCCCCACAGACATTTTTATTGAGATAGAATTCAGACACCATACAGTTCGTCTATTTAAAAGCACACCCTTCAACAGTTTTTAGCATATTCACAAAGCTGGGCATCCACTGCTACGATCTAATTCCAGAACTCTTCCATCACGCCACAAGAGAACCTCCACACCCCTTAGAAGTCACTCCCTGTTTCTCCTTTCCCCCAGTCCCTGGCAACCGCTAGTCTACTTTGTCTCTATGGAACCGCTCAGGCAACATTTTTGCACTATGAATTAATCAGAGCATGGCCAAGGGTGTCTCTCAGTCAAAACTCACACAGAGCACTTGGAAGCTGGGAAGGTACAGTGTCAAGCACACGCCATCTGGCTCAGGGACGTGAAGCCACTTAAGGATGGACAGTTCAAAGTGATGAGTGGCCCACGGCATAACCATCGTGTGCTCCACCGAGCCCTTTGCCCACTTCAGTCTAGGATTTAAATAAGGAAAGAGTAATGTGTCCTTTAGGACGTGCACGGTCTTGAGTTCCTATTGTTCTGCCAGATCTCTTCTCAACCCTCGCGGTCCCTTGCCCTAAACAAACTGCATTTCCTGTGGAGACAGAGAACAGGACCACACGGTCCACGAGGGCAGCTTTCTACTGCTTCAGTCTGGCTGCCTGGCGGTCTTCACTCAGATGTCTCACCGGCACCCCAAACTCAACATCAGTCCAAAACCTCTGATTCCCCGCCACCCTGTGATTTTGCTACTTGCAAGTTCCCTCTTTCCAGTGTTGAAGCTTCAGTGCTAACTCTGAATTCTCTCTCTAGTCGCCAACCATTTGTCAGACCCGATATATTCTTCTGCACTCCCTTTCTCTCCATCCCCCGGCTACTGCCGTAGGGTGGCCCCCTTTCCCCCTGGACCTCTGAAGTAACCCCTAACTGGTGTTTCTGCCTTCTTTCTCACTCCAACGCCCTCCGCCATCACATCGCTGCCCGCGGAAGAGCTCTCACCGGCATTTACAGCCCTTCAATAGCTCCATGCTGCTGACAGAATACAGTCAAATCCACAGCCTGGCATTCGAGGCTTTCCATGATCTGGTGCCTCCTTTTCAACCTGACGCCCTGTTGACTCCCCTCCCAACACCTGGTGCTCTGGTCCTACCGAACTTACGCGTGGTTCCCTGTCCATACCCCTCAACGCTCGGCCTCTGGACAAGCTCTTCCGTTATCCTGGAATCTACCTTCCTGCCATCACTGCATTGTCAAACTCTACCCCGCCTCACCCCAAACCCCATCTCCTCCTGGAAGCCTTCCCAGATTCCCAGCCACTTGTCCCTCCAACCAGTCGAAGTAATAACTCACTCTTCCCGGAGATTACACAGCACCATTTTCTCAGTAGCTAGTACTTTCTACCTTGTCTTATCATTGTCTTATAGATCTCATTTTCCCTGCCAGACCATAGGCTCACTGACGATGAGATCTCTGTTTGAGTCTCCACTGTGTTCTCCGTAGTACTTATCGTAATGTCTCGCACATAATAAATATGCAGACCTATTTGGTGAATGAATGAATGAATGAATGAATGAATGAATGAATGAATGAATTTCAGACTGATCCAGGCTAGCTTGGATCTGAATCCCAGGGCCTCCTGACATTTATCTAGTGGCGGTGACACACGCGATGTTTATAGGGCCTCTGTGTTCTCCTAAAGGATGCTTCCCACTGGTTTATCTAAAGCTTTGCTGGATGGGACCAGGACTGGCCCTTCACCACTAGCGATTATTCAAATTCATTAAGTCTGTTCTGTTCTCACTAGAACCAGGTGGGTCCCCAATCTCCCTCAGGCGCAAATATACCCCTGGGCTCTGGGCTTACTTCCCACTTCCTTAGCAAGACAAACTGGAAAGTTCTGGTTGCTGGGCCATTCTACTTAAAAGAAATGATGGTCGGGGCGCCTGGGTGGCTCAGTCATTAAGAGTCTGCCTTCGGCTCAGGTCTTGATCCCAGGGTCCTAGGATCGGGCCCCACATCAGGCTCCCTGCCCGGCGGGAAGCCTGCTTCTCCCTCTCCCACTCCCCCGCTTGTGTTCCCTCTTTCGCTGTGTTTCTCTCTGTCAAATAAATAAATAAAATCTTAAAAAAAAAAAAAGAAAAAGAAATGATGGTCAAATGAACCTATAATTCATCTTTCACCAGTGAACTTTTTTACTCGGAAATGTACTTTTTGGTGAGGGGAAGAAGTGGTTTGCAGCTTGAGGAAAAGAGGTTACATTCTAGACAATTCCACCTCAAATAGCTGTAGAAAGAGACTTTGAAAGAGTACACCTACCTGGAATTTCAACTGTGTCTTGCTTTTTGGTTGTTCCCTTTGTATTAATTTCACAACTCACGTGATAAAAAGTAAAAAGCAAATGATGTTTTTGATGCAGGTGAATGGGAAGCTCGATTTTAATCTGAAATGACAGCAATATCACACATCGCATTTTGTTTTGTTTTCATTGTCAAGCTGGACAGTCAGACCTTTAGTTCAATTTCATCATACTTTTCCAATGATGTATTTTTTTCTCAACGACAAGCCAAGTCCTACAGTAATAGGTATCATTTAAATGTACTCTAAGGGCTTTTCCAGTCAGTTTCAATTTGACAACAATAGTCTCCTGGGTAGTGAGGGCTGATTTATGACGTGCTGGAGTGTCCAGGGGATTCTCCTGGATGCAACTTTGCAGTAGGATTTTCTAAAACACTGGATCAAAACCACAGCCTCACAGTCCAGAGATACCACGTAACTCAATCTGAGTCAGTGAATGCAATCGATCTAAAATGTGTACTGAATTTGAAAGGCTTCTTTTTTCTACACTATTGCCTTCCTTTGCGTGGAAAAAAAAAAAATTAAGCCTTGCAAATAAACGTGCAAAAAGTCACTATGGTATTATGGTATCTACCAATTACAGTTCATATAAATATCTTTTGAAGAAAAACACAAGATTACTCTTGAATAAAGAAATAAAAATCGTCACCCTTGGCACATGAATTTAATCCTAGAAATTAACACTTTAATAAAAGCATCTCAAGTGATTTTCCAATCAGGACCCAACCAAATGTCTTCATTGCCTCCCGGAAGTATATAAGAGACATATCACAGATTTAATTGATTTGATGAGTGTGCATACACCTGCACAAAAATACATGCAATCTCTCTCAATCTCTCGCTCTGTCTTGGTCAATAGAGACCGAACGACTGAAAAGCCTGTTTCTTTCAGGCGCCCTAAAAAATAATGTGGATTACTTGCTACACGATCGAGTTTTCTGGAGTGACTGGTGTCGATGAGAGAGGGGGACATATTAAAACAGCTTGGTGCTGGACATCTGGCCTCATCATCATTCACACAAGGCAGGGTTTTGGTGTTAGAACTAATTTCTGTTGTAGGTATATTTCACCATGGAACACGCCTATTCATAGCAGCCAGACCATCTGGGTATCTAATGCTCTGCTGCACATAAATATGGGCACACTCTCTCCCTGGGGGGCAAAACCGCAAGGCACCGCTATGCTCCTCCCCATCCCCCCCAACACCAAGAGCATTGGATGGAGAAAGGGAGGCGGCCCAAAGCTGGGGTGCAAAGCCTCCTGACAACAGCAGGTGGACCTGGGGAAAAATCGTGACAGCAGGGGGGATGGTGTCAGACAAAGAACCCTGAGAAGCAGAAAGAGCAAAGCTTGCGGCCTGGGATGCATAGCCAGGTTCCTGGAGACACGGAGGAATCAAAAAACAGTCTGCAGATTTGGCTAAGCCAGGGACACGCCGACTGGAGGAGGCTGGGACAGAGACACCAAGAGAGACACTGGCAAGCACAGAGAGACGCAGAGAAGGGGAAGGAAAGAGAGGCAGAGGCAGAGCCGGAGAGGTAGACTGGGGTGGAGGGGAGCATGGAGCTTGAGAGACACTCCCCTTCGTCTACATTGCACTGACGCATTAGAGCACCCAGTGGGGTTCTGGTGGCCCCCACGTGTTGCTGTGTCTCTCAAAGCATTTCACTTACAGAGCGGCTGCGCCCCTGGCCCCATGCAAAACCGCAGGAAGAAAGATCTAGAAGGGCCTTCAGAAGATCTCTTCTGAATTTCTTCTTTGAAGGCTGAGGAAATGGAGACTCGGGAAAGGGGAAGTGGCCTGCTCAAGGTCACAGAGCCAGTTGTCAAGGCGAGGCTAGAATCCTAGCTCTCGTCTCATGTTTGTTCCCTCCATGGTTACCTCTCGCCGGAGCCCCCTCCCTTTGTGGGCACATTCCACCGTCATCAAAGGGCATCGAGCCCTTTGCCTTGGTGAGACGCTTTCTATTTTCACGGGACAAAATGTTCAGGGATTGCAAGGGCAGAGAAAATGATGGAGATGAAGAGAAAAAGAAGAGCCACCGCCGTGTTTTACGAACATCGGAAAAATGCGTTCTCACCTCATCATAGAACTCTGGATTTTGGTTGTGATGCGAGACAACAGCATAAGCATTTGTGGTAAAAACAGACCCGGCGGGTTTTCCGTAAATACACTGCAAAAGAAGGAAACGGAGTCACCCATCTCAGTGAAGGCCTTTAAATATAACGCAATGGAACCACACACGGTTGGAGGCATCTGTGAGCCCAAGGCCATGGCCAAGCGCACCAGGCTCTCACTGTGAGCTTGTAAATTCCGAATCATTTACAGTCACTCCAGCTACACCCCAGACATCTCGGAACTTGGCTGCATGGATGCTTCTGAATTTCCAGTCATCAAAAAAAAAAAAAATGCACTTCCCAATTAGTTGACAGCAAGAAGTCAAACATGGCTAATCATTTGGAAAGGGAACATTCTGAAACCAGATCTGGAAAGCTTACTTCTCTCGTGCTACTTGCCTTTCTTGAGAAGCTCCCCGCCAGGCAGTTAGCAACATTTGCTGGATGCTCCTTGGGCGGTGGGCAAGGTGAGGAGCTAAAACACGCGCACACCAGCAGACACATTCCCAGCCTAAAGGGATTAAAAACTGAACGTCCACTAAGCTACAGACAAGCTTACTGTTCGCTTACTTTATGAGCCCTGTTTTAAAATTCACTGGCTTTCTGTGAGACCCATAAAATAAATGCGAGGCTTTCTATGGTTCCATGAAAAGATCCGATTGCATTTCTGGTGTGAGTTTTGCACTTCCGCAGGCCCAATAAGCTCAAGGATAAATATGGAGTCAGCATGCCAAGGTACTAATTGCCTCACCCTGTTACTTCAGAGCCAGCCTCTAGGCCAGCTAAGAAATGAAATTCAGAACTCCATGTGAATGCATCGCCAATTCTCCTTAAATATGGACATTGCATGGGGGAAAAGGAAGAGTCTTTCTCATCTCCAGTGAGGGGGGAATCAGAGAAAATACACCTAATTTGAGCCAGCTAATTCTTAGGTTTCTCGGGGGTGGGGGGGGGAGAACACCAAAAAAACCCAAAAACAACGAAACACCTCTTTTCAAAGGTAGGGGTTATTAAACATCCAACGACTTAGTCAGGGGCTTCCAGGCTTTTTCCCCAGGAGGTTTGAATGGAGGACTGGCTGTCCATCTGTCTGATTTAGGCTCAAGCTAGAGAAGTAGGGGGCCAGATAAACAAACTGTGACAGCTAGATGCTCTCAGAACTTCTCTTTCGGGCCTCTGTTTAACGCTCTCAAGAGTGAAAAGATAAAGGCGCTGTGACGTGAGAGGTATTTAAGGATTGCTCTATCGGAGAATACTGAGATTCTGCTTTGCCTCCACCATGAATCCAAGTTTGGAGGCACCATTTGGCCACTGCCAGGGGAGAAGTCCTATCTCAGATCAAAGCAGTCATGCTGTGCTTCTGTTAGCTCAAAGCCTGTTCAGGTTTCAAGGAGAAAGGAGTTTATAGTCCCCTGATGATACCATTAGAAACTATCAGGTCAGGTCATAGGAGAAAATGACCTTGTGATGGCACATCAGAGCAACGCAAAATCAAAGAGGAGCAAAAGCAAAACGCTGGTATATGAAGCTGACCCATTTTTAAAGCTACACACCCTCCTACCTCATTTGGTTATTTCTTAAATACTTAATCCTCACAGTTAACGTGTAAGAGTAGAAAAGGCAGTATTACCTTCATCACTTGAGTACATTTTCTTTGTGGAGTTTAGAGAAATTAAACTTAGCCTGTGAAACTACCAAGTACCAAAATCTTTATTTCTCTTTAAGATTTTATTTATTTATTTATTTGAGAGAGCGAGCACGTGCGCACAATTGGGGGGGAGGGGGAGAGGGAGAAGCGGGTTCCTCGCTGAGCAGGGAGCCCGATGCGGGGCTCGATCCCAGGACTCTGGGATCATGACCTGAGCCAAAGGCAGACACCCAACCCACTGAGCCACCCAGGTGCCCCCCAAAATATTTATCTTTACATTAAAAGTGTATGCTTATCAAGATCATAAACAAACCTTTAGAGCGCTAGCATCGCTTTCATCTGAATCCCGGAATTCCACACAGACCGCAATGTTCCTTGCCTAAAAATGATTAATCACTCAAAATGAGTCCTAAAACCAGAAAACTATAAATAGCATTTTATACCCAAAAATGTATAGTTTACACCGCTTACCTTGGCGAATGTTTTCTGGCTATCGTATTTTAATTGCAAGGGATATACATACAGATGGTTTTTGTAAATAGTAAATGGATAACAGTATTTTGTCATTTCTGGAACAAACTCTTCGACCTCCACAGTAATATTTTGACAATTCTTTTCGAAAGGCTTCAGGGGCACATATGAAGAAGTAATACAATCTATACCAGAAGAAAGAAAACAGGCAAAGATAACAGAATCTAGCAATCACGAACACATTCCTGCCTTATAAAAATATACCCGGACCGCGTTCTCAAAGAGTGATTTAACAAACAATTCTTAGTGATTGACAAAAAAGTCATACAACCACTTTAAGCACCCAGAAGGACAAAATGGCGTAGCCTGGTACTGATTTTAGTAGAACCATCCAAACCAGACACGACTGCTAGTTTGTTCTCAATGTAGAGTGATTTGCCAAATATAACACATCATAATTTTGACAAATTTAAACTCTGCAAAGAAATACATGACATTTTTCCTCCTGTGGCTGCAATTTAGCTTTCACTGCAAATTTTTATTGGTATCAGGGAACTAACAGTAAATGTATGCCTCCAATTAGCTCATGGATAGTCACTCTGAAAAAAGTTAACTTGGTGCAGGTGCAATTTTCACCTAAGAAACACGGGAGGCCTTTGGAAATGACAGATCTTAGGATGTGTTACAAATAATAAATTCAGTATTCCTGAAGGTGAAAAACACAAACGTTCGGAGAAGTGTGGTGGCCAGGGTTACCGAAGCAGCCATGGGACTAGAGGTGATTCATACACCAAAGGAGCTCTAACATTGCTTGTCCTTGCTGCACTGTGGTACTGATGGAGCAGGAAGACCCAGGAAGAGTTACACCTGAGCACACAGTGTTTTCTCTTAGGTTCGGTTTTCTCCAATTATTTTTTTTTTAAGATTTTATTTATTTATTTGACAGAGAGAGACACAGCGAGAGAGGGACCACAAGCAGGGGGAGTGGGAGAGGGAGAAGCAGGCTTCCTCCTGAGCAGGGAGCCCAATGCGGGGCTCGATCCCAGGACCCTGGGATCATGACCTGAGCCGAAGGCAGACGCTTAACGACTGAGCCACCCAGGTGCCCTGGTTTTCTCCAATTATTATAGTGATACTTACAATAGAATATCTGGAGATGGAGAGTAAAGGCACACAGAAACAAGTGATCGCTCCACTATCCAGAGATAACTACTGTTAGTATTTTGGCATTTTTCTTCTTAATCTCCTTTTGATGACTGTTTTATATAATACTCAAATCCTGCTCTATATATATACAGAACTTGATCCTGGGTTGGGATTTTTTTTTTTTTTTTTGGCATTTGATCTAATGTTTTATTCTGTGAACTCTTTATAAACATCATTTTTCACGGCTGCATAAAGTTTCCTGGTGTACCATCATGCCTTAACCACACCGATGGCATTAGATTCTTAGGTTGTTTCCAATCTCCCTCCAAAATAAACAACACAGAAAAGAGCACCTTTATGCACAAACTCCTGTCTACATTCCAAATTATTTCTTTAGGAAAAAATAATCGATGTACTCTTGGGTGTTTTGGAGTGTAAGTTGGATGCCACTCCCCTGCTTATGGTCCTTTAGTGACCTCTTATTGCACATGGAATAAAATCCAACCCTTTAAAGAGTTACCATGGTCTGTACAATTTCCTGCAGACCCTCTCCTGCTTCATTCCCATCTTCATTATTCCCATCACACACCACACTGCCTTCCTTTCTGCTCCTATGAACCAAGCTTGCTCCCGCCTCATGGTCGTTCCGTATGCAACGCCCTCAGTCTGGAATGTACCGTCTCCAACCACCATGTGCTGGCTCCTTCTCGCTCTTCAGTTCCTGAGCTGGAGCAAGGCCTCCCTTGGTCACCCTTTTTAAAGCAGCCCACCCCAATCGCCAACTCGAATCGCTCATTTGTCTTCTCATTTACTGTGTGTCACTCCTTCTAGACTTGAATCTCCATAATTGCAAAGTTTATTCAGTGAGTGAACAGATAGAGAGAA